>NW_026844347.1:8878311-10265811 GCF_029955315.1 Cylas formicarius
TCTGTACCCCTCCCTCCACGTATTTTCTTCACCCATCAGGCTTGCCATCATGTTGCTCGGGTTGAAGTTGGTACCTGTTGTACATGAGTACATAGTTCTTTGTTCCTTCCACCTGTGGCAGTGAGACAGTGTGTGCTCCACGTCGTCCAACAGGCCGCAGTACTGACAGTCACTGGTCTGGGCGCGTCCTCGGTCGGACAGATATTTTCCAAAGCAACCATGCCCCGATAGAGCCTGCGTCACTTCCCACTTCCCCACGCGGGCGATTAATCCACTGTTGTATGTCCGGGATTAACTGGTGTGTCCATCGGCCATAGGTCCCCGTGTCCCAGTTCTTTTGCCAGCTGGTTTGGAGGATATTTCGTGCTTCGTTTTTTGTTGCTCCTGAGTATCTTTGTCGCCGTTCCTCTATAAGTAGCGCTATCGGCGGGATCCCCGCTATTACGCCAATTCCCTCCGTGGACACCGTTCTGTACGCGCTGCACACTCTCAGTGATAGCTTTCTTTGTAGTGTTGATAACACAGCTATTAGTCTCTTATTCTCGGTAATCTTGCTCCAGACTGGGGCCCCATACAGTATCTGAGAGTGGTGTACCACGCTCGCTAGAAGTCTCCGTTTGGATGATCTTGGTCCGCCTATGTTTGGCATTAGACACAACAGCGCAGAAGTCGTTTTTTCTGCGTTTTTGCTTTACGTGCTCAGCGAAACTTAGCTTTCTGTCAAGCCACACTCCCAGGTATTTGACAGCGTCACTCAAGCCATTCTCACTACCCATAACATCGAAAACAACGTGGCCTATCTTCCGTTTTGTGGTTAGCAACACTGCTTTGGTTTTCTCCGGCGCTAGGGCCAACCGTCTCTGCTCGAGCCATCGCGCAACTCTCTGTAGCGCCGTGTTTGCGTTGCACATCACTCGTTCTTTGCTACCGCAATCATGCCGATGTCGTCGGCAAACCCTATTAGTGTCACTCCGTTTGGCATCTCCAACGCAAAAAGCCCATCATAGAGCACGTTCCACAGTGTGGGTCCAAGGACCGAGCCCTGTGGTACTCCGCTTGTTATGCCGATCCCTTTTGCCTGTCCCTGTGCCTCCAGTAGGATCTCCCTGTCAGAGAGGTATGACGCTATTAAGTTTATTAGGCCTTCGTCCATTTGGCGCTTTCTTAATTCCTCCAGGATTAATTGCCACGAGGCACTATTAAAGGCATTTCGGACATCAAGAGTTATTATAACCGCCAGTCTACGATTTGCATGCGCGAAATTTGAAGCCTTGTTGGAGATTTCAATAACCCTTGCTATGGCATCAACTGTTTGTCTACCGCTCCTGAAGCCATACTGCCTAGCCGACAGACCACCAGTACGCGCAATTTCCCTGTGCAGGCGTGCAATCACTAGTTGCTGGTAAAGTTTTCCCTCTGCATCCAGCAGGCAGATTGGTCTATAGGACGATGGGTTCTCCAGCGTGTGGTCGCCTTTCCTCAGCAGGATCATCCTAACTGCCTTCCACTCCGCTGGAAAGCAGCTTTTTTCTGCTAGCTTATTATAGGTGGCTAATACATATTCAGGCTTTGTCGCCACCAGCTCCTTAAGGATTTCGGCCCGGACCCCTCCAGGGCCTGCCGCCTTCTTGTTCTTAAGTTTCGCAGCAGCGTTGCTTAGTTCATCCACGGTGAATACTACAGGCTTCGCACCATCGTCGCGAGCAAACGATACCGCGTCATGACACGGAAATAGATGTTGTACGATCTTCTCTGTTGCTTCCATGCTTAGGTTAGGTCGTGGCGGAAATCCAAAAAGGCTCTTCATGGCGATTTTGTAACCATCGCCCCACATGTCACGATCAACGTCGTCAAGGAGCCGCGTCCAGCACTCTTTCTTTGCCTTCTTGATTTTGTCTCTGAGCGCTATCTTGCTTTCTCTATATTCCTCCCATGTTCTTAGTGTATCTCGAATAATGCCATGTTTGACAGTTCTTGTGTATTTCCGTCGCTTATTTATACAGTCTCTACGAAGTTCCGCTATTTCGCTGTTCCACCAGTACGCAGGCTGTTTGTTCCTGAAACTCCTTTTCTTTGGCATTGAGATGTCACACAGCGTTGCCAACTCTTCTGAGAAATCTCTTGCCGATGGTCCGTCTTCGCCAAGCGACCCGATTGCATTGTGAAGCTTATTTCTGTCAAGTTTTTTGACTTGCCAGCCTCTACATTCTCTTTGCCGTACCACTGTCGGGTCACTATTTTTTACTTCAAAAGTTATGTAGTTGTGATCACTTAACGTTTCTGTTTCAGCTACTCTCGATTGTCCGATTTTCATCCTGATGCCTTCAGTCACTATGGTGAGATCAAGAATCGAACCGTAGCCTTGGCTTTGAAACGTTGGCGAGTTTCCCTGGTTTACAGTGATTAAACCGTTGGCGGCCATCCACTCTGTGACTATTTCGCCCCTCGCGTCAGTATGCGTCATACCCCACTCCGTAGATTTAGCATTAAAGTCCCCAGCAATGATAGCCTTTTCGTTGTTGCCTTGCACCATCCTGCCGATTTCAAATAGGGCCTCGTCCAGTTGATCAATCTCGTCGTTGCCGGAGAAATAACAACTATAGATGGTAAAGTCTACCGTTTCTATAAAGCAATATTCGGAACCGCTACCCTGCCTTTTAATTGCTATGTTATTTCCAATGACTTTTATGGCAGCTTTGCACTCGTTATCCTTAATCCAGTCCTTTCTATTCTGAATGGCGATTCTGTTGGGTTCGCTTACTATCAACACTTCTGCTTGCATGTCTATCGCGGTTGCCAGCGCCAGATCTTGGGCTGCGCGACTTCTGTTGGTATTTATTTGGAGGAATCTGATGATTGTGTGGGTGCGGTTGCTTTCTTTGGCGCTACCGCCGCCTGCACTTTTGATGGGCATCTAGGGGAGCCGGTTTGATGGCCCTCTGCTTTACATTGGAGGCAGAATGGTTTATTCGAGCATGCATCTGCTTTGTGGCCCTCGTGCCCACATTTCCGACATAGTTTTTCTCTATCTGGCCCTTTACATTGCGACTTGACATGCCCTAATCCCCAGCATCTGAAGCATTGGCCTTCTCTCTGCCTTTCGTAAATTCGGCAACTAGTCCAGCCGATTTTTATCGTCTTAAGATTGATAAGTTTTTCTGCTTTCGCCTCGCTTACAATTAGGGTGGCATTTTGCCTGCCTCCGTAAGCTGGTCTGAGAGCTCTTACGTCTACATTACTGGGGTTGGTGCCCGTTGCCTTAGAAACAGCCTCTTTGATCTCGTCAGTTGTAGTAACTTCGTCCAGGTCTTTAACGTGGAGAACTTTTTTGCTTCTTAGCAAATGTGCAGTGGCCCCGGGTACCTTTTCACCAATTTCCCTTTTTAGCAGTTCAGCTCGATCGGATCCATTATTGACGGTAAGACTTGGCCGTTTCTTGTTTTTCTAAGTTATATATATATATATATATATATATATATATATATATATATATATATATATATATATATATATATATATATATATATATATATATATATATATATATATATATATATATATATATATATATATATATATATATATATATATATATATATATATATATATATATATATATATATATATATATATATATATATATATATATATATATATATATATATATATATATATATATATATATATATATATATATATATATATATATATATATATATTTATATATATATATATATATATATATATATATATATATATATATATATATATATATATATATATATATATATATATATATATATAGTGTGTCCAAGATAAGGATGCACAGCATGGGGATCTCGGAAACTATAAGAGATACAGTGTCGGTTAAATTAGACAAAAGTTGCGCATTTTGATACCGAACAAGATCCCGTTTTACAAATTTGAAAATTCCAAGCCGTTCCGGAAATATCCGAGGAAAACCGAAATATTGCGATTTCGTTTTTATTATTTTTTAAAGCTATTTGAAAAGATATGAAAAAACGGAAAACACTTTTCCATTGGCACTTTTTAATCTCTCCAAATTGACGTTAACAAATTTTCATTACAGCGTTTCGATTCCATGGAACCACCATCAACTTTGATTTTTCTTATGGGACGGAAAAAAAGTACACACAGTATTAGGTTGTGCTTTTCATTGCGAATTCAACGATGTACGATACAATACGGTTACTTATGTTTTTATCCAGAAAAATGGCTTTTTAATACATTTCTAATATTTAAATGGAGTAGGCCATGACAAAATGACATCCAGTCAATTTCAATGACACATTAATGTTATTTGTCTTTGTTATCAGTCGATCATAAGTTTATTCCTTTAGTTATTGTTTTTGTATTTTTATTGTTGTTGTCTTTTTCTAATTTATTTTGTTCTACAATGGAGGGAGGTAATTTTACAAACGAAGAAAAATGTGATATGCTGTCTTGCTACATCTGATGCCAAAGAAATTGTGTGGAAGCCGAGCGTATGTATTCTAACAAATACCCAGAGCGGAGACAACCTGACAAGATATTTTTCGGCGTTTGTTATTTAATCTGAAAGAATATGGATCATTTAAGAAGCCTGCATTATCCCGACAAAAACCTTCCAATGAAGAAAACCAATACATTGTTCTACAATCTGTTATCGAAAATCCACAAACTTTTACCAGAGAAATTGAAGACCAGAATGGGGTAGCTAAATCTACAGCTCAGTTTATTTTAAGGAAAAATGAATTTAAGCCTTACAAATTCAGAATATGTCAAGGATTAAAACCGGGTGACGACGAACGACGTAGACATTTTTGTGAGTGGTATACCAGGATGTGTGATGAGAGTTTTAATTTTCCATATAAAGTGATTTGGTCTGATGAAAGTATGGTGACCAATAACGGTATTTATAACAGGCGCAATACACACTATTGGTCGCAGCAAAATCCACGTGTTAATAGACTATCCAGACATCAAGTTCGCTTTGGGTTTAATATTTGGTGTGGGATTTTTGGTAGCAAGATTATAGGCCCTATTTTCTATAATAATTCCTTAACTTCCGAGCGGTACCTTGACATCTTGAGGCACGATTTAGAAGATGCCTTAGATGATTTACCGCTAGGCGCTGTGCAAGGCTGCTGGTTCCAACAAGATGGTGCCCCAGCCCATAACTCCAGAGAAGTTCGCCAATATTTAACTGAACGGTTTGATGGAAAATACATTGGGACTTACAGTGAAACACCTTGGCCTCCAAGGTCCCCGGACTTAACTCCCTTGGACTTTTTCTTATGGGGCTACATAAAAAATGAGGTATTCAAAGAATGTTTTGACAACGAGGAACAATTACGTCAATCAGTACGAGCAGCGTTTAATAAAATTACTCCTGAAATGTTAAGTCGTGTTTTGGAGTCTACCGTGAGACGGGCGTACTTATGCCTAGAAAATGGAGGTCATTTATTCGAACATTTGTTATAGAATTTGTTTTTCATTAACTTGTTGGATTTAGTTGTCATGTTAAATGAACAGTTAGAGTTAGTAAATAAATAAACACATTAACTCGAACTTGTTAACCATTTTCTTTTGCCTTTCATCGTTCGGATCTCATGGCCTACTACAATAAAATACTAGAAATGTATTAAAAAGCCATTTTTCTGGATAAAAACATAAGTAACCGTATTGTATCGTACATCGTTGAATTCGCAATGAAAAGCACAACCTAATACCGTGTGTACTTTTTTTCCGTCCCATAGGAAAAATCAAAGTTGATGGTGGTTCCATGGAATCGAAACGCTGTAATGAAAATTTGTTAACGTCAATTTGGAGAGATTAAAAAGTGCCAATGGAAAAGTGTTTTCCGTTTTTTCATATATTTTCAAATAGCTTTAAAAAATAATAAAAACGAAATCGCAATATTTCGGTTTTTCTCGGATATTTCCGAAACGGCTTGGAATTTTCAAATTTGTAAAACGGGATCTTGTTCGGTATCAAAATGCGCAACTTTTGTCTAATTTAACCGACACTGTATCTCTTATAGTTTCCGAGATCCCCATGCTGTGCATCCTTATCTTGGACACACTGTATATATATATATATATATATATATATATATATATATATATATATATATATATATATATATATATATATATATATATATATACATACATACATAAATATAAAATCTTCGTTTTAGCTTCATTAAGTTGTCGATTATTTGCCGAATAAAGCCTTTCCATGTGCTCATTTCGATTTATTTTTCCAGAGTGTACTATACTAAATAAATGTTCTGATGACCGATTACTTGCAAAACTGAAGTATGCCATCCAGGATAACATCAACATAAGTCTCCACGATCGCTTTTCAAAATCATCAATCCAACAATGATCCACTGGTCCTGCCATATTTTAGATAGTTGGGTAATTATTGATCTAGCAAGGCGAGGACGTCGTTTAGACGAAGCTGTGTTACAACTTAGCAATAGTCCGAACTCCAGAACGAGTGTGATCTCTATCGATAATAACAATTTTCGTTTTGTAATTTATATTAAGATGTGCTCCAGCACTTCTCCTTGGCAAGCAGCCATCAAGGTCGTATTATTAGCAAACCTTAAGTTAGACAATTTTCTGTCACCGATATTTATCACACCATGCCAGTCTTCCAGTATTTGCCTCTATAGATATTAAAAAGGAGAGGTGAGAGAACAAGCAAGTCTTTATTAATCCTTACACCTGGAGAGGTCTCATCATATAATGAGATAAATGCACCATATACCCATTTTACGTTGTCAAATGCTTTGCTGTAATTAACAAAACATAAATATGTAGGAGTACAAAATTCTCTCGAATTTTCCTTGGTTCATCTAATATTCAGTATCTACTTCCTGGTACCTCTTCCCTTATGAATCCAGCTTGTTCTGACGATATCTGCTACAGAAGGTAGAGCACCAAACAAGCACGAAGAAGATACAGTAAAACTCCACTGGTGCGAAAAATCATATCACGATAAATCATTTTTCCTGTAACTCATAAAACAAAATATCTGGTTCAACTTCAGTAACGTTACTAATTATTATTATTATAGTCAGCATAAAGATTTATACAGTATTGGATCCAAACCTCACCTGTTTCAAGTCGGTAACTGAGCTGCATTTGCTGTCTTTTTGCTTAAATTTTCTAGCAAGAATTCGGATTTTCTGAAATGCGTCATTGCAAAAATTAGAATTTGCATTAGATTGATTGTACTGCGTGGATGTGATAGTTTTCATTCCTTCCACCTACCCTTCGGAATTGTCTTCCGTAATCATTACACTCAGCTATTTTGAATTCGGCATGTAAGTTTTCAACTGAGACGGTTTCAGGGGTCATCCATGGTTGTTTTTTGGAGTATTCCCCAGCTATGTGGCAGTTGAATTTAGCACCTATATTTTGTATAACCGATATGACCCTGCATCAGTGATCTTGAGTAGTATTTCATGTGGGGTTCTCTGGCACTTTTTAAAAGCTTAAAAAAACAACTTTATTAATGTTCTCCAACGATTTTTGATCATAATATAATCTAGTTCTGATATTTTCCATCTGGTGATGTGATGTGGATGTGGATGTCGTGAAAATATTGTGTTAGTTATGCAAAATCAATTTTCTAAACATAATTGGATTAAGTGCTCTCTTCTCGTATTACGTTCACCTAATCTAAATCTATCCACTGTCTGATATTATCATTCAATTCTGTATTTCCACACTTTGGAACTGAAGGCAGTAAGTGTTTTTTGGGGGTGGGTTCGTCAAAAGCCAAGATCCATTTTACACATTAAGAAGGTACTCTGTTTTTTAGTTGTTGTTTCTTTCAAGAGTTTTATTTAATTTAACGGAGCAGCGCGTTGTATCAAAAGAAAAGGAACTAACAATTGTTATTTATGCGCAAAAAGGAGGCAATCCGACCATCGCGGCATAAAATATTCATTTTAATTTTAAAAACGCGCACCCACAGGCTGTGGCGGCGTCAGCTTTTTTGCAGAGGACAAAATTACCGTCGACAATTTATACAATTTTGAAGTAAACGGAGGTGTCAAGAAAATGTATGTATATTATTTTGCAACGAGAGCCCTGAAGCGTGTGAAACTAAGTCTATTCCTCTATGGTTCCCACATTTCGAGATTAACATTTATAGTGTGTGCAATGTAATGTCATATTTCAACTGAATTAATATTCTGCATGATGTAAAATAAGCTATAACCAAAACAAACTGATAACAGGTATCAGGAGCAAAAGTCCTCGAGACCTCATTTTAATTTTGTATGAACACATATTTCTTAAACTTAAGTTATGCGCGCTTTCAAAAAACCTACAAATTAATTATGAATTTAATTAATTCAATTTTTTCATGCGTTATTGCATAAAGAAAATAAACAAATATAAAAATATGTTGCTAATACTTCTTCTTCTGCAGAAAAAGCATGCATGCAAAAGAAACGTGTAAAATTAAAATTAATATTTAATATTTTAATTTTAAATTTTTTTACACAATTATTTTCTCAACTTTTTAAAAGACTGACAAATTAATGTATAACTTTTCAAAATATCGTTATTAGCAAATGGAACATATCAGCAACAAATGTAAATATCTTAATTCTGATAATGGGACAGATAATTTTAGACAAATTTCAAAACAATAAAAATTTAACAAAGTTTTTAGCAATGACAGCCGACATATTTCAAAAAATCGCTGCAGTCCTATTTATTAATATTAAGGGATCATTTTAGCAAACATTAATAAGAAAGATCCCATACTATCACGAGCAAATATATTTGCATCCATAATTTCGAAATTGCCGTAAAGTTCTGTCCTAAGGAAGCTATTGGTATTACTGTTTACAAATCTTCTGTTGGTTGGTTTTTTGGAGTTTAAGTGAAAGTAGTGTGCATTCCACTCTACAACTTATGTACTGGTTTATATCGGTGAAAGGTAAATGATAAAACCTGATTTTCCACTTGTCTAAAAATTTTTCAAAATCTTCGATCCAACAAAGACAAAATTCCGACACACACCAGGAGTTTAGAGCATTCCATGCAAATGCGACAAATTATACATTGGAGAAACAGGATAAAAAATACTAACTAGTCTGAAAGAACATGAAAGAACCTTAAGAATACGACAAATAAAGTCATTAGCAGTTGCCGAACATAGTCATAAACCGGACATCAAATCTTATTTGACAAAACTAAAATTTTAGCATGTACTAAATTCTTCTCCTAAAGAAAAATCCAAGAATAAATTGAAATCTCTAAAAAAGCCAAACAAACTTAATTGCGACTTAGGTCTTTCCCTTTCATGGAATCAGTCATCCGATACAATCTTCATGTCCCACCTACAGAGTCAATCCCCTCACCCAGTATGTAAGGATGATCTGCGAACAGTCAGCAAGTTCTATTTGCAAATAGTATTACGGTAGCATGTGGAAGTTTCTTTAAAAAAATAATAATTAACAATTTTTTAAATTAGTCAAGTCCTTGCCGGCTTAAGTGGTATATTTAAGTTTATAAATAAGCCTGCAATGATTTTTTGAGAAAAATCTCGTCTTCTGTTGCTCCAAACGCTTTATTTTTTTTATTTAAATGTGTCTAAATTATCGGCTACAAATTGCATAATCAAAATTATGACATTTGCAGTGCACTATATCATTGCATTATTTTTGATAATAGTAACATGCTCCTTGAACTTTTTATTTACGCACCGAAAGAACGCTTTACAATAATGACAAAAACAACTAAAACACAATAAAATAATCATTAACAAATTGATTGTGTAAAATCGAATTTTTTACTGTTTATATGCATTTTTTTTGGCAGAATGATTTTCTTTTGTAGTAAGTTTTGGAAGGCACACAATTTTTGTCTGAAACATTTTGCGAGAGTTAATGGTTTAAAAAACTTATCTTGCACTTGCCTCTTTTAACGATCTGTATACTCCTGATACTTGTTAATTTTTCAGCTAACTTTCCAGTACTAACCGTTTTTTCATTTTTGATACGTGATATGATAATTGATATTCAAGGTTAGCACTTGATTCAGCAATCTAAAATAGTTGTCAAAAAATAAGAGGACCACGAAGTTTTGTTTCCTTCATTTTTCTATTTACAAAAATTTATTTCTGACTCACCACGTTCTATTTTTATTTATACTATTGAGTAAATCTGATTCTCTGAATTATAATATGGCCAAAAAAATAAACGTGAAGTTGCTTTCTTAACTTTCTAATAACACCAAATCCGACCACTGCGAATTTGGTAAAACTAACGATACTAGGCCGTAGACATAAAAAAAGATTTACGACGACTTTTATATATCTATTTTTTTGCTGTCATTTTTATCAAAATTGGAAATATAATAAAGGCGAATTTCCCGGAACATTAAATTTGATTGCTATCTATTTCTATCGTTTTTTGTTTGCTATTTATAGGAGTTTTCAACTAGGCTCTATAGTCCCCCAAAGTAAAAGTTGATCAATTTGTTAACGAATGCCTGATATAAGCAAAATCTTGATCTAATGACAAGTCAAATGTGCAGACAAAAATTTTAAAAAAGTTTCGATTTCCTTGAGAAGAGAATAGTTTAAGGAAACCGAGAGAAAGGAATAGGTGGTCATCTGAAAACTGATGAGAACTACAGAAACAGAATATAAGAATACTACATATCGATCGTCTGATTCACATGCAACAAAAAGTTACAGAACGTCAAAATTTACTCACTATTAAAGTTCTAAGAATCTTTTTCATACAAAAACATGTTTATGGGAGACATTATCCGTTCAACCAGCAAAGTTTGTTTGTTGATGAAACGAAGGCCAGGTAATGAGAGATAGTTTGTGAAGTTGTCCTACCAACGAAGTTTCGCAAAGAACACACGCCCCCACTAAACTAAACTTTCAGGCTCAGGCTTTAGTACCGACAAGTAATAAAATAACGACCGCTAAATGTAGAGAAAATGTTGTCCAACGTTATATTTTTATAACTTGGATAAGACCATGTTGCGTTAAACTGATTAAAATATTCATGGAACCCAAAGACCACTTAGCACATGCTAAAGAGTAATTATATAATGGTAAATGAAGGACTCTGCGACGTAATATAGTCTAATTATCCCCTGTTTTCTAATGCGAGAGAGTTGTAAATCTTTATACAACGACAAAACTTAGTGATATTAGCCGTATTCGATTGGCGCAGTATTGTACCTAGGATGATTATCAATGGTTCCAAGAGTGGCAGGTAGACAGAGAAGTATTTAACTAATTAATTATTTTCCAAAGTTGGTTTTCTGGTATTTCTAATTATGTTACGGATTAGTAAAACTGTGCTTTCTAAAAAACTCATTTTCCTTTTTCCCTAAATATGAAATACTGAAATAGAATGTTAAAACTTGGAAAGAAATGAAAATACTCACATTGATAGATGGTTTCTTTCTAGTATTTCAATCAAAACGGACTGGACATTATCATGAAGACATGAATGATAATGTTTCTGAAGATCACTTCCAGCAAATGCTAAATATCATGCCTGCTGCATTTTTTATAATAATGCCAGCTACCCTTCAAGACAATTCGAAAAAATAACCACTCCTTTCTAAAAAGCAAAACTTCGTTAATTGACTTATATTAAGTAAGAAGTAATTTCAGAAAAATATGCTGAAATAAGAGCTATTAGAAGTTGAAAATTTAAATAAACTTCTATATGGGCGCAAGGCGTAAGGCATTAAGGCATAACACCAATTTTAATATAAGGGAATGGGGACAGTGATTTGTAAAAAATGGAATAATTATGTCGAGCTCTTAATTCAAATAGAATAAAGATTCTAAAGAGTTAGAAACACCTCATTAATTCTCTGGACTGCAAGGACTGTAGTTCATTTGACTGCTGGAACCATGACGACTAAAATATACAAATTAAGTTGTTTGGAAATGAAATTATTACAATTTATGTATTTTCATATTATTCTTACTTCTATATAAGTTTTTATTTACTTTATCCTAGAATAATTAATGTCTCGATTATTTGCCCACCTTTATAATAATATGAGTGTATATTTCTTATATATATTATTCTAATAAAATACCGGTGTAACGCTATTACTTTCATTCAATAAAATTGTCTTTCTACTCTATGCAAATTAGTGTGACTCTAATTTGAAGAGGTTATAGGTCCTAAAAACTGAAATACGCAATTTATCGGAAAGTATCCACTTATTTTAATTCTTGGTTTTATTTTGATACATGTTGAAGAGATTATCTAGTATTAAGCAGCATCTCAGCATCGTTGCTTGGGTTCTCTGTCGGGACACAATCAGTACTCCCTGCAATTATCTTTAGTGTTGAAAGTAGAACCTTTCGAGAAAATATGTGTTTCCTTTGTTTGATATGGTGTGGGATACAGTGGGTATTTTGGCTCATAATTGGGTAATATAATTTTCGGACTCTCCTTTATCGACCTGAAATATTCTCAGAGTTGCAATGTTGCCGACTGTATCGAAAATTAGTCACAATATTGTTTTTTTCAGTGGTCAACCTGTATTTTTCCATTTTTCTTCTCACTGTCAGTTCCTGATTTTTGTAAAATATCTCCCGGTAATCGTGTCTAAGATATTAATTATTTTCCATTTTCTCGGCTTAAACAGACCCCAATTGAAATTGTCATTAGAATTGTTAAATTATAATTATAAATAAACTCCAAAGTTTTGACTGCTACTATTCTGGATACTGGTTGGTAGTAGTAATTTGTACATTTGCAATTATTTCGACATATTTAAAAGAATGTAAGAGAAATATTATAATATATATGTTTACACGGCATAGGTATAGGAACATGATATATAAATTGAATAAAAAATAATAAATCCATTTAGAAAATGCGATTTTTGGCCAGGGTGCGGTTTGCCAGGTACAGTAATAGCGAGATATTTTTCGAAAATGATCCAAAACGGAAAAATGAGACACTTTACAGGTCAAATCAAAGTTGTGGCTACTTTTGTGAACGGGGCGTCGACTTACAAATTAAATCTTCGCCAAAGGGTTAATTTGCAATGTTTAAGAATAATGGTCAATATTCTTTGAAATAATGTTCCATCAACCGTGAAACACCCTTTTCTTTACCCTTTTATTCTACTCCTCCCTTGGCTTCCTTTCCGACTTGATTAAATAAAGTACCATTAAAAATTGTAATATTATAATTCTAATATATTTTATTTCACCATTTCCAAACCATTAATATTTTGGATAACACTGTAACTCTCGAAGGGGCGACAACCGTTTCAGGTGATCTATCGCTGCCTTTTATTTAACAAACGTTTCACTTTTTCTTGTCGTAGAAAAAACGACCAACAAATTTAGATAGATAGTTGCGATAAAAATCCCCGGGAAGATTGATTACGCCACAAAGCTCTCATAAAGAGGACTAAATTATTTTAATTGCGTGCGTGGTTAGGTGCCATTGTAACGGACCCCATGAACAAAAGTGGTCGTAAATCTTCGACGTGATTTTTATGCATATTAAATAAATTCCTCGCGACATATTTCGCTGCAGCATTGTCGTAACTCGAAATATTTCTTGTTTTCGGACAATTTTGAAAATTATTATATATGGCTTCAAATACCACAAATATTGTTTTTTATGGTCCCTGTTCTAAAAGCATAAAAATATTGCAACAATAATGTCTGAAATTACAGGATTGTCATTAGTATGCCTCACTAAATATAAAATAATAAAGTTACTACACACAAAAAACAAACTTTGAATATTACAAAATGTAGTTTCTTAATATGAGAGAGTAATAAAATATAAAATTTGCAATGACAGGGATTATTAAACAGGAAGGACAGCTTAAAGGTTACATCGCAAGGTGCAGATAAATTTGCAGTGACAGTTTTTAACAATTCTGTATATACGTTTTTAGGATATACACAGCTCAAATCGTTCTGAAAACATACAATGGAAAGACATGGTAGAAGTAAGGATAATATGAAAATTGATAAATTGTAATAAATTTTATTATTTAAAAAATCTATTTGGTAACCATGTTGCGAGTAGTCAAATGAACTATAGTCATTGGAGTCCAGAGAAATAATAATTTGCTTCTGCTTCTTCTTCTAATGGTTATCCTCTGTGGATGTTGGTAATCATGTTGGTCCATACAATCTTGCCCTCAATAAATGTGCTGTCGTCATTCCCGTCCACTGTCTGATATATTTCAGAAATGATATATGACTTCGAGTTCCTTTTACATTCGCTGGATTAGGGTGTTGTTTGTCACATGGTAGGTGTATGAACTCTTAACATGCGGCGATAGCATCACATTTCAAAGGCCTCCAACCGCTTAAATATAGCATCTGTCAAGGTCTACGCTTCCACTCCATATAGGAGCGTGGAGAAAGCATAACATCTTAGGACCTGTGTTCTTATAGTAATATTCAGGTGCATGTTACATAGGACTTTTCTGAGGCGGATAAAAACGGTTCTGGCTTTTTCTACACGGCATTTCATCTCCCTTGTATGATCCCGTTCCTTGTTCAGGTTGCAGCCCAAGTACGTTATGGTATTGTATCTCATCATTATTACTAACTACAACCTATTAACCTATGCAATCCCTCAGCACTATTTGCTGTAAGAAGTATTTTACTAAGCGCTTGTCTAAACAGTATAAATTGCTATACAGAGCATTCTACATATTTTCAACTTCCTATTTTAACCAGTTTTCAAAACTAACTGCTTCTATCCCCCTTGCAAAAGGGTTTTATTGTACCTCATATTAAAAGTGGTGTTATGCCTAGCCACAAACTCTTTTACTTACGCAATTCTATTGGATTTAATTCACAGTGATTTGGCAGAACGTGAAGTACCGTTATATTTCATTCTTAAGCGATTTCGTCGATAACAAATTTTGTACAAAGAAGATTCTGTATATTATTTATCACCATATATTTTTTAAGTTCCCTGTCATTTAAAATCAGTCAATGAATGATGTCATTCCCTTTTCCAAAACCACAAGCTTGGTTTTGAGGATTTTCTTGAATGGCAACTGACATCATTCATGAATATAACAAACCCTGGAGGAACAATATCTAGCACTTGCTAGATTGTTAGCATTTATGGGTGGAATAAAATCATTCTTTTTTATTTCAGATATTGTTTTGTCAGAGGTATATATTCCTTTTTTTAAGTAAAAGAGTTTCCTTCCTTCCAGTATTCCGCGCCTATGGAATGCGATTAACACCACTAAGTTTTTCAGTTTTCAGTTTTATTAAAAAATGTAGCATAACATCCTTAAATATTGATTTTTATCTTCGTTTTGTATGCAAATAAAACTTAGAAAGGAACGCTGTTATTGCTTTTATGGACGTATTATCATAACGACAGTTTATGTTTTAGAATTATAATATACATATAAGATATGTACTGGGTAGTATCATAACCTTCTGGTTCTTTTAATGTCATTTTTTTGACATAGGTATGTCTAATTCCTGGACAGCAACAGCCCGACAATATCCTTCCAAAGAAATTCATTATTCGGCATTAAAAAATAACATACTACTTTGTTAGCAGCCTTTCCTTATTGTTTAAACTTAAAAGTCATAAATAAAAAAAATGGCTTCTGTGGTTTGGTATTTAGTTATTACGAAAAAATTCTATATGCTAAACGTACCTCTGCAATACTATACAGATCAAGGATCGATCAAATTTTAATAGATCTAAACAATGTACGTAGCCAAATGCGTTGAACATATCCACATTATTCCCTAGTAAATTGCAACCATAATTTTTAAGTTATTTGGGCCCGTACGAGATGTTTTTTTTTTTCATTTTTCATTGTAGTGTACAAATCGGAATTTTTCATTTAATTTTTGTGAACTATTGAATGAAATGTAATGAATTTATATTCTTCCATAAGTCAATCTAGCTCACGTACGAAGTTTTTATTCTGGACCGCAGTATTATAATAGAAGCAAGTTCAGAAAATGTGTTCTTACAGGTTTCTTTTAGCGTGTACCTCAAAAAGATGTAGAGATACTATATAGTGAGTCAGCTAATAGTTAATGAGTGGCATGGATTTGATTGCAAAACTGTTTCTTATTAGCGATCGCAAGAAGTATCACCTGGGTTTGTGTCCATTTAATGGTTTTTGCCTTTTTATTACCTATTCACCATCACTGAAAATGGTGTGAGCAGGATGCTCGTGTAGGCACAGTATTAAACAAATACATTATACTGAAATGAAATTACAAAAAAACATAATATGCATCGTTATCTCCCCTTGAAGTTGTAGTGGACAGAACCAATAAATCACATTTTCCTCTCTTCTTTAACGCCATACTGGATCGCTTTTAGACTGTTCTCCAGTGTTACTCCTTCAATTTCTTGATCACAGTAGCTTAAAGTCTTTCTTTTTGAATGTTACATTATGTCTTGCAACAAAGGCTTTCACTTATACCCATGTAAGTTCTATAAGATTCAGTTCGTAATTATATGGCGGTATATTACAGTTGCTGTATGTTTTTCTGATATATCTTGCTGCTCTTCTTTACAGTTGTTCTTTATTCAATTTAAAAAAAAACTCAATATTTTTGGTGGTTAAATCGTCGATGATGCGAACATGATGTTGTAATAATAGCTTGCGTCATCTGGAAACAGGTTTAAAATATTTCCCCTTCCAAAAATCATTATTACATCTGAATTTGGACATCCAAGTTCAATCAGTATTCTATCTGCATTCTCGAAGATTATAGAGAACGTAATGGAACTGACATAACGGATGATCTATTCGTACCCACTGACAATGGGAAAACGTTCATAGGTTAGCTGCTAGATTTTAGTAGGGTATTTGATTTGGTCAAATCTGACCATTTAGTGTCTATATTAAGATTTATTATCTCGGTAAGTGCTTACGCTGTGGTATCTTGGGATCCCACACACTGTTATATTCTTCAATTTCATTGGTCACTTAAACAACTTTTATAATTGTGTCATGATCACTTAGCTGAAATTAGTGCCAGAGATTCGTCTGTTGTAGTTTTTGGATATGATATTCATATTGAAAAGATAACAATAGAATTTTTAATATGGGTCGTCAAGTAGCCATTGCAATTTTCCGATTTATATAAAAGCCTGGGCCTGTGTCTAGACTATAAACTTAGGAAAATCAAAATAAATAAGAACTAAAAGTTCAGATTTTCCCGAAATTATATATTTTGACATGACAATTGTTTCGACAACACCGTGTCTTTATCTTTTTTTTTTTATATAGACACGGTGTTGTCGAAACAATTGTCATGTCAAAATATATAATTTCGTGAAAATCTGAACTTTTAGTTCTTATTTATTTCGATAAATGGATTTTCATCTAGTAAAAGCCACCTCAGTTCAATTTTATATACTTAGACTTGGAAAGCATGTTACTTATAAACAAGTTTTATGTAGACTGAGTGTTGATGGTTTACCACCTAAAAGGAACTTTTTAAAATATCTTACTCTTATAATATTGCCATTTGATTCTATTTCTAAAACTTAAGAATCATCAATTACTAAATATTTTGTTTTACCAAATGTCGAAGACCTAACCACCCTACGTTTGGATTGTTATTTTGCGCTTAGTAGGCAAGAACCCCTTACTTTAAATGTACCACTGCATTATTACACAGAACAAGGATCGATAAAATTTTATAAGATTTTAAACAATGTATGTAGCCAAAATCGAAAATTTTAAAGGAACATTTTGAAAATCAAAGTTGGACAGGCTGGATAGTTCTTTTAGAATAATTCTCGCGATGTGTAGCAACTGTAGCCAAATATTAACACTCATACCGTTATAACAATAAAAGGACTGGGCACTCGGTACCATATATTTTGTCATCCTTTGATAATATGAGCCGGCGTGCTCCATTTGCGCGAACTGTTTTACGAGAGCTCTACATTAAAATTTAGTGTGATAATTTCTCCTACATATAATGTTGTCAAAGGACATTCTAGGTAGTCCGCTCAGGCAATGTAGACTGAGATTTTGTACACTGCATGCGTCAAGTGGCTAAACATTCATGTATATTTACAGAGCGGACGTAAATTTGAACAAAAATAGATATCGATTTCTGATAAAAAATGGGATATCTTTTGATATAAAATCAAAATTTGGTAATCGCAACGGAACACTGTCTTTATTTTTAAGATAGAAGATATAATTTTTTTTTATTTAATTGTTGATGTTTAAATTGATATAAACACAATTTTTTCTGAAAATAATACTACTTCAGCCAGCTTTCCTATTTAAATATTAAAATTAAAATTTAAATATTCAAATTACGTAACCAATAAAAATAACAAATTAATTTATTATAAAAGAAATCATTTTAAAGCATTTTTTTTGCATCATAGAAGGTTCACATTGTAACAGTCAAGTGCAAGGAAAAATAACCATATCTGCTACCCGAATTTAAAAATCTCAATCCTTCTTCACTCCATTTTTTTTTATTAGCCTCAAATAAGATTACATTAAAAAGGAACACATCGCTTTCTTTTCAAATATTAGAAAAGGAGGGGTCTATTTGTATATGTTTTATGTGTATATAAGATGGCCCATAATAACCATAGTGACTAATTCGTTTAGAAAGCTCTAAAGTAGTGCCCACTACTATCTTTCTTGATTTTGCAGGAACATTTATATATACATTGTTTATTTTAACATGTGGGTTAATTTTTTTTCATCAATTTACAATACGATTAAATAGGGATTTGTATACTTTCCAGTAATATTTTGGTAGTCGCAACGGAAAGAGCCTCAATTCGTCTAAAACTGACTTTAAAATAGTGTACCGGGTATTGTAAAAAGAAAATATACTCGCTTAATAATACAGTTTTTCGTTTCCCCATCCATAAACATTTTATATTTGTTATTTCATTTTGTAGAATTATTTTTTTATATATGTTTTTCAACTTAAAGAGTTAAAAATGTTGTTGTTACGCAAAATTTTGCAGAGAATGAACAAATGAACTTAACTTCTGGAAGTCTCACTTATTCTCATGCGAAAACGGTTACAACACAGCCAAACAAGAGCACAAGAAGTGTTTAATGTGTTAATAATAGATAGATATTTATCAGCGGAATAGTGATTGTAGTGAACTAGTGAAAAATAATTTAAATGTACATAACATTTATTTAAATTTTAATACAATTTAAATCACCGAGTCTTTTGAGAAAAATGGCTGACCCATTTAAGATAGAAGCACTTAACAAAACTTGTTTTATTGATGATGTAGAACCTAGAGGCAAAGAGACATATACAGTAAATTGTAAAAAAAAATTACACTGCAAATAGTAAATTCTATCGAATATGGAATTCTATAGAAATAGTATTAAATAATAATTAATATCTAATAAAAGACCGTAACTTAATAATACACACATGAAAATGTTTGGTTGCTAGCGGAAAGTTCTCTTCTATGCGAGCGCTGACATCTTGGCCAATGAATTTCTTTCCACATTTTTCATTAAAACTGAAGCATTAAATCTGTTTTTATGACGATGTGACAAATTTAAAAATTGTTAAAGACATTGTTCGATGTAAATTTCAACTGATTGTCTCCACATGCACAGGCCTGAGTTTGATTTTAGCACCTCCCACAGAAGTTATCTTAGTCCTTAAAATAATTTGAAATCGAACTTTCTCTATTTTTCCCTCAAGGGAAAGAATTTCGCGTCAGTTATAAAAAAGTTCCTCGAACTGCAACACAGTTTATTACCTTCGCGTATATCATAAATTTCAATAAAGTCTGCGTTAGCGAGCAATACATCCATAAATCAATAAGTGTTGAATCGGGGCATTACGAAATAATTCAATTAGATCCCTTGAGAAATATTAAACCTGCGGGAAAGGTAATGATGTTTAAACAATGAGTAGCGTATTGGTTTGCGTTTGCTCTACCCCGAGTCTAATTAAAACCATTGCTGTGTTTTATTATCGGGCTTGAACAGTCGTTAAAAACTTCAATGCCCCGGAAAATCTTTGACCCATTTACACGCCGTAATTGCACCTAAATGCGCACGTTTACGGTAGTTTATGAGGAAACGTTTTGTGTTCCGCAGAACAAACCTGCCTCCGGGATTAGCTTATCGCTATGACTCTGTGAATGTAGTCTCTATCCAGGAAGCAAAATATATCTACTGAATATTCCATAAATATGCATATTAGGATATTCAAATTTTCTGGGAAAATTCTACGGATGTTCATATGAATACAGGTTGTCCAGTATAAGATGACGTACATGGGAATATTGGAAACTGTAAAACATACAGTATCGTATAAATCGAAGAAAAGTATATATCTGTGTATATGTATATGCCCAAAAATAATCTAGTTTTGTTTTATTTTAAATAGATGCCCTTACGTAGATACATTTTTCAAAAATTGCAATATTATTATAGGAGCTGAAATGTTCAAATCTTCAGGATATGGGTAAAAGGATACCGCGATGCTAAAAATGATTACCAAAATACGGTTACGATTAAAGAGTCCACAAATGGCAAATTAAATTGTGGACTGGCACAATGACATTCTTTTAACAGTGTCGCCATCCTGAAGTTCCTGGCAAGGACTTTCACGATAAAAATGATATTTATGACGCTTTGTTGTTGACCGTGCAACGCTTGTTGTCTCTTCAACCACGCTTTGCAAAGCCAAATTTTCTTCATTTTTATCTTTGGGTTTGTTCCTTTTTACCTTAGTAAACTACCGTAGGAGGATTGTCTTCCAGACGCCTAAATATCTGAATGACGTCTTTCCGGATATTTATTTAAATACATTTCTTCCCCTTTTGCTTCGTTTCTACTGAAGAGAATAAAACACTTTAGCATATCATACGTGACACTGTTTGAAAAGTAATTAATATAAAACTTGCAATTTACTAACTGCACCTGGGATACTGTGGCATTGCCAACTTGATGGAAAATAAACCCATCGATATCAATGTGTTACAGATGGTTGAAAAGCATTTTTTAAGACGATTTTGAAAATGATGAAATTAAACAAATTTTTTTCTGCGTAATTTTTAGCATCGCCGGATTCTTTTACCCATATCATGAAAATTGGAATGTCTCGGCTCTTATAATAGGGAAAATATTGTGACTTCAAAAATACAGAATTTTCTTTTTCGCCCTGTATTTGCGTAAGGGTATCGATATTAAAATAAAACAAAGCTAGATTATTTTTAAGCATAAACATTCGCTACTTTCCTTCCACTTAGCCATGCTGTATCTCTTACAGTTTCCTATATCTCCATGCATCTTATACCGGACACCCTTTATATATATATATATATATATATATATATATATATATATATATATATATATATATATATATATATATATATATATATATATATATATATATATATATATATATATATATATATATATATATATATATATATATATATATATATATATATATATATATATATATATATATATATATATATATATATATATATATATATATATATATATATATATATATATATATATATATATATATATATATATATATATATATATATATATGTATATATATACAGAGTTATTCAGGATATACGACACACAACACAAGGTTCCAATACAAGGTACCAAATAGTTTCACTTCTGATATCTGTGAAGTCTGGCTGCTGCCAAAGTATTTTATTTTTTACGTATGTTATATGTTTAAGTTATAAGTGTGTTTTTGAACTATGTTTTTGATTACTAAATCTCAAGGTTTGTTTAAACAATTTGAGTTTTTTCAAAATGTAATATTAATTTCTCAACTACATCTTTCCCTAATAATAATTTGAAATCCTCAGCAAAATCATCATAGTATATTATGGAACAAGTGCAGTAAACGGTATTTTAGTTACGTGTTTATTTGACACGAGCGCAGCGAGTGAGATAAAGAGTTTTTCTACTCCCGTCTGTAAAATACCTAATTACCCACCGATCTAGCATGCGGGACGCGACACTTTACTACGTCAGTTTCGTTTCCCACGAATCCGAGCCATTTCGGACATTTCCGGGAATTTACCGCACGGGTTTGGGAGCGATCGGATGTTTTCGGAGATATTTCCCACGCTTTGAATTTTGACGTTTATCAAATCTGGCGGTCATATCAGTGAATGTATTTGTGTTGTTTTGCGAAAATGTACCCAAAAACTAATGGTCGTAGAAAAAGTATAGTATACAACACGTTCGGTAAACTTTTTATTAAAAACTCGTGAGTCAAATGCCGTTTACCGCACTTGTTGCATAATGTACTATTACCAAACGTGTTGCATACTATAATTTTTCTACTACCGTCACGAAAAAAAATCCAAATTTATCAAATTAAAAATAATAACAAATTCTCGGATTACTAAATTTCATACCATTCAAACAAAATATTTAGTAGTTGGCATTAAACCTATTCGTTTATCCTTCCGATCGGTTCTACTATTGTTGTGTCTTTTTAACTGTGTACGTTAGACAGAGGCAGACTATGTCTTCCGGTCATATCTGTTATATCATAAATGTTTGTTTGTTTAGAGTCTCGGTACTTTCTATCGAAGGTTTTTTTATGATAATATACTAACCAAATACTAACAAAGTAATTATGATATAAATGTTACAGCAGTACTGGGATCACTTAATTCTTTACAAGCATTCGTGGATCATGAATTATTCTATGTAAAACTAAAGATTTGGCTAATGAAGCAGAAAACTTAGGTATGCTAATGGATGGTCATGGAAGAGATATTGTGGTCACATTTGTAATTTATGTAAAAAGATTTATATATACCCCAAAACCCTATACGCAAATAAACATATATTGAATTTTCTCCTTCTCTTCCATTGCACTGACCACTTTTAGCCGTTGGTGGCAAAACGAAAGAAAGTATATCATATATGAAAAAAATATTGGATTTGAAATGGATAAAAACTAAATACCTCTTTTAATTTTTACTAGCAATTCTTGTATTTAAGGTTATGGAACAGTCTTTAACATGGATCTTTTGATGTTTCCTTCCATGACGAAAGACTAAACTCTCTAAGGACAAAAAAACATCTGGATATGCTCCGTATAATTATTAATTTAAACTAAATTTGACAGCTATTTTAGCTATAATCCGACTAAACTTTACCGTAATTATAATAAATATTTTCAATCCAATTCAGTTTCAGTATTTAGGGAAAAAAAGGTCCTTTTGTTGGAATTGAGAAATTATCTGTCTTAAGTAAAATATTCTTCCGATAATGAAGTTTTGACTCTTGCTTGTTGCTTTGTTATTAGTGTAAAATATTAGAATCTTAAGTTAGACTTCACCTTTTGGATATAAGTATGAAGTATACTAAGTATGTAAGTATATTAGTTCGTAGTGGTATTACATAATTTTTTGAAAAATGTTGTGCAAGAATTTAAAATATTTCAATTAAAGAATATTATTTTAAATATGAAGATTATTATAGTAAATATGCAAAAAGAATTGTCCTAAAACAGTTCCTTGTGGAACACTGAAACTCATGGTTGACTGGTTACGTCATTTAGTTTATTTCTTTTACTGATAGTATAGAATAGAAAAAATATATCGAAGCACGGGTTTCACTACCGTTAGACTCTCATTTGCCTATCTTCTGTTGTTTGTTGCACCCGCAAACAGATCTTTCTTTTCAACCCAGCACCTAAATGTGTTGTTGCATTTATTTTTTTGGTTATCTTTATTATATTTATAGTAATGTCGTCAAACCCTCTCTAGCGTTGATACAAGCAATCTAAATTAATCTGTTCAAGGCAGTATCGAAAGCCTAAACAAATATTGAAAATCCCATTTTCCCACCATTTAACAAAAAAAAATTATCCCAGCATTACAACAAAATTTAGGTATCTGTTATAAAAGATTAGTTCTTAAAAAAAAAAGATTCAAAATTCAAGAATGCGATTACGCGCCCAGGCGGTCATTACAGAAACATAAAAATAACTTCCTGCACATTCTCTTGGCCTGTTTAGTTAAGTTCTTTCATCCCAAGCCTTTACAATTTCTTTTCGAGATAAAGCCGAGCGCCCTTCTTAATTGGCCAGATTTCTAGATCTACTAAAGACTGCTAACGAAAATACATTTTCTGTGTTTCAAAAACCGACAAATAAAATAGTTTTCCACTCCGAAATGGACGTCTGTCCGAGATAAATACTTCCCTCTCTGGTACAACAAAAGCTGAAAATGTTTAGTGCTTGTTGTATTGAATCCTTTATGCTAGCTACATGGCCCGATATTTTCGATAAGCTGGTTTATCTATAGCGCAACTCAAATTTTGTCACAGGCTATTGATACATTCTTTTGTTCATTGCCATTCGAACCAAATCATCCAGAAATAACAAACTGATGTGTCGACTTTTTTGGATTTGCAGTCCGGCAACTTTCATTGATATATTCACATTGGCCGATAACAATAGATAGAAAAATTACGTGCGTCGGTTGAATTATCCACTGCAGACAAAATTTACCGATTCATACATGAAAAAAAAAAGATACCGGCTGGTTAGTTTGGAGTGATATGGGATAGAAATGTACAACAACAATGCAGAATACCAAACATACGTTTTTTATTCGGATTCGGTTTATATATGTAATTTTTGTCAAAATAAATAAGAACTAAATATTCAGATTTTCACGAAATTATATATTATGACATGACAATTGTTTCGACAACACCGTGTTGTCGAAACAATTGTCATGTCATAATGTATAATTTCGTGAAAATCTGAACTTTTAGTTCTTATTTATTTTGATAAATGGATTTTCATCAAATAAGAGCCACCTCAGTTCAATTTTTGTAATTTTTGTTGTCAATGGAGAATTAATAAGTAAAAAGCTTCGAATGTCTTACCCCTTCGGAAAATACCTTCCTTCATGTTATGTCCGTTTCAGGGTTTGTGATGGATGGAAAAACTAGACAAACTCAGTCTTCCTATATGACTACAGTGCTAACATTGCAGAGGTACACAGGCCAAATAAAGATTTGTGTATGTATTTTGTATTATTTGTATCATAAATTCAAGGTGGATAAAGAATTTAAGAATCAACTACGTTCCCCAACGACAAAAGAAGAGAACGGGGTGGATACACAAGTACTGACAAGAAACACATATTTTCAACTGAGCACCTAATGTGGTTAAAACGCCTTTTAGAACTACCATAACGGTATGGAGATCCAGATATAGAAATGAACTTACAGCTCTCCTCGAAAGGAAATACACTGACAAATATAAATCTCAGTAGACTAAGATGGGTAGGGTATTTAATAACGGATGATGACGACTGTGTTATTAATAATTTATATTAAAAAAGACCCCATGTTAGAAGATGCCCTAAAGATAGAAAGATACAGTCAGAGAAGATGCGAGAAAGAAAACGAGCCTGAGTGGCAAGTTTTTGAAGTATTTTATTTTAGACTACCAATCAAGATATAAATACTGGCACCGAAGCACAATGTTCTTCATCAAGAAAGTGTTTGGATACTTCTGAAAATTCCGTTATGATTTTTTTGTTCTTAGATATTTATTTCTTGAGGTTTCAATTGGAAGCTAATTTGACCTACAACTATACCACTTAATAATAACTAAATCGTCGTAAATAGTTGTAACGTTGATTGTCTCCAATGCGGTTATTAACTCGCAAGATTTTGACAGATTTATTCTATCTAGATGCAGCAAACTTTAGAATTCCTAAGGTACGACAACGGTAAAAGTGCGATCAAGACATTTATCGAGGAACATCCCATTCTCACTAAATTGTGGTAAAAATCACTAGATGGAACAACGATGGGTAATTTGAAAAATTGGAAAATCAAGAAGCAAAAATGCGAGCAGTTCTTGGTGCATAAGTGGAAATAATTTTTGCAATAAAATGAATGATATAAAAACTAAACACTAACAAACAAATCGTCTACAATTTTTGTCATACCTTAATACGTGTTGAAGTTAGTTTAAAATTAATAATCAGATCTGCAGTAATTTTAGTTGTTTGCTTATTTGTATATTTTTGGATGCCGTTTTTCCAAAAAACGCCCTCTTTTTGCTCTATCACGTAATTTTTTTTATAATGTTCTATATTTTTAAAATGTTATTTTATTAATATACATACCTATGACATGAATATATTTGTTCGATGTTAGGCATGATTTTGAAAAAAAAAAGATTTTTATGAAGCTAAATGTTATGTGATGGGATATAAATGGAATGAAAAAATGAAGTGGATAAAATCGGCGCAGAAGCTGAAGACAGCGTTGTAACCTGCTTATGCGCAGTCTGGTTGTATTGGTCGTTGTGCTACTGTGTTCGCGGCTGTTGTCTTCGTTGTTAGGTATTTCTAGTGTTCTATAACGTATAAATATGGAAAGAAGACAATACGTGAACAATTCAAATAACTTTTGTTATATTTGTGGTAGTTATGTCCTAGTAAAACAACGACAAACTTTAATTTCTTTTGTGAAAAGTGTATACCAAGCTTATTTTGGGGTAGAAACTAGCGACCCAGACAAGTCCTAGACTCCGCAAACTACTGCTGGTTGTTAAAACGGTATATCACCTTAAAAACACAGCCGAATGTCCAAACATTGCAGGTTTCTGGCAGAAAGACGAAGATTTCAAAAAAGTCCTAGTACAGTTTTTTCACTTTTTTTTAAAAATAGGATTCCACTTTTTTACTGAATAAAAAATAAATTATTTTAGAAATATCGTTTTTTTTTCTTTAATATTTTCAAAAAACCTTACGTGGTACAATAAGCGTACCAAAATTACATAAAATCATTTTTCAAAATTAAAACATTAAAACAAAATTTTGTTGTTTTGTTGTGGGTTTGTTTACGAAATGTGCACGTTCACAATCTCAAATATCATTTTTTTATTTTTCAAAAGGAAAAATATTTTATTGAGTATTGTTTATGCTCATATTGTGCCATCACATCACATCACATCACAAGGAAATTAGGTCCCGCCACCTTTTTCTTTTCTTGCCTTTCCTTACTTTTACGTAAGACATACGGAAAATTGCGAAAATTTTCCTGGATTCCTTAACAGAAGTGATTTCCCAAAGCACGTTAAAAATTGGTTTCCCTTGAATAACTCTTGTTCTTCTTTCGAATACCATCTAATTTCTGGAGGTTTCTCACAAATCCCTGGACAGCTGGTATAATGAAAACGTCTGAAATTTCAAACCCGATAAAAGCGCTCGATAACTTTTTGATCCAACTCTTACAAAAGGCCGAAGGAGATTGACCTTCTTTGTCTTGTTTATATTCGATGCTTGAAGGAACCTGTTCTCACAACTCAAATAACAGGGACATTTTCGGGCCCCTAAAATAATAATTTCCGTAATTATCATTGTTTTCTCGTCTCCACAGTAAGATAAAGGTCGGGGAGGAGAGCTAACGGTGAACAACGTGGCCCGAATTATTACGCTTGCTGTGGTTCGCTTTACGCGTACTAGTTTTCTTGTTTGGGTACATATAACCCTAATTTTTTCAGTTTATCGTTTCAATTAATTCCTGAGAAATGGCTAAGAAATCTCTTGCAATGGGACCGATTTTTTTTATTCCAAACGAATTGCGATTGTCTATTGTAACCCTCAAAAGAACTTCTACAGCTTTTAGCTGTTCGATTAGAGCCGTTTGAATATTTTCGACTGTCCCAAAAGGATGGCCCTGGATTTTTTATTTGCGAAAAGAGAAAAAAAAGAACGACTCAAGTCAGGAGAATAATGAGGCTGCGAAGCCGCAGGAATTTTTTTCTAACCAACTCGTTTAATAGAATTGCTGCCTGACAAGGTCCATTACCGTGATGCCAGTTGTTCCACATGTGTGGCACCGTTTTGCGAAGTTTTTAAAAAAAAATCCCTTTAAAAGTGTTAATAATTAACCGTTTGGCGTTGAGGTAGTAATTCAAATCAGCATGCATTTACTCTTCCGACTTCCTTATCATTGCTTTTTTTTAACCTTGGAGAGGTTCAAGTGTGCTACACTATGCTCTGGGACTTTATTGGAGTTTATGAATACCGGTTAAGTGCAATTTACTTGATATCGGACAACATTTTCAGTTTCTTTTGGTACTTCTAGATTGGTAGCGTCAATGTAAACACCATATTTTTCTGTTTGTAAAGAAACTTATTTGAAAAGGCACTTGTAATAAACTAGTAACATCCATTTTTAATAACTTAATTTAATTTTAGTAGACTAACCCGACTCTGTACTATTAATGGCTTAACACCATATGGTTACCGATACAATTGGTGATATTAATAAAACATATGTTAGTGATTTATTGGTTACTCAGTTCACCGAGAAGGATCTTGAGATATTTAAATTTCTAAAGCACAAATTTTTAACTTGACAAAAAACAATTCGGGTTTGTTGTCGTCACTCGTCGAGAGATGAGAGCATAGTGTATACAGGGTGTCCCATATTCCTAACCCAATTACTTGACAACTAAGAATTAGATTTATGATGGAGCACTCTTGTAGGGAAGCACACGAAAGGAAACAGCAATATTTAATACTAATTTTTTAAACACCCCGGAAAGCGGCAGGTGCTAAAGTGAACCAGAACTAAGTACTTTCGATATGCATCTACATCTTAGAAATAATTACGTATAGAATTATTCAACAAAGTGCTGTTTGTGGAACTTTATAAAACTCAAATTTAAAGATACTACTTCTAAAGCTTCTCTTTGTGAAAATAATGATTTTGCTCAAACTAGAAATGTCGACTAGTAATCTAATCAAATTCTTTTTCGGATTTAAATTTATAGAACAGGTTTTTTCGTGTTTAGTATTTTTGCTTTTGTCTCTTAAATTTTGAATTAAATTTGAAATGGTCTATGCTTCGTTAGTTAAGAAAGTTATTTGCCAACCAATTGTTTTGGGGGGCGGGAGGTATAAAACCACACAAATTGGAACGTTTTTTGCTCAATTTTATACAATGTCATTTTGCCCCCAAAACGTCAGACCACTAAGACGATACCGGTAAAAGTTTTTGTTATAATGCGCTAAATCTTCGAAGCGGAGCAGATAAGGAATTTCTGAGGGTATGGCGAAATGCAGTTATCATTCCGGGAGACAGTCGATCTATATTAGCCCGTTTACGACTGAAAGTGACAGCAATCTTATTTTCGGAGAAGCGGAAGATAATGCCGGATAGTACATAATTGCGGCTAAGGAGAATATCAATAAAGAAACTTCGCTTGGGGACAGCTCATATCGCCTATCCATTGTCGTACGGGAAGTGAATGCCGCAAGTTTGTCCAAAACTTATTAACTGTTGGAAGTGAGCGTAGTAATAAGTTGTCTTGCCTAAATCCAAAACCATATTTAAAGTTTAAAGTCAAAGTATGTTCGTATTTTCATATTTCCATAATCAGAAAATAGTAACCAAACACAACACACAACATTCTAAAAAACATGTATTTAGAGAACTTACGTAATAATCATCTGGAGTATTCTATATTCCATTTGCATTCCAGGAACTTTATTCTCTTCTTATATTAAACCTAAAATACCATAATAAGATGCTTTAAAAAAAATCTTAACATACTGTACCTGTGGGGTGCAAGCTTTTAATTGCTTACACAATTTACTTAGCAAAGAGAGACAGATATTAATGACACTGGGGCGACCGTAGTGTAATTACATTAACAAAAACTATATGCAGAACACAAAAGACACCAATTTTGTATATTCAGTAACTTGATTTTGGCTAAAGTATGTATTGATTGTGAGAGGTACAGATTGTAGCAGGTTTAATATAGAGAATAAACAAAATCACAATTGAACTAACATCAGACATACATAAACAAAATAACTTTTTTCGAGTAGGATCAGCGCGAACAAGAATTATTATGAAATATCCATAGATAACATCACAGTAGATTTTTATTTTATCTCTACCGTAAATATTAACCATTCACACAATAGCAAACTGGAAAAACATCCATTATCAATATAGGATTTTGTATTGCTTTCCAAGGAAAATATTTTAGAGTCACTATGTTATACCCCTAAATTGGAAATCAGTTTAAGCTTTCTAATGTTTTTAATATAGCATTATGTGCAAATTCAATTTGAAGCCGAGCTACCTCAAGTAGGAAAGATTTATAAAAAGCACACTAATATGAATTAATATAACAGTTTAATCAAAGGGAATTGGTTGTGGTACATGTGCTGGGCGGGTCCTAAACTCATTCCGTCATACTCATAACCATAAAAGCTTGTAAAAACGGTATTTGGTTAGGCGAACTATACACTGTTCGATTTCAGCAGTGCTGATCACCAGAGCCGATTTACCAAGTTGTTCAATATTAGAGGAATCTGCTTAAGGCTATTCTGATCCTATCTCTTAGACCGCCATATATATAACGGAGTCTCTCAGACCTCTGCTATTTATTATGTCCAATAAGGAACTTTTTCTACTACCTTCTGTAAATACCTAATTATACACCGATTTACCGCACGGGAAGCATCACTTTACCACGTTAGTTTCTTGTCCCACGGATCCGAGCCACTTCGGACATTTCCGGGATATTACCTCACGGGTTTGGGAAAAATAGGATGTTGTCGGAGATTTTACCGCACGGCTTGAAATGTAACGTTTCTCAATTCCGACTGTCACGTCAGTGAATGTATTCGTGTTGTTTAGCAAAAATTAACGGTCGTAGAAAAGGTATAGATGCAACACGTTTGGTGAACTGTTTAAGTCACTGGTTTATTAAACACTCGCTCCGTTCTTGCCAAATAATCTCGTGACTCAAATGCCGTTACTATTATTACTACCTTTTGCTTGATACTTGATCTCTAGATATAGATGATACTTCTTCATTACATACAGACTTCTTTCAGAATCGTATCTCCAGAATCGCATTCAGTTTGTTGAGTTTGACAGATTGACGCAAAATTTGTTTGTGTATGTGATACCTAAGTTGCATTTTGGTTCAATCGTGTGGTTTTCTATTTATAATCGCCATAAAAATTTCCTAAGCTTGTTACGTTTATCTTTCACAACACCTTGAGCATAACCATATCCTCACTAAGTTGGATTTATATATCTCTGAGTTCAAACAGCGGCGCGGTTGTTTTAGTGTAGCCAATTTCAAAATTAATCATAATTTGACTTTAATCTGTTAGTCAATGATGTTTGCCGGTATTGAATGAATTTACTCAAGGCGATGGTGTGAGGGTTGTCGGGAACATGCACATATATTTTTCTATCTATAACCACAATTTGCAAAATATTGGTTAATATTTCATGAACATTTCGTGCTAAATAGGTTAGCTTTTCGGCATTCTAGACGGTAAAGTCATTAAGAAGTTTAATAATAATCCTCTTGCTTATCTATCATTGGGTGTGCAGAGATAGCATTAGGTTACTTGTCCTCATTTAAGAAAATTATCAATTATTATATCGAGTGATCTGAAGGGAGTTGGTACTGAGATCATTTTAAGGAAAAACTTCATCTGAGCGACTGTATAATTTCAAGATACAGTTTGTTAAACGTTTTGGAAAATATTTAGTCATTTATTAATTATTAACTTCAATTAGTTAAATGGAGAACAAATTTTTTGTTTCGATAATCAAGTCGTTTCAAAATAAATATCACATCTTGAGCTATTATCGTAATTCCAATGGACGACGGTCTTTAAACCCGAATCAAGATAATAGCTTATCAACGGGCCGCGAAAGCCTTAACCAATTTATCACATCTTGAGTTTTTATTTTCAGATACATCGTTTTTTGTAATAATAATTAAATTAAATGTGCCATAGTTTAACTGAGCTCTGAAATTACCCCCTCCAGTATTGACACATTGCATATTAGGGCAAACGAACCTAAAAACCGGAATTAAATAAAAAAGTCAAGTTGGCTATGAACGTCTATTATATATTTTGGAAGAACACATACTAACCTACAAATTTCGCAGCAGCGCTGAAAAAAATATGCTGCCGTGAAGATGTATTTTTAAACTAGCATAAGATAGCAAGTGTCTTTAGTTTATTTCAAGCAAATAATGTATTCTGAATATTAAGAATTATATCTTTTATTTACTATAACCAAAGTTAATTTTTTATTAAATGTACTAAAAATATACATATTTTGTTAAACATGTAGACAGAAACTTTACTATCACCCCCTATTGCAAAAAGATTTTTATACCAGAACATAGCGAGGCTATAGGGGTCATAAAGTTTACCATATTTTCCTACGCCAATTTGCGCCTTCATTTTTTTTTCGGAACTGAAACTTAAACGAAAGATATTATCTAAATTTGTAAAATGCAAAGTTTTAATTTTTTATATTTTTAGGCTCAAATGCAAATTATTTTTGTATTACAGGAATGGAATTGTGGAATTAAATGAAATCCTTTGTGTTTAAAAATTTTGAAGGACAATGTGCATTTTTGAGAGAAAGAATTTTTCAATCAAAAAATTGATGGTTTTACTAGATTAAAAGAAAAATGGATTAAAGCATGCCGAAAAGAGTTAAGATTTATTGAAAATAACCAAGAGTGGCTTGAGACGATGCTTGAATTTCGTCTATTTAAGAATAACAACTTACTGAAACGAGAGCGTGGGAGACCTGAGTTATCATTTGAGCAAAGCTGTGAAGAAGGCATTGATAAATCACACAGCGACTAGTAAAATTGCAAGAGAAGGTTATTTTTGGGTTAGAATCAGAAGTTCAACGAGATTTAACTTTAGTGTCGAAATGTTGTTTTGATGAGAGTTACGGTAATTCATCTTAAAAGCAACGGCTCGTTGGAAAGGAAGCAGAAGATTCTAACGTTTTTATATCTTCGATGGTTCCACTACAACTATATTCTAAAGGTCTTGAGAAAAAGGTTGTTATATGGCAGAATCCGCGGCCAACCTCTCCTAGGTATTGCAGGCCAATAAAAATAATTTTTGCCTAGGAATCAACCGAACTTTCGGTAAGGGAAAAAAATATATTGACATACAAATTACAGAATTAAAAAGTTATATTGTTGAAATTGAAAACCAAGTTTTAACAGTAATTTTTCTATGGTTGAATATGAAGAGGTTTGGATATCATTGTAGAAAAATTTATATTATTTTTTCTTGAAACTGCCAGATTGTTTGATGAAGAATGTCCATAGTTCTATATGCCTGCCACACTGCAGTGCTTATCTACGGACCCGAAATTATTTCATCGTTTTTACTTCCGATTGGATAGTTCTCCGAGGAAGCCCAGGAGGCACGAAACAAAGACTTTAGAAGGTTTCGAGAGAGGTACTCTAGAAAATGGTCGCGCAAGAAATCCAATGTTTTTATTCTTGTGCTAATAAGTTCTGACACTTACAAAACGGGTTTTAGACAACTAACAACAAAAAAAGTTAAAGTTTTCAACCAAGAATTTTTAAGCTTAATAACTTGCTCTGATGTTTAATTTTCTGATATTTCCTCCAATTTTTAATTTATTGACTTTGTGTTGATCATTAAAATTAATGACTACTTTTCTGTATTTTGAATATTTTTAATGTTTGTATTGAATTAAAATAAAAGGTAAACATTAAAAAAAATGGTTTTTAAAACTGGAGCATTTATTTTCACCTTTTGTAAAATTACTATTATTAAAGTTGAAAAGGACATCTTGTTTTTTTAATGGAAAACAAAATTATAAATTTAAAATGGCTCACCCTGTATAATATAAATGTTTTATTTCTTGTCATACTTGCTTATACTACTAGATACTAGATTTCCATTAATTTTAAAATACAAAAATAATCATTTAAGCACTTAAACCCAACGCTTTCATTTAATACCCCATATCAGGTTGCCTTGCCCCAGTGTGCAAAGTTAAGAAACACCCTGCACATTACAAGTTTGAAAATGAACAAAAACGAAAAAATAAAGTAAATCTTTATATACGTTATTAAATTACCAATTACCAAATCGATACCTCACCGTACCCATATTGTTTAACGGCTTATACGATATTTATTCTCTCATTCCGAAAACATTTATGCCGAAATATGTCACCGAGGCGAGCGGGCAACAGTTTAATATAATAAATTAAAATGTATGTAACCATTCGGCGCCTGGAAACATCCAACCTTAAGGGAACACCTAATTCTATGTTGTATGAGGAAAACTGCAAGATGCCGGAGACATTCGCAGGAGCCTGCGTGTAATATGCAAATGGCATTTTTAATGGAAAACACACACGAGCAAATGTTGATCAAAGGGACCGTCAGAGCTGCTTACGGGGAACATGTTGTTCGATGCTCGTGCGTATCCGCCATAACTAACTTGGAGAGGGATATAATATGTTGCCGTAATTTACAGTTCCGAGGAGGAGAGCCGAAGGGACTAAATTTGCTAGGAAACCTAATCGGGCTAATTAAAATAATTAATTAAATGCCCGGATCAGGATAATTGGAAGCTTTCGGCGGCTTGTCGTTGTTTTTTTGTTTTTGTTTTGTGGATAAATAAAAGCCCTGTAGGTTTCGAATAGGTGTAGGTGTAGATCAGAGACGAAATTCTAAACAAGTTTTCAGCTTTAGGATTGAAAAGTTGTCTGACTAAGGATCTAGGTAGAATACGAAAAAAGAACCTAACAAGTTCCTATTGTGTTTTTTTTTTGACAAAACCAGAGACATGTACATAAATTCGTCAATCTCCCCGAGTACAGGCTCTAATTCATATTCTAACTTCGTCAAAAGTAGAGGTCATAGTGAATCAGAGGAGTTGAATACAGCAACCTGGCCTCTAGGACAGGGATGCACCGCAGATGGAATAGGAATAGAAATATATTTTTTATTTGCAAACAGCCCTTCTCCACGTAGAAATGTTCCCCCAAAGAGCACCACTGAAAATTGTTTTATTTACTAAAACGCTCAAAAATTAAATAATTTACTTGTTTTACTTTTTACTCTTATTTTTTAAAAATAAATTATTAAAAATGAAGCACTATTATTATTATTCTCTTTTTATTTATGTTTTCCAGAAATATTATAAATTTTGCTATATTTGAAGCAGGAGTTTGCAATGGTATAATAAAATGCAAACGAACGTATCTCGAACAACTAGGTCACTATTTGCCCAGCAAGGGCCGCGTCAGCACAAATTGAGCTAATTTAGGATGCTGCATAAAAACAACCAGCAGCCTTGGGGTCGAGTACCCTCTATTATTACTTGGCAAGTGGCTTGTACTAAATTCCCCCAGACAAGAGCAGAATTGTCTTCGGGCCCCCCAGCGCCAACATTATATGGTGTTCCTGTCTGTCGTAATGGCCAGGTCGCTGCCTTCACACCTTCCGATCCAATAGTCGCATATTTTGACTCCTTGTCGTGCTTTCAAGGGAGTATAGGACAACTTTTATCTGGAGTTTCGATAGTACCCTAAATGGTACTGGGAGCTCAGTTAATTGCTCCTTACTGGTACCCAGCTGGTTGGGAGAAGAAACTGTACCTTCGTCCTCTTCTAGGCACAACTTACATGTGATGTCGTCGCCCACTTCTATGATATGGATATGTCTTTTTAGATGATGATGATGATCATACCAGCGCTCGTAGTCGCATGCTACTGTGGGTCCTCTTTTGGTCTTGAGGCTAAAAGGGTCCCACAATTAGGACTCTTGACTGCCTCAGTCTCGGTAAACTCTCCCGAAGCAGATAAAACTGCCTACCCGGCCATTTATTCACAACGCACTTCATAAAAAAAAAGCAAATATTTCATTCTTTTTAAAAGTTAAGGTAAAAGTGATACTATAAATAGGGTTTCTATTTGAAAATGGTATATTATGAAACCAGTTTGATAATCGCCATTTTAGTCACGAGTTTGATTTGGCTTTGTTTGGCAAGATGTTTGCATGGTATACTTTTCCTATAATAAATTTAGGAACGATGAAGACTACGTCATAATAATGACACCAGCAAATGCCATAAGAATGCGCTTGGTGTCATTGCCAACGTATCGTTCCAATGTCATTTCATCCTTATTCCTATTTGATAAAATGTGGGTGGTGACATCTCCACTTAGTCACTCACCCAATTCACTTTTTGCTGGATGTAAGGCAGATATAAGTGCCCTTATATCCAACATGCGGGTCAAATTGTTCGATAACATTTCGCTTGGTATGTAATTGCGCTCACTCGATATCAATCTCCATTAAAACATGCGTCGAGGTAGTCCGAGTTCGTATACGTAAGTACACTTCGTCTGTAATCCAATTAAAGCAAAGTCTAACAGGAGACACGGCAGGAAGTCCAGAGAATACAGAATTTCCTTCACTTAACGTAAAGGTAATTTCGCTCATTCAGTGTAACCTGATGTTGCCGAAAGCTCCCTTCTCTATGATTTTACCGGTTTGTGTCATTATTCCAAACGAGGAACAAAATAGGAAGGAAAATAAATTTAAATCGGATTTTACTTGCAGAGATCCTAAATAAAACCGGAAGAACAATATTTTAGCCTTTCTCTACAATTTCAAGGGTGTCCAACTAACATTTTTTTGTTTTATAGTGGTAAAGGTAACTTTTCGAAGATTTGTTTTATATAACCTAAGGACTTATCGCAAAACGCTTTCATTTCATTTTATAAAACGATTGTCGTTACCTTTATAAACCATAAATAAGCTTTATAAAAGGCAAGGAATGCTGTTTCGTTACCGCTATAAAACTATGTTATTAAAAAGGTATTATACTTGTGTAGTTTTGATAAAATGAGACTTTTAAACTATAAAAAGTTTTGAAATCGCATATTTTAGAAGATGTCTTTTAATTCTTGATATCTTTTTTTTTTTCATTTTTCAAAGAAACTTGACTACTGCAATACTACTTCTGGATTCCTCCTACGTCCGTTATTTATAAATCAAACTTTCTGACATTTCGCCAATCATCCTGTTGGTTTCTTCAGAGCTTAAACAAAAATGGCTCTCATTCTACTCTCCTCGGGGGGGTCGGAGCTAAAGGAGAGCCATGATCATTTTTCTTTGATAAAAGAAGATAGAAATCTATAAGCAACCAAACAATCCTAATGGCGAGTTTTTACTAATATAAGAATCAGTCCTCTTTCTTGTCGAGGTATTTATTTCAATTAAAAAAAAAAACATAACAATGGCCACCATATAAAGGATACCATGTTCACCAACTACTCTTTCCAAAAATCTATGCTTTTATTTGGGCATTCAAGTAATATTAAACGGTTATGACACTTATCTAAGCAATATTGCTCTTGCAATAAAACCCTATGGTAATTTTGGATACTTTTATAAGTATCCAAAAAGGTACATAAAACTAAAAGTAATCGTAAAATCAATTGAAAGATGTTAATGAGCAAATGATAAATGTCAATTTTGCTGGCATAAGCTCAATGTTCATTTGCTGTTTATTTATTGGTTCTTAAAAGGAGTGTGCTTACCTTTTTTGGATATCTAGATAAAATTGTAAAATTCAAGTTGGGAAAACAGCACCGCAGTGGGGGAGGGGTGCTGTTGCGATTTAAAAATGGGAATAAGTTTATTAATTTAAAATCACCTTAGGTTTTATTGCAAAAGCAACATTGCAAGACACATAAGGTGTTTAATATTACTTACGAGTATAGGTTTTAGGTGCTAGTGAACACAGCTTCCCTTTGTATGGCGTTCACTTTTATGTTTTGGGGAATTGACATAAATGCCAGCATAAAAGAGTAATATCGCATTTTAAGCAATATTACTAAAAGTGGAAGACGTCTTTAAGGATACACGACTACAAAATATCCTAAAACAAAAAAATCTCATAGGACAAAATTTTTATTTTCCGGTTTTTACCCAAATTACGTTTTAAAGTACTGATGCCAAATAAAATTAAGTCGTCCTAGGAAAATCTACAAGCTTCTAAAACATTTTTATATTTAATAGGACATTTTCTTAACGTCAAAGAAAAATACAATAACAAGGACACAAATTAAAATATACGTTTACAAACGTTTTTTTTTGTTCTATGTCTATAAGTACTGTAGATGGCGAAGTTTAGAAGAGTTTCTATAATGTATTTTGGAAGCTTTTATATAAGAAGTAACGAAAACGTTTGGGATGCAATATGCAATGTTATACAATTTAGAGTATTTTTCAATTCAATTTATTAGATGTTTTACAACACTTGTAAGACTAGTGTTCTTATGAGTACTATTATAAATGCTAAGGTTTCCTATAAACCATTATCATTATTTGCTATCTTATAATAACAGCTTACGCTAGAAAGAATGTTAGTTGGGTGCCTCACAAGTCTATCCGCTGCTACCTAAGAAAATAGTTGAGGACATTTCAAATGTCACGTCACGTCAATTTTGGAACAGCTTTCTTTCTCACACCTTTTTCCCGTAATTTACGTATAAAAATGAAAATATCCTGAAACCCCTATAGTCTATCTACTAATATTTACGTGAACTCTTGTAACATTCAGTCGTGTTCTTTTAAAAGCGACATCCTGCTTTAAAGATAAATATTTTTAGATCTCTTCTTACATATATATAATTTACAACTGCATGCTTGAGCCGCTCTGTATATCGCGATGCATCAACGTAAATCTCGTGTGAGAATTTTACACCAAAGTGGTGATGACTAAACCGCAAACTTTGGCGCGGAAATGAAAATTGCACCACAAGAATGGGAAACCCGCATATTGAACAACTTAACGAAACTTGCAGACTTGTTATGAGTGTGCATAGTCGCTATCCATAAACGATTTGTGACGAAGGGGTGAGAAACTTTGAAGCTGCGGAGGAATTTGTTAAGTGGTACACGTAACGTGTACGTTTAGTGTATATTTTATAATACGAAAGTTTGGTTAAATACAATTTAAAATTTTCTACAGTGTGTGTGTGTGTGTTTTGGATGAGAGGTAAACCGCAGGGTTCAGAGTGTACACTGTAATTCCACTTATACTTTTAATTACTTGGATTCGTCTGAATTTCTTTGAAATTTGTTTTATTTCAAAAGGTATTACGTTTAGGTGTCAGTTGTTAGTTGTAAATTGTACCAATTGAAATATCAATACCAGTAAATAAAGCTCTTTTGTTTAGTGAATACTATTTTTGTTTCATATGTTATCATATATTGTTATATAAGTAGATTGTTTTCTGTTGAGCCATAAAGCTATAATAAATAAATTATAAGGAACAACATTTCATTGCATAAACGGAGCCGACTGTTTAAAGAAGGGAAAATTACAACAATTTCAGATACCTTCGTGGTGTAGTGGTAAAATATTTGCCATGTGCAGGGTCGAGGATTTGCCGGTGGTTTTAGTAGTAGTAAGTACCTAAATTAATTTACGCTTTCAAAAATCAGTTTGTTTTGATTTGAACGAGCGTTGTAATTGGTTTTTCATAATAAGTGGTTTACGCCAATATGAAATGCTTATGCCATTGGTCTGTAAAGATTGTTAAAATACTTTTTCTACTTTTCTACTCTAGCTTACGGCAAGTGTCACTTTACCACGTCAGTTTCGTTTCCAACGAATCCAAGCCATTTCGGGCATTTCCGGGATTTTACCGCACGGATTTGGGAGGGATCGGATGTTTTCGGAGATATTTCCCACGCTTTGAATTTTGACGTTTTGTGTTGTTTTGAGAAAATGTACCCAAAAACTAACGGTCGTAGAAAAAGTATAGTATGCAACACATTGGGTAAATTTTTGAACTCATTCGTTTATTAAAAGCTCGCTCCACTGCGCTCCGCTCGGATCCGAGCGAATTCGGACATTTCCGCATTTAATTTTGACGTTTGTCAATTCTGACGACCATCTCAGGGAATGTGTTCGTGCTGTTTTGTGGAAATGTAACCAAAAACTAACGGTAGTAGAAAACGTATAGTATGCAAGACGTTCGGTAAACTTTTTAAGTCACTTCCTTATTAAACATTTGCTCCGTTGTGCTCGACTCGTGTCAAATAAACTCGTGAGTCAAATGCCTTTTACCGCACTTGTTGCATAATATACTATTGTATGTGGTTTGCTAGGGTATGATTAATTAATGCGACTAGATATATTTTAGTGTTTGGATATGCGACGAAATTCGTTGGAATTCCGGGGAATTCTATAAAATTTCAGGGAAAGTTCACAAAATAAAAAAAATCGTCGTGTTGTCACAGTCTACTACCACAAACTCCTTGGATTTCTAATCCCTAAACCTGGATTTCCTACTGGATTCAAAACCAACAGAACCAATACATTGGCCTTTGTTCGTTAAAGTTGCTTACGTAATTTTTCATATTTTCAGAACAGGTTTGCCTCTCATTTTTCAAAAACGTTCAGTCTGCCATACACCTGTCGTATGATCAAGTTATCAATCATAATGAAACGACATCCACCACAACGACCAACAAACCTCTGAAAATTCGCAACCCTCCAGAATTCAAAGTTACAAAACAATTTAACCGAAACATTCCTGAAGAGTGCCGACAAAGTGGCGACGAGGTCCAGTCAGTCGGGAATCCTAACCGTTTGTTTTTTTCTTATTCCGAGTCCTAATAACCACGTCTTTATGAACTTCCAACATTTCCCTTCAAGTCAAATTATACAATAACGTGCCCTTGGACAAATAGCTGGATATTGCCGAAACCAGATTGAGGAATGATACAACACAATGGCTTTAAACTCTTGCTATAGATACGGTATTTAAAATAAAAAAATTGCCCATCCTCAAAGAGACCTGGTTTCTCAAAACTATAAGGAATCAATTAAACTCCGAAATAGATGTCTCAAAAATTATTATTTGTAAAATGTTACAGAAGTTAAGGATTCGATAGAATATTTTTGTAGATCAAGAGTGTATTCTTTAAACTATGAGGAATGTAATGCAACTATAATAGACAGTCTGGCAGGAAGATCTCCATCAGGGTTCACAAACCAGTTTGCTGAAACAGTACAAGGTGACTGAGGTGACAGACCACATGTGATTTCGCTATTTATCTTTTGTCCATGTGGCATAACTTTTCTCCGAATAAAAATATCATTGTTTTACATGAGTACCCAAAAAGTAAAAAACTTGATCTTCCGAAAAAATTAGATATTAGCAAAGCCAAAACAGTTCTATCCTTGATTGTGTTAATGACTTTTTGTATTTTGAGTCGACAACAATTTTTGATAATATAAACTGCAGGTCTCCGATATAACCCTGTTGGTTGTTTTTTGTGCTTTTTAATATTTTCTATATTTTTTCTTCTTAATGGCAACAAATGAAACGGATTCGGTCTCATTTCAGTTTGTGTCTGTGTGTTTTTGAGGTGATGTCTTTGCATGTGCGTATTCATAATTGATATAAGTTATTTTATAATTTCAAAAAATTGCTTTTATATATCTGGTTTCGATATGGTGACAATACCTTCATCATTTGGAATCGAACCGAAACAGACCTAGATACCTTTCTCAATTATCTTAATTCGTTGCATGCGTCCATTAAAGTTGTCGTTGAGAAAGAGATGAACAGCTGTCTATCGTTTCTAAATATCCTAAACAGTATAAGTAATGCCACTATCAGAAAACTTACACATACGGGACAGTGTATACATTTTTGAGTATTGACCAAACAATATCAAATTGTAAAAGAACAACAATAACAAATCAATGTGGAGCAACGATAGTTTCTGGAGGAATGCTTAAATATCCTGTGAATTTGAAGAGCATATATCGGAGAAACAAAAAGACCTTTAAATACCTATAATCTGGCAACCCTTTATAGATCACACCAATGTGAGCGTTCTAGCGGAACAACTTCACGCTTGACTGCACCCGATTCCGTCACGGGTGAACGCTGTAGTATTGTGTACCAGCCGCGTGCCTTAGAATTAAAATTATTCTGCAACAAAAAATAAAGACTATGGAAGGTTTTTGAACAATGTCAGTTGAAAATATTAAATTTTAATGGTCTATTTCCCGAGTTTAAACATAGTGTTCCAAATTGCGCTGCCGAACTGTAATCAGGTATTTATTTGACTTCCAAAATTAGCACTAATGTTCTTCGGCTGTGAAATCCAGAGTTTAAATAACAAGCATTATTTGTTAACATTTTTGAGTTACATGAAAAATAAATATGACAAAGAAATACTTTCTACTTTTCTATATGAAATATTTTGGATATAGAACTCGCTATTAAAGCTTGGACCCTGTAGTTGAGTTGGTTCATTCAGAAACCAACACAAACTAAGATTATTAATAATCCAAAGTTGATTGGCACAACAACTCGAATTAACTTATAATTAAAGCTAATATCTCGACTTATACTAATTATAATTAAAAAACAAAATGAAACAAAGCGAAGATGGACTATCTCAACCTATGTTATAATCTAATCTAACCTTATGGCGATTTTCTAATTTATCAAATTGATATATAAAAATAAAAGGAAAAAAAGCATTGAAACGATATTGCTAATCGCTTTATTTATTTATTTATTTTTAATCTATTGCAGGACATCGTATCCTTAAGTCAGCATTCCTGGACAAAACGCGCTTAAACATTCAGGTCACTTGTCTGGAAACTAAAACCCCTCGGGTGACTACGTTTTTTATTATAACTGCCCCAGAATTCTAGCAGAAATGTTTTTAATAACGCTTCCGTGGCTATAAGTGTCTATTTATTAAATAGCTCCGAGATATCGATCAAAAAGGACTCTCACGAACAATATAAAAAATTAGGCGCACGCCCAATATTTTCAAGCATTTGAATAGAGCAGATAACGTATGAAAAAGTCGATCTAATTTATCAAAATAATTGTGCTTAATGGGGCAACCCGCAACAACAATAACAACCGTGAAAGTGGGGAGGGGGACTATCTCGACTTCAATTTCCTGCACGAGTGCTTCTGAATGTGATATAGTGTTTTTGGGAGTCGCTTCCAAAATCCGATAAATTTTATCTCACATTCTATATTGCCGCGGCACTGAATATTTGTCACAATGTGGACGCATTAGTTGCTTAAGACGATCGCTCTATTCGTTCCCAAAAAATTTTGCCTGTCAAGGCGTTAATGAGTAAAATCTTGAATTATTTACCCAACTGACGTACCGGGTAGTACGCTTACCATCAGGTAACACCTCAGAACCTGCAAAAATTATCAGCAAAACTTAGAGACCAAAGTTCTGCAGAGGGTTAATTAAAAAAACTTAAAGGGTGAAACATTTAACAAATAAACTTTATATTAATATACGTCCGCAACCGCTTGGTTCTTGAGCTATAGAACGTCCAAAAAAATATTTTATTTGTTTTTCGGTTATATTTTTGCTCAGTAATATGGCAATTAGACGAAATTGAAGACATTGGAAGTATTGGCGACGTAAAACTGAACTATGGTTCATTCAGTTCTTCATACAAAAGGTACAGAAGGTAGTATTTGTGCGCGACAATTTTTGGATCAAAATTACGCTAACCGCTGGATAGGAAAGACCGCAAGCTTGGACTCCCAGATCACTATATTTGAATCTTTTGAAGTAGTTAGTTTACAAAACTTCAGTCCAAAATAAGCAAGAGCTGAGAAAAGAAAGCTTCAAAAATTAGAACGCAGTTTTAACTTAAAATCCGTTTTCATCCAAAACGGTTACTTTAAGCGAGAAATACTAAGTGTACCTTTTGAATATATGGAGCATAGGTCTGCCTAGTTAAAAATAAGATACAGGCTGACACAAAAAAGTTGTCTAATTAAATGCAGGAAACAGCACCATATGTCGCGCCCTCTAACAACAAACTAAGTTAAAATTTCAGTATCTCGTCACATATGTATATACCCAGTATCTTTGTGTAATTTTGTGGAACTTTTCATCCGAAAATTAGTCAAGGATATATGTATTTAATTTGCATATAATTTTAAACACCTCGGAAAATATCCTAGTCTTACCGATATTTTAATTTAATGTCAAAAGTGACGTTTTTCAGTTCTAAATATATCTATCGATACCTCCGACTTAAGCCGTTGTTATATATTTATAGTTAATTTCCTTATAGAAACGTATCGACCTTAGTGGTATGTGTTAAAAATTAAAATGAAAAAGTCGCTTAGAGTCCTTTTTTTCAATATAGAAGAACCTCATTTTCTACTTTTTTCGTACTTAATAATTTTAGAAAAGGGAAACTCTGTAAGCCGTGAAATTTTGTAAAGCTTACAATATTGTAAAAAAAAATTCATGCAATATCCGAAAAAGTTTGCCCTGTATGTGGTAGGAAAAAAAAGTATCCAAATATTAAAATACAATAAAGTTTGACTAGTTTACTGCTAATTTAAGTTATTAACAATAACATTGAACTTAGAAAAATTGGCAGCTAAAAGATGGCAGCCAAAATTATTATATTTAAATAGAAAAAGATTCTCTTGCACTCACGCATTATCAATAAACATAAACATAAACTTGACTTAACAATCAATCAAACATAAACTTAGAAATCCATGTTGTATACATTTGTATTTCAGCAGAATCAACTAGTTGTTTAATAAATAAAAAAGCCAGGCGCAAGTAAGGTAATGGTTGTTTCATTATTACTAGAAAGTGGGAGAGGGAAAAGAAAGGTACAAATATTTTTACCAAACAGAGAGAGTCTGGTCGACTTATTTGAAGCCAAAAATTGGTTGGTCTATGACATTCGTCTACCTTCAACCACATCTATCATTTCAGGTATTGTTAACATATAAATTGTCGCAAACATAAAAGAAACCCAAATGGTAACCAAATGTAACGTCGCTATAGGTTAAGATGTGATCCTAAGTCAGAAAAATGCTACTTGAGAAGAAAATAAAATATGGTTTAAACAAATGTTATCTAAAGAAATTAAGCACAAAGGGTACTTTTTTGCTGTTTATAAGCACTGTAAATAGATTTTGTAGCGTATTGTATACATTTATTTATAGTTTATAGCCCTACTTACAAATAAATGCGTCATGCCAGTGAACGTATTAGTGTTGTTAGGCGAAAATTAACCTAAAAACTAACGGTCGTGGAAAAAATATAGTATGCAACACGTTCGGTAAACTTTTTAACTCACTATTTTACCGCACTTGTTGCATAATATACTATTTTGCCTAATTACACACCGGATCTAACGTGGCGGGAAGCGCCACTTTACCACTTCAGTTTCGTTTCCCACGGATCTGACCCACTTCGGACATTTCCGGGATTTTACCATACGGGTTTGGAAGTGATCGAATGTTTTCGGGGATACTTCCCACTTCTTGAATTGTGATGTTTGTCAATTCTGACGGTCATATCAGTATTCGTGTTATTTTGCGAAAATGGACCCATAAACTAACGGTCGTAAAAAAAGTATATTATGCAATACGTTCGGTAAAATATTTTTTCTACTCCCGCCGGTAAAGTACCTAATGAATTTGAGCCACTTCGGACATTATCGGGATTTTACCGCACGGATTTGGGAGCAATCGGATGTTTTCGGAGATATTTCCCACGCTTTGAATTTTGACGTTTGGCAATTCTGACGGTCATGTCAGTGAATGTATTCGAGTTGTTCTGCGAAAATATATCCAAAAACGTATGCAACACGTTCGGTAAACTTTTTAAGTCACTCGTTTATTAAACACTCGTTCCGCTGCCCTCCGCTCGTGTCAAATAAACTCGTGAGTCAAATGCCGCTTACCGCATTTGTTGCATAATATACTATAAGTCACTCGTTTATTAAACGCTCGCTCCGCTCGTCTCAAATAAAGTAATGAGTCAAATGCCGTTTACCGAACTTATTGAATAATATACTATTACCGATTATAATGGGCAAACTAACTAAATTGCTTCAAACCGAGTTTATAAAAAAGAACAAATTTGTTGTGAAGCTTCAGCAACTAATTTACCAACCAGTCTGCGTAGGGTAAAGCAGAACCACTAAGGGCCATTCTAATGCGCAACATTGAGAGTAGAAAGTTAACCCGGTACGTATATAATTTATGATCGACTGAGAAGCAAAACTAAATTTGCAAAAGTTAAGTTCCGCAAATCAGTGCAAGGTTTCCATGCCTGGAATAAACTTTGCCGCATGAATTATTTATTACCTGGAACAATATAGTCCCAGGGTATTGTATTTCCTAGTAAATATGTTACGTAATTGCCGGGGAGTAATGCGATGTAATAAAATAGAGAAAATACAGCGCAAATGATATTTTAATGATTATGTTTATAAGAAAAATAGCATCTATGTGTTCTATAATTACAGTAATATAATCTCTCTAGCTTGAACCAGGACTATATCAAAAATTATTAAATGAAAAGTACCAATACATATTAGCTTATTAAGTACCGGGTGAATCAAGATACCAACTACTTGTTTCCACAACATTAAATATGTTGATTTGTTTTCGTAATATACTTAGGAGTGCATTAAACCTAATTTCTTGAGCCATTTTCGATTTACTCAGAAGAAAGTTTCGTTCTTCACGTTCGCTAGTCATTTTGGGTGTTTCCAACACATTAGTCACTTGTTGGCAGCGATCTGATGTTTTAAAACGCTGTATTGTCTGAGAATACATTGGTGCAGTTTTGAAATAATGTACTCAAAAACTTATGGCCCTAGAAAAAGTATAGTGCTTTGGGTGGGTAAAAATAAGTCCTCATATTGGACCTCGATTTTTGCACATTCATGCTCTATTTCTTAATATGAACAGTAAGTACAAAGAGCAAATGCCTACACCACGAAATTTGAAGTAACGGTAAATGAGAAAACACACATAAACTATGAAATTAATAGCCGTGAGTTTTAAATGTCACAAAATAAACAAGAGCGACAAGAAAATACCGTTGTATGAATGGTTAAATCATTTGACACTCCATCCAAAGAATGATTCAATTCTGGTGAAAGGTGTAGAAAAAACGTATTTGACAAGCATGCGTCCCTTAAAAGGTTTTTCAAACAGAGTAGCTACGGCAAGCCTAACGTTATAGTTATTTAAAAAAAAAGGAAACAGAGCATACAAAAAAACAATCCACATTATCAACTTCATAATGCAGATGCTATTAATAATTTTTATAGACTCCACTTGCGTCTACTACTTGGCTCCAATTTAAGATAAAGTGATAAAGTGCGAAGATAAAGTGCTCATCATAACTACCGCTATTATTGAAACATTGTTTCTTTATAATTGTGCAGTCTAGTGTCCCCATTGTTAGTTAATATATTTTGTCACCATATTTTCCTGTTTTATAAAAACAAGAACTAAAACAAACAATCCTACATAGTTTGATCATCAATATTCTGCCCTTAATCTCTAAGATTCTAGAGAAAATAAAAGGCAAGCAAAGAAGACGTAATAGATGATATATTTAAGGCTAATGATGATAACAAAATTACTGCATTGTTTTTACTTAATTTGAGTTATTCTTCTTTAAGTAGGTTCCATTGAAGTGTCTTTTTAATTCCTTCCTATTCAAATGACAAAAAAGTCCACTTCTGTTTGCGATTTGTACGTCAAGGATTTCAAAACATTTCAGTTTTATGATTGTCATTGTTCAGTTTTATGATTGTCATATTTGTCATATTTTGGTTGGTTTTTTTAATATGTTCAATCGATTTGAACTTCACGCTCTACCATTCTATTGCACAATCATTCAATAAATGTTCACAATTTGAATCTTCGTAGGCGGGCTCTTCTTACTGTGCCACAGTATCGAAAAGAGTATTTCAAAAGATCCTCCTCATACCAAATTCCGAATATGTTTCCCTAATAAATAGACTTCTCGAACCCTATTAGCCCTTGCAAACAAGTTGCCTTTTAGGTGAGCAAAATGCATACTATTATTTTCTTTTCTACCTAAACAAATCTTTACTTAGATAGTTCTTTGTCGTTGATTCTTTCCCATTCGCACTGAGTTCCAGATGACTGACTTTCATATCCCTTTGTTACCAAATTTAATCGGTAGTATAATTTTGACAATGTTATTGTGATTAATGGTTAAATTTATTTATCTATTTGTTATTTATTATCATTATTATTATTAAATAACATAAAATAAGTTATTACGGTTTAAGCATTGGGTGGAAAATTCGTGGGACAATTTCTTGAAAACACAGTCGATAGAACAAGACAAATATTTTTGAAATGTTTCATTTCACGGCGCGTTTTTATTATACGCTCTTATGTCCAAACATGTAAAGTTAGAAATAAAATAGTATTCATTTTTCGCAACTAAACCGCTGACAAGGAAAGGGTTTCATCTTTTCCCCCGAGTTGGGAATTGAGTATCCTCAACAATCCCGCAGACGTTGCTCGTGCAACAATGAAAAGGGTATACTAGGAAGAAAAATCGTTAAAACGGGTTTTAAGCGTACAATTTCTGCAAAAATTGTATAACTTTTTATAAAGATCTTTGATTCCGCGTAAAATGAGAATTTGCTGTATTTTATTCATCAGTTTCAGGTACAATAAATAGAACCTTGCTCTAATTTTTTGTGAAACTTTTCTTGTCAATTAGTTACATCTAGTTTTTTCTTTTGTTGTAAATCCTTACAACTGTTGGGGTAATGTATTTGTTTTTTTTTTCATTTGACGAATTTTTTTTGTACTGCAATAGTCGTCCTTCGATAACGAATATTAAATTGTTTTTTATTTCGGCCAATATGTTTATTTATATACTCTAACATTTTGCAAATAACTATCAATCAAATGAAAAAATGCAGTGTACATACCTCGTCGGAAACTTGGTAAGTAATACTATATGGCAAGGTTAAGTTAACAACAAAATTATTGTTCGTATGAGACATTTTACAATTAAAGGTTTTTTAGGAAAGTGTAGAGGGGAAAAATTGGGAAGTTCTGTTCTGCTCCTCTCAATTTGCATAGACACTAGTAAATCGGATTTGTTGTCATTTTTGAGCACTTACCTTCCCCCATATTAAAATATAACTGCAGTAGCGATTTTATTAGTATATTTATTTAGTTTAACGCTTTAACGCATTATTATTTGAAGTTACACCAAAGATGTACGTCAAAGGAAAGTTTTGGTTAGTTGGTCAGTCTCTTCATTCTAAAATATATCCGTATTTAACTCTTATGGACCACTTTGTCAACTAGGCTCAAAGAACATGAAAGAGCTTTAAGACTAAGATGAATAAACCGAACATAAAATTTCATGCAATGAAATTAAAATTCAAGGAAAAATACGAGAATCTTAACGGCGACTCAAGTCTTTACCTGCCATCAATATGGGAATCAGTCATACGAGACGATATTAATGCCCCTCATTTAGCTCCGCCCCCCTAAAAAAATATATATGCAGGTACAGAGTAAAATTCGAGTTAAATAAAGAATAATAATACTACGCACATAATGCCTAATTTTTCTTTTTACGAGTATCCTATTTGGACCCATTTTAAGATCATTTACTGATCTTCGGCACCATCCATAAATAGTGTAACTTTGTCAAGTCAATAGTCAAATCCATAAATTTCAATTTGGCAATGAACAATGTCAAAAAATGAAAGTGATTTAAGAATTCGTTGGGTCGCTCTGTAGTCCCTTGCATATCTAATGAGGTTTTATTATTCTTCAACTTTCCGAAACAGATTCTAACTAGATCTTGAAAAATAATGTGTGGCAATTTCATCAGTAATCAATTTTACCAAGAGTCGTCTATGTAGAACCCATCTAACGATTTAAGCATAGACGTGTAAGACAAAGTTATCGCTTAACTGTAAACATTATAACCGTATTCCATATCAACTCATTTCACGATCCATATATGTAATTCCATTTTAGTCTAGATTATTTCACCCAATAAATGATAGTTCAAAAGTAATTCGCTATTTTACACCCCCTCCAAGCTGACACAAGAGAAAAATAAAAAATTTTTTGACACCAGAAAGGTAACGCAAATTTAAAAAATTGTATTTAATCACGAAATAGTGACTTTTTTCTATTTTCCCGTTTCCACAAGCAATTCCTTTATGGCGATTTTCACGGCGATGAACAGAAACCAACTATAGCATCGTTGACCACAAAGAGACCAATCACGAATATTGACCGTGGAGATCGCCGACGACCGCAGAACAATGCCTGAATTTGCGTTTGAGTGCTGAATAATGAATCCATCATTTACACGTGTCTGCATGCACATACGACTAGGACCACAATGCGTGCACGGACTTTTGTTCAATTTGTTATTATAAATCGTTTTTAGTCGCCTCGATCGTTCCCCAAACTTTTAATCTATGATATGCGGTTTCGAATAAAAATTAGCAATATATTGTTTCGTAACAATCGATAAAAACAGAGACTATAATATTCAATACTGTCCACACAGTTTCCAGCATACAACTAATGGAAAATAGATCTGCGTCAATCAGAATCCTAAGTATAGTTTAGAGTTATGTGATTTTTTCAAAGAAACTTCTACAGGTTTTACTAAAGTTCTTAAAACACCAGGCATCACCTCAAACATCTTAAATTCGGAAAACGGAGCTGCAGATATCATTTTAAATGGAAAATCTACAACATGCTTCACATGTAACGGATAAACCTATTAACAAATCAGTAACTTCTCAGTTTGCCATTGCAATACTTCCGTATATTCAAAATGTTACCTAACAGATATCAACATCAAATTCAAACATTCTTTACAAAATCTTCCATAGGTGAAAGTGAAAATTCCTCTGGAGACAGTAGGTGAGAACAGTATAGAGTGGAGGAACAACAGAGATCATTCAGACTTCGACAAGTAACGACATCAGAAGTTTCCTATCATCATATATCAAAATACTTGCATGGAACTCTTTCTTCTATCAACTTTAATAAATACGGTACAAGTTCATATATTTCTTCCATTTTTAAGATCCATGAAAAGCAACGGGCTCTCGGTTTCAGACAATGGTCTGAAGAGCAAAACTTCTGCGAGAAGGGATCAATACCAAACCAAGAAAAATATCGAGGTTATGTTCTGGATTGCGTCTTTCTGAATTAATGTTGTCATGGGTTTCAGGTAGAAGGTGAACCTAAAAAAATATTTTTAGGATCCATATTTCACAGCAAAGGAACCCAATTGTCGTGAATTGATTGCAACCAAAAATTAGCTCTCAAATTCAGCATATATTTTCTTGGCGTATCAGTGTCAATATGGCTGAGGGAAATTTCTGAATGTCTAGTTATTTAAAGTAATGCACAGATAGGTTTAAATTGAAGAGGACTCGTAAAGAATGTAATATTTGTATTTTGTATTTGTATTGAATGTAATTTTATCGTTATTTTATCATTTTTATTCATTCATTCATTTATTAATTAATTTTTTTTCTTTACAATAGCACTCCCGAAGGCACTTTTAAATTTGGCTAATTTGCGCTTCTATCACTATTTTTTTAACGACTTTTATTTGCAGTTCCACTTTTCTTTCTTTCATGGTTCATGACATAGTAAATTGGATCGATCTAAGTAACCAAAGCTATTAGTTTTAGTGCTAGTGTTTACAACTTTCGAAATGTTTTCATAGAAACGCAAAATTTTCCATAGCAAAAAAGTTAAACTTCCCTATTTTACATTTTTGATAGTACCATATCTTGAATAATATAATTGTTGTTCGAAATTCGATAAGACGATAATATTTTTCAACATTTTTATCTTTAAATAGCACCACAAAAAAGTATCTGGATATCTGCAAACTGGGACTTGCAAATTATGTATAACTTGACGGCCACAACTGCTAATCAATAAATTTAACATTTGATGCGAACTATACAATTTTTTATGAAATAGATTCGAATAATTTTTTGAACGTTCTATAACCTGAAACATTTTTCAACTGAGTTTTCAACTTATTATACAATTTACCATTTACAATGCAATTAAGCTGGTGATGAATTCTCAAACAATGCTAGTCTATGTGCAAGATAAGTTAAATTATTGCCATATCAGGTATCAAAGTCACCGGTAAGTATAAAACGCTGTAAGTTAGATTAGACGATGTTTCGAAGATATAAATCCAAGCCACAGTTAAAAGGGATAGCGTTTTAGTGTAAACATCATAAAATATGACGCCAGATTTAACTCGAGAGAAAAGATATTAGTAATAATAAGATAAAAGAACTTTTTCATTCGCAACTTGCTCTAGTCTATAGAAGAAAAAAAATTGTTAGTTTACGAACTATATGCCAATATGTGTGACCCAACAAAGATGATTGTCAATGCGTAGCTCATGCACTTTTGTATCAGAAACTTGTGATATAAATTTGCCATCAATTGTATAGACCTTGGACCAAAATTTATAAAAAAACGTTTTGTATTTGTTGAGACAAAGGTTGTTAATGAAACAGTCGTTAAAGGTATCTAACATTAATTGAAGTTTATTGTAAGCTGTCTCTATCCGCTGCCAAGCATCCATTTTCCAGGCATGGCATGTTACGAAATAACAAGGGTCCAGGAACAGATCTTTGCGGGACTCTTAAAGTAATATGCTTTTCTTCACTCTTACATTTACAAACTTCAGTTACTTGCTTCCGCACAGAATAACACCTGAAACATTACCACTTAAATTGTCAAACATCTTTGCAATCAAAATATCATGATCCACAACGTTTTATTTACATCCATAAATAAATCACAACACTTTAGTCTAAACCACTGCATACTTTTTTTAGAAATTGCTATGTTTGCTGTGCAAATTTGCTCGACGTAGTTCTTAAATTAAAACTTGAGATGACATTAAAAGAAGTGTCTTTTACACTCTAGCTAAGATACTCGAAAATCAATGGCGTCAGCTTTGTATATGGCGCGTGGTCTCGGTTTCATCCCGCCTCGCTACATTGATCGATAGAGATGGGACACGGGATCACAGAACGATATCAGGAGTTTTCTGTTTATGATTTTCTACGAAAATAAAAATGCTTTGAGGCTGCGTTCGGGTTTTATTTGCTACTACGTATTTCCCCCGAAACGAGTTAAAAATGTATAAGGGATAAATGGAAACGTATAATGCGTTCAATTTTAAATTGAAGAGGACGTCAATATTTTAACAGACTTTCTCGATATTTATCGCTTTTCATGAGGCATTCGCAGTATCAAAAAAAATATAGCTATCGACCTGAGTAAGGACGTGGTTAGTTTTGCCTAGTTTATAATTGATATATCAATAATTTGAACATGAAAATAGTTTTTATGTTTACGAGTCGTTGAGAAAAATCCATTTAGTGCCAAATATAAATAAAATATTTGAGAAATTATTTTGCACAATGGAAAACTTTCTATAAAATACAAAATATTATGGACAAACAATCAAGAAATCAGGGCTAATAGGATAGTGACATTTCAACTGAAACTGGAACGACAGCCTGTCGTCGGTCGACGTAGAGGGAATAAATAGGAGCAAGGGAGCAGAACAAGAGAATAATAATGTTGTATAAAATAGGTCCGTGAATGAATAGACCGAAGCTATTAGGGACTTCAGGTTTTGGAGAGATGGCTCATTCCTCAAGCAATCATGTATGAATTAAAAATAAGAGAAAACAACTGGAGAATCGTCAAGTTGTTTCTGGGTCATCTATATATTCACAAAAGATAATATGCCTGGCGAATGTTGTCTTTGAGTCGATGACTCCTATATTTTGAAGTCTAATCCCCGATATATCTGACCCTCATAGTAGCAGTTCTCCAGCAGTGCAGCAGTCAATTTTAGTCGCGAGTTTGTATTAGCCGAGTTTAACCCATATTTACAGAGTGAAGTGTGACGCGATAGGTAACAAAGCTGACATCTTAAAGTGGCACTTGACCCATGCTTTAGGAAAATCATATTCCGTTACTTTTGTTACTGATTTAATAAATAAGGTTGCGCTAAAATGATTTTATGGATTTTGTACTGAAAAGGAGGAAATACGCAGTAAAAATATTTTTTAATAAGTGCTCTGAAAAGTGTCTAAAAACGCAAAACAAACGAGATCTGAAAATGAATATAAAATAAATACATAAATAATAATACAAAATCTAATTGTTCCTACCAAAGGCGCGAACACCGCGTAACAATGAATTTTCAAACGTATGAGGGTCTTTACTTTTCTGTCTGGCTTTTCTCGCATCTTGCAATGCGAAAGGGGATTTGTCAGTGACGAAAACCTAATCTAACGCGACGCTGCGGGTTCTCTCCTGTCTATTAATTGGAGATTTTTGACGAGACGTTGCTATGAAGCCCAATTAGACTTGTTGATATAAGAACGGATCGAGAGAAAATCGATTGTAAGAAAATTGTGCTGCGCAATCGGTCCTTGTGGGAATTCGTTTTCTGTTAATGGTGATTTGACTTTGATGCTTAGTCAATTAGAATTACATTGCAAATCGCAGATAGCGGCTAGACCGAATACCTTTATTTCCACTATTATAATTTCTTCAGTTGATAGTTTTTACAAATCAAATGTGAATCCTGTAGGTTTTAAAAGTAAACCTTCTCAACAGAACTAATGATAAATTTGAACAATGGGTGCGTGATACCACTTTTCTGCTACGCCGTGTTCTCAGTTTTATAACTTTTTTTTTGCTTATTTTTGAGTGACAATTACAGTCCCTTTAGGGTTGTACATTTTTAAACGCCATTTTTCCTTTTTTAGTATACATTTAACATTTCGCCATACAAATGCACTTTACTAAGTGGAAGGTACGAGTATGATAACAGCAGATAAATAAATAAAGGAAAGAAATAAGGTCAGGAGAAATAGAATGGGTTCGAGAAATGATGCAACACTAGAACGGACAAAACACGACAACAAGCGACAAACAACCCCTTATAAGCCAATCAAACGTTATTATTACTCAATACAAATTTTCAAATTTCTTTTTATTAGTAGTCTTATGTCGACATATAAAAATTTACTCAGAGAACCAGGCTTCTTTCACCTATACGTCTATAAAGTGCGTGATACCACTTTTCTACTATGTCGTGTTGTCAGTTTTTAATTTTTTTTGTTAATTTTTGAGTGACAATCACAGTCTCTTTAAACGCTACTTTTCCTTTTTTATATTCATTTAACATTTCCCCACCCAAATGCACTTCACAAAGTTGAAGGTACGAGTATGATAACAACGGATAAATAAATAAAGGAAAGAAATAAGGATAGGAGAAATAGAATGGGTTCGGTAAATGATGCAACGCTAGAACGGACAAAACACGACAACAAGCGACAAACAACCCCTTATAAGCCAATAAAACGTTATTATTACTCAATACAAATTTTATGATTTCTTTTTATTATTTTTTTATTAGTAGTCTTATGTCGGCATATAAAAATTTACTCAGAGAACCAATCTTCTTTCACCTATACGTCTATCAAGTGCGTGATACCACTTTTCTACTATGTCGTGTTGTCAGTTTTTAATTTTTTTTTTTTTTGGTTATTTTTGAGTGATAATTTTTAACGCTATTTTTCCTTTTCCGTTTACTTTTAAGATTTAAAAATTGAATGCACGAGTGTAATAACAATTTATATATCTAGGATACTAAGAAATAAGCAAATAAAGGAGGTATAAGAAATAAAGGCAGGAAAAATAGAATGTGTTTGGTTAATAATTATATTAATAATAATAATAATAATTTACTCAGAGAACCAGGCTTCTTTTACCTATACGCCTGCTCTTTATCTTCTTTCTTATTTTACAGAAGGGTGTTTCTTTTAATTCCTTATACGCATAAAGACTTGTTGATCTTTATTTCTTTCTTTCTTTTTCTTTATTTCGCTTTACCATTATTTACTTTTCGTGTTACATCATGTACATTTGTTTGTAAACAGTTTTTATTTCGAGACATATAGGGTAGCTTACTACTGACCTCGATAAGAGTTTATTGTATAGAAAATTTTTAAATAAAAACGTTGTTTTTGAAAATGACGCATGCAATGAAAATAGCTTTCCTTATACAGTGTATCACATATTTTCCATTTTTGGATGTCTGAAAAAATTTCATGCTATAGTTTCTTAGATATCTTGACTAATTTAAAAATACCGATTTATAAAGATTTCTGGATAGTGGTAATCGCCTCTAAAAGTATAATTCGAAGAAAGTTTAACTATTTTTACTTTCAAAAAGAAACGTGGCGAATTAACTATCTTGGTTCTCGTAGACTTCAACAAACTGGATCACCCTCTGTAAGTTGTCATTTTGGGTTATCTTCGTTTTCCCGATAACGCCTTATCACTTATCGGAAACTATTCAACTGAGGGGCAGCAGATGATTACTTGAAAGGTCGCACATCACCTGTATCTTGCGGTGTTCCCCAGGGTTCTATTCTCGGGCACGTACTCTTCTCTCTACATACGTCCCAGCTAATAAGACACTTGCGTCATTGCTTTGCCCACTTATATGCTGACAACACTCAGCTGTATGTCTCATTTAAGCCCGAAAATATCGAAGACGCCAATGACAAGATCAATTCTGTCTAATATCTCGCACTGCCGCTGCTTGAAGCTAAATCCAGTGAAATCACAGGTGCTACTTTTTGAAAAGTCAGTCTAGGAATTTATACTCCAAATATGTTAACTTTTATCTCAATGACTCTTTACTGGAACTGGATGAAAATGCAAAACACCTAGGATTGGTCATAGATAGCGAGCTAAACTTTTCGGGAAATTGTATTCGTAATACATTTTGTTATCTTAAACTTATTTATGCAAAAAAAATGTTATGCGATTCCTTGGTGCTATCCAATTTTAATTTTGCAACCCCTGATACGGATCTTGTCTTTTAATGACAGATGTACATTACATGAACTAATTCATTTTAACAAAATTATAAAAATCTAAATAAATAACGCAAATATCTAAAATTCAACAGTTTCTGCAATTTCCGCATAAACTAGCTGGCTTTACAGTGTCGAAATTTCTGTATTATGCCTGGGTGAAACTACTTAAAGTTTGTGTTTCGAGTTTATATACAGGGTATATTATAAAACACATTTTTAAATTCTATGAATAAATTTATTTTTGCAATGTTTGATTCTCGATTTCATGCAACATCTTATATTGTGATAAATAAAGCAGATATATTACATCGTTTACCACCCTATTCCTATGTATCTTTACAATGTACTATTTATTGATTTTTTTATATTTTCAAAAATAGCGAACATACATAAAATAGAAAATACAAAATCGTCTACCAAACTATATATTTCACCCCCGGGACGACTTCAATATTTATGTCGTATCGAAAATTTATAGGGCAAAGTTTCGTCGATTTCCAATTAAGCTCGTTTTTTAACGGCGGCTCTAAAAATCCCGTAAAAGTTTTATATTTTGCTGTCCATCATCGCTGTTTTTAAAAAGTGTCTCCCGCTTTATTTATTACTTAAAATTAAAACTTGGAAAATGGCGCCCGTTTAAAAGTAAGCTAGAAATAATAAAAGGTTTTTGCGGTAACTGTCTGTATGGATGATAACCGCGACGGGTTATTAATCTATCGCGATAAAAGTTTGCGGTCTCGAATATTGTAAAACATTCGAAAGGAGACCCCGAAAGTTTTGACACCGACTTAAGAGATACCTTACGCTTACCTTCTAACTTCGACTATATATTTTAACTTCTCTCCGAAATGTTTGCCCCGTATATAAATTTTGGAAACGTTGTTGCCAAAAATAGTTATTTATTCAGACGGTAATCAAACGGCCGATATTTCACACTTAAAATATTGCCTTAAATTTAAAACGAGGGTAAAAATATCTTAATCTTTCAGTATGTTATGGAACCATGGAATTACCACTTCAATAACAGGATAAAAAAGCATATATTTCCTATGAAGAGTATCGGCGCATCATATCACCTAGGGTGGTCATGTGGATTTATACGACCATCACAACACCCATGCTAACATACTGTCTTAGACCTTTAGATATATAGGAGATGTGGTTTTGACGACGAAGCTCGCTGGAATTACTGCGGTTATGAGTAAAAGTATGGCATGGCAGACAGACAGTTCTGCTACTTCATCGACAACGTTTTTCGTCAATAAGAGCACTAGTCTTTAGTCAGTTCCGCCGATTCCCTTGAAAAGTAGGATTTTTACTAACCCAGATATTTGGTGGTTCTTAGGCTGAAAATAACAAGCAGTTGTCATAACTAATTAATTTTTTTTATTATTTTTTGTTATTTTGGTTACTCTGGTTTCAATTTGCTATCAATACGAATACGGGAGTTCGACGTACTATAACCAGTATGCCTCAAGACCCTTCAACATTCTTCAAAGTTTTTTGAACATTAAGTTTGTATGAAAATCTACTGTAACAACTTCTAATATTTAACACAATATAATAACACAGGAAACGATTAGATAGCTAGGAACCTATTGAATTGTCCGAATGAAACAGTAGCAAAAGAATACCCGAAAAAGCTACGAAACTCAGGTTGGGTTTAAGTTGCAGCCCCACGCGCAGGGTGTGCCAACAGGAAGACGAGAGAATAAAACACGCTGTTTGGGACTGTCCTACCCAACCTCTCCTTTAGGCGTGAAACCATTCCTGGCAAATCTATCTCTACCTCAGGAGGAGAGAACTATCTGCTGAATACTGTACAGGAAGGAGCACAGCGGTCCTGCTGTGCCTTAAGTGCTGTGGTGTGGACTATCCTTCTTTTCTTACCGATAGATAGATAAAGGTGCAACGAGGCCATTTTAGTTACGAGTTTGATTTGGTTTGAACATTTTTTGCAGTTTAATTTTTTATTATAAGGCAATGGACTTTTATATTGTATTAATAAAAAGCCTTAACTTTTATAACAGTTTTTCTAATTTAATAAGAAAAGCATTGGCGTTACACATTATGTAAGACACCCTATTAATAGCAGAATACTTTTTATAATAACGCATCCAAAACGTTTCGGTTGCTTCATCCATAAAACATCTGGTGTTGATTAATTTACGTTTTCTAAGATGATTTTATAGCGTCCATAGAAACCTTATGGTAAAACTCTTACTATTGCAGTTTTATAGTTTATTGCGTAAAACCCTTACAAACTACAAAGCATCAAATAAATCCCTAAGGTACCATTTTAATTAATTAGTTAATTAATTAGTTTAATTCTAAACTTTAGCTAATATTTTTCAATTGCTTTTCCAGTTAATTTTTGTGTTATAACGGTTTATAAATAACTAATTCGCAATCACCTTAGGTTTTATATTAATAAGCTATAGGACACCTAGATGAGTTTTATAAAACTTTCCGAGGCGTTTAATATTTATAAATCTTTTGCATTCTTCGGTTTTTTTATAATATAAATAAAATTTTGGTGTATTTTCGCCAGTCGGCCTGTTGGCTTGTTCCGAGCTTAACTGAAACTGATTCACATTCTACTCCGTACCTGATTATATATTGTTTAAGAGGAGCGGATCTAAAGGAGTTACATGAACATTGTCTCGGATGACTGCCATATTGGTCACGGTTAAAATTGTTTATTGCTTATGGATTTCTATGGAATCTTGGAATTTTCTTTGATTGATTACATGCAAGAATAAGATTTGATGTCCGTTGTTAATGTGTCTAATATATCTAATTATTATCTAAAAATGAATATTTTTCTTTTTAATTTCTTACAGATCAAACAGGTCTATGGAAACCAATTTTCTTACACATTTGATTGATCCATGTTAGGTGACAATCAAAATAAATGCCTATAAATTTAACTACACTACTCTAATGAATCCAGTCTCACTAAGAGGCCTTTTTCTAAATCAAAATTTCCATACAAAATCGATGTCTGCTGAATTAACTGACCCGTTGCAATTTAGATCCACTTCGCTGCTTCCTATATTCAACGGACTAATTTTTTGAGAGAGGATAATGAACAAATTACAGCTAACCACGTTTTCTTTGATCCGACGACGTAGCGAGATGTGATCGCTAGTGAAAGCGCGACAGAGAGCGTACGTGTTACGCTTCCTGTTCTGAATTACGATGAAGAGAGCCGAAATGAAAAATTATGGGCGACATAACCTTCGACGCAGTTCTGTTGAAAACTTAACAAATTTATGAATATCTCTCTGACTCGCGTTCAGTTTTCGGCGGTTCGTGTGACAACATACTTATTTATTATACGCGTTTCGATATCTATTCATTTGAATAAAGCCGTAGTCGACTTTTATATGCCACAGACTGAACAATAACTTCATCAATATTTCCAGAACTATCCGATTGATGCGATAAAGCATATATGAGAAAAACAAATAAATTGGCTTTCAGATTTTAACTCGCTCGTGTGGAACCTTTTAGTTTTTATAAAATGTTTACTCCAGGAGGAGAGTGAGTTACCTATACTCTGCTTCTTAATACGAGAGAGTTATAAATCTGTAAGCTATTTGTAAAGTGATGCAAGATAAAAATTGTATTGCACGTCATTTAACTGCTAGAGGGAGGGCCGAAGCCAAAGGTACGTGTCAAACTTGCTGAATGTCCAGGAACGAACCATTTCTAGAGTTGTAAATCGGTGCAGAAAAACAGGACAGGACACTAGAAAGTAAAGACTATGTCGCCACCATATGAAATTTGGGAAGCCCGAAATTTTAACATTTCCTTACAAAACTGTAAGATGTCGTCTTCGACATTACAATATATATTCCACGGGATCCGCAAGTGTAAGGTTATAATTTACCAGGGGCCATGTAAATTGGAGTCTCGAAGAATGGTGAAATGTCATCTTTACGTATGAATTCAGATTCTATTTATATGCCTCAGACGATCTACCAGCGCAATTATATTCAGAGCGAGAGTTCTGGTGGATGCTCAGCTATGATGTGTTGAACCTTAAGTCCCTTTTGGGCCTTATATGAGAGACCATTTCATTCCAAATAGTTACCGAATACCTACAGGAAGTTGATATTACTGCCATGAACTGGAAAGCAAGAAGCCGTGACTTAAATCCGATGGAGCATGTCTGGGACTATATGCGATGGAAGATTCAACAACATAGAAGACCATTTACAACCATAGTTCAATTTCAAAACATGTTTTTTCGAATAAGTGAAGATATGCCACAGGAGCACTTTCAAGCTCTTTTTTAGGGAGTCCCGAGGCGTATGGAGGCAGTAATATAATAATAATAGGAATTGGAAAATATACGATTAAACAGTTTACTTGGCCTTAATTTGTATGTTTTTGTTTTTTATTTTAAATGCATTTTTGAAAAACTAAAGTTGTTTCAATCTGGTCAGTGTGCTTTTTTTTGCATATAACTTTTCAAAGTGGTCCACAACGGATAAGTTATAACTTAAAAAAGTATAGGATTTTTTTTTGAGATGTGTACTTTTCTGGATGACTGTAGTTCATCTGATTAGTCGGATAATGGTGATTAAAATTTACAAATGAAGTTGTATTGTAAATATCAGATTTTTAAAATAAAAATGTTTTCAAAATTTTTTCACATCATTTTTACTTCTGTGTATGTTTTAATTTACTTGATCTTAGAATAATTAACACCTCAACTATCTGTTCATATCTACAATTATTATAAGCGTGTATAATTATTATTATATTTATTATTATATTAATTCAAAAAACTCGTCTTTCTATTGTGCAAAAATTAGTATTGAATTGGGAACGATTCGTATGTCTAAATTTTGCAGGATCTATAGCAGAATTAGAGATGTACGTTCGAACTATCTGGCAGTCAACTATTACGATATTTCTCTTTATAACCTGTAATTCTATCCAAATCCAAGACCAGAGTGGTGGTGGAAGACATATAATAGCTTAACAATGTAGGATGATTTATGTAGATACTGTTAATATAATAACTCAAGAACAATATGGAAGATGTTTAGAAGACATAGAAAGGCAACATACTTTAAAAAGCAATACAATTAACCCAATAATGAAACCAACCTGTATACAAAGATTTAATATTTAACTAACAAATGAAATTGAGCCAGATTATAATAATGCCGAAGAATGGAAACAAAGCTCTCTTATTGGAAAAAGTTGAATAATTTAAGATAGGTATAAAACAGAAAGAAACCAAAAGACATAGTTAAAAACAAAATACAATCCATATTTCTATAATTTCCATACATTTTTATAAACAACAAGATTAAGTCGAAATATCAGATTTATTCCAATGTTAACAATATTTTTTAAAAATGCAAGTGTTTAATTCCATATATTGTTAGGAACAACATATCCCACTTTTGGATATTGTGGAAACATGATCTTTCAATGACATTCCAGTAGAACTGAAGGACTCAAAATGTGGATATTTCATTTAATTCATGCAATGAAAGGCTAGAAACTGCTTCTGCAAAATTTAAAAAAAACTATCCAAAGCTTTTGGAATTCATTTGTTTGTGTCACCGTGAGATTGTTCCAAAACTGCACGAATGCATGAATATTTTAGGTTAGAAGTTGAACGGGAAAATGGATAAGAGTGCATGTGTGTAGATTCAAGATTGAGATTGGTGGGGTGTAGCTCGTTGACTCTGTAAAGAGGAATTAGATAATAAATAGGAAATAGAAAAAATCATGAAAAATACTTAAATTGAGAGAACTGAAAATGGAGTTTAATAGGTCGAGATGTTGATCAGCAAGATAACGGAACGTAACCCAAGTATACTTTGTCTCAATCTTGATAGCGCTGGCTTTTGCCCGCAATTATGGAAGTCAATAATATAATATAATATAATAAATATAATTTTTTTGTTTATTTGTACGGGTATAATCTTATTAAATTACACTAAGAAAAAACAATGACAATAAATATATACAATAAATTCATAGCTAGGAATATCTATACATAATTACATGTTTATTCTAAAGGTCTAAATCTAATTCTATTTCACTATTAGGCTCATCATTACCTATAATGCGATTTATGTTCATTTTTTAAAAAAAATCCACAGGCTATTGTAATACTTTTTATAAAACTTCTGGATTCCTCCTGCGTCGGTTTTTGTTGACTGGAACTGGCTAACGTTTCGCCAATCATCCTGTTAGCTGTCTCAGAGCTTGACTAGAACTGGCTCGCATTTTACTCTGTACTCGCTTTTATATTGTTTGAGAGGGGCGGAACTAAATGAGGGGCATAAACACCGTCTAGGATGACCATATTTGTGACAGGTAGAGACCTGAGTCGCGATTAAGATTATTAGGTTGCTTATAGACTTCTATAGATTCTCGGATTTTTCGTTGGTAGTAGAATTAATCACATGCAAGAATTTTAGTTTTATCGAATAAAATTTTATGTTCGGTTTCGTGATTGTGTTCGGCAACTGCTGATGAGTTTATTTGTCTCAGTTTTAAGGCTCTTTCATCTTCTTTGAGCCTAGTTGATATTTTTCGTCTGGTCTCTCCAATGTATTCTTTGCCGCATATGCATGGAATGCTATAAACTCCTGGCATCTCAAATAGAATTTTGTTTTAAATCTGGTTTTGACGTTATAACTTTTTAGAACTTTTGATACGTAGTCAGTGATGTTTTGAATATAAGGAAGGACAACAGGCGCAAATGTGGGATTGCTTTCGTTTTCATTGCTATCGGAAGCTTGTGGTGAAGTGTATTTGATGGAACGCTTAATATTTTTAATATGGAAATTTAATTCTGGGTTCAATGACTCGGACTGAGATAGTTTTACGGCTCTGTAAACAAAAGAGTTGATAACCGATGATTTTTGGGTCGGACGGTGATGGGACAATGCATTAAGGTATCGGTCTGTGTGCGTAGGTTTTCTGTAAACACAATGACGCAATGTTAGGTCTGATTTTCTATTGATAAGAATATCTAATAATGGGGGGTTGTTATTAGTTTCTATTTCAATGATAAAATCTATGTTAGGGTGTATAGAGTTTAAATGTCTAAGAAGAGAGGCCAAATAACAAAAGTATCATCGACGTAGCCTTTCTATAAATATATTCGCGATGACTGGTGATAGTGGAAAACCAATAGCTGTTCTCGACACTTCTTCAAAAATTTGACGGTTATAAGAAAAATATGTTCCAGACAAGCATTTTTCAATTAAGGTGAGAAGGTTTGGTTCCAAATTCTCGGATTTTAATATATCTGAAATGATGGTTTCAGGAATAGGAACTTTAATAAAGAGAGATTCAACTAATGTAATGCTTTTTATTTGTTCAATGAAGTGAAAGGAATTAAGTACGAATTTGTCAGTTTTCCCTGTAAAGGGTTTTAATAGGGAAGCTAGATATTTTACTAGAGAATATGTTGGAGAATCGGAATGTCCGTAGAGACGAGGAGTTTTAGAGTCATGAGGGGCGACAGCCAAAAGGATGATTGGTGAAACGTTAGCTAGTTCGAGTCAACAAAAGCCGACGCAGGAGGAATCCAGAAGTTTTATAAAAAGGGATTTATGTTGTTTTGTATAGAAATGTCAAAGTCTTTAATTTATAATGTTCTGTACTGAATTTTTCCAGCTCTCAATTGCTATGTTGCTCTCACCTTTGATTTTACTTGGTTCCACAAGTGCTTTAAACACGCAATGATATGGAAGAAGACATAAAACAGTATGTCCAACCTTTTCAGCCAAATTATCGTATACTACTGTCATTTAATTCCATATGGATTTAGGACTTCCATGAGTTGCGTTTTGTAACTGAATTCAAAATAAATATCATTTTCTAACAAATATTCCTGGATTCCAGTTTTTGAACTTAATGAGGCTGGTGCTTATGATAATAACACTGTTATTGGGAATATTTTTCCCTTGTGACCATTTTCTATAAGATGAGAGTGAAAATCACTACTTTTATTTCTTTTCTTCGATTTTACACTATTAATAGTATCCTCCATCGACGATATTGGCGTTTTTGTAAGTAGACAGGTTTCTTTTAAAGCTTCTTGTTGAATAAGTGGTAACATCGTTAAAGTCGAAAGCCATCACAATGAAGACTCAGACAGACTACACTTTCCTGGGGAACGTATGTACGCAAAAAAGTGGATTTCAAAATTTAGGTGTGGAAATTAAGAGGAAAAAGTAGGGGGGTGAATGTATAGAATTTATAGGCAACGCAGAGAAACCATCGAGAAAGTGTAAGGAGCTGAAATAAAGACATGGGGGTTACAGAAACGAAAAACATGAGCAAGAGAGGAGAAAGAGAGCTCGGACTATTGAAAAGAGGAAGAAATGAGGGAAAGGAAACATTTTTTTTATTTATATTATTATTCGTATCATTTTTAGACTTTGTAATACAATTTATTAATTTAGTTCGTAAATAATAAAACAAACTCTTTTAAATTTTTCAATGACTCTCCTCTAGGACAGAAAAACAGAATGCACGTACCCACAAAAGGCTTTAAATTGCTTTTTGAGCAAGTGGCCACGAAAGTTTATATTTCAAAATAAAAAGCAACTCGCAGAAAGGCACTTTTAGCGGCTTTGCTGCGAAATTCCGTTGAACGACTGACGCGAGGCAGTCGAGCCGCAGGATTAAGGGGATCTGGAAGTTTATTAAAAATACGGCCGCGGTATAAAAAACAAATCAAAAGTTGAATTCCATAGGCTTAAGTTTGTTACAAGTTGTAGCTACGTTTGTTTTGTATAACTTGAAATTGAAGAACAACAGCGTTCGTTGATTTTTCGAACAGAAGGCTTCAGTTTTAATTAAGTATTTTAAATAATTATTAAATGTGGTTTTTTGCATTAATGAGAGAAAGTTTTTGGGTAAACAAGGCTGAACCATAACACTGCATGAAAAATTAATATAAATAATAAGAGTTTCTTTTCTAGAGAACTGAAATGAAAAACAATTTTATTTAGATTTTAATTTTTAGGCATGGAAAAAGTGTTTTTAGCAAAACGAGGTTTATACTCAATGTTTGTCACATTCTGTGGAAATTTTCTTCAACACTATTAGGTGTCTGTCTAACTCCATCAAGCCTTATGTTTTCTTACCATCTTGTTGTTGTGAAATACGGAATGCAAAAGAATTATTTTGTTAGGTTACAAAAGGAGTTTTATAACGCCAGATCACATACTGGAAACATAGTACAACATTATTTAAATGGGGTAACGCTCAGTTCAGACCCTAACCCAGAATCGACCCCCACCTCCTTCTTGGATGATATAGGGACTCGTACGTCTCGTACCAAGAGAAGAAGTATAGCGAATACACCCGATATTGAGGTTTTATTTGTTTCATGCACATAAAGTAGAATTTCTCAATCACGGACACCCTTGGGGAATACAATATTAGTTTTTTAGGATGAATGATCGCTTAAAAGTAAAGCACAAAAATTACAGCAAAACCCAGATAAACGAATCTCATGTCTATATAGTAAATTGAAAACTATCGGAAGCTAGTACTAACATTAAAATGTTCCACACAGGTACAGTTCCTTTTATTGAGAAAAAAAATCAAAATATATATATATATCGGCATCATAGCTTGCTACGTTGGCAATTCCAAAACCCAGATAAACAAATCTCATGTTAGATAGTGAGACGAAACAAATATTAATTTAGTATTAACATTAATTTGTTCTAAACAGGAATAATCCCTTCTATTGAAAAAAAAAAAATGCCTTTAACATATCTTATGGGAAACTAAAAGGTGTAGTTGATACAGCATTTTTTTATTCCAGATAAACGGCCTTTGCCCTCGCAAGCGCATTTTGATGGCATCAGAATTAAGCTTAAACGTGATATTGTGGGCTTTACGGTTCCCTCTAAGATCTGGTTGAGAAATAGCTCGACCCCACACTATATCTTGCAGCCGAACTTGATTGGCGTGGGACAAATAGATTGCTTCCGTAGATACCGTTCGAAATATTTGATTAGTCAATGAACGAAATAAAAATGGGTCCTGGGTTTCTGTGGTCTACATTTTAAACAGTATAAAAATGGTTTCATTATACCAGCACATTAAGCTCTCTTTTTTTCTATCAAACGACAAGTACTCGCTAAGTAAGTGCTACATTAAAAATTTTCAGCAAATATTGCCAAATAACTAATAAAAAGAAAGTTGGTCACAAAATAAGTTCACCAATAATTAATAGCTCCAAAAATCTCTTTAATTTTCTTTAAAATGTCTGTTTCAATAAGTTGTTTTACAAGTTCGCCAGAAATACCCCAAATTGGTTTATAATATAAAACCCCCAGAGCGTAAATTCCAATGCTTGACCTGGCTGAGTCGCTTAACAATTGAACTTTGTTTATAGTATTTAAAACGAACAATATACGGAACCAGTGTTTAATCAAAGCTAAGAATCCTGTGTATTATGCTTCTGGATCGGGGGTACGTTATTTTTACGTTTTTAACTTTGAACATTGTAATACAGTTTATATAGGACAGCCTGACAGGGAGACTTACAAGAGAGTTCACGAACATCTAAGTACAATTTCCGGTTAGGCCGTTTTATTGTCTAGCACTATGTCGCACCCAGCATGCAATTGAAAATTATTTACGGACGGTACAACAACTCAACATTTTTTACCTGTTTCAGTCGCTCTTTTCTATTTGTCTTTGGTGCAAACGGCAGCCACCACGAGAAGCGAAGATCCCGAACTAGGAGCACACACCCAACCTAAATAGTGCATATTTCTCCCCAAGGAAGCACGTTCGAACCAACAGATACTGAAGTTATTCAGAACAGATCAACTTTCGCTACTCTTCTTTTGTCCGTGAATCCTAAGTTTTCCAAATATGTTATTACGGCGTTTGATGATGGCGATATACTCTCGAATTTTTCTTGGATAGGGGAAACTACTATATGCAAGCCTTTTAGTCTTATCTTTATTTGTCTTTATTTTTGGATAAGTTGAGAATATAGTTTTGATGTTATGATTCCTCAAAATTTTCAATACTTCATCGGTGACATTTTGAACATACGGAAGTACTACTGTGGCAAACAGAAGATCAATTATGGCGTTACTTTGAGTAAGTGGTTTTGGTGAAGTGTATTTTTTAATCGAACTTATTCTATGTTGATAATGGATAATATTTGATTGAAGAACTGAAATGAGATGTGGTAATTCTTCTCTATGAAGAGTTTCTGATTGAGACAGTGATGTTGATCTGAAAACTAAGCAATTTACCAACAACATTGAACAGAAGGCTTTTGTGCTGCAGGGTGATGTCTAGTGTTGGAGCTGGAGGAATATCCGAATACGATACTTATCGACTTCATTTGAAATTTGTCAACGGTGCTATACTTGCACCAGAAATATAGTGTTTTTACAACCGAGCCTGTGATTAACTTTGCCTACTGTTTATTACTCCAAAACCGCAGCCCCTTATAGAACAGCCTGCCGAGCAGACCTTTACCCGTAACCCTTCCAGGATTGTCGTAGGAATTTATCTACCTACACTAACAAGGGGGATATAAGTATGTTTTCAATCTTTTTACAAAGCAATTCTTAAAACATGTACATAAAAAAAATAGTACAAAGCAACAATTTATTATGTTCTATTTCATTATATTTCTACATATATTAATTTTTAATTATTAATATACAAAATATTATATATAATAATAATAAAGTATTAGACACTATCGTCAGTATCGCTACTGTCGTCACCTAGTTCTATGATCAACTCCGCCACTAATTGTTCTCGATAAATATTTTCTTCTTTTATTACTCGTTTTTCACAGTTAGACCAGCTTGATAATTTAGCTACCTCTTGCCGAATTACGTTTATAGTACTATCACTAAATTTTGGTGCAGTATTATTTCTTCTTATAGGCGCTTTCAACACAGACCAAATCATTACAATCGGGTTAAATATGCAACGATTACCTCAAGATTTGATGTCCGTTTTGTTGTGCTATCCAATCGATTTTGTAGTCTTACACACACAGTACAGTACACAGTACAGAAATTCGTTAATTTCTTCTTTATTTGAAGAAGTATTTGGAATTTTTCTAATTTGGGCTGAATAATACGAGGCATTATCTAACAAAATAACAGTATTTGGCGATAGTTTCGGCAACCGTTTATTTTCAAAGCAGTCCCCAAATATTTCCGGTGTCATGTTTTCATGGTAATCCACATTTGAACGTTTGACCTTTTTAGCAGAGAAAAATAAGGTATCTTCCACCCAACCATTCTTGGCGCTTGTTACTGGTAACACATCATCCTTCTTTTACTGTGTCGTGATTGTCGAACCACGTTTCGTCTAAATACACTATTGCGACCCACCATTGCGAAATTTTTTGAAAATCAATTTTCTACCATTACTTTTTTATGCAATGCTTCTAAGATTTAAGCACTTAATTAATTAGATTTGCGTGTTGCTATTTAACTCCATCTTCCTCCACTTTCCTCTTGATTATCCTATTTACAACAATTTTTCTTACAGTTGACTTCGGAACTTTGGTCATGTCACTTGTTTTTATTGCTGCTCCAACTTCCTCTTCTGAATTTCTTATAAAACTGTAAACATTCAAAACAATTTGTTCAGCATCCGAAGACAAATGAATCCGTTTTCTATTTGCTGAGGTAGTTCGTCGTCTAAATTGTCATTAGGTTCGACTTCCATCTTCATTTCGTCTTCAAATTCTGCGTTGTTTTCCATGTCTTCTTCTAAGAGGGGAAAATCTGCTTCATTCCACGGTCTCCACATTTTAAAGGATTAAAAAACATGAACCTTCCAAAATGTTTAATTGTAAGGTTCTAATAAATAATTTGTCCGTATTCTTATGACGTACCTTTATCTACCGCGAATATAATCTATAGTGTTAAAAATACGGCTGTTTACAAATCGACAAGTACACAAGACAAAAATGATTATTTTCAAATTTACCGGTATGATACTATGAACTATCCAGTGAAACCAGCTCAAAAATCAGGTACATAAATACGTACTTACTAGAAGGATCACAGTCAAATTTAGATTAAACTCTTATGAACGATGCATATCACCTGATGTTAACATAAAGGCTTCTACTTATTCGAAAATGCAGCATCAAGGCTTAATCAAATTATAAACGGTCCATTTACGTTTCATATAAAAATTTCAAGTTTCTACAAATATTCGTTACGGTCCATCTCAGGTCGAAAATTTTGATATCCTAAGGATTGACGGTCCTTTTTATGTCCTTTTGGAGATCTATTGTGTTAAATTTACTATTATGTTACGTTCTATACAATAACTAGGTCCTAAATTTTGTTTTTTTAGTCGGTAGAACAATAGTGACTTTGCTTTTTACAAAACTTCTGGATTCCTCCTGCGTCGGCTTTTGCTTAGTCGAAATTGCTCATGTTTCAACAATCATCCTGTTGGCTTATTCAGAGTTGACTGAAATTGTCTCGTATTTTACTCTGTACTTGCTTATATATTGCCTTAGGGGTAAACATCGTCTCGGATGACTGATTCCCGGATTGGGGACAGGTAGGGACCTGAGTCGCAATTAGGGATGTTCCGATACCTACTCATTTCGATAGTACTCAAAGATTTTTTCGACACTACTCAAATAAATACTCCTAAAGTATCGATACTTACTCATATCGATACTTTTAGCACTTTATTATTTTTTTATTTCTTTTAAGGAATCTAACAATGAACGTTGAAGGACAGTAATTAAAACAAAATTAAGAATGAAAAGAAAACATTTATTATAAAGGTTTGCGTCACGTTAAGCACGTACTTTAAACAAAAACTCCATGATAACATTGGAATAATAAGCTGATGATTACAATAAATAAAATTATTCGTAGGCAATCTCTTGTATGTTTGACAATTTATGTTGGTTGACAATGAAAAAAAATGAAGAGCTGACGTCTTTCTCGCTTTTGGCTCGGGCTCGGTCGAGTGAAGTCGGACGAGTTCCGCTTGGCTGGCGCGAGACAACGCGTCACCATAGATCAGATAGAGACTATGTTTGTCTGATGCGTTCAGTTTTTTTTTAATGGTGAGGCTGATTCGATTTGATACCAAGTACTTTTGTTTCGATACCGAGTAAGTATCGCAAGATTGATTCGATGATATAAATACTTGGTATCGAATTAAAAGTCTCGAGTACCTACTCGTATTTACTAGTATTGGAATATCCCTAGTCGCAATTAAGATTGTTAGGTTGTTTATAGATTTCTATAGACTCCCGGATTTTTCGTTGGTAGAAGAACTGATTACATGCAAGAGTTTTAATTTTATCAAATAAAATTTTATGCCCAGTTTCGTGATTGTGTTCGGCAACAGCTGATGAGTTTAGTTGTCTTATTCTTAAGGCTCTTTCGTGTTCTTTGAGCATAGTTGATATTTTTCGTCCGGTCTCTCCAATGTATTCTTTGCCGCATATGCATGGAATGCTGCAAACTCCGACGCAGGAGGAATCCAGAAGTTTTGTAAGAAGCATTACAGTAGTCTGTGGAAGTTTCTTTGAAAAATTAACAGCGACTTTGTTTTATGTACCGTAGATGTTTCAGTTTTGAACAAGATTTCAAGTGTCGTTTATATCGCCCCTTTAGTCCAACAAGCAAGCACTAATTACCCACGGAAAATTCATATCGAGTGAAGTAAAATGTTGCGCTTGAAGCGAAAGCTAAAACTTTTTCGATTTAAATGACAAGTTTTAAAAATTAAATCCTTGATTAAGGGAAAAAGTTTTAAGGCGATTTCAAAGCGCTAATTACTATTAAAGCAATTTCTACGCCCCTCTTATACTCTAAATTATTATTGGCCGAAGGAATGACGGAAATGCACGTTTACGTCAATAATTTACCTTTCGCCATGAAAGAAAAATAAGAAATCCCCTTTTCCCGGGAAATTTATTCACAATAATTTAGCAACTTTTAATAAGTCTCCGCTTTGACCTCCTTAAAAATCCAATATTCTTTTAATTAGGGATTCACTGTTCGCTTTTAAATCCCCCGGCTGAAAGATTAAGTCGCCTGCGGCTTAGCTAAACCTTAAAAATTAATTAATTATAAAAAGTTATCAAACGAAATATCCCGGTCGCTTTGGAGAATACTTAAATTAATGTTTTTGATAAGTTAAACATTGTCATTTCTAAAACATGAAAGTGTGGTGGTCTATATAAGTGAGGGCAATGAGACATTTCCGTTTTTTCGAAAAAGTAGGATTAACTTAGAGAATATGGACGTACGGTCTCAATATGTTTTCAAAAATTCCAGCAATGTGGATAGGGCCTCTATATATCAAGCAACTATATTGATTGAACATTTAAAAAACAGTTAAAGAGTACCTAGATTGAGAAGGTGTCCAATAATAGAGGAAAATATTTACTCCAATGGAATCTTGATGAATTTCTTTATTTTTCATGGACAATGTGGTTAAATTTTATTTAATAAATGTCCTGGGATATTTGAACCCTTATCTCGGGTCTTCCATCAGGGGTGCAGGAGAAAATTTTGACTTAACTTTTATCATTCTACCATTCATTAAAAACTTATAAAAGTTAAAACTTTGAAACCAGAGGATTATCAATACAGAATTCAATTTTATGTAACGGCTCTGATCCTTACCGAAAAAGATCCTAAAGAAAGACTTCTTTCAATGATTCTTGTCTTCTCAAAGATGATAAAACAAGTTTTCAAGCAGTTACTTCGAAGAAATTTCTGGAAATCAGTGGTAAACGATTTTTTGTATTGCTTAACGTTACAAGAATATCAAGAAAAGAACCACAAACCAATTATCAAACTTATCAAACTTACTTTTGATCCCTTATTAATGAAACTATTTTGTGATTATCCAAACAGCTTCTCGTTTCCTGGTTTGTAAATCAGAATTCATGTTCTTTAATTTGCTTCATGTTCTTGCTATTATTTTGCCACATTTCCAGTGAAGAATAGACAAGTTCATTAAAATTTTATTTGAGTAGTTGGCCCTGTCAGCCAGTATGACCTTTTCGGAGACTTTTACAATATATCTCAAAATTTAATTGATGCTGTGTTTTGAACTATAAATAGGGAATAGTAAATTATGCAACAAGTGCGGTAAACGGCATCTGAGTTAGGAGCAGCACGGAGGGAATATTTCATAAACGAGTGACTTAAAAAGTTTGTTCAAAACAACAAGAACTTGTTCTTTGACATGACAGTCAGAATTGATAAACGTCAAAATTCAAGCCGTGCCGTAAAATCTCCTAAAACATCCGATTGTTCCCAAATCCGTACGGGGCTTGCATCCGTGGAACAACAAGCGCAAGTGGAGCTTCCCGCATTCTACATCGGTGTATAATTAGGTATTTTACAGAAGGGAGTAGCAAATAGTATATTATGCAACAAGTGCGGTGAACGGCATTTGACTCACGAGTTTATTTGACACGAGCGAAGTGCAGCGGAGTTTACCGAACGAACGAACGTGTTGCATACTATACTTTTTCTACGACTGTTAGTTTTTGGGTACATTTTCGCAATACAACACGAATACATTCACTGACATGGCCATCAGAATTGACAAACGTCAAAATTCAAGGCGTGGAAAATATCTCCGAAAAGATCCGATTGCTCCCAAACCCGTGCGGTAAAATCGCGGAAATGTCCGAAGTTGCTCGGATCCGTGGGAAACGAAACAATTCCAGCGAACTAGAGTGAGTTTAGAACTAATCGCAATATTTTAAGATCCTGAGACAACAGGAACGTCACTCAATGAAATCTCTTCAGATTTGTTGCTACTTAAATATAGACCGTGAATCAATAAATTTGAAGGATCATATGAAAAGTCCAGTGTTTTTGTCAACGATAAGTACAGAGTTCAAAAATTACAAAATTGTCGCTTAAATCAAGCGATTTATGGCATTTATGAATATAGAATTAGGATCTGCGTAATAAACTCAGCGTTCACGTTGAGGTATAAAACATCAATATTAGATTTAAAGGAACTCTCACGCTTCAAGCTCACTCAACAGAACTTTTATTTTATTTTATTACCTAGCCAAAGTAATCACCTTAAAATATAGAAACGCATTCAAGTGAAAAGTTGTTTAATTTTTTTTGTTCTCATGTCAGTTATCCTTTTACATAACAATACAATTTAATACTTGTAAGTTTCACCGTGCTCAACCGGTCCACAAGCTCATTTTTTACCTAAATGATTACAAAATAAGTAAGAAGTAAAAGTTCAGATTTTCACGAAATTATATATTTTTACATGACAATTGTTTCGACCACACCGTGTCTTTATCAAAGATTTGATAAAGACACGGTGTTGTCGAAACATTTGTAATTTCAAAATATATAATTTCGTGAAAATCTGAACTTTTAGTTCCTATTTATTTTGATAAATGGATTGTCATCAAGTAAAAGCCACCTCAATTCAATGAATGATTACATTTTTTTTGTTAATATCTCTTTCTCTTTTCTATGTAAGCTAACTTAAGGCTTTCGAAAGGACACGAACATCGGCTCTGATGTTATTAAAGCTTTCGCATCCGCACAAGATTCTTTAATACTTCCGGTTGAAAAATTCAACAAACATTCTAGCGAGTAACAATCAATTTTTATATTTACTTATGAGTGCGATTGGAATTTCCACCGTCCATCCAATAAATTTAACATTTCGCACGTAAATGGTATTAAGGGAATCGAATACCCGTATTCAGGCGGATTTTGGGATCGAGTAATATATGAACCCCGGATACTAAAAATAACTTGCTACCCGTCTTTAAAAATTCAAAAGGTGGGCAGCAAATTTCTGCTCCTGTTACGAAAATAGTCTTTCTACAAACGTCAACAGACACTGGAGTAGTGAATATATAATACTCGCGTTACAAAACACTATAACTTTGTTGACTTCTCAAACCTACACAAGGGCACTGTGGGCTGAAGAGTGAGATTAATATATGGCTTGAACGACAGTTCACTTTGCATTGGAAGAGTTTATCCCAATTGAGGCAGTTTAGACTGTAGTGAGACTCTGTAGGCCTCAGCTCCAACAGAGGATTCTTAATCTCAGTTGGATGTAGGAATCCTGACAGGAACACTGTCGCCTCTGAAGGTAATTCCGTGAGTTTGGTCAACAACAACACCCGTTAACACCATATTAAAATCTGAATAGCTCCGTAGCATTAGAACCTCAAATCGAACTCGCTGACATTTCGCCAATCATCCTGTTGACTTCTTCAAACTGTTTCAGTTCGACGCAGGAGGAATCCAGAATGTTTGTGAATAGCATTACGGTGGCCTATGTAAGTTTATTTGAAATATTAAGAACAACAGTTTCTGAAATTGTTCACGCGTTGTTCTAAATTACTGAAAAAAATTCGTGAACTCTGTTTCACTTCCTAGTATTTTCTTGATTGCGGTCCTCTCCTTCGCAGAGTAAACTAACCACTATGACGTTTACGTCCATCTCCAGCAAAATATTTATTGCTGTTGAAATGAAAAATTAATTTTGCCAACCACGTGGAAAACACTGGAAACCGATTGAAAACAAAAACAAAATCCCGACTGCGCATAAGGGTAATATTCAGAACTTTGAAAATATAGCGTAGTTTTAAACTAGAAAGAATTAAATGGAATGTTAAAGTATTATTGGCACCTATCACTGGCAGATCAAACCAGTAACCAACGAAACGTCATAGTATATTATGAAACAAGTGCGGTGAACGGCACTTGAGTCGCTAGCATACTTGGCACGACCAGAGCGAGTGTTTAAGCCTAGAATGACTTAAAAAGTTTACCAAACGTGTTGCATACTATACTTTTTTTACATTTTTTCAGAATTGACAAATGTCAAAATTCAAGCCGTGCGGTAATATTCCGGAAAAATCCGAAGGGGCTCGGATGCGTTTGACAAGAAACTCACGTGGTAAGGTGACACTTTCCACGTGCTAGATCGGTTTATAATTAGGTATTTTACAGAAGGGAGTGGGAAAAAGCATATTTTGAACAATTACAAAAAGTAATTGGCACCGTATAAAAATAGAAAAATTTAACAGTTAAACGGAGTTCTATACTTCCTTAAAAAAAGGAAAAAGTTTCATCGACGACAGGACGAACCCTCCAATCATCCAAACTTGGCTGGAATTTGAGCGTGTTTTCCTTTAAATTTAAAGGCCGAGAGAATCAGGCTACCAGCACATCGTAAAATCGCGACGCAAGCTCCTTCGGTCGTATTATTTTTACCCAATTGCACGAATAAATTTACAAATCGAATAAAAGTTCGTCGAGTCGCCAGTTGTTTGTTTTCGTCGAATGAATTTTAGGCGTTCCGTTCGTTTTACGAAAACGGCATCTATTGATTCGTTCCCGCGGAACTGTTTGTTTAGTCCCCGATTTTATTTTACGGTGACATTAATGCAAAGTGCCTTTTGATTGAAAATTTACGTACACGGATATGTTTTTTCACGTTCGTTTGGTAAACACGGCCGTTGCGTTTCATAAATCATCGGGCTGGGTATTTCTAACAAAATAAACAACTGACCGATGCACGAATAAAAGTTTTCAGCGCACAGTCGCGCGCTGGTGCGCTGTTAGGGACGTATGTGGCCAAAACCTTTCTATTAATATGTCCGCGTCAAAAGTGATGTATCTATACGACATGTAATATAATTTTATTACTGCCTTGGAATATTCCAAGTAACCATCATGAGAAGAAAAAAACTAATCCACACCCGAAGTAGATTGAGTGTAGTTCTTTCACAGATAAATGGTGAGATTGGTACATTATAATATCCTAAGGCATGTTTTACGATATGAAAAGTCAACTCCTATTTTGAGGAGTTTTTGTAGGAACATTAATCCTCTAGATCCTTAAATTTGTAGAGTACAGGTTCTTCGGTTCTAGTTGCGCTTGATTACACTAAAGCCTGTGACATGATTCATCACGGTACCTTATTTTAAGGTATATTGGTTTTGATGAGGCTACCTTCTCACTAGTATAGTCATTTTTGACCTACAGGTGTCAGAGGGTCGTTTACGATGGTTGCTCTTCAGATATAGTTAAGGTTACAATAGGAGTCCTTGAAGGAAGTATTCTCGGCCCCCTCGTTTATAGTGTAGTATATAAGTTTAATTTTGTTAATTCTCTTCAGTTTGTAAGTATCACTTATACTCCGATGATGCCCAGATTTACAAGTCCTTTTCCCCGTAACAGGTTAATACTGTTAACCCTCTTCTAAACTCTGACTTGGACAATCTCTTAAAAATGTGTGATAGACACCGTCTTCAAATCAACCCATCAAAATCTGTTATTCTGTTATGATAACATTCGAGAAGAGTGAGTTACCGGAACGTATTATACTCAGATTGGGAAATAGTACAATCTCGTTTAAAAATTCATGCAAAAACTTAGGTATTGTTATTTATAGAACACCTAACTTTATGGATAAAGATAGTGTTCAGTGTTTTAAGTTTGTATACTCGGACCGACATACATTATCCCTAGGACACTTCTAAAAAAATTAAATATCGAATGAGATGTCTAGTCATTTTAGTCGATTAACAAAATAAGGCTTGTAGGCAGGGTTGTTTTAAACAAAATCAAGCTAAAAGTAAAATGTATGAATGTCTTCACTGTTAAGAAAAACACGTTTCTCTAACATTTGGACAGTGTGAGAAGTAGTTTGCTCTGAATCTTTGTATAGAAAATGTTAGGAAGGTTAGGATTCTTAACACTTGTGGAAAGAAAAATCACATCTGATCAATTTCTGCATATTTAAAGTGACCTCATTTTATAAAACTGTGAATTATTTTGAACTGTCTTTGGACACACTCTATCGGATCGATATATTTACGATAGATCCGATTCTATGCAGTGGGTGATTATTCTATGTTATATCTAATGACGGTATTATAAATCAGAATGACTGAACTCATGATTTGTGATTGCTAAAGCCTTTAGCGGTACGTAATACAAATCCTGTATTTTGTTTTATGATAAAAAAAATACGGTGAAAGTTTCAGCCCTTAAAATGAATTGGACGAGATCAATCATTAGCATTTTTTCCTGATCTCATTGTTGAGTCAAAGCAGGAAAATGATCTACAAAAATTTATCTAAATATATTTGATTGAAAAATTTTATCAGACGAGACATTTCCAAGAAATTAAGCTTCAAACATGAATACGTTTTTTGATTTAACTTTTTTAGTTAGAATTTTACTAACTAGCAAACCATTCAATACACAAAAATTAAAAATACTGATTTTTAAAGGGAATTTAATGCTCTACAAAAAAGTTATTCTTAATATTTTTTAACAGTTCTTCACAACTGAAAAAAATCCTTATTCTTTTCGTTTTACATCCAATGTTTTCTACTCAATGGATCAAATCCGTATTCTTCATAATTTGTAATCAATGCAAAATATTAAATAACACTTACGTTTTTTTACTGTTGTGTTGGCATATTTGTTCATATAGGGAAATTCGCATCTACTCATAACATTCATTAGTGAAAACATAATGGAAACTAAGGCCATTACTCGATTAGTATTCGCAATAGACGTTGCAGTTATAGTTACAAATAGAGGGCCAATGAGGGAAAGTTATAAATAGATTCGAATTCGTCTGTGTTAACCAAGAAGACTACTAATCTGGAAAATAACGAAAATAAATAATTTTCAATAGTTGAACAACATAATTGCTATTTTTGAAATTAATGTTAGTGATTGTATTGATGGTATAATAATTTTCAATGATGTAGACTACGAATTTGAGCCACGAAACGAAACGAAAACGAAAAAAAGTTGTTTGTCAGTTACAAAAATTTCAAAATTAAAAAGTTCATTCAAAAAACCTATAAATGTCTAAGGCTTGATTTCTTCGAAACTATAAAAAAAATTATCTAAGCTTTCTTATAGAGAATTCAATTTTCTACAAGATTTTTACCTCAATCGTTTTTTCGCTTTTGACGCAATAGTTAGGTGAGGATAAGAAATGAAAATACAAATGATTGAAGTCTCCCACTGATATGAAAAACTCAAACTTTCAATATTTTTGTTTTTCTTTTTCTAAATGATTTTACCGATATATCTAAAACTAATTTCAAAAATCGATGGAATGTATATTTTTATGCCTACATTTCATTTAATCGCGCTTAAAATTATTAAAATGCGCTTCGAAACTAAAGCTCGACGGAAAATGTGCAAATTTTCCAAAGTGAAATTGTAAATACATTTTGTATATTTAATATCCATATATTCCGGGTGATCTGATAGAATAATGAAATATCAAACAAGATTTATACTCGCTGAAATTCGCGTCCGCTACATTAGGTTATATTTTTAATTAAAATTAACTACGTTGTGCATTCGGTCGGCTAGGACTTTTTAGGATGCGAAACAATTTTGCCGTTTTGGAACAACTGTAATTTACAGCGTGGAAAAATATCAGCTACAAATATTTTTGTTGTAAATGCTATCCGGCAATTTTTATTTAAATTCGGAAATAGTTCGATCCTTTTTACGCTTTTATTAATTAGCGTTTGAGCACGTGGTACGAGGTATCCGTTTTTCGAAATTTTTTATGGTATCTAGCTTTTTTTTATAGTTTTATCAAACATGCGTTATTTAATTAAAAACTTGTTTTTTGTCATTGACATTCGACATGCCTTTCTCAAAAGGTCCACTGCCTCGGCCATCCTTCTTCCTTCTTATGTTGATGTAACTTTTCAATATTCGGCACCATATGTTAAGATCGATTCTACGAATGCTTAATAAATTCTTAGGTTTATTTGGATGGATATTTTGTTAAAGTACAGAAGGACCGGTTAGCATATAGATTACTTTTTTGACTTGTTGAACTCTGCTGTGTATATCTTTCTTGGAGTTTCGTTTTTCCCATGTAATTCTTCCTAAACACTTGTATTCTGTCGCGTCTGTGTAGTTCAAGTTCATCAGTTTGTTCCTCTTCCACTTTCAGTTATTGAGTTGTTGTAAGATTGATTGAAGTCCCCTACTTCTATATGCTTCCTCAAGTTTCCTAAGCTTATAGTCTGCATCTTCGTCGCAGCTTGCAATGATAACAATGATAGACAGTCGTGGTCGACCTCTATTCCCAAAACTCCACTCCTTCTCCAGTTTTTCATTGCCTCCTGGATATATATTTTAGATAGCTTGGATGACAAACTTCACCCTTCTCTAAGTCCCTTTGATATCAGGTAGAATTTCGATAGGAACTTCCTCTGCCCTATCAAAATTTTTGGATTTTCCATATATTCCAGATTGCATTTATGTATGTTTTACTCTTGCCTGTCTGAACTAAAATTTTAAATAATTTATTCAAATGTCATAGACTTTCTCTAAATCTATACCTACCAGGTGTGTTTCGAGTTTCGAATTCTTCTTCAGTTCCGTTCAGTTATCTGTACAAGAACTGTTTTTCTCCAAATTCTAGTCCTCAGATTTGCAAATTCTTGTCTGCTCTGTGGGTATTGGGCCATTTTGGATAGGCTCAAGTTTTTAAGTTTCTAAAATTGTACTTGTCAAATTTTAGTCAGGAACGTAATTTTTCAGTGGTACAGGTAACATAAACTACAATAACTTTGTGTGGGTTCACTTTTAGACTTTTTTCTTATAAAATCGGAAAGGTTGTGTTATATTACCGGAAAAAGTTACAGTAACAGAGTACATGCTAAACTTGTCAATACACTGCATTAATTAGTTATTCATTAACTACTTATAATATATCCAATTTTTTTAACAGAGTAGGTCGCTACTGCTGCAAAAATGTCCTAGACAAAAGTTTTCCATGCAATGTTGCACAGGATATTTCACAAAAATCTCACAAAACGGAACTCCTTCATTTATATATATTTATATATATGCAATTCTAATTGTTTTTGCTAGATATCTTCACTAATTAAAAGAAATTGAAAAATATAACATAAATTCAAACACTTGCCTTTAAACCGTAACGGCATATATGGTATAAGTAAATGTAATAAAATAATATTGTGAATTGATTTGTCGCTTACAGGATGTTAAAAATGCAAAGCTCCATCAGAATTGTATCTAGGGTGAGTATCTCCTTGTTAAAATATAATAAATGAAGATTTTGACCTTATCCCCTGTTTTGTGTTATCATCTCGGATTTTTGCTGCTCTTCTCTGAACTGGTTTTGGGGAGCTCCTGCAATTGAACTGCTCAATTTCCTTCTTGCAAAAATTGAAATAGTCCATTTCATATTTCCAATTTAAGTCATTTTGCTACAGCTTTCGACATTTGCATTGTTACACAATGATTATGATATCATATACATTTAAAACGAAGAGTTGTGGGTTTATTGATAGAGAATTATTCCAGGTTTCGCCATTGTATTAATATCATCAATAACGTTGACACCATAGACTAATAATACATGCTAAAATTGTCCACGCAATGTAAAAAAAAAATATTTCATTTTTGCTGTAAATATTGTAATGGATTTATCGACATAGTAACATGAACGTATTCAGTTTCAGTCAGTTTCAGTCAAGCTCTGAAGAAGTCAACAAGATGATTGGCGAAACGTCAGCAATTTCGACTAAGCAAACACCGACGCAGGAGGAATCCAGAAGTTTTGTAAAAAGAATGTCAACGTATTATAAGAATTTTCAACACGGTTAACCAAATTTTTTAACGTCAAACTAAAAACGATACAAATTATTTTTTTAATTAGTTCCCCAGTAAAATTTACTTCCGGATATCGCGCAGATTGTTTTTGCCCATTTATCGCTCCGAAGTACGTAAGTTCGCGTACCGGTTTCACGGAAATACGTCAACACCAATTTACTTTATTTATAACTCGCCATTTTTCATCTAGACTTGCCTGTATAATTCAACTTCTCGGAAATTTATCTTCAGATTGTGGTCTAGACCGTTAGAGCGAAGAAGCTTTTGACAAATGCGGATCAAATGCCGGGATCCGTTGAAGTAAATAAAAAAGGCCGAGGCCATCATAAATATGGCTGTCCCTATGCACCCTGTCCCTTTAACGCAAACATGTGTTAGAACGGAAATTTTGTGAATATGCATAACCATTTTAAAAGTTAATGTTCAGCGACCCATTAGAATTTGTTGAAAGATTGCGCTTATGCTGCAGCGTTGCCAGATCAGTCCATGATAAAATTTAATATTCAAATGCAACATTTTAGTAGTAATTATTTTATATATATTTTTTCACATACATGAAAAATACTGATAAAAGTTTCTTAAAAGTTGACTGATTTGATTGAGTGATTTAAAAATAAGGTTCGAAATGCCTGTTGTTTTTTTCAACAAGGTAATAGAAAAGAGTAAAGTTAAATACAAATGAAGTTTTAAATTTCAAAGAGAGCCTGTCGAATTTTTTTTTTTATTTAGCGCCTCTTCAGGACTTATGTGACTTAAGCCATTTTGGCTTCACTGACTTTACTATAAAAAGGTTACTCTAAATGGAGACTTTTCATACTTTTTAAAGTTGGTAATACTTTATGCGTTGATGTGAATGATGCCATGGGACTATTTATAAAGTTTCCTTCTAAGAATCTATGCCGGTATCAACTCGATTTTGTGATTTACGACATTTGTCCTACGCTTCGGCACACGCATTTTTATTATAACATTATGGAAGGTGCAGAAATGATGAGCAAAAAAATTAAGGGTCTATTCTACTCCATAAATTATACTTCATGTTGTGTCAATCAATAAATCAATCAATAAATTTTTCTTAATAACTTATTTTTATTATGTCGATTAATCGTAGATTAAGCTCATATATTACTGATGGCTTTTTAGGCTTCTAGACTTAATTTGAAATAAAACCCTTAATGACAAATGGCCTTAACTGCTCATTATGTTAAGAAAATGTCCTTCACCTCATATTGAAACAAATTATTTTACCAGATTTTGATAGTGTTTTGAACATCTGATTGCTGAAGATAAGTAACCAAAGTTATTAACTGCTAGCTATCAACTAAGTTTAAAATATTAAAATAATAAAATAATTAAAACATAAACGGTTCATTTTATTGTGGTGTAACAACGGCTACGTTTGAAATCTTTTTTGACTGTCTGTAATTCAAATCACAAAAAAAATTTGAACAAAAAAGTTTGAGGACATTTTAAGGTGACTGGCAGCTAAGGGTTTCAAATTTAAAAATGCAAAAGAACCTTTGTCATAATTGTTGCTAAAATCGGTAAAAAAATTAAAAAATTATGAAAGAAATGTCATCAAAAAAAATTTCTTAGTGCCTTGTAATTCCGTTATTTTTGATGTTTAGAAAGAATACTCTATGAACCTTAATATAAATTTTCTATACATCCTGTACAGAAAATTGTTTGATTTTATAATCACCAGATAAAAGCTCTTCGCAAAGGGCTCCTTAAAAATATGTATCTTGACATATTTTTTTTAAGAAACAATTTGAAAATTAGGCATTTATTTACACCCTTTCTAGACGAATTTCACAAACTCATTCATTCATTCAAAAACTGGGCTACAGTTGAAAAAAATGCAAATTTTAGAATATTTTTTTTTTTGAGCAACCAACAACTTAAATAGACGGCTCTGTATATTAATTTTGAATTTCTGGGGAAAGTTCTATTTCTCCCACTTAAAGCATTTATTATATATATGGAATTGATTAAAATGAAAATATATTTCCACATTACAAAAAGTTGTAGGTTTCGAAATATTTCCGTTGGCAAAATCATGTAAGTCTTATACATTTTGCTATTAGTAGGCTATAATGATGGCGGCGAAATGTGGCGACAAAAAAATGAAACACTACAGGAACGTCAACTTTCTGACTTCCTGTGAATTTTTAAATCATTTTTTAACAGTTTATATAATTATTCCCCGTATGTTGTATGTTGCAGAACATTTTCTATTTCACTTCAAATTAAAATATTAAATTTCGCTGTGTGTCATAGGCGGGTTAGGATGGAAAAAAAGAAATTATCGATAAAGAGTGTCGGTTCAAGTATTCGTTGCTGCACTTTTTAGGTCTTCTATGAGGTTTTCCTACTCCAGAACTTTCTAAAACGGATTTTAAGATTAAGTTGATTCCGGTATAATATCTTTTTAACAAATAGCAAAACGGATTTCTGTATATCTCAATAAACAAGTTTGCGCAAGGTATATCGCCGAGAACAGCTCACCTTCGTCAGCAGATTATCAGGTACAACTTGGCCAAAAAGGGGAAACGGATATGGTAAACGTTTATTTGACCACACAAACAGGTAAGGGTTAGTAAGGGATGAAAAGCAAACCTGCGTTTGACACGAGGGAAAGTGCGAGACACTTAATGAAGAACATATTTACGTAACGGCTTTTAGGGTCGCAATTCGTATTGAGAATCTGCCTGGAACTGTTTTCCCTATTCACCTTCGTTAGAGATGTCGAGGATTCTTATTTCATTGGCGTTGAATCTTTCATTCGTGTCACATTGAATATTTTTTTGTTTTTAAAAGGTATGGAGAATTGGTACTTTGTTTAAAAAGGCAAGACAATTGATAACGGTAGTAATGCGCTCTCGTGAAGTGAACTATAGCCCATTGGTAGTTCATGGCATACCTGATACAGTGCCTTTAACAATTATGATTGTAAAGACTGCTACAAAAAAGGAAATATAATGTGGTTTTTAGGAGTCCAAAGTATGCAAAACCCATTGATCTAGATGAAAAATCGGTTGATATAGGGAAATACTGATTAGTTCAGTAGAAAATCGCTCCGATTTAGGTTAATATTTATGGCAATAACTTAATTCAAAATATAACCCATGTTAGTTGCTTATAAGCATGATTTGCAAAACTAAATTGCCTAATTGCGATTAATTAATGCAACCCAAGGTTTATGAAAATCAATATGCAAATACACAATGTTTATAAGACTTAAAATAAGGGGTGTTTTTTTTTTTATGTATAGAAATTTAAGTTGCAAAAAAACAACGATGGATTATTAGATTGACATGAATTTTATTTATCCGAAAGATAATCTTGTGGCATTACATTTTAAATATGATTTCTGGTATATGACCGCCACGGCTGGCGCGGATGTAGTCCAATCTGGACGTCCAATTTTCGATGACTTTTTCCAACATTTGTGGCCGTATATCGGCAATAACACGGCGAATGTTGTCTTCCAAATGGTCAAGCGTTTGTGGCTTATCCGCATAGACCAATGACTTTACATAGCCCCACAGAAAGTAGTCTAGCGGTGTTAAATCACAAGATCTTGGAGGCCAATTCACAGGTCCAAAACGTGAAATTAGGCGGTCACCAAACGTGTCTTTCAATAGATCGATTGTGGCATGAGCTGTGTGACATGTTGCGCCGTCTTGTTGAAACCACATCTCTTAGACATCATGGTTATTCAATTCAGGAATGAAAGAGTTAGTAATCATAGCTCTATACCGATCAACATTGACTGTAACGTTCTGGCCATCATCGTTTTTAAAGAAGTACGGATCAATGATTCCACCAGCCCATAGAACGCACCAAACAGTCAGTTTTTCTGCATGTAACAACGTTTCGACATACACATGAGGATTAGATTCGTTACAAATGCGGCAGTTTTGTTTGTTGACGTAGCCATTCAACCTCAAGTGCGGTTCATCGCTAAACAAAATTCGCTTATGAAAATCGGGAACAACGGCAATCTCGTTTTGGGCCCATTCGACGAATCTACGCCTTACTTGATGATCCTTTGGCTTCAATTCTTGCACGAGTTGGATTTTGTAAGCACGTAAACCAAGACACAGATCCAATTCCTGTGCTCGATGACGGATGGACTCACTCGGGTCTTCCTCAATGTTACGCTCTACAGCAGCAATAGCTTCTTCTGTACGCACCGTACGGCGTATCTGGGGATGCGAGTTATCAATAAGAGTAAACGTGGTGCGAAAACGTTCCATGGTTAATCGAATTAACTGCTCTGATGGACGGTTTTGTCGACGATAAAATGGACGTAGTGCGGGATACATATTCCGCACAGAACCATTATTTTCGAAATATTTGCACTATTTGCAAGCGTTGTTCAGGCTTGAGTCTATTCATGATGAAGTGCCAAACCAAACTGAGAATAAATCACTTGACAGCTGTTAAATCAGTCGCCATCTTGAACAGTAATGCCAACTTATAGTTCTATACATAAAAAAAACACCCTTTATAACACGGGTGCGGAAGAACTAGAAGTGACCAATTGGTTGAAAATTACACGGCCAGCTGAACTGTTGTCCTGATTCAAGTCGAAAGGTCCTCGTCGGTTGCAACAGCTACCCAACGTTTCGATGGCAAAAGTATCTCGGAACTATAAGTGTTGAATAATGACTTAAAGGCGACTGTCTTTAATCAGATGAAAAAGAGAAGGGCAGCTGGTAAGTTGTCTATTCAAAATTCAGGTCATATTTACTTCAGGATAATGGTGGTAATAGAGTTGGCCTTAAGCCGTCTCACAATTTATGCATAACAACATAACGACACTAAACTTAAAGACCGCGAAATAGTTGATCGTTCCTGGTAATGATGGAGGCACAGGGCAGAAAAACTCCAACTAGTAAACTTTCGAGGAGGATATTTAAAATAAGGTTCTAAATTCTATGATCTGTGCACTATTTCCGGTGTAGTCTTAGCAGTAACATTAGGCAACCGTTGCTGTCGACCGACATGCTTAATACAAAACCTTTTTTTAATAGCGTCTATAACATTATTTTAAATAATTATACTTCACTTGTATAATACAGTAGAAATTCGCATTTCACATAATTAAACTAAATAAGCCACTCTTAGTTGTTAATTTCAGGTTGTTGTAAATTGATTTACATAATCCGATCCATTTGTTTTCATTACATTGAACAAAACATCTTCTTAATTATTAGTTGATAAATGTAAATGTAAAATGTTAATTGAATTAAATATTGTCAAGTACTTCTGAAATTTTTTGTTTGTGAACAGATTTGAGCATAGAATCTACAACAGGTAAATTTCCCCTCAGTCGTCCATTGTAGAGCATTTGAGTCCGTCATAAACCTTAAACCTAGCAGAGGAGTGTTTCTGTAAGCCCAATAAATAAAATCATGATTCTCTAAAGCCCCATTATTTTCATAACAAAATGTCTTAAACATAATTTTATAATTAGTCACACATTTTAGGCTGAATGTAGTAACGTGGAAATATTATGCTGTAAATAATATTACGCTTATTTTAAAAAATCTGAAAACACCACAGAATCAAATGAATTATTATCAGCCATGATGGTGAGGAAAGCATAAACAGCAAAAATTTATAAAGTATAAATAAAATATAATAACAAGAAAAAAGCGATTTAAACTTTTATAAACTTAACTTTTCACGCGAATTTAAATTTAAAATACTTTGGCTGCCATCGAGTGCTAGTAATTTATTTATATGTATATTATAATATCGATCGTATAAACACGTCGTTCGAAAATAAATTCGGCGTCACGTTTCAAAAAATTATTAAACAATATCATTTCGGTAATTAACATTGTGGCCACTTAAATACATTTTGAAAACGTGAATTTTGCCCGGAAATATTAATATCGACCTGATATTTAACTCCGGGCCGAACGGCGTGTTTATGTTAGTGAAAATTTCAAATTTGCGTTCAAATCCTTTTAATGCAGTTTTCACGGTTTTGTTTCGAACAAGCGGAAGACTTTACATGAAGTCCGAATATTTATAAACAGTTTTAAATTAATTTATTCACTATTTAGAAAAAAAAAAACATACATAACAAAAATAATATATTACGCAACAAGTCTGCTGAACGCAACTTTAATCACGAATTTGAATGGGCACATGTTTATAAACCTCTTTTGGATGTTCCAGGTGATTTTTTCATAAACTCAAGTATCCCATTATATTTTTATTTTATTTTATCAAGAATTTTGGTATCCCTTCAGAGCAAATGAAATGTTTGGCGTTTTATTAAAGATTTCCGTGGCAAGGGCAACATGTTCTGCAAACACTTTTAAAATTAGAATAAATAGAAGAATAAATTGTTTCATACACTTCATAATAAGTTATTGTATCGTAAACCTTAAGCACGAAAAAGGAATAATAGTTACTTGTAACAGCTGTTTTGTTACGCATTGCTGCATCGTGCATTGCTTAAGGGTGAAATTCCTTGTTTAGAATAAAAAGTAGTTGGTTATATAAACGTTGACAGTTCAGAGGGGACATCTTCTACCAAACGACGTTACACACAAGATAGAAAATGTGACCCAATTAAATGATCATCGGTCATTCCTAGCGAACGTTAACGACAAACTGACTTTGATGTATACATCCTGTTATTGAAAGCGCGCCAGTTGTGAAAGTTTATGAATAATTATGAAATATAACAGATATTGCTACTGGGCCTATTAATTGCTTCTTTTACGATATCAATCTATTTTAACTGGAACAGCAGAAATTGTTTTCATTTAAATTCCTTTGCTTAAATTATTTATTTTTCTCAGTATTTAGTGTGTGTCTGCTGAAACAGTTTTTAAATTGCTCCAATTGATCCGAAGCTACAAAACTTGAAACGCAAAAGGATCTATAAATATCTGCTGAACCATTTTGTTAAGTCCAGATAAGCTTACATTGGGTATTTCAAGAGGATAATTATACCTTACGTGTCGGTTTTATACTTCTTATTTGTCTACTGTTTACATATATGGTATTGTTAGCACTTCAAACGGGCTAACAACAAAACTCAAAAAAACCTAAATGATAAAGGGAAAGTAAACTCTTACCGAAGAGTAAAATTGCGGGTGGGCAGACTATAATTATTCTCGGTGATTCACTACTTGAAAGTTGTTTAAAATGGCGGGGTACGCCCTACTTTTGTCTTGAAAACCCACTTAGCAAGAAGGTGGGTGAAACATAGCAAGTTCCCAGATAGCACACAATATCCCCAGTATATCCGGCGAATGTCCCATTCAAGTCGCATATCGAGGATATCCTAAGGATATACACAGTATATTCGGTCAATGTCGCATGTCGCGGGACATGTCGAAGATATTCCTAGGATATACGTTAGCATATATACTAAGAATATACAGTAAAATAGATCCCAGGGATATCCTGTGAATGGATACCTTGCGGATTTACTGTAGTACGATATGCCACAAATATCCTCTAAATAGATGGACTGAGGATATCCCATTGCGCTATAATGGAAACATTAAAATAGAAATAAGGGAAAAAGTGAAAAACCGTAAAACAAAATGAAGTCTAAAAAGTTAAATTTTGAACAACTTAGAAGGAAAATACTCATTTTTTTTAGATTTGTGGTGTTTTGGGAGACATTTTATCGGCAACGTTTTTGTGCACATCTACATCGACGTCAGCAAGTCCTAAAAAAACCGGAATCAAACGTTTAAAATCAACTTGTTTTTATTATTGCACCCAAATCTATCTTAGAAAAGCAGATGACTACTTAAAAACCCACTTTCTTGGATTGATAGTAGGTTTTCCTTCTTTTATTCAAATAGATTGCAGTCAAAATCGGCTTTTTCGACACATATCATACCTAAAACCGCATCAAAATAGCAAATATCAGCTTAAACTATCATTTTTTGTTCCAAACAGTTACCCTTTTTTGTCAATATGCTTCAGATACTAGTCAAAATTGGCGTCTTCGGGTATTCGAGTAATGCAAACCTTTATAAAACCCCCTTTCTAAGTCAAATAGTTGCCGATTTCGATAAGATCCCAGTCAGAATCTGCTTTTTCGCCTCTTATTGTATCCAAATCTACCTTAGAAAAGCAAATATGTACTTTTTTTGGGACAAATAATTGGTTTTCGCTTTCGATGTCAAGCAGATTATAGTTAAAACCTGCATTTTCATAACTTTCCGGACTCAAATCTTCATTAAAACTGCAGATAACTACTTAAAAAACCACTTTCTTGGATTTATAGTAGGTTTTTCTTTCTGATTTCAAACAGATTCCAGTCAAAATCGGCTAATCCGACATATATCGAACCAAAAAAAGCTTCAAAACTGCAGATATCAGCTCAAACTATCATTTTTTGAACCAAATAGTTACCTTCTGATGTCAATAATTTTCAAATACTAGTCAAAATTTACTTCTTCGGCCTTTATTGTTACGAAAACGTTAATAAACCAGTAGATATCGACGTAAAACCACTTATCTCGGCCAAATAGACTCCGGTTTCGACAATATCCCGGTCACAATCTGGTTTTTCCCCTCTTATTGCACCGAAATCCACCTTAGAAATGCAGATATGTATCCAAAACCCCTCTTTCTGGGACAAATAATTGGTTTACGCGCTTGATTTACAGCAACGAAAACCCATTCCTTATCCCAGAAAAGGTGGTTTTAGGTAAATAATACAGAAAATACGGATTCATCTAAGTAAAAAAATTACAAAAACGTAAAAATAAAAGTTCCTATTTGATGACATTGTTCGGCTGCAACCAATGACGCAACTACTCGCTGTCGTGCCGTGCCGGACTCGTTCGAGTCTCGTCGTCCGCCATCTTTTGAGCCTTGTTTTTGTATACGGCGACTTGTCTATTTTGAGTATTTTGTGTGCTGTGGTTACTGCTTTCATTTCAGGTATTTTTTTGTGGTATTATTGTTACTGAAGAACTAATAATTCATGTAAGTAAAGCTTTATGGTAATATACAATATAAGATTTGATAAATTCTAACCTGAACGAACCATTGTTCTGCAGTCCACCAACACCATGCCTTGTTTTATATTATTTTGCTATGTCAATGAAATAGCAAGATCAATCGGCGGCAGCAGTTATGAGTTTGTAAAGCAAACTCTGACCCCGCTGATTTCAAATCAACTTGCAATGAAATTTAATTGGATGGACATGAAGGAAAAGGAGAAATTTTCAGAATTAAAATTGGCCAAATTAATATTTGCTAAGTATGTATTATGTTTTTTAAACAATAAATAGGACGTAAATGTAATATAAAAATTTAATAAAATATATATTGTGGCGATTACTTAGTTGATACTTTTTTTTAAGATAAAACTGACTTTTTTGTAATCTATGTACCTATATTATACGTTTTAGATTACATATCTTTTTTGATTTCAGACTTATTCTCGTATCTTATTGCTTTGTTTTTGAAAACTTGAAAATAAAATCCACTTTCTCTTCCGGTTTCTTGAGGCATACAAAATTAAACTAATTTATTATTTAAGTAAGCAATGTTAGAAAAAATAGTATATTTAGTATATATTTCTTTTAATGGTTGCAGGAATCAACTCCCAAAAACAAAGTATTAATTTTAGGAATCACCCTGAGTAAAGTACAATTTTCACATTAAAATGGTTGTTGGGTTAATTTATGAAAACGGTTTTCCTATTTTTTAAAGCTTGTTTTTATGGTGATAGTAGGTACCATCGCCAGAAAAAAAAAACTATGAAAATTATTAAGTTGATATTGCATGAAAATAAAAATGTCAAAATGAAAAGTCATATTTGTTCTAGTAGTATCCGCTCTCATGAAAGAGATCTTACCCATGAGAGTTTGATGAGTTTTGTATTTAATGAAATAAAATACATAAATGTATATGTACCTACATAATCGTGGAATATCTAAGATCACTTTTATGAGAGTACTGTCAGCGTTAAGTCAAGCCTTTACATAAAAGGTGGATGGAGGGATTTCTTAAATCTATTTTTTCAACATATAAGTTTGGTTTTTTTATTTTTTTTTATAAAGTACAATTATATAAACCATGTCTTTTTCAAAACTAAAATTTTTTTCAGATGCGGATAAGAAGGCAAACATCAAAAGAATATGAGAATTCAATAGCTGCTTGTCTGAAAAGAGCTACTTTCACCAAAAAATGACAGTAAACCTGTCAAATATTATTCTTTTACAGTTTAGTTCAAGATATAGTATCTTACTCTATATTTAAGATACTTTAGGTTAGGTTGTTCTATATTTTTGCTATATTATATACCTACAATTTTTTCATATTTACAATAGAAAAAAATGTGTATAAAATGTGTTTTATTAATGGTATCAACCGGCGGTTTGGTTTTTACCATCAAAAGCAAAATTAAAGATTAAATATTAATTCGAAAAAATTTGTGCATTTCAAATATTGCCTGCTATTCCAGTGATGACTTCACCCACCATACCCAATAGGTTAATTCCGTCACACGCGAGTACCATACTGAGATAGAATTTTTGTAGTCTTACAACCAATTGGACTACTGGAATTTACCCTTCCAGCATTTCTCATAGGCAGTTAAAAATAACCTAATGTGTAATTATACTGGTATATCTAGATAAGATCCTATATCCTCACAGTTGGTTATACTAACGACGTCTCAACTAGTGTAACTGGATATTCTTGGTATGTCCTAACAAACATCCTACGCACATCCGTATCTGATATATTGTGGAAGTTACAATTAGTAACATCGTATTCCTTGAGACGTCTTAAGGATGTCCCTCAGCTGAAATAGTATATCTCTAGAATATACGCTATATGTCCCGTCAGATATTCGGAGGATGTTTTACGGACGTTTTTGTGCTATTTGGGAGTTAGAGAGATTTTGACGCCACCCGTTTTTCATTGGGCGTAGCTGATTATCACAAAAAGGAAAGGGAGGAGTATTAGCTAGAATAAAAATGTGTAGGCCTTACAGGCGCCTCACCTTTCACCTTGGGCGACCTTTTGGAGGTATTGACAAAAAAAATGCATGCCGCTGGTTGTCAGGACAAAGTAGTGCTTGATAATTTGATAGGGCTATTTATAATGCCCGGAAATAAAAGGCCAGATTGTTAGTGGCCTTCCGCGTTAGTTACCGAAGTTCATTAAATTCGCTTTACCCAATATATCCAAAACCACAAAACATGATATCAACTGAATCAAGCTTAAAATAAAGCTGCGAAACTCCGATGGGTTACATCCGCGTTAGCGTCTTAAATCAAAAGGAGTCCCATAGGAACTTGTTCTTTTAATATTAAAAATACCAAAAAAAAACAAAAAGATTTCATTGGTCGAGGAAAAGCATATAACCGATTTGATATTCCCTTTCGATGAAGAAGACGGTTGCGACTGTGGTTACTTCCGGGCGAATTGAACGTTATTGATTGACATTTGACTTGCGAAAATTTAGAGTCAAGTGAATCAATCCAACGGAGCATGACAACATAGGTAAGTTGCTTTCCTTTACTTGACGCGAGGGTGTTTTGAATGTGAAACTTCTAACCTTAATTACATTTGTTTACAATGTAGTTTGCGATCGCTACCCTCTTTTCAAAGTACGATTAGAGATTCCGGGACAAGGTAACGCAACTAGTAATTTAAATTTCCGTCTAGGCGTAGTTAATGTTAAATATTTTAGCAATTTGACCAGTGAAATTGAGCAAAGCAAATTACTATTTATTAGGTCGAACACTTAACTGAATTTAAGGTAGGTCGCTGCAAAAATTGTAAAATAGTTGAATAACCAATAAATATTTCTAAAACTGATTTATAAAGCTGATTTGCGTTTTTTTAGTGTTTTACTGCCTCATGCACCATTTGTTCTCAGAAGGAAGGGAAGTAAAGACGAGAGGTGAGCTGGAATATAGAGGAGCTGAAACTAATTACAATTACCCATCATTTGGTACCTGTAAAGAGGGTGTCAATTATTCCTGTGGATTAAACTTAGGTATTTTATTAATTTTCTGATTTGGGGTAAATCTAGCATGTAACAATGTATACAAATTTTTAGCAGGATTCGTGTCTTTACACAACGCTAAACACTTTCTTACTCAAATAAGCCAGCAATTATAACAATAAGTTAACTATAATATTATCAATGCCGTGTTAACTTCACAATTCACATAGTTAAAACATGAAAACCAGAATACCGTTTATTAACAATCATTTTCATTTAGAAAAAATGGTTTCGTTTTGTCACTAAAACGTTGTTATAAACCAATTTGGAATTACTAACATGTAAATAGTTCAGAAATACTTATAAAAGATACACAAAATCTACGAAGACCTACCCTGAAGCAGACATTAATTAGCGACCACAATCCCGTCGTAATTGAATTCAGACCTGAAAGATTCTTGAGAGTTAAGAATGAGACAACAGCTAAAAAATCCCAATAAAAACAAAAATAACAGAAATCCAAGAAAAAGACATTGTATCCTTGATCTTATGATTGAAACAAATGCAAGAAAGAGTAGGACGCCTTCAAGAAATCACAAGCAGTCACAGAAAATACCACGAATTAGTTCTAAGAAATGCTAACAACGAAATAATTCTGGAAATAGAAGATAAGCTCTCAGCCCAACTCTCCGCCAGCGATAGATCATCAAATAAATGAAATGGCTCCAGTAATAAACAGAGAAGAAGAAATTCACACAACAGCAGCTCAAAAAATTAAAAATATAAATGTGGGTTAGACATCAACATAGTAACACTACTAAATACAATATTTCAGCACAATGTGAAGACTGCCGAGTGATAAGTCTCATGTCTTATTCATCTACATGCGCATCTGCAAGAATTGTGAGTGTACGTCAACATATTGACTATCGAAAAGCGTTTGATTGTGTTAATCACCAAAAGTTAATCGAAAGTATAAGAACAATCTGACTTGATAAACACTATGCGATTTGTCCAAGGCGTCTGACGGCATGTCGCATGATATAAACTTCTCGAAAAATATCTGAAAAGTGGATCTTAACTGATCTAACACCGCAAAGCTCAATTTTGGGTTATCATATATGTAGATGACTTGAGTAATTATATGACTTCTATCAAATGTTCCCGCTTTACAGATGACACGACATTTGTTACCTCCAGCAGCAGTATTGAAACTTTTATACTTCGAATTCTGCTTTAGCCGAAAGATGGTTTGGTGCCAATGATCTTCACTTAAATATCAAAACCTTGGAATCAAACTGCAATAGTTAATATAGAGCAAAAAACATCAAAAGCGACAAATATCAAACGGGGAGCCAGACAAGGGTGTGTCTTGTCACCGTCACTTTTTAATTTGTAACCGCAGGATATTTACATTTTAATTTGACTTAAATTAAAATTTAATTCATTTTAAATTAATATTACACCCACTTTAGATACGCTGATGACATTGTCATAATACCAAGCAATGAGCAAGAACTGCAAAATTTAATAAACTCAATGGATAACAGTAGTAAAATAGTCGGTTTGCATCTAAATGTCACCAGAACCACAGTATTAGTATTTTCAGCAGGACCAATAAGAGTACACCTGCATGTTAAGGGATGGAGAGTCGAACAGGTGGCATCACTAAAATACCTAATATCAACAGTATGTGTGGTCCGAAAAAAGAAGTACTTGCAAGGATAGAACAAGCCCGACAAACACTAATGAATAATATGAAGACCAGAATTTAGTTTAGAGCTTAGAATTCGGTTGGTCAGATGTTATATATTTTCCGTCTTGCTCAACAGGTGCAAAAGTTGGATGCATGACCCGGAAATAGCAAAACGAATAGAATCCTTCGAAATGTATGTATACGTGCGAAGGCTGCTTATTTCCTGGGTGAGGGGGTGGCGAAATTCTTCAAAGAATGCAAAAACAAAAAGAACCACTGAACATCATCAAGCAAATAAAACAAATTTTACTGCCACTTGTAATACAAGGCAAAGTACCGAGAAAAGGATCCTTAGGAACACGGCAAAACTCATGGCTAAAGGATTTGTGGAGGTGGTTCAAGCGCTCGTCCACGAAAATCTTTGGGTGGTAGTTTCAAAAGAAATGATTGCTATTTGAATCTTGCTATTTGAAATTTGTTGAAGATTGTGGCGACGTTTTTATTAATCACAGACACAGTCACATGCCATTCTAAGAACTTGAAAATTATTTCCAGCAATCTCTCACCACCCCTTTGGCAATATTTTTCATTGCGCAGACTATACGAGATTCAACCGATTCTTAGTGAGCCTCCAGGTACATTACGCCATATTCCAGTCACACGTTACACGTGCCCCTATACCTCGAACCTTCAGCGCTCATTCGATTTGAGCCAAACAATAAACTTCGGGAAACTTTGTTCTATCCATTTAACAAATTCATTTTATGGGTTTACTTGGCATCGAAATCTCCGACAAAACACTGCTTTAAAATTGGTTCTCTAAATAATTACAACGCATTGCAGCGTTGCGCCCGGAAAGTTAACTTAATTTTATTTAACCTATTGCGGTTTTCTAAAACAATGCGCAAGTTGTACAGCCAAGATAGAAAATTTCATTTCAACGGCTTTATGGGGCGATCCTTCGGAGATTATTTAACACAGCGAGGCACGTATGCCATTTCCGTTCTTATAATTTGACGGAACCTCCCAAAGTCTCGAAAATGTATTGTTAAAAGAGCGTAATTTTTCATTTTTAAGTTTTCTTCTTGCCGATGCCGATTTAATTTGATAAATGGGTGGCATTCCGTTCAGTTTAAAGGCACGCCATTGGCAAATTGTCAAGTCTGCCTATTACTTTTATATTGTTCATGTATCGCTCTCGCGCCTCCTCGTTTTACATACGACATGTAGGACCCAAAATTTATTTATGCCTTAATATTTAACTCAGTAACCTTACTCTTCGTGGTAAGGATTAATGAACACTTAAAATATTTATTTCACTCATCATGTTTTTGTTCCACTGCAAAATGAACACCAAGTATATAAATGCAGAGTAAGGAATCGTTAAGGCTGCCTTTTACCTCCTTCCTTGTTTCACGTTCAACATTAATTAGATCATTGATGCCAGACTGACTAGAAGAAGGCGCAAAGGTTGACAACATTTTCATCAATAACATTAGGACACTGTCACTATGGCCAAATCAGAAGAACATGTATAAATACTGCTAAAAATACCCGCCGAGGATAGTGAAAGTAAGGGTTGAGAGATCAACATTGCAAAAACAAAATAATATAATAGTACAATTTTGAGTTAATACTTTATGGGTTATTGTATTATTAAATCAAAATGTTTGTCGTCTCACCAGCACTTTGAACTACTGCGTTGCTTTAAAATGTTATGCATGCTTACACCACTCGGTTGATATCATTGCGGGACATTCTAAATGCCTTGCGAATTCAGTAATTTCTGCAAGAGTTTATGCAGGACTAGGAACCAAATAGTTAAACCTTAAAACGTCATAGCGATGATTTGACGTTATCGCCATTCACAAACTCATACAGCAATAGCTTAAATATTCCAATTTTGCAAATAACTTAAATCAAAGTCTCAATTCGTAATCTATGCCGCAACTCGTTTAATGACATCGTATATATTAAAAAGGAATCTGTACTGGAGATCCTGATATATCAAATGTCCACCGGAGGATGGAGGAGTGTCGAAGCAATCAACAGCTATACTTGGACCAGAATCAGAGTGCTTTTACAACCGTCATTAATTTTGCCTACTATTTATTACTCCAAAACCGCAGCCCCTTATAGAACACCCTGCCGAGCAGACCCTTACCCGTAACCATTCCAGGACCGTCCTAGGAATTTTTCAATCTACACTAACAAGCCAGTTATAAGCATGTTTTCAATCTTTTTCGTCGAGCAATTCTTGAAACAGGTACATAAAATAATTAGTTTACAAAGTAACAATTTATTACGTTATATGTCACTTGTTTTTATTGCGGCTCCTACTTCCCTTTCTGAATTTCTTATAAAATTGTAAACATTCAAAACAATTTGTTTAGCATCCGAAGACAAATCGATCCGTTTTTTTATTTGCTGAGGCAGTTCGTCTTCTATATTGTCATTAGGTTCGACTACCATCTCCACTTCGCCTTCAAATTCTGCGTTGTTTTCCATGTCTTCTTCTAACGGAGAAACATCTGCTTCATTCCACGGTCTCCGCGTATTCTTGTGACGTACCTTTATCTACCGCGAATATAATCCATAGTCCTGAAAAAGACTGTTGTTGTTTACAAATAGAAGAACTATGTAGCAGACACAAAAATACACCAAGAAGAATATTGTTAATCGACAGGCACACAAGAAAAAAATATATTTTCAAAATTACCTGTAAGATTCGAAAATACCCCGCAGCATCAATGCTAAATCAAATTTAAAATATTCGTTACGGCCCATCTCAGGAAAGACCTACTTAATCCAGAATAAACATCTGTTGGGATGGATTTTGCCAGGGTCCTGCGAAATTCTGCGGTTAAGGTACTGTAAAATAGTTAAAACGTCAAAGCAATAAATGTACTATAATTTTGGTCGTACAGTACTACTGACCTATCTCTGTCTCATATAATTTTGCTTCCGCGGTCAATAGGCTTCTCTCAAGATCGCCAAATATATCATTATATAAAAATATCATATCTGTTAGCAAGTTTATTTTCAGAGGACAGAAGCAATAATCAAACATTATTATAATAATTTGATATTTCGAAGTTTACTATTGGCAAAACGACTATTAAAAATACCTGTGATACTATTATACATTTTTGAAACTAGAAAAATATTCGTTCTTCAAATGGCCACGTAATATACAGGTTGTTGCATTTAAAAAGTCATATATGCTGAGGTTTTTCTTGTTTCTGATGTTCATTTTACATAAAATTACAACCAATGCATTTCTTAAATATCTAATATAATGTAAAATTAGCAAATAGGAAGTTTAATGCAGATTATAATTGTTGAATTTTTCACATTTCAATTATTAATTTACTTTCCAAATTTTTGGTACAGCTGTTTTCGTCTACTACACATTTTATTTATTCGTGAAATAATATAGCCAAGTGTTAATGCATACCTTACGTCTGCTCTTCTCTCTAATAATTTCCACATTAAAGATATTAAGCCTTCCATCAAAAAATGGACTTCCTACACTTGCCACTGTGGTCCTTCCTTACATTCAAAACATCACTGACCACATATCCAAAGTTCTAAAGAAGTTTAACGACGAAACCCGATTTACCACTTGTCCAAAAATCTCTCAACATCTTCGGTCCATCAAGGACAAAATTCCATTTGAGATGCCAGATATTTACAGCATTCCATGCATATGCGGCAAAGAATACATTGGAGAGACCGGTCGAAAAATATCAGCTAGGCTCAAAGAACACGAAAGAGCCTTACGACTAAGACAAATAAACTCATCAGCTGTTGCCGAACACACTCATGAAACCGCCACGTAACAACCTTAATCCCGACTGGGGTCTCTACCTGTCACTAATTTGGGAATCAGTCATCCGAGACAGTGTTTGTGCTCCCTTATTTAGCCCCTCCCCCCTCAAGCACTATATAAGCAGGTACAGGGTAAAATACGAGCCAGTTTCAGTCAAGCCCTGAAGACGCCTACAGGATGATTGGCGAAACGACAGCAATTTTGACTCGGCAAAAACCGTAAAAAATATTACAGCAGCCTGTGGAAGTTTCTTTGAAAAATTAGAGTATAAGTAGTTTAACATTCGAGTCACGTCACAAGGCATTTTCGTGTGACGTCATATTTAAATTACTCAGAATGATGAACTTTAAGTCCCTAAGTTTTAATGAAAATAATTCTTTTTAAGCAACATAATTATCAGCTTTAATTTAGCAATTGATTAAAAAATGCTATAGAATTGCCGCAGATAACATGAAAAGTATAAATCAAGTAACGAGTAAAACGTTTGTTTGTAGTAGTAAAAACATCTATCGCTTGATTATGTAAAATGGAAACAACACGTTCATTAATATTATTTTCTCTGTTAGATTTGCGCTTGATTTTTTTTATTAAGTTGTTGTAATTGTTATTGATTGTGAAATGTGAATGTGAATAAATAAGAATCAAAAACATACTGCGTACAGGTTGTTCTCGTCTCCTTGCTTCATTTGTTTTTAGGGACTCTATTTGTCGAATTAAACTTAAAACTTAAGTTTAATTAGTCAACAACCGTTTTCATAATAAATAAGAACTAAAAGTTCCGATTTTCACGAAATTATATATTTTGACATGACAATTGTTTCGAGAACACATTTATGTGTTGTCGAAAAAATTGTCATGTGAAAATATATAATTTCGTGAAAATCTGAACTTTTAGTTCTTATTTATTTTGATAAATGGATTTTCATCAAGTTAAAGCCACCTCAGTTCAACTGTTTTCATACTTTTAGCTCTGGAGATCATTCACTTTCGATGTGTATTTAGCGGTACCATGGTTTTGAAAAGAATTTTCCTACTCTCCCTCTGTAAAATAACTAATTCTACAACGATTTAGCTTTACCACGCGAGTTTCTTTTCCCGTGGTTTCAAACCCCTTTGGACAGTTCCGGGATATTACCGGACGAGTTTGTGAGCAATCGGATGTTTTCGGAGATTTTACCGCACGGCTGGAATTTTGACGTTTGTCGATTCTGATGGTCATGTCAGTGAATGTATTCATAATGTTTTGCCAAAATGTATCCAAAAGCGTACGGTCGTAGAGGAAATGTAGTATGCAACTCGTTTGGTAAACTTTTTAAGTCACTCGTTTATTAATTATAAACTCGTGACTCAAATGCCGTTTACCGCACTTGTTGGATAATATAGCGTTCGCAAATACCTAGTTGAGTAAAAAGGTACAAGAACACTGATGTAATAACTCATCTTCTAAATAAAATCTTAATTTTCTACATTAGTGACCTAAGGTTCTTATATTCCAAATCCTAAACACTTAGCTCTAAAATCTCTAAATTTTAATCCCGTCAAAGTACTTTATAAGCAGATAAAGGAAATGCCACGGTAGTCATCAAAGAACTGACTATCAATAAAAAAATCCAGTTTTTCTTGCAAATTTATCCTTTAAAAAGATCCTACGTCAACTTTGGAATTTTAAATTAAAAACTATTTCATTAGCTCCAAACGATATGCTGGTCAGTTTTATTGTATGTGTCCCTCTTTACTAATGTTCCGATTGTGGTATCAAATCTCACCTTAATCGAAAAATTCTGCCTGAAACATATTTTTCTTGGAACCACCAAATTTATGAACAAATATCAGGAACAGTTGAGAGTTCTCCATTAACATCAGAGATTCCAAATATTTATTGAATATTTATTGAAGTCCAAAAATCTCTCATTATCTGCGATCCATCAAAGACAAAATTTTGTTTGGGACACCAGCAGTTTACAGCATTCCTTGCACATACAGAAAAGAATGCATTAGAGAGACAGGACGCAAAATATCAATATCAAAAAATCGATTTTAAGGATTACGACAAATAACTCATCAACAGCTCCCCAACACAACCATGAAAGCGGACATCAAATCTTATTCGAGAAAACTAAAATTCTTCCATGTCATCAGTTCTTCTAGCAATAAAATCTTTAACCACAATTGAGGTCTTCATGTCTTTCTTTAGCTCCACCTCCTTCTTACCGGATAGAGGCAGGTACAGATTAGAATGCAAACCAGTTTTAGTTAAACTCGGAAGAAGTCATGACTGTCTCAAAATGCAAATCTTTCAAAAACATAAGTTTCTCAAAAATGAAAAAGGCTGTGAAACTTCTATCTGCGGCAGTTTTTTTTTCTCAAAAAAGTAGCAAGAACCGCATTCCTCTATCTTACCTTATCTTATTTGGTGTATTTGTACCATTTTAAGTCAGTCCAGGCGCTGGAAGTAATTAAGTATGCAAAATTTAAGGACCGAATTTTACCAATGGATTTAAGTTCACAATAGCTTAAAGATGAAGAATATGCTTCAAAGTGATTATAATCATGGTTTCAGCTACAATTTATAGTTTTTTATTAAAATTAAAATAACAAACAATAATTATAACCATAAAAAACATTTATTATTCTTAAAAAATAAAATAAATGAGAAAAAACACTGAATTACAATATTTTTATTCAAACAATTATTATTAATGCATTTAAACAATGAAATACAAAGATGTTCTGATTTTTGCAGTAACAAGACATTGTTTGAGGAATAGACGTACACCGTGCCAAATAAAACGACGCACTATACGATCTGGAAACCAATACGAGATACGAAAATAAGTTTCGTACAGAAGTTTCTTGGACTCTCCTCAAGATTTCGACATTTTTGGAATCCTTGGTAAAAATAAAGGTCACTTTCTTATGAAATTCCTATTCGAATTTTGCATGGTTTAGGTATAAATTGAGGTTATGTGTTTTTTTTATCATATTTTAATGGCCCCATATAAAATTATGTCGTGACGCTACTGATCCAGGTATTGTAACGATAATTTAACCATAGACTAAGGAGATGATGCACTACTCAATCAGTTTGACAGATGCGCCTCAGCTTATACAGAGTATCCCAAATAGGTGGTGCCGTTATGGTGAATTCAATTAACAAAATCCCAAGATTTTAGTTTATAGGGTAACTAACCAAGGTAACAAATTTGAATAAATAAATCTATAAAAAAAAGTTAACTAAAAGTCTTCGTTAATTCGGTCCATAAAGTTTAGTTAAAAATGTTCCTTTTAAAATACTTTTTCATCTGGCATCAAAACAATAAATATCAACTTTATTTTAACCAAGGATTCCAAAATTGTTGATATATACAGCGTGTTCCATTTAAAATAACAAATTTGATGTCTGGTGGAACCCTTTTGGGACATTCTGTATCAACAAAATTTTTATATTTGAAATCTTCAGGAGAGTCCCACAAACTTTTGTACAAAACTTTTTTTCGTATCTCCTATGGGTTTACAGATCGTATAGTAGGTGGTTTTATTTGGCACACGGTATACATATCCCAGGTTTAAGTGAAACAAAAAAACGGCTATTATATTTTATGAGCATTTTTGCAAATAAATGTTAATGTGGTAATCCATAATAAATGCAAGTGATTTTTACATTTGACGTGTATATTACTTTCATTATATTAAACCGAAATCTATGTTTTCAGAAATCAGTTCATGTCGAAGTTCATCTGCAGTTAATTTTTAAAAAAATGACAGACTCTTTTCTAACTAATTAAATAACATTGTAGCATGCGCTACATTAATTCCACACATAAATAAGAGGGAAGGTTATAAAAAAATTTCACCAAAAATTGTTCCAGTCAGATTCATATCCTTCATCTTTAAGCTATTCGGAACTCAAATCCATTGGCAAAATTGGGTCCTTAAATTTTGCACACTCAATTACCTCCAGCGCCCGGTCGAAGTAGTGAAATAAATTCTATTCTATTCTATTCTATTCAAGTGATGTATAACAGCCTCGCAATGTAGTAATGGCGACAACTGGTATCGGAAAATTGACTTTATTTAGGATTGGATCCATAACATAATACCCGCAAACTATAAATAACACCACGCTTTTCGTTGGTTGGAGCAACTGCAGAAATGTATAAAATAACGCGCCGAGTTTCTAAGCTGTGGAATTTGTTTGTATGAAACGGCTCATTTTGAGCTTTATTTTCGACCAGCCGGTGTCGAAAAGCCCTACTTAACTGTTCAAAAGCGAAATATTCGTTTATTGAAACTAATATCGAACCTGTATAAATTGTGTGTCGTGTATGCGCACCGACGTAAATTAAGAACGGAATCCGCTTAAGTTATAAAACGCGATAAATTTTACCCAATACGGACCAGATTTCGGTAAAGCGACTGCGATAAATTCCAGGATTAGATATTTATCGCTACAAGATGTATAAATTTGCAAATATTAATCTATACGATGTGAAGATTTATGTAACACTATGCGGCCTATAAGTTCATGTTTACAATAAAACGATAAATTTAAAAATTCAATATACAAGTTATGTATTAATTGAGGGCCGATACTTTTTTTAAACTATTAATTGCAGACCTCAAAACCGTTACATAGGAACTGGCAACGATTCCTTAACATTCATATTCTTTACTACTTGTTAGACAATAAATCGTTATTATCATTATTATTAATAAAACACAATATTTATCATAGCATACAAATATATCTCTCTATACCTACCGCATTGCAAATATTCTATGAATTTTTAATTTCGGTAACTTAAATACTTTTCGATAAGGATTTGTTTTCTAAAATTGAAAATTGAACTGAGGTGGCTTTAACTTGATGAAAATCCATTTATCAAAATAAATAAGAACTAAAAGTTTAGATTTTCACGAAATTATTATTATTTGTTTTCTAGACGATCTTTCAAGAACGTAAGCGTGTACCGTATAATACTTTTCAATACCTTTAAATACCAAGCAGTTCTGAGCTTTTGTTGTTCTTAAATAGATATTACGTATTGTTGTGCCCTTGTTTTTGGACTGCATTCACTTTGAAATCTATACATCCTTTTAATACACTAATTTTTCAAATCTTTTGGGATTCAGGATATCATCCGTTCGTTTGTTGAACTCCGACTGACCGATCTTCAATGCTCGCGCTCCGAAAACACGAAAAAATAATAAAATAGAAATGGAAACCCGGTGGGCGGGTTCTGTTGGCGAGGGAGTAAACATAGGGTTACACTTCTCGGACATATTTAACGAATGCACAATACAGTGCTTAAAACAAATTAATAATCTAATCACTTAATTGATTATTAAAGGGAATCCAACAATCCGCGGCCCGCTAGGGAAACTAAGGAAAATCGTGAACCGCTCATCGCCTATCGGAGCTACACTCGACTAGAAAGATGCCTACGTGGGTTCCCATAGGTCTATAATATTCAGAATGACAGAATTATAACTGTTTAGTCTATATCGATAAATAATACGAATCAAAAGTAAACAATCTAAACTCCCAAAGCGAAATATTAGAAAATATCGACCACTTAAAGCTCAGGGCGCCGACACGGCCATACTAACTAGTGCATGTCCTTCACTCGTCCATCCTGACTAACCAAGCAAAATAAAAAACGCGATGCAATTCTTCGTTATTGTTATTATTATCATACTAATATACAAAAATTTTACTAGGAAACCAAAATCCGCTTACTTGCAACTTGCAATGTAATAACATTTGGCGGACCTATAAAAGCATCGGCTATCAAGAACATTGCAATTCGGTTCCACCACCAACATTATCCAGTAAAACACTGTTTACTGGAATATGGATCTACCTTTGGCGACAAACGCCCCTTCAATAACACAGTGCTTTTCGGAATAATCACCTTCCGCGACACACGCCTCTCCAACCAAGCAAAGCTTATCGAAACAACCACCTCGGGCAACACATGCCCCTCCACCAACGCAATGCTTATCGGGACCACCACCTTCGGCGACACACGCCTCTCCAATAAAGTAATGCACTCCGGCGACACACACCTCATCTGGTCACACTGTTTACCTTCATGTAAACCAACCAGCCAACAACACATCTCCAGTAAGACTCCTCTTACTGGATAGACCGAACTAGGCAACACCATGCCTCTAGCTTTGGCGACACACGCCTCTCCAATCAAGCAATTATTATCGCAACAATCACTTTCGGCAACACATGGCTCTCCAACAATGCAATGCACATCTGGTCTCACCGTTCAACTTCATTTAAACCAACCAGGCAACAAAACTAGGCAAACGCATGCCTCCACCACATAGACCCTGTTAAGTAAAATAACAGAATTCTATACCACCAATTCTTGCTTGGCCTCCGCGAAACAAACCACAAAAATGCTGCAATGCTCCAGATAACTAATAAAAAAATAAATCAGCCGAAATTATTTTTACTTAGTTTTGCCAGGTCGGAGTGAATTTCGTCTATCGAAATATTATCTCGTGTGTTCAGATATCTGACCGACATAAACAACATCACAATCACAAAGCAATATATTCATTGCTTTTTAATATTTTGGTAATTGTACATTTAAATTGAAAATTTAAACCAGCTCAGTAGTAGGACTACCGCTGTTCTACGCTACCCGTCCCCCAGATTCCTAACTAACCAAGGAAATTACAGATCCTTTACTAACCCCAGACCCATCCAGAAAAGTTTCGCCACTTATCAGCAGATGGCAACACAAGTTACGTTCATCTCTTAGGTCGCCCGATGTTGATATTTCAAATAATTTCGCCATTATTTCATAAAAAGAATTTTGTGTTGTGTTAGGCCAAAATAAGATAATAGATTATTTTTTAGCTGTTTATCTATTTCCCTATCCCTATCGCTTTCAGTCACAGAGTTCTACCCCGTCGTTGGAATTGAACCCCATCCCCTATACGTTATTAATTTTGTCAATAATAATACGAACGTTATTCCAACGAGAAATATGCATTAAATGATTTATCAAAAAGTGAAACAAAATCGCACAAAAGTTATAAAATTTAACGAACGAGGGCAATTTAAACTATTCAACATCGTTTTCATTTTTGGAACCATTTATTTTCACTGGAAAATCCCAACATTCTATATTAACAGTTCATTTAACTAAATTATATTTCCGCACCGAATTAACCGCTTCATTTTCCAAATTAATGAATTGTCGATTCGAGTCATTTTTTTCGTTGCCCGAAAAAATTATATAAATGCCACGTGTTTTTGTAATTTTCGTTATGGCTTACGAACCAATCACCCGCGCGCTCTGGTAATTGCCTTCGTTATAAATGTATACGTAGGTAATTGCCTCGGAGACACACTCTCGTCGATTGATTTTTGCATTCATGTGGGATTGAGACTGCGAATTAGAGTCGATTTTCAATGAGCAAATAAAAATGTGAGACGTAAAGTACGGAATATATAGCTGCTTTGTTATGTGCCAATAGGACAGGGGATAAAACTATATCCCCGAACCTGTAGAAACCATAGGGACAAACGTATACATATAGGGTGTTTGCATCTTCGCAGGCAATTAAAAATTTTCTTGTTTTAAGTAGAACTGTATACTAAGAAAATTTTAAATTGCTCGGAACTTAATTCTTACCATTTTAAAAATATTTTAAATTTCATGCCAAAAGTTACGTTACGCATGAAATGCGTTCCAAATGAAAGCCATTGCTATGTACTTCAAGTTCGTTTCATTAGACTTTGGTGATCTGAGGTGGTATTTTAAAAATAAATAAATGTAGAATGAACATGTAACATGAACAATGAAATAGAAATGACCTTTTTATATTTTTATTGTGTTTAGTATTTAAAAAAAGGGGCCTTTATATAAGGTTGTCTATTTGATAATGTTGTAAATATAGCATTAGCATTAAAAAAAATTTCCATTGCTGTACTGAAAATTATTTCTTGTTGCAGTTTCAACTCTGCTAAAATATTGAACAGAGGTGGCTTTTACTTGATGAAAATCCAATTATCAAAATAAATAAGAATTAAAAGTTCAGATTTTCACGAAGTTATATATTTTTACATGACAATTGTTTCGACAACACCGTGTCTTTATCAAATCATTTTGTTAAAGACACGGTGTTGTCGAAAATCTGAACTTTTAGTTCTTATTTATTCTGCTAAAGTTTGATTTTGGCTAAAATTTAATTTCCGAACTAACCATTTATGTGTAGTATGTTTTATCATTTGAAATTGTTTTTAAATGTGTTCCAAAATAAATGGATAATAAAATAGTTTCAATTCATTTAAAATTAACTTTTCTTTATAAACGATTTAGTATATATGGTTTTCAAATTTGAATTACATCGTTAATATGTTTTCATTGAGAGCTCTCCGAGAACCAAGCACTCGGTCGTGGCTAGAAGGTTGCGACACTATATACTATATACGAATTCATTCAATTCAATTCATTTAAATTTAAATTCGACTTCAACAAGTAGGATATATTTGAAGAAAACGGTTGTGTTTACAAATGTCAAATATCTAAGGCGACTTCAAACATTAGCGGGTCATAGCCGACATACCAGTCATATTTGCTTTATTCGAAAAAGACGTAAAAGATGCAACGGAATTCGAATTAGATGGTACAGGGTGTTCAAAATAAACAAACATTTTTCTATGATTTTAAATTGAAAAATCTCGATTTTTTTAAAAAATCTTACAAAAACCTGCAATTTTTATGAGGTATGTCATATACCTATTTTTAAAACTTTGCGATTTATTTTAACTTTTCCAATATTTACCCTTATTTCTGTCTAAAACTATTGCTATAATATTAGTTTGCCATAATAAAACTATAAGCCAAGATTAAAAAATAAACCGGAAAAAGAACATTGTTACAGCCCTAGTTTAAGTAACGGAGAGTTAGTAGCAATTTGGTGAAAATAACGGCCAAATTTTAAATTCACAGAAAAAGTAAATATTAAATATTTATTTACAAACTAAGTAATCCTTTTTTGTTATTATTATCGGGCAATAAATGTTCAATAATATGCCCTTCTACTTGGATACAGATATTTAGTCTTTTTCGTATGTTTTCTTGGACTTGGACGAGAAAGTCCACGTCTCCCGATCCATTTCCGTGGGTAATGGTTCGTTATAAAGTATGGGCCAATAACTTTAAAGTGGTTTATTCGACATCCCAAACCGTGTAACTATTAAGTACACCGATACTGCGGAAAGTAGCTTCATCGGAAAAAATATTTTAAACAAAAAAGTTGTATCGGCTTATTGCTTTATTCTATTACGCTTCATTTAAAAACACGGTCGTCTAGGTGTGGTTCCATATCGAAGGAATGATATTTGTGTTTTCTAGAGGTGCGATTATCTGTAGAGTGGGATGCATCACATACATTTTGAATTGACAAACGTTAAAAATCAAAGCGTGGGATATATCTCCGAAAACATTCAATTGCTCCCAAATCCGTGCAGTAAAATCCCGGAAATGTCCGAAGTGGCTCGGATTCATGGGAAACGATAATGACGTGGGTAATTAGGTATTTTACAGACGGGAGTAGGAACAATATTTTACGCAATATATCCCGCAAGTGATTTTACTGAACTTGGAAGATTGCAGGACACGCCTTCGACTTGTAAAATGACACGTTCAGGACTTGCTATATAAACTACCATAATTTTTAAGACTTGCGTACCTTTTATTTTCATGACATTTATTCTTATCAAAATCCTAACGTTAAAAAGAAAGTTTTCTGTACAATATTTCCCTTTCTAATGTCTTATTCTTACAGTTTTGCAATCGAACTCAGGTGATGACAAATTACAATAACCCAAACAAAAGTTAAATTTACTTTACTTAAATTTTTTTCTCGGTAGTGTGAATGCTAGTCTCAAAATAGTTTTAGCTTTAATGACTCACTTGTTTAATTTCAGTGTAGCGTTTGAGGAAGCCAATCGATTTCAACTGATTTAAAAACGTAACAATATGGATACATCATCACTTCTTACTGTTAAGTCGGAACTTCTTGACTGGCGTCGCTATCAGCCGAATCGTATGCAATTTCATCAACCGGAGAAAGGGGGGCACCGGGTTAAATGCGGGAAAAAATAAAGCAATTTTCGTTATCCTTTTGTCATGGCTCCATTTAAAGGCCAACTGAATTTCTGCGCGTTGCCCCTAGCTACATAAACGGTCGAATAACAACGGTGCCACACAAAATGAAACTGAAATTGATTAAATTTCTGTAACAATAATGTGATAGCATTCGCGAGGATAGCATAAAATTTTTAAAGAAACCAACGTCAAGATTCTAGTGGGTTTTAAAAATTAAAATCTATTTAGAAAAGGTGTATATAAATTTACAGATATTATATTAATAAAGTTATCTAGAACAATTGAATAGCACTTCCCTGAAATCAACGTTCTCATTTTAAATAAAGCACCAATCTACATAGGATTATGTATCCCTAAAATTTTTAGTTTTTCAAATATTTACTTTTAAACATAGGTCTATCACGAATAATATGATGTTGCCATATAAGTGCAGTTAGTGTAGCAGGATGGCGCTCCTTATCACAGAAGTCCAGAAATTAGAAACTATTTAAATGCTCACTATAAAGAATGGATTGGGCGTAATGGTAGTTACTCAAACCGTCAACTGCCGAGGAAATTAAACGTCGGATAAGAGAAGGTATCGGATGTTTAAATGAGACTGAATCTGTTAGAAATGCCACTAGGTATTTAGAAACCCTTTATACTACTTGTATTGCTTAAAGTGGAGGACATATTGAGCAACTGTTACAATACTCATTATCCTTTGTAAGCCATTAATTTTTTATTGATCGTTCATTAATAAAATATTCATATAATCTTTGCGTCTTCATAAGCGCATCGGCAAGATTATGGCCAACTATGAAATGGAATGTCATAGCCATCATAGCCACATTACACTAACTCAACTTATATGGCAACAGCATATTATTTGTGACAGATAAATGTTTAAAAGGGAATATTTCAGAAAGTAAAAATATTAGGCATGTACAACCTTATACAAAATTGTCTTAATTTTTAATGCTAAATACGAGAAGTTCATAAAAAATTTCCATTAAAAAATAGTTTTTTGAATCGAAATTTCTTATGAAATCCGTTATTCGAGTCATTTGTCTACAACAAAACTAATTCAATTGAAACAATAAATGCTTAGCATAAACAATTTCAAATGTCCCATAACGGTTAGATTTAGGTATATATGTCTGGAATTTTCTATAGAATTCAAAAATGCAATAATATACTAAGTGCTCCATTTAAAAAATTAATCACCGTATCTACAAAATTAAAATAAATTGAAAGTTTGTAATATCTCACTTAACTTTTGTATATAACTTTTGGCTTCATCAGCTATGGTTTCTCAGATCAGGTAGTGTCCTAAGATAAACCGCCCACCCTATACATTAAAACTGGACTTTGTAATGGTTTTCCGCAACAACTTCCAATGAAAATCCCTCGAAAATTCCCAATTTTTATAATAAACTGTTTTTATGTATCTTCAGTAGTTTTTAAGATATTAACGATTTAAATTTAAAAATCAAACTAAATTCAAACCGTATAGCACCAAAAAATATTTTTCTGTTCCCGTCTGTAAAATTCCTAATTACCCATTTCGGACATTTCCGGGATTTTACCGCACGGATTTGGGAGCAATCGGATGTTTTCGGAGATATTTCCCGCGCTTTGAATTTTGACGTTTGTCAATTCTGACGGTCATGTCAGTGAATGTATTCGTGTTGTTTTGCGAAAATGTACCCAAAAACTAACGGTCGTAGAAAAAGTATAGTATGCAACACGTTCGGTAAACTTTGTAACTCACTCGTTTATTAAACACTCGCTCCTCTAGTGTCAACTAAACTCGTGAGTCAAATGTCGTTTACCGCACTTGTTGCATAATATAATATATATTATAATAGGCGCCCGTGACAATGGGAGTATGACTGCTGAAACATTAATTGGAAAATATTGACAGTTAATTTGTATTGCAATTGGTTGGTATCTATTATTTAGAGTATTTACGAAAACATTATGTATCATTTTTCAAACAGAATATCAAGCTGCCATGTTGCTTAGTTACGCCGAAGCCAGAAAAAATCGCAAGTGAAAATCATCAAAAAGATAACATCATTGCAAACAATTTGTAACTGCAGCGGTTGAACTAATTATTTTGGCTTGTGTGGCAGTGGGCCAAACAGTGTCCTTATCTGAAATCAATCATACTAATGGAAGTAGCCACGAAAGTACAAAAAAAATTTTGAATATCAAAAACATCAACATCCGCATGAAAGTGACTTTTGTAGCTGGTTCATTAAAACACAGGCCATCATTTCAAATTTCAAAGGTTCGATTTTTGTTTTGGATGAATGCCGTTTTACGAATAGTGGCATGTATAAGTGAAATAATTCAAGGTATTGAATTAAGGTCTAGGAATAATTTACATTTAATGAAGGAGGGAGCCCTTCGAGAGAATAATTTTTTTTTCGAGACCCATTAAACAACGCTGATAACTTCGGGCTATTATCTAGACATTTAGATGAAAACCTATGGGAAAACTGGATTGGCACTAACGGCCTGGCAAGGCGACCGGCCAGACCATCCGACCTAACACCATTAGACATTTTGTTGCTCCAGCCACATTAAGGAAAAAGTGTATAAAACTACACCTCAAAAATTAGTGAGGTAATAATTAATATAGTAATAATTTCAATTCAATAATAAAAACGAAAATTTATTTATTTATTCTATTACTTATTGTTCGTTGTTAGTATGTAGTATGTGCTTTAATTTATTATTTCGTCAATACTAAATAGGTGTAATTTGTTTGTTTGTTTCTTTTGTTTCTATGTGTATATCCCATAAAAACGCTTTATTATAAAAATTAATATAAATTAAACACAGAATGATAAAAATGGTAATTTTGGAAGGGTTAGCTTTGTTCCGATAAAAGTGAAAGTATGTTTTTTTGCTTTTATGAAATGGTTTTATATATGTGTCAACTTTTTGGTCCAAAATATATTTTTTCTTATTTAAATTAATAGAGGCAAATGACATATTCAAATTTTTGAACCCAGTTATTTCCGAAACTATTAAAGCTATCAAAAAAACGACACATTTCCTACTTAGATTTAACCATACTAAGAATACTAAAACATACGAGGTCTTTCATGTAAAAAAGAAAATTTATCATACTTTCGGTAAATACGGAAGTGATGTTCATTATTTATTTATATAACATCACTAAATTAAAAATGTATTCATTTTTTTTTACAGTGACATCCGGTTCATTTCTCAATTCATTCAGTCTACAGTTAAATATATCACATACATTTGACAAATGTTTTTAATTAATTTTATATATCAAAATCTGTGTTTCAAAAGAAGACTAACTACGTAAAAAAAAACTATTCGCGCTAGTTTTCACTCTTGAGATAAGTTTACGGGATAACCGAGGTACAGATGGTATCTAAAAATACAACATTTTGAAAATCACTCTGTATCTAAAAATCCAATATAGGTTTTGCATTTTTTTGTGCCACCTCTCGTTTCATAAAAAGTAGCATTAGGTCACGAAAGCCGCAACACGCTAGCTTTACTAAGGAGGGATATACACCATAAAACCATCAAAAATAGGACACACTGTACACAAACATCGTCGTTAAATTCCGGGTAACAATTCTTCCACCGATATCGCACAATTTAGAACACAAAACTGGAGGCTTTTACAAAGAACTTCACGCAATTTATACTTCGTCCCGGTAAAGAATTTCCCAAGTTTGATACAGAAACAAAACTCTTGGAAACTCGCGGTAATTATCTTTATACAGCAACTTCATTTAAAAGTCCGACCACGTGCCGGAAATTGTTTTTCCCTATTCAGATAGTTTGAGTTGCGCGTCAGAAACTTTCGCGGATGCATTTTGCCATAAACATTTCAAGACTATTAATTAAAATAATTGAGAACTGGACCCTTCGCAATGCGCAGTCGCTATCTCACAATTTCCGTACAGTTTATCTGGGCTAAATTCAATGTTTTGCTGCATCCAATTTGCCACGCTGCGTGTTTTACTATGCGGACATTTGGGTAAAGTAATTAAAACCGCGCTTATAGTACTTCTTTGTCGTCGGATTGTTTGTATAACTAACTGGACCGATACGGTTTTCGTAGATGTATCGTTTTGATAGGAATTTTTGCGAAAATAGTGGTGAAAGCAAATTTGAAAATAAAATAAAATAATTAACCCAATTCACGCTACCTATGGAATTTTTATTTCAGTAAAATTTTCGGAAACAGATAAAAGTTAATTTCAAGAAGGTGTAATAAAAACTTAAGCCGCTGTGACTGGTCTTTATTTTTATATTTTTATATTTTCAAATCTTCTGGATTCTTCCTGTGTCGGTTACTGACGAATCGAACTTGCTGGACAACATCCTGTTGGCTTTTTTAGAGATTAAATGGAACAGAAACTGGTTTTCATTCTACTCTGTACCGGCCTAAAATCTATTCCCGAAGTAGCCATTGTTCAAGCAGATATGGGGAATGCTACTGCAGTTATGAACACAACTGACTATCAGGAAAAAATTCAATATACTCTTACACACGCATCATATTGTCAACTTAAAAAGGATCACACATCATCCATGAAAGACAACCTTAAATCTGCTATTAACCCCTCACTCACAAACCAAGATTACCCGTTCGACGTATTATTAATACCATCACACCATTAGTTCTCCAACCTATTCTCTAGCAAAGTATCTAGCTTCAATATTTACAGGGAAAACTAATAGTTTCGTACTTAATTCCTTGCAATTCATTGAATAATTAAAATCCATTACATTAGATACAAATGACATTCTGTTTGTTTCGACGTAAAGTTACTCTTTACTAAAGTACCTATTCGTGCAACTCCCAACATTATTTTATGGAAACGATAAATGATACTTTCAGATGTCCTCCGAGACTTTCTTAATCGTTTAAACTCTATACATACGTTTTACCCTGGAATTAGAAACAACAATAGTGTCCAATTCTTAGATATTTTTAATCAAATATTAATTAATTAATTATCTTAATTAAAATCAGACCTATAATTGGGTCATTCTGGTTACAGAAAATCTCCGTACACAGACACCTTAATCACAACACATCACCATTCGGAGCAAAAATTATTGGTTATCAACTTCCTTGTTTACAGAGGCGTAAAACTATTTGAGCCCGAGTCACTAGATCCAAAGTCGAAATATCTAAAATTTGTTCTCTAGTAATCTCTACATTAGAGATATAAAACCTTCACTTTAATAGAACTTCCCTAAGAAAATGAATCCGATAGCAACCCCAGGCTTGCCATTGTGGTCCTAATTTTCAAAACATCAGTGACCATCTATCAAGATATATAATGTTAAAACCACTTGTTCAAAAATCTCTCGGCATCTTCGAGTATGTAGCAAAGAATACATTCTTGAAACAGAATAAAAAATAACGACTATGCAGAAGGAACATTGACGAGCCTTCAGATTACTACAAATAAACTCATCAGCAGTTATTGATCATAACCATGAAATCATGAGCCCTCAAACAATATATAGGCAGGGACGGAGTATAATCCAAACCAGTTTCAGTTAATCTCTGAAAAAGCCTACATTATGGTTGGCGAAACGACAGTTCTGTAAATCAACAACCGACGCAGAAACAACCCAGAAGACATTTATTTCTGGGCACAAAAAAATCCACAAGCCACATTTGACTCCAATCAATGGGGTGCGGTATTAGATGGGAGTGCCCTAAATTTTTGAAGGAAATTTCAACCAAAACAGTAAAATCTAGATATTCTACAAACTTGTCATTAAAACAACAATTTTATAATAACCTTTCTATTATAAAATGTAAATTTATTTGTAGATGCCAACATGAAGCTTTAAAAGAAGTTGTTGAAGAATATCCGGATTACTAACTTGTCTCGTATCCAGAATCCCGTTTTTCACAATGGAGCCCCAGTCCATGCAACCAGAACGCGAGCTTTTTAACGCAATCGTTTCGGGATAATTGGATTGGCAATGGAATTTGGCCTGCTAGATCTTTGGATCTCACGTTGTCTGCAACTAATAAGAGTTGCAAGAAAAACGTTGCCCACTATGTTTGATTAAATATCCAAATTCAATTTTTATGGTTATGCGGTTAAACCGGAAATGATTGAAAACGACTGAGCAATTTCCAAAAATTCAGATTTTTCAAAATCGGGTGCTGCCAACCTGCACTTGATAAAAACAACAAATTTCGATTCTGTTACCCTATATTTCCGTTGCATACCTAATGAATTTTAAAAATGTCTTGAGTAGACATTAGCTTGAGAAGTACAACTGCTGTAAAAGCAGGCACACAAATTTTCTTAGACTCTTTAACCCTCCATAGTGCACGCACATTGTGCAAATTGTGGCATTAACACATCAAAACGTATCACGAGATACGAAAACAATGTAAACACATTGGGTACCGGGGTTAGTAAGCAGCGGCGGCCTCGCCCTCGTGGGAAAAGGGGGCAGGCCCGCTTCCTTTCGACCTTTTCCCGGAACGCAGTGCAACCGCCAACAATACTTTGAAACAATGGTGGACCAGAGAATTATCTGCTTGTCAGTTCTACGTACGCAACAATTTAGAAATGGGTTTTGATATGGTGATATGTGATCGCTTGGCGTCTATTTCCGGAACAAAATGTCAAGTTCGTATACGTTCCTGCACATTTTTTGTTATAAAATAAATAACGCTTCGATATTTTAGGCTAGGAATAAGATATCAAGATGTGGCTTTGACTAGAATATTTAGGAGACCTTTAGCTACATTTTTATAAACAATAAAAGTAATGTTTTGTAAGTTGCTATTCAATTCTATTCTAAAACGTCCTCTACCGACATTACTACCAATTAGACATGTGACAGCTAATGTGAGTTTAATTTGCAATGAATAGTGTTTTCCACGAGAACAACTTTTTTAAAATCCATTTATCCATTAAGATAGTTCAAAAAGTGTTAAACAAAAACTGGAAAAAACTTTTATTATTTTTTATATTTTCGTTTAAGGAGGAACAGTTTCTCAAGACTTTTTATTCTTATCTACACAGCATGTAATCCCAAAAATCATTCGGTCGCGAGGCGTTTCCAAAAATATATTATTGTAATAAATTAATAATTACATAACCTAACCAAAATATGATACTATTAAACATTTAATTTTTTTTCATATTATACACACTTAAAATTAATAATTTTTATATAATACACGCTACTAGTCCAAATTTGAAATTTTCAAATATAACACTGTATAATTGTCAAAACGTCGACTAAATAACAAATTTTATTTTTATAAAATAAACCTTTACCGACCAATAGAGGTGCTCACAAAAAATTTAATTTGTTCACATTATCATAAAATTATCAAAAATAGTATTGACAATTTTAATGATATGTTCCTGATAATAAAACAACCATAAGTAATGTTTTATGCTACGCTTGGTGATGTACTTCGCTCGCTTTTCATCAAAGTTTTCACTTTCAGTGATAATTCTAATTGACATCTTTCACAGATTGCACATGACATTTGCGGGATCAATAGTTTTTCATTATTTTTACCTTTACTTTTAGGTTTGTAGAGGTTAAGAAGGATTTTATAAATAGCATTTTGGTAACTTAGTAAAGTATATATATTTCAAAACCACCTTAGGTTTTATCACAAGAGCTATAGTGAGTTATGTGTACAATGATTTCCACGACGTCACCGATAAGACACGGTGAGATCTATGTCAGCAATTTCATACGAATATACAAAAACCTAGTTTTACGTAACATTAGAGGATTCTTGTTTCCACAGGTTTTTACCAAAATTACGTTTTAAATTGCTCAAAACGAGGGTGCTTCAGTTTAAGGATGGATAAAATAAAAAATTTGGGGTGTTTAAGTTGTTATAATATTTACAATTACATTTTCAAAATAATGTCCACAAATCCACTCGCAGTCAACTTTAGAGCAATTGCAATCATAGAGACGCAAAATAAAATATACAATAATGAAAAACTAAATGGAGAACACTGCAGGTAGGATTTATAGCGGTAACAAAAATGTATTCTTTGCCGTAATACAACCTACAAAGTGGGACTAAAAGTTTTATATAGGACTCAAATTTGGTCACCTTTACCTTTCTCCATATAAATGCTAGAGGTAGCCAGAATAATTGATAGGTTCTAGAGTTTTTTCTCCGTATCCGAGGCATGTTTATTCTCTTGTTTGGTTGACAAGTGCAAATATGTGGATCTAGATCGGGCCTCAGTCGAGCTATAACATTACTCAGTTTTTGTTTGTAAACGTTTTGCTTGTCGCAGGAACCTATTTTTTCCTATTCACTGTCAGAATATCTTTCATGGTTCAACAGGTATGCACCCAGAAGTCGACAAAAGTCCACGGTTCGAGTTCCAGATTCCCCATTGCAAAAGGAAATTCAAAGACACCACAAGTTCCAGTGCAGAAGTCAAAACATTTAATAAATCAGAGCACTAATTTTCATTCTACGAGGACGATCATCTTCAGCAATTAATTAGTGTTTATTGCCGTGTTTCTTTAACTATCGTTTAATTCACGACGGCAAAGATCATAAAAGTTCTCGCGTAAGCTCCAACTGCAAATGAGAACACAATAATGGCGATAAACCTTGGAGCGAAACGGCTGCTAACACTGTCTAATGATAAATAAGTTGCCACTTAGCTACGTAGCCATTATTCATTTTATAACTACCCTCACGATTGCACTTGTGTATAGAGTCTCCTGTTTAATCATTTTAAGTCAACAAACGGGGATAGTTTACACGCAGCTTCCTCTACAAACTTGAGAAGAGTTTCGGCAGAGCAAAAACCGGTTCGTTACTTTTGTTGTTTTTAGGTTAATAGCTACCCGCCTGGATCCGGAAAATGTATGGAAATTATTTAGCGCGCTTTTAGGTCGTATTCACGTACTCGTGCATGCGAGGAGGCCGTGGAAAAAAATTTACGGATATTTTTCAGTAACGAACGTCCGAGGTGTTCGGTTTTAAACACTTTTGCGTTTTACGGTAATACGAAAGAGCTGAAAGCTAACCAAAAATAAGATATTGATTTAAATAATTTTTTTAGGAATGACTTATTTTTTGAGTGAAGTAGGATTTTTTGATTAACAAGTAATAAATTAAAAAAAAAAGTGGGACAGGAGCATTAACACCGCTCTGATACATATATTTAGGGCTTCCGATGAAAATTTAAATACATGTGTCATTTGTCTTGATAACAGCAAATCTCTCGATACTCTAAATCACTTCATTTTCCTTGAAAACTTTATTTTCGCATTGTGGGCTCTGCGTTATCAATTTTTAACAATTTTTGTCAAACAGACATCAAAAAGTCTTATATGACAATAGTTTCTCCACATCTGTAGCAATAAATAAGGGGTTGTCCGAAGGTAGTATTTTCTCAATCCATCAATATGGTGAACATATAAAACTCCATATATCATTAGAGTTACCCATCTAGACAAAATCAACACAGATTTTGAAACATCACTTGCCGGTGATCTTATGGTAAACGCGACAAAAACAGAACTTTTACTGTTTTATTTATTATGTTACGTGACTATAGACAAATGTGAAAATTTAGGCAGTTGGATCTAAGGTTTACAAACCATGCTGGTAAGATTTGACGGAAAAGTTAGGGCAAGCTCAAATCACTTTATTTACACAAACTCTATACAGGCAAGGATATAAAATTTAAAATTTAAGATAAGTAAGTTAAGTAAAATAGGTAGATAATATTGTAACAGAGCGTACTACCTATTTATGGCTGGTTATTTAAAAGTGCATGTTCGCAGGAATATCGCCACCCTTACAAATTTACTGTTGTTGTTAAATTAATATTATTAATTTCTTAAAAATAAAGCAGAATGTCTGGAATATAAATCAGAATTTCTAACATTCTAACAATGACAATGGAAACATTAAACGTAAATGGTTTATTCAGAATGGGCCATCTATAGACACTAGACAGTAGACACTAGACAAAAAAATATTATTATTAGCTCACACCTTATACAAAATCCGTTTCAATTCAATTTAAATTTTATTCTGAATTATCTTATTAATTGAGACATATAAAGAAATATTTAAACGTTGCTCCTATTATTTAGATTAATCGAATCACTTTTTAAGCTGTGCAGTTAGACCACCTAATTTTGTAGGTTTTTGACTTATTTGCATTAAGAAAATGTAAGGCATTTTTTATTTTTTTTTAATATACTCAAAGGACGAAAAAGGTACAGCGAGCAATAAGAAAATAATATTTAACAATAACAATGTTGATAATAGTAATAAAAAGATACTTTAAATCAAATCATGGTTTTGTAAAACACCTACCTCAATATATTTCACAAAACACTCAATTCCATAATGGTCATGGTAGTATGGTATATATGATAATGATGCTTCAAAAGTTATCAGCGTCTATGATAAGGGCGAAATTTCATTCTTTTGTCTTTCAGATTTTCTTGCGTCAATGCGCCCGAATAATCAGAAAGCTTCGAGAAACGAGTTTTCTTAGGGACACGTTACATACTTTCATGTTCCAGAAATAAAATTACAACATTTCATACAATCATGAAATTGTCTACGCTAGCACTGAGGCGCATTATTTGTGATTGGCAAGTCATGAAAATGTTCACGCTTGGGTTGCTAAAGAAGTTGTTACTATTATTAGTAAATTTGTGCTTCTTCCAGTGAGGTTCCCTAGGCATAACACAGGTCTGTGACCATTTTACGTTGCGTTGTGTTTTTTGTAATAGACGTACTGTATTTAAGGTACTTGATCGATATACTCTGACACCTGCTTTGATATTATATTGTCAGATTTTTGCTGAGGTACCTTTTACATATCTGTTACATATCGTTGTTGAACATTTATTTTCTTTAATTATCGGTTATATCAGCCACCAGTTGTATTCTGTGCGTTCAACCCATAGGAGAAATATGCTTCAAAGAGGAGAAATATCTGTTGCAGAACGCTGTTCTTTCAAGTGTAAAAGTAAAATAAGTAAATTAGAAGAATATAGAGCCCATTCAATGCTGGTGAGTAAAGTAAACCCAACACTCGAATCGTTAATAGTCAACGTGTGTCTTTATTACATGAGGGTGATATAACCATTGTTTGAGCAAGTGTCTATTAATATCATTCAAATCATCCTTGGTCATTGCATATTATCATTATTTATTTACACAAAGTTTAAAGTATTTATTGCTATAGAATGGTTGAATTGATAACTTAGATATTGTCCAGTATGTGTTGGGTATCAATATACAAACATACTGATCGACCCACTACTCTCACTCACAATGAAGTCTTGAAATAGCGGACATGACAATGCATAATTTGAAATTATTAAGTGTCCTATAGTAATTGAAACCTGAATCTAGCTGGCTATAGATTCCATTAGAGATTACAAGAGTGTAATGAATAAAACGGTCCAGATTTTAGTAACCATGATTCTGGGAATAAGAATTATCCATTCAACTTGAAAATAAGAGTTATGCAGACAAAAAGTAAAAACAATTTCGTAGTTCTTGAAGCCTTCGAGATGGGGGCTCACCGTAGGACGTTGAGGATATCATGGATAGAATTTGTTTCCATCGTATAGGTTTTGAGGCAGAATGAAGGAAAATCTAGCAATCCCACCGGAAGAAAAGAAGAAGAAAACTACAATAGGAATAATCGTAGGAATAAAATCTATTGGAGGAGGAGAAGAATGTTCTGACTGCGAAACCTATAGATTTTTTTTATTTGACTGAATTACAATACATATTAGTTCACAGCACGTCTAAATACAAAAGAAAAAGAACTATACAATTATACATTAGATAAAGTCCACAATAATAATAGGGATTTAATACATAATACGTAATACATAACATATGAAAACAAACAATAATAATGAAAAAAAAACCAACCAACCAAACAGTGGCCACCATCCAGAATCGGGTAATCAGGTAATATCTTTTATCTTCTGTTTGTATTCCTCTACAGAGTAAAAACAATGCTCCAAACAAAAAAAGACTTTATTTTGGTTCTAAAATTTTTAAATAGCAAATTTGTGACTTGATTTAAGTCACAAGTTAAGATAAAGAGAATTTTTTCAAATTTGAGGAGAAAGTGGGGTATTTATGATTATGTGAGTGAACTAAAAACATATTTTTTGAGTTATGAATTTCTAATACCTATATAACGATGGCAGTGGCATTACCCCAAGATTCTGAAACAGTGGTTGACAACGGTTGCTATATCCTGCGTTGGATATAATTTTGATCACTCGTTTATGCATACGAAAAATTTTTATAGAATCTATTGAATTCCCCCGCAGTATAGGAGCAGATGACAAAATTGAATGAAAAAGAGCATAGTAGCCCAAAACTAGATAATCCTTTCCGATTAAATTTTTCAATCGTCGTAACGAAATGTTGAGAGGCGCTTTTACTAAATAAGCAATATGATCCTTCCAAGGGAGCGTATCATCCAGGACCACACCGAACAACTTCGCAGATCTTCGCAGATCTAACTAAGTGAGTTTTATCCTCATTTCATTTCAGGCGATTCGCTGTAAACCACATATTGGCATATTCTTTCACCAACTGTGTTTCCCGTTTAAGAGTTTCTTCAGTTATGTTTGATTTTTTAAATGTAAAGTCACCTGCAAAATTAACAGCAGCCACGGGATCCATATAACCAAAGAGATCATTAATATATACTAAAAGCAATAATAGACCCATAATGGGACCCTTTGGAACTCCATTTCGTAAACTTGACATTTTATTCAAACAATAAATGTCTAAAGCTTTTGAATATTTCAAAGACATTACGACCTGCTTGACATGAAGTGAAGAAACCAGGGAAAATTTGAATGAGCATTTAGGTTTAATCAAGTTACGCGTCAACTCAGATGGCCTAGCAGGAGTTTCATCCAAAGTTTATAATATTTTATGCGCTCCTGTAGTAAAAAATATGTTGAGTTGGTCAGAGGATAAATCTTTCGTAAAATTGGATTTACCTGTGCTACACCTCTCGGTGTTAATTAATTGCCAGGAATCTTTGTCCTTATTTTTGGATAACTGTAAATAGTTGGTATAAGCCCGATTTCTTGTATTTTTTATTTCATTTTGATACCCCCTTTTGTACTTTTTAATTAATGTAATTTCCGCTATACTTCGAATTTTTGATAATTTATCTCGCATGACTCTGAGATCGTTATTGAACCAGTGAACTGGAGATTTAGGTTTGAATGTTTTTCAAAGGAAAACACAGCAACCCCTGTTCCCCGATGTTCTTCACCAAAACAAATGCCAAATCATTAAGGTTGGTGCCAATGGTTTTATAATTTAATGTAATTGATGATTGAAGATATCTATTAAAATTTTCATAATTTTTTCTAGAGTACTTTCGACACTCTATTTTATTAATCGAGAATTTTATTATTAGACTCAATATGAATAGTCTGGGCCCTATGAACCGACAAACAAGGATTGATTACCTTAGTTAAAAACCGATATTTGTCTATGTTGGTAATAATATTATCTAGGCAGTTAGTGCAGTTAATGGTCACTGTGGTGGGCTTCCCAATGGTAGGCTCCAATCCAAACTGGCAAAAAAAATCTTCCAAAACAACCATCTGTACACCTGTTCGATAAATATTGTTGACTACACTTTCTAAACTGCGCACAAATTTTATAAAATTAGTACTCGGAGAGCGTTAAACCATCAATATTGAGCAAAATTGTTTGACATCCAAAATTTTATAATTTAAGTTAATATAATTTTTTTAAAATATACCCACTCCTCCTCTCTGGCGATCAGGCCTACAGAAACTAGTTAAATATTTGTAACCAGGAACATTCAAAAAATCTACATTAGGTGAAGTGAACTAATGTTCGGAAAAACAGATAAAGTGAAACTTATGAGCCTCTAAGAATAACGTAAGCTGTCAACTACGCCATCCAACCCTTAAATATTGTAGTGAAAAATACTGTACACACTATTGGGAGCCTCGTCAAAATGATTACAGAAGACTAATTCCTCACCGTTGGTCTTTTGCGTAGATTAATAAAACTTATTTTAGTGCCTGCCGCCCAATATTTCGGATTCACAAAACTGTCCGTATTTTTTTATGAAATACCAATGTTAAAGAGTATTTTTTCAGGTCTTCTGGAGTCAAGTTGTTTGCAGGTAACCTCAGGGAATCTGGGTTTCAAGAACGACATCATGGCTTCCGTATTTACTGTGGGGTGCATATTAAACACAAGGAAAATGGTCTCTATGGTGATCTATTTCGGGTCGCAGCTTCTAAAATTAGAATTGCATTGGTGATAACCGACCTCCGAAGCGACGACGGTACATGAAGAAGACCTTTTTGAAATTGATTTTACCCATGAGGGGTACATCAAATACCGACAATAACAGTCAAATTTAAAGAAATAGTATGTTCGCTTGCTAGCTTCAATCAAATTAGTTATTAAATATTCGAAAAATACGATAGTGCAGGCAACAAATATACTAGGCCCAAAAATAAACAGGGTATGATATTTTTCATTGCTACGTTCACCATAAATCCCTTGATACTTGCCGAAGCTCCTATCCCATTCGAACGAATCCAATTCTCGTCTCGCGATTGTGCCCTACTGTAATAAAATGTACTTTATGCTATCGCGTTTCTATAGCTTCCTTATTACGAAAACTGTTCAAAAAATTTTTAACGCTCCGTGGGGCGCATTAACGCGAACTTTTCGCGGGAAATTCGCGTTACGAGGGAGACCGTTTCATCAAGTATTTAAAATTCTGAAACTTTAGATAAACTCAGGTGTTTTTCTTCGAAAATTCAATTAATATTGCATCACCGTGGTAAGTGGGTGTGAGTGAAAGGCGCGTATTAAAACGGGAGTATTGCGTAACTTTGGTTTACGTAATGAGACGCGTAATTTTATATTTCAATGAGATCTCGAAGGGAAGAAACGATAACCTACTTGGGAAGCCAAGTTTGGAATGGTTCCGTTGTTTTCACATGAGTTTAATGTTTGCTTTGTATAATTGATGTTTGATATTATTTAAAAAATAATTTGTTTCTTGTCGTTCGCGATTCAGTGTTAGAAATTCAACTTTAAGAGAAAAATTTACGGGTTCCAAATCAAAGGACAACAGAAATTGGTTTGTTTGTTGTTAAAGTAGAGTAGAGTAATATAACAAAGGAAAAATTCGTCACGAAAAATAGCAATATTTAAAAAACTATAAACTAAACATAAAAATATTATACAAAACAAACAACTTGAGAAATACATATTTAAAGACCAACAAGAAAGAAGTGTCCTCCAGAATACAAACCTTTTTATTTATTTCTATTGTGCATATGATTTTCCTATGATGATGACATTTATAAAAAGCATTTGTCGTCAGTGCAGTAGTTAAATATTTTTTGAATTTCTTCACGTTTACGTTTCTAATTTCATCAAGAGGCATAATTTAGTATAGTGTATGTGATTCTTTATGGCAATAGTTGTTGATTTTTTTTAACTGAAAGTAAATAAATACTTGTTAGACTTAAGATTTTTTTAGTTCTATAGATATCTCTGCGTGACTCTGGTGGTTTTAGGTTGTATATTGATCGAATTATTATATTTTTAATTCGGTTCGAGTCTACTGCCCTTTCCGAACTTATGATATTGCAAAAGATTACCGATTTTACGATGTTACGAACTAATAATTTTTCAAAGAAACTTCCACTACTGTAATACTACTTACAAAACTTCTGAATTCCTACTGCGTCGGTTGTTGTTGAGTCGAACTCGCTAACGTTTCGCCGATCATCTGTTGGCTTCTTCACAGCTAAACTGAAACTGGCTAGCATTTTGCTCTGTACCTTTCACTTTATTTTCACAATTAAAAAGCATTACATTAGGGCAACAAGAAATTCTGGTTATTTTCGACGTAGAATCCCTCTTTACTAATGTTCATACTCCTGAAACTTTCAAAGTCATTTCACATATATAATATATATAATAATAATATACAATTTCACATATATAATTAATTGAAAAATGCTTGCCTGGAACATGTTTTTTCTTATAACGGTCAAATTTTTTAATAAACGTCGGGAACAACTATGGGTTGTCCATTACTACTAGTCGTCGTGAAGATATGGAAGCCTTTGACACCTTCCATCTAAAACCAAATTTATGGCCTCATGGGCAAGAATCCCTAGTAGATTTTCTTATACACTTAAGCTCCTAATTTTTCAAAGAAACTTCCACAGGCTACTTTTATAATTTTTATAAAACTTCTGGATTCTTCCTGGGTCGGTTTTTGAACTAACTAACATTTCGCCAATCATCCTGTTGGCTTCTTCAGGGTTTGACTGAAACTGGCTCACGTTTTACTCTGTACTTGCTTATATATTGTTTGAGGAGGGCGGAACTAAATGAGCGGCAGAAACACCGTCTCGGATGACTGATTGGCGAGAGGTTCTGTCTTCTCTCTCTATAAATTTTGTTAATTTTTAGTTATTTCATGAATTTAACTACTAATTTTTTTTTCAGATTTAATGTAAGGTGGTTTTTAATACAGTAGTTTTTCTTCATCGAGGTATTCTGGGAGCTCAGCTATATAAACTTTAAACTACAAAGGGCCTAATACTCCCCCCTGCGTAGTTCCAAGCTCAACACGAGACCAATCAGAAAAAAAATTCTCAACCTTACATACACATTGTTTATTTATCTTCTAACTTCAAGGAGATCGAGGTTTTTATTAGAAAGATTGGGCTTAGCGTATCGCCCGCTTAGAAGAGATCGAAAAAACTTCCAAGAACCGTCTCACTTCTGTTGTTGCTGTTTCAATTGAACTTTTTTTTTTGAAAGCGGGGTTTGAGCTCTTCAAGTATACCTTTCTTATTGTATGGTTTTTCAATAACTTTTGCAATTTGACTGCTTGTACCCGATTAAAAAACCAGGTAGACATTAAACTCTCATTTATCAATAGTATATTATGGAACAAGTACGGTAAACGGCATTTGACTCACGAGTTTATTTGACACGAGCGGAGCGCAGCGGAGCGAGTTTTTAATAAACGACTGAGTCAAAGAGTTTACCGAACGTGTTGCATACTATACTATATATACCTTTTCTACGACCGTTAGTTTTTGGGTACATTTTCGCAAAACAACACGAATACATTCACTGACTTGACCTCAAATCCGTGCGATAAAATTCCGGAAATGTCCGGAGTGACTCGGATTTATGGGAAACGAAACTAACGTGGTAAAGTGACGCTTCCCGCACGCTAGATAGGTGGATAATTAGGCATTTTACAGACGGGAGTAGAAAAAATATTTTCCGTTGCAAGCCGGCACACTATAACAATATGCATAACAACTGTAAACCTCTACCCTTAAATAATGTTAAGCTTAATTATAAACAATTTTTATTATTCCACCAAGAGTAGCATTCACTATGGGACCTAGTACGTGCATTGTGGTCACCTTCTTCCTCTATCCATCTTGTTCCCTGGGGTTGCATAGATTATACTTAATTAGATACTATATGTCGCCAGCATAACATAAGTCTCCACTCCTGTTTTTAATGAATGCAACGATTATAGATGTTCATTATTTCCCAATAAAACGCTAAGCTTCAACAAAAACTCTAGTAATGTGAAAAAAGATTTAGATTTGCAATAAAAGAGCGCACATTTATCAAAATTTAAGCAAGGTTTATTATGGTAAAATTCGGCTAAATCTTTCTGCAACCTAAAGAGTCACCGGTACTTACTTATGGAGGAAATAAATTTTTGCTGTAAAATGCCTAATTACACGCCGATCTAACGTGCGGGAAACGCCATCTTACCACTTCTGTTTTGTTTCCCACAGATCTGAGCCACTTCGGACATTTCCTCGATTTTACCGCACGCCTTGAATTTTGGGGTTTATCAATTCTGACGGTTATGTCAGTGAATGTATTCGTGTTGTTTTACGAAAATGGACCCAAAACTTAACGGTCGTAGGAAAAGTATAGTATACAACACCTTTGGGCAGCCGCTGCGTTCCGTTCATGCCAAATAAATGTGACCCGAATGCCGTTTACCATACTTGTTGCATAATATACTATTAACTTTAGCGTTAAAATATTTTCAATACGAAGAAGTGAAAGAATCCTGCAGCAAGTAATAAGCTATCCCGTATAATCCAAGATTGTTGTACCCACTCACTACGTAATAGAATTTCTCGCGAAAAACTCTAGCAAAACGTGCCCGATTTTTAAATTACCCCTCCGAGCGGCATTTGACCTTCGATATTTTTACTCAATAAATAAACTGACAGAGAAGATACCGTAACGGACTACAAATTTATATCGTTACTGCTCGTACTTATATGTATTCATAGAGGGACAAGTGGAGAGTAAATATCCTGTTCTTAAAAGGAGTTTATATGAGGGAAGCATTCGTGAAGTTACATGTTATTGGCCGTTTTCGAAACGCGTCGAAGCGGTCAAGAAAACTGTTAAAGTTGCGCAATAAAATATATCTAATATTCTGTTCTTGTATTTTGTTTCCTGTTAAATATTCTGTGGTATTCACTTAAAAACTTTACTACAAACTGTGTTAGGTGCAAATGCAGTTACGGATATGGATATGGATTATTTTTATTATTATTATTCATATGGAAACTCACCATTATGAGTTAATAACACGCCACACACATGACCAATGACTATTTAAAATGGAAAAATTCACAAGCGAGATTCAGTACTATTTACAAATCTTCTGGATTCGTCCTGGGTGGAATTCGTTGACATTTCGTCAATCATCTTGATGCCTAAGTCCTAAGTCTAATAATGCACTTCACCACAACGTCTAAAAGAAAATGAGCTAAAGCAACCCCATATGTGGCACTATGGTCCTTCCTTACATTCATAACATTACTGACCACATATCAACAGTTCCTAGGAAACGGTTTAAGAAAAGATTTACCACTTGTTAACAAATCTCTCAACATTTTCGTTCCATCAATGCCAAAATTCCGTTGCGGAAAGGGGAAACTCACTTTGTCACTATTGTAAATGAGCATTCGGCACATTTTAGCTTATATACACCAGAAGGCAGCAAAGGGGATAACCTATCCTTGGTCCTAACAAGATGGATAACCTTTCAAAGTTTAGTGGTCTTAATTAAACGAACAATGTATATTTTGCGACATATGAGATTGATCATTAATTTTTATGATATTCGTGAAATATATTTTATTAACACAGTGTGATGGGAATAAATTATAAACTTATATTTTATAAATGATAAAACTTTTCTTGGACAAAGGCAGAAGGAAAGGCTTAAGAAGGAAAGTGGAACCTAGCGGATTTGTGGCTTGAGGGAGTATTCGAGTCAAGTTGAAAAATATTGTCTAAGGCAGAAGAATTTTTGTACAAATGAAATTGTGCTCTTGCAACAGATTCGATTAGACTCTCCAGTTCGTTTTTATCTTCCAATTTAAAATATTTTCAATTAGCCACCTTTGGTGTCAAGAGGAAGCAAATCTTACAGAAATTAAATAAATTTTGTCTTCTCTCCACTGCAAAATACCCACGCAGTGACCAAGCGTGTGGAAAGTATCATTTTGAGACATCAGCTTCGTTATTTACTGTCACCAGTGACTTGCGACTTGCTGTTTTGCAAAAATGTACTCACAAACTCCAATTAACAAAACTTCTCCAGTGACTCGTTTACTAACTTGATAACAAAAAATAAACTAAAATGGCTTTTATCAAACTTGTGCCATAATATACTAGAAAACTTGTTTAGTAACCGACGTCCTTACAAACAAAATTAAACAAAAGATTAAAACGTAACATCTAGATGGCATATTCTTTTATACCTTTATATATAACTTTTTTTCTTACTTCTATTTTCAATAGCCCTTTCTCGTGTTATATATTTTTCGTTTCTGCACAAGAAAGTAAAAGAGTGTAGCTCAACAAACAGTGAAAATGTAAAACGTAAAGCATAAAAAAATTATACCAAAAACCTGTTCGATTTTGTTAGAAGAGCACTGCGCTGTGTGAAGGAAATGGGGAGAAAGCAGGGATTCTAAAACACGCCATTAGACAACGGTTAGGGGACCGAGGATGGCTCTGTTGGTTAGTTGGTTAGACCTACAAACTCGACTTGCCGGAGGTTGTGGGTTCGATCCCCACCGGGAGCCTTGGACTGGACTTTAACAAAAAATAAAAAGGTGCTTAATTCAACGGTTAGAAGAACGACATGTCCTTCTAATAGAGACTCTTTACAATAGATAAAAAAGACATTAGACTCTTGTACAATTTATTTTTCAACCAGAATGCCAGAATGCAAATACAGAATAGCAGAGGTGTTGGTGAAGGGTGCATTTTGTCACGCCTACTGTTTAATTTATACTTCGAATTTGTATTCACTGAGGCTCTAGAGGATGCTGTGGATGGAATTAAGGTGAATGGAATGGTTATTAATAGTATTCGATACGCCGATGATACAGTTCTGAAGGAAAAATTACAGCAAAACGTGGTGAATTGCCATGGCTTAACAATTGGAAATTCGGTAATTATTTATTACCTAATACCTAAGAACCAAGAACCAAATTTAGTCCTCTATCGAAACATACCTGCTCAACAAATATGTTTCTTTATATAAAAATATTTTTTAATACGTTATTGTGTTATTAAAATTGTCGATAGTCCGTAATCCATAGTCCTAGGATACAAAAAAATATTGATGTTACAGAAAGACTGGAATTGGGAAGACTGTATATAACTAATTGCAGAAAAGAAAAGCAAAGTTCAAGTGGTACCTCTCAAAAAAATCTAGTAAAACAGTGCCAATACTCGCCAATCTTTTATGGATCCAGCTTGTTGAGTTGAAGTACCATCGAAAAAAATAAGAAGACCAATTAATAGTTATACGTGCATGTTAGAAGTGAAGATGGATTCCTAAATTTATTTATTTTTGATATTTCGAGTCCTTTCAATAGAGAGGATATTTTTATTGATTTTATTTAAAGCCACGCTGAGTATCCAATGTCACTCTTAGATTCTTTGTTGCAGCTACAAATTTCAATAAAGCGAGAGAGTTGAAAAGGTCCACCGTCTAAAAGAAAAAGAGTACTGATCCAAAAATAGAAACCTTGTGGCTCTCCAGAAAGTTAAGCAATTTAATGAAAATATTTATTAATAGATAATATGCTTTGATACTTGGCTAAATGTGATCTAGTTAATCTATACGATGCTAGTGAGAAACTGCAAAATTGTAGTTTACTACAATTTTTTTTATACCCTGTGCAGTCGGAATGATAAACTCCCTTAGGAAGGCACTATATACCTATTGTTTAAAACATACCACCACGAAGAACATTTCGACCCCAAAAATCTTAAATGCAGAAAGAAAATAGATCCACGTAGTCTGTTTAGAATTCTAGCCACAACATTCATTAAGAGGACAAGAATAAGCTCGAGAGAAATCTCAAGACTCCGGCTGGTGACTCTAAACAATTTATAATTGATTGAGAGCGACATTAGAGCGAGTTTACAAACCACAAAGAGACCCGCAAATTGATAAAGTGACACTCTGAAAACTTTGCTTTTAAGGTCTTAGAAATCTGATATCTTTTAACGCCGATATGAATCTAAAAATATTGGTTAACGAATTTCTGAAGAGACGAAATCAAAGCTTTACGTTTTACGTATTTCAACATTAGAAAGTTTTAGTCAATTTTAATTAATTATAATTGAGTGGAAGTCGATATCTGGTGTTTTAAATTCAAACCTCACAGTGTCGGAGACGGTAAAATACGCGTAACGATTTGCAGATTCTGCAGGGAGAACGAAATTGATTCCAAAAAATGAACTGAAATTTGGTGTAGCGTCCGTCCTATTCTTGTTGGTTTGTGTTGTTTGCTGTGCGTATATTTATGAACCATGCCTTTATGACCATTGTGGTCCACTAAAATAGGTGTGAGAAATTTGTTCTGTTGAAGAAAATTATTTTCACTCAAAACGTATTTTGAGCGTATTCAGAAATTTCAGAAATTTTTGATTCGGGTCGCCATTGATGTTTTTGTTATTCTTATGAATAGGTTGCTGGTAGGTAGGAGCTGACTCATTAATGAAGGTAAAGTACCACTTCTCTGAAGTATGGGAAAAAATGATGTCAAGGAAATCGAGAGCAACTTACTAACGATATGAAGAAAATAAATTTTTGATTTTGACTTCTACATTACGACAAAGTGGTGGGCGGTAATTAAATGTTTTTTTTTAATAAACAACACTAACTCCTCAATGACCGAACCGATTTTACCAAAACTTTTTTGGTAAAATATCAATAGAGAATTATTTTCAAAAATCCTCACTGGTATGTGCAACATACACATTACATTGCCGGTATGAGCATCACTGTAATATTTGGTGATAAGTTGATTTTAGGAATTTGTTTTTCAATTTTTTTTGTAAACTGTTTTTCAAGAATATTTTTATTATACATAAACTATTAGGATTGAACTATATTTCTAGACAAAATTAAATTAAACATATGAGGCAGGAAAGAATGAAACAATAATAATATGACTAAATTCATTAAAATCCGCTCAGTGGTTTAAGTGTTGAGTTCATTTCAATAGAAACGTCCATAAATATTAAGCCCAAATTGCTCGAGTAATGCTTAGCTTTGAAAAGTAGATCTACTAAGTCGATGTCAGAAAAAAATCAATTTAGACAGTGCTTTCGCCTTCGTGGTCTTTTTGGAAATGTCACAGTATTTTCCAAAATTGTTTTGATCATTTCAGTCAGTAATATTTTTTTTACCGCAAGTATCAAGGAGTTTTCAAAACATTTTGCATTCTTATCTCGATTTCTATTTTTCTGAACAGCACCACGCAAAATGTAGTGCGCTTTCCAATGCTTAATGTTGCCGAATGCGAAGTATTTTTACTGAAATAATAGCCCCATATTGTTCAACTCCATACTGATTGTCTACTCTTGAAAAGGCGTGATGTGTTTAAAGATCTGGGCATTTTTTTTTACACGAATTTTATTTTCATTGAGTACATATCTAGAAAACGTATTCAAATTACTTGTCTACTGTTATTGTAAACTGAAGATGTCTGTCCGATATCTGTACAAAAAAACTTGATTAGACAGGGTTTATAAGGACTTTGTTTTGACATTCTTATATAATATGGACACTTTTCTGCGAAAATCACACTTCTAGTGGCATACGGGGATTGTCCTCAAATTTTTATTAGTCCAATTGTTTGACATTGGACGGATGGCTCGGAAGACAATTCCAGCTGCATTGCAAGAGTTTACTGGGACTGAGGCGGTCAAGTACTAAAACCCTCAGTCTCAGTCGCCTAAGACTATGAACGCTGGTAGAAATCCCCAAAAAGACACTGTCATTGCCATTACATGGGGTTGAACGAAGACAGCACGTCTATTCACGTATTCATAAGAGTCTAGGAGCTCATTCCATTGAATCCGAGGAACTACCGAAATTACACACGCAAGAGGTTGTTGACTTCTTGGAAGTAAAGGAGGGAATAACAATGTGCGGGTATAATCGATTGGAAATTCAAAATGCAGCACCCTGGACGTTAGGACAGGAATGCCCCGCAAATAGGCTAGGAATGGGATGTTTGATAAACTTCTTCATCCATGAGAGAATTCGTCTTATTCATTTCCATTTTTAGCTTTCTTTTTTTCTATGAATATTACTAGGAACACTTTTTGTTTTTGTGCTTTACTTTAAAATAATTTTTCTTCCTGATTTCAAGTATAAAGTTTGGCCATTTTACCTTTAGCTGTTTTTCCAATATTTACGTTTAAATTTTAGGTGTAATTACTAAAACTTAAATATAACCTATATGATTATCTGCAACTTTGCTGTCATACTTGTTAATAACTTATCTATTGAAAGAGAAAGCGGGCAACATTATTAATATAATTTTAATAACATATCATTCGGCGAAAATTTCTTATATTATTTGAAAATTTGAGGCAGCTAGAACCTTAGCAAGAAAAATAAGACAACCTATTATTAGTTGAAGCCCTGGATTTGAGGGATGTGGTATTTTTATAATTCTAACCCTCAAAGCTTCCCAATTATTGATGGTGGGTGCTTTTAGTGCCCACCGTAAAGGAGAATGTAATGTATGCATCTAAGTCGTAGGTCGAGACTACTAAGAGATTGTCTAACTTCTATCGTCTTTATTTTTTTGTTTGCACAACGTTTCTTACCACCCGTTATCAAGTGCAGACTGATCAGTAATTCTACTGACTCATTATCTTTCGCCTTCAAGCAAATTTACGGCTTATTCTATTCTATATCTTATTTCTATGTCAGGTTCCATCCTGCTGTCGAGCCAACATCCCTGTGTACTTGCTTATGTGTAAGAAAATTTTTATAATACTTTTAAGTTAAGTAGTAAAATTCACATTCATTTAAATATTTGGTTTTTATTTTATTAAATCTACAACCCTTAAATCGCGATGCGAGTTATAGATTTTTACCTGACCTGGAACAGAAAAGGGAAAGACTGGAAAGGGAAGATCCAGATTTTGTAACGAAGTTATATGATGAATATAGATGCAGTATTATACTACAGAAAACTAGGAAACTTCTTAAAATATAAATACTAGCATCTTTTCATGTTTGGTATGGAATTAAAAAGAATATAATTAGAAGTCATATAATTTGTGAGAAAAATTTAAACTGAAATTTAAAACTGCAGTTTTCTTCAAAATAAAATCGAACTGCTTTTGGAAGAGATTCCTTGAATCTATTTAATGACACTATATGGCAGCAAGTCGGCACTACGCCACATAATTTAAATGACGTAAAAATCTATTTGAATAAAAGATTTCGCATTTGAACTGACAGCAGAGGGGTTGCCGATGATCGTCTAATAGGGCAGACCTTAAATCCATTAGGCGTTTTTCTATGGAGTTTCTAGAAAAATAAAGTTTATTATCAAGAACTAAATCTTGCAGAACTGTGTCGAAAAATGCAAGACGAAATAGCAGAAATCAATAGAAATCATCCGGAGTATAATATCAACACTATAAGTGTAGTGGTGATATTTAAGGAATATTCGAATCTTCAAGTATATGAAAATATTAAATTGTTATTGCATCATGGTTCTAGTTATGTTGAGTTAATTGAAATAATTAAAGAAGAGTTTATTTTTGTCACCAATTTTCTAAAAGTCATTAATACAAATCCAGGTCACATAAATTTACGAATAAATTATTATTAATAAGAAAACAACTAAAAATAATACAGGTAAATCTTATGTTTTTGAAGTCAGGAAGAACTATTGTTTCCAAATAAATTATAAATATCCTCGGTATATGCAAGTTACGTCATTCTGATAGCTTTGCAACTCATTTTTTTTTGTACTATTTACATCTATGCAGTTTTTGTATTTCAAGTTTCTCCAACCTTTCAAGATTTCGCGGTACATGTGGTGCAACATACACGCAAACGCTCTGCAAATACAGTTAAATTATAAAGATCATGATGCTGAGACTCGAATTTGAAACTCCCCATACGATACAAAATCTTCGTTTTATATTCAGACTAGTTCCAAATTCCTCCGCGTTTCGATAAGAGAAATTCTTACTAAGCGATTGAAAACGTCCACGTAATTCATTTCTTTATCAGACTCGTCTCTAGAACCGAATTAACTTTCGATACGAGACAGGTTAATGCTACGATCGGCATATTTGAGTTGCATTGTTCACATATTCGCCCTTTATTGCCGCTTTTATCGTCAGATTCTATATCGATCTCTCGCATTTAAGATTAGCGCGTAATATTAAGCAGTAATGCTGAAGATATTGAATTCCGAAATTTCAATTTATAGCTCCGGGAGTAACTAGCAAAAATCGAAAACTACGTTTTGGGTTTAATGCCGTATTAAGGTGCTTTTCATTGGTGAGAGCAAGTTCAATATCTTCGTTTATAATGGAGCTACACGAGGAAAGCGCATATTCCAATAGCGTTTTCTGGTATAAGTTGGGCACAATAAATATAACAATTTTATTTTTCTATTCCCTATTGTACGGTCGCGATCCACTTCGGACATTTCCTGTACTTTGATCTCTATCGTATGTTTTCGTAAGGTTCTGCTATGCTATTTTAACTTTTAACCGTCACTTCAGCCGTTACTCAGAAAATTTATTTGTGTTTTTTTTTAAAAATGAGCTCAAAAAAAGAGAAAAAGTATTGTATCGCAACACGTTAAAATAAACTTCTTCAGTCATTTGTTAATTAAGAATGAATTTAATTTAATTTTATTTAATAAACAAAAAATCACAGGCTTTGTTGATTTTTGACCACTTGTCATTTTAACTGTGATTTTTAAAAACTTTTTGGTGAAATTATAAAATATCTTCCGGCTGATTGAGTAGCAGTTGTGGATAACGGGGTTATACAGTGTGTCGCATTTATGATGTGGCTATCTAAATAACTACAGATTTAAAGTTTTGCACAGTCATACAGCTTGATAGTTCATATAGTCGGTATTTTTTTATTCGATAAAGTAGCGTACCATAAAATGTAATAATTTGACACTCGAAATTATTAATGTCAATGAGACTAAACTTTCAGTTCATTACATTCAGTTTTATCTAGAGATCGAAATAATCCGATTGTATGATACCATCCGCACCGTACTCCCATTATACATGGCACAACAGCCGTTATAAATACTATAATTATTTTTTTTTAAATTAAATCAGTTATCTACTAAAATTTATTAAAACTTTTAATAATTTTGAAATGTAAGGTTAGAATAATATTTGACACAACTTTTTCAAATATCTTTTTCAGATATCTCTAACGCGAAGAAAAATATCGAAAATTGACCCTGTTGTCTTTTTCAGAGCCTAGCTGAAATGGTTTTAGTTATCACTATTTTAGTTGAACACTGAAGAAACCAATAGAATGATTGGTGAAACGTCAGCAAGATCGATTTATAATAGGGAAGACTCCAACGTCATTTTGAAAAAGAAAACAATAAGTTATACACAGGTTAACCACCAAAAATATTGAATTTAATTATAATTTAATGAAGAGCTATTGCAAATAGCACATTTGTGGCAAATACAGTTTTATGAAATACGCCATGGAAGATAGAAGACAATCATAGTGTAACTGTGCTGCGCACAGCATTTAATATGGACCCAAGGAAAAGGATTTGAAGCAAGATACATTATGACGTATTCGTTGGTTCACTCTATAGTCCATTTGCATACTTAATCGACTTTCATTACACTACACCTTGCTAAAATAGACTTTAGAGAAACCGAGCGCACTGACCAGTACTGACCCAAAATACACCGGTAGTAATGCTCAATCGATTATGTCAAAAATATCTACAAATATATAATTTTTTATTTTCAATTCTAACGAATGATATTTTATAAATTTCAACTTTGGCTTCAGGCTATCCGGCAAGGATATCTGTAGTCAAAACACAAGGTTGTCAAGTAGTTTTGCTTTTGGGATATGTTACATTTTAAAACGACTTTCATAATATACAGGTTATCTCGAACCGTCACAGTTGATTTTTTTTAATTAAAAGTGTACGTTGAAAATATGTTGTATTGTAAGACTTGTCCAATCCTTGCAGAGTGTTATCAAAACATAGTTACCGTTATGGTCTGGTTATTAAATTACTTTTTGAATTTCTAAAAATGTGTAACAATCTAGTTCATTACTACAGTGGAGTAAACTCTAGAAAGAAGCCACCTTGTCCTCCTATAAATAAGACATCAGTAAATATTTGGAATACCTAAGTGCTCAACTTCAGTTAGTATTTAAAATAACATATTTTGAGTGTCAGCGAAGTAACTAATCCAGCGATATACCGGAACCCTAAAGATTAACCTTACTGAGCAGAAACCGTTAACTAATATGAAGGAAAGAAAATCGCATAAGAGAATTTGACGCCATCTTGAGATAGAAACCAGCAAATAATTAAAAAGTGCAATGAAAACTCGCCTGTGTTACAACTATAAATCTTAAATAGTGGTGGCCTTTGAGCTCTGACAGAGTCAATTTAAATTAATCAAGTTATAGCTTAAGCACCCTGTATAAGAAGGGAAGTAATTATGATACAGATATACAATGCAAAACAGGCTACTGTAAATTTCGCTTGCATAACTGAAATACTTAAGTATTGGAGAAATCAAAACTACGCTATAATTTGGCCAAATTCAAATTATTTTGGAAAAGCTTAAGGTAAAGCTTTAAGTATCATAAACATCGGTAAAACGCACACTAATTTTGACAGTAGATTCGAATAAGGAAACACACGCTTTTTTGTTACAGGGTAGACAACTTAAAGCTTATATGGCAAAATTCAGATATATTCGAATTTTAGTTTCGGATAGATTCCGCATTCCAGTTTTTAAGACACCTCGAATCGTTTATAAGTTAGAGTCACCCTTATACAATAGATAGACGAATTTGGTGAGTGATAGTAATACTTCGCTGAGTAGAATAAAAAATGATATAATTTTAGAGATGATAGAAATTGGGATGTTAATTATTCTAAGATTAAGTAAATAAAAATGTATATAGAAGTAAGAATAATATAAAAAATAAAAAAATTATGTCATTTAAATAGGTACACCCTGTATGTTGTAAATTGCATCCTCAAGTTTATTTTCCTTTTGCATCTGACCAAGCGCAAGTTGAAAAACTACCTAACCCTACCCGTTTTATAAACTTACTAGATCTTGTGAATATTTATTCCTGCTTTCCACCGGATTATTTTTTCCGGTAAATTCCGATTTAAATTTTACATTAGATGTTGGCGGTGAACGCAGCGATGTACCTTAAAACTGTTGGTTTGCATTTTAACGAGTTATGCATAATTTTGTTTTACAAGGTAATTTATTCAAGTTGGACATTTTAATATCCGACTGGATATTAAACAATAAAGTCAATTATCAAATGCGAATATGGAAATTTAAACAAGAATTTTACACAAAAAGCTCATTTATTGTTGCTCAACTTTTCAATTATTAAACTTCTAACGCTCTCGGGACTAACCGCTGGAATTGTGAAATTCCTGCTATAAGTTTAATAAGGGCTTTAGACTCAACTTTAATATAGCAAAAGTAGAGCAGAGTGAGTGTTTAGCAATGTAATAATAAATGAAGTACATATTAAGTAAGTTAGTCAACAAATTGAATAAACATAAAATCTGCTAGTTCAAGAGGCCTAACATTGATCTACTTTCAAGTTTCTTCCCAGTCACCTTTTTTTTGCAAATCTCATCACAATTTTAGATTAATATTATATTAATATTATTTATAGCAAAGAATGAAATATTATTCATAATATTATCACTATGGACTATATTAAATACAACTGTAATACTTCATTGGTTCCTCTTCTTCTTCGGCATTTTCTTTTACGAGTGCGTCGTTTTTATCTTCCACCCTTCTCTTACATTCCAGTCCCCTACTCTCAGATCTCTAGCAATCATTGCAATCATTACAATGTATCCCATCTTCGTACCGGTCGTCCTATTCGTCTTTTCCGCGGAGGTTCCCACTCCAGTACTCGTTTTGGCCACCTGTGTTCTGGCATTCTTTGTACGTGGGCGTACCATTGTAATGTTCTGTTTTCTAATTTCCTTGTTATCGAGCATTCTATTCGCATTCGTTGCCAAATTTCTGCAATTCTTATTTTGTCAGTTCTTGTGACTTGTAGACATCTCATAAAGTCCAATTCGACCGTCCTTATTTTGTTTCTTATCGTTGTTGTCATTGACCTGATACTTCTGGTCCATATAAGGTGATATTTTGTATTATGCTTTGGAACATTCTTTCTTTGTTTTCTTTAGTAAGAGTATTGTTCCATATCAGTCCATGAAGTACTCGTATGGCTCATTTTCCTCGTGCTATTTCTGTCTCTATATTCCTTAAATATGTACCATCTCGGTGCACTGTCGATCCTAGTTAAATTTAAATCTAAAATTGTTGACTAATGCATAAACATGCGGTTTTATCCATATTTATTTTCAGTCCCCACAGTTCGTACTCTTCTTTTAGCAATCTTATCATGTATTCCATGTCCTCTTTTTCTTGTGCAAAAATAACTTTACACGCTTCTTTAACAATCTGTTTAAAGCTTGTGCTATATATACATATTAAAAAATGTGGCATCCGTGTTATGACTATTGGTTTCATTAATTCGTTGCCTACTTTTATTTGCGCTTTTGTATCATTATATAATATTTTCGTTATATTCATACGTGTTTCAATGTTCCTGGCTTTATACTTTTCTATGACCTGTCTCATGTTAAATATATTGGATTCTGCTTTATTTCTTTCTTTTCTTTTATATATATATATATATCTCGAGAAAGTTTAGAAATTTACTAAACCTGTATTTTTTTTAAATTATGCAAACAAAAAATGTTTGGAAAACCGACGGTAGTTCGAAGGGTATGAGAATTCAAGAAAGGATTGGTTTGAATTGTTTTGGTATTTATTGAAGGTCTTATAAAGTTTGCAACACCACTATTTTTCTTATAATACTATTAAAACTCTTATTTCTTATAAACCCCCCGTAAATCCATTTTACCTTTGATAATAAGACTTTAAGCTGCAACAATGATAGTTGATATGGCTGTGCATAATAAAATATTATTAACACGACCTTACAATTTCTCGTGTCACTCTTTGCTATTTTAAATTCGTTTTTTTCAATTTCAAATTTAGTTATTATTTAAATTTTCTCCTTTAACATAAACTTGAAATCTGCGAAATTTGAAATTAATTATTCTGACGTAATACCCAAAAATGGCCACCAGATGGGCCCGTTATGCCCCCAGGCTCTAGAGGGCGTCCAGAAAACCGCCCCTCCGAAGACTCCCAATCTTGCCCATGTCAAGGCAGGGCACTCGGTGAGCAGATGATACGGGGTCTCCTCCCCTTCCATGCACCACCTACACTCCGGGTCGTCTCCAATGCCTAGCAAGCAAAGATGCCTCCTAAGCCTGCAATGTTCTGTGTAGGCCTCTACTCTGCTCTACATTCCCTTCTGGTCAGTCTAAGCAGCTCCCTGGTCCGAGAGAGGGCGGGCCCATCCATCATAAGCCTCGCCTGCCTCATTCCCGGAGCAACTCTCTAGCCCCCCGCGGCACGGTCTCTCACCCAGGCTTCGAGAGCTCCCCGCCTCACACACGGGGCGATCCCCAAGCAGTGCTCTGGCCCTATATGCCTATGCGAGGAGCCCTCTCTGGCTAAGGCGTCCCGGGACCCACTTCAAATGGGATACTGTGTCCATTAGTCAAAGAGTCTAAAATACAAATAAATTTCCTTTTCAAAATAATTGTGGTAGTCCTAAAAATCATATTGTTACATTATCTTTTAGGCTTTTGACCAAATTGACCACCATAATATTATATTACTCCAAAAGATTCCTTACCAGTTTGGATTCTCTATCAAACTTGTTTCAGTATCAAAATCTCAGTTGGTTTGTTGAGTTTAAAGGGTTCGGGTCGGATTTGTTTATGCCTACGTCAGGTGTATCCAAGGGCTCCAATTTAAGGCCACGTATTTTCAACATGTTCATAAATGAACTGCAACCCATTAACCTGTGCTAATGATTTCAACATTTTTAATGGCATTGAAATGAGTTAGTCAGATTGGCTAACAGACTGCTAAATGTAATACGATTTCATACTACTTCATTTGAGTTTGGTGTGAGTAGTTATTTTGCTCCATTTTAATTTATTATTAAAAAATGTTAAATAGAACGCCATAAGCTCAAGTTTCAAAACTTTGGAATCTGTTTTGAAATAGTAATTGAGAAATTGCTGTTAAACACCATGGCGCACCATAATTAACTAATAAAAATATATAAAGATATAATTTTTAGGATTATGGCGATTATTTCGACGTATACGTATATCACTACGAGATGTGTTTAAAAAGTTAGCGACTTTTAAGTTTTTTCTGTGCTTCGAAACTTCCAGGTCTTTTGCTATGTTATCTCACCATCCAAGTCGAGTTCGTACCAGCGGTACGAACTCGACTTGGTGCTTTCTCCGATACAAGCCTCAATAATCTGTCGTCCTCTCACGTGGGCGGACCATTTAAGTCTTCTGGATTATATTTCTTTTATTATATAAGCGAATTCGAAGAACTCTTCCAGTCCTTTGTTGATTCTCATTCTCCATGTTCCGGTGGCCTCATCGTATTCCGCCATAGTCATCGTCCCTGTCTCGCAGACTTACATAATTACTTATCACCGTTACGTTAAGGTGGATCTTGGTTGAGCTGCTGAGTTCTTTTGATGTTATAAGCTCTTGAAAGGCGTAGAGCCATCTGCTTCCTATTTGTATTCTACTGTTTATGTGTAGTCTCCTATATTTATATTCAGACCAATTGTATCTCTGTTCTGGGCCTTCCGACGTGTGTACATATATTACCAGATCTAGATCATCTGTAAAGACTAGTAGTAGATTGGAATTGTGTTCTCACATTCCCATCAAACCGACCAATTCTTATTTGAAGTCTATGAATATTTCTCCATTATCTGTCCAATGATTAAAATCTGGTCAGGAGTTAAATGTTGGGGGTCTGCATCCACATCGATAATGCACAACTATTTCTTCACTATATGCGTTAGTTCTAGTAGGATATTGGAAATCACTCTGTAAGTTGAGAAACCTGATTCCCTTGTAGTACATTGATTTTTGCCCTCTTTCCGGCTTTCTTTTATTTTGCGAGATATCTTGTGTTAGCTTCAGATACTTGGCAGGGATGTCCTCACTCCCTAGAGCCTGTATGAAGGGGGTTGGTCTGATGGTTCTGATAGATCCGTCCCTGAGCATTTGGAAGCATTCCTTCAAGGTTTTCAGAATTTTCTTTGCGACTTCTTGGAAGTATTTGGGCATAATTGAGTACTTAATTTTTAAAACTCGGTTTCTACAAAAGTTTCTAATATTAAAGACTGTTAAAGTGTTTTGAAAATGAGAACAATTTTAAGTTATTTTTGTTTAATGCCTTTTCTTCTTTTTCTCCAGGGAAAATGGTGGGGGCTGTTTCCTGACAATCGCAAAAAAAATTAGGAAAAACAAATTAATGCAGCAATAGTCAAATTAGGGCCACCCAGTAAAAACCCCATCTTAATATCTTACAACGTCCAAATCCTAACCTAAAATATGAATTAAAGAACTTAAAGACGCTTAGTTTTGGTTAGTTAAAGGGATGACAAATAAGACAAATAATTTTATTTTTATTCTTATTTTATTATTATAAACACTCATAACAACTCCAAATTGAAAATGTTCCCCAGCATGCAACTTTCTTTTGGTGTTACGTTGTTTTATTCATATTTCAGGTTAGCACAAAGGTTCGGTGTTCGCTAGATTGTTGGGCCCCTATGTGACTTTAAAATGTTTTTAGATATTTTTGCAATTTTGTCAGAAAACGCCACCTGGTGGCAAGAAAAACGATCGCAATTGCGTCTCCTTTTTAACGCCAACTCCAATTTTTTGGGATTTATCGACATTCATCTTCGAAAATGTTCAAACACCCCAAAGATAGTTTAGAGAGATAAGTAGAAAGTTCTCTATAAATGGTGTTTTAAAAATGACTTAATAGTTTTTTCTAAATTTCTAATAAAGTAACTCGCTACCCTTATTGGCACCGCTTTAAAATGCAACATTTTCAAACACGCCCTCAATTTCAAAAAAATAGCGCACTACTGTTGCGAAAACCTCACCTTTTCTATCTTCAAAGATAAACGAGATCCCTCATTACGCTGTCGGCACCCTCTACATCGCTCGCTGAAACCGGACCTGATATTTATACCGCAATACGTAGGTGTAATTCCTGCATAAGTCCGTTTCCGTTGCACCTACAGTTCGCCGTGTTATTTTGTCATGCAATCGGAAAATTTATATCTTTATTTCGTGACAATTTAAATCCGTTGAAAGCACACGCGGAACCGCAATTTCTTGTTTACAGTCAGCGGAGACTTACTTTAGAAATTCTGTTTGATTTGTTCTATTAAAATAAAAAGCCACGAAAGGTCAAACCCTGAGGTTAAACGTTCTCTCAAAAGGAAGGTGGAAACTCGCGTTCGGAGACGGAGAGGCGAAATAGGCAAAGAAAGCCGCAAAAGAGCAAATGAATTACCAGTTATTTATCTAAATAAAAAATTACTTTGCTCGAAACAAGAAACTAATAAAATGGAAAAGTATTTAAGTTCTTTTCCCCAAAACAACAACTCTTGCACAAATAAAAATTTTAATCTTATTTTACATTTACGGCCTTTTGGTTTAAAAATATTTTATTAAGTCACATATTTACCATTTTCTGCTATATATCATTCTTTTCATACATTGTTTGTTAATGTAAGGTTAAGTTTATTTATATATTTGTTTATTTCGGTACTCAACATAATGAACAACTATTAGGATGTACAGAGTACACCAAAGTAAAAAACTGTTTACATGAAAATGTAGTAAGCTAATTAATCAAACAAGACAAGAAATGCGACAGCTGAGCACCTAATCTTATCAATATAGAATCGTAGAAAAAAATTGTGAAAAAGATTACAATAACATAAATTTGAGTTTATTACAAATCTTGGAATTGCCATTATATTTACATAATCTAATAATATTTACTTAATGAAATTAAATTATTAACTTTAGGAAATATACAAAGAAAAACTCAAACAAGTGTATTCAAAAACCTGACCATGAGCAAAACTTTAATCATTCACGCAATAAAGTTACAGAAAACCTTTTATTTTTATGAATTCATTGATTCACATGAAACATAACGGAAAACGCTGGCGAGTTATTTACCGAATTAAAATGCATGTCCCCCTTGTGCCAAAATCCATTTACTTACTTTTTTTAATATAAAATTTAAGAATTAATTTCTCTTATCGAACGAGGCAACATATTTAGAAGTTTGGGATCCAAAAATAGAATGCTTTTTGTCCAATAGATTTTTGAATGCAGGTCCAATGGGCCTCCAACACAACATTCATAAGGCGAGTGCCATATGAATGGTTTTGTATGTATGTATGTCTATTATATTAGCTTCTTTGTGTAATAGATCTAATGGATACATATATGGTTTATTACCTTTGATTTAAAAAAAATTGTTTTGTAATATTTCTAGTGTGTCTAATGTGGGTGTTTCTAATATTTCCCCAACCATCTACTCCATATTAAACATTCGACTGAACTAGTGCAAAATACATAATTTTTAAATGTTTTTAACATAATAAATTGATAGAATCTATATATCAGTCCCCTGAGTTTTTCCATAACATTATTAAAAATGAGTTTATGTGTACGCCTAGATACTTAATTGTATTTTTCAGCTGAAGTTCTACAGTATGGCTTATTTTTATTGACTTGTATGACTTTATGATGATAAGGGAAATATTAGTGATATATTTATAGTAAATTCTTTTAGTTAAAAATAACTCAAAATGTTCTGTATATCTCTACTTGCAATGTCCTTAACTTCGTCTCATGTGCTAGCTGTGTATACTATGGCAGCGTCATCTGCAAAGGTATACGGTATACTTCCATGAGAAATTATTTCACGTAGGGTATTAATATGTTAAATAGTATACGACCTAGTACAGTGACTTTCGGCACTGCACAAATAAGAGTTTGTTCGTAAGTTTTTGTATCTTTTATCTTCTGTATCTAATATTCGAAGACATGCAAATTAGGAAACAATTTGTGTATAATTACAATTTAATGAAACCGATCTTCTGGCGCTCAGTTTTATTCATTGAAAGCTCCCAAGTCTTTATTTGTACTGAAAATAATTTAGGTTTGTATGGAATTTTAATACGAGAAAACGATTTATTAAATACGACGTTTTTTCAAGAGATCCATAATTTAAGCTGTAACTAAAATTAATGTCAGCCTCGAAAGCAGTTCTTGGTTTGTGTCTTGGTTTGTTCTTTAATTTGTTTCTTTCGCAGTAATCGGTAAAAATATTTAAACCTGATTGTAGTTCCCATTAATCAGATGTAGATTAAATCTGCTTAAGTACTTTAGAATAAGAAGACAAGGGCCAAGGTGTGATCTTGTTGTGAGATCTACAAGGGCCAGAGATTACACCGCTCACCTTAAGAAAAAATTGACACAATGGAGAACTTCTAAAATGTGAATCAAATTTATTCAAAAATCGGGTGTAGTATTTAAAGTAACCCATTTTCCTTTTTTTTTAATGGAACACCATTTTTTAAATCCGTTTTCCAAGTATATGTCAAATTTCACGCATAATTCATGTAGTTCACTATGTTTCTCACGTTTCGTGAGCCAGACTATAAAAACATGTTAAAGAAATCATTCTATTAGGTGTTAAAAATGCCGATCATTAAACTTCTTTACAATATGCACAATAAAAATCTTCCTAAAACGTTACTCAGGATATTTTCATCAATTTGCCTTATGTTGTATCTAATGCTACATTTTAAATCAACTTAACTTTCTGGGTTTTCCGTAAACACTTTTGATTTTAAATATTCCCAGAGGGAAAGATGTAGCGGAGTAATATCCGGAGATCTTGCATTTCATTTTATTGATCCCCTTCCACCAATCCATCCTGTTGAAACCAAACCTGCCGTATCAGGCTGATGAGGTCCAATAATTTGGTGTATCGAAATCCCTGCCAAATTTTTTATGGATGTTTTGTATGATTATTTGTACTCCAATATCTACAATTTCGTTTATTTACACCATCATTTAAACAAAACGTAGCTTCAACATTAATTAATGTCACAAAACTGTAGCCTGCGGTCGGCATAATCTTCATTCAGTTCCAAAGGTAATGTAATCTTATCCGGATGATGTTTTTCTTCTTATTTTTTTTTCTTTTAATACCCGCAAAGCCGTTTGTTGGCTAACATCTAAAAATCTCTCACAAATAACACCAACACATAAATGGTGGTAATGACTCTTTTTAAAAAGATACAACAAGATAAGACAGAAGAGCTCAACTTTTACAAGTATCATCATCATCAAAATTTAATTGTCTTCAATTCAGATCAACAAAATTGTGCATTAGTCGGAATAGTCACAGATTATGAAGAGCACTGTAACAATATTTAACTTAAGTCTAAATCTTTTAAAATTCAAGCGAAATTAATTTTCCAATGATTTATTTCCTTTTTTTGTTGTATTTTTAATTGCGTTTTAACATCTTCGTTTTCTGTTATGTTATGTTATGTTATGTATGTTTAAGTTAGGTAAATTGCACCTAATAGCGAATACTGATTATGGATTTTACTTGTCCATTATATTAATATTAATTATATCAACTTTAACAAATCGTCCCCGTTGAACATCAGACCATTTTCACGACACCACTTTTTGATAACAATGAGCATCAAAATTTCAACGAAATTCGTAACCGAAAATGTAGTTTGCAGAATAAAATTTGATACACTCTAAAAATAGAGAATGCAACGACGTTCGAGTTGCAGATATTGTCGACGAGAGAAACAAATACGGCGTGAATAGTGGTTCGTGTATTCTTTTGTTACCTGCACAAAGAAATAAATTTTAATTGGGTGGAAACGGATGGAGGACGGTAAAAAGAAAAATCCGACCATTCAAATATTTATTGTTCGACGCTGTGCTGTTATCTGAAATAATAGAATGGAAAACTGATTATTCGCCATAAAGGAATGATTATGCCCGACAAAACTCGTTTTCGATTTTGATGTCTCCGAGTGAGAGAACCAACAGGAACGGATGTAAGAAATATACCTGCTGGGGAGTTGATAGTTTAACCAAAGTTTACAGGGTAGTATATCAGTTGGAGCACGGTCTACGACTATCTACAGTGCTTTCGCAGATAAACGGTTCCAGCCTAAAAACAACAATAAAAAAGTGCTTCTGGCATTCGGAAATTCATCACAACAAGTAAAAGTACAGGGGAATAATCAAATATAGACAAAATCGAAATTATCATTGTCTTCGCACTCTATATTTTATTATAACAAATCGTTAAGTCAACATCCAGGTTTCGAGATATTCACGGTTAGAATCACGTATTGCAGGAAAAAACAAACATAGTCCTTCTGAATCGTGGAAATCATCAATACAGCCCCTAAAACATTCAAATTCGTTGTTGCTACTCGAATGACCTCAACCGTGTTCAATTAGTTGGTTTGACACGTTTACTGATGTATGGCTATAAAGACGCGTTATTTAGTTTTCTATCTTAGTTTTCTTTCTTAAAGAAAATGACAGTGATGAAAGTATAAGTGTTAATCAAGAAAAATCTTCAAAAAATGTGAGAAATATGGACGCTTTAGAGATGTTGCTAAGCAGTTACGACCTCTGAAACCGAAAAAGACTGTCGATGCAAACAGTATAAGTGTTTCCAGAATATATCCGGACGCAGCGATTTAATAAGACAATTTAATGATATTGGGAGTGAAAAAGGTCATGACGCACAAAATAAATACTTATCTGGTCTTAGTTATAATCAGTCACGTTTTGCTATTTAGCATTTTGCGTTTTGCTGTAAAACTTTTCGATTACATACAATTATAACAGATTTTAGACCAACTGGCCAGCCGCAGATCAATGGAAGAGAAAAGCATACAACTAGACCTCATAAGGTATATCGATAAACCTGTAATTTGTTATTGCAGTAACCTCCCGGAAGATATGCACATTAAAAAACTTCATTTTAGAAGATATTTCAATGGCCTTAAACAGGACGTCTGTTCGTGCCACGAACGGAATCATAGCTTATGGTGGTTATTTTACAGACAAATGCCAAATTTAGGTAATATCTCGAAAACTAATAAAAATTTGAGCCTTTTTAAAACAAAAAGGAATTTTTAAAAGTAAAAAACTCACGAGAACTTTCACATAGGTTTGCAAATTACCTGGTAGCTTGAAAACAGATTGACGTCTCAAGTTGATGGAATTTTCTCAAAAATCGAACAACTAATTTTTTTCGGCATATTTTATTGGACATAAGTATTACACGAAATGAAAAAATCTTATGATTGGAAATAATTGAAAAATTCATGGAGCGTTATGCTTTCAGTGTCATTTTCTCGATAGGTTAGACCATGGTAGTTTACCGAAATTATTCTCTAAGGCAGGATGCATGGCAACATGCTCAGTAAAACGTTTAAAGGTAATTTGTTCAAAAATGGTAGTGTCTAAAGTATTGCAACATTTTTTGTCAAAGTGACAAGAATACGATTTTTTCTACTCCCGTCTGTAAAATAGCCAATTACCCACCGATCTAGCGTGCGGGAAGCGTATTGTTTTGAGAAAATGTACCCAAAAACTAACGGTCGTAGAAAAAGTATAGTATGCAACACGTTCGGTAAACTTTTTAAATCACTCGTTTATTAAAAACTATTATACTATTATAGTATATTATGCAACAAGTGCGATAAACGGCATTTGACTCATGAGTTTATTTGACACGAGTCGAGCACAACGGAGCAAATGTTTAATAAAGAAGTGACTTAAAAAGTTTACCGAACGTGTTGCATACTATACGTTTTCTACTACCGTTAGTTTTTGGTTACATTTCCACAAAACAGCACGAACACATTCCCTGACATGGTCGTCAGAATTGACAAACGTCAAAATTAAATGCGGAAATGTCCGAATTGGCTCGGATCCGTGGGAAACGAAACTGACGTGGTAGAGTGACGCTTCCCTCACGCTAGATCGGTGTGTAATTGAATATTTTATGGACGGAAGTAGAAAAACTTGTTTTCAAGTTCAATAACCAATAAGGGGTACGCTACTGTTGTATATAACTTTGCGATATTTTCTTGGCATGAAGTTGATCAATTTCTCTAAAACAATAAATGGTAGGTTTGTCCAAACTTCGGGTTCAAGTCCAGGCACTGGGTCGGCTAGTCTAAAATTCTAACATTGTTCTACCTGAACGACACATAATTGCAGGTATGTTTAGAATCATTGCCCTGCTGAAAAATAAATAGCGTATTCCATAACGTCTCAGTACATAAACCCCCAGACGAAAAGCACTACTACATTGCTTTTGCCATGCTTTACTCTAGGAGATTACATACTTGCGATGGATTGAAACGCTGTGAATATTACCTTTCTCCAATCGGCAGCGGTCCAGTTGATATGCCTTAATGCTAATGCCAACCTAGCAGCTTTATCTATATCAAAAATTAAAGGTTCATTAAAAGTGCAGCAAGCAACTGAACGTCAAATTATAGGAACAAATTACACAAAAATTTCGTTTCATCGTATATAATCATAGCCTACTCGAAAAAGAAATGTCTTATAATCATATAGATTATAGATGTTATATTTCTGCCAATAATACAGGAACTTATGAGTTAATGTGTGGAAATCGATGCTTAGAAGAAAATGGCCCAAAGTGCATGTTAGTGGGTGAAATTTAGAGCCATGCTCAGACAATTATTAGTAGGGCCACTATATTATCTAACTATATGGTTATGGCACCTGTTTTTACAAAATACTCTGTGTTTTTTATTTTTTTTGATTTGTTGCAATACTTATATCCGACAATGTATATGCTAGAAGTATCATAAACGATAAAAATCCATTTAAATTGACCCTCTTCCATCTTAAGTACGTACTATATTAATTTCAAATAACCCATAAAAGATGGAAATGTTCAAAACACCCTGTGTAATAATGGACCTTATGAATTTGGGTCATATTTTTAGATGTAGAATCTGCCCTAAATATTCTGCTAATATTCCGAAACAACATGTATATTGCAGACAAAATACCAAGTACCAACAGAGTTAAAAAATATTAATAGACAATGTGTCTGGCAATTTTCTGTACGGAAACGTTGCGTTTAATCAATTTGACTGATTTAGAGCAAAGTATAAATTTTCGCCAGAAAGCTCGACATTACCTGGGCGTTTCGATTTAAAATAAATTTTAAATAAATTTAAATAGCCCTTCCCTCCCATTTTCTGTGTACAACTTGAACCGGAGGCAAATATATTCGAATTGAGTTTGAATGTAAGGAACGTTTACCTACCACCAATAACCAATGGTTTTGTCTTTTATTTACAGTTTCGTCGTCACAACAATCCTCGGGAGGAGGAGGAAACTCCCTTATGGAAAGTTCGACCCGGGCGCCACATTTTGACGCGGCGGCATCCAAAAACGTAACCGCCCTATTAGGGAAAACCGCTTACCTCAATTGCAGAGTAAAAAACTTAAATAATAGAACGGTAAGTTCAATAGAAAGTATGTGATGTTATGCTTGTCATAAAACTTATCATAAAAAAATGCGCATGATACTCAACTCTACTTGTCCCTCAAATACCTGGAAGCTACAGCTGCTCTTAATAAAATCAATTGAGACCTAGAAGCTCTGAGTCGCTTCTCTCAGAATCACGGATTCTTAATTAAAGAAAAGAAAACTCAACTTATTGTTTTCGGCAAAAATAGACTACGTATTCTACCTAATGAAATTCTACCAAAATTAACTACAACACTGTTCTGAACTCTACAGAATGCTGCAAAAACCTTGGTTTATTTCTATATAGCAACTTACGATTTGATACCCATGTTTCCTCATTAATTCAAAATTCCTTTGTAAAACTTCGAACACAGTATTGTCACAGATACATAGTGACTACTCTCGTTAAACTAGACGACTCTTACTCTTATAGTCATTGGCAGGTATTGGTTGATATCTATTTCGTTGGAGCAGTTGCTCGTTAGACAACAGTTTTATGTTTCAACCCATGGTTATATTATCTTTATTAACCATATCATACTACACTAATATTTTGTAAACTAAACCACAAACAAAAAGAGACATAACGTAAAGTCCCCTCTTGGAAGCAAATTGTCCTCGGTACTATACACAATAAGAAGAGTATTCTTAATAAAAATACCTTTGTAACAACCTAAGTACCTTTTAATTATATATATACATAGGTATGGTATACACACATTGTTAGAACAATGTGCTTTTTTATGATATTTTATATACTATCAATCCTATTTGTATACAATAAATAAATAAATAATACCGATTCTAATATAAACTCGAACTTAAATTATCTGGATTTTTATGTGTTCAGTATATAGCCTCAGAATATTATAGTATAACAATTAAGAATTTTCTATTTCAAATTACAGAACTATTAATAAGTCATCCATACTCTATCATAAAGTAACCAAATACGCACATTTCCGCTACTTTAGTCACGGGTTCGTCAGTCATCGAATGTTTAAATTCGACCGCGGAATATTATATTCGTGATGTTTGGCAAAATAACAAGTTGATAAACTTCTTCAGTCACTAGTTTATTAAGCACTCTCTTCGATGCTGTTTGCTAATGCCAAAATGGAATTTACAAAACATGTTGCCTAATATACTTTCCATTCTCAAACCGTAGATAAATATATTTCTACATATACACAAGGCGAAAATACCTAACAATAGGAAAAATTTGCGAAAATATCATTTCAAATCAAATTTTGTTTTGACTTCATGTTCGACAAATCTGTCGTTTTTCAAGGATTTTCTTTCGCTGAACTGCGTCTTAAATTGTGAAACTGCTTGTCTCATAAAGCACCTCATGAATTAATTTTCGAGTGAAATTGGGAATGCGAATTTCAGTAAAATGTGGTTATAGCGCAATATCTGGAATACGTTTTGTCGTAGATTGAAAAAAAGACGACACGAGCTAGGAAGAAAAAGAATAGATATATTTAAGTGTCCAAAACTTTCTTGCGCCGTTATTCTCTTGCTGAATTTAAACTGGTCACAGTCACAGTCTTCGTAGAATTCAATCTCTGCAATGAAATTGAATCCACCCCACGTAATTTTTAAACGAATTTAATTAGTCCCCGTAGTAGAATTTAATCCACTCAACTATTTGCCGAAATTTAATTCGCCCTTTCTATCTTGTAGCAACTATTTAATGCACTCTACTCCTCGTTTAATTTAGCTCCCTTGCACCACCAAATTTGACACGAACATCTGACACGACACGGAATCCGATATTTCCATTAGTTTAATGATATTTCTTTTCTCGATTAAGGATCATTTTAGGTCGGGCTCCAAAAAATATTTTTTCCGCTTTTGTGCTGAAAATACGTTCGTTTGAATAATTATAATAATAATCACAATAGAGTGATAATTACGATTTCCCGAAATTTTAGAAATAATATCACGATCTTATCAATAGACAGGACAATGGCATAATGTGCAATCTCATAAGCCATGAGTTACAATAATCAATTCTAGCATTATAAGGGCTTATTATTTTCGTTATTACACTCTAAATTGGGGAACAATCTTCTTTAATTCAATGTAAAGATAAACAAACAGAAGCGGTCCGACTCCGTGGGCCCCAATCAAATTGCTCTTATGTACATTAATCAAAATAAAATAGTTGCGTGTATGACTGTTCATTAGGCGGAGATAATTAAAGCAGAGCACGATTTTCGATTATCTAATTATTCCGCGTTTCATTTACGCTCATGTTTGCTCAATTAAACGAAAATAATCTATATTATTAAAGGTTATTAATTGACCCAAACGCAGTAATAAATACGTACATATTTAATCCTTTTTATAAATAAACCAGTAATAATTATTCTATTCACTGAGTTGGTACTAATTTTGTTATTATTTGGTGGTCTTATTGATAGAGTAAACAAAATTGGTTATTCATTTTGCACGGACGCGATATATCATTTGTTCTAAATATCAGATTTCTATTAAATGCAATAAATAATAGAATAACAGTGAGCGCTCCTCTCCGTTTCCTTTCGCCTGCATATACCAAACATCTGAAAAATGCATGCAAATAAATAAATATATATTTCCATTTTATCGGAGACAAAACGTGTCTTTCTCATTGAAAATGCGAAAATCAAAATTTTATTCCGAATTTTTGAAGCCGTTGGACTTGACTTACAATCAATTGAATTCATTTTCAAATAAAAGCACAAAATAAAACAAATACTAACAGATCCACTATATTGGGCTTGGACACACGTATCTGCTTCTTCTTCCAGTAGCCACATGATAACCAACGATCTAGCCTACAATGTTGACCATAATTGATTGTCGACAGTCGCCTGGAAAAGTTTAACTGTACACCTCCCACACCAATGCCTCAAATACTTTACCTACGATGTTCTGCTCCCTGCACGATGTTTTTCTGTCACGTTTACCTATATATAATAAAGTGCAGCATTTCATATTTATCCGGGTGCCTTATAATATAACCAAAATACTCTAATTTTCTTCGTCTTCGTCGTTTGTCACTAAATAGTGTGGAGTTAGTAATTACATCCTTGACTTGTCTTTGATATAACTCAGTTGGAAAAATTGCTTTCAGAACTAACAACACAATAGGAAAATATTTAAAAAACAATAAATCGAAATGTCTAAAATCTCAAAAATCAGGTGTCTACAGGTTAAAATGTGGATCTTGTCCTAAAATTTATATTGGACAAACAGGTAGATCCTTCCAGAAACGAATTAACGAACATATAAGAGCGCTTAAAAATAATAGTCTAGATTCTAATTATGCTACACACTTAATCACAGAAAAACACATTTTTGACGACAATTTTGATATATTACACACAGCCACAAAAAGTGGAAAATTAAATTTATTGAAAGCCATGGAGATTAACAAAATGAGACATTCAAATGTATTGCTTAACGATCAATTAGATTTAAATACCTCTTCTTTACTGAACTTAAATTCTCGCAACAACATTAATTAAGGTTTTATGGTCATTTTTCGGTATATATAGTAGCAGGTAGTTTGTAGATATTACATTTGATAAAGACGCGGTGTTGTCGTAACAATTGTCATGTCATAATATATAATTTCGTGAAAATCTGAACTTTTAGTTCTTATTTATTTTGATAAATGGATTTTCATCAAGTAAAAGCCACCTCAGTTCAACATTACTTCAGTAAGTATTTATGCCTCGACGCCATACAAGAGAAATGGAGATACACAGCAGCGTACAATTTTCATTTTTAAGGTTAAATTTCGTGTCTGGTCAGCACTTTTCTCATTTTTATAAAAACGGCTGGCTTTCCCTCGTTTTGATCTCGATGCCCGGATCCTATTGATGACTGATTTTGCTGCCCATTTACACCATCACCATACTAATATCATCTCCCTTAAGGATGACCATATATTTGGTGTTGTTGAAAATTTTTAGCCAAATTGAGTGCAGGTGTAGAAGTTCTTATTCGTTAGATTTTATAGATCTTCTTCACTGTTCATTACAATTACTCTTAGCGTCGGCGAAGCTCGTATTAATAATGGACATTATGTAGATTTCTTTACTGTGCACCGTCAAGAGCTTCACGGAATAAAATAAAAGTTGAAAAGAATGACGATTCACTTGTATTTCAGCTTTCAGAACAAATTGGCAATCAATAAAATATCTTTGCCACCTATTTCTGTCGGCTTTCAAATTTCATTCAAACACTTTTTCAAATTCATTTGAGTAAATTAAGACCAAATAATGCCTGTCTAGTTCCGATGCTATTCCTAGAATTGAACCAACTTCTTAAATATGCGACCATGCCGAAATATTTTAAACACATGGTTCATTGTTTGATAGTCATCTAAGAACTCTGCTCGCTAAACTTTGTAAGGGCTCTTATTCCTTTATCGTCTAGTAACTTTAAAATTTCCATGCTCACAAATCTGTGATATTTTTCGACTGCTACCTCTGCCGGTCCTATTGTATAATAAGAGTTTGTAAATAAACGTAGTGCAGGGTCGGGCTCGGAAACAAAATACTAATATTGGCTTAAAGAATTTATAACTAAATAAATGAAATTCAAAGCTTTAATATATTACATGTGTTTTATATTTTATTAATATTATTTATTTGTTGTTTATAAATAAATACATTTATTCTCTATATACAAAATCCCTAAACCTAAAGTTAATTTTAGAAACATTGATTTATAACACATTTTCCCGAAAACCAATAAGAAGGCAGAAAAATATTATTCATTAGTGGGAAAGGAACTATCTCATCCCTGCAAAGGTGTATGATTAACTAGTTGTTCTTCAAAAAACTTTCTCTAAACAGATTAATTTTAATCTTGTTATAAAAAGACCAGTGCATGGAATAGAGTTTCATGACCTTGGAGATTACATACAGTGCATAAGTTCAGTATGGTTGAGTTTATATGACAAACCCTTATAATTATATTTTTGAGATAATTATTTGTTCGACTAACGAGTCTATTTTAGAGTCCTAGTTGTGTGGAGAGACATATAATAGCTGATGAATGTTGGAAAACAGTCACTAATACTTAACCTGTTGTAGAACATTGTGTAGTGAAAATTTCTAGAAAATTCAAGGTCACGCTACAGGAATACTTCTTCATATTTAATAAGTATGTTATGCTTTAGGGTGCATGTGTCCATGTTATCCGCCAATTGTAACTGGTCATCGAAACACTGCCTTAGGAATCTGTCGGTGCTACATGTAACTTTACAAGCAATTTTTGTCAGATTTCAAGTAATGAGTTATACCACACTCCAATCGCAATAGAGCAGAAGAAACTTTTGAAAAAATTAGAATGAGTTTCTTCAATAATATCAAGATAGCGCGAACCCCAGTCAGCAATGTCACTAGAAAAACAAATGATAATGGTACTATTGAAAGTTTAGATTTATACAACTTCCTGTAACCTGTTAACTGTAGGGCTTTGGTTACCGAAGATTCCGTCACTACTAATCCTTTCATCTAATGTCAGTCAACGAGGTCATCGGCACAGAGCAAAAAAAACGGCATGGATTTACTTCAACTGTTCTTTCTGTATCTATTCCTGCTTTCGATCTTCTGATATTGATTTTCCCCTTCAGATGCTGATCAAGTTTTTTTTATGTATTTGGGTTATTAGTATCTTTCAGCGCTATTCGGTCCTCTTTGAGCGGTTCTTCAAGTACCGATCGCTTCTTGTTAATGTGCTCCAGCAAATCGTTCAATCCTTTTTCATCATGGTTCAGATTATGAAAAGGTGTAGTCGACATACCTCAATCTGGTATTGAGTTTTCTTTCTGTCATTTTGATAGTTTCTTCTTCGAACCCGTTTCACAAAGATGTTGCGATGTCTGCAGGCAAGAGCATGCCATGGGTGCTCCGTTTTAAAAACGGTGTTAAATAGGTGTTACAAATAAGACTTTCAAGTAGATCTATGATGCCCTAAATCGGAAAAAGGAAAAAACCATATACAATGCAGGGTTGGATTTAAACTTATGTGGTCCCTAACTCTTTCTTTACGTAATCATTAAATTAACATTTGCTATCGACGACTGCTCAAAAACTTTTAATTTATTTCGAAACTATTCGAAATCTATCTGCGTGCAGCTGTAAATCCATAATCTGAACTAATTTACCGGATCTTGTATGACGTAATCGGAAAGCTCGTTGAAATGAAGACGCAAGGTCAATTAACTGCGCTAAAAAATTGATTACCCCGCACGTTCGAACCGAATCCGTGATGGGTTATTCAAACAAATTTTGAGGTAAATTAGTTTCTAATCGAGACGTCAATATCGAACATTTAGCGCCGAGTCATCACCTTTCATTAACAAATAATTTCCACCACAGCAAATGGTGATTACTGTTGCCAAGCACGGACTACTAAATTCCTCGAAAATGCTTATTAAAGTTCTTAGTTTTCGTCCGGTTAAAAGTCAATATGAGATGTAACCGGTTTTGAAATAACGAAGGCTAGACGAAATTGTTAAATTTAATTTATTCGTCATTTAAATCACAAAAAAAAAAACAGAATATTTAAAAACAGTCTCAAAAAAAGGTTGGAAACTGTATAAATAAGTATAGTCGCAAAAAACATTTATAAATAAGTAAAATTCCACTGGAATAATTTCTGTTTAACAATTCGAAAACTCTACGTTCTATGGATATAATATATGTTGCCGTTTCTCGATATTTTAAATAGGACACATTATCCTTTTTATAAAACTTCTGGATTCCTCCTGCGCCGGTTCTTGTTAAGTCGAAGTAGCTAACGTTTCGCCGATCATCCTGTACAGACCTGAGTCGTGGTTCAGATTGTTAGGTTGCTTATAGATTTCTAAAGACTCTCGGATTTGTCGTTGCTAGAAAAATTGATTACATGCAAGAATTTTAGTTTTATCGAATAAAATTTTACGTCTGGTTTCGTGATTGTGTTGGGCAACTGCTGATGAGTTTATTTGTCTTAGTCTTAAGGCTTTTTCATGTTCTCTGAGCCTAGTTGATATTTTTCGTCCCGTCTCTGCAATGTATTCTTTGCCGCATATACATGGAATGCTGTAAACTCCTGGCATCTCAAAAGGAGACATTATACATTATTGGATTTTGCAGATAGTACCGCCAGAATTTGAGTCAATTTAGCGGTTTTGCGTATTGTTATCCTTTCATCAACACTGAAAGTAGGTAGGATACTCCTAAAAAGGAAATAATTGTTATTTTAACAGAAAAAAAAATGAGGCAAAAAGTACCTTTATTTTTACTTTTGTTAATTAAATAAAAAATCAAAGTATTCTTAGCGAGCTTGACATTGTATAAAAGGTTTAGAATCCGATCGATCATGTAGTCAAGATCCCACATTTTCTCATCTTCTTTAATGACATATACAGTACATACTTCTGTTTTCTTAGTTGCTGCTGTATACTTTTTAAGTTTTTTTTTTGACAACAATTTTATTGCTTATCAGCAAAAATATTTAATGGTTATGCTTTTCCAGGCAAATTCTTAGGATAAAAACTTTATTACACAAAGTTTATCTACGCCTACAGCCAAGGTCACTTTGTTATTCATAGAATTGCTCAAAATTAGATTTTATCAACTATTAGGAATTTACGAATTACGAAATTAAGGCAAACCGGATAAACTGAAGCTGCTCTTTGCCCTGTGTCTGTAAGAAATGTGGTAGGGGTGTTCCAACATTTTTAAAATAAATTTCTGACATAATTGCAAAAAAATATATATGAAATGAAATGAAAATACTTAACGCTAAAAAAAAAAAGATTATCTGAAAATTTTTCGGTTTCAGGTTTGTTATTAATATCTAATTATACCGAATTTACCAAATATAATGCTAATTTATTATTTAGGATGCCAGGTGATATTTAAAATCAACATAAAATTTTATTATTTAACTTTATTTCTTTTTTTACACCTTCGAAGAGCATCAAATTACCCCGTAGCTGATTTATATTTTCTTGGCATGCCGTTTTAAAATATATACTATTACCACTTATTCTCACATTAACAATTAAGTTCAACTAACGAAAGCTAATCAATTGTTGAAGACTAATCAATTTTATTAATTATCGAATTATTTAAGTCGTAGAATGTGTTATGCAACAATCAATATTCTTCTTTGATCCTAACTGGTCGATTTCCTTCAATGATTTCTGTAAAAAAAGTTGTTTTGTTAATTTTTTAAACGATTTTCCACATTTTACTACTTAAATAAGTCCAATATAAGACATTTTATTTTGATTTTAAAAATCGTTTTAATAAAGTCGAAATAATAATATATTAAAAAAACATGTAAAGTGAATTTTTCTTAAGCATTAAGTTTTTTACTCACATTTTAGATTAGAAACATTAAGATGGGATTTATTGACTTGAAATGTCACATCGTAGCTTTTATTTTTTTAAAATTTTTTTTTCGAATATGTCAGAAAACTCCTCCTGGTGGCAAGCAATTACAATCGCTTTACTAATAGCCTTAGAAAAGCTTTTTTAACTACTCCAAGTGTATTAAAATGTACTGAAGTGGCTTTTACTTGATGAAAATACATTTAAAATAGTTAAATAAGAACAAACTTTGTTCACATTTTCACATAAATATATTTAAATGACAGCTGTTTCGGCAACACCGTGCCTTTATCAAATGCGAATATCAAACGGTAATGTTGTTTATAAATACAAAACAGGTAGTAATTACTTAATGTGAGGTATTACATTGAGATTTAACAAATTGCTTTTAAAACTAATAACACCCTAGGAAAATTTGTAAAAAACAATAAATCTAAATATAATAGATCCCAGAATTCTGGAGTCTATAGATTAAATTGCGGATCATGTTCTAAGATTTATATTGGACAAACAGGTGGATCTTTCAAAAAACATATCAAAGAACATCGACGATCATCTAAAAACAATAGTTCAGATTCTAATTACGCAATACATGTAAATTTAGAAAAACACAATTTTAACGATAATTTCGATATTTTACACGCTGTTTCAAAAAGTAGAAAATTAAATTTGCTAGAAGCTATGGAGATTAATAAGATGAGAGGTTCGAATGTATTTCCTAATGACCAACTGGATTTGAAGGGATCCCCCTTGTTAAATCTCAATTTAACACCTCACATTAAGTAATTACTACCTGTTTTGTATTTATTAATATCGGTACTGTTTGATATTCGCATTTGATAAAAGCACGGTGTTGCCGAAACAGCTGTCATTTAAATATATTTATGTGAAAATCTGAACAAAGTTGTTCTTTTTTAACTGTATTAAAATGCGTTACACGCTTTTGGAGATATGGATATTTATTACCCATCACTTTCCTTGAGGAGAGGGAGAGCAAGCAGCATTAAACAAACTACATTTAAATTTGTATCAGCATTAAAATAGTACGCACTTTTGCAGAAAGCGAATTTTAAAATTACTAGTATACTAAAAAAGGAGATGGTACCTTCTTAACTTGTTTAATTGTTAATTGATAAAAAAGTGGCACTGTAATTTAGCATCGTCCCATTGCTAACTTTTCTTCAAACAGAATTTTGATCCCATCCCCTTTCCAGCTTTCCCGCCGAGGCGTCTCCTTATTTTAGGCTCGTCGCCCACAAATACCAACCCTCGCGTCTCCATTTATTACGTTATTCGTGGCTGTTTGTACGTATAATATGATATATTTTGTTGCATATTTAATAATTTATGATCCCATTTATTTCCGCAAAAAATACAGCAAATTTTTATATATGTTCAACACTCCGAAACACATAATAGCATTTATCAAAGTCGGCGGGGCGCGAAAGAGGGGACAATTGAGACATAAATTACGGAGCGCCGGTTGAAAGGGTCATGTTGCCGGGCGGTAAGTTAAAGGAAAAAATTATTTACGCTGACATTCGCAAATGAAATCAGCTCTTTGCCAAAAACAAACACGACACGCGGACGCGGCAGAAGTGTCATTTGTTTAATACGTGACCCATCTGTTAATTAGATCAGATTGCCGGGTTTCATTAAATTCATTTAAATTTCGCGCGTTTTGTGTCGCCGAATTGTGGGGCCGCAAATTACGGTGTCTATTATTAGTAGTTCGCCGGCGTTTATCTCGTAAATCAGCGATCGCACAGTAGTCTCTATAGCACACTTATTTTGACCAAATTATTTATTCACATTTTTCATTGTGAATCAACTTCAGAAACGTGTTTTGCTTGTTACTGTTACTCCAAGAATACCTTTTATAGGCGCATCAGGATATGCATCTCAGATGCTACACGTGCTGCTCTGAATAAACCTCTGTTAAGAGACAGAACTTGATTAAAAAAATAAACTAATATGATACCTATCTGTGAATCTAGTTGTGTAACACTTTTATAAAATTGCGGATTTTTACACTCGCTTTACTTATTACTTTTGCTTGAATTTTAAAAATCATTCGAAAAAAAAAACTACGTATATGTGTATTTCCAATTTTACCTACTTCACAAAAGTTCACTGTCCAATTCTATGTTATCCAATTCTAACGAATCCAAAAAATTGTCTATTTTCGACGACTCTCCATCTAAATCTTCTAATTTATCCTCGTCAAGACTGTATTCATAAGGAGTCAATAAATCTTAAACTTCAGGCGGCAACTGTTTTATTTTCAATTTTGATTTTTGATTTTAAGGGGCAACGAAGATATGAAGGGTTGTGAGGTATCCATTGCTCGATTAAATATATCGCTCAAGTTATTAATTCTGCTGCTTTTATTGGCATGAAACTTCCTATCCTGCTTATTTCTAGACTCCGAAGCTTCCTCACCAAAGAAACCTATAGGCAACACATGGTTTTCAATTATTTGTTTACTATATAACTTAGATAAGTTTATTGGAAGCTCACAATTGAATGCGATAATAATAATCCAGAAATGATATATGAAACTGTAAGAAATATCTGTTACTTCTGAAAATTCTTTAGCATTGGAAAAAGCTTTCCTGGCCGTGTTGCCGTCGTTGGTAGATCCAAGTAGATTTTGGATGAGCTTTTTTCATAATGAAAGATGCCTTATTTTCTAAAATCCTCGCTTGCCAGATTTTTAATTCAATTCTATAATAAATGTGCACGATGCACTCAAAAAATCTTATCCAGCAATACAGGGGGCTTACACCAAAAATTATTAGTAGTTGACAATTTGGCAGGTGTTGCATCACAAATTGGGCATGCCTGATTTGAACGAGTGTTGGTGAGAATACTTAATATTTTTCCATCAATCAAAGTCAAGTGTAAATCAAAATGTACTATAACATGAAAATTGTTGATCCAGGTTTGATATTCTTGAAGATCATTAATTTCATTATCTAGGCTTTCTTTCTCATTCATAACATGATCTCTAGTTTCTTTCACATATTTCAGTTTCAACGGCCTACAAAACCTCAGACATTCTGGCATTTCATTACTCCAGCAGATAATGCCATCTGAGCTAGTTAGCCTCAAGGGAATCATGGCGGTAGCGAAAATACCAGCATCTGGTGTGTCTCCAGAACAAATTTTTTGTTTGAATTGTGCCTGTCCTGAGCTTCCATCAAAACCATAACTCACAACTATCTGACTTCTAGAAACGCTGAGAAAAACCTCTTCTTTGTGTGGTGGTGTAGTTAAGAACCTCTTGCAGGAGGACTGTGGCTGTTGTCTCAGTCACAATGATATTCGATGGTCGACAATCTTTTTTGGCTTCCAAAATATCATTAGGCTGGATATATATGGCAACTTCGGACCTGTGCATCCAATAAGATAGTCAAGTATTATTGTTTCGTGAATCTGTTGTCAATTATAAAAGCAAGCGCTTCTTGAGAGCTGCATTTGATCGGTTCTTTGGTAGCAAATAATACTTTTTTGATTTTTGATGCATGTGTCGGACTTTGTTTGGTCTCTTTCAAAACACACAACAAATCTTTGACTGCGTATCGTGAAGTGAAATTGATTTTACTAGTGCCTTCGATGTGCAGTTACCACACTTTTGCGAAACATTTCATTTTAAATGTCACGATACTTTAAATTTCAATAATCGATCTAATATCCACCTCTTAGGGTGCCGTATCCCTCTAACGAATGTTCTCAATAATTCTGGAAAACTCGTTTGAGTGTCCAGTCACGAACGTTTTTGAGCCAGAAGTATCTATTCTGGCCGCTGCCTTTTTTTCCTTCTAACGGGTGATTCGATAAGAGTTTTCACATTACTATCTGATATATTTTTCTTTATTATCATATGAGATTTCTAACCTCAAAACATAAACAAAATTGGTCATGGAGCAATATACCACTGAACAACGTGTAAAAATTGTGCAAGCCTATTATGAAAATGGTCGATCAAGAAAAAATGCATTTCGGGCTCTACGTGAATTTTTCGGCGCGCAAAATCGACGTTCTGAGAGGACAATTTGGAATGTGGTTCAAAAATTTGAGCAAACTGGATCTGTAACTAACCTCAAAGTCCCTCAATGTGCTCGTGCAGGTCGGTCAGATCAAAATATTGCCATTGTTCGCGAAAGTGTAGCCGAAGATCCAAACACATCGATTCGTCATCGTTCGCAGCAAGTGGGCCTTACGTATTCAACCACACAGCGAATTTTAACAAAAGACTTGCATCTACACCCATATAAAGTCAAAATAACTCAGAAGTTGGAACCTCGAGATCATCAACAGTGCCGCGTGATTGCAGAATGGATACGAGGGCAAGGGGTTCATTTTTCAACGAAAATCATCTTTGGCGATGAGGCACATTTTCACGTTGGTGGCTTTGTAAACAAACACAATGCTCGTATTTGGGGATTACAAAATCCAAGAGAGATTGTTCAAAAAGCAATGCATCCTCAAAAAGTGACTGTTTGGTACGCATTTTGGTGCGGAGGAATAATTGGGCCTTTTTTCGAGGATAATGCGGAGAACGCTGTTACGATTAATGGTGTTCGCTATAGAAACATGATATCTGATTTTTTCTGGGAGCAGTTGGAAGATTGTGTTGAAGATTTGTGGTTCCAACAGGATGGAGTCACTTGTGACACATCCAGAGAAACGATGCAATTGCTGCGGGACAAGTTTCCTGGTCGGATTATCTCACGTAACGGCGATATCAATAAACCAAACACTATTCCAGAGCTGAAACAGAAGATTAGACGCGAAATAGCCGGCATAGAACCTGAATTGTGTCAAAAATTACGTCATGCCACATGAGTCGCGGGGGTCATTTGAATGACTGAATGAATCTTTTATACCTAATTGTAATACACTAATCTAAAATGGCAAATTTAAAATGTTTGTATATTTTTATATTCTTCCTAGCTTTTTTTTATTATTTTATTGTGGAAACTCTGCTCTCCATAAGCGGTTCCACAAATCGGTAGAATTGGCGAATTTGAAACACAGGCTGGCTGCCTGTCTTCTTTTGACTATTTGGAGCTACTCCCTTTGTCTTCACATCTTCTTTATGTAAGCATTCTTTGGAAAACTCACATTTCAAAAGCCTCTAATAGATCCATGACATTCTTCTTTATTGTCCTGTGATCCACTCCATAAAGCAGCACGGCGTATTTGTAGCATTTGACAAAAAATAAATCTTCGTTTATCAGCTTTCGAGATATCTGTACTTGGAGACAAGTTATCATCAGCATATCAAAGATTATTAACAATCTATACATTCATTTTAGAGAGTACAGGAGGGGGAATAAGACACCACTCTGTCTTGCAACTCAATTTTTGTGTGGTTTATTTAAAAACCCTCACAGATGCGGTTTGAATCATGTAGAGATTTTTTACAAATCTTAAATCATTCTCATCTATCACACACAGTTTTATAAGCGTATCTACATTGTGTACATATTTTCTGACCTTGTTGCATTTCCTTGTTTACTTTGTTTAATTGCTATATTTTTGGCGAATATTCGCTTTCGTACTAATCTGATTATTTCCAGTGATGGAGAAGTTCATTACGGTCAGAGATGATATTCTATTGTTTAGCTTATGCAGTTTTGTGAGTCCTGCTACTTCAATTTAATTTTTTGAGTAAATTATTATATTCCTAACAGAAACTTGCGCAAATTTTTGGTGTTTTATAGGTATTCAAGGTGGTTATGGCGGAGTATAAAATACAACATTTTTCGGATGGTCCTATAAAGCCCAGTATGGATCAATCAGGGAATCTAGGATACCCCTGCGTTCCAATCTAGCATTGATAAAAGTTTTCTTCTAAGTACAGCCAACAATATGCAAATTACCTTTGTCCTGCTGGAAAGATATTCATTTAAATGTCCTAGAGAATTTGTAGGGATACATCCTTCAAAAGTATAAAATTTTACTGATGTTCGCAGTATGAAACAAGAGACATTAAATTCGAAACAATTTTGTTGCTTAATTGTAGTTGTAAAATTTGGTTAATTATTAATCTTCCTTACAATCCATTGATAATACATTGTTATCATTTCCAGGATGTAAGTTTTGCACAACGCTGACTCAAATCAAGAACTCACTAGGACAAAGATTCGTTTTGTATTTAAGCCCAAATATCCACAGTGAGCTACCGATTGAAATCAAAAATGTAAATTCTTTAACTTTGTTTAAATCTCGCCTAAACAAATTGCTGCTAAGTCAAGAGAAATCGAGAATTCATTCACTGCTAATGAAAAAATATGGCTAGCTTAAAAAATACGACACAAAAAAATAAATTCTCGAATGTGTCAAAATATAACCAACAATGATAAAAACACATAACCAGAAAAAGGTATCCAGAAATAAACTAAACTGTACCTGTTCATGACAAACCAATGGCTAATAATTTTATCACTCCTTCGCTAGCATATTAAACTATGTCTTCTGTTTCTGTAAGTTTGGCATAAAGCTGACTTTGTGTGGTTTATATTTATGTTTATCTAATATCGTTTGAACCCACCTTTTAGTTACACAGACATATGGGAGTACTTACATACACCAAAGCATTTATTAAATTCGGATTTTAGAATTTAGAATATGGTAGAATCGAATACTTGCTTGTTTAGCATTTGGCCAGTATATACAATTTATAATTTCACACTTTTACTTTCAGGACTAAGTTAGCTAATCGAAATACATATCTCATAAATAGCGTTGTTTACTAGAAGCGAACATGCGCAAATGGATATGGAGAATAAACTTCGCATCAAAACTAACGCGTTACTAAAATTTGAATAAATCAGTCTAATGCCTCGCGAACTACGATATATATTTTTCAATGCCAACTTCAATGTTCAAAAACGATGATCTGAAAAACATTTTCAAACAATTCACTAGATAAACCGGTAGATGTCTGTGTTCAGCTTTCTAAATTAACACCATAATGACTCTCTTGATTTTTTACAGATATATGTTTGTTGCAGCTCAAAATTATACGCATTGTCTTATCTCCTCGTCCACCCGGACAAGCAAGAATTTAGGATTTAGAAATTTAAAAATAACTTCAAAAATTTTATGTTATCAATGTTAACCACCCATTTTTCAGAGAACTTTCCACGGGCTATAACAGTATTTACCATCTTCTGGTTTCCTTTTTCGCCTGATGAATCGAACTTGCCGACGTTACGTCAATCAACCTGTTGGCTTCTTCAGAACTTAACGAAGCTCTAAAAGAGCCAACAGGTCGATTCATCAACAACCGTGGCAGGGGGAACCCATAAGATTTTTAAATAGTGAGGTAGGTTTAGTTTAAATTAGGTTTTTAGCCTATTTTAGCACAACCAGTCAAATAAGATTTCAAGCTCAGTCTTCATTTCATCTGTAAATTCGTAGTTATCCTTTCCTGCAACATATTAGTGTATCGTCCGCGAACATACTGTCAAAAGAAGCCTCCAGGACTTAACACACATCATTCAAAAAAGGTCTCAGAACACCTCTTTGTTTAACATCCCGTTCACTCTCAATCTAGTTAAATAACTCAAAATCTATTCTAGATCAAGTATTATATTAATATTGCGAACGTCAATATTTTCCTTCCATTTTGGGCACACACCCATTATCAAAAGTGTTTGCCCCGAAGAAACCTGTATCACATGTCATCATTAGACTCCAGGTACTTCCTTAACTGACTACATAGTACTATTTCTAATATTTCATTAAACACTGGCCGTTTGGCTGCCTTTGTTCTGGAGGTATATGGTAAAAGTTGGGTTTTAAGAAACAGTAAAAGTTATTAAAAGGCAATGGTTTTACCTGTTGAAATAAACCTCAGCTCGCGCCATATTGTCGATAGTTTTCAAATAAATGATATGCAGCCTCAATAAGACAAAACCTTAGGAAATTATTTGCCAAGATAAGATACAAGACTTGATTCGGTATGACATATCACATAACCAATCGTGGTTTACTGTTTAATGATATAAAATTCCCAAAAATTAAATTGTAGCCTTATTTTTCGAAATATCTGTACAAAACTATATATTTTTCAAAAGCCTAGGACAACCTCTATCAGAACGAATAAAAATATACTGTTTTGAACAAATTTAACACTCCAAAAAAGTTACAGAGAGTTTTGTTTTAAATGGACATTTTCGAAAAATAGGTTATAACTCTGAAACGGAAAGAGATATTCATGTGCCATGTTTCTACTAGAAAAATAGAGCTCCAACTACCACGGTCTTCGTCTCTTTTAGGAAGGGGAGTATCCCTTTAAAAGTGTCCAATTTGGCCCATCCTGTACAGTGACATTAAGTTTCTCGTTCAAAGTAGAAGCTTCCCTATTTTTAAAATTTTAAAAAGCTTTTTCCACGTAACTTTCGACGATGAAACCGAATCAGCAACTTATAACGATCCCACCTGTCAAATGTCGAGCAAAATTCTATACGTTTCATGCAATTGACTGACCCGGCAGAATAAATATCGAAAATTTCACTCCGAGCAAATGACTTACTTTTACTTCGGAAAATAACCTGAACCGGGAATCGATTAATTATTTGCCTTCTATATCCCGAAGAGTTCGCGTTTATCGAAGGTACTATATATATATAAAATCCTCTCATCATCAATCTTTACTTTTGTCCCGATCGTCCGGGGGCCTTTTGTATTCCCAAATGTACGTGTAATATATTGAATTCGCATTTGTTCCCTTTGCTGTGATACAAAAACAAGAAGACAGCAAATAGAACGCAGGTGTATATTAGAATCATTCTATCGTGGATATTTATTCTGTTTATTCACAATCATCATCACCGATACCAAATATAGAGTTTATTGACATTTTTGACCGCTTATCTCATTATTCCCTTAATACAGATTAATGGAAATTGAATGACACTGTAATGTGAGATTAAAATACTTATGGTAGCGCCTTTATAAGTAGGATTTGTGTATTCTTTTTTCAAAGAAACTTCCACTATTAACACCAACAATTAAGAAATCTTCTGGATTCATCACCGAGGCAGGAGAAATCCAGGAGATTTGTACGTACAATTTGTGTAGTTTAATGCATCATTATGTTTAAATTATTGCTAAATAAAAAAACTACTGGTCAAGTTGAACCTCACAAAGTCCTAAAAGGTCAGTAAAAGTGCTTGATGAAGACATTAAAGGTGTAAATCTAGCACGAGCTCACTCTTCTTATTTTAACAAAATGAAGTACCCACTCTAGATAAGATTTAGGTGGACCTTGGCCAGAATGACAATATTATATTGATAACTAAAAAACTTTTACACGTAGAGAGTGAGGTGACGAAAGTACTTGAGGAGTATAAAGCAATACCGATGAGAGTGGAATATTTTATCTTGATTAGACGTATTAATGTAGCTCATATTGTACATTGGGTAAGACAAAAATATGACCAGCGCTCGCCAAGCTTCCGTTGAACTCCTGGTCTATGTAATATTGCACTGCTGCCTCTACCCTGTAACTAAGTACGAAACAACCAAAAGCGCCAGCTTACGCAAAAGTGCGGTAGTTATAGCTTCGTCATTTGGAAAAAAAATATGTGTATTTTCTTAATGACATCCTTTGAATGGATGAAAATTTGCGCTTCTTGCGATCTTTAAGTTTCAAAAACAAGTAAATTTAAGTAAGTAACCTGTTTATTAAAAAATATTTTTCAGAAATTAAGCATACTATCAAAAAAATATATAAACTCCTGACCAACTTAATTGTGGTAATAAAAGCAATTCCAAGGTCCAAGGTCAATAGAAGATCACTAATAATAAATGTCGACTTTTGTTGATTTTTTTTAAATATATTTTTAATATGGGTTTTTTCTTTTTTATTTTATTATTGGTTTATTTTTTATAATAATTTAGAGTTGAATTAACAATGACCGGAAGGTCTTAAGGTCTCTTTCTGTTATACTGATATTTTGCTCAGAGAAGGGTGGAAAAAGAATAGTAATCATTGCGGGATAAAACATTTCCCAAGCAGACGTTAGTAGTCTGTGATAAATAACAAGGTTTTTAAAAAGTCACTCTGCTACAATAACGAAGTTAGTGGTGGGTATCATTGCCTGTTGCCTCTAAGAAGGTAAATTTAATTTTTGATAATTACTTGCCTAAGGGTTGGAATACGATTGTTTTGATTTAGAAGTTCATATAGGTAATTTTTCAAAGAAACTTCCACAGGATATTTTAAAACTATTTACAAAACTTGCTGACGTTTCGCAAATCATCCTGTTGTCTTCTTCGGAGCTTAACTGAAGCTGGCTCGCATTCTACTCTGCACTTGCTAATATATTATGTGAGGGTGGCCGAGGTATACATACAGGTAGTTACCAAACTGAAGGGCAAAAGATATTAAAAGTTCATAAATCGAATTTGTTTCAAATAATCCAAACAAATGCTGAATATAAAAAAATAAAATATCCGATGATTCTGTCGTCAGTGAAATTTTGATCTGCACTAGTATTTCTTGATTCTTGATCTTCATGGTGATATTGAACAAATATACATTTTTGCAAATTTGCATAAAATTTTGAATTTTAAAACTGAACCCCCAAAGTGGTTTCAAAGCACCAAATATATGAAATAGCGCATTTATGCCATATTAAAAAATCAAGGATATTCAAAATTTCCAATGCTACGAAACCTATTTACTGTTTGGTTCTTTAAACTTTTCATTATTCTAATTCTAATTATTATTATTCTGGTGTATGCTTATCAAAAATTTTTAAAATTGTAAAATTGAGAAAAGCCATTTTATCATCAATATCCGCCATACTAAGAATATTATACCAGGAAGCATTTTTCAATTAGGCCTGAAAATTTAGTGGTGTATTGGGTAGGATTGGGGAGAGCGACCCTGAAATATAAAAACGCGTTTAGTAAAAGGTGGCCCCAAATCAAAATTTGAAAGAAACTCACAGCAGCTTGAATTAGGTGATCAACAGTGACCACTTCTCGATCGTACTGAATTTTTACCTAGGTATGATTTAAAATACAGAGGTGATTGTATAATATTTAGAACTTTTTAATTTCTTCAATATCCTATGCACAAGTAATACTCCATACCAAGCACAGCCCTAGGCTACTAATTTAATTACAGATATCTCTTCAGGTGTCGTGGGTGAGGCATCGAGACGTGCATCTGTTGACCGTCGGTCGATACACTTACACCAGCGATCAGCGGTTTCGGGCGATACACCAACCACATTCAGAAGACTGGACGTTACAAATTAAGTATCCGCAGCACAGGGACTCAGGAGTCTACGAATGTCAAGTATCATCGACGCCACATTTGAGTCACTTTATTCACCTGACGGTAATCGGTGAGTAACCAATTGACAATGCTGTTATAACTTAAGTTTTTTTTATACGGGGTGGACCATTGTGAATAAGCCAAAATGCAATGCAATAGACTAGTGAAAATAATGAAATAAAACCAAATTTGCCTTAGTAAAAGATCTTTCGTTAGTGAGATCTTCTTCTTCTTCAGGTGCCGTCTTCGTTGCGAAGGTTGGCAATTCCTCAAGGCTATGCGTATCCGCGAATCAGTCTCGTAGATTTCTCATCCATAACTGGGGTCTTCTTCCTACACTCCTTTTTATATGAAGTTTCCCTTGCAGTATCAGTATCGGTCCATTTTACTCTTAGCATTTTGCGGTATATCTACATCTCGAATGCCATTAGTTTTCTCATGTCTAATTTTTTCAGAGTCCATGCCTCTGAACCGAAACAGCACCGAGAACACATAGCCACCCTGCTCATTTTTAAATCCAACAAAACATTCTTTTCATTTTCAGAAACGTTGTGCTTGCCAGTCCTATTTTGGTTTTGATTTCTACAGAACAGTCATCATTACTATTTATAATTATGCCTAAGTATTAATAACAGTAAACTTTTTCGTGTTTATTGGTGGTTGTTTCGTACTGTCTTGGATATTATCATGGATTTTGTCTTCTTTAAGGACAATCCTCACTTCGCTTTACTTAATCGTAAATCTGCGTACCCCTGTCTCACATCGCTGCGGCTTTCTGCTTCCTTCCACTTTCACCATCGCTCTCTAACTGAAATAAAGATATGTGATGATTTTTATATCTCTGGTGTCTAAATAATTCTTTTCTTTAAGAATTCTTATCAGTTGTTCGTGTCGGACCTTGTCGAAAGTTTGTTGTAATAAATGAACGAAACATAGAGTTCTTGATTCATATCTATAATAACGTTCAGTGCAAAGATTTCTTCTCTTGTTCCTAAGCCATCATGAAAGCCGAATTGAGTCACGCTGATATCTTGTTCTAATTTTTTGTTTATTCTGTTATGTATCAGCTTCAAAATTATTTTTAATATGTGACACATGAAACTGATTGTTAGGAAGTCGTTACATTGTCTTGCATTATTTTTTTTGGAATTCTCTGTGTATAATACCTGTCTTGTATATGGTGTAATGTAGATCTGTTAGATTATGTATGTTTTCCTCTATTATCAACTTAATAATTTTAGTGGGAATCCCATCGAGCCCTGAAGCTTTTCCACTTTTTATTGTCTGGATGACCTCTTCTTTAGTTATTTCTAGTCCATTGCGATCTAGTTCCATTTCTATTCTGTTAACATCTCTATCATCAGTTAGTTAGTGAGAGTGTTAAAATTTAGTTTTCGAAATTGTTATATCTTTATGGCTCAAGCGGCTTTTAACATATGGACATAAACATTTGGATTCGGTCGTTTTTCGAGTTAGGGATTCCGATTAAGATCAAAATTCGTACACTAAATTTATTTCGATAAAACGCAAAATTTTTCACGTATTTACTTTTAATAATTTAATGAATTAATTTTCATTTAATTAAAAGAGTTCGTCATAGGCTATGGATGAGAAATGAACACATTCGATGTTGTAATAAATGAATGATGAAAATACAGAGGAAACCAATTTTGAAATTGGAGCAAGTTTTAGTGGCCGATTTTTTGTGTAGAGAGTGTATATCGAAAAACGCCGAATCCAAATTTCCCTATCGATATTTCAAATACTGCTTAAACCATAGAGAAATAAAAATTTCGGGAACTAAAGCTTAATACTCTGTATGGCACTAATGAGCAACATTATACTAACGTTAAATATCATTAGTTCAGGCATTTCAAGCTTCTAAAGTCAAAGAGACTCTAATATTTATAGTTAGTCGTGCATGGTACTTTTAGTACTTTCGAAATAACTTGTATATTATAAAAATATAAATAATTTTAAAGGGTAATAGTCTTTCATTTATAACAATAGTGAGACTTCTTAAAGGCTTTCCATTTTGGTCACAATGTATGTCACGTATTTAATTTGAATTACCCTACTGGCATAAAAAAGTTGAAACTATCTAAAGGCTGACGTGTTTTGGACATACTGTTATAGGTCAATTTAGCAAAAGCAAATTAAACACACGTATTTATATAAATTTATATATGTTTGTATAATTCACCACAGCAAATAGTTCTCCATTTACGGCGTGTGCATGGAATGTAAAAACAAATTAAACAAACCTATTAATATAGAGTGGACGGCTAAAAAATAGAACAAATTAATTTAAAAATCAGGTATGTAATTTCAAGAAAAATATTCGCACTTATCTATCATAATAATCATAAAAAATTAGATGTTGATACAAGTTCTTTTTATTTCCATCCATCCATCATTTCCACCTTCAAGCCTAATGGATGTAGCATAATCTATACCTATCACAAACCTTTTATGACCAAAAAATAACAAACATAAATATAAATTTGAAATGAACAGATCAGTACATGGTACCAGTAAAACTTGTTTGTTTAACGCAAAATATCCAGAGAGAACTATTACAAGGTCAACAGTGAGTAAATTGGAAGAAAATTTATAGAAACAGGGCATGTCAAAGGAATTATTTTATTAGTTGTTGAAAATGCCCAGCAATAAGCTAATTGATTTAGAAAAAGTCTTCCGAAACATTACTCAGAATATTTTAATTAACTAGCCTTTCTTAAAGTCTTTTAATTTTAAATATGGGAAATATTCACGCTCTTGTGGAGAAAAATGCGGCGGAGCACCATCCTGTTGAAACGAAATCCGTCTATCTGATATATCAGGCTGATTGTGATTTGGGAAAGAAACTGCAAGGTAGGAATTCTAAATATCCACCTACAGTGAGATTTTCTCTCAGCAATTGTGGATTATTTGTACTCCAATACCTACAATTTTGTTTATTTACAATATCATTTAAAGAAAAAGTGGCTTCATCAATTCAACAGTATCTGACGATCAAGAAGTGGATTTAAGTTGCACATTTCCATCGTACCTTCGTGAAATTGTAGTCTGCGTTCGGAATCATCTTCGTCGAGCTCCTCTAGTATTGTAATCTAGTATAGATGATACTTTTCTTCTTTTAAAACGCTCAAAGCCGTTCGTTGGAGAACATCATTATTTGAAGCTACTGCAAGAGATGCACGATGGCGATTATATTCAACTAATAAAGTATTTAATGTTGTGTTCTCATTAGTTTTTGGGTGACCCGGCCTCAGACAATATTTTGCGTGCCCTGTTTCTACAAGTTTTCACTCAATTTTGCGTTAAATAAATTGAAAACTTCATATTGAGTTCTCGCTTTGTCTCCATATCCAATAAAAATTAACATTTCAATTCTCTGCGATTAATTTAGATGCGCCATAATCACTTTCTTTGCAGATAGGAATGTAATTACAACAATTTAACAACTTTGCTGGTAGTAGCAACGTACCTGTTCATTTATTTTTTTTAAAATCATTTGTTTATAAAAAGTAAGAGGTAGAGAGTAAGAGATAAGATATTATGAGCAAATTTTGAAGCGGGATTGGAAATAGTATATTATGCACCAAGTGCAGTAAACGGCATTTGATTCACGAGTGTATATGACACGAGCGGAGCGAGGGTAAACATGACTTGCTACCTTTCTTACCTGCAATAATAATTAATACGGTGGGCTTTCAAATTATAATCATTCTGACTTTCCTACTATCGTGGTGGGGATACACCGACAGCAATTCCCTATCTCTTGCAAACGCATTTTTCAGGAGTTTCGAAAGCTCCCTCTCTCTGAATTCAAACAAAATAATTTTTCAGAGGAACTCGAAATTTATCTTTCCTGCGTCGAAAAAAAAATCGAACTATTCACGGCAGTCTATTATGTAGATTTTCATTGTGACGGCGACGTCTCTTTAACACGGTCGCCCGATATGGGTAGAGCGCCACTCTAATGGGTAAATTTGTCTTACTCATTCGGGAAATGGTAACGCCGAGCGCCGATATGGCACAAGATCAATCTAAATAAAATCCGTCGATCCTCGATGGAGCCGTCGGGATCCGTCCACTCGGTATATCGATTGTTCGTTCCGTAAAGTTTCAATGAAAACAAATTATTCCGGGTAAATCACGAATTAGAAACTTTTGTTATCGGGAAGTTCAGTCGGAATGTCGCAAAATTACATTTACTTGATGAAGTGGAATTTCCAGATCGTATTTCGGAATGTAAATACTTCCCGAAATGTCGCAGGTTTTATTACTTGTTTTTCTATTCCGGAGATTACTTTTAATATTAGACCGCCCGGATCGAAATATGTTTTGTTTTTGGCTTGGGAATATAGCAAACCTTTCCAATTAAATTTGTATATAGCCTAATACTAAATGTCTTTATATTGTATTTCATAATGAATATATCGGGGGGAAACTCGATGAAAAGTTTATTTATTTATTTCGTAATGAAATTTCATAGTTGCTGAAGGATACAGGTAACTATGATATATGTTAGATCTTCTACGTAAACATATTTTATAGTAAAATATGAAAGACCCCACATCTAACACCATCTTTCACATGGTATCTCAAAAGGAATATAGGAATATATCCGAAGTATATTTTCTTTAATCGTCAATGATAGTTGCTAAACAACACAGGCACCTAAAATTTATGTTGGACGTCCCCTGTAAGCGTACTTTATAGTAAAGTGTAATAGACATCACACCTGATTCCATCTGACATTGTGTATCTCAAAATGAATATATAGGGGTGACACTTAAGAAAGTGTTTATTTGTTTATTTTATAATGAAAATTCGTGGTTACTAAATAACCCAGGCATTTATGATTTACGATACACCTCCTTTCTAAATATAGTTTATAGTAAACAATGAAATATACCAACAATTGACAACATTTTTACATTTTGTTTTGTTTATTTATTAATTTTATAATTAACATTCATGGTTGCTGAATAACGCAGGGAAACTATGATTTATGTTACATCCCTTAGGTAAACATAGTTTAGAGAAAACTCTAAAAGACCCTACACCTATCCTCATCTTACATTTTGTATCTCAAAATGAATACATCGGACCCTCATTCAGGGAAAAGGTTGCTAACCAACTCAGACAACTATAATTTATGTTAGATGTCCCCTGTAAACACATTCTATAGTATACTATAAAAGACTCCGGAGAAACGATGATTAATAATTTTAGAAATACGGATGACATAGAATATAATCGCTAGTAACATCGGCAACACTTACAAGAGAATTCGTGAGGAATGTGCATTGTATCTGAACTTATTGAAAATAATGGATATTAATAAGCAAAGGTCAAAATCAGGAAATGAAATGAAAATTAACAAATAATATGACATGTTAATTCATAATTACCTCGGGATGTTTGGTAATACAAAACGAGTCTATAGAAATAACAAAAAAAAATGATAAGGCTAAAGCATCCGCCATTAATATGAAACAGCTAGTTACCAATTGTGGAATTTCTCACTCTAAAGATAAAAATAGATGCTCTACTTTATGGTTTTTTGCGGCATAATGGCGATTACGCTCATAGTGAAAAGACGAAAATTATGTTATGAGGACCAGGACGAAGAAGACTCTTGGCTGCATAATCTGCCAGACTGGTTTAAGCTTACATCTATATAATTTTTTAGAAGCGTTTCCAATAAAATATCTTTAGACGCCAATGCCCGTAACGAATAGGGAGGAATAAAATACCCCACACCTGACACCATCGAACATTTTATTTCCCAAATTTTAATTCCCTGTATCTCACCTACGAGAGACATTTTAGTAAGGCATAATTGGGACCACCTTGTTTGTACCCATGATTAAATTAACAAATCTAAATTACCTAACCTTAATTTCTTAATAACGGTAAATAATCGGGCAACTTTAAGTCAGTTAAAGCGGCTTTTATAAGTTAATTAAGTGTATGTATGTAAAATGCAATTACTATTTTGCCATTTACGATGTATTTATTATGAACGTGTGACGTTCATAATAAATTCATTAATAAATAATAACAAAATAATATAAATGCTTCTAATCTAATGCAACTTAAAAAGAGCACACAGAATATTAAGATTAACAAACACAACAAACCTATCACACTAAACTATATCCATTACAAAGTCAAAGAAAACTCACTGAAATAGCAAGCCACCAAGGAATACTGTAAACAGGCAACCCCGATTTTTTCTTTATGTATTAATTTTGAACAATTCATCATATTCATTGAACACTTTTAACGCAAATAATAAATATGCGTAATAGTGAGACAGGCACTACTTTTGGTTTGTGTAATGCCTGGGCAACAACTAACATGGATGTTCAATGTCAACAACATGAAATTATTTTATAAAATGTGCTCGTGTTTTATCTTCTCTGACATTTCTTTTTTGGAGTCGTAATTATGCTTTAAAAAATTGTCAACATTAACAACAATGAGGTTAAGAATTTAACACTAAAGTTCCGCAACTAAAATTGTGTCTGCAATAAACAATTCCTTGTGACAATGCTAAATCCCTTGATGATGGCAAACTGTTGTTGTGCTTGTAGTTTCCTTCATCTTTCAAAGTCAGCAAAACATTAGGGCGGCAATATAGCAGCATGAGAAGCGGTAAACGTTAACCACCCCGGGGAAGCTGTTGGGCCCCTAATGGTTCTTACAATTTATTATATTATAGAGAACTTTTCCCTTATTTGTCGAAATTTAAGCCTTTAAAGTTTGTTAAACGATAATTTTTCTTAATATCCTTAGACAAATTATGTATTAAACTGTTTTTAAAATATAAAAAAAAAATAAATGCAAAAATAATATCAAAATCACACTAACATTAGTTTATTAGAACAATAAAGCGGTAACAAGGACACGTTGTTCCAATTAAATGGAGCGTCACATACACAGCTGTTTATATCTTATTCTCGATTTCTTTCAAGGAGTTATTTTTGAACTCTAGAAATTAAGCTTCCAGTTTTGGTTTAACGAACCCTACGGATTTTATTATTTTATTACTGGTCTAAGCAAATTAGTCGTAAAAACGGCGAATAGGAGAAACAAATAACAATAGGTATAATATAGTAAAATTAGACTTTCTAGAAGAAAAAAAATTTGTTTTGGTTACGTTGATTGTTGTCATTTTGTACTTTGAGCTCGTTTTCACGCCAGCCTTCAATAATCTGTCTACGCAAAATCGTTCAGCTCCATGGCATTTACACAACCCTGTCCTAAACGCAGCTGCATTGTTTTGAGTCCTAACCACTGGCATTAAAGTCTTGTTAGTTTTTCTCCAGCCTCTTTTAGCCATATTTAAAGTTATCTATCGAAATAATGTTCGACAAAATCACACCAATTAATGATCTGCATAAAAATTTGTTGAGTAATCTTGGCAATAAAGAGCCTTTCATTTGTCAACTGATGAACACAGAATCAGTAGAAATTTTTTACTAGCTGCAACAATCAATGTCGGTCTTTCGCAGCCTGCATTCGCTTTTTGAAAGATGTTTAACGAAATAGCGTACATTTCTCACGACATAGAAAATTCTACAGTTTTATAGGATTGCAAAGTTATTAAACCTTTAAATCAATATTAGATCATTTGTTCGCTTCATTTATTACTTGTTTTATTTATTTTGTTTGGATTTTGATGCCACATCTGCTGGATTCTGATTTTAGTGTTTAATAATAATAACAGGCATTATTATTATTAAAGAAAATACCGACATGCTGCGTATCGGCTGAACATCTAGCGATGAACATGCAGAAGGCCATCGTTTTCGGGTCCCTCCGTCTCTTGAGGCAAATCAGTTTGGCCGATGACCAATGACCAAGCAGACGCGGTCATCATCTTTATTGGTCTTCCGCGTGACGTCCTGTGGGGTCGGAGTCATAGGATACGTTACGACGGATTTTTACTAGATAATAATAATAGTAGCGAGGGGCAGAAGATGGACCCAGTTCCACTGAGCCTCCTCCTACTCAATCCCTACTCACACCTTCACGTGGCGAACCCTGGAAACCAGCCTTTCGAGATCTAAGATCAGGTAATCAACCCCGGTGGCAGATTGTTAAAGGTTGGGCGAACGCGAGAGGGAGCACCAGAAAGCACAACGGTACGGATGGCAGAAGAGTAAGACATTACCAATGGCATTCGTGGCGGATGATGCGATACCAACCAACAAGGAAGCGTCTGACCTCAGTGAGGCGGCTAATCAACAGCGGCATATCCTCATGTTAGAGGCGGCTGAAACAAGGGTGTCGGAGCCCGTAGGAGCTTATCCTACAAACTCAAGAATTTTGGAGTTATGGTTAACACAAGAAACAAAAGATACTCAGGCGGGCTGGGACAGCAGGACCCAGATCGGAACCGTCATGAAGATGCACCTGCAACCGACCATAGGCAACGAAACGGACACGACCAACAACCAACCACAACTACAACTACAGCCGCAGGATGAAGCAGATGTTGCTGAGGCTTTGCCGCAGCCCACCGCATCACAAGGCAAATCGAAGCAAAGGACTAGATGGACCAAAGAAATGAATGAATACATAGTCCGTTGCTACTACAATATTACGCGTTTAGAAACCAGGTGTGAACCATATGGCGCACTATTACATCGATCTGTGTTTATTAACAACCGAGTAACTGCAGATACCATCTCAAGAATCAAAAGAAAAGTTGCCCTCGAGCTTGGCATGTTGGAGGAGACTGATGCGACTGAACCTGTTAGGGAGAGAGCAGCTGAGGAATAGCCTAATTTGAGCCCTGAAAGAAAGGAGTTCGAAACTCAGTTCATACTTTATAACGGAATGGATCCGAGAACAAGGCCTGCACTGCCCAAGTTAATCTTCAAGAGGAACAACAACATTATCTCTCAGATTGATGGAGTGATTGAGAATAAAATCACGAATGACATTAACATCTATGAATTACAGAGTCTAGTGTATGCTGGTGCCTGCACGACTCTAACTCTGAACAAACAACCTCTGACCCAGACATCATGGAAAACCAAAACTCCAACTACCCCTCCCTGGGAAAGACGCCTAAAGTCAAAAATCGAAAAACTGAGAAAAGATATAGGTATGCTTACACAGTATCTGAAGCCGAATCATAGTCATAAAGTTAAGAAGAACGCGGATCAAATTGTTAAGGACAACCAGTCCCCAGAAAATCCCACAATCACTGAAATCTTAGACTTTCTAAAAATCAGATTGACCGCATTTTCTACAAGGCTGAGGAGATACCGAGTTAGTAACGAGCGACGAAAGCAAAACCACCAGTTTAAGACAAATCAAAAAAGATTTTATTCAAATTTAATTGCACAGGTGAGTAACAGGACTGACAAGGGAGAAGAAAACGGGAAGCTTCCAACCGCCGGTGCAGTGCGAGACTTTTGAGAAATCTGGGAAAACGCTACGGAGCACAGACAGGCCAAATGGTATTACGACGAGAGACGAACAACGAGTAAACTACGTACAATGCTTGATTAGAAAATAAGAGCCAAAGAAGTCACTGAGTTTCAAACACCCTCAACTGGAAAGCACCCGGTCGGGATAAGTTGCAGAACTTCTGGCTCAAGCAATTTAAGTCAACACACCGGCAGCTAACAAATTGCTACACTTTTCTTCTGGAACATCCTCAGGAAATGCCTGTCTTCTTGGTTAACGGCGTGACTTACCTGATCCCCAAAACATCCGACTACAAACAGAACCCAGCCTCCTATAGACCCATTACATGCTTGCCCTCAATCTACAAGATATTTTCCTCAATATTATCTACTAAAATCTATGTACATCTCGAAAGGAATAACTTACTTGATGAAGAGCAGAAGGGGTGTCGGAGGGGATCTCGTGGATGTAAGGAACAGCTCCTTATTAATTCGGTGCTGGTGGGATGTGCTGTAAAATCAAAAAAGCCTCTATACACCGCATATATAGACTACCAAAAAGCTTTCGATAGTGTGCCTCACTTGTGGCTTGCCGAGGTACTTGAACTCTATAAAATCGATAAGCACATTACCGACTTTCTTGCTTCGTCAATGACGAGTTGGAGGACCAGGCTTATGCTCAATGCGGGCGATAAATCCATCAACGCTGGGGAAATGAACATCAGTCGGGGTATGTTCCAAGGAGATTCTCTCAGCCCTCTGTGGTTCTGCCTGGCTCTCCGCCCCTTGACTGGGATGTTTAACAACCAAAGAAAAGGGGTCAAAATAGCAGACTGCGGCAAACCAATATCACATCTTTGGTATATGGACGACTTCAAGCTCTTCGCCGATTCCAGGAAACATCTAGAGGATTTACTTACATGTGTTGGTCAGTTCAGCAACGATATCAAGATGAAATTCGGGCTAAGTAAGTGTAAGATAAGCTCTATTGAAAAGGGCAAAGTTATACAGCATTAACGGTTTGTGGTAGGCTCGCAAGGCCTTATTGCCAGCATGGACGAGACGGAAAGATACAAGTATCTTGGGTATGCGCAAGCTTTGGGAATAGATCATCACAGGGCCAAGGAGCAATAAGAACTTCGGAGATTAATAGCTATCCTAAAATCACGACACTCTGCTAAGAACATGTCAAAAGCTATTAATACTTACCTATAGTGTCGGAGTTGTGCGCTGGACGGAGACAGAATTGAGGGAGATCGACGCCATCACGAGGACAGAATGCCGTAAGAACCACGTACACCACATAAGATTCAGTTTGGAGAGATTTCACCTACCTCGGTCGCAGGGAGGGAGAGGTATAATAAGCGCCCACACTTCGCACTGTAAGCAAATTGATAGCCTCAGAAAATATTTTATCGGGAAGGCCGGTAGCAGCATGATTCACCGTGGGATTGTTCGTGCTGATCGACGTTTGACCCCGCTTAATTTAGAGGATAGTGTAGTCGACCCGTCCTCGACAATGACAACCGTAGCCCAGTCTAAGGCACACTGGAGAGGAAAAGCGCTACACGGTCGGTACCTAGCGATTTTGGAGGGCGACCGGATGGATACCGTCGTCTCTACGGCTTTTCTGCGTTCGGGCGGTTTGTTCCCCGAGACTGAGGGATTTATCTTGGCTATCCAGGATCAAGTCATGGCTACAAAATCATACAGAAGCCGAATACTTAAACAAAATGTGGAGAGTCTGCCGTATTTGCAGAAAGGTAGAGGAAAGTTTGGACCATCTAATGGCAGGTTGTGAAGTATTAGCTCATAAGGCTTACCTCGACAGACACAACCAAGTCGCTAAAATAATCCACCAAGAGATCAGAGTGCAGTACATGGGACTAAAAGATACGGTACCGTACTACCTGTATGCATATACCAAACAACATCCCAGATATAGTCTTGGAATTAAAAGATAAAAAAAAAAGCTCTCATCATAGACGTGGCTATACCATTGCCTAGCAACATATTCGAGGAAGTATACTGAGAAAATCAATAAATACTTGCCGGTAGCGGATGAAATAAAAAAAATGTGGAGGCTACAGTCAGTGCGAATAATACCCATTGTTGTCGGGGTGACGTGCGAGATCCCAAAAAGCTTACAACCAAGGACTTTAAACTCTGAGTTTTGGAAACCAAAGACTTTATATCCCTATGCAAAAGGCAGTGCTTCTGGACACATGTACTACATGTACACATACCTAACCACCGATGAAATGCAGTGGAATATGCAGATTTTAACAAGAAAAAAACTAACAAATATAAATAAGTCCACCTAAATTCACAATATGAAAGTTTTAAGCAAATCAAAGATCCCCCTTTATCTAAATAAAAAATAATGAAAGAAAAAAAACGGACACTGGAAAAAAGCAAGGACAATATTCAAAAACGACTAAAAGAAATATAAAGAGAAGAAGAAATAAATAAATAAAAATTAAGCGGTTTAGCCCCTCTTTAATCTCACCAGCTCTTTTATTTCTTTTTAAATGTAGAAGTTAATGTAAAAGAGTTCCGAAATGTAGCTGTACTATCCTTGGGCACATAGCATTGGTTACGGTGACGGGTGGCCTTTTATGTAAAGAAAATAAAGTAAAGAAAAGAATGACCTGGGTCTTGGAATGATTTAATTTCAGACCATTAACTTTGGAGATTCTAGAAATAATCTCAAGATCCTCATTTATGCCAGTGAAAAAGAAAGCTACATCTTTGACCGAGAATGATAAGTAAATTTGCATATCATTGGCATACTGATGAGAATACCATTGATTAAGGTACCTAGAAAAGTTGGAGGTGTAAAGAGATTACAATAAAGGTCCCAAAATGCTGCCCTGCTGAACTCCCCTTAAAATTGGGAGAAAGTCAGACACTTTAAAATTAGAAGATTATGATTTAAGGTATCCAAGATTATAATCCAACAAAATCAAAAAAGTATTTCTTGCCACATCCTGAGCCCTAAAAAGGTCATCAGTGACATTAGCAGTGCAGTGCAGTTACTGTGCCCGGGCCGTATACCCAGATTGGGAAGCAGGCAAAATATTCGAATCAGCAACATGATTATGAATTTGATCATATATTTAATATTTTAGACATTACCCAGCTAATAGAGAGAAAATATGAGATTTCAGATGGTGAAGTAATCTTAAGAATAGGTATTATAGTAGCCTATACATTGGTTAGTAATAAACGTCACCATTGGTGTCAGATGAGGAATAATTAAAGAAAGTATTTTCATATCGATGCCATCCACACCTTTTGCGTTTGATTTAATTCTGGATAATATTCTTTCCACATTCTCTCAACTGTTACGGTTGCAAAGGTGTGCCGACTAGCAATTCCGTCATAAGCACGACCCAAATACAACTCCAAAATAATATCTTTGTTAGCCTGCTCTTCACCAGCAGGAGATGGAACACTTTCTTTAAAAAACTTTAAGACTCAAATGCCTGTAGCAACTTCAGTTCCTCAGCTCTTAAGCTCATTAGCTGGAAAAAGGGATATGCAAAACGACGCAGCTGTATGAAAGTTGATTTGCGATGCACAATGTGTCCTAATTGTTTTGGACAGAGCTTCTTAAATGCCATCGATACTTATATTTCATTAGCAGCAGTTGTAAATAGGGGAAATACTTAAACGAAAGACAGACCGAGAACTCGAATCTATCTTAAGGGTAGTGTGAAAAGAAGTACAGAATGACATGTGTAAAGAATATCATATGACTACTAGAACTTTCCCATAAATATTTTATTTTAATTGGGCCTTTTCAATTTTTGTGTTTATTTATACGCAAAGACATTATATAACCATTTTATGTATAATATATATTATGTTATGTATAAAATGTGCTATAACATTTTCAGGACAATTTTACTGTTTAAAAGCAAAAGCGCGTTGAGGTCACCTTTGAGATGATTTTTTGAAAGAAAGGGAATGAAGCTACCACTGAGGAGGTGGGGGCCTACAGAATCAATGTCAGCGCTTCACTCTCGCTTAATCATGGCCTCTAAGCAGCTCATCTGTTCTTGCATAATCATTTCGCAGATACGAGAATCACAATTGATTGATAAAATTTAGGCAAAGCCTAAATTTTATCAATCCACACTTCAATGCACCCTCTAATATTTTCACTTTGTTGTTCGTAAATAATTTTTTATAAATTTATTATTGTATTGTAAACCTAGAGATATGGTAAAAAAATTGCCTCGGTTAGTTAGTGAGTTATGTTACCCTACACCCTGAGAACCTGCAGGGTGCAAGACTCGCAACATATAACTATGGGAAAGATGCGCAGCGGGCAGTCAGTTGAAAATGTTTATATTGTAATCTTGTAACCTTGTAATGCGAAAATAAAGTTATTTTTTTAAAACCGGCAACCACGGTTGTTTTGTATACCGAAATCCGTCATCTCCTTAAAAGCCCTGTATTTTACAAACTACAAAAATGTGCGGGCCTTGTCAATTTCGAGGGGATTTGATGGTTCGGGACTTTCTAGCAGAATGCTAAATATACTTTTAACATAATAGACAATTTCACCTTCTCTTTACTTCTGAATAGACACTAAATTTTATCGCACATATTATTTTGAATTTAACATAATACAAAAAGATTGTCTTTTTGAGCTAGGTACTTTCAGATCCAAATATATAATTGAGCGTAGTTACAAACCTAGTTTAAAATAAGTTAAACAACAAAAATCTTTTTGATATGCTGTATATTTTAGTTTATTTTCAGAATTTGTTAACATTTACTTTAATTAAGTTTCCAGTGTGTTGTGAAGTTTATGTCTTTTTCTTAAATATCAACTTTTTCTATAATCTTAACTAAAACAATCAATCAATTCCGAGTCCGAACCCGGACCCCGAAGATAGTATTTTTTATTGCTTCTTATAATAACTACTATGTTAGGTTGGTATAATTTTGAAGACTTGTGTTTAGTAATTAATAATTCACATTACATTGCAAGAAATAAATTTTTTCAGTTCGGACTTTCGTATCTTTGCACCAAATTATCCTTCATATCTCCTCTATGTAGTGCCAGAAACTAATACATATATTTCCGCCCATTGCCGTATACTGTTAAGGTCGAACGGAATATTTCTATTCCGCAAACCTTAATGGCGGATACCAATACATTTTAATGCTCATCTGAAATGGATGAACCTCTTTGATGCAGCGTGAGATACACCAAAAAATACCCAAAAAAATCCTCTATCTCGTTAAAAATAATTCGTTTTCTTGGCGACATTGACATGAGAAGGGTATTTTCCGTAAAAGGATGAACTCTTATATCATCGAAAAGTGTAGAGGAAAAAGGGACATTTTTAGAATATTTCCCGAAATAAATCTGGTTTACATATCTTCTTCTTACCGAAATATATATACGTGTTAGCCTTTTTTTGTAAAAGCTAATCCAAGTTAGTTTAACACGTTAAATAAGAACACAAAGTTGTTCAGATTTACGAGAGGGTCACGTGGCCGCCGGCCACAGATGAGCCGAATCTTCAGAGTAACATTGGCAGGACCTAGAGCAAGCTGACTATACATGGGTTAGAGAGACAGGAGTCGTAGACAAATAGCCGGATCATTCATCAGTCATTAATGGTACAATTTAATGTAAAACTTTTTGTTTTGGCCACAACGCTCCATCCATCCTAGGTGGCGTGAATACCTGCTTGTAATAGTAAAATATCATCAACGCCCTCCGAAAATATCGAGACGACATATTAGTGAATTCGAGCTTAAATACGGACGCGAGCCGCTTGTAAGAGAATGGCGGACAAAGATCGGCTTTATACTTAGGCCATAATTCAAAAGCCATTGTGCTGCAATGATAAACGTGTGGGTAAAGCAAAACTAGCAGGCAAAACAGCGGCTGGCAGAGTCCGAGACAACCGCGAACGCCATTTGCGAACCACCTGTGGATCAAAACAATGCGGAGGTAAAATACACTCCAGATTTAGCCGAAACAATGGTTAATCATGGTCGTAACGTTACGTAGAAAACGCCTCCCCTTGCGGCGCGGAAGGGAGGGGTGTCCTTAAATTTAAAATGTTGCTTTATTCACTGGAGCTTTCGACAAAAAATTGAGGGAGTTATAGGGCACGAACTATTGTAGGTTTGGGATATGTGGAGTTCTATTAGGGTTGCAATTTAGAATTAGTTTTATATTAAACAAATTTTTACGAAATTGACAAAAATATAACGGTGGATTTTTTTTTTAAATGGAACTTCTTGTACATTTATAGTGTTTTTGGGTTTTGATTGAGTTTTTTTTTTTGACTGATCCTTAAATAATCGAATTTTTGTCCAAGTATTACCTCGTTTTAATTTCTCCACAACAGGTCTTGTTAGCGCGGATATTCATCAGTGACAAAATTTTGACGTTTAATTTATTTTTACCTTCCAAACAAAATTCTTAAAGTAACTAAGACAGGCGTATACTATCTTCATATGAAAAATAGGGACAAACTTACAATTGTAAGCGGTTTGAAAAAAGACAATATAAAAAGCAGTTGTTAATAAATTCTTTTGAAAATGCAAGTGAAAGTAAAAAATAGCAGCGAAAGCACTGTTATTCAGTATCATATCGAAGAATACTGAAGATTGTCTGATTTAAGAGTTTCATAGTTCAAAAACGAATGTAGCTCTTCGGTTTTGAAAAAAAAATCTAAAAATATGATGAAAATTACGCATCAAAATTTTTAAAAATGACATTTTTAGTCGAACTGTGGATATTTTTCAAATCTTGGCATAAGGATTCTGTAGAAACATCATATCATACCATCATATCTTTAACATTCCAAGTTTTTGTCCACATTTGTTTTAATTAGATCTAGTCGCATTTTTCAAGTTCGTAGCTCTTCAGGAGACGAGAATGTTGATGTAGTTCCCTTAATTTTTTTGCCAAAAATCCGGCATGCAACTACTAGTCAATGCGGAAAGAGAAGTTTTAGGTTGATGGCTGCAGGTTTGAATAATCCCACATTACAAAAATTGGTAAAAAAACTGATTTTCACTGAAATTTCATCCAAATCTACATGGAAAAGTAGCGTCTCCCTAATTTTTTCTGGATTATTCGTCAAAAATCTTCTTTAGAGCTACTGTTCAATCTTGCTAGAGGTTTGCAGTAGCTTCCAATACAAAACTTGATAAACAAATTAGTTTTAGCTGGAATTTAATCAAAAGACGCTAGGAAAAGTGAAGTCATTCTTTTCTTGTTAGTTTAGTATTTTTAGGTACTGTTTATTACACTATTAGAAATTATGGAAAAGCTCATTTTGACTGGATAATGACCAAAACAATTGATGTGGATGGGTTTACATAAATTTGATAAAGTATTGATTGTCGTGTGCCATTTTGTTATTAAAACTCTCCTCCAGATTTAAATGTTTTACTAAGGACTGTAAGGGAGATGAGCAATACCTAAGTAAATACCATTAAAACAGACGTACAGCACTGTATCGGCAATTTTGATGATTTTGATACAATATGGCTTTGTCTACAGAATATGTCTTACATATGTAATATAATGTTTCTATTATGTTACTTCCGCTAAATGCACTGATTCTACATTTTATTACTTGACTACTTGCTATAACTGTACATTTTTATATGCAACATTGTCTTTAAGTAAGTAACACTTGATCAAAATATCGCATAGGAAAAACCGTCAACCACCTAAAATGTTTATTTCCCCATCAATAACTTTTCCATATTTTTACCCCCAATTCATTTTCGGATACGTGGGAGTGTGTGTACTTCTTTTCCGTTTATGTGCCGCTTTCATGCTTCCGCGGACAAAAATAATTTTCGCGAAATGTGATGTATTTTCAGAAAGAGAGAGCGAGAGAAAGAGAGAGAAACCTGCATTTCCTGTAAATTTGAAATACCTTTTTCGTTTGCCCCAAATCTTGTTAAGTGTAACAACGAGGCAACCTAAAGGAATTAAATTTGCGGAGGCCTTTGCTAAAACGTTCCCGTATTCCATAAAAGCCCACTTCTGGTTAGGTAAGTGTTACATATACATCCGACATGTTTTACATGAAAAAAAAAATGCCGTTTGAGGAGTTGTAAGGCTTTTTGTTATTACATGCCACCGCCGTTGTAGTTCGTTATCCCGATTAGTTGCGGTGGTTATGAACTGAATTGTAACAGTTACCTTCAACTGGTCAGATAAATTTAATTATAATCAAAAAATTCACAACTTGAAAGCTAGGCAAAAAAATTAAACACGTATTTAGGCAAAACTCTCGTAACCAATGCATTCAATACATTTTAAGGAAGTTATTGCAACAAATAAATTTCGACCAAATTTATTTCCACAACCCATACGTCAAACACAGATAAACAGTTAACCTCTTACCAGTTCAAAAACCAACCTCTCTCATGGGCGCCACAGTCGTTGCAGCATAGAGCCTTAAATTAGTCTAAATTATACGTTATTATTATTATTATTAATTATAGTTTGCGAGGTTGCCCTCTGATAAGTCATCTTAATATGTAATAGAAATTTGCAGAAATCCTGCAATTCCCTCATTATACGCAATCATTTTAAAAGAATCGTAAACCTAACTACTATAGGGATTGACTTCTATCACCAACCGAACCTTTCACTGTGCCCAATATCTTATTTTTGAACGATTTTGATGAAACAAAACTACACAAAAGTATCCAAAAAGTAATTTTTTTAGCTCACGATATCTAGAAAGACCCATTACAAGATCCATAGTGATTAAAATTGAGAGAAATTTTATATAAACATAAAAATGTAAAAGATCGTCCATTCCCAGGTGGTTCATTGAAATAATGATTTCAGTCAACGAACAGCTTTGCGTGTATTAAAAGAAAAAAATATCGCCCGTACAAGAAGGGTTATATTAGTAGATTGATGAAGTCACGCTTTGTGCAAATCGCACAGTAAATAAAGAAAATTGTAGGTATCGGAATATAAGTAATCCCCGATGAATGACAGAAAATCATACAAAACATCCGCACGAAATAAATGTTTCGGCAGGGATTTTGTATAATAAAATTATTGCACTTTATTTCCTCGATCAAAATCTTACTGGAGCCCGATATTTGCAACTTCCAAATTCCTGCTCTTGCAGTTTCTTTAACAACTCCAAATCAGTCTGATATGCCGGATAGACCGTCTGATTTTAACAGGGTGGTGCTCCGCCCCAATCTCCCGAAGAGCGGATTGGTAGAAGTTGATCAATAGGTTAGTCCAGGGGTTCCCAAAGTGTGCGCCGCGGCGCCCTGGTGCGCCGTAGAATGTAAAGAGGGGCGCCGTAAGTCCATCATCATTCATTATCCGAAACATGTCCGAAACAAATATACGCGGGTACCTTATTTGAGCCCTCGCATCTATAAAAACATAGTTACCTACTAACCATCGCGTCGCGGCGTTTCTCACTCGCCAAAAAACCTACGCCCGCGCCGCCCTGATACCCTACCCCCCCTCCTAAGTCTTTAGTAGCATCGGGCGAGCTGCGACGGACGGACGTGTCATAGTGTTTTCTTTCGCTTTGTTTTTCGTCAAATATCTCACGCAAAATGGACAGATTTTTATTAAATAAACAAGTTGGCAGTCCAAATGACAGTGATAATGCATCAACTAGTAATGGCAAGGAAGCAAAGAAGCGGAAATATCGTAAATACGATGATAGCTATTTGGACTTTGGTTTTACTTCAATAGAAGTTAATAATGAAGAAAGACCGCAGTGTGTGCTTTGTTTAAAAATATTGTCATCCGAAAGTATGCTTCCAAGTAAGTTAAAGCGACATCTTGAGACAATTCATCCAACTATGGTTGAAAAATCGCGTGATTTTTTTCACCGAAAATTACAAAATTTAAATAAAACAAAAAACGTATTCACTCAGCAAGCCTCAGTACCTAACAACGCACTGTTAGCATCATTCAAGGTAGCATACAGGGTGGCAAAATGCAAAAAACCTCATACTATTGCAGAAGAGCTTATTCTACCGGCTGCTCTCGACATGGTAAACATTATGGTTGGAGAATCGGCAGGAAAATTAATTTCCAAGGTACCCTTATCTAACAACACGATCGGTCGAAGAATCCATGACATAGCTGAGGATCTCAATTACCAATTAATAGAAAAAATCAAAAACAATTATTTTGGTTTGCAACTTGATGAGGCTACTGACAGTAATAATGATGCGCATCTTATTTGCTACGTACGCTTTCTGACTGACAATATTATTGTCGAAGATCTGTTATTCTGCAAAACCATTACCGAAAGTGCGAAGGCCCAAGACTTATTTGAAATTATTGACAATTTTTTTGTAGAAAATGGTTTGAATTGGGAAAAGTGTATTGGTATTTGTACTGATGGCGCTCGATCCATGTCTGGCAGGTATGGAGGAGTACAAGCGCTTATTCGTAAAAAAGCACCGAATGCTTTGTGGACCCATTGCATCATCCATAGAGAAGCTCTTGCATCAAAATCTATGAGCTCCGAACTTAACCAAGTACTGGAATCTGTAATTAACGTAGTAAACTACATAAAAACTAGGCCTCTTAAGGCCAGACTTTTTAAAAAACTATGCTTGGATATGGGGGCTGAGCATACGGCCCTGCTGTATTATTGCAATTCACGGTGGCTATCACGTGGAAATGTTTTATTTCGTGTGTTCGAATTACACGAAGAAATTCGAACTTTTTTACAGCAAGAACGTCATGAAAGCGCCAAATATTTTACTGAACCAGACTTTTTGTTAAAACTAGCATATTTGTGCGATATATTTGAGAAACTAAATAATTTGAATCTGTCTTTGCAAGGTAATAACACGCACATTCTGAAACTATCGGAGAGAATTGCGGCATTTAAAAAGAAACTACAGTTGTGGATAAATAAAATGAATGAAGGCGGCGGTCAAGATTGCTTCCCGCAGCTGTATAAATATGCGGCATCTAATGAATTGGTTGTCTCACCAGACCTGATTGCCCTCTTCACGGAACACCTATTGAAGCTCAGCGAATGGTTTTCGGCGTACTTTAAAGATGATGATGTTGAAAAATTTGCATGGATCAAAGATCCTTTCCACGCACAAGCTCCACCAGGGTTCACATCACAAGATGAAGAGAGTCTCATTGAGCTCTCTTGCGACAGCAGTCTTAAAACTAGATTCATCACTTCCGACTTGTTGGAGTTTTGGTTATCAATTCAAAATGAATATCCAAATTTAGCTTCAAAAGCTTTAAGAATTTTCATTCCGTTTGCAACGTCATATTTATGCGAGTCTGGTTTTTCAGCTGTAGCTGTAATTAAGAACAAATATCGCTCGAGAATCAATGTGGAGAAAGAAATGAGAGTAGCAGTGTCAAGTCTTATTCCCCGCTTTGAAAAACTGTGTGCATATCACCAAGCTCACCCATCACATTGATTTGACTGACAATCGTACATATTTTATTTTTGTTTTTCATAAGACTTAAGAAATACACAAGTTATTTCCAGTTTTAATTATTTTATAATATTAAAAAGTCTGTTTGATTGTAAGTGTTTTAATTTATAATCCTATCTAACCTAACTACTATCATAAACAATTATTATAGGTGCCTATTTCTTCTTTTTTAAAGAGCAGGGCGCCGTGATAAAGTACTAAATTTGTAACTGCGCCGCGGGATAAAAAAGATTGGGAACCCCTGGGTTAGTCTACTGGATTTTTTACTCTGCGGATAATGAAAATCAAAAGCGTATAAGGAAAAACCACAAAATTTGTATAATTAAAAATTTAGAATTAAATTGGAAACAAGGAAAATTAATGAATATATCCTGAATAATGTGTTCTTTAACATGCCCTGTTTCTATAAATTTTCTCTCAACTTTATTGAGTGTGGATCTTGTAATGAGCCTCTTTGGATATTTTGCGTTCAACGGATCACAAACTTCTTGAGCTAGTTGTCTCTACATCCAATAAAAATTAAAATTTCATTTCTCTGGGTTTAATTTAGGTGCGCCACATTCACTTCCTTTAATTGTGACAATTTAAGAACTTTACTAGTACTAGGTTCTCATCTGTCGATTTCAAAATTAAACTATTGTTTTTAATCTTTTGCTCATAAAAAGTAGGGTATGCGACAAGGATTATAGGTAAAGAAACAATATGTACTTTTTGACCCACCCTATATTTTAGCTGTAATATGTAGGGTGCGTGTTAATTTGTTACCTCCACATAAACTGCTGCAGTTTGACAATCGTGGCACAATAGTATATTATGCAACAAGTGAGGTAAACGGCATTTGACTTACGAGTTTATTTGACACGAACGGAGCGCAGCGAAGCCAGTTTTTAATAAACGAGTGAGTTAATAAGTTTACCGAACGTGTTGCATACTATACTTTTTCTACGACCGTTAGTTTTTGGGTACATTTTCGCAAAAAAACACTAATTCATTCACTGACATGACAGTCAGAAATGACAAACGTCAAAATTCAAAGCGTGGGAAATATCTCCGAAAACATCCGATTGCTCCCAAATCCGTGCAGTAAAATTCGGGAAATGTCCAAAGTGGCTCGGACTCATGGGAAACAAAACTGATGTGGTCAAGTGACGCTTTCCGCACGCTATATCGGTGGGTAATTGGGTATTTTACAGACGGGAGTAGAAAAATTAGTATATTATGCATCAAGTGCGGTAAACGGTATTTGACTCATGAGTTTATTTGACACGAGCGGAGCGAGTGTTTAATAAAAGAGTGACTTAAAAAGTTTACCGAACCTGTTGCATAGTACACTTTTTCTACGACCGTTAGTTTTTGGGTACATTCTCGCAAAACAACACGAATACATTCACTGACATGACCGTCAGAAATGACAAACGTCAAAATTCAAAGCGTGGGAAATATCTCCGAAAACATCCGATTGCTTCCAAATCCGTGCAGTAAAATCCCGGAAATGTCCGAAGTGGCTCGGATTCATGGGAAACGAAACTGATGTGGTAAAGTAACGGTTCCCGGAGGCTAGATTGGTGTGTAATTAGGTGTTTTACAGACGGGAGTAGAAAAAAGTATTTTCCGGAATTTTACCGCACGGGGTTGGGAGCAATCGGATATTTTCGAAGATATTTCCGACGCCTTGAATTCTGACGGTTATGTCAGTGAAGGTATTCGTGTTGTTTTGCAAACATGTACCTAAAAACTAATACACAGGAAAATGTTATGCAATATATCAAACAATTTAAGTAAAAGGTACAATTAAAATCTAGTGAGCTAGTCGGTAAGTTAAGTGACATTTATAATTTAAATTTCCGAGAGAAATTTTACTTACCGTTCACATGAACTTTAGTGGCTTGCCAAGACCAATTTTGCGATTTTTAAATATCATTGGTACAAACAAACAAAATTGCTTTTTCTTGCTTATACTATCTTAAAAATTTAATCCTCATAAAAGCCATACCCTTCGATGACTTTTTTACAATTACAGTCTTTTTCTTTAAATACTTAATGATCAATTGTAAAAGTTAAATAAACAACATAACGTTTTCAAATTGTGTAGTTTATATGACATATCCAATAATACATCTTTCTCTCTGTCTAACGTACACAGTTAAGAAAAGACAACAATAGCAGACTTTGTATAAAACTTCTGGATTCCTCCTGCGTTGGTTTTTCTTGAGTCGAACTAGCTAACGTTTCGCCAATCATCCTGTTAGATTCTTCTGAACTTGACTGAAACTGGCACGCATTTTACTCTGTACCTGCTTATATATTGGTTGAGGGGGAGGAGCTAAATGACTGATGACTGATGACTGATTCCCATATTGGTGAAAAGTAGAAATCTGAGTCGCGGTTAAGATTGTTAGGCTGTTTAGAGATTTATTGGTGAAACATTAGCAGGTTCGACTAAGCAAAAATCGGCGCAAGAGGAATCCAGAAGTTTTATAAAGAGTATTTGTAATTCGGTTATTTTTTATTTTTTGCCAAAATTCCATATTAAAAATGCATAAAATTGCAGCAATAAACTGTGAGTAGATCATTTCTGGTAATCTTTCGGTGCTTGTGCAAACCTAATGAGATTTTACTAGTTCGTAGTGCAAATAAGAATATAGATTTTATAAAATGAATTGTAACGTCCCTTTCTATAGTTCGTTTCGTGTTAAGAAACGCCTCTCGACCTTTTCACTCGCATTAAAATTACTAAACGAAACAGCTTCGAATTTGCAGAAGCGAATCGCAATTTGGCGCTAAAAAATCAATCATCCGTAATCATTCCGAACGTCCCCGGTTATCGAGTTGGCGGAGCTTTTATTTCGTCGAAGCTTTTCGCCTCGAAAGTGTTTAAATGGAAATTCTACGGAAGTCTCCCTTAATACTTTACTCTAATAAAATCTTTTTGTCTTAAGGTAATATATGTTATTAAGGTGTTACTGCAGAGATAAAGTAAAGTAACCGTGGGATTACTTTTGTAACGTATACCCTATTTCGCATTCAAGATACAATAGAATTATGTATGTGGGTCGGAGAGTACTAAACTCTTTACTCAGAGGGCTTTATTCGGCCGAAGTGGGAATAAGGATTGTTTAATCCTGTAATAGACTTTATTCTCAACGACCGAAACAGGAACGCGTGATTCTCGACATATTTTTACTCAAATCTAAGAACACAACTTGTGAGTAACAGTGATCCTCTAACAACTCTTCTTTTATTTACGTTTCAGAAAAAAAAAGTCTAATACAAAAGTTGTAGGGTTTAATATACATATATTTAGTATTACCTACATACATACATATAATAATATAATAATAATAATAGAATAGAATAGAATAGAATAGAATTTATTGGCCATTCAGATACGTCACAAAAACAACAAATGGTACGTCAAAGGTTAACAATACAAAAGAATTTATATATATAATATAAAAGGTTGTACAATTTTTGAGAACTAACACACTAACGCAGTGGTCTATTCAAGTGTAGTATGTTTGATCAACTCCAAGTATTCATTAATATCATAGAAAGGATTATCAGTAAAAAAACTTTTCATTCTCTTTTATAATAATAATAATAATAATAATAAACGAATTTTTTTAATAGTCAAATAAAAAAAACATATACATATTCACAATATAATACAAACACTTCTTACTGAATCAGGGCGCAGTCTAGCCGTACGGGCTACTCTACTGAACCCCAAATCGTCGGATTATTGCGCAATATGTAAGCTGTGCTAAAAAGTATATCAATAGTACATCAATAGTATCGTATAGTGGTGATTACTTTTGGCGGGAAAATTTGAATTGGCTTGAATATTCGGGTGTGTTCGTGTTGCCGCGGAAAATCTTCGGCAATATTCCCGGCCGCGCATCAGAGGGAAGGAGGAAAATTTTGTGGAGGGGCGCATTTAACAAATACTAGTGTGTGAATAGTAATCTTAGAAGTTTCATTCGAAGTTGTCCTATTATATCAAATAAATATGAACCATCAGTGTCTTTTGCTTAATGGATAATGGTAAAATAGTGGCAATCCATAATTAATTGATTACAATATTAGTTACTTCCGCAAAATCAATTAAATTGATTTTCTGCGAAAGCATACACGCTCCTTACTAAACTAGAGATCTCGGTAGCAGTAGGTCCGAGGTCCATAACTGTAACACTGTGATTCAATTGGCGGTTTCTATCGGATAAGGATCATCTTATCTCGACTGTCCAAGGGAATACCAGTTTGCCGAAGTCTGTATATACCGGCAGCATCTTCAATATTTTTGTGCATGTTAAAGCTATTCATCATCGAAAAAATAATTTGTCTTTAATTTTCAAATTTTGATGTTTTTTAACAGTTCACGGTTGAAGTTCGGCGGCCGTCTTTTGTTTTAGATTTTCAACTGTTTCTTGGACATTGCTCTGAAACAAAGTAACTGTTCAAAATTTGAACTTAACGAGTTCAAATTAAACAAAAGTTTCGTTTGGGACTCTGACAGAAACTATTGATAGTGAGAGGCTAGGGGGTAGGAAAGTATTTTTTGAAAAATTAAAAACCAAGTTTTCAATAATAAAAGAGAAAAACGATTTCTCAAAAACCGGCTGTCCAATAAAAAAAATCTTGAATATCCACAGTTTCCAAAATGAAACAGGCCCATAACTGCACCACTGTGATTTAATTGGCGGTTTCTTCAGATTAGGATGATCTTATCTCCACTGTCGAAGAGTATACCAGTTTGTATATACCATATGTATTAAGTCAATCTTCTTTCCCAATTTTATTTTTGTTTTTTATTTGGCGATGTAATTGGCGATATTCTAGATGATCATTCTTAAGAAACGCTCATCCATCAAATTCAGAATTTCATCGGTCATCTAAACTTTTTGGCCAGATTTTCATTTCCTTGATCGCAATTTAGAACCAAACGTTCTTCACCTTGGGATTACCAACCATATTTATTTCGTTAAGCCTATTGTTGAGATCATTCCGGAGTTCCTTTAGCGTTGAAGTCTGCTCAGTTCTATTTTTTAAGTCCAGCTTCATGTTTAAAATAAACATAATACTAAAATGTTTCGAATTAATCCTCAAGTTTTTTTAATCGATTTTTCTACAATAATTATATTCAATAAAAAAAACCAAGCGATAGCGTGACGTCACGATTATACATGGCCAACTATTTTATTTTTGACTTTTTTGACTTTTTATTATGATCTTAAACCAAACAATTACAAATAAGCCTAAAATAACCTTTTTTGAAATAATATGTAATGCTTCCATTTAAAAAATATATAACTTATATATACTACGCCTTTATAGCACACCTCGTATATAAAACAATATGTAAACTTTCTTTTCTGAATTATAAAATAAAACAGTTAGAGGGGAGTAACTTCTGTATATTCTGTCTCTATGGACCATGGACCAAAAAAATATTTTTAAATTTTCATAATTTCTTTTTGATAGAATAAATTCTCACTAATCAAGTCATTTAAACCCTATTTACAAGGGCAACCAGTTTAATACAACAAATTCACAATATTAAGTTTTTATGATACCGAAATTCTGCTAAAATAAGAGTTGATATTTGAGCTTTCTTGATTAGTAATTGATTAATTATCTTTACCTATCATTCAAGCAATCATTTTTAGAGGTGATACTAATTTAAAAACTTGGTATTTATGTATAGTTTCAATATATTTTCTATTTTTTATAGCTAAGTACTGTTACTAATTGTGATTCTTATGACGTTGCATTGTTATAATTAAATAAAAATTTGATCTATATTTTTTTAAATTTTGTTGTATAACTTGTTACGCGACTTGTATATTTCTAATTATTTTTGAAATGGACCTGTTTTATATATCTACCCTAGACCACATATTATTTTGACAATGATAATACCAGAGCGGCAAAATTTACTTTATCCTCTGGTTGGGATGCCCATTACAACTAAAAATTACAGAGGTTTGAGAATGACGATCTACTGATAAAGAATGTCTACGAATATTGGAAGATTTGATAAATGATCGTTTTTGTCTGTGTTGTATTATAATTGTGAGTAGTTAGATAGTTGAGTTTATACCACCTAAAAGAAATGTCTTGAATATTCTTCTGGTTTGACATATAATTCTGGTTGTAAACTCTGTCTTCCTCCTTTGAGGGGAATGAGTGAAGCTTATTTTTTTTTTTATTAATTTATTTTAAGGGTCGTCAGAATATTATGTTTGCAGTTCTGAAAAATCCTATTACACTTGCAATTTGGTGTAGTTTGGACCTAAAATTTAAGGTAAAACTTTATATACAGTTATAGTATACAATACATACACATACATTTTTTGCAGCTGAAATGGTTAATATGGTTATTAGTTTTCCATTTAATACCAAATAGTCAAATAGTCAAGTCAAAGTCCTGTGTTATTTCATCTGGTCTTTTGTAATACAATGATTTTTTAAAGTGATTTTAAACTTGTTTGTGTTGTGTTGTGACGACAGCGACAAAGTTTGATTAAGAGAATTTTAAAAGATTTTTGTTTTAGTTTTAGCCTGTTGTTTAGCCTGTGTGGTAACGAGGTTATCGTTAGCTTAGAGGAGCCTTCAGTTTCCAAATACGGTTAGAAAAGTTAGTTTTAAATGGATATTCATTTTCAATTATATAAAATTACGGAAAGGGAGTTGACAAAAGACTAGAAATTATTAGGCTACCTGTAAGAATGTGATTGGACATTAATAGAGAATTTACTACACCCATTAAATTATGCGGATTTAGTTTTGCCATTTCCGCGAATTCAGACGTAGATTTGGAATCTACTACGAGGACATCTGTTGCTGCTGCACTTTCATTGATGGTATTAAGTTTTTAGCTGTTGCCATAAATTCAATTAAGTGATATTCTAAAATTCTGTCGAAAACTTGAAAAAAAGGAGACAATATTGAGACATGCTCAAAGTTAAATTCTGACAAAAATCTAGGAGGGTCTTTGATCTAAGGTTTTGCAAGTTCTGCAACATATAGGAAAACTGTTTCCATTTTAATAAAAGCTTGAAAATTACACGAGATTAAAGAATATCAATTTTAATTAATTAAATCATTTATAAAGAAAACATCGCTGACTATTTCCAATGTTAGCGTTAAATCTGTTAATATCGAATAGTCTTGAAAAGTTTGTTTGTAGACATTCAAAATATCGTAAAAGATTTTGTGGAGATGAGACTGGAAAATATTACTCCAGTATTCTAAAGACAACCCCCAAATGAAAAAATAAGAATACACAACATAACCAAAAAATTGTTTTTTATATAAATAATTTATTACATTCATATTTTATTTTTTCCTTGACAAAACCATACTTTTTTGTATAGTCATAACTGTCTTTTTCTCACAGTAACAGTAAAAGCAGACAATAACGACTGTTGTTCACAACATTTACATTACCAAAAATTTCCATAGCAGTAAAAAAACTGCAAAAAACAGTAAAATTTAATATCAAAAAATGAATAATGAATCGCAACTAACTAAACTACCCCAGAACAGCGGTAACTAAATCTCGATCAATGTTTTTCAATCCGCGAATTTTTATACCGAACTTCATTGGACTGCGAACGATTATGTAAATCTCAAAGCGCAAGTTTTAAGATCGTAAAAGTACTGCGAGGATAATTGGTTCCCGAAATACACTGCTTCAAATTGAATGAGCCTTACAACGGGAAACTTTAAAAAGAAACTCTCCTGACTTTAAAGTCTCATTAAACTATTTTTGTTGGAGTATCTTATGGCGTGAATATGTAAAACGCGCCGAATGGGTAGTAAGAATTTTACACGACGATAGGGAAAATATATTACGTTGCCTCTCAGGTGTGCAAATTGACTTGAGAGTCCCTTAAAGTATTTTTCTGATTGTAATTGAATAACGACAAATTTTTTGAAAAAGTCCCTTGCGAGTCAAAAGTTGAACACGAATGTTTATAGAGTAGTTTTCATGCATTTCCGTAAAATATTTTCGATGGTAACGGACTGGTAACAAAGCTTTCTTGGTACCACGAATTCCTGAATTACTGATTCATTGCAGATTAAACTAGTAAATTGGTTTCCTAACTTCTTTTCTTCCTTTTCCAGTCGTCTTCCTTTTCTCTTGCAGGCTTCTTTCATCCTTTTCCCTTTTCTCCCTATTTGGTATTTTCCTTTCAGTTTCTATCACTGTTTGCTTGCATAATTTAGGTTATTCTTCCTCTCCTCATTTTCACACGGTAAATCTCGCAATCACAACTACCGGTGTATGGTATCAGACGATCGTATTATTGAGAATATTTCACAAAGAGCAGCTCTGCCGTGCAAATTAACCTGGTTTGAGAAAAAACAACCTACTCTGAAATTTGATTGTTTTACTATTTTCGAAAACATTCAAAAGTTGCTTATACTTTATACAAAAACTTCTGGATTCCTCCTGGGTCGCCAATCATCCTATTGGCTTCTTCACAGCTTGACTGAAACTGTTTCAGAAGAAGTTTTGTAAAAAGTATTAGAGTGGCCTGTGGAAGTTTCTTTGAAAAATTAAAAGTTGCTTAACACTAAGAGCACAACAATGATATATAAAAGCAGAGTCAGACCTACCTATTCAGTGAAAATGAAAGCAGTAAAATCCTTTTTTTTCCAAAGAAAAATCCACAGTCTGCTGCACTGAAGTTTTGTAAAAAGTATTACAGTAGCATGTGAAAGTTTCTTTGAAAAATTAAAAGTTGCTTATATTTTAAAAGAAAGTAAACACTGGGACCACAACAATGATATATAAAAGCAGAGTTAAACCTACCTATTCAGTAAAAATGAAAGCAATACAATCCTTTTTTTCCAAAGAAAAATCCACAGTCTGCTGCACTTAAACATGAAAAGAGGTGTTACCTTCAAGAGCGAGACAGCGTTTGATCCAAGGAGAACGGTACATACCCTGAATGTGCATTCTCCTCAAAGTTTTAACATTTCTTTTACACGCCAACAAGATTAACGACTTTTTTTCTTCTGTTTTCAATCCCCCTCACAATTGTTCTAACACTGTTAATAAATTCCGTCACTCCAAATTTAGTAATCACCTGTCTTTTTCGCTTCGTATGGCAACATTTGTCATATTAATTCTCAATTAAAGTCCAATGCAACTGGTAGTAAATGTGTTAGATCTCTATTTAGATCAGTTCCGAAAGTATAGGTCAATCTAAATTGACTAGTGATTTAGGGTCAATATCTCTGAATCGAACACTGGCCAAGATACTTGAAAGGGTTGGAATTTAAAGGGGGGGGGGGGGGGGCTCGCGGGCGTCCAAGCACTTAGGCCACCAGATGGGGCCGTTGTGCCCTTGAAAGGGTTGTGCAGCCCCAGTTTTCTGAGTTGGCTATATTTAATGAAATTATATCCGATTTGCAGTCAGGGTTTCTCAAAAACCACAGTACTACTTCAACCCTTACCAATATTGCCAGTGAGATTATATCGACACTTGACAATGAACTGTCAGTGACTTTAGACCGGGTGACCGGTTTCATTCAAGCATTTGCAGACGACACTGAGGACATTGAACTTGACTTGTTTAAAAATAAATAGTGATTTGCAAATAATTTTTACCTGTGCCTCTCAAAATAATCTAAAATTAAATTTAGATAAGTGTGTAGGAATGGGATTCACAAAAAAAAAGAATTGCTTTCCTAAATAATAACCTTGCCCTATTTGGACATGGACCAAAACACCCGATTTTAAGAAAAGTAAAGTACTTACTTAAGCTTAATGCTTGTGAATGACTTACTCAACAAAATCCAAAAGCTTCAGAAAGCTTGTTGTAGGTTTATTTTCAAACTTCGAAAATATTAATTGGCTCCTAACTGGTTTGCCAGTATCATCTGACCGTGTTTGTCCGTAAATTACTAATTACTTTATCACCCTATAATATAATAATATAATAATAATAATAATAATATAATATAATACTCGTTATCGATTAACCTTGTTTCGCTGTAGCTTTATTTATACTGCTATTGTATCTAATATATAATAATGTACCATCCCTTAAAGATCTAACCCTTAACAGCTCAAACGTTCTTTGTTCACAGCACAATTATCTATAGTGCACTAGTAGATGCCTTCCCTTTTTTAATAATTCACTTCTAACTAACTAATATTTACATCGTTGACCTCGCTTGTTGCTACAATTTCCGTTTTTTTTTTGTGGTTTCTATATATAGTAAGATATTATAAATGGTTGAGTGTGAGTAGTCGTAAGAGTAGATTTCGCCTTTTGTAAGTTTACAATAAAAACTTTAAATAAATAAATCGCAAATGATAACTTGCGCTACTCATAATTTCTTCTGAATAGGCCATAAGATGTTTCATCATTTTACAAATACAGTTTTTCTAAAACACCCAAATTCATGCCCTTATGGTAATCTCCCATATGACACGGCTGAAAGATCGCAAAAATTCTTTGAAAAATAATTTAAATGAAGAAGTCTGAGTATGGTATTGACTTTTGCCAGAAAAACGGCAATACTCAAAAATCAAAAGTGCTAAGAAAATTCTGTTTGCCGCATCTTTTATTTCTGTAAAAAGTAGCATCTTTTGCGAGATATCCCGTAAAACTATATAAAAATGGACACCAACTACAGTAAAATTCTGGTAATAGTATTTAATGAAATCGTTCACGATTAAACAATAATTATTTTACTCACTGTTTGGGATTCCGATGAGTGACCCGTACGCTCATCGTTGCACTCGATAAATCGCTACATACCCAAATTCCTTGATAGACGATTTTTTCATTGATGAACGTGAATTTCATTTTTTTAAGGAAAACAAAGGAATAATATTTTTAAATGAAATTACATAGCCCGGTGGATGAAGGCTGACTCCAGCTCGTTTCGGCGGCCAGAGATTGATCGAATTGTTTCGATCAGTATGGACGGCAATCCAAGAGCCGGCGGCCTACGATGTACTCGCGAAGCCGGGTCACGCGCCTACTATGTTGCGTTGTAATACCGAACACTCACTGTAGTGGAAAGTTATTGGAACATCTTTTCATTGTTATAATATTATTAACACGGCGGCTAAATGGCAAATTCTGATGCAACAAAACCTTATATTATTCATATTTCAGTAGGTGTACTAGTATTAGTATACTTACTGAAATAATAACTATCCAAAAAAAAAATTGCAAAGCGCTGTATGAAATGAAGGCGATATTAACTTTACCTCTGAATCTACAACAAAAGCGTACTTATTCTCGAGCCAACATTTTGATCTCATTATCTTAGCACCTCTGTTCGTTACTAAAGTTTTACTTCATCGAAATGGATTTCCACGGCTTTAAGGAAAATGATTTTAAGCAATAAGTTTTCCATATCCATATTAATTAAGCAAGTTTAACGCCAAAAGTAACTAATACGAACTTCCTTCCGAGCGGGAGTTGTTATCTGCGTGGGTCACTTTGAAAACAGCAAGCGTTGTTGAATAATTTACTACTAAAGGGAATCGCTTTGGGTCCAGTAGCAAAATGCTATATCCAAATAAAGCGAATGTAGAGCCGAAAGTCGTGTTTTGCGCAGCATAAAATAATATTCCCTTTGAGGGAACAAAAAAGCCCCTTCGGCAGTTTATAGGATCCCACCTAACGTTATGGTTTTTCATCGATTCGGATATTTCCATTTTTACATATCCTCTCGCATAAAATTATACAGGATGGCCACTTTTTCACTCATTTTTTCAATCTCCAGTTAGTTTACGACTTTTCTATGAACTAAAATATCAAAATTTTCGTCAAACTTATGCCTTCCTGCATTTGATGAATGACTTAATTAGAATTAGAACTTAGAAAGAATGTGAACAAAATTTCTCTGGGTTAACAATGAGGACATTACTTATTTACTTACAACTTGAAAGTAATTTTTGGCGACTCGTCTGGTCCACTTTTATTATGTTTTTTTTTTGCAAACCTGTACTACAAATATCGTTTTTCATATTTTTTTTATATAATTTATAAATTAAAAATGTTTATTAGAATATATTTATTTCAAAACTCCTAATACTGCCACTAAGGCTTAGTTGTTTCGCCACTAATAAAAAAAAACAAAAACAGACATTAATTTTTTAAAATCTCTTAATTGGTATGGTTCGTTTATAGATTGCAACTTTTTAAGGGCGCTCAAAAATATTTCATCGTTATACTCGTTGGCTGCTGAAATCGAAAATTAATATCTTGAGCTTTCAATTGGACCCCTTTAATGGTTTAAGAGTTAGTTATACCCAAACAAGTCTTCTTATTCGGTCACCCGTTTCGGGTATCGTGCCATCATGATCTGTAATCTGTGAGGTCTTTCCACTTCCGCATGTCTTCAGCGGCTCTAAAACATTCGTTGAGAGGTACTTCGGTTTCCTTGACAATGAGGTCCACATATCTGACTGGAGATCTTCCTCGGCTTTTCGTTCCTTGCGCCTTTCCTTGAATAGTGAGTTGTTCCAATCCGTTTCTTCTGACGACATGTAAAAAAAGGATCTAATTCGCTCGGAGACGATGGTGCGCAGTCTTTTTTTAATCTTTAATTGGTTTAAAATTGATTCGTTCATTCTTCTTTGTGTCCATGATATGCGCAGCATCTTTCGCCAGCGACATATTTCAAAAACATCAATAGCACGTTTGTCTGTTTCGTTGAGTGTCCAGTACTCCGATGCATAAAGGAAGACTGAGAATACCAAAGTTTTGACGAGTCTCATCTTTGTAGACAAAGCTATGTCTCGACCCTTCCAGATCCTGCTCGACATATTTCGATTTGCGCTGTGCACCCTCCTGAATTCGTTATTATATCATTTATTTTCTTGATTTCTGGCCTGTTATTTCTTGGTCGATCGATAATCATTATCTTTGTCTTTAATCTGTTAATGGTCAGTCCTGCCTCGCGACTAGCCGTCTGGACTCGCTGCAACAGTTCCATTAGTTCTTGCTCGTTGCTGGCAAATAAAGAAGTATCGTCAGTCAGTCAGTCACCTACAGAGATACCTCCTTCCTAACCTTCTGTGGCTTTACGAATTATACACTAACCAAAACTAACCCAAGCAAGTAGGTAACCGTATACGGTCATTTCTATAATATCCACCTGTACCTAGTCGCTTTATTAATCGCAAATTAAAATAATCATGAAACAAAAATGCAAATAGTACAGTTTTTGTTACATTCTAGTAATTTGTAACGAAACTTTCTGTAATTCCAGTTGCGTTAAACTGCATTTACATGTCGTTATTTATTACCTTTGAAGTATCGATTTAAACCGAGTTGGTCTATTGATAAATATCGCACATGTTATTTAGCTATTGACTGACTTACTTTAAGTCATTTATATCGAAGAATAAATGAAAATAAAGTTAGACAGCATCGACGAAATAGTTTAATAATGGTATATTATCCATAAAGTCTTAGCCACAAGTTTGTGCATGAACAGGTTTTAAAGGCCATACTTGTTTTTTGGACCGCCACAGAAAAATTCTAAGCGTGAGTAAAATACCGGAGACGCTCGAAACGGCTTGCAACCGTGTTTAATGAAGCTGGCATTGACGTTTTAAAATTATACCTTGCGCATGCCTAATAAGTGCATAATTTTCTTTTTATGGAAATCTGCGAAAATTTTACATGTTACTTGCAATGTTATTATTATTATCTTTTACTATACTGCTGTGTTGTATCATTGTTGTGCAATTGTTATTTTTATTAGTATTTGGTGTTCCTTGTATATTATAAGAAATATATGCTTAGGAAAAAGGTGATTAGAAGCATTTTACTGTACAACTAATTTTACGCCAATAAATATCTTATCCAGTGTTTAGAAAACTCCCCAACCACAATTATTATTTCAGTCATACACAGTGAGTGCCATGAAAAGAATATGAGACCATCTTAAAGAAAATGTTATATGCTTTCCATTTTTTTAGTAACGCGGATGTTTTATTCTCTTTCTTAACAGTTTCTAATAAATTGTAGTATTTCTTATACCATAATAAAAATAAAGATAACTTTTTAAAAACAAGATAAGAGGAAACGGAATTAGTTGTATTACATTATTAACGTTTCTGGTCTAAGGCTCTATAATCAGAATAATGTTTATCCATCGAGGAGTTAGTTTTGGCTTGTAAAAGAAAGTATACTCATCAATTACAAAGCAACTGCTGGCAGCTGGTAAATTCAAATTTCGTTTCCTTTCCAAAATTATTTGTGATTAAGTGAATTTTCCTACTCCCTTTTGTAAAATACATAGATAGCTACACACTGATCTAGCGTGTCATTTTAGCACGTTGCTTGTGTTTCCCACAGAATTGAGCCACTTCGTACATTTCCGGGATATTTCAGGTTTGGGAGCAATCGGATGTTTTCAGAGATTTTACAGCACGGCTTACGGAGGTCAAAGTTATTCGAAACATTTTTTTTTATTCTTCTTCAAAACTTTCTTTAGAAAGTGGTGTATTAAGCAATCTGTGGATAAAAGAATGGAAGGCAGCCACAGCGTGTGTAAAGGTTTTCTATGTGAGCGTTTATGATAAATAGAAAAATCTAATTTGTTTTGTGATTTAGTCATTGTTAAATCTAAAGAATTTAAATGATTATCTTATCCCGTCTCGATGATTAATTTTAAACTACTAGTTACTAGCCTTCAAAAAGGTTTGCAGTTGTCTTTCAGTAGCGAAACAAGCAAAAATAAAATTTTTGAAAGTAGTAAACTAAGTTGGTTTCCTATAATTAAGCCTTCTTTAGGAATGTAAAATTGATCATTAAATAGAAAAATTTCGGTTTAAACAAACTATTAAACTATCTATTAAATCTTTTGATGGTCTTAGTCTGTTTCTGAGAAAATATATTGTACATTTAGATTTCAAAAGGAACTAGAATATAGCATTAGGGAAAATTTCGTTTAAATATTTTGTTTTATATCTTAATTGATATATGCCATTTCTGTAATTTAATTAATGAATATAAATTTCAAGTGTGGGATTCATAATTGTTAATAGATCTTTGTCATTAAAAAATGGAGAATCTCTAATTTCTGCTTTGATTTGTTTCGGATATAACTTACTTCGACTTTTGAAATATATTTGAGGAATGAATTAATTTTTAAACCCTACAACAACTTAAATTAAGAAGAAGAATTGTTGTATGTAATACAGCACGGTGTTGTCGAAATAGCTGTTTTACACCAACAAATAATTCATGAAAATCTGATTTTAATTGGCCGAAATTAACAAATCAGAAAAATTTATTTGGACATTTTTTATTTATTTATCAAAAGCTAAATTTGTTATAATTTGTACGAAAGTATTATTATTAGAATTAGCACATTTTTAAATTTAAATGTTATTTTAGTAGTGAATTTGACATTCTGTTCACAAAATAAAATAACATCCGAGAATTCAGAGAACTTTAGCTTTTTTTTGTTAAATTGAAAACAAAAGCCCAGCAAACGAAACAAATAATAAATTATAATAATGTGTTTCCTTTTAGATATTTCTCACTTTTGCTTCTGATAATTTAATCTTCAGGGCGCATCTAAATACATAACTTTTATCCCATTTAATCTACTGATTAGCTATCTTTATTGTTTTAGAAATAACTATATAATCTCATCCAAACAGTGGCCACTATACCAGATGAAACAAGAAAAAGAGTACCTGCTATAATTTTCAAGCGGTTTTGAAATTTCGATAATGTAATACAAGCTAAAGGTGCCATTTTTTAATTTATGGTTTAGTTTGAGGTTTAATCAAACGCAGAATTGTCTATGTATAGTAGACGCATTATCCTTCGTTTTTTTTTTCTACTTAAATTCCGATAATTTTATTTTGAGGCTATTACAATTTTTTCAATCCCCAGACTAACGTATAATGGTCTATTGTGAAACAAGTCTGACAAACGTCACTATAGTCAGTTTGATTTGTCACAATCAGAGCGAATGCTTAATATACCAGGAACAGAAGCATTTATCAACGTGTTACATTTTATATTTTTTGTATGACCATTATTGTATTTGAGATATCTCTTATATTTTCATATTTTTGAAAAACTCATAACAATCTCAATAAAATTATTAAAAGACATATAGTTTAGCCCATTAAAGAAAACATAAGTTAAGTTTGTATATCAAAATTGATGTCGTCAAAATAAGACTGTCTACGCCGCTGAATTCTACGTGAAAAAAACGTATCTATATCAGTTTTTATAAGTTAAGTAACGGAACAACAAAGGGCGTCTAGAAATTCTCTAGAAAAATCCTAAATAGCTATAACATTTCTATTTGTGCCAACTTTCATTTAATGAAAAACTGTCACGAAAGCTGAAAGACGCTAGTTTTATTAATTAGGGAGATACGCCGTAAAACCATTAAAAATGGGACGCACTGTACGTTTAATGTAAATGAAGTTATGGCAGTTTATCCAATTAATTAAAACGTTAAAAGTTAAAAAAAAAACACCTTAAAATAAAAATCCACCAAAATAACCAACCATATTTAGGTGGCGAAAATGGCATGTAGAAATTGCATCGTGTTTATCGGCCTTTAGATTTTACTCAAACTCCGGGGTGGGTTTTTCCGATAAATTTATTGCCCAGGGAAAATGACTATACGCTGCGTGTATCACGTCCGCAAAATATTATAATTAAGTGAAGCAAAACGAACTTTGGGATGAAAACGATATCTTAGGAGGCAGCAAATGCGGGCGCAAAAGTTACGGAAATAAATCACATTTGCCTCTGCCACGCCCAGAATATTAAAGGGGCGCAACTTGGATAACTTCTGAAATTCATAATTAACGGTTTGCCTCTTGCGCCATCTGGGATCCGCCGCTATTTGTTATTAACCTAGAAAGCAATATTTTAACTACACCTACTTGGAAGCAGGTGGAATAATATTTTAATATTTTTACGCTTCAAATGCAGATTGACTATTTAAAAGACTTGTAGATTGCAACAATTTTGCAATAAAATGGTTTTTGCAAGTTTTTAATACTACACAGTAATAAAATGTACAGGGTAGGCCCTTTATTAGGGGTCTTTTCTCGGGAACTACTGGTTTTAGAAAAAAAAAGGTTTATACAAAAGGTTTATGTCTTAAATTAAATTTTAAAATTATTTATTTTTTATATATATAGAGGTACCTTTTATAGGAACTACTTAATCGAATTCGACAGAAATTGAGATTATAATTTTTTTTATGCAAAATTATATTCTTAGTAAATATGGTCTTCCACGGCTGGCAGTAATAACCACTTTATCCAATTTTAAACATATTTTTAGAAGACTTCCTTCTAACGATCTGCGATGACTAGGTATTTTAAAATTATATATATCGTTGACGATATAAAAAATGATTACTAAACCTATAAATCTCTGTATTGCCTCGCCTACAAAAAAGGCCCGTCATCAATTGCAAAAATCCTTTAAATTAATTAAAAAATAAGAATGATATCCTTTTTTAAAATTTTTCATAATAATTAGATGTTAGTATTTCTAAAACCATTAGATTTAGGTAAGACTTCTTGAACGCGTGTTTATGTAAATATTAATGAAATTTGAACTTGTAAGAGAAGGGTTTGCGGGTCTTAGAAAACAAAATGTAAAAAACTAACGAAACACTGGATTCCGAGGAACGCGGTAAAAGTTTTCTGTTTTTCGCAATGTTTATTAAAATTGGTGTCACATATGGATATGTTTTTTTTTTCAATTTTGTCTTGTTATTGAAAATATATATTGAAATCAAAGAAGAAAGAAAACAAAACGAAACAATTCCATTACTTTCGTCAGAAAGTTTCGAGAGCCGCCACTGGATACCTCTAGTCTAAAGTCAATTTCAGAAACGTGTGGAATAATAGTCTCATTGAGATTGCAAACCCGCAGTACGAGAAATAAATCAGTTTGCATCAAATTCCCATTAAAATCAACTTTTTCGCCACCAACCCCACTCTTTACGTTGAGCAACAGCTCCAAGAAGTAATTTTGACGGAAAAAATGTCAGACTTAACTTTTTCTTAAGTTTATTTCGACCAAACTAAAATCAAAATCAACTCTTTCGCCGAGACACTAACCAAAACTACCCCCTGCTCTCTCTGGATTGCGAAGCAATTCGAAATAGTATATTATGCAACAAGTGCGGTAAACGGCATTTGACTCACGAGTTTATTTGACGCGCGCGAGCGAGCGAGCGAGTTTTTAACTTACTCGTTTATTAAAAGCTCGCTCCGCTCGTGTCAAATAAACTCATGAGTCAAATACCGTTTACCGCACTTGTTGCATAATTACTATTACCGAACATGTTGCATACTATACTTTTTCTACGACCGTTAGTTTTTGGGTACATTTTCGCAAAACACGAATACATTCACTGACATGACCGTCAGAATTGACAAACGTCAAAATGCAAAGCGTGGGAAATATCTCCGAAACCATCCGATTGCTCCCAAATCCGTGCGGTAAAATCCCGGAAATATCCGAGTGGCTCGGAATTATGGGAAACGAAACTGACGTGGTAAAGTGACGCTTCCCGCACGCTAGATCGATGGGTAATTAGGTATTTTACAGACGAGAGTAGAAAAAAGTATTTTTTTATTCCCTCCTGTAACATATCTAATTATTCACCGATCTAGCGTGCGCAATAAGTCACTTTACCACGTCAGTCCCACGGATCCGAGACCCTTCGGACATTTCCGGGATATTGCCGTAAGGATTTCGAAGCAATCGTATGTTTTCGGAGATATTTCCGACGCCTTGAATTTTGACGTTTTTCAATTCTGACGGTCATGTCAGTGAGTGTATTCGTGTTGGTTTGCCAAAATGTACGCAAAAACTATTGGTCGTAGAAAAAGTATAGTATGCAACACGTTCGGTAAACTTTTTATATCGCTCGTTTATTAAAAACTCGCTCCGCTCGTGTCAAATAAACTCGTGAGTCAAATGCCATTTACCGCACTTGTTGCATAATATACTATTACCACCTATCTAGCCTGCGGGAAGCGTAATTTTACCGCGTCATTTTAGTTTTGGTTAGTTTCGGATGTTTTCGGATATATTACCGTCCGGTTTGAATTTTGATGTTTGTAACTCAATTGCAACAACTTGTTGTATAATATACTATTTTGACACTACCGAAGCGATAACTCATAATATCAGCGCTATTGCCATTTAAAAATCTTAAGAGGACATTTAAGGGGAACCTGCTTTTACAGGGTGTTTATTTTAATTTCTGTACAAATCCACAAATTTTTGTTTTTGTTGTAAAGGGCATCAGAAACTTTGTGACACATTCAGACAATACTGACATTTTTTTGTGTCTTCTGTAAAGAAATTGTAATCCTTTTCAAGGATGCAACATAAGTTGCCATTCAATTTTGTTCCTATAACTGAGTAATTTTTTTTGTTAATGTTTGAAATCGAATGACTAAAACAAAATTTCAATGTTTTAAACAAATTGGTTCTTATTATTTCAGAACCCGACACGGAAATTGTGGGCGGTCCGGAACTCTTCATCGATCGGGGAAGCACCATAAATCTCACGTGTGTTGTGCGTCACAGCCCGGAGCCTCCGGCTTACATCTTTTGGAACCACAACGATGCGGTAAGTGTGTTAGATAATATAATGACCCTACTACGGCCAAAAGATCTAAGCATATCTTGTTTGGTTGTTAAATGCCACAAGGTCATTGGTTAAAAGCGAAATTTTAAATCTCCCGCATTTTTTCATAGTCGCTTTATAAGTTCTTGTATTATCCTCCCTGTATATTAAAAAATGCCCGTGGAGGCACCCAAAAAGACGTTACGCGTTTTTTTTCTGCCACATTCATGCAAACTTTAACAAGTCTGTCCCAAATTAATAGCAGCAGCAACTTTGAATATATTTTATTATATAGGAAGCGCGCAACAAAAATATAAATGAAAATCGTGACCTAAATTGTTACATAATACTTAAAGTAATTAAACATTCAGGAACTATTCCGCTTCCATTAAGCCCGCTCCGCCAATGAGCCTCAGACAAAACTGACAAATTTTTATGGCTTCTTAACAACATTATTAGTCCTAATTTGAAAATTATCAAAGAAATCTTGAATTCGATGATCCGCGCGGTTAATTACACCCTCTTGACTTAAAAGGGGGAGTTTGAAAATAAGTGCTATAATTTTATCATGCTTATTTTATTTCCTGGAACTCCAGGTCTACTAGTTATACGAGATATTGCCAAATAAAATAAAGCAACCTCAGTAGGCATTAAATTGATTTCTTCCACTTCTTGTTGTGCGTTGTCAAGTTTTTCTGACGTTATAATTACAGTGGTCTCTGAATTCTCTAATATTCTTGACACAGGAGACCTGTTTCGCTCCTACTTCCCTACCACCCTCTATTTTATTCTTTTTAAACATTTTAAACTCTTCTAGATAACTGATTCTGGCAGACTTGAGGGTCCAGATCCCAGCCACATACAGTAACTTTGGCTACGTTTCAGATTCAGCTTGTCATTACAAAACAGTGATTTCATGCTCTTGACCCTTCTCAGGGTCGAGTTGTTCAATAAGGAAGCGTCCAAGGTATTTAAAGTAAAGTACTGTCCATTCATTTACAAAGAAGCATTTGGGTATGATTGGTGGTGGAAAATTAACTAAAACTCAAATGCCGTATTAACCTTGCCCAAAGGATGCTGGAGACTCTGAAGACTGTGTCGTTGACGTAGTGGATGTTACTGAGAAGTTCACTATTAATTTGAACCACCTGATCCTGGTACCCAGGTTCTGTTTGACAATGATGTTCTGATATAAGTTGAACAACAATAGACAAATGAGAATAGCACACAAAGATTGTCGGATACTTTTGGTACCAACAGAAATCCCGAGTCTTATCCAGATTACCTTCGCATTTGCTGATTATGATGTATGATGAAGTATAATGCTTAACAAAACCAGGATTGCTTTTTTGGCTTTGGCCAATTTTATACCAAAAAGTAATTACCACTTCATCATTATCTAGTTGGTTCGTCTTGTCGATTAGGAAATGTTGTTGTACATGTTAAACGTGCTTCTTCTCCAATTCCTCCATTTCCTTATATTTATCCAACATCTTCGGATCCCACGGATCTTTCTCTTTATTTGCCTTTGTTTTTCTTTGTAGTTTTTGGTTTTAAGTTTTCTTCTTTGCTCCATAAGCTCTGATAATTCGTGGACCATTGCGGCTGTCATCAGTCGATGTATGGCTTTTCAATAAGTCAGAAAGTTTTTGTCGGAAAGATTTCCTCGTTTCATTGTGGGTGTTATTAATTCGTTGTAGGGTACCTTGGTTCAACTTTTATAGCTTGAGTTTGATATCGGCAATGAGTGGGTTGCTTTAAATGTTCTTTATTTTCGATCAGTTTTATTAAATGTACAAAACAACTTGGAAAATACGCGAACCGCAGTAAAATTGACATCCACAGCCGTTGTTAATATTTTGGTATTTAAACGTATTACCTGGTTACACTGTTTCGAGTAAAACAAACATTATTTAACCGAAATGGGAAGCCGCCCATGTGGCAAATTATTCTGTTTAAATTTGAACTGATATTCTACAATATGCGAATAACACATGTTATACGGGTATGTAAATAGATGTTATTCGCTTTCAAATTGTTTGGGATTCCGGTTTTAGGCGCGTCAGATAATAGAAGTGTCTATGTGCGTACATCTACACTTCAGTGAGTCCTGTTGGTTAGTTACGGTATCGATTGGTAAGCGATATACAGGGTTTCCAAAACTCGACAGTCTGTTAGAAGCATTTGCAGAATGGTAAAAATAGCCATTTAAAAATTGGGTTGGGCAATTGCATTCTCTATTTTTAAATATGTGGGATGTTGCCATGTGTATTCCCATCAAACAATGACTTCACTTTTATTAATTTTGCCATAGCATAGGAGGTAGAAATTATTTTTAGAAAATTTTCCAAAAAAACGTCAATCATTCAATCATTAATTAGTCAATCTTTCAACCATCTCAGGTATAAATCCGAAATTTAGTTTACGTTTTAATAATAGGATTGCGTGAAAATTATTTTAATTATTAATTTCAGCTAGAACATTAAAAAATATTATCAAAAAAATTAAAACAAATATACAAGTTTACCAGGTTCTTTTCTAAAGCATCAATACTTAAAGGAAATCGCTAACGAGCACCATTTTTATAAGGTAGAAACAATTTGAAGGTTGAACATAAAAAAATATTATCAAAAAAATTCAATCAAATATACAAGTTTACCGGGTTCTTTTCTAAATCATCAATACTTAAGGGAAATCACTAATCTTCTTCTTCTTCACGTGCCATCTCCGCTGCGAAGGTTGGCAATCATCAATGCAATTCGTATCCTTGAGACTGCAGCACGAAACAATTGGTTGGAGTTACATCCAAACCATTCTCTCAGATTACGCAACCATGACATCCTTCTCCTTCCGATACTCCGTTTACCTTGGATTTTACCTTGCATAATCAGTTGTAGCAATTTATATTTTTCTCCGCGTGTAATATGCCCCAGATACTGCAATTTTCTTATTTTGACCGTATCCATTATTTCACGTTGCTTGTCCATCCTCACAAGTACTTGTTCGTTTGTCATTCTGTCCGTCCAGGATATCCTTAAAATTCTTCGGTACGTCCACATCTCAAAAGCTTCTAGTTTATTCAGGCATTGTTTATTCAAAGTCCAGGCCTCCACGCCATACAAGAGGACCGAGAAAACATAGCATTTAAGCATCCTCACTCTCAAACTTAAGCTCAAATCCCTGCTGCACAACAATTTCCTCATATTATTAAAAGCACTTCTGGACTTTTCTATTCTTATTCTGATTTCTTTGGAATAGTCATTTGTCTCGTTAATGTTCGTCCCCAGATAATTATAATTCCTTACTTGTTCTATCTGTTCATTCTTTATATAAAGGTTTGTATTTATAATAGATTTTTTTGTAATTATCATAAATTTAGTTTTCTTTGAATTGAGTGATAGCCCAAACTCTTCGCTTACTTCTACAATTTTGTTCGTAATTCTCTGTAGATCATCCATATTTTCTGCTATTAGCGCGGTGTCATCGGCATATCTAATATTACAAACGGGTAAGCCATTAATCTTTACTCCAGCTGTTTCATCTTGGAGTGCTCTCTTAAATATTTCTTCGGAGTATAGGTTGAACAGAGATGGTGATAAGACACATCCCTGTCTAACACCTCTTTTTATTTTTATTCTGTCTGTCACCTCATTGTGTACCCTTATCACGGCCTCTTGTTGGTAATACAAATTATTTATTATTCTTATGTCTCTAGAGTCAATGTTTTTACTTTTAAGCAGTCTTATGAGTGTTTTATGTTGGACGGTGTCAAATGCCTTATTGTAGTCCAGAAAACAAACGTACACATCCTGATTTACATCTAAGCACCGCTGCGTTAATACGTTGAAGGCAAACAGTGCTTCTCTAGTCCCTAGTCCATTCCTAAAACCGAACTGCGTATCCTCAATATCTATTTCTAACTTTTTATATATTCTGCGATGGATGATTTTCAGAAGTACCTTAAGTATGTGACACATTAAGCTGATGGTACGATGGTCCGAGCACTGTCTTGCGTTGGTCTTTTTGGGGATAGTTATAAATGTTGATTGTAGCCACTCTTTCGGTAAAATTCCAGTTTTGTATACACTGTTGAAGAGATGTGTTAGAAGATGTATGTTATGATTGTCAATGAGTTTAAGAACTTCTGCTGGTATTTCATCCAGTCCCGTAGCTTTCCCGGTTTTCATTTCCTTGATGATGTGTTCTACTTCGTCCTTCGTTATTTCTGGTCCAATATCATCACATACATACTCACTACTTTCTTCATCTCGCTGATCTTCGTACAGTTGTTCTACATAGTTTTTCCATACTTTCAATTTTTCTTTTGTGTCCATAATAATATCTCCATTTTCATCCACCAGCAAGTTGTTATTGTAATTGCGTTTGTTGGTTAACTCTTTAATTCTCTTGTGCGCATTGAAACCATCATGTTTACTTTGAAATCACTAATAAGCACCATTTTTTTTATTAGGTAGAAACAATTTGAAGGCAAGTTGAAAAAGATCATCATATATAAAAAATGATATTTTTTAAATTTGATTTTTACTTATTGGTTAAAATTATCGTTTCTGAATAAAACCATGATATTTTTTAATTACCAGAGCATTAATTAATTAATTAAATTAATCCCACAAAACATAATAAGTCTTGGGTGACAAATACAAAAATCAAAAAATCCTAAAAACCGATGGAAAAAATATCTTTAGGCTGTAAAATTGAAGTTGAAGTCAATTCAAATAAAAATTCTAAGCTAAAGCGTAGCATCGAAAGAATTTTGTCAAAAACCCATCGTAATGGTGTACATTCTTGTTCATAAATATCTTAATTCTATAATGAAAAGAACTTTGGAAAACCGAAATGATGATAAAAAACTAATTAGCAATTAACAAACAACTGACATATGAAAAATACTTCAACTCATAAAAGTTATTGAAACGGAAGGCAAGATACCCTAACGTCTGAAATGAATAATTATGATAGACGACCGAACTAAATAACCTTTTTTTTTTGTTAATTAACCAATATATTTGGGATCCCTGATTATTAAGACCGTCACATCAAATGCGAAATACACAAGTCTCAATAGAGAAACTAGAATTATAAAAAGACAAACAGATATCCCGTACACTAAAATGTATTTAAATATTATTTATGGTTGCGAATGTCGGACATTGAAACAGTTGTTTTGACAGATGTTTTCATATTTTTAGATTCCACGAAAATTTCTGTAACCTCTTATGCTGAAATATTTTCATTATTTATTATATTTTAGAAAAATTATTTCTTTCTGAAAATAATTAATATTTCAAAAAAACTCCGAAAAGGTTTGATGCATTTGAATAATCTTGGGTTTGTTAAAGAGGACACTTATAACGTCAAATAAGTATCCAACAACCCTCTCGTTTAAAAATCGAAAAATATTTTGTGAATTTTACAGGTTGTTATCAATGTCCAATTATTTATTTACTTAACTTGCGAAATTATACTAAAAATGAAAATACAATTTTGTTACTATTTTTTATTTTCAAAATATATTCGCAAATTATCTGGGTCATATTACTACGTTTTAATTTCTTGGTTCGTCTTCGACTAAACGTTAGGTTTATCAAAACAAGACTAAGTAATTTTTTTAATTACTGATATACTTAAGTTGTACAAAAAACTAACCAAAACTATTTAAAACGGGAGTCAATCAAGAGACTTATTTTACCAGTATTAAATAATGAATAACGAAAAAAAAAGGCAAGAGGAAGGTTTATTTATTTTTTAAATGATATTCAACATTTTACTATTTAAATGAGTTCAATGGTTAATAAAATAGTTGGTCTCCAACTGTTGAGTTCAAAATTATGTAAATTTCTTTTTAATTTTGTGTATCTTAAACATGCCGGACAGCTCAGTTCATTAAGGGAAATTTATTGGCCACTAAAGGGCAGAAATGTTGTGAGAAAGGTGGTGCATGAATGTGTTGTGTGTTCGAAGGTTCAACCTAGGTCCTTTGAAATACAGATGGGAAACCTACCTAAGTCACGAGTGATCCCACAATTTCCATTCAATACCACAGGGGTTGATTATACAGGGCCATTCAATTTTAAAATAGCTTTGGGACGGGGCACGCGTTTGTACAAGAGGTATGTTTGTTTATTTATTTGTTTTTGCACACGTGCAATATATTTAGAGGCTGTAACAAGTCTGTGAACGCAAGCATTTCTTGCAACTTTCAGGAGATTCGTGTCTAGGAGGGGTAAACCAGAAAAAATGTTTTCAGACAATGGTAAAAATTTTGTGGGTGCTCAGACAGAACTGAGAGAGTTGATAAAACTTTTGCGTAATAATCATGTCAGTTTAAAGACATTGATTGCGACAGAAGGTGTTTATGGGAGTCAGGGGTAAAAGAGCTGTGGGCAAGGCAAATTTGACTTATGAGGATTTTTCTACTTTGTTGTGTCAAATAGAGGCCATTTTAAACTCACGTCCTCTCACTCCAATGTCCTCTAATCCTTCTGACTTGGACGTTTTAACCCCATCCCATTTCCTGATCGGAAGAAGGGCAACCTCATTACCGGACCCACGATTGCTCGAGCAACCTGAAAATAGGCTTGCTAGCTATCAACGTATTCAACAATACCAACAAGGTTTTTGGTCTCGTTGGTCACTGGAATACATCGCTGAACTTCAGAGGCGCCTCAAGTGGAAGGCTGGCGGGGACACTCTGCAGGAAGGGACATTGGTGATCGTGAAAAAAGAAAATGTGCCTCCCTTGTGTTGGAAAATGGGACGCATAGTTCAGTTATATCCAGGAAAGGACAACATTAGTCGGGTGGCTGATGTTAAAACGAGTGAAGGTGTCATCAAACGTTCATTCGCAAAATTGTGTCCATTGTTTCACGAAAGTGGGTGAGAGAAAAACTCAGTTCAAGTGGTTTCAAAGGTTGTCTAAGACAAATTGAATTTCAAGAAATGTTTGTTTTGTTGTTTTTTTTTTTTTTAAAGAGGGTTCTTTCAAGGCTGGGGGTATGTTGAGTTCAAAATTATGTAAATTTCTTTTTAATTTTGTGTATCTTAAACATGCCGGACATTTCAGTCAATGTGACAACAGGGCGTTGTACGCCAAACCGGCAAGGTCTACGTTTCTGCTAGGCTAGTAACAATTTTGTAGCGTTACGAGGTAGACGTACACGGCATGGGTCGCGACGTCGCCGCAAAGTGAGATACAGTCTATTTATAGAAAAGAAAAATTCAATAAATATTAAGTGATTGAGGAAACGCTTGTATTATTGAAGAAATACCAACATTTAATTAGTGATGATTAATGAAAAAGTAAGTGATGAATAATATTAATATTTTATTTTGATATTAAATATTATTTGTCATCCTAGATAATTAATTATTCTTTCATTTGGTAAATTCGAGATAATTAGAAATTAATAACAATCTTTAAAATAGAGTTTTCTCCAAACTTTTTTTTGCGTGTTAATTTTTATTTTTTCACTGGGATGTTGGACCCTTATTTCAAATGACGTAAAAGTCATCGTTGCGTGTATCTTTTTTTCCAAAAACTAAGCAAAAAAGTATTATAGCGATATGGGTGATAAATTGTTGATATTAAATATTTAATTATAACATACCATACCTAGTAAAAGAATCAAAAACATAATAATGGAATTTAAACAAAAATAATGTCAGATTTATTTAAACTATTATCTAACAATTAAACTATCGAAAACATATTATGCAGCCAGTTTGATAAATGCTATTTTACTTATCAACATACAACCCGTGACTAAGATGTACCCAAAACATCCGTTTAGGTGCCTTCTTCATTGCTAAAGGTTGGCCACAATAGCAGCAAACTCCTCTCCATTCCTCAACGTTCTCAATAGGGTCCATGTGTCTAATCTTGTCCACTCTCTAATGTTTTCAAGCCATGAACATTTTCGTCTTCCGAGACATCTCCTGCCCCTCTATTCCCTTTCCATGACCACTCTGCGCCGTTTCACATGCTGCGGGAGTGCTTTGTCGGTTCCCATCATTCTTATAACATTCTTATTTGTCATTCGTTTTGTCCATGGAATCTTCAAAAGTCTGCGGAAGACCCACATTTCAAATGCTTCCAGTCGTTGCATTATTCTCTTTCCCATTGTCCAAGATTCCGTGCTGTATAAGACAACATAATAAATGTATGTTTTCACAAAACAGTGTCGAGTATCCAGTGACAGAGTAGTATTTGTTAGGAATGTCTTTATTCTCACAAATGTGGATCCTACGTTTTCAATTCGTGCTCGAATTTCGGTGTCCGGATAAAGTTTTGGGTAATCCAGCACCCGAGATACTTAAATTTTCTCACCTCTTCTATTGGAGTACCATAGTAAATTTTGATTTCTGCTGATGGCCATCACCTTTGTTTCTAATATATTTATTGTCAGGCCATTTGATCACCTGATTCTACAATGTTGTCTATCAGTACTTGCAAGCCTTCTGAACTGTCTGCAAAGGTGACTGTGTCGTCTACATAGCCTATATTATTAAATATTTTACCGTTCACCTTCATACCAATTTCGCTGTTCTCTAATGTTGCCCTCGAACCCATGACTAAAATACAAGAAATACGCGAATTGACTCGCGACCCTGAGTCACACTGATGTATTCTTGAATAGGATAATCGGCAGATTTATCAACGACAAGAATTTCATGTTTGTTTTTGTTTAATTGTACCGTCCTAATAAAATTATTAAGATAAATTAGAAGACGTATACTATCTTGATATATAAAAAGGATAAGCTTAAAATTTTTAGCAGTTTCAAAAAGTTTTGGTTAGTTTACCATAGTTTTTGAAAACAAATATCCAGGAAATAGTACCGAAAGCACTGGGAATCGGTTTAAGAACTGTACATAGAATTGTGCATTAAGTACAGAGGAAGACTAAAAAGTATAAACGAAGAAATGCAGAGACTAAATATTTCAGATGTGAAAATGGAAGTTCGGAATGTGATTTGTGATTTATACTATTTCAGTTTTGAAAGAAATTGTAAAATGAAGTAGTGTTTCGGATATTGTATTGTATTATAAACCGGGCTGTAATCGAAGATTTTTGTCTTAATAGCTACTCATAATTAGCCACCGTGTACAATGTTTTAAAAAAATATAGTGAAAATTACAGACGATGATATTTGTTTTCTATAACATTAGACAGTTTTTTGGTATATACCTTTTAGTATTCTAAGTATTATAAACTGGCTACCACTGTTGCTGCTACTGCTTGCTCGAGACTGACTGGCAGATTTTCATCTTCTTTTTATTCCTTGAAATATTTATTTTTATATTTAAATAAATTCAACTGTTTAATATGGTTACTAATAATATAAAATTCAGTTTACCACCGAAATAATCAAAATATATTTTTTAACCTTTTAACTCGTCCTGTAATATAATTAGTGTAAAATAAATTGTATGTGTGTAAATTGTATCACAACAGTGCGTAATAAAAAAAAACTATTTTTCTTTTTTCAGGTATATTTTAGTAGTCTCTGTGTTTGCGAATTCGATTAAAATAATTAGTCATGTTCGGACCAGCATGCTAGGACTGGATTTGATTATAGTATTTTAACGTTTGTCAGTTCTGGCGGTTACGTTATTCAGTTAATGCTGTGTGACAAAAATGTACCCAAAATGTAATGCAAGTAACTGAGCGACTAGGATTGAACCATATCAGTAGAAAATGAAAGGGGTTGTTATTTTTCTGAATACTAAATACTAGTTTCGATCAGTCGAATTTCGTTTACCGAAATGGTAGCGTATTTGCATTATGCCCTTTAATTAAACCCAAATTTTAAAATTATTGAATGAACACGCCACGTCGATCGCAGTTCCAATTAGTCGGAAATGCTGTCCTAACGGACAGATAAACTGTTGAGTACAAATAATAAATTTTCGGCGTAAAACACTCCACACGACAATCGGATTATATTGGCGGATCGAAACGAAAATAATTTAGCCTCGTTTCAGCTTTCAACAATTTGACGTCATTAAATGATCATTGCTGTGGCATTAACCGACGTTATAGTGCACGCACGTTGGCCACATTCATACGTTATTTTGACCTCACAATCAACCTAATTACCGATGGCGTCTGATCGCCCCGTGCATTAATTTTTGCCCAATTAGTACAGATAATAATAATATTCTCTTTCTACCTATTCTCTCTTTAATGGGCAGTAATCGGAAACATTTTATTTATTAAATATCAATATTTTAAGTGACGCAAATAATATTTGGACATGATTTTCTTTTATTATTTTCCACGTAGTAGTCTATATTTTCTTGAGTCTTATAAAAGGTGTTGTTGGAAGATGGAAAACAAATTAGCCTCTTCTAAATAACTACAGCATTCATCAATGAGGCAATGCAAATGTTGTAATTTTAATACCGATTCACTTCAGAAATAGGTAAATAGGAATTTTTACCATGTTCAGTAAAGTAAACTATACATTTAGAAATAATATGAAACATATTAAACCTGAAACTAGTGTTTCCATGTGAACTAAGATTGGTATAAAAACGTTTAAGCTATTCTTAACCGCTTGGACATTGTAGAGCATAGATTTATGCTAGAGACATCCTTCAAATAAAATTTTCTACCAACTTTAGTACATTTAAATTTAATATTTAAAAAGAATATGTTAATCAAATTGGTATAAAAAAAGCCTCTTAAGCACCACGAGGTTAACAAAAATTCCTAAATAAAAGTTTAGGCCATCTAATAATAAACTTTACTGAAACCTAAAATTATTTTGAAAATGTTATTTTAATTGATGGACTGGAACGTTTAATTATTTTTAATACTATTTTGACCACTAGAGTTGTAAAATGCACAATTATTATAGCCTATAATAGGTTAAGTTGACTTGATATCTGCTCTTGAGATTCTTGGATTATTTGGAGCAGATCTTTCTCAATGAGTAGCTGATAAAGATCAACGCCTATTTGTAAATATGATGACGGTTATTGTGTCCCGTGATTTTACTTGATTGCTGTTCTCGCTATTCTCCCTTTTTTGCTAAATTTAATATTGATTTTGTCCTGGGCTTGAGACGGTGCTATATCCAACCCTTAGAAGCCTTACAGGCCATTTACTATGTGTTATTTTTTTTAATCCTCTTGGCGCAAGAGTATCGGAAAAAACTGGATTGTTATGTATGCGGTCAGTTAATTAATTACCAGTTTCTTCATTAAAGCACTCTATACAGGCTGAAGCTCCCTTTCCACCCCTCCAAGTAATTTTTCTGAATGCTATCCAGAGTGTTTTCAACACAGAGCTCAATAATCTTTTGTAATTTATCTGACGATGAAGCAGATGCACTAATCTTTAAAACAGATTTCGTTCCAACTGCCAACCTTTAGCGTTCCTAGCAGCACTGGCGATCACAAATTCACAAATATTTTTTATAAAATGTTCCGGTAACTTTGCGCAATAGGGTTCCACAGCACTTTCCCCACACACTCCTTGTAATTTGTTACAGCGTTCCTAAGCAGGTTGAATCCAACATCCTTAAAAATTAATTCAAGATCTTTAACTTATATGTCTTACCTATTGAAATTCCCTAGTAAACTGTCTGCTTTAGATTTTTGGTGCCTAACTTCTTGCCATTTTTTCTGGAACAAAACGATTCATCTTGTCGTCCAGATCTATACTTTAATAACACTAAATATTTCTTATAACTGCGTTTTTTTGTGGTGCGCTTACTAAATAAAGGCACTTTTTGGATATTTGGGGTAGGCAGCTTACAGTTCATCAATCCGCACGTACGGGGTCAAAGTATTAGTCCGTGATTTCAGTCGGTTTTAAGGAGCAGGAAAAGCAGTTCACGAAAAAATAAAAAAATAAACTTCGGAACTCATCCAAATTTTAGTGGTGCATTAATTTGGGAATTTGGGTGCGATGTGAATTTTCGGTAAAACTTTAACTTGCTTTCGACCATGAATGGCTCGGTATATTAATATTCACTTACGAATACTATTTCTGACAGATAATCAGCTATTCAAGTTCAAGAGGCGGCGTAAGCGTAAACACCGAAAGGGGCGAGACAAGCAGAAGTGTTTTGCTCATACAGAAAGCGAGACCAACAGATTCCGGAAATTACCAGTGCAACCCTTCGAACGCCCGACCTGCAAACGTAACAGTCCATGTTCTGAATGGTAAGTATTAAAACGATCCCTTAAACCAGACACATCGTCCCTCTACGTTATAAGATATTCTGTTCACGTCACAGTACGTTTACTCCTTCGGTAATATTAAATTTTCCCCACACCCTGCTTGTAATCGTTCCTCGCACACATGGTTGCACGGTGGTGAAATTATGAATCACCCCTAAAGTATAGTTGCCCTAAACTAGACGTATCTCGTATCTCACTAATTGGGAAAGATAGTTTTTGTAGCGCTTCTCAATACATTTTAAGGAACCCAATATATTATTAACCCTTCTTTTTTGTATCTATAAACAATGTGAAACAGAAATTATACTAAACAATAACATGAAGTGTAAAAAACAGGGTCACTGGAGGCAACTTTGAAGAAGATCGATATCCAGTCCCTTGGACTAGTCGATTTTGATTTATTTTATTCTTAACTTAATTAAGATGTAGGTAAAATATATTTTACATGTAAGCAAGCAGAAACTGCATAATCAGAGGTGTAGTTCTAATGTGAACGTATTGTACTGAAGCGAGATGCTATTATATGGGCTAACTCATGATGTGGGGGAATACTTAAACCACGGAATTTTAAGTTATTTTTTATTTGCTAAATACTGGGGCAATTTTTTGTTATGACAGCGAAAACAGGATTGCTGAACTTTTTGTATATGTAGTTGGTCCGTATATTTCACCACAATAGTTGAAATTGAACCAAGGAATCTGCGAAAGGAGATAAAGACAATACATAATGTGGGGTTCAAAATATGAGATACTTTACATAATAATGAAGGGAAAGATTGTGGACAGGTCAATTGTAAAACGCAGGATACCTTGGAATACAGTCCAAGATGGGTATATAGAAACCGGAAATTTGAACAGGCAAGTAGGTTTCGAAAAAAAACGGAAGACAAGTGCAATTCTGCGGGTGCTCCTGGCGACTGCTTTTATTGTCCTAAATGCTTTACGGAATCGTAGCACTACAGCAGTTCAGAATCAACGTTTAAAAAGCGTGCGTAGGATTAAGGTCGGTGCCTTCAACGCATGCATACATATGAATGAATGATATATATATATATATATATATATATATATATATATATATATATATATATATATATATATATATATATATATATATATATATATATATATATATATATATATATATATATATATATATATATATATATATATATATAATATATATATATATATATATATATATTCCGGGATATCATCCGTTCGCTCATTGAACTCCGACTGGAATCCTGCATCCGACTGGAATCCTGCAGACGTTTCGCCAAAATCTCACTTGGCATCTTCAATGCTTGCGCTCCGAAAACACTTCGAACACGAGCATTGAAGATGAAGATATATATATAGATGCCGGAATAAATATTTGTTTTGATAAAATCGTATGGTATTTGTCTGTTGTAAAAAAGATGGATAACATCATCTTGTTGTATTCGATCAAAGGCTTTTTCTAGAGCGATAAAACACATGTAGGCTGGTCTGTTGTATTAAATGGATTTTTCAGTTATTTGCCCTAGCATGAATACAGCGTCTGTACAAGATCTTCCAGATCTGAATCCTTTTTGTTCTTCAGTCAATGTAATATGGGTATTGATTTTATTCGTGATAATTGTGGTTGTTAATTTGACTGTCGTATTGAGCAGATTTATTCCCTGGTAGTATGTGGTATTTTTTGTGTCCTTTTTTGAATTAAAAAGTAAAGTTGTTGTGTTAACACGCCATTCGTCTGGTATTTTATGATGAAACATGATTTTCTTTACTAAAGTTTGTAATTGTTGTGTTAGTTTTATTCAATGCAATTCTACGTCAATGCAATTTCTACGTCCCGTGCTTCTATAGTTGTTTTATCGTTAATAACTATGCTGGGTGTACTTATGGATTCTTCGTTTTTATCATTTTCTTTGTGGTATAGCTTTTTAGATATTTTATCCAAGGTTCTTTTTGTATAAAATTTATGCTAACAAGTTTATTCATTTCCTTTCTTTTATTTCTAATTAGCCTCGATATTTGTTTTTGCAGTCCATAGGAATCACGTTCCATCCTTTTTTAGGTTTGTCTTACAAGAGAGTTAGTTTCATTACGTTTTTTTTTTTATATTTTTCGTACTATTCTGTGGTTGTGCCATCTTGTATTCTAGGTATGCTTGTTTCTTTTTTTGCACTGTTCTTTAATTTCTTTGGTAAACCATGTCGCCTTGTTGAGTTTGTCTTTATGTTGTGTTATTTTTCGAGTTTCCAAAGCTTCCTTTGCTGCTTCTTTGATGTTGTTTTTTAATTTTTCCCAGCTAATATTAATATTGTCTGGTTCTTCGATGGGGTTTTTAACAATTTTGTTGTTTAAACGGGTTTTTGTTAAAGTTCTTCACGGTTGGGTCCCATAATGAACAAATATTAATTTTTATTGTTTGTGTAGATGCTGTTTGTTTTGTTTCTATCACATCAAAAGGCAATGGTCACTTCCAGCGTTAACAGTAGTAGTGTTCTTATTTTTAGCACTTGCAACGGGTGTATGCTTCTATTAGTTACGATTTAATCTATCATTGACTGTTGTCCTCTCGCATTTCTGAACATGTGTTAGTACTGTACTGAGTGGTCAAAGAAAGTGTTATTGATTTTTAAATTATTAAATGAACAGAAAACCACCACTAGCTCTATATTTTCATTTAATACATTTTCATTTAATCGTTGTTCCACTTCAGGAGTCATGTCATCAACTATCGTTATTAATTAGGAGCTAACGCCAACTTTGAAATTGGGACCAGTTTTTAACGGCCGGTGAGTGTGAATCAAGAGAAAGCGTATCAACAGCCATTATGAGCGAATTCAATCTTTATCTAGGATACCTAATAGTGGCATACGCTACTTAAGGGATGACATAAAATGAAATTTATATTCGGCTTATTCGAATAAATAAAATCCCAAAATTACCTCGTATATTGCAGCCTTCCTCTCATGGAGTATCACTTCCCTAACACAATTTTCACACGCAGCAAGTGAGGCGGTGCAGATCCGATAAACGCCGAAATTTGATTAACGAAAGGAGCTTATGTTACCAAGTCAATCGAACTTCTGTATAATGCTGCCGCACACATCCCGCGAAGTGCCATGTGCGCAAGTTTGAATATTTTAATATAACTCTGTAACTACAGGAGATATGGCAAAGTAACTGTTACCTCCACAAAGGCGATCGTTATTTCTATGGATATTGACAAGATCGATTTTTAACGACTCCTTATTTTTCAAGTTTCAAAAAACATTTAACAACTTTCGGGTGCTTTTCTTCGACTTTTTCGAAAGTTGTCAGATTTTGAATATAATTCTTTTATTACATTTATCATTTAAAGTTTTGAAAGAAACTCTAATAAACGCAGTGATTTGGATATTATATTAGACTTGAATCATTATCGTTATAAAAAAGATTGTAAGTGAATATTTTTAAGTAAAGAGCCTCAGAAAGTCAAGATGGAGAAATGTGGATATTTTTAAATAAAACTGTTTCAAAAGAGAAAAAGGGAATGTGCAATTTTAATTTTTTCTTCGACATCAATAAGTTTGGAGTATCAGGATAATACGAACTGAAAAAAAGTTTGAAAAATGGTTAAAGAAAATTGTTTCCAAACTTGGATGCTCCGTTATTGTATTAGATACCGCAGTGTAGCATTCAAGAATTTTAAATGAAGAACTTACTTTATCTACGCATAAAAATAATATTTATGAGACTGCAATTTTATGAAAAGTTTGTTACTTTCCCTTAATCAATTTAATTATAAGTTTGATTTTCATTAAATTAAAATTTAATTCAAAAGCAAAAGGGGTCGTTAGAGTGGATGGCCGTGTGTCGGTTCATTTATTTTGCTCACCTGATTTTCAATATCATTTGTGTTTTGAATAAACGTATAAAGTATTTCGTATCATGTTACTGAACACGCGCACTAGAAAAATTTTTTTTTTGCAGGTCTATATTAATTTCCAATTTTTGTCGGCCAAGATTGTTCAGAGATGCAACGCATGGTTTGACAAACTCTAGTACTTTTGACAATAACATTTGTCAAACAATCTAGATGCATGTCTCGCTTTGTATATATCTCTGTCGTTGATAACTACTTTCTTGACATAAATCAAAAGTCGTCGAATCATTTTATTTTTGGTTCCTTTATTTTATATCTATACCTGCAAAACTACATTGCAAACTAATTTTATTTTAAAATAATGTAGTAGTTTAATGAAGTTTTTTAATTAAAACAACACTGAAGTAAACTTTTTCTAAAACGGATAATTATTTCACTTAATACATCTTTTTGTACAGGTGAACATCCAGAAGCTATGCAACACGGCGGAAACCAGAGGATGGGCCCTTCACTAAGCGTGCTCGCATTTATAGCCTACGTCCTGCTAACGTACAGTTAAATATTCCCTTTCTGTTAAAGACTCTTCCAGTGACTACTCACGCTATTTGGACTCCGTTTTATTTTTAGTGAATATGAGCTGATCGGTGTATATCAAAAAATGTGCATGTTTTTCTAAAATAATCCCTTCAAGTATAGTGACTCTTGTTATCAAAATTGCGTAAAAATATTAAAACAGTGCATCTCATTTTAGTATCATATATGTTATTTGAAACTCTCACCATTGCTATTTCGGACACCATGAGTTATAGGGTTTGATTCATATTTAAGCAAACATACTAATAGAGTCGGATAATTTTCGGTTGCAAAGTTGAAGCACAAATTATGCAATTCCTCCTTTTCATTTTATTCGTCAACCACCGTTATTTTTTCATGTTATCAACTTTATTTTTCCTTATGAGTTTTGCTTTCTTAATGGTATACTACAAGCTACCATTGTAGTTCAGAAAGCGTGAACACGAGAGTAAAAGTTTACAGCAAATGAAAGATGTCTAATTATTTTAGCTACCTTCATTATTTTACCGTAGTCTACAGTGGCTTTGACATATTTATAATTGCAATTTACTAACTAGGCAAAACTCCATAATTACAATATGCCCCCAACAGAAAAACAGAATATTATCTAAATCCCAGATACCTTTTAGGCAATTTAAACTACTCGTTGTTTTATATCCTTTCAGAGGTCCCAATGGTAAGGGTCAAATGTAACTTTTTTTTTGGTAAGTCATCAGATAGCACAATAAGCTGTTGATAGTCAGTACCTTCATCTCATCTCATGAAAACAGCATCATCAACATTATTAGTACAGTAAAACCCGGTGGACTTTCAAAGAAAAAAATATGCAAGAGGAATTTTCCGATCCGATCCGATCCGATCCCCTAAGATGAAAGTCAGCGAAATGATTGTTTAAATTGGAGATCAACATTTGAAATAGCGGCCAATTTTCAAAAATTTTGTGTTTCTTTGATATTTTCTTGCGATCTCAGTTCTTGAGACCTCCTCATAGACAATCGGTGACCGCATTATCTTAATATATTTATCAGCCTGTCAACAATGAACTACAATACAAGAATAATGCTTGAGAAGCCATTCTACACTAATGAACTGGTTGTCATGCGATCATTAATTCCTGTAATTAACATGAACTTTTTTTTTCTCATTCCTTAAATTAAACTAATGTGTATTATTAAGACTAATATAATAATGAAAAAGCTCAACTATATTCTAGTCCATGATACTTTACGCAATTTTGGTTACCGCGAAACATCAGATCTTGCCCTTTCCAGTATAAAAACTTGTTTCTGATTTTTGTAAAACTTTGACGAGATTATGTACATAATGTATTTATCAGATTTTAAACTGTTATTGAAGTATTTAGAATAATAATTTATTCAATTATTTCCGAAGAGGGGACGAAAATACCCTTTCGATGTGGACAGCGGCTGCATTGTGATAATATATTCAGGCTTAGAATACAGGAATGAACAAATAAATGTACTCATGCGCCTTGTTTATATTTTGGCAGGTGCTTTGTGTCGAAGAGTTTCCAAATTTGCAAATATCTATTTATAACCGCGTTGTTGGCTTGATAAATCCACGTTTCCTCAAAATAAAGTTATAGTGGATAGCATATTGAATGGGGGCACCATCACCAATAGTATCAATAAGTTCTCATTTTCAATAGTTTAAACATTGCGTTTTTACGTTTACATTTTTTTTTATATTTAGCTATTATTTCATTATTTTAATTATTTATTGTTACATACTTTATATCTCCCACAGTTTCAGTGATGCTAATGAAATACTTGTGTACCACAATTTATACCCTTAAAAAAAATTATTGACCAAGGTACCAATGCTATACGTCAAAGGATTTTTGTTTGAACTATGGACTATATGTACGGTATATATATATATATATATATATATATATATATATATATATATATATATATATATATATATATATATATATATATATATATATATATATATATATATATATATATATATATATATATATATATATATATATATATATATATATATATATATATATATATATATATATATATATATATATATATGATGACACTATATTCCGGGATATCATCCGTTCGCTCGTTGAACTCCGACTGGAATCCTGCATCCGACTGGAATCCTGCAAATCTTGCATCCGACTGGAATCCTGCAGACGTTTCGCCAAAATCTCACTTGGCATCTTCAATGCTCGCGCTCCGAAAACACTTCGAACACTTCGAGCGCGAGCATTGAAGATGCCAAGTGAGATTTTGGCGAAACGTCTGCAGGATTCCAGTCGGATGCAAGATTTGCAGGATTCCAGTCGGATGCAGGATTCCAGTCCGAGTTCAACGAGCGAACGGATGATATCCCGGAATATAGTGTCATCACATTTTTCCGTCCGTGGGTCGGTGCGTGAGAATATATATATATATATATATATATATATATATATATATATATATATATATATATATATATATATATATATATATATATATATATATATATATATATTATTTTTGATACCGCATCAAAAGATGACAGTTGTTATGAGTATATTGTCTTATTGCCTTATTAAATTATCTCTTGGTGTGTGATGCGGTGTTGTTGATTCGCAACTTATTTTCATTTTATAAAAAAGAAACTACTGACTTCCGCAAAGGTTCCTTAAGTTTATTGCTTACTCATTTATAATGGGCATGAAGGCAGTGTTTCGACCGCTATATGCAACTGACACAGACTATGGATGATATATATAATCGGGTTGGCTAGGTGAGACGTCTGAGTCCATCATTCATCCAAGTATTCCAAAATAAACTGTACCTAACATCCTTATTAAATTTAGAACGGATCTTAACTTTACTCGAAATCACCACTTCACCAACTTTTTTTTCTTTTATTGTGTTTCTTGGACAGCTTTCGGCAAATTTTGTTATGAACCAGATTAGATATTTCTATTATTATTGATATATTTTTTTATACTTATATATGCCCAGTTCTTTTCTTTTTAGTAGGTATTCCTGTCAGAATAAATATTAGAAATATATATTTACCCTGAAAAACTGTGAAATAACTTATTTATTAGAAAAACAATATACTTACCGCAGCAGAGAAAAAAAGTTTTCTTTTATATGGTAAACGTTTCTTTTGGTATCCTTTTGTTTTATTAGATTCCACACAGGAAACTTGATTTATTAGAAAATTGGCAATAACGCGACCATTTTGAACACATATGCCAAGTTGTATCCTTGAAAAATCAGTAAAATCAATCAATCCATGCTGTAAATGTGTATGTAAGGTTTTAAAATGTTCATATTTGAAAAAGTTGCAATTTATTATGTTCACCGATACATGTAGTCTAATTTCAAAAAATATCTTCTGGCAAAGGGAAAGACTGCCTTAGTCAATAATCTCGTCGATACCGGGTATACATGAACAATTGTTGATTTTTTGTTGGAAACGGCGTAGCTTGTTTCATATTGCTAATTCAGCAGTACTACCATACTATTTTTTATGTCAAATACAGCTCAAAATATTCAAAAACGTACTTGGTTGATAGTGGTTGATTCGTTTGCTATTTCTAACAGGATTGATCTTTTTCCGACAAACAGCAAAATATTGGAAAAGGTTTAAACATATACTGAATGAATAAAATCATAATTGATTTAAGATTAGTATGGATTGGATTTTGATATGTTATAGAACGTCGTACAGGATAAAACTATATGTCGTCTTTATTGAGCTGATGTTGCTTATTTCTAAAGTCTACTAGAAGAACGCAATTCAAAATGAAAATAAAATCAATTTTATTCAAAATACTAGCTAACACCAAGGGCACTTACTCAATAATAAAATGGCTTTGCAATATTTTTACGGCAAATCAATGGCTGTGTAGTAAAGAATATATCGTTTTTTATATTAAATTAGTAGGCAAGATCTATGTTTTATCAAAACAAACATACCATTACGATGCGCAATTCATTTTTTCCTTTACATCCTCATTCTTCTAATATTAATAAAAACACTCTAGCAACTTAAAGAAGAAAACTGAGAATAACTTGTATATAAAATGTTATATGATAAATGGCAAATTCCTAGACATATAAGTTTTAAACAACACCTTTATGTAATAAGTAAAAAGAATTGGTGGTATGAATATATTCTTGCGATAACGAAATCCTAGGTGTAAGGGTGGTTGACTTGAAATGTCCCAATGTTTGCGTTGATGTTTTCGCAACTTAAGTAAATTGTGTTCCCGTACATTTGCGCTTAACTGATGTCTGTGTATTTTGTGAACTGTAAACTCTTAGATTTAATAGCGGTTATATAAATGTCGAAGTATAACAATTCGTGTAAACCACCCTGTAACTATCACCACACTATTAATTTTAATAAAGAAATAAATATAATGTGTTTTCCTCATCCCAACGATTTAATAGCATAATATACGCGACATCTGTTTCACTATTGTTCTTGTGGTGGCGAATATATAGCATATTATGCAACAAGTATAGTAAACGGCATTTGAGTCACGAATTTATTTGGCACTAGCGGTGCGAGTGTTTAATAAACGAGTGACTTAAAAAGTTTACCAAACGTGTGCAATACTATATCTTTTCTACTACCGTTAGGTTTTAAGTTTGATTGATTTGACTGCCAAATATCGAAAACATCCGATTGCTTCCAAACCCGTGCGCTAATATCACGTCAAAATGTCCGAAGTGACTCGGATCCGTGGGAAACGAAACTGACATGGTAAAATGACACTTTCCGTGTGGTGTATAATTATGTATTTTCCAAAAGGGAGGAGAAACAGTAATTAACAAAATCATAAAAATTTTACGATATAATACAAAATATGATAAGGAAACCTCCGATCTGTGCACTTTTTTTTCTTAATTTCAATTATTATTGTTATTATTGATTTATGTGTAAAATAAACCCGTATAAGTCACTTAAAAAAGATATCTCAAATTCCTCTTTTCGTAATGAAACTACTTAGACATAAATAATTAAGCAGGATGGAAAACTTAAAAAGTATACAGTAAATTTTCAGATAATTTGGAATGGTAGTTTTCTGTATTTCGATTTGGTTTGTTTGGTTAAACCTACACACCTCGAATCATTCCTAAACTAGGGTCATACTAATTTCCACACAATGGAAACACGAGTTTGGTAATGTTACAGCGGTGTTACTACAGGTAGTTCATCAGAACAGTAAACATAATCATAATTACACATGAATATAATGATAGAGATCGGCGGATAATTTAGATAATAATTATTTTTATATCGAGCAAGTAAAAACTTATATAAAAGTAAGAATATGAAAACTGTCGGATGAATGAGTCCAGAAAAATAATAGCCTTATCTAGAATGTTATCAGCTTCCCATGTTCATTCCCTTTTTCCACAATTTATTTTAAAATGGACGTTATGCATTGCTACAAACCCATTTATTGGCGCCGTACCAGTTACCTTTATATTGTGGTTGCTTCTTATTTAAAGTAAACCAATGAACCAAGTTGTATTTCGACCGGATCACTAAGTGTGAGAAAAGGAGGACGGTGTTTTACCCAAAACAAAAAACTATAACGGTCCTTTTAATTGTGTTTAGTAACTTACAAGATCTTAGACAACAAAACGTACAATAAGACAAGCGTGCTACTTGAACTAAAATTACGCAAAACATCGCGTTCGCGATCTCTATAATGCAGCCATCGTTTAGTCCATTTGAGGCACCGTGTTGCCATGCGCTCTTAAAAGGGGTCAAACTCGGGCACTAGAACCATTTTTTTTTCTAAGAAGACGGGTATTTAATAGGATTTTTTGTGGTAGGAATTCATCAAAGATCAACATTCACGTCCTCATGATTGTCTATAGTCCATCCCCGACAAATCCATTTTTGCCGCAAATGTGAGTACTTATCAACCTTTTACCCTTTTCCGAGGACCTTATTCCAGTAGAAAAAACATAATTAGAGTTTTTTAAATTTTCAGCCTGCCATTAACGGTATATTATCCTTCACTTCACATATCCACCTTCGGTAAATTTGGTAAAAATAATAGATATTCCTGTTTTCCCTTCCAAACTGCTCTCAAATATCGCCATCAGATAATTTTGTCTTTCTCCTTACCCATTGCTGGAATGAAATCATTCATAATTTAATAACTTTTCTTATATGCTTGTGCTTATAAAAAGTATAGGATTGTGCGTGAAATTAAAAAAAACACTCGCACACACTACATTTTCAATTTCATTTTCATTTTCAATTTCAAATATGTTCTGTTTACTGTAAACAACGCACAAGAATAGATTATGATATACTTATGCGAGCATTTTTCTTGAAATCCAATGCCTAACTTTTAAATTAATTTATTCGATATTGTAGCAGTTCACTGTACAGAAAATAGTAAAGAAAATACCAACCTATTGGAATTGAATTAGCTACAGTTTTGCAAAACTGCACGAATACATCCACTAAGTGACGTGTGACGTGCCCGTAAAAACTGACAAACTTCGAAATACTATGGCTAAAATAGTATATTATGCCACAAGTGCGGTAAACGGCATTTGACTCACGAGTTTATTTGAAACAATCCGAGCGCAGCGGAGCGAGTTTTTAATAAACGAGTAAGTTAAAAAATTTACCGAACGTGTTGCATACTATACGTGTTGCATTTCTACGACCGTTAGTTTTTGAGTACATTTTCGCAAAACAACACGAATACATTCACTGACATGACCGTCAGAACTGACAAACGTCAAAATTCAAAGCACGGGAAATATCTCCGAAAACATCCGATTGCTCCCAGACCCGTGCGGTAAAATCCCGGAAATGTCCGAAGTGGCTCGGATTCATGGGAAACGTGGTAAAGTGACGCTTCCCGCATGCTAGATCGGTGGGTAATTAGGTATTTTACATACGAGAGTAGAAAAACTATTTAACTTTGTTTTTTTTTACAAAACTTCTGGATCCCTCCTGCGTCGATTTTTGCTGAGTCGACACGCAAAACGCAAAAACGGACGCAGGAGGAATCGAGAAGTTTTGTCAAAAGTATTACAGTAGCCTGTGGAAGTTTCTTTGAAAAATTATTTAACTTTGTGTTAACTATAATCAAAGGAAGAAAAGCTTCAATAAAACGTGAACAAGTAATAAATTTATAATTTATTAGTAGGCAATAAAATAACAATGCTGCAAGTCACTATTGAAACAAGGGCATCAATCCACAATTAATAAACTATTTATTTTGCCTATAATTTCGACCCATATATTATATTACATCACTATTTATAATAAAATGTTAAACTTGCAATTTAAGCTTCGGAACTGGTCGTAAACAATATCGGCGACTTTTTGCTCGGCTCGTCGATTTCTGATTTCGTCATTTGTTCATAAAAATGCCTCCTTCTTTCCTCTTTGTCCACGATGATTTGCGTTTTCAGCTTCCTTATAGATTTGGCCAACATATGAGCGAAGATGATTCCCATTAACTGTATATCAAATAAAAATTAAAACTTTTCAGATTAAATTCACCAAATTGCAACTTCAATCTCAATCTATAGTGAAAAGGTTCATTCCTTAAAAATCTAACCTAAGTATTTGAAATAAAGGAAGAGGACATTGAATCCCAAATAAAATTTGCTTAGTATCGACTGCTTTTTTTATGAAATGAAAGTTAATGGAATTTATTCCCACTGACAAAAAAAATCTGACTGCTGGATACTTGCCTGAATAAATGACACGCAAAGTGCTCCAACTCCCAAAAGCAGAGCGCACTGCGAAACAATGAACGTTAGACGATTCAGACATCCGTATTCGTAAACCTTGTATCTTTCGCAGTTTTCATCTGGGCAGCACGTCAACGGAACATTAACCGTCTCGTTCCTATAAGTCGCGTTCGTCAAATAATATCCAGAGAATCCGGCGAATCTATTCCATTCGGTTGCTTCGTTGATTCCGCAGCATTGCAACTAAAAGCAGAAATATACACATCTTTTTGCGAACTGCCAACTCTATGTAGATATATTTTTTAATTGCATCCTAAATCTTCAAAAACGACGTTACAAAAATAGTACTTTAGGTACTGGACGAGTAGGCAAATTCCTGCAAATCCAGTAAAAGCACTTTTTAAACCGGCTGAGTGTTGTAATAACCCTGTCGAATTTAACAATTTCGAACAATCATAAATTAGAGCTTACTAAAAAATAGAAACGTTATTTCTTAATATTAATATTGAACTATTGTCATTAATTATTTGTAAGCAAGGTATAATTATAATAAGAACATGAAACACTATATTTTTGGACTGCCTGACTTTTGAATGTCATCAGCCAAATCAATTTTTTTCTGAACCAAACTACCTCACAGATAATAATTTACTGGTTTTAAGTCGAGCCACCCCTGGGGCCAAAACTGACTAATTTACTGGGTACCTCGACCTATCCACTTGTTTCCAAAATTTTCATCTAACCACGTTCTTACACCCTGCCGAAGCGCTCCATGATGATGAAAAAACATCTCCGAGCGAGTAGGAATGGGAATATTCTCTAATAATTTTCTTAATCTATTTGGGAAAATAAAAGGACCTAATAACGTATTTCATATGATACCTACCAAGCAATGATAAAAAACCTATATTGAAAGTTGGTTCTTCGAACAACCATCGCATTTTCGTTACCACAGAAATGCGTGTTGTGAATGTTAAAAGCTTTATCTCTTGAAAATTTAACACCAATTGTATCTAAACTATATTGTTGGTTAAGAATCCAGCGGCAAAATTCTAAACGATTTTGAAAGTTTTTGATTTTTAAATTCCATACTTTTAAGCATTCCATGCATTTAAGCCATTTTACCAAGCTGGAAATTCATTTACCTATGTCACAAAACTGGAAAATAACGGCGAAACTTGTTCTTCTAATAGTAAATTATAGGAAAATTTCGATGAGCACAGATTGAAATATCAACAATGGTGTTAGGAATATTGGTCATATCTGGCAGGGGTATTAATGCTATTTGAAGATTTTCCTCAATTTTGTTTAGCCCTCATAATCGTAATTTCCCATAGATTGACTAAACAATCTACGTTCTGCTAAATTTCTATGTAGAAAATACTCTTTGGGGAAACCGTCTTTACCATATAGTACCATATATAGCTGATCTTCCAGAATATCTGGATGATTTAAAGCTATACCAATATTGTGACGATGCGACCATTTTAATGCCGGGGAAGAGGCGAAACGAAATCAATAGAAAAAATGAAAAAGCTATACACAAATATCAAACCCTAAAAAAAATATATAACTGAAAATTCGCATACAGAATTTCTAGATACAAAACTTGACTGTCAATTAAGGTGGGGAAATGAAATAGACCGTATCAAAAAAATATTAATAGCTCTTAATTTGCTATCTTAACATTGAAATCTTCCTTAAATACCTCTTCTCTTTTAAATGTATACTACTCATCAGTATAGTCAGTAATCGCTTACAATATTATAAGTGGGGGAAGAGCAGTAGATTCGGACCGAATCATTGTCCAAGAAAAAGGGATAATTCGATTAATTTACATCTTAAAACCAATAGAATTGTGCAGAAATGTACCTAGAACTAAACACATTTGAAGGCTGACAGGAATTTGTTTACTTAAACTATTAATTTACTATAATTTTTACTCGACAAAAAATAGAAATAACTTCCATTTAAAAAAATTTAATTACTATTGCTATAAAAATTCACCTTTTAATACCGAATTATATATTCTTATAATTATAATATAATGAATGTCTGCTAATTTCTGTTCGAAAAACGCTAGATACCTTTAAAAATCCAGTATGAACAAAAAAACACCATAATTGACGAAAAGACAATAACTTCATCAATTTTAAGGCTAATTTTCAATTTTTGATAAATAAATCAGATAGGCATACTAAGAGCACACAACTTTTCCGATTTTATAGAAAAAAGTGTAAAAGTAGATCCACGAGAAATTTATTGCAGTTCTCACCAAAACACTAATATTTCAAAACTTTCTCGCAACTCGGTTTGGAAATATTAATAAAAAACCATTTTCAAGTTTATCACTTTTAGGGCCTATGGCTCCGCTAGTCTTCTGCCATATCTTTATATAGGCATCTGGGGCGTATTCTAGACGTAAATAATTGTAAGGGAAATTGTAAAAATGAGCAAAAGCAAATTTCGCATTGTTACTTTGCGGGGAAAACTTATTTAAACAATAAAAAACAAACTTTATATGTTCCATAACACTGAGTGTCACTGATAGAAATACTTCAAAATGGGCGAGTTAAAAATGTTCATGTCATATTCGTTTTAAGGTATGTGAGCAGAGGAGATACAACACCCTGACACCCTTTCTTGCAATGAACTTTTTGGGCAGTCTACATGTACATAGGCTTAATTTTTACCGTACAAGCTTTTTATCAGCAAACTTAAATGTTTTGGTACACCGATTTTCCTGCAACCTCAGTCATAAAAGTTACATTTAATTGCATCGAACGATTCGGTGTAGTCCAGAAATCAGAAGATAACTGCCACGCTAAACTACTAGTACTGGTACTAACAGCCAAGTCAAAAAAACACCACGTTTTGATGAAAAGTAGTTTTTGTTTATGTTTTTTTTATTCAGTATTAACAACACTAATACATATATATACACTAATGCAGGTGCAGTGAGCTCTGTTTTACCGTGAAATGAAGAGAATTATTTAATTAAGCGTTTGTTAAAGCTGACTTGTAATATTCCTCTTAAGAATAACATAATGAAATGAAAATAAAGAAAATGCCATATTTAGACATGGTTATCCTTCTTCGAGTGCTATTTACAAAACTTTTGGATTCCTGCTGCGTTGGTTATTAATGAATCGTTTCGCCAATCATCCTGTTGGCTTCTTCTGAGCTTAACTGAAACTCGTTCGCATTCCACTCGGTATCTGTTTGAGGAGGGTGGAGCTAAAGGAGGAGGATGAATATTGTCTCAGGTGACTGATTCTCATACTGGTGAACGGTTAAGATTGTTTGGTTGCTCATAGATTTCTCTAGATTCTCGTTGGTAGAAGAATCACAAAAGTTATAGATGGAAGATGACGAGGGCTTTCTTCTTAAAGACTTTCATCAATATATTCGCGATGACCGATAATGAAGAACTTGTAGCTGTTCGCAACGTTTAGTCAAAAATCTGAGCGTTATAAGAAAAATATGTTCTAGGCAAGTATTTTTCAAATAAGATGAGAAGATTTGGTTACTAATTCTCGGATATTAACATATCTAAAATAATTTAATTTATATTACGTAGTACTTATACGAGCCCTAACAACTAAATGTTCGGACGATGTAAAAAATGATAAAAAATATATTTTTATATCTATTTCAATTTTTTTTTTGCTTTGTAGATTGAATAATCAATTTATTTGAGTGCTATCGTATTGAATTAATTTTTATTTCGCATGAATTACATAGCAAAATAACGGAAACATACCAAATTTGCTTACAAATAAATATTCGGACGCGAATGTTTATTAACCAAGAAATCAATGCTACCCATGCATTGATGGTAAAATGTAGTGTACTTAGATAAATGAGATGTAAGTTCGGGTTGTACCTTTCAAGTTTGTATAATAGTTGATAAGAAAATGACGCGTGGTGTTGCAACAAACAAAAAAGTGCGAGAAATTATCATACCTCAGTAATGCAAAAAATTTCAAATGACTAGAATTGCAAGACTTTGGTAGACTCCATGCCAAAACGCATAAAAGCTGTTATTGCCGAGAAAGGTGATGTCACTTCTTATTAATGTTCGATTTAAAGTAAAAGATTTAAATGCGTCCGAATATTTATTTGTCAGCAAATTCGGTATGTTTTTGATATTTTGTTATGTAATTTATGTGAAATAAAAAATAATTCATTACGATAGCACTTTTTGGTATAAAAATAAGTGCTTGATATCATTTTTCAATCGAAAAGGCAAAAAAAATCAATTTAAAATAAGTATAAATATGTTTTCTTATTATTTCGTACATCGTCCGAACAATTAGTTGTTAGGGCTCGTAATACTAATATGGTCTGGGCCATTTTTTTAACTCTATAATTAATGACGTTTTATGTATTTATATATACGGACAGGAAGTTGTATCCCCATCTGGGGCACCCTACCCGAAATCCTTTTTCTATGCATAAAAGAAAAGAGGGTTTTATTCCCGAAGAAAACACGCCAAAAGGGAAATTTGCGAGATTGGCCTATTTAAATAAATTGCGAGATATACTTTATTAGCACCCTTGAAAGAGCACAATAGTGTATTCAATACAAAGTTAATCGTTTTGCATTATAGGAAATATATGACCGTTTGGACAATTGTGTTCTCCAATAAAGTATAGAATTTTAAATTTTTATTTATTTGTTGTCTTCAGCTTTGTTAAGTGCTATTGACATTACCGTCATATCACAAATGTTATAAAATTAACTTAATAACTAGTAAAATTTGTAACCTTTGTTGGAAAACTTAACACTCACTTACGTTCAGAATTTAAATATTTCAATTTCGTTTACTATATAATAATATATTATAAAAAAAATAGTTCTTCAGTTGCTTTTTACTATTAATGGTGTTTCCATTGTCAACATAATATTCACAAAATTATAGACGCTTCACCTTTAATTAAATATATTATAAAAAAGTATAGTATGCAACACGTTTGGTAAACTTTTTAAGTCACTTGTTTATTAAACACTCTTTCCGCTGCGCTGCTCAAATTCCGTTTACCACACTTATTGCATAATATACAATTATGCACATTTTTAATTCACTTTATGGGGAAAACGTTTCTTCACGAAAAAAATTTTGTGTTATTGACAAATCTGAGTTTTTGCAGATTGCCAGTAGGCTGCTCCATTTGGGAAAGGAAACCTTAGTATTTGATTGAGCACAAAAAGTATTTTATGATACGATAGCAAGAAAACATAATGGTTTTGTTCATCAAATGGTAATATATTTGACATAATTAAATTCGGACTATTCATTATTTATATTTTGACTATCCACCAATTTTGTTTTTAAAGGTTATTGTGAATCAACATAATCCAACTAAAGAATTGAAAAGCAATGATGGCCTGTTTCAATTAAATTAAATATTGCAAAAATTTTTAACTTAAAATATTTACTTATTCTTAAAGTAAAATAAGAATATTCGTGAATAATAACGCTAGGTAAACATTAACTAAAAAACAAGCATCAAAATCAATACCCCAGAAATATTAAATATATGTATTTTTTAACGTGTTTTCCATTAACTTGAAGACATTTGTAAATTGTTGCCCAAACATCAGAATTTTTTGGTTTTTGACACGTTTTCGAAAAAAATATTTTTATCTCCAAAAAATCTTGATACCACATGCAATATACAAAGAGTTTGGTGGGTTATCCAAACTTTGGTAGTTATATACACATACTCATTTCGAAAAGATTTTCTTAATTTATCTGAGCCCTAAAGATCACCAATTTTAGTATATTAATATTTTCATATTATTAACAACATCAGCCTAAAGCTAATTATTTCGATAGTATTTGTGCTTAATTATGATCTTATTAGAGGAAGGACCAAAAACATATAAAAATGACTTTTTGAAGTGAAAACATTTATTTTTGAAAATTCCTGAACATTTTGGAAACGCAAAGGATGAAAAGAATTAAAGCACAAATCTATTATCCTCCATATGGTTCTATCTGTACGCCCACCAAGTTTGGCTAACTCTTTAGCAAATTACCCTATCTGGCATATTTAATATAAAAATTTGAAGTTGGTATATGGCTGATTGAGTGAAATATTATAAGCTTAAAAAATTCAAAGATGGCTTAATCAACATCTTGTATATATTAGAAATTAGATGAAAATTATCTTCCGTTAAATAGAATTGCGATCCAAAGTTATAACTATAATATTGTTTTGTATAATTATTTAAACCACAGCATTTGCGCTAAGCTTATTCACAAAATAATTTTATTCCTTTATACAATCAAGACATAAATAATTCATTATGATCCATTTTTACCGGACAACTAATTTATTTGAATAGGTACCTAATTGTTTACTTTTAATCACACTGAATTTCATGATATCAGATAAACATTGTTTTAATTGTTTCGCAGAACATGTGTTTTACATTTCGGAGTAATTTCTCTTCAAATCTCGCTTTCAACTAATAGGACCTTGTTCAGTAATTAACATGGACTTTCGGAGGCATGCGCGGAAATGTCACATTCGAGTGAATAAACAAATATTGTTTCAACTGCTTCGCATAACCAAAATAAATTAACCTTACATAACAAATATAATAACATAACAAATATATCGTTTACCAATTGCCACCCCCTCGATATATATCTGGACGGAGAGACAAGGTAGGCTACACAAACACACTTTTTCAAGCGGCGATTAAGGGTACTCATTTCCTGGGTACGTATCACAGTATATTCCAAGCGGAAATGCATGCGATTAACATCTGCGCAATGATGGTGGAATTCAGATTGTGCGGAAAAGAATTTTAAAAAAAGTTCCAATAGTCAGGAAGAATTAAAAGCCTTAAAATCACCCTAGTGTGCCTACAAGACTGTAAGAAACTGCCAGGACTCCCTATTCATGTTAGAGTGCCGTAATAACGAACAACTGACAGGGCATAGTGAACTGAAAGAAAGCGAGACTCCTAGCGAGGAATGGGGTAGAAACAACTTTCGAACGAATAGTAATAGGTCTAAATATTTTCAAAAATTATAAACATAAAAATATTATATGAAACAAACAAATACAAAATATATTACACGAAAAGACCCACTTCTTTATATTTATTTATTTTTACCTTTTGTCGCATTCGAAGATGTTAGAAAAATGTGTTGTTAGTAAAGATTTTTTTCTACTCCCTTCTGTAAAATACCTAATTATACATCGATCTAGCTTGCGAAAAGTATCATTTTACCACGTCAGTTTCATTCCCCACGGATCCGAGCCTCTTCGGACATTTCCGGGACATTACCGGACGAGTTTAAGAGCAATCGGATGTATTCGGAGATTTCACCGAACGGCTTGAATTTTGACGTTTTTGGGAGCTCTGATGGTCATGTCAGTGAATGTAGTTGTGTTGTTTTGCAAAAATGTACCCAAAAACTAACAGTCGTAGAAAAAGTATAGTATGCAACACGTTTGGTAAACTTTTTAAATCACTCGTCTATTAAACTTGTGACTCAAATGCCTTTTACCATACTCGTTGCATAATAAATGTTTTTAAAATTTCTTTTGGTTTACGTTCCTGATTTCAGCAGAGCTTATTGTAGTATGATCGGAATCGGAATGAGAAAATAAGGTTTTTTTTTATAACTGAAAGTTATTTTTGTTTCTTGCCGAGTAAGAGTGAATGTCAGATCTGGTTTGAAAGCTGCCTTTATTTTTTTGTGCGTAAATTAATAGTTTAAGTAAATAAATACCTGTCAGAGTTTTTTTTTTTTTAATTCTAAAACATCTCAGCAAGCCTCTTTTGGAAACGAGCCCTCATTGACCTATTAATTCAAAATATCTGTTAGATAGGGAGAGAGTAGATTCTTTAATTAATTTTGTTACTAATTTATCTGCCTCTATTTATGTTTTTTTATTATGTGATTTGTCATAAACGTATCACATTATTTTATTTGCCAACGTACATGTTAATGTAATTATGAACAATGTTTATATTTTATTTTTACTTAGTTAGCAAAATAAATTCCAAATTGATTTGCTATTTCAAGTTGATCGGTAAAACATTTATTTTTAAATCGATTTGTGTGTGAATTTTTTGTTTATATAATTTCTACGTCAGAGGTGTAGTATATTGCCCACACTCTTTAAGTTATATGCTTATATACTTTACAATTCGCCTATTATAAAATGATGATAGCAAATGATAGACATGACTTGCAATATATGGCGCAGAAACTACAAGAGGAATAGAGTAAATGGGGTTTAGAATACCCAGAAAACTAAGTACCTGCCCATAGAAAGGGAACCGTTCAATAAATTGGAAAAAAAACGACAGTTTACGATTTACGAGTCGTTTATTAAGAGTAGTCTGCTTTATGGTGCAGAGATGTGGAGAGTCACGGAAAGCAATCGAAGAAAGCTAGAAGCAATAAAAATAGATGTATTTAGAAGATCACAAGGAATGTCCAGAAAAGAAAGAATTCTAAACGAGGGTGTACGTCAAAAAATGAGAGCAAAAACAACTGACATTGAATGAAAGCAACTCGTATGGTACGACCATGTCCAAGCGAAACTACCAAAACTGATTATACAGTGGGTACAGCCAAACCGTAGAAAACCTGAAAGACCAAAAAGACTTGGAAAGAAGGAGTATCCAAAGCAATGAGTTCGCGAGATCTGAGAGAGGGGCGATGGAATGACAGACTCGCATGAAAAATAGACATCATGCAATATCCCAACGGGAACTAATTCCAAGATCTTTTTTTTCTCTTTGAGAAATTACATTAGAGTGGTGCTATTTCTTTTTTTCGGTACTATTTTCTTTCGATTTTTATACTCAATGTGCATCTCAACGTATCAGATTTATAAGATTTTCTTTGCCAATTTAAATCTTTTAAGTAATTAATTTCCTTTTGTAGGTCGTGAGAAAATGTAACTTTTATATTTTTCTTTGAGGAGTTTTCTTTAATTACTATGTGTTTTGCTAGCTAGGGAGCATCACTGTAATTGTTTCCAGAAGAACTTATATGCTTCGTTGAAGATGGGTGGAATTAGGGATTATTAACTGATTTTGACCAAAATAGTATTTATATTCGTTTATTGTGATGTCACCAATTAACTTTGAATTGTTGAAGTAGAGAAAAGTAATCACCAATAGGTCCTGAGCCGATTTTGGCTATATTACTTTGCTTAATTTATGAGTGTGCCCCAATATCATATCAGGTTGTAGCCGACGGCCATACAATAAATCCTAAATCTATTTAAATCTATTTGACACTTACGTTGTATTGGGTCGCATTCCAGGTAAAAGCGTTAAATTCGTTGTCGTAGTGGTGCATGGCAACTTCCATGTTGTTTCCAATCGTAGCATTCAGATTCGCTCTCATGGCATAAGCTGCAATGCTAACCGCGATCTCCAACACCAACACGATCGCCAAAAAGAAGGAGTACTGCAAAACTCCCAGTTGGGTTTAACGTAAATTCAGTATTTCAAGTTTCACTTACAGTATTCACTAGGCAGGTACTCTCTTTGATGGCGCCCACGCACCCGAACAAAGCGATGACTAGTATGATGAACCCGATAACTATAGCCAGAATCGATGGACTGTAATATTGCGATTCCATAAACTCTTCGAAGTTCCGGTATATTGCTTTTATGCTATATCCGATAGATATAAGCAATAAACCGACTAACTGAAAGCAAATATTGAAATTATTTGTATTATTATAAGTATTATTCTTAAAAATTAAACTTGCCTCAGCCAAGTTTCTAAATTATACCATCATCTCTCGCGATATTTCATTTGCATTAAATAGTTTACTTCATACATATAGATTTGTAATCATATCTCGCGCACCCTATACAATTGGCGAAAACGTGTAATACAGAAATTATAGCGCTCGATATGAGTCATAAAGATAACCAAGCTTTTTTGTTACAGCTACGGTTATTATCATAATAGAATAGAACTTTATTAACCATTCAGATAAAGTTATACAACAACAAATGGTACATAAAAAATAGTAATGCAAATAACAAAACATTGAGAAGTAACTAGAGCTTTTCAATTATAGAAAAATATAATAACTGAGTACACCAAATAGGTTGAAATACAGTTAAGGTTTTCCAGGAACCACTTATGATAAGCAATTTTTGCAAAGGCATCAATTTGGAGTAATCATGGAGTAATTACGGCTACTACTCGATAGACATACGCGTCTTAATGCAACACATCCATGTAATACTCGAGTCAGTCAAATATAAATGAGCCTTTAAACGCCGAGTGTACGGAGGGGTATTTGAGTGTGTGTGTGGTCCGTATACTATATCAGCTGACTTGTCCAGTCTGTGTATGTTAAGCAACGCACAAGGAGCCGAAATTTGGCTGTTTTCCCAGTTCGAGGAAGCTACGCTCTCGTAGTCATTAGTCGCTTTCGTTTTCGCACCAGCGTTGTTACTGAAAACATTGCACAAATTTCGGAAGAACCTGGTGTCAGCTATGGCAGTGTCAAATCAATCTAAGAAAAATCTAAGCACGTTGCGTTCCAACGTTGCTGAATGATGATCCTTTCTAAATTCAAGGAAAAGGAGAAGCTGTTATGCATAACATTCAAAGCCTGCAAGTATGTAGCGGAAAACACTTAATCATAAACCTTAGAGTCAATAAAGATGCACTTGGAGGCAAGTAATTTGAGACCAACCGGCATGTGAGAAGATTCGTGCAAACTGATTACATACCCGCCCACCTTCATTTTGCTAGAATGGAATGAAAAAATTATCATCGCGTTGGCAAAATTGTGCAATAAGTGTGTTTTATAGAAGAATAATTCGCAGAGTTGTAGCTGTTTCTTGTAGAATAAATTTTGTTTATACAAAAACTCGTTTATATTTCATTGACCCATATACATAGAGGACAGGGTCATAATCTGTTGGTTGGTTAGTTTTGGTTAGTTTTCTCTGAATTTCTAAACCTTTCCTGCATTACTGTTCTATAAAATAGCAAGCTCTCTACTTTAAGGTCCACCAGGCGCCAAGAGTGTTGTACAAACCTTGTCAATATAGTCAATCCAGGGCAGAGTTCTATAGATAACAAATCGCAAGATATGTTACTGCAGCAGAAAAAAACCATCGTTGGTGGTTTTCTTATTAGCACAGTTCGCCAATACACTGTCAGTTGACAGACCTCTACACTCAAAGTGATGAAACCTTTTGCCGAGATATAATATAAAAACCAATTTACTTGAGAATACATGTTTGAAATAATTTTCAAAAATAAAGTAAACAGTAAGAGTAATTTCAAATTAGTAGGTTCCTATTTTGTTTAATATAGACAAAAACATTTGCCGGCGACTTTCAATTCTGAGCACCATAGAGCATTAAAATTGAAATTAAATTTCAACCTCCTACTAGCTTAACAAAAGCGCAGCTTCCAAAGGTCGACGAATATGTGTTCCGACTAGAATTTACAAAAAATCTTGTTTGTTAAACTAGGGTGGCAATTTTTTTTGTTAAAATTGGTGATACGAAGCTTGAAAACGATCGCTCCATATTGGTGCAGTACTTGTATTAGAATTATTTCTATTTCCGTTACCATCTATCGAATTGGTATGGTTTAAAAAATGCAGCAATATGGATTTTATGAAGCAAATTTTATTTAAAGTGAGTGAGTGACGGAGATTGTTATTTGTTATACAAGTTAACACTAATGGCAGACAACTTGGATGAAAGATTGTTTATATTATTTATTTATTATACTTTTTGAAAAACGAAATTGTAAAATGAGCATCACTAGTCGCCTTTTTATTTTGTAAAATGTGTTTCACGTTTCTATCACGTTGTTGCCATTCCAAGTTAGATTGAAATAAGTAATTACGTCTCGGAGTCTTTGAGGCGTCATATCAGCAGTTATAAAACAAGTGATTCACCTTATCGGTAGATTAATGTAAAGCGATACAAAGAAAAATCCATTTTGTGGATGGAGCTAGTCATGCTTTATTGCAAAATATTAGAAACATATTTCGTATTTTTTGAGAAACCTTGTTTAATACTGGAAAACATTGATCTGTCTTAGAATAATAAGAATAACTTTAAATTAAAAGTTAAAATTACTAATGAAGTTTCCCTACTACTTGCATTTTACAATAGATGCCTACCATAAATTTTATTTACTCTGAAGGTACAATTAAAAAAAAATAAAAACTCATTAGCGACGATAATAGTTTTCTTTCCGTATTGTGCACACTCATAATTACCACGCTAATAACTACATGTGATTCTTGCTAGCAAAGCCTAATAAAAAACACATAAAAAAGAATGTCGGATGAGGAATGAATGAACAAAAACGAGATTGTGAAATTTACGGAGAAACGTAAAATAAAGGGGTGATAAAACTTAAAAGATGATATGTCAAGACGACAATTAAAATCAAACAGAACAACTTGGAAACAACACTTGAAAAGGTACAGGGAGAAAAAGAAATAAATAGAAAAACTTTATATGCAAAACGAATTTGCCAAACAAAACTAAAATGTGTCTTTAGACTAGCTAAATTATAGAAAAAAAATCTACAAAATAACGCCAAAATTCTCCTAATAAAATAGAACGTTACCAGGAAAAATATTATACAAAGATTGTCTGGTATATTTGCCAAATTAAAGATTTTTAAGAATATTTTAAAAGCAGCATTGCCCACTGTTAATTTTGTTTTAACAAGCTTAACTTGTTTTTATGAACACTAGATTTTTGTTTCGAATAATAAATGGCATTTTGGAATAAACCGGAGAAATTTTAGTTTCTCCTCATTTAACCTTACTTTTACATATATCCTTATCGTGGAAAGAAAAACTTGGAAGCTCGTAAAAACTGATTTTTTTTTTCTTTTTTTTTTTCTCGGCAAATCGTCGTTACTTCAAAATCTTTTTTTTTTGAGAATTACTCAATAACAAATTTAACTAAAAAAATCATACCAGTAAAAAGGCAGTGAATCATTTTAAACAGCCTGCGTCATGTTGCTTTTGATGTGACTTCACAAATACTCCGACAGACTTAGCGATTCATTTTATTGAAGGTTTAAAGTTCTTGCTTTTCACAGGTGATTGGTACAGCATTTGGTAATGAGTGGATTAGAAACAGATTTTATTTCTGGTTGTTTTATGTTTCCTATTTCTATGAAATATAAGTTAACAATTGCATTTTATAAATTCTCGTCAAAAATTTGGCTCCCGATCATAGCTTTTAACTATATTCACCCTCGTCTCCGATGTACGTTTCAAATATACTCCAGGTGGTAGCACAGAACCTGATTCTTTTTTAGAAGAATATTTTGTTACAGCATTACCTATGTTATGATTCAAATACTCCAATAAACTACAAACAAGGCCTGGTCTTACCGATAAGGCATTCGCACGGGAAAAAAATCAGAAGGAATACCCTTAAAATTACAGAAGAAATTCTAGTTACTCACCAACCTAGTTAGGAATAGAAAGAAAGTGTGTGTTAGCGATAGGCATAACATCAGAGATGCCCATAAACCAAGTACTGCGGTTTACAAATTAAAAGGCAAAGACTTTAATATGACATATACCAAAATAAAACTCTCATAAGAGGATCTCCATCACTAAAAATTCTGTACCAATTTGAATATGACAACATAAAGGTTGTAACTTCGGGAGGCGATTATCACAAAAGGGCGTTACTTGAAATGGAACACATTAAAAGAGATCCTAATTTCATAAATGATGGTAATGATATTCAAAACTTTCCAAAATTTACACAAACTTAATAAACTGGATTATTTTAGTAGTGTATATGAGAACCCAAATGGATCTTTAGCTATTGAAAATACCCTACGAGGTCTTAACCCGAAGAAGGGACAGAGCCCGGATGAAATTCCTTCGATATTTTTGAGTGCTTCTCCTAGCTTAACTAAACCATTGTACAAATTGTTTGATGATAGTCAGTCTCTAGGAATTTTTTGGAAAAAACGGAAGATTCTCGATCTACAAAACCGACAATAGGAACAAAGGTCACTTTCGGAAAGTTTTTGAGTCTGAGTTTTGTTGGAGCTATTGTTCTTTCAAATTAAAAATAACACAATCAACATCTAAAAGGGTTGGTCTATTATAATTATGACTAATCTTGTCTCTTTCGTTTGAAGAACAAAAAAACAGATGATCATAATGTCTGCGTTGTTTACACCGATTTTTCAAAAATCTCCAACAAGGTTCATCACGTAAGCTGTTATACATGGTAATTTTATGCAAGGTATATATGTATATATAGCAATTAATGGAATGAGAGAGTCGTGCTTAGGTGAGAATTCTGGGGTTCTGCAAAAGTCAAACTTGAGTCGCTAGCTCTTGGTTTTATTTTTATATCATATAGGAACTTGTCTTCTAGATTTGTATGCTGATGATCTGAAGATTTCTACTATCATTAATTCGTTTTTAGATATGGAAAATTTGCAAACAGATTTTCTAAGTACTGCACTCTGAATTGACTCTGTTTAAATGTCGCAACATAATTTTTTCTAAACCGAATCTCTCGAGAAATCAAAATGTTAACGTGGTTAAATGTTAACTGTTATGCGAGTCCCATGAAAGGCCATCATTGGAAAAAGACTGCGTAATTTAGGACTTATTCTGCGAACTATTGAGGGCTTACATTATATTCCAGTTTAGTAAGAAGTGCTCTGCAATATTCGTCAACAGTTTCTAGTTCGACTTACATGGATCGGATCTGGAGTTTCCAAATTAAATTTATTAATGCTCTTAATTTTCGTTTCAATAGGAAGACACTTTCACTCTTATAATGCACATTGATGCTATTATTCCTTACAATCACACTGTAACAATCACAGAGTTTTTTTAAACCTCGATAAATAACAAATAATACAGCTTACAGGAAAAAAAGAACTCAGCAATATTGACTTAAAATTCGACAATATAAAACTTAAGTTAAAAATTTAGGCATCATGCTGGACTCTGAGTTAACATTTGAAGCACATGTAGAAAATATTGTAAAGAAGGGCTTGAGAAATATTGCTTTTGTATTATGTAACACCAAAGGCTTTCGCAACCACAAATCAGTCATTCTAATTTATAATAGCGTCATCAAATCCATCTTGAAATACTCATCTACCGTATGAAATCCCATCTATCGCTAGTATGTCGATCGGATAGAGAATCTCCAAAACAAGATTTTTAAAAACCTTAATTTTAGATATAATAGAGACAGAAACTATTTTTCGTATGAAAATAACCTACAGTTTTATAAATTAAGATCGCTTGAAACACGTAGAAATTGCTCAAACGTATTTTTTCTTTATAAAATTGTCAAGTCCTTATCGAGTGCACACTAAGCTAATTTATTCTATAGATAGAATTAGATCTAGCTACTTCTTAAACTCTCCGCTCATTAGATGTATTGGTATATACAATAAATGTGTTTTTCTGAACAATGAAGATACATACTTATTCAACTTAAGCCTACATCTGTTTAAAAGAAACGTATACAAAATTTTGTAACATTCTTCTAATTACTGTGTGTTAGCTTAGGAAATATCTTGTTAAGTTTCTAGTGTATTCTCGACCATATGCAATGTTATGATTAATATGCGCTATCCTGTAATTGGCCAGCCTCGTCTGCCTTTATGTTTATAAAATAAATAAATAAATAAATAAAATAAATAAATAGATAAATAAAAATAAAATAAATCACTGAATTCCAGAAAGCAGTGTTTTAATATTTTCTCCACTCTCTTCTGTAAAAAACCTAATTATACACCGATCTAGCGTACAGAAAATGTCATTTTACTGCATCAGTTTTTTTCCCATGGATCCGAGCTACTATGGACATTTCCGGGATATCACCGCACGAGTTTGGAACCAATGAGATGTTTTTGGAGAATTTACAGCACAATTCCGACAGTCATGTCAGTGAATGAATTAGTCTCGTCTTGCAAAAATGTCCTAGAAAAAGTGTAGTATGCAACACGTTTGTTTAACTTTGTAAGTCACTCGTTAATTGACTTATTTACTACTAATTTACGTGCTTAAGATTGCTCTTACTTCGAGTATTGAATAAGTAACTTTACTTGTAGAAATAAATGACTGTTTTTTATAAATGTCTTTTTATCTAAACGTCGCGATATATGTATTTGCTAATGGCATTTTAATTTCAATGATTATAACAGCAGCATCGCTAATCATTTTACTTTGTTTGTGTAAGTCTTCTACTTTGTGTATGATTACACAAAAAATTGAAATTATACCAAAAATTGTTGTAAAAAATAAGTTGTTTTAATTAAAAATATATATACGAATGACAAATTTTATTTGACTGAGAAAACTAACGCAATCCTATACCTTTATTAATATTGCGGTTAGGAACTAACTATAAAGCCAAACAGCGCCACTTTAAAATGGCGTTCTCGCGATTTGGTGAAGTCACGACGACTGCGCGCGCAGTGTTAACGCTAATCCGTCTAAAATTGATCGAAAAACAATAATTAGTGAACTAAAAAGTAATTATGAAATCTGTAAGTCGGCTGAAAGATAAGATAAGAGAAGTATTGCCGTTTCCAATCACAAAAAACACAAGTATAAACAAGTATTTGGGAAATGTGAAGCAAAAACTGCGTAAATTCAGAGCTATATAGTTACATTGCTTTGAAATTACGCCTCGTTACTTACCACAAACATAAAGTTGGCGACAAAAAGCATATACTTTATGCATTTCATGCCGAAATCGAGATCCTTCTGGGCCGCCATTTTGTAGTTGAGCACCTCAAAATCCGAAGCTCCAGCGAACACGAACAATATAGAAATATATCGAAATCAACTTCGCACTTGGTACCTATTCACATCAGATGAACGCCTGTACTAATGGCGACCGTGATATTGATAGGAAATAATCAAGTGCGCACACTTATCTCGATCATACCGTTATTTGTTTTACTAACTGTGTCGCACCTATTGTTAAAAGATAAGATATCGTTTTTTATCCGTGACGGCGAGGAAGCGCAAGCATGAAAAACAAATATTTTCATCAAAAAATACGAATTTCCAAAGAGTCGCAGACCCTAATAAATCCGATTTACTCGTGTGCAAATATAAAAGTAAAACACACGTTTGTAACCTTTTACCTTACAGAGAATTTAAAGCTGGTGCTGCTGCAAGTGACTTGACTAAGAGTGGAATTTGACTTTTGTGAAAAGAATGGTGTCAAATCTCAAACAATAGGGAAGTGTAAAAATTTAGGTTTCAGTAAATGTTTTCATGAAGACGAAAATGATTTAGTTAAGATCGATTTATATTATACGAAACGTCAACGTAAAGTGACGACACATAAACATTATGTGTAAACTATTTCTTGTTGTTTTAAATGGTTACATTCGCTTCTACAGCAACTTCCAGCATTTTGAAAAAGAATGGGTTGCTTATTGGCTGCACCTGCCAGCGATAGAAACACTGTGAAACACTATGAAGTCTGGAAACAGCTTTGCTAAAGACAATACCCAAATAAATTATAGAATTGCTGACGTTCCGCCGATCATCCTTTTGACTTCTTCAGACCTTAACTGAAACTAATAATAAACAACCGACACAGGAGGAATCCAGAAGCTTCCTTAAAAAGTTTTGTCCACAATGGCGGCTGGGGAATTAGCGAAAAAGAAATACCAGTCTGATAATCGTTCATTTTCTTTCATGAAACATGGTTACCAATTATTACCAATATTACAGTTGCCATTAATACAGGCGTTCAACGGAATGGAATAGTTATGCTGAAAGAGTTAAGCTAATTTCGATATATTTTTCTTCTTCTTCTTCTTTTTTAGCGTTTTCTAAATCCACTTTTGAACATACGCCTCTTCAAGTTTTGTCTGCCAATTTTCTTCTGCTATAGGCTGATTGTATTCAATTTCGGCCAGCGATTAGTTTTAAATCATCCGTCCATCTCATTGGAGGTCTTCCCCTGGGTCTTCGAAATTCGTATTCGTTGTTAGTTTCTCCCCTAGCAACATGTCCTGCGTATTCAAATTTGTGCACTACGTCGGTTATCTTTGTATGTCTATGTATGTGTTCTTTTATCTTTAAGAAATATTCCCAGCATTAGAATGTTCACGTTCTTCTTTGTGATGGTAGATTTTTGTGCAAGATGATTTCGTCAAAAAATTAAGTGCTTAGATGTAGTGTGTCGGCTTGTTTAACACCTCTCTCTATATTTGCTGGTTTTGTGTGTTCGTTCGAGTAGAGGCAGTATGTAGCTACAGACTGATTCATGATACTTTGTATTAGGGTAATGTATCTACTGTCAAACCTGCAATTGAGTACCGCGCTATGTTCCACTGTGTCGAATGTTTTTTTCATAATCTACGAATGCCAAATAGAGTGCAAATTTGTACTCGTTGTATTTTTCTATCAACATTCTAATGGTTAATTAGTGGTCTGATATTGAATAGCCCTTTCTGAAGCCAGCTTGTTCGTATAATTGGTATTCATTTAGTTTTTTAGTTAGCCTATTAGTAATGATCTTCGTAAGTATCTTATGTAGGTGTGATAGCAGGTATATTGGTATATAGTTCCCTAAATTTTGCCCATGCGTAATAATATTACTTTCGAGTTATTCCATGCACTGGGTATTTTTTGCCGGTGGATGCAACTGATTACTAGTTTTATTACGATCCTAATCAACCTTTTTTCCACCCTCAAGAATCATATCTGTATTGATTCTGCGAACTCCGAGTGCCTTGTTATTTTTCATGTCCTTTGCCTTTGTAAATTCTTCTATTGTTACTTTTGGCATCGCTTCTGATCCCACATTTCTTATTAATCTTGGGGTTAGTTTTATGCTGACCTCTTGTTCTTTTGTTCTACATAATTCTGTATAGAATTCCGCTATACTTTCTAGAACCTTTACTTGATCACAAATTTCGACTCCGTTTTTATCATTTAGTGACAGAATTTGATGTGTTCCTACCTTCGGCTTTAGACATATCATACCTTTTCAAGTATTGTTGTTATTAGTTTATTTTGGGTTTTTCTTTTGTCTTCTCTAATCTTTTTTCTAATAGGTTTATTTAGCTCGACGTATTCTGGTGAGCCTTTTTAGTTTTTTCTATTAAGGTTCCATATTTTTTCTATAAATAACTTTGTTTCCTTATCTAGTTCTGTTCGAGTTCTAGTGTTTTTGATTTTTTTCTTATAATTTCAATTCGTTTATATCTGAATGGTTTATCTGATCTTGAAATCTTGTGTTTAGTGTATTTTCCACTATATCTGATGTCCTTTAGTTTATCAGCTGTAAACTGCACTATTTTTTATTTTATTTTTGTCAGGGCTAATACACGTCCATTTTCTTGTTGATTTTTTGTCAAAGAAAGAGTTCATTGAATACATATTATATTCGTTCATGAATGTAATATGTATTCAAGTTATGATTTTTTTTAATTTTAATTACCATACCATTACTTCTTCCTTCATAACTGCCAACTATACTCCACTTGATCTTACTCAATTCATATTCCAATTTTATAAATTAATCTTTTTTTAAAGTGATCCTACATTATATGAGCCCAGCCACATCGTCGTCTTGTGGTAGCCTATTCAAACACAAGGATTTTTAGCACCCTCTATTCTCTATCTTGACCAGAGCTTCGGGAAGGGCTGGCGACTGACTACCATCGTTTATTTTGTCTGATCAGCTATCTGAAGGTTTGGAGCTACTCCTTCTCGCGCTGATCCCATGCGTATTGATGTGTGCTTTTAGCATATCAGGAAATTTAGTCCTGTTCCTCTGTTCTGATTATAGTATCAGTGCTCGTTCGCCAGAGTCTGATTCGTTATCTAGCAGAGTGCACAGTCAGACAGTCATCACTTGAGCAGGTGTGGTTGACTTTAAGGTGGCATTGATGGTCCGATATTAGGCAACACCAAAATATATTTTTATATTTTTCTTGTTCGTTGGAACTTCGGATTGTGAGCCAGCAGTGTTTCTCTGCTATACTGCCATACTGGTTAACGACCTGCTGCAAAGGACTTAATGATTGTGGTAAGAGGAACATTGTATAGTACTCCCTCAAAGAGAAGCCGAAAGGCTATGAAAGTCGCGGGAGACTGTAGCCAAAATGAGCAGCTAAAAATGAACCCGAAAATGCACGAGAGAAAGGCTACATAAGAAAGCAAAGTATTTAGGAGTCACATTTGAACATTTGACCAAAAAGCTTACTTGGAAAGCGCACATTCAGACGATTACGCTTGGGGCAGCAATTGTACTTGGGAGGTTCAGAAGGATTATAGCGTATCGAGAGGGAATTTGGTGGACAAGAACCATACAGATGGAGGCAACAAGGTAGCTGAGTAGCGTGCGTGAGTGCCTACTGCAGAATTACTACTACTACTGAAGACTACTGAATATCCCACCAAAACAATGTATATACAAAGATCCGTTGCATATAGTCAGCTGCAAGGTCAGTCATAAATAATTGATGAAGATAGCAAGAATCAAGCCCTACAGGGAGATAGACGCAGACGAAGTCCTAAGACTGCCTATGGACAGCAACAACACTGCTTTCTTAAATATTACAGAACTAAAATCCAGTCAGAGAATACTGGAAGAGTGACCCACCAATAAGAACAGAAATAATAAGATACCCAGACGACTAAAACATTCAAGAAGGAGTAGAAGCTAGAATATATGAATCCAGGACGAAAATTAAAATTTCATCCGTCATCAAAAAATAGATGGAGAGAGAATTCCTGCCATGGCTGAGAGACATACCAGGACAACGACAGGAGAGGGAATTCCTTAGAACTCCAATAGCCCAATTTAACAGCTAAACTACACAAGAAAGGCCAAGAGGCAAGAAAGCAAGAAAAGGAGGAAACACCCACCCACGTACTATTCCAATGTGAAGAGAGTGCGATTCCTTCTGCTAAATGTAACTGAACTAGAGGTCATGAGCTACACCGAAAAGCCACTATCGAAGCTGCGAACTCAGGTCAGAGAAACGAATTTGCTCGCTATGGCGAGGGTCATAATGGATCCTGTGGGTCGCGGTGATGGACAATCTGATTGCTAACTCTCACAAATCTGATATCTTAAATCTTAAACCTTTCTCAGAATAGCGTTATAGATGCACATTGAACTAAATAAAATTAAGGAATCAATATAATATAATATAAACTAGGAAACTGAAAATGACATGGCTTCAAATAATTTTGCTTAAGGAAGTTACAAAAAAAGTTAGTTTTCAAAAGTTCATTATAGCATTCATTATAAAAAACGTATCTGTTCGTGACACGTCGTGAGCTGAGGAAAGCAGACCTACGATGTGATGACTCCCATGCGCATGCTCTTAAACTTAAACTAGGCAACAAAAAAATTCTTCTCCCTCTTTTAACGCTAATGTTATATAAATTTAATAAAAAATTGTGTTAATGAGACGTCCCCGAATATCTGGAGAAATATCATGTTATTACTGATAGAATATACTTTCATTTATATCGTTAATTTAGATGAAAATACAAATAGCAACACAAAACTGCATATGCATATAGAATCATATAAATCTTTATATTATAACGTAAGTAATATTTTTAATTTTTTTAATTCATTAAATTAGTTATAAACTTTTATGCTGGTATTATTCTTTTCTGCAGTACATCTTTTTCCATAGCTCATTGCTTCTACTTCATCAATGGCTTGGTTATCATTCGTAGTTTCTTGATAATTACGTATTTTTGGCACCACAGCACTTAAAATAATGTGAAATATAAGTATTTGGTGGTTTCTAAACATTTCGATTTTGTATATACGTAACTACTAGACAATACAGTGAAATTCGTTATAGACTCATTATTTGCATAGAAATTAATAATAACACCTTTATATAGCATTATGCTAACAAAAGAAATATAAAGTTACAAATTTGCAGCATAACATTTCAGATAAACATTGAAATTTATTAACCAAAATGGAAACTAACAGCTAATATCATGATACAGAGATCAAAATTTGGATAATACATCTTCAAAGCCTATTAAATTTATGAAGAGAATCGCAGTCTTTAATATCGGGCGTGAAATCTTTAAAACAGTTTGTACTATTGAAGAATTCGGAGATGTGTACGCGAGAATTAAGACAATAACATTCTCTTAACAGAAAATCAGATGAGAAGTGATATCCTCAAAAATGATTATTTCCAATGCTATCTATCATGCTAGGAGTGACGCGATTGTGATTGCTTGCCTTGCCACCAGGCGTCGTTTAGTGACATAATCGCAACAATCTAATAAATTTCTGGAAAAGGTATCAATGCAAAGATATAATTTTTTGCCATTAGATAAGGCTCCGAAGACCCAGTGAAAACTACATCTCAATATCTTTATCCTAATCTAAAATGTAAATAAAAAAATTCGATTCTCAAAAAAATTACCCATATTTGAAAACACAAAACGCTAATTAATTATTGAAGAGGCCAAATGATATTTAAAATGAAAATAAAACATTATTATTTATATTTATTACTTTTTTACGATACCTTCCTGTTATTCTTTCATTAATAATTAGCTTTAGTCAACTAACCAGAACTAGTTAATCAATTTTATTAATAATGAATCAGTATAAGTGTTGAAATGTGTATCGACATAATCAACATTTTCTTCGTTCCTAAAAAGAAGGAAAATTTGACAATCAGATTTGAAAGATGCTTAGCGTTTGGTAAAATAAAAACAACATTTATTTCCATGGCAACTTTGGTAATAAGAAATTAATTATATTTTATTCGAGGTAGTGATTAAACCTAAGTTTTAATGTAAAAATAAGTGATCATACCAAATATTTGAAATCGGCTTAAGCATGTCAAAACAGAAATATCAGGACATTTATTTAATAAAATGTTTGAAAACCCCTAAGTCTCTTGCAGAGATAGAGCAAACAGTATTAAGCAAAATACACTGAATTTGTCTCAGCTTTAAAATAGGCTTGACTTTTATTATAGTTATTATTAGAAATTTTTGTCGAAACCGAGATTTAACATTCCAGATAACAATTACAGTTCCTGGTGTCAATTTCAGGAACTCGAAAATAATTTCCAGCATTTTTTCTTTTCCGATTTACTTTTTGTTTTTAATATCTATGACCCTCCGTTTACTCCCTACCTCGTTGCGCTTTCTGAAACATCCGCTACAATAATAGTTTGGTGTAAATTGTCACATTTCTTCCTATTCAAAATGTAAAGTTAATATTTTTAGAAAATGCATGCATTATATATTTGTATAATACTTTTTGATAATTTGGGGAATACTCTAAATAAATTTACGAACTCCTTTTAAGAAATATCATTGGACGTAAAGGAATTGTTTTACTCAAAACATATTACACAAAAATTTCGTTGATGACAACACAACAAATTTTACCAGAAAATCTAACCAAATTCGTTCTTTTAAATATTTTATAGACGTTATAAAGCTAAACCGAGTTTAGTAAACAAAATATTTTTTTAAAAAACATCACTGGTAACAGCCCTGGCGTTGATTATTTTATTGTGCGATTGTAAATTACGAGGGTACGGAATGGTAATATATCACGACAGCTTAATCGGATCACAAATAACTAGACGGTTATCTATTAAATTATTTGTTATCCGTGGTGTAAAAATATTGCAAAATCAAACATAAACTTTAGTTTTCGAGTGTCTACACACTAGGCGTGATCTTTACAAGGTAATTTTTATCTCGATCCTTTACATTATAGCAGTGCAGACTAGTGCCGTAAATCCTTGATAGTTGTTTTGCACAGGTATGTAACCAATTAAATGAACGCGCCAGAGTTCATGGAATATCGAAAACCATACCATACCGCAAAGTGAATGGTGTCTGAGAATTTTCTACTATTGTATGGAAAAATCGAAATGCGCCGTTGCGCACCATGATATAAGTCATCAGATGGTAGGACACTAGTTGCCTGAAAAACTACCAAAAATATTAATACCGAAATTTTAAAAATTTTAACCTTGTGTATTTTAACATCGACTTCAAAAATATGAATTAGGTTTTCATTTTTGTTGCTCCTACAGTTAATAAATCAGCTTACTGAACAAAATATTTTTATCGCTTTTTGATATATACTTAAGAGCGCTCGTGTTATTCCCCTGAAATCACCTTGGTAACAAAATTCCAAACTAATTAAGTAAGCCCACATTGCATAAACACGTAGAATAAAATACAATACGTTTTTATCAAAATAATTGCATATCTGCAAATACATTTTTGTTGTAACAGATCAGGAACGCCGATACTGTGGAAGCACTTAAACATGTAAAGTCAACTGATGGCTTGTCGCTAAAAATGATTAAACTATGCTGTGCTGTTATTGTCGCGCTCCGAACACACATTTTTAATTAATCTATAGTTTTACCACAGAGAGCTAACATATGCACAATATCTGAGTTGTAACCAATCAGTTTACGGTCAGTAGTCACCAAGTTGTTTCCCGAGTATCAATCGTGGTTCCGTAAGCGACACGCTACGACCTTCCGTCCTTTCTTAATGGCGTTATCTTGATAACTTGATTACAGCAAAGCATTCGACGCTTTAAACCATCGGCTCGAATCTGCAAACTTCATTATTACGGTTTTTATAATCAAACGACTACCTTCTTTCGATAGTTTTTACATTTAAAACTAAATTTCTAAAATGGTTCAAAGAGAAATAATTTCTCCAAGAAACTTATATAAGAGTGAAGATATTTTGAGTATATCTTTAAAAAGACATTTGAGTGAATCTCTCGTTCTCTCACATTGCAATTACGCATAATTTTTAAATGGTAGTTGGCAGTCTAAATAAAAATTGCAAAGAATTCAGAATGCTTATTTTCGCTTTATTTTTAACCTTAAACCAAGGAACCATGTGAGTCACAAGATAAAGGATTTAAAATGACTAAATACGCATTGATCTAAACATTGCATTGCACGTTGCATTATTATTACTGGAATATTTGTAACTCATTTAATTTATATTCATCAAGTTTCGTCTTGTAGCTTGGTTAAGCAAACTGCTACGCTGACCTTCGCCAAGTTAAAAATAAATGCGCTTCTAGTCTATTCTATATTGAATATTTTCATTATTTCTTAGAGCATGAAACATGTGTAAAAATTATGCATCACACGATGCTTTTATTAACATTCTTAGGATCACAAAACCAAAATTAAGTTTATAGTAGGCCACTATCGCTCTAAACAAACATCCGAAAAATTTCAAAACAAAATCTGATTTTTTTTATAGTAGGGCAAGATGGCTCTCATTAAACATTTCAAAAATTCAAAAACCATGCAATAAGGGAACTGAAAATAATGTACCGTTAGGGACTTTTCCCAAAATGCCAAGACAACGAAAACACATTAAAAATGCTCATTATTGGACAATACAAAATCCCGTGTATACGAGATACTAACTTACAGCTGGCGGAGGTCAACAATAATTGGTTTCAACAAAATGAGGGCCCCGCTCAGATCTAACTCCTCTTAACTTTTATCTAGAAAGAATTACGTCAGCTGGTTTTAAAAGCATTTCGAATCATCGCATCAGATGTACTTAACAATGTGTTAACCTTCACAGTTAAACTATGTTAAGTATACTTATAAAATAATGACCATTTGTTCGAACAAATGAGGCTGGTATACGTTCAATGGACTGTCAAAACGTTTGGTTTACAAATGTCTTTTGGCCTACCATAAACTTAATTGCGGTCCACAACAGTATAATAAATGCATCATGTGATACATACGAGGTTAGCGCCAAAATTTCCCGGCCTAACATAGATGCAGCTCCAGTATCACGATAAAACTTTGTCTTCTTTTAAATATGTATCTTAGTAGTCTGCGAAAAAAAAATTGAAGTCTTGCGTCAAATAGTTTTTTATTGAGTATAGAGCAGTCATAAAGTTTTTGATAAAAGAAGGGTTAGCACCTAAAATTATAAAAGAAAGGCTGGATGGTGGATGGTGTGTACGGCTAAAGTTCTCCCTCGTATTTTGTAGTGAAAGAATGGGCAAAACGTTTTCAAATGGGGCAGGAGTCCCTTGAAGATGATTCAAGAACTGGTCGACCAGTGGAAGTCATAACGGAAGATATTTTTGCGATTGCGGAGGAGGTGGTATTGAGTGATCGACGTTTAAAGCTCAAGAAAATCTCAGAAATTACTAAGCTTGCTGATACAAGTGTTCGTCGAATCCTGCATGATCATTTAGGTATGCATAAGGTTAGTGCAAGATGGGTTCATAAAAACCTTTCGGCTATTCAAAAACAACACCGTCGTATCGAGTGTGCGCGGTCTTTTTTGGGACTCCTTGAGTCGGAACCGAAGCCTGTGATAGAAACTATTGTGACGGGAGATGAAACTATGGTTCTCTATTATGACCCTCTATAGAAAAACGAATCAATGGAAAACTGACCAGAGGCGTGCGTCGTTTGTACCTGTCCATACTGCTGGTGTTGCGCAAGCTGCCATTTTAGAGTGTGGGTTCCAACAGATAGTCCAGATTATTATTTATTATTATTATTTGTTTGGATATTTGAAAAAGGCCTTACGTGGACGGCAGTTTAACGGCAAAGTTGAGTTAAAAGAGGCTGTTTTAGCTCATTTGCAGACATACCAAAAGAATATTTTTTAAAGGGATTGAGTTGTTAATAAAGAGATGTAATAAGTGCATTGAAGTAAAGGGGGATTATATTGAAAAATAATAAAAAATTGTTACTCTACTTTGTTTCTTTCATATTCAGGCCGGAAAATTTTGACGCTGCCCTGGTACATACACATACAAATATTCATTATGACGACTTTAAGAAAATCTATGGTGTATCCCGAAAACAAAAAAAAAATGCTTTTCCCGTCATGTCATCATATTACACTTAAAAAAAATGTTCTAATATTTTACCAACACCAAGATCATCTTTGGCGTATTTCGATCTTTACAGACAAAAGTAGAAAATCCAGTTTTTTATATTTTCTCGAATTTCTCAGAAACGATCCAGGCTCGAATTAACTTGCGTGCAGACCCTGTATGGTTTCCGATATTCGTATGATATCCCGGCCTTTTATTGGACACAGTGTATTATAAGTGTATAGTACACAGGGTGTCTCCAATAAGGCCCAATTAACTCGGAAGCTACGAACGAAAAAAAAAAAAGCTTAATAAATACGAGTTTGCATTTTTTAATTCTGCAGGAAATTCTAGATATATTCAAGTCGACAAATCTTGAATTTTATACCAAAAATCACTTTTGCAGGCAATAAAATAATTAACAATTTTTTCCAATAAGGATGCCTTAATTACTTAATTATGGATGGACTCCTTGTAACAGCCTATATACAGGGTGAGCAAAAATGAAGTACAAAAATTGAAACCTAAAAAGTCAATTTTTTATAATATTTTATAATTTTGTCGCACTTAACATTAAAAATTAAGGCGACTTGGTGGAAATTTATAGTTTTCGGAATAATTCACCATTGAGTAATAATGCATTCATATGACGGTTACACAGTCATTGCAGTATTAGTTGGCCATGATACTGAAGATCTAAAAAATAGAGTTAGGGACAAGTTCAATTTTTAAATCAAAGCAGTGCTGTAGAGAACGCAGATAACTTATATTGTATCGCTGAAGATGTGGGACATGGGGCAATATACATGAAATATATTTAAAATTTAGGGGAAGACAAAAAAGAAATAATATACTATTTAAAATAAGTAGACTGGTAATTACCACATATGGACTGAACACCCTGTATATTTGAGTAATTAAAAATTAAGATATCTAAATGAATTTTTGCAATTTTTCTATTTTTTTTCTATCGTCCGTCGTTTCTGGGATAATAGGGAAGAGACCCCTATTTGGGACACCCTGTAGAGTGTACACTGGGTCCTAAATTGCTTATAACTATAGCGTTTCTCGGTAACCGGCAGAGATAGATTTGGGGTTTTTGCGACTATGTGTCAATTTTTAGTGTAACTTTTAATGTTGCAATGCAAACAAAAATATGTGTGTCGTTCCGCTGATACGGAGGGAAATAAAAATTGAGCGCTTTTAGGAGTGGTGCCATATTTCGAACACAGTGTAAAAAAGGTAAAAAATACTATAGATAGATATTTTGAAATAAAATCCATTGTTGTAGTTAACAAATGTTTTATACAAACCGCTTTGAGATATACAGTATTTTTTTATCCAAAAAAATTCGCTTTTTTGTCTCTTTAAAATGGTGTTGACTATACCCTTCTGACCTAAACTAACCCTTAAAGATGCATTATTGTAAGAACAAATTAAATTAGTAATGCAGTTATAGGAAGTACCCACAAGCAAAATTTTCTTAGTTCTGCCCGTAAAACCAAAAAATTATATATATAATTATATATTAAAAATATTTGGTAATTTTGTCCACGAGTATATTATTGTTACATGGAAAACAACAATATGTTTGGCTTCAAGCCTTCAACTTACGAGCTAAACGATAATAAAATATGACGACGCGTCATGTTCACTCCAACGTTGATTTGTTTTTCGGTAAAGCACTTTCAGGAATTTTACAAACAATTTTCAGGTCTATTAGGTGTACTCGGCCGGGCATCGCGGGCTACATTTGTGATTTGTCGACGACGAAATTTTATTAGTTTGGCAGAGAGAAGTACATTTATTTCTATGGCATAGCGGGTTAAGATGCATCAGGAATTCGCAATGAGTACATGTTCGTAAACCTCAGTTCTGTCATCAAGGCGGCTCGTTTATCATCAAAGTGAGTTCACGGATGATGGCTAAACCGTTTTTGGGAAGACGCAGGGTAAGTCGTATTTTTTTATGTAGTAGAGCTCTTTAAGACATCAGCGACTGATTTGATCGCAGCAACAGACAAGCCCATTCATCAGATTAGTTCGACCGAATCTAAAAAAAGTTTAGTGATGAATGAACGTCTAAATTTAATAGCGAAAATGACCTTCTCACGTTTATTTTTTTTGTTGTTGGCAACAATTTTTGGTCTTGGTACGTTGCGTCTAAAAATTTTAGAAGTAAATACAGGATGGCGCAATAACGTGACAAACTAGAAGATATCCTTTATTTAGCACAATTTTGAAAAATTCTTTTAGCAAGTGTTGCCTAAAATCTAAATACATATATTTTAAAGATAAATTCAATTGTTCAGGGTGTTTCGCAAACAGTGTGGCAATACTAATCTATGCCTTTTTTAAATAGAACCCCCTACATATTTTTGCATATGCTTTTTGAATGCGACGTCACCAACTTATTAGGAAAAAAATGAAAATATTATAAAAAATATTTTCTCCTGTTATCTAATATATCTATCTAGCCGCACTCTTTATAATATCAAAAGTAATAATAATTTTCATTTGCAAATTTGAAAAAAAAATTCAAATGAGAACCAGTTCAGAACTGTTCAAAACTTTGGCACAAAAAAACAATTAGATACACAAAATACAAAATTTTACTCGTGAGTAGCAGCAACAGCAAACATAATTTGTTGAGTCAGGACGGGTTTGGTTTTACGAGTAAATATTCTACGACAAAAGCACTATTAAAGGCCTTGCCGGGTGCGATCGAAGACATAAGGACCTATAAGAACACTCAACGATTTTTGTTAATAATGAATTTTCAAATGCTAGAGAACTGAAATACGGAGTACCGCAAGGCTCCGCTATTGTTTGTCATATACGTAAATTGCTTGAGTCATTTCATTTCTGTCAAAGGTTCCCAGTCTGCAGATGACACATTTATTACCTCTACCGGCAGCATTGCACCTTTGATATTTCAAATCCTTTAGATCTTGCTGAAAAATAGTTTAGTGCCAATAATATTCTTTTAAATCCGAACTTTGAAATGGAAACTATTAAATGGAAATTAGCGGTAATAAATAGTAAACAAAATTGTTGTGGTCACAGCATACGGATAAAATCTCTAAAGCTTTATCGAGTCTGATAGTTTTAATAAGACTTCCATCTTATGTAAACTTTAAAAGCTCTAAAATGTGTTATTTTGCAGTACGACACTCAAAAACTGTTTATGCCCTTCCATTGTAGAGACACAGTACTGGAGCACAGATCATTTTTAAATTTCAAAAGGCCGTAGTGTGGTGCGCATTATAGTGCTCATTTTGTGTTTTGTGTGCCCGTTTTGTTTATTTTGCAATAATTCAATTCAATTCAAATAGGAATCACTATTATAATTTTAGGAGCAAATTACACTCTGCCACTGCTAAAATTGCTTCTAATAAGAAACTTAAAAGAGTGATGAAAGAATACCTGCTCGCTCATTGTTTTACTTCAGTTCAGCAATACCTCGAGGGTAATTTTGTTACCGATAAAAAAAATGACTGGACCGAATTCTATTTACAAAATTTCTGGATTTCTTCTGCGTTGGTTATTGATAATTAGAACTTGCTAACGCTTGGCTTCTTCAGAGCTCAAGTGAAACTGCTTTGTATTTTACTCTGTACCTGTACCTATACCGTTTGAGGGAGGGGAAGTTAAAGGGTAGATATAATCATTGTCTAGAATGACTGATTTCCATATTGGTGGAAGGTAAAGCCTGGGTCGCGGTTAAGCTTGTTTGGTTGTTTAGAGATTTATATGTATTTTCGGACTTCCCTTTGGTAGAAGAATTGAGTTAATGTTTTTGGTCCCAATTCTCCAATATATTCTGTACGGCGTATGCATTGATTGATTGAAGATGTTGAGACATTTTTGGAAAAGTGGAAAATCTGGATTTAACATTATATTTGTTAAGAACTTTTGCTATGTGGTTAGTAATAATGGCCTGTGGAACTATTTTTTTAAATAAAAAAAAAACACAATATATACTACATACTTTTCCAATAATACTTTTAGCCGAGAAATTTCCCTTTTTATTGCAGTGATTAGCTAAATAGTTTAATGTGCTGATTTTTTTTATTTTTAAAGATAATTCATTTAATCTGTTCATAAGCACATTGTTTGCTGTGACCATTAAAGACCTTCTACAATACAAATCAATAACCTACCACGTTTTTATATAGCCCTAGTTTTAAAACCGATTTTTTTTAATGAAGATCTGACACTTAGAGGTCAATCAGGACCAAAAATTTCATCAGAAACTGGCCTGGGAGTCTGTTAATCACAAACAAATTTCAAAGCGCCTTGAAATAGCAACAAATTGTATTTATGACAATTTTTTGGCATAGGAATACGTGGTACAGTTTTCTTATGAAAATCTAAGAGTAATAAACGATAGTTCACGCATACGATAGTTAACGAATACCCCTAAGGTTTCTAACAGCACTTGCGTCTGTGATCTTGTAGGCTTACAGCTTACATCTTTCGCCGCTGTTTACTTACTTACAGATAAAACTCAATGTACCAGTAACATGGAATGTTTATGTTAATGGGTAAAATACTAATAGTATCAATACAATAAGCATTATTTGTTTTGGTTTTCAGAGCTCCTCGATCAAGAAAGATTTTTCGGAAAAAGAATTGAAAGGTATGTATTTAATGCTCTCGCTTGATGGTGTTAAATTAGGTGACCATGTTGTGTGTTATTTTCTGTAATGAATTACTGTTTATAGCTTTATTATTATGTTTTTCCCTTACGCAAATTAATTTACATTCTGAATTTATATATTTGAAATGTTTAAAAAATACCCAAAAAACTATTAATAAAGCATTACCGCATGTGCTTGCCGTTTCGGGATTTTATAATGCACTATTAATTTTGGTTCAACGAACAGCTGTTAACGCTTTTTAACTCATATCCGTCCGCAATTAAAAATAACCCATAAGTTTATAAATAAATCGGCAAGGTGTTATTTTTAAAATATATAGAATATCGCGTACCAAAAATTTTAGACTTATGAGATCGTAGTCCACACAATTGTGCAACTATCAAATCAAATTACTCTTTCACATAACTCAAAATTTTTAGCGTCACATCGCTGGTTGAAATGAATCGGATTTCGGGGTAAAAAAAACTTTAATAATGAAAAAATAGTTCTTTATTTTGCAGTTATATCGTAAAACACAGTAACATCCTTACATTCATGCATTCTTACATTCTTAGTGTGTCATTTTTATAAAACTTCTGGATTCCTACTGCGTCGGTTTTTGCTGAGTCGAACTAGCTAACGTTTCGCCAATCGTCCAGTTGGCTTCTTCAGAGCTTGACTGAAACTGGCTCGCATTTTACTCTGTACCTGCTTTTATATTGTTTGAGAGGGACGGAGCTAAATGAGGGGCATAAACACTGCCCGGTTTCGTGATTGTGTTCGGCAACTGCTGATGAGTTTATTTGTCTTAGTCTTAATGCTCTTTCATGTTCTTTGTGCCTAGTTGATTTTTCGTCCGGTCTCCCCAATATATTCGTTGCCGCATATGCATGGAATGGTGTAAACCCCTGGCATCTCAAATGGAATTTTGTCTTTGACGTATCGAAGATCTTCAGAGATTTTTGGACAAGTGGTAAATCTGGTTTTGACGTTATATTTCTTTAGAACTTTTGATATGTGGTCAGTGATGTTTTGAATATAATGACAGCAGTGACAAGTGTTGAATTGCTTTCGGTTTTATTGCTGTTGGAAGGTTGTGGTGAAGTGTATCTTTAATGTGGAAATTATTAGAGAGAAGAGCAGAGGTAAGTTCTTTTAATTCTGGGTTCAATCAATCGGGCTGAGATAGTTTTACGGCTCTGTAAACAAGAGAGTTGATAACCGATGATTTTTGGGCCGGATGGTGATGTGACAATACATTAAGGTATCGGTCTGTGTGCGTAGGTTTTCAGTAAACACAATGACCCAATGTTACGTCTGATTTTCGATTGATAAGAATATCTAAGAATCTAAGAATATCTATTTCAATGGTAAAAAGTATGTTAGGGTGAATAGAGTTTAAATGTCTAAGAAAATCTACTAGGGATTCCTCACCATGAGGCCAAATAAGAAAAGTATCATCGACGTAGCGTTTCCATAATTTTTCAAAAAGGTTTGGTTCCAGATTGTCGGATTTTAATATATCTGAAATGATGGTGAGAGTTTCAGGAATAGAAACTCTACTAAAGAGGGATTCTTTTATATTCTTTTAGGTTTACAGCCTTCCATGCATGCACGGCAAAGAATACATTGGAGAGACGGGACGAAAAATATCAACTAGGCTCAAAGAACATAAAAAAGCATTAAGACTAGACGAATAAACTCATCAGCTGTTGCCGAACACAATTACAAAACCGGACATAAAATTGTATTCAATAAAACTAAAATTCTTACATGTGATCAATTCTTCTACCAACGAAAAATCCGAGAGTCTATAGAAATTTAAGAGCATGTTAGATTGCAATCTTAACCGCGACTCAGGTCTCTTCCTGTGAGCAATATGGGAATCAGAGATTGTGTTTAGCTCCGCCCCCCTCAAACAATATGAAAAGAGTAAAGTGCGAGCCAGTTTCAGTCAAGCTCTGAAGAAGCCAGGATGAATGGCGAAACGCCAGCAAGTTCGACTCAGCAAAAACCGGCGCAGGAGGAATCCAGAATTTTTATAAAAAGTATAACAGAGCCTGTGGATGCTTCTTTGAAAAATTCTTAGTGTGTCGTTTAATGCAAAAAAATATTGAAGAACATATAATAAACAATTTTTACTCACCTTATATGCGATTAATCAGTTGTCAAATTCTTAAATTATAACAATAAAAATAATAATAATTCAAAATTTTGTACTGCATAACTGGAAAGTCTGAGATCTGCAAATCGAACGATCTTCCAAATGTAATTCCTTTTATGCTTTAAATTCCTTGCAATTCCTCAGGAAATTTTAGGAATTCATCTGTAATTAGTTGGAATTCCTCTGGATTTCCTTCACAATGTTTAAAATAATTCCTTTGTAGAGTCCCTTAACTTCTTTGACATCATCAACAACATATTTCAAGAAATGTCAAAATCAGTGCTAAGCAGCCATCACTTTGAAGTTTGGAAAACTAATGAAAATAAGCATATGGAAAGCTACAGTCAATCGGTGTTGAAATAATTCTTCAACCGTTCATAAATAATTTCGCAATATTAATTTTGAAATTATTCTGCTTCCTGACCAAAAATAGCAACTAAACCAACACGTTGCAAATAATACTTCAAAAGTTTCAAAATATTCAGGATTTAGAAACTATAGAAGCTAAGTATAGGAGCCCGATGGAATCTATCATGAACTTTCCTCCACCGAATCCAAAAATGAAATCGGCTAAATCAAGAAAAAACACTTTTGTCTCCACACCAAGTCGCAAATTTCGGACAATTTTGTACATTAAGCATAACGCGCCCTTTATGATATGCGAAAACCTTAAACATAAATAGCTAAATTCGTTCATCAATTTTTCGAAAGTAACTACAGTGAATGCTTTTAGTAGTATCTTGAAATATTATTCTTAGACAGTGTTGCCTGTTACCTTCCACTTCCACTAGGCTTAGATGCCTCTTAAGCCGGCCAATTTAGCAATTGGACTTCTAAGAACACCTTCGTCTGTCGTTGTCCTTTCATATCTCTCCACCATTGCCAGGATTCTCTTTTTATCCATTTTTTGATGAGTGAGTGGGCCACCCACAAAAGAACTCCGGTGCAATCATGCGCCTTGACGAACCTTTGCGAGCTACGTCGTTCCCTCGTACCCATGATATCACTTTATTCGGATTTTCTATCTCGCCTAATGCTTTGAGACAGTCCAAAACTAACTTCGATGTTATGTTGCTGCATGGCATAGATTTTATAGTTTGAAATACTGTTGCTAGCTTTGCCATTTAAATTTAAATTATTATTTTCTTCCTAAGTTCATATATTGCAGCTTCAACTATTACTATTATTAGTTTGCCATTTTTCTAGTCTTCTCTGGTTGGGATTTGAAATCTGTAAGTTTAACAAATCAGTACGTATAGGCCTAGAACTTCGTCTGCCTTTATCTCTCTGTAAACGTTATCATGGGTGTTGCTATGTCCACCAATTGTTTGGTCTTGAAGTAATCTATATGCGACTGATCTTGCTTCCCTTTGCAAGTGAAATGTTGAATGTGCCGGTCTTTTATATATCTATTAGCTATATATCAACCGTATTTTACTATTTACCTACCGTCAACCCCCCTTTGATAACTGCTAATTACAATATTTTCTCTGTTCTCAGATTTACGAACAGCATTTGAATTGTTAGACAGAAATCAGGATGGAAACGTGACAACCAGCGAATTTAAAATAATGATGAATAATTTAGGCATTGAAATGAAAGACGATAAAGCGGAACAAATTATAAGAAATGCCAGCCATTCAGGTATTGTATTTGTACGTGACATAGAACGGTGTAGTGCCAAGCAATCAAATAAATCGCAATAATTCTACCAGGGGACTCAATTATTACTTTGCAGGTTTACCGCAATTCTTTTAGTTATTTTTTTTTTAATTGTAATTATAAAAGTACCATTTTTTTATCGCGCATTAAATTGTTTTTAAGGTATGTTATGTTGATTACTATTTAATTTATTTGTTTGATAATCGAAAAATGCTGACAACTAAATACTCTAACCAGAGGTTAACAAACGAAAAGAAAAATTAATAAGGCATAACGTCGCCCTTAGCTCGAATAACAGCTAGGCTTTCACAGAATTCAGAGGTGCAACTATCCCATATTTTTTGCAATTTAGAGCCTAGTTGTTGTAAAGAACGCTAAGAATCATTTCTAAGACGATGCTTTATTTTGTGAAAAAGTACCTCTATTGCTAGAGGGATGTGACAAAAGTTTAATGGTAGGTTCCTAGATCTATTTTTGCTAGATTTGCCTTTAAAAAAGTGTAAATTTTCCAACCCCGGACGACATACCAACCCCATACCATGAAGCTCTGTAGAAACTTTACAATCCTTTTGAGACAATCCTTATGAAATATTTCTGTCTTGTTTACAGTCGGTACATTACGGTCTGAGCTTTTATCGCGAACAATGACAGTTTCTTAATTATATTAAACACTGTTATAGTCACTGGAAAGTTCCGACAATATTTACCCTTCATGGTACTGGTGAATAAAGACTACTCTATTTTACTCGTAATAAAACTGATGCCTGTTAATTATTAATAATCACAAATGACGGGGAAAAATTCTAGTAAACAGCACTTACATTTTATTTCGAAACTCTAGGAAAAGCAAAAAATGTTCTAATATTTTGTCGTTAGCATTTTTCAATTATCATAAATTATATAATTAAACCTTATAAATAATTCCATTGCAAACCAACGCACTAGTCATTGAATACTTCCTTTCTGTAACATTCTTGATTTATTTGTTCATTCATGAAGAAATTCGTGGAATTGCAAGAAATGATGTCCAATCTGTTCCATTTATTGTGTTTGCGAAACTAAAGTTCTCGTGTTTTTTTATGATCAGTAAAATACGCCTCCTTTCAATTGCTATCAAGAGCGTTCACCAAAGGCTTCTTTAGATCGAAAGGTTTCTCCGGTAGACCACCCTTTGGTGCAGTCGTTTTGCTGCCCAAGTATAAATTTAACTATTTTTAAGTCTATACTACCATCAATCACATTACCCAACTGCGTTTCTCGAGTATCTAATTTTCTAATATCAAAGCTATAATTTATTGGAAAACTCACCAACCGAGTCTTAAATCAAATCGAAACCTGCTGGGCGTTAGTATAGTGAAAATCTTTTCAGGAAGAGAGATAATTGATGAAAACGACTTTTTGAAATTTGTTAAGGAAATCCAAGACTTGTGCTTAAAACCAAATGCCGAAGAGGATGATACCAAAAACGACCTCTCCGCAGCCTTTAAAGTTTTCGATCTTGATAGCGACGGTTACATTACCAAAGATGAATTGCGAATAGCGATGGAAATGATAGGAGAGGAGGTCTCCGAAGAACAACTCACTCACGTTATGGATCTAGCTGACACTGATAAAGATGGAAAAATTAATTTTGATGGTAAGGCACACACGTGTGGGGCAAGTCTTATTTCCTAGTACTTTTTCCTTTTTATACTTTTAATCTTATGGTGATTGTGACAATTATTTGATATGCCGATACAGTTTTCTTTCAGAAAGAGCTGTCTACTTTTCTTTCAGAGTTCGTCCAGCTCCTATCCTGAGACCATTTCATTTGGACTAGAACTAATTTTCGGTACCAAAATGTAAGTTTTAAGATAAGTTTATTTCAAAAAGGCTGAGACAAAAATATTTTCGTTATATGAAATATGTCAAATGGTAGATTGCACATGTAAAACTGTACTGTATTGTACTGTTTGTCCATTTCTATGTTATATCTCAGTTATTATTAGAGATAGAGCGATGCGATTTTCGCGTTATGGTGCTCGATTTTCGTGAAAGATGCTGAAAATGTATCCAGATTGCATTGTTTTTGAGATATAGGGTAGAAAAAATTGTTTCGTATTTTAAACAGCCTGTATCGTAATGCGGCGATGAAAACGCAATCTTGTAGATATTTTTACGTAGGCTGCAGTGACGTACTCAGATTTCTTTGCGAAATAAGATGTAATTTTTAAGATACCTGCTAAATTAATGTTTTTTTTTCTAAATGGAACACCCGATATAAATATTTTCTATTTTATTGTGCTTTTTATACACTTTTCAAAAAGTAAGCTTACCTAAATATTTTTAAAATGAACATCCATTTTGACAATTTAAAAAATATTCTTGTTTTCTATTTGAATTTCATACATATTATTGTTTAAATAATTGAACTAGAACGTGGAATCCAGAATTCAGTGGCGTACTCAGATTTTGATATACACTTTATACAAGACCTCACATATTTTTTAAAACTTTGAGCTTTTTATACGCCCTCCAACAATTTATGATATTTAAGACATATTTTATAAGATAAGTAAAAATATTTACGCTTATTGATTTGCTTCCCAAAAATTCTACAATACATTTAAAAAAGAATATTCCAGATTATATTATTGTTGTAGTTCACACCGTATTGGTTTCTGATGAAAGAAAAACCCACAGCCTACTCTAATTTAATTTTTTGAAACAATTTATACAGTAACCATGAAAACAAAATTAGGTAATTAACATTGTCAAAAAATAGTTATTCTACTACAATTCTTTTCCTTGGTTCGTTGCTTTAGTATAGCTACAAATAAATTATTTGAACATAAAGAACATAAGTGTGTGTATATATTATATATGGTATTTAATGTAATTTGCTCAAGTTTGGATCATTTAGTAAGCCAAAGCTCGATGAAAATCAGGAGGAAAATGAAACTAATGTGTTAGGATTTATAAATGCAACGACTGTTAAGTCATGCAGAATAGTGGATTGCAAAATAATAAATTTTTGAAAAGCATATAAAAAGCGTCATCAAATTTTTACCAAATATACGATATAACAAAAAAAACAAAATTTTGGATAATATTTTAAAAATTAGATCTATTATAAAAAATCTGAGTCCTCCGTTTTTATTACCTCATTACGATACAGGATACTTAAAATACCATAGGTAACTGATAGGGCCAAATTCTCCGATTCTCCCAGTGTATCGAAAATAAAACCAGCTAGGATTGTTTTGGAAACGGCATCTTTCGTTTCTAGAAAATCGATCATAGTATTGGGAAAAATTCGCAATAACATAACGAAAAATGGCCAATCTGTATATATTATGAGACTTCTATAAATTGCTAATTTTACCAACCAAATTAACGTAGTAAGTGAACCACGGCAGTAAATAAAAAACTCATCCGTAACGTCTAAATCAGAGAAATAAAATTATTATTACTGCTTGTTTTCGTTTACGGCCGTTGTACGGTAGTTAAATATTTGTTGCTTAATGTTAGACAAAAATAAATCTCTTACTTGTTTTCAAGACAATTGTTTTACTGAAAAAGACGACATTACCTGCGTCAGACGAGTAAAAACTTCGTTACTCGTGATACTCGTATTACAGGATAATTCAATTGCATTATCTACATTTTATAAATTTCTCTTTTGAATCACCCTGTATATAATTCAATTCGCCTCGTCAAACATCAAACTGTCAAGTTTAAATTAAATATAATTAGTAAGACACCATAACTATGATTCTTACAATAAAAATACAAACAACATATTTGACATTTTATATCAGTAAATTTTACTGTAAAATACATAAGGACTATTCAAAATATTTAAAGTAAAAAAAAAAACAAAAAAGTTTTCTAAGATGGTTGCCCTTTTGACTATCTGCTGATCGAAGGGTGGGGGGAGGAGTAGTTTAGATCTCTTTTAAAAGAGCGTCCCTTTCTTTATATACCACGTTATAGTCAAAAAAACAACCAAGTGCAAACCGCATCTCAAGATCTTTATCCCAACGTAAATTAAAGTAAAACTTTAGAAAGCACTTCAACTTCACATGATGTTATTAATGTCTGTCTAACTATCCCTACTTTCCTCGTGCGTCGGTTGTTGATAAATCGGTACTTTTTTTGCAATAACTTTTAGGAACATAAAATTATCCAGTAGCCGTTTTGTTTATAAGTCTAACTATCCCTATTTTCCAAAATAAAACACTAATTTATAATTTAGGACGTCAAATATATCAAATCAAAATAAAATTTTATATTGATCCTTATTACTTTTTGCAATACCTTTGAAGGGCAAAAACTACCCAGTAGCTGACATTATTACTAAATTTTTCAAATATTTTTCAATTAAACATTTGAATGAACATAAACATAATTCAACACCTAATATCACAATTTACAACAATTACTACAGATTATAATCATTAACTCGCGCACTGTTTTTCACCAGTTCATAACAATTAGGTCCTTTAAAATAACTAAGAAGAAATAATGACACCACACTTAAGCAAAATCCACTGAGCAAACCTAAAACGTTTGTCCTGCTCATAGTCGTCCACTCTTTAAACAAAATTGAAGACGCCACGAGTACAAGCAGAGTAAAAATTACATAGTAAACAGGTGTGACTAAGCTAGTATCAAACACATCCAGAGCTCTATTTAAATAGTTCATTTGCACTAATATGCATACTGTGATAGACAGGAGTAAAAATATCAACATCCACGCTGCATTCCCAGATGTCGACTCTAAAATTTAAAAAAAATGTAAAACTATAATAATCTAAATTTTTACTTGCTTCCAGTTTTATCACTTCTAGTCTCAAAAAAGTTTTAACAACTCACCAGAAACTAGGTTTTTCAATGTTAATCCTAGGGCTTTGCACGCCATCACAGTTAAACTGCCAAAGGCAGAGCATATCGTGACATAAAGTACTACATTTCGACTGCCATATTTTGGAATAAGTGCACAACATATCACTGAACAACTAGAAACCACCAAAATATAGTTCAGGAAAGCAGTGCCCCAAATCCTTTGCATAAGTTCATCGACAGATTGCGAATCTTCCTGTTTGGGAGAATTGACTACTATCAAAACCGATCCCAAAATGCATAAAATGCACCCAGTCTGTAAAAAAAAACGTTACAATAATACAATATTTTTATAATGGGACAATATCTTTTTCAAATTATATGCGCTAAAAATTTGAGATTTGTAAATATTTTTAATTATACACGGTGTGAAAATTTGGAATTAATATAATATTGGTGGGGGCAATCAATATTTTCAAGATGTCGGATATACGGAAAGTGGGAATCAGCGTTCACATTTCCCCGCATAATATCCTATATTTAAATTTTAGAGCTATTTAGCATTTTATTTAAAAAATTACGTTGGCAGAGTAAAAAATTAAAAGACATTTTTCTCTCCTTTAAACATTTTTTTACTCCCTTCTGTAAAATTCCCAATTATACACCAATTTAGCGTGCGCAAAATGTTATTTTACCACGTCAGTTTCGTTTCCCACGGATACTGGCCACGGAAAAATAAAGTAGTGACTTGAACGCCATTTACCACACTTGTTGCATAATAGTCACATTTCTTCCACTTAATTCCAAATTTTCAAAATTTTTGCTGCTTATAGTTTTCGCATAACAGATTGACGAAATTCTCGGTGGGATGCCATATATAAATGAGATATGCGTGCAGCTACTTTCATACAAAAAAACTGATACAGCTTGAACATTTCACAATCCAACATATCACATTTTGACAAAAAAAGTTTGTTTTGGACGTCCATTATGGGATCTAAATGCAGGTTATGCAAACATTTTGAGTAATAAAAATTAATACGCATATTTTTAAGATTTGATTGTTTTTCCCTGGCGGATATCAAAGTTTAGCTGTTTCGTCTACTGTTTTAACCAAAGGTGCAAGATCGCGTATTTTTATTGCATTGCCATTGCGTGCCACTTCACAACTACAAGAAAAGTATATTAAATCTATTTTTATTACTAAAAACTATTGTGCTAATCAGCTATACCCTTTGGTTGAACATGAAATTATTATAAGCAATAAGAGACATCTTATTTGGTAAATTTGTGAAGATACCTTGTGAACAATGTATGCTTAGAGTATTAGAGAATTCAGTATTTTATTCAGTTTTATTGTTTATCGTTCATTGTTGTCGTAACTTAAAAAACGTCTAAACTAAAGACAAGAAGAAACGCTGGGAACGAATTTAATATTTTGTGCAATCTCCATCCAAGTTTTTGACTCATGGTCATAAAAGAAGTTCTCTTCAAGTCACAGTTCTTCCCATATTTCCTGAATATCTTGCAATAGCTCTCCCTCTTTGGAGGCATAAAATTTCGTTGATACAGCTGTTTCACCATTACCGCCCATGTGTCTTCGATCGGGTTGATGTCAGAACTGTTACTTGGCCATGCCAAGGTTTCAATGTTGGCATTTTGGAGCCATTGTGTGACAATGTTTGCAGTGTGGACAGGACTGCTGTCTTGTTTTGGAAAATATAATTATTTTTTGGGTAATGTGGTTCCACACAGGGAACCATATTGTTCTGCATTAAGAGTCTTATCAGTTTTTATGAGACCAGTCGTACCTATAATGTAGAATAATATCTCCACACCCTGTATAAGGAGTGCTACAAAAACAACCCTTATATTTTGTTGCATAGTCCTATTCCGGGCAAAGTTTAGACTTAAGTCTAACCATTTTTAATATATTTTGCAATTTATAAGTCCTTGTGACACGAAATAAAAGTTAGTTTTCAATGCTGTTTAAACCAAAAAATATGTATATCTTTGAAGACAAACATTGTACGAATCAGTATAACAAACAATTTATTTAAAGACAAAATTTTTCGTACATCCAAGTCCCAATTTTTGAATTATCCAGATGAACAAACAAATAAAAAAATTTAACATTATTACAATTTGTTCAATGTGCAAAAAATAATAACTGACATACCTTCCCCGCGCATGTGAGTTTTTCTTCCAAATATTTTGAAGCCAGAACCGCTGATACCAAAATACTTAGAGCTCCTAAAGGAGTTACCAATGATGCTGGAGCAAATGCATATGCTGCAAAGTTTGCTAACTCACCAACACCCACTAAAATTAATATTAAATAGTATGTAGTAATTTATTTTTGTATAGTAAAAATATATAACAAACTGTTACATACAATTATACATTTAAAGCAATGATTCTAAATTGAAGGACGTCATTTAAAAACGCCAAGTCAAGATTATTCTGATTAAAGCAGGCACTACTTTTGGACAGCTTAATTCATTAGTTTCCAACCCAAACACCAAATGCATCCATTAGCACTTATCTGTTATAGCATTAACAAAAAATGCATCAGCAATTGAAAAATTACTAAAAATGAACAGCAAACTTTTAAATAACGTCTTTATGGAATAGCTTTTAAGAGTGCAACATTATTCTATTCATATCATCATTAGCCACTCACTAGTTGCCAGTCCCAACCACCATAACCAATCTTTTAGATATCCATATCCCCCTGCACTTGCCCTTAGTCCTCCAGCATGAAACAATCTTTTTAATGAAATTTTCTTTATGATAAAACTCGATCCAATAAAAACTGTAGAGCTAACAGCCAGACACAGCCCCAAATAAAAATGAGAATTTTGTTTATTTATGTAATCATTTTGTTTGGTTGTATGCATTTTCCGAGAATTTTCTACTATTTAACCAACTGGATTTCTATTTAATGCAATCCGCAACATACTGATTACCTAAAAATATTAATTACAGGGTCTTAAAATTTGTGGCTTGTGTCTTATATTATTATGCCGTTTAAAGCAAATATTGAAGAACATGACCTAAATATTTGTTTACATTCAATTCAATTCAATTATGCGTTTCACAAAAAAATGTTGGGCTCGACTGCTAGGATCATTCGCCCATTGCCGACTTCCGTCGAGGATTTTCGCTTCTGGTCAATGACCACCACGTCCAAAGAAGAAAAATAACCAATAATTTGCTCAGCTAGCAAAAAACGATTCTGACCGATACCAAAAAAATCGGCTTCCCCCCGCTTCCACCACGGACCATCCGGGTCCATCCGGCCTCCATACCGGCGTGAACGGGGAAAAACGACGGGGCCGACGACGATTATCACTTTAAAACATGCACTGAACACTAAAAACACTAAGTCCACACAGTGGAAACCGATATCAAACTTTTGAGGACGAATACAAGGGATTCTGTCGGGAGCGAACGGAGGTTAAACCGCCGCGTGCAATGCTCCACCACAGAATCAATTCAACAATTATGCGTTTCACAAAAAAAATGTTGGGCTCGACTGCTAGGATCATTCGCCCATTGCCGACTTCCGTCGAGGATCTTCGCTTTTGGTCATGGACCAACACGTACAAAGAAGACATATAACCAATATTTGCTCAACTAGCAAAAAACAATTTTGACCGATACCAAAAAAACCGACACCCGCCCGCTTCCACCGCGGACCATCCGGGCCCATCCGGCCTCCATACCGGCGTGAACGGTTAAAACAACGGGGCCGGCGGAACTTTTACACTTAAAACAAACACCAAACACTGCCGAAACAGAGTCACATAAATTGAAGACCGATACCAAAGGTTTTTCGAACGAATTCAGCGGATTCTGCTAGGAGCGGACGGAGGTTAGACCGCCGCGTGCAATGCTCCACCACAGAATCATGCAATTCAATTCAATGATGCGTCTTACAATTAATGTTGAGGAAAATTGCCAGGATCATACGCCCATTATATTTCGATACTTACCCTTCATTTACATTTGAATTTTCGCCCTAAGATCTTGATCTACTATAGGTATAGATATTAGGTATTAGATAATATAGTGGCCATGCTGGGGTAAAAATTGATGCGCCACAGGCAACATTGACATGTTCGTAGAGATGGTAATAATTTTCAGCGCATGTCTCTTCGTTCCACCTACTAACCTGTACTTTGCACCATCTTCTTTTTAAACCGATATTTTGAGAAAAAACTGAAGTAAAAAAAAGTCATTAGTTGAAAACGGAATTTTAAATCAAGCGCATGCGCATCTTGCATGGATGACTCAAAATTTGGACCATATGTGTAAACTGAGAATTACGAAATTTGGATGTAACCGTGGGATATAGTGTTGATGTGTGTGAGTGGCTGATTTTAGCAAACTTGTCTCTATCACTTGTTTGTGAAAGATAACAAGAAGTGAAAAAGAAAATATTCTGTGCCTTACCTATAAATAAATTTGGCTATAGAAGTAGAGAAGAAGAAGAGCTGTAAATATCGTAGAAGATTAAGGTTAGTTTTGGATTGGTTTTAAATTTGATTTGTTTTAATGTAACCCGACTACAATGCCCAATTGGAGCCAAATCCAAAATCAACTGCGGCATCCTGCAAACCCGGTAGTATTTTTTGATGTATCGGTGGGAACAACGGTAAGACTTAAAAGAGTATTGCTTTATCAAAGTGATATTGATGGTACCTAAATATCTATAGGAAATTGGGCGCATGATATTCGAATTATTTGCTGATGTAGTTCCAAAGACAAGTGAAAATTTCCGGCAGTTTTGTACGGGAGAATGCAGAAAGGATGGGGTTCCATTGGGATATAAGGGAGCAAGTTTCCATCGAGTTATTAAGGACTTTATGATTCAAGGTGGAGATTTTGTAAATGTAAGAAAACTTAAGAGCAATAAAAATGGACCAATAATTGTACAACAATTTTCTAGGGTGATGGAACTGGTGTGATGTCCATATATGGGGGAAGCACATTTGCTGATGAAAATTTCACTTTAAAGCATGATGGACCTGGACTTCTTTCAATGGCAAACAGTGGAAAAGATACTAATGGCTGTCAGTTTTTTATTACTTGTGCGAAATGTAACTTTTTGGATGGAAAGCATGTAGTATTTGGACGTGTGATTGATGGTTTACTAGTGATGAGGAAAATTGAAAATGTTCCTACAGGTCCTAATAACAAACCAAAAATTCCAGTTACAATTATTCAATGTGGACAAATGTAGTATTTTTGTACATTTTTTTAATGTAATGAACAAGTTTTATTGTTTATTTGATACCCTATTTGCAAGATACTTTAACAAATTTATTATTTTTGTTAGTTTCTTACTGTTTTATTAAAAGTATGGTCGGGATTAGCCGATTTTGTATTTTTAATTCAGAATGGTGTTCCTAATTTTTTTGTGCAGACAGACAATAGTATATATCATATGAGTTGTAAACAAATTACATTAATTATACATTTGCATTCGTAAACCTATTATTTCTGCAAATATGATCTATTGATTTAAATATACAAGTTCCGCAACAAGTAAAGGCTGATCCATTATAAATGTTACACCCTTCAACACTTCCATTTTACATTTTAGAAAATATAATTACTATTAAAAAATTACACTACTAGTCCGGACGACATTAAATTTGTCAGTTGTCAATTGAATGGTGCCAGTGATTTATTACATTTCTTCTCCAATGCTAAGAAATTAAAAATTGAAGTGTCAAATCACCAACATCACTATCCAGATAGATTAATTATTGTTGTCTTCTTGTGTTGTAACGGACATGACATGAAATAAAAAAAGTCAAGCACCAGTAAGAAATTCTAAACAGCTGAAGCTGCTTAGGTAAATGTTTGAAGCCAAATTATTGTGAAGCTCTTATAAGTGCCGAAAATCCTAGGAGTTCAATTCGTCCAGACCTGGGTTTTTTTTTGTAATTACGCTTAATCAGGCTAATCTCAATTAGGATATGCACCCATTTTCCGGCATCCGCCGAGGAAAATGAACCGATAACAATTTTTTCACGGACACAACACCCAAGGCTCCCGGTGGGAATCGAACCCACAACCTCCGGCAAGTTCGAATTGACAGGTCAATGCCTTATAGGGATATTCCGATATTAGTAAATATGAGTAGGTACTCGATACTTTTGATTCGATACCAAGTATTTATAGCATCGAATCAATCTTGCGAAACTTACTCGGTATCGAAACAAAAGTACTTGGTATCAAATCGAATCAGCCTCACCATTTAGAAAAAAAACCGAGGCAAAAGTGAGAAAGATGTCCGCCCTTCATTTTTTTTTTCATTGTCAACCAACACAAATTGTCAAACATACAAGAGATTGCTTACTAATAATTTTATTTATTGTAATCATCGGCTTATTCCAATGTTATCATGGAGTTTTTTGTTTAAAGTACGTGCTTAACGCGACGCAAACCCTTATAATAAAAGTTTTCTTTTCCTTCTTAATTTTGTTTTAACTATTGTCCTTCAACGTTCATTGTTAGTTTCCTTAAAGTAAATAAAAAATAATAAATTGCTAAAAGTATCGATATGAGTAAGTATCGATACTTTAGGAGTATTTATTTGAGTAGTATCGAAAAAGATTTGAGTACTATCGAAATAAGTAGGTATCGATACTATAATTGTATCGGAACATCCCTAATGCCTTACCAGCCGAGCCATCCTCGGTCCCACCTGCGTCGCGCGGCAAAAGAAAAGCAATAAAGTCGAAAACTTCAAGAAGAAGAGAAAAAAAATTGTGATCTACGGTGACCTATGCACATCCTTGTAGGTTATGTCGGTACGAGGAAAGTTATTTAAATTTTCAATTTCCTTTAAAAAAAATGACCTCCGTTCTTCCAGATAGTGATGCTTATCAAGTTTATAACACTCTTACCTCTTTAGGATGTTGCCTTAGATGTATTCTTAGATTTTTAGGCGTGCCGGTTTTTGAAAATGAAAGTTTATACAAGAAACCCCAACAATATTTTGAAAAGGTTGGTGATTCTTTGCATTAAATTTCGTCTTTATAGAAATTTATATTTCAGTTTGGCTGTAACAATGGAGGTGAATCTTTGCCACTTAAAAAAATTAAGTTAAATCCTTGCCCAACATGCTTAAATTGCTTCGATGACTTATTGCTGCAAACTATAGCAGAACAGCTCAAAACATCTTCAGTTAATCAGTACAACTATAATACTTATATGCTGAACATTAGCTTTCCTAAAAGTGTCCCAATTAGGACACACAGCATTTGTTTGCACTTGAAAACCACATTTCCATTACTTTCCTTATATAATGAAGATGTTGAAAAACCAGGTAGGTTAGGTTAATTATTAAGTACTCTACATACACTTTAGTTGTTTTGATAGAACAAAATAGAAATCTAATTGTGTTCAAATGTCTTCTACAGTAGTTGTTCATTATTTTTCCAAAATGCGGAACAAACCTCAATAAATATTAGTAAAGATTCATTTTAAATAAGATACTTTGGCATCTCATATCTTCAAAAGCAGACAATGTAGTGTACATATTTATGCGAACTTTTCTACTTATAATTGGTCCAGGACTATATCTTAAATTTGGTACATAGCTCTAAGTAAGTATACATATAGAAGACATTCCAATTTTCGGCGGCTATATTTTAAGCACGCCCTAAAACAGAGATCAACTTTTTTATAGACTACGATCTCAAGTACCTCGCTAGAGCACGTAGTTGTTTTATATAATATTTAATTTACTTTTTCCAGTGTTTCATATTCTGGACTATATACCCATGAAGGTGTCACAATCATCTATTCATTTATTCTTTTTCACATGTCAGTTCATAAGACTTAATCTAGAATGTAAAAAGTTTTCAAATAGTAACTGACATACAGTCACTAAAATACATACAGAATTGTTAAAATATGGACACACATCAGCTTTATTATGGATATTAACATCATCATTCACATACAGTATTATAATTGACAATATAACACTTAATCTATACATCATCAAAGTGTTTTTGAACAATATTCAAATAAAATGTTACAATCTTACAGTTGCCAGCAAGAATTATAATTGAAAAAATCGTGCACACTTTAAAAAGAGTTAGGGGCAAACTTAAGTCTGTTGTGACACCTCCCCAACTTACAATAGCACAACATAAGATCATCCCCCACTCTGGCATATTAGAGGCAGAAAAACTCTCCTTGTTTGACCTTATGTAGATAATGCGATAAAATATATACTGTGCAGGAATAAGGATACCAAGTTTACAAAAAGCATACCAGCAATTCTCCTTGAATCCCAAACCAGCACGAATTTTGGAGGGTGGTACAGAGCAAAGTAAGACGCGAGCAGCTTGTGTGTCCTAGGATACACAGTCTGTTAAAATTCTCAACGAAAAATTCTGAGCCTGTGACAGACATCTTCAGTATTTTTGATTCTACGAAATTTCACTGAGGTAGCATTCTTTTTGAGCAGTGAAGTTCCTCAAACAAAAAACATGTCTTTAAATTTTACTAGCCTGTTGGAGTTGAACCAGACCTCAATCCTTGATTGTGGCTTGATCCATCTCCTCTCACATATTGCTTGTATATTAAAATTTTTTAAAATTTAAAATCTCTTACCTTAACTAGTTTCCAAAATATAAATTTATTAGAATCATCATTTATCAAGTCACCTATAAAGCAGTATATCGTAAAAAACAATAATGTTACTTTTATATCCATAGGAGGGAGTGCAATGCACGGTTAAAAAATTGTGATATAATTTCGGAACACGCATATATTGAGATGTTTCTTTCTTAACATTACAGAAAACAATTTAGAGTTACCGCACAAAATATTTAGAACTATAGCCTCTGATATATTTGCCAATGCCATTGGAAAGGATTATTCTCCAAAATCCAATCTAACAATTTTAATAGCCTTGGGATATGAAGATGATGAATCGGTATGTGTAGATAATTAACTCTTTACTGTAGTGAGTTAAACAGCTTATAGTCTATTTTAGAGAGGTGTAGAGTAATGACACGTCATTAGGTATGCAAAAAGACTATAAAATGACCAAATACTTTCCCTGCTGGGTATTGCTTTTGTTACAAAATTCTTCTTTTTATCGAGTGCAGACACTATCAATCGGATTTAGGTCAATTTTTGGGTTTTTCCTATTATCTATTTATCAGCATTGAAAATAGTGTGCCTAACTCGTCCCGGTAGGATACTTCTACAAAATTTCTCAAAATTTCTACCCAGAAATCCAATGATAAAAAATCGTACTGTTCCATCTGAGGAACTGTCATCTGCTCTTGACGTTAGAATTAACGAATCGACATATCCGATCAACACGACCTCAACAATAAGGCGGAGAATTGCGAGACCGTAGACAATCGGGAGTCACCTCGAGAAGGGCGGTTCAATGTCTGTCGCTTTTAGTGTGAATGTTCGGTTATAGGTTTTAATCGACTTATTTTTTATTGTTTTAGAAAGACAGGCACATGTATTTGTTACTGAAAAAATGATAAATTAAAAGAAACAGTATTCGCGAAAATGTGTGAATAGCTTAGCCTTCACAACAAGTCTCAAAATTAGTGTTTGAGATATCGTTTACTAATTTTGAGGAAGCCATTAAAAAATAAATAGTTTATATATTGACAATTGCTGGCAAGTCCAAAAGATCACAGAAAAAAGTAAGTGAAGAAGTAAATTCCATAAATTGAAAAGGTCGCATTTTCGTGTCTTATGATATTTATGGCTTACAACGGAAATTATCAAAATATCTGGTTTAATGAAACAGCCATAAAATTTCTAAACAAAATGACTAACCTAAGTCAGCTTGTTAAAATTATTACTGAAGTGACTAGGATGTTAAATTTGAACCCGAAAGATAGAATAGAGAAAATGTTTGAACCATTTTAAGCACAGTTTCAGAACAATTGCCAGCAATTTTGTATTTGATATTAGGAACGCCCTGCAATTACAGTGACTCACAGCTTAAATGATGCAGTCGCTATAACAAAAACTAACTGGTCTGAATGTATCTTTATTTATTTACCAAAAAACAACTTATTGAAATTAAGTTAGTAGTAAAGAGCCTTCTAAAAAGTGTGAATTAACTTTTTGTCTTAAATAAGCCTTACTTAACAATAAGGAATAATAATATATTAATAATAAGAATATGCAATATTAACGTCACAGCTTAAATGATGCAAAAATAACTGGGGTCAAAGCTTATCAGTTTGAAATTTACCAATCAATTGTTTTCTGTTTATTTTGAAATTTTAGAACACGTTTTCGTTCAGTAAAACGAATTTTTTAAAAAATGGGTCGTCAGACTCCAATTTCTGAGAGAAATTTGATTATTCCTCATCACAGAACTGGATACAGCCAAAGAGACATAGCCAAAATGGGAAATAAATGTCCGTCAACTGTTCAGCATATCATTGAGCGTTACTGTAACGAAAATAGGATCGAGAATAAGTCAAGGTTAGCTGCAAATAAGACCTTCAATGAACATGAGGACTGATGGATTGTAAGAGAGATATCGAATTATTCAAAAAAAAGTGCTCCAAAGATGTGTGTCGAGGTGGAAAGATAATTTGCAAAAAGGTGTAATCCTGAAACAATTCGACGAATCCTGCGAAAAAATAATTTACATGGTCGAACATTGGCATTCACTAGAGAGCATATCGATAAAGATATGAACTTCTAGAATTCAGTCATATTTGCCAATGAGACCAAAATAAACCTATTTGGATCCGCTGGAAAAATATCAGTATGGAGAAAGCCTAAAGAAGAATTAAAATTGAAAAATTTAAAAGCTACAGTAAAGCATGGTGGAGGTGGAGTGATGTTATGAGTCGTCTGCAGGAGTCGGTAATATTCATTTCATTGAAGGATATATGAACCAATATGTGTATTTGCATATATTAAGACAGCATCTGGTTGCTAGTGCCCAAAAATTAAATATGGGTAACAATTATCAGATCTATCATGACAATGATCCAAAACACACATCATTTTGGGTCCGCAGATGGTTGCTGCATAACTGCCCAAATATTATTAAGACACTAGCCCAGTCACCAGACTGAAATGTAATTAAAAATTTGCGGTTGACATTAAAAAACAAAGTAAATAGTGCCCCAATATCTAACAATGAATTAAAGGTAAAAATTACTGAAGTATGGAACACAATTTCCCCGGAGCCTACTAGAAAATTAGTTGAATCAATACCCAGAAGACTACAAGCTGTATGGATAATATGATAGGCCCGACTAAATATTAGCAGGAGTATTTCAAATTAAGCAGTTTTTCTCTATTGATTTGGTTATATTTTGTTTTGCATAATTTAATCAATTTTTTATTGTTGACTAAGTAAGGCACGTTTAAGACAAAAAGTAATTCACAGTTTTTTAGAAGGCACTTTACTAATTTGATTTCAATAAGTTGTTTGTTTTTTTTTTCAAATAAATAAAGAGACTTTCAGACCAACGCCTGCATCATTTAAGCTGTGGGTCACATTAAATATATCGCTTCCTTAAAGTGATGGCTAATACTTTAGTGTTGCTAGGCCTTGGGATGTAGTAGGTATTGGTCTGATCAATCAAGTAGTCAAGATCATAATGGAATAATGAGGGGCAATATAGCAGCTAAGATGGTAACGCCTATAAGCGACACCAAAATTGAGCGGAACTGGATGGAATTTCCCATTGTATTACTCTACGCTTTTCTGAAATAGCCAATAGTAACTTCGTGTACTGTAAACTACGTCATTTTTAAGGAAATCGAAGACATTAAAAACCTAGAGAAGAAAAAATTTTTAGGTTTAGCGAGGAACTACCATAGAAAAAACATCAAGAAAAACGAATTCAGCAGAAATGTCATTTCTGAATTGTTGAATGACGTAGATCCGAAACAGTTTATCAAGTTGTTTTCTGTTCCGCCCGTTGTTCCGACAAAATTTGCGTTTTTGGAGGCCATTACGATTCAAGCCGATCCAATTTATATAGGTGGCAGATACTTGAAATTTAAACGGAACGTAGCGCAAACTCCGTGGGTCGTAGATGGCGCAAATGTCGTGGAGCATAACGTCCAAGATATTATATTCGATGCTATCCAAAATGTGACTGGGTAAGTTAACTACCATATGTCAATGTTAATCACGATTTAGCAAAAATAATAGTTGGAATGATAATATGTGTTCATATCTACTTAAATACATTTGAGGTTAAAACGCCTTAAAGTTGTCGTGTTCTTAGTCTTTTGATTCTTTGCTTCACAATTTACTTTTGCACTAATTGTATGACAAGGTAAACTAAAAAATTATTAGAATCTTATGGAACTTGTAAAAATGTTGTTATGCTTGTGCCCCTCTACATTGTCGAATGAGTTATTTAGGGGGGTCATTTTGATATTTTTGGTTAAAAACTATACTGAGTTGGCTGTATGTAAACTGTAAAATGGGTTGTTGGGGGGGGGGGGGGGTGTTGATCTTCTGAAAACCTATTCATAGTAGTTGTGAACTGAAAGTTAGCGTTAGAGTAGAGCAGGGCTCAGTGCTTGGATCGCTACGCTATGTCTATAGTCTGAAGTTTTTGAAGCTGGCTGCAAAATACTTAATGTGTGCTGGTGATACAGTTCTGGGATACAGGAAGTTTTAGATATTGTAAGTGATGATCTTGGCAAGTATTATGACTGGCTAAGCTTTTAGAAGCTAAGTACAAATAAACACCAAAATGAGAAAAAACTACAAACTGAATATTAAATATTGCTGGGAGAAATGACTGAATACAAATACCTTCAACTGGTCATATCATATGAATTCAGTTTCACAGCACGCATAAACAATATATATAAAATGAAGCATGTTATGGTACCATTAATTAATATAGAAAATAGAAATATATTAACCTTAGCGAATGATATCGGTGACTATCCTAGGGGATGGATATGATTCGACATGCATGGCTTCACCCCAAACGAGAGCTTAGGACAGTCGCAGAGAATGTGTTATACTGTCACGCCTTTCGTTCGCGGAACACGGGGGGGGGGGGCAGGGGGGGGGGGGCAGGGGGGGGGGTGCATCACTCAAACTCTGGTTGTTATTTCTTTTGGATAGCTCATTTTTAGAAATTATTTCCGGGAATTTATCTTTAACGACTACGGACAAAAGACAAGGATGACCACATTGTCGGCTGACGCGTCAACGAGGACATGGCGACATTCTAGTGCTAGTCGTAAAATGTCGTCAATAAAGTACCAGAACTGCCTGGATCCTATCTGGTTATAGTTTTACCAGTAACTTTGCGGCTAGTGATTTTTCTTGCGGCTACAGTAATACCAGCGAGCTCCATCTGCAGCTAGTGTTGGGACTGGTCATTCAAGCAGCCGATTGACCACTTCTTAATTGACTAGTCCAAAAATGTTTGGAATAACTATTTGCAATTTTAGAGTATCTATCATTATTTAATAATAATATGTATTTCATAATAAATTATTATGCGTTTGTGATGTCCAATTTACTTAACACCCTCTTCAAGGAATATCCGAATATGATCCTTAGTGATTCGGGGAATCCCAATGATAATATCGACTCTATTTGGTTCCCAGAACGACGCGACGGCTACGTAACGCACAATATAAATACATAAATATAAATTTTATGGTATTTTAAAAATTATTTCGGTCAATTGACTCAAAAAAAATTGACCGGTCAAATCCACAACCCTATCTGCAGCACACTAGGCATCTTACCTATAGTCATTGTAATGTTAAGTTTTAGGGATTTGGAGTACACTCCCTCCCGCTCTATTTTTTACTCTTAAATTGTATAGCTTATTACTACATTAAACTTTATTTACAGCATTGACAAAAATAAGATGACATTCACAGCGAGTGGCCGAGAAGACATCGACGTAAGGATGTTGGGCAAGGGCAGGCCATTTTATATAAAAATAGACGACGCGTATGATGGACAAATACCGAAATCTAGTTTCGACAAAATTCAAGAGGAAATAATTGCCACCGAATTGGTCGCCGTGATTCAACTACAGAATGTTCTCGCGTCAGATACGAAAATAATCAAAACGGGAGAAATTGAAAAAAGAAAAACTTATAAAGCATTGTGCCACACGTTCGTCCCTAATGTTCAAGATGCGGTTGACATTATAAATGGGATTTCAAGGAATTTAGAGATATCTCAATTGACATGCATGAGGGTGTTGCACAGGAGAACGATGTTATCTAGGAAAAAGAAGGTTCATAAAATATTTGCATCCGCCATTCCAGGTAATTCTAATTGTTTCAAACTGGTGAAAAAGCCGAAAGAACTTAATAAATAAACAAATTATTGAATACGAAAAAAAGCAACCCTAAATTAAATAACTAAACATGCCTTAATAAAATGTCTCTCATTAGAGACACGCATGGCTCCGGCAGTTTTTGAAATCTCAACATGAAAACTAGGATTCGGGGGTTTTTAGAGATGACGAATACGAATACTTTCTATTTTTCACATAATCTGTAGAGGGCGCTAGTTACTTCTCTATTGATTCAAACAGTTTTTGAAATATTGACATAAAAACTTGGATTTGCGGGTTTCTAGAGATAGCGAATACTATTTTTCACATAATGTGTAGAGGGCGCTAGTTACACTCTATTTCATGCTATAACTTCGATGTTAGTACCATTCGGTTACTTTTTTCTTAAGATATGGTTACGTCTTTCTAAAAATATAGAGTGTAGATTTATATTAAGCACACTGTGTTCGAGATAAAACTGGTCCAAATTTTAAAATTGGTTTATTCGCGAACTCTTCGTTTGGTTTTGAGTGATTCTTCAGCAACAATACTGTGTCACAAAGTTTTCCTCAGAATTTGATTTCGGCATATAGGGGGTGAACAATTAACTAATGTCGTTATTTAACGGCTTATTTTTTTACAATTTTGGTTTACCATAACAAGTTTTCATAAGAACAACGTGTTGATATTAAATAGATTATTTAAGTTTAAAACGTAAAATGTACCTCTATTATTTTACATTCACAGCTGAGCTACATAAATTATATAAACAAAAAAATATAACAAATTAATCAAGTTAGGTACAATTAAATAATTATACTTCAATTGAACAGAAATGCTGACCGTTCTTATACGAAACCTAAAATATATTAATGTCGTATTAAATAAAACAAAACTCTTATTTGTTAATAATTCCTCCAAATGAGTCTATTCTTGAAAAAACAGTTTATAATGAGGTGTAAACTAATCTGGTTGTAGTTGGAAACATAATTCACTGAACATCTAGAAAGTAACCAAAAGTGGGAATAATCTACGTATCTTTTTAATATTCATATGACAGCCAGGAATATGTGTATTCACAATGGGCTATGTATGGGAATTCAAAAGTATTTCTTGAAGGAATCATAAATGCAAAAATAAATAGGGATTTTTATTTTAAATATATTTTTGTATTGCCACGCTTTTACAGAATGAACATGTATGCTAGAAAATATTTTCAAAAAGTATGTTTTGTTATAATTTTTTGAAATGATGCTAAGACCTTGTTAATTTTTCAAAGAAAGTTCCACTGGCTTCTGTAATACTTTTTACAAAACTTGTGTTCCTCCTGCGTCGGTTTTTGCTGAGTCGAACTTGCTGACGTTTCGCCAATCCTGTTGGTTTCTTCAGAGCTTGACTGAAACTGGCTCGTTTCGTTCGGCAACAGCTGATGAGTTTATTTGTCTTAGTCGTAAGGCTTTTTTATGTTCTTTGAGTCTAGTTGATATTTTCGTCTGCTCTCTCCAGTATGTGTGTGGGATTGCTTTCGGTCTCAATGCTATTTGATAAAGACACGGTGTTGTCGAAACAATTGTTATGTCAAAATATATAATTTCGTGAAAATCTAAACTTTTAGTTCTTATTTATTTTGATAAATGGATTTTCATCAAGTCACCTCAGTGCAATTGTTGTGGTGAAGTATATTTTTTGATGGAACGGTTAATATCTTTAATGTGGAAATTATTTGAAAAAAGAGCCGAGGTAAGGTATTTTAATTCTAGCTTCAGTGACTCGGACTGAGATAGTTTTACGGCTCTGTAAACAAGAGAGTTGGTAACCAATGATTTTTGAGCCGGATGGTGATGTGACCATGCATTAAGGTATCGGTCTGTGTTCGTAGGTTTTAAGATTTTGTGTTCCATGTAAAAATACACTTCACCACAACCTTACAAGAGCAATGAGGCCGAAAACAATCCTACAGTTGCTATTGTGGTCCTCCCTTACATTCAAAACATCACTGACCACATATCAAAAGCTCTAAACAAGTATAATGTCACTAGATTTACCACTTGTCCAAAAATCTTTCAACATCTTCAGTCCGTCAAAGACAAAATTCCATTTGAGATGCCAGGAGTTTACAGCATTCCATGCATATGCGGCAAAGAATACATTGGAGAGACCGGATGAAAAATATCAACTAGACTCAAAGAACATGAAAGAGCCTTACGACTAAGACACATAAACTCATCAGCTGTTGCCGAACACACTCATGAAACCGGACATAAAATTTTATTCGATAAAACTAAAATTCTTGCACGTAATCAATTCTTCTACCAACGAAAAATCCGAGAGTCTATAGAAATCTATAAACAACCTAACAATCTTAACCGCGACTCATGTCTCCACCTGTCACCAATATGGGAATCAGTTATCCGAGACGGTGTTTATGCCCCTCATTTAGCTCCATCCCCCTCAAACATATATAAGCAGGTACAGAGTAAAATACGAGTCTCAGTCAAGCTCTGAAGAAGCCAACAGGGTGATTAGCGAAACGTCAGCAAAAGCCGGCGCTGGAGGAATTCAGAATTTTTGTAAAAAGTATTAGACCTTGTCACACTATTTTACCACACTGTAAGTTTGGTTGTTACCATACCTTATTCTTTCACATGAATCGTTTTAGGTCAGCATAATTTATTTGAACTAGATGTGGAGACCGATGCCGGCACGTACATCAAAGAATTGGTAAACGGTGATTTTTGTCGAACCGAACCTAACATATCTTCACTTGTGGGTTTTCCCGTAGACGTAATGGCATTAGATTGTGTAGATATTGATTTAGTTTGGCCTAATATTGAGAAAAATCCAACGAAGAGTGGGAAAGTGTGTAAGAATCCAGAAGAAATCGCGAAAAATCATGAAGCCATTGATTAGCATTCTGGCAAAGGAATGGAAAGGAAGAAGCTGTAATCCATTCTTGAAGCAAAAAAAATTTCAATCTTTTTAATTATCGTAATAAAAATGAACGTTATGAGAAATTTTTCCTGTTTTTAATAAATTGACACGAAAAAATAGCATAAAACAAGCTCTTAGACCTGTAAAATCGGTAAACAAAGTCTTGCAAAGGTGGTTCTAAGAATATTTACATAAAATGAGTACAACATTTTTGAACAATAGTCGTTCTTCTAAAGGCCTAGATATATAAGCCTTATGTTGGAACCATTTAGTTATTAGAGCGCTTGCGCTCAATGGCCGCTGACAGTTCGTAAATTCATGTTTACACTTTTGCGAATAGCTATTTTCGCGTAGCTGAGCTCCAATGTATTCGGAACATAAACTGAATTTCAATGATTAGGTACGAATGTGCCAAATAAAGACCTCTTAAAAAAATACTCATTATGCACATGTAATAGTTATGGATTAATTAGCTAGCCTATCTTGCTTTAAAATTACCTAATAAAATTGAATGAGTTGAAGAATTTAATTTTTGTTATTAGTAATTTAGTTTTTCAATGTAATCTATTGCATTGGATTAAACCTAAACAGAGTATTAACACAAGTCTCATATTCTTGCATTTATATCAAAATTGCAGGAAAGAAATTTAGAATCATAGGATGAACTATTATTATTGTCTTAGTATACTATAAACCCAAATATTGAACAAAAATTCAAACAAGTAAATAAATGACCATGTCTTCAACAAAATTATTCATTTTGAAAACAAATGTCACTTAAGGGACTCTTAAAGGATTGTTTATATTTAAGATTGACAATTAAGTGGAAGTACAGATTCTCAATAATTTTAAAATGTGTAATTTAAAAACTATAGAAAAACATTTCAAATAAAATAATGTTTATATATTATCTTCTACTCCTGCATCTCTGATCATCACTGCTATTGCTTCTTCGATGCCTTGATTTACATTTATTCTTTTTTGTCTTCTCTTTCTCCTTATATTTATTGTAGCTCGATTTTTTATTTTTGTGTTGTCCGTATTCCTCATCAGATTCGCTATCATAATTTTTTTGATCTTGCTGTTTTTCTCTGTTTTTAGCTGACCTCTTCTCATCGCCATCACTGCAAGAGTTGGAATCTCGCCTAGATTTATAGCTGCTATTGTAAATAGTTGAATTTCTATTACTGTTGTGACTTCCACTTGATCTATGTTTCCCATTGTTCCGCGAGTCTGATAATTCCTTGTACTCTTCATATTTTGCATTGTCTGCAATATAGACACATGTATGTCAACGCTTAAAGCTGCCTTTTTATGGAATATACCACAAAAAATATTGACAATGCAAGAAAAATGGTGAATAATGAAAATGGCAAATTAACCTTTAGTGTTTAATCAAGACAACAGATAAAACAACTTACTTATAACTCTTGATCCTTTTTTGAAGTCATCTTTACTTATAGGAGTCAACAACAGTTCATTAATGTTTGCTATCTCGCCCTTTGGATAAAGTTTGACAATTGCACGCCCTGCTTCATCATCAAATCCTTGAACCTGTTAGTCACAAAAATCAAAATTCACTCTAATTTCTTCTACTTTGTTAAATTAAATATTTAAATAAAGTGTGGTCATTCATAAACAAAATAAATAATAATAAAGAAAAAATTTATATAAACTTGAATATTGACTAAAATCTCTCAGATTATTTTCACAAAACTGCCAGATTGTGTGTTTGTTACCTTTTTTAGAAAAATTTGGTTAAAATCAAATTGTTTTGGAATGAAAAGGTGGATAAAATAAAATTATATTTGTCTATACCAATGCTTGATGGCATGTATTATTATTCAACAAAATATTAGCAACATGTGCGCAACTTACTTCACAATAATTCCCTTTGTAAATGCCAGCCACAACTTTAGCAAATGCACCCTTCACAATGACTAATTTCTCATTGTCCTTGTCAACTGCTTTATTTTTTGAAACAGCTGACTGGATTATTTTTGATGCTCCTAGGCCTAATCCTTTTGGTCTTACTTCGGGAATATTTGTAGCAGAAGGTTTCGAGGTATTTTTCCCAATTGGTTTTCCTTCCTTCCATCCCATCCCCCTCAGCATTGCCATGCCATATTCACTTATGGGTATCATTTCATAATCATTCAACGTGGATTCTGCTTCCCCTTCAAAGGATTCTCTGTTTTCTTTTAAAGGAAGTTCCAAACCTTTATCCCCTGACGAGTCATTTTGAAGCAAACGCTTCTTTGCATCTTAAAATCAATTAGGTTAACAGCCTTTAGATAGAAATGTGATTAAAGATTTTGACAAGGTAATAAAATTAGTGAAACACCAACCATTAACAAGCTCCCTGGCTGCCAATTCATCTTCAGTTAATTCAGAAGTCACCCCCTTATCTTCCTGTTGACTAACTACATTTTTTTTCTTTTCACTCAACTGATGAATGATATTATTTCTCGTACCTTTAATAGGAATTACCAAAGGCTCGTGAACTTTCTCAACAAAACTAAAACAAACAAAGAATTTTAGCTCCCAATAGATCAAAGTCAGTTTACAAACCCCTTTATTTTAATTGCATGCCCTTCTAGACAATCTATTAATTCCACAGGTTTTTCTTCTGGTTTCACGAAAATATTAGGTTTTTTTGTCAATTTACTGAATCCAAATGAAATCTTTTTCTCCATTTATGTAAATATTCTTTAATATTTTCTTCTTTAAAATTATGAGGTTATGTATTGCTCCCAAATTTTGGATTTCTCATCTACCTTCCTTTGTTTCTATAATACGTAAACAAAAGAAGAAGACATTTATCTGTGGTAACTATTTCTACTCTGGACCAATCCAACGGCGAGATTTGAGTTTGAATAACAGAGTGTTTGTTTACCGTTGACCGTTTTTTTTTGTGAGTGGAGAATGGCGCATTTTACTTTCGAAATTCCTTCTAAAAAAGATGAATTACTCAATGGAGCTGATAATTACTGGGTTAAAAACGTAGTTGTCGTTAGAGATTTATGGGATCAAATTAAGGGTGAGATGGTAAATATGTAACGCAGTTAATAGCTTTCATACTTTTTATTTTGTAGTCGCCAGAAACTGTTTAAAAGATGAAGGTGCTGAGTTTATATTGGAAAATTTCGATACTTATTATTCCATACTGCATTTTGGAGAAACTGTGCCTGCAAACACTATAATTAATGGCTACAATGATCTTCATACAGGGATGCAGGCTCTAAATAAAACTTTGGCCTTAATACTGGATGACAAACAGAGTCTAGCTGAGAACGAGGAGCTTAGAGTTAAATACTTGAATTTATTAAAGATGATTACATATCTATTTAGTGAGATGGTATTGATGATTGAGCATATAAATGTAGTTAAGAACAAAAATCTGTGCCTACATGCTAAGAAAAAGAGAAAGATAGGTGTGGATGAAATAGATATGGACAAAAAAAGTCTTGTTCTGACTTTACACACCCTCATCCAGTGTGAAATATCTATATTCTGGGATCCTCCAGTTGTAGAGGAAAATTTTCTCAATTTGGTTTCCCAAGTGTGCTATCAGTTTTTGAGTAATCCAGATGTTAAATTTAAGAAAGATTTGCAGCAGGAAATATTCAGTTTACTAGGTACTATGATCATAAATTACAACCATGGTACTACATTTGTAATAAGAATGGTTCAGATGGTCAAGTCAGAAGTGCATTTGGTGGAATGCTTAGCTGAAGGAGTGCAACATTTAGTTGTGCAATACAAATGTAAAGGCCTTGTGCATGATTTAATTCGCGAGATAACAGAATGGCAGACAGATGAGAAATATCAGGACAGTCAGGGATCAAAGTACTGTGCTCAGGTTTTATCATCAATGGCTGTTCTGATGCCTGATCTAATGATTCCTGAGTTGCTCTACCTCAATAAATATCTCAATCATGATGTAAGTACCCAAATGTAGTATGGTAATAGTTTTCAAAAATATATTTTCTTCTAGTCTTCTACCCTGAGGATATCAGTGCTTAATGTCATAACAGAAGTCATTTTAAATGTCTTATCTAAGCCTGAGCTGACTGAAGAAGAAGTTGAATCGAGAAATGACTTTTTCGGTCTTTTAATAGAACATATGGCTGATGTGGCAGCTCATGTCCGGTATGCAGTTAGTTGTTAGGGATCTACTTATGTTTGACGGAAATTATTCAAAGTGCATCTTTGTTATAGTAAAGTAAAGTGGAACTTTATTGGTGTTCTTATATGCAAAGTATCTGTATTACAGGCCATAGTTCTTAATTAATTTAAATCTATCCCAATTGTTATCCATTAATCACATTTATATTACTCAAAAATACAAAAAATACACAAATAGGACAGTTAAAATTTATCTCACTGTTTTAGAATTTTTTTTCAGTATACACAGATTTTTTAATCAAGAATTTTTTAATTTCTATTTTTATTTATTTGCATAGGCAAAGAGATATTTTTGAGTTACCTCTTCAATATCATTGATATATAGAGAATAAGGGATTGTTAATTTTTTAAAGAAACTTCCACAGGCTACTGTAATACTATTTAGAAATCTTCTGGATTCCTCCTGCAAGGCATAAATAGAACAACAATGATTGGTGCCCCGGAAGGTACCACTTAAATTAATTATTTAAATTAAAAATTAACAATCCCTTGTTCTCTATATATCAATGATATTGACAAGGCAAATTATACTCAAAAATGTATCTTGACCTATGACACCACATATGGGGATATTAATAAAGATATTGAGAACCTGTTTAATTTTTAGTTCAAAAACATTCCAAAATTGGATTAGGTTGCAGCAAGAGAGTGCGATCCCTCCAAAATATTTAAATGAGGTTTTAGAAAAGTGTATCCAGCACTTGCTGGACAAAAGTGCTTTAGTTAGGAAAAGCGCCGCCAACTGTATAACGACCTTTTTATCTCACAACCATTACAGTGCAGATGTAGGTACTCTATAAAATTGCCTGTCTTGATTAAACATGTTCAATACATTTGTTCAGCTATCTTTGACACGAATACGGGAGGAACTCTCTCAGAAAAAAGCAATGTTTGAGGTGGTCAATGCGAAAGTAGAAGGCATACGAAACCTCAAGCTAGATGAGTTGCAAGCAAAATGGGACGTTATTGTGACAAACCTGAAACCAATTATTGATGAGGAGCTTAACAACGAAGGTATATACAATCTTTGTTTTTGTCTGCCTTGGTTTTCAATTTATCTTTATATTTTTAACATCCTGCATGATATAAATCCGAATGCTATGAATCATATTTAAGAAAAGGTATTACCTACTGGTTAGTTTGATTATTATTGAACTGATCATGGAATGTTTTTGTGAAAAAGAATGATAAATAAATTAATGATTGAAAATAATAAACAATATTTTTTTCTTCACGCCACTTGATTTTTTAATTTGTTGTATTTTTTAAACAAAACAAATGCAAAATTGATAGCTTTACTCTCTTACTAGACATACCGCATTACCTGAATTTTCAAAATACCTTCATAAACATTCCGAAAATTATCTATTTCCAGTATCTCATCTAGTAGCCACCATTGGGCTCAATATTTGTTCACTATGATTAGCATAGTCTAGTACTCGATGGTTAGTACGGTATAGTGAATGTCAACGGAATGTAGCAGCTTAGTAAGAAGTCAAGTGCGAATTTTAAGTAGTGTTACAGTTTATAAATTGAACTGAGGTGGCTTTTAACTGATGAAAATCAATTTAACAAAATAAATAAGAACTAAAAGTTCAGATTTTCACGAAGTTATATATTTTTACATGACAATTGTTTCGACCACACCGTGTCTTTATCAAATATTTGCCGAAAAGTTTTCAATTCAGCTATCTTTTCAAGAAAATGTACTATTGGTAATAGACCAGTTGTGTACTAGGGGCTTTTTTAACATTTAAAAGAACAAATTATATTTCAAATTTTTATAAGCATGTCATGACTAAAATAATAAATATTCCATTATAAGAGATTTTCAAAACGACAATTAAAATAACTGTATAGGAATAATAACAATAGTTATCGTTATATTTCTCCTAAATTAAAATATCAGACAAAAACTTAGTTTCTTTAATATTTATACGTCACAATATAACTTTTATTTACTTATTAATTTAAAAGGGCTCCTTTTGCAATAATTTTTGAACGCGTGAAGTTATCGATATGTGGTTTTTTCTCGAAAATTTGATCGACTTTCTGTTTCTGTTGAGACAATTGTATTATTCTATTTGAAATGTCAGAGCAACATAAAAAAAACTATAAATGTTTGAATTGGCACCCTCCGGGGAAACAGTGAAAACGACTGTGTATATATTTTTTCTTGAGTAGGCGAGGTACAAACTTATAACATTTCAATTGCTCAGACAGCTCCCACTCGGCCCTTATTTGTTGCACTAGAATTAAAAGCCACGAACCAAAAAGAGACAGAATTTTACAATGATTACGGTGGCCGTATTCTTTTACCGACTTACGATAAAACTTAATTTAGTAAAATGCATTTTTCTACTCCACCATAACTGTAACGCTCCATAGCGGCGCAGATATGAACTTGTCTGTATTTTTTTTTTTTTTTTTAAGAAAATGAAACCGCGAACGATGAAGATCAAGAAGATAGAGTGGATACAGCTACCACTCAAGATATGATCAGGATTTATCTGAACGAAGGCAAGTACAGAGAAACTTTTTTTATGCTGAAAAAATTGATGTTGGATTCGAAAGAGTTCGAAGAATTTAATCGTAACGAAGGCGGCGTTCCGACCGATCTCTATATGATCCTCTGCCAGTCCATTTTCTTAAATCCCACCAAGTTATTCGAAGAGATCCGTACCGGCATTGCCGAAGGCCACATTCAAGACGTAACAGATTACGACATAAACACTATCGTGGAGCTGCAAAAATCAATTGAATATCTCGATTCGATTGAGGGCTTCTTGGAGCTCGTGCATAGTGCTGTGCCAACTATGGTCGAGTTGCTGGAAACTACGACGATAAGTGATATGCATGAGGCGGTACAGTTTTTCATAACCGCCTACAAGTTTAACATCGACGACGCGATAGAAGGAGTGATGGGTGCGACTCAATGACATTTACCTGTGTCCGGGTTCTATTTTTATGTTGGTTCTTTCAGCCATGTTGCACATAATGCAGAGGAACGAACAGGAACGGCGGGATGTGGTGGTCGAAGCGTTCAAGAAAGTCTACCTGACTACCGACTCGAAATCCGTGCAGTAAGTACCGCTTTTTATGTGCTCCTTTACGTAATGATGGATATACGTAACATTAATGTTTGATTAATTTACTGTTTCATTTCTTTCTTGACGTGTGGATCACAGTATTTCCAGTATAATGTATGTAAATCCATGTCATGTCATTTAAAGTCACCTCGGGTCTGCCTCAGGGCTGCAGTTTAGGATCACTATATATATATATTGTTTAAAATCATTAGAAAATTTTAATTTCTTAATACCTAGAATCTCAGCCAGATGGAACACTTGTGTTTATCTACCAGCAGTTGGAACGTTAATGTCACCTATGCGTACAATGAGCTCGAAGTATAATGTGATCCAAATATGTCTTTTAAATTATTTGTTTGAACGTCTTGACTTAGGTCTAATAATATAATCTTTAGTCACTTTGTGTTGGTTGTGTATGATTGCTTAGGAGTGCCGTGTGAATGAGATTGTTAATAAATTTGCTCATATTGTTACAAACAGCCACAAATAAATCAAAATTTATCAACTTATTCATTTATTATTCATTATTGTGTGAGTGAATTTATTATCATTTTGACCCGTTTAATTTTTAGGGACCATTGCGTGACTGTGGTTGGACGCCTAATCAGTTTGCTGAAGACGGTAACTTTCGACAATTTGCCCAACTTGGAATTGATTATTTCGGAATGGGTAGCCAAAGGTGCGTTTACATTTTTTTTTTTCAAAATAACCAATTTTTCGAATTTATTGAGATTTTCCGCTTATTACAAAAAAACAAAAGTTTTGGTTAGATGAGCGAATCTGAATCCCATTTTTATGCCAACTGTTTTGTTCGGTCATATTTAGGAAAAGTGAGAAGGGGTATATAGAGGGAGAAGGAATATATAGAGACTATAGACTAATAGTATTTGATATGAGAGTTGCCTTTTAATTTTTTACAAAAAGTGAAACAGAAACGAACAAATTCGAAACAAAGTGTTTTTTATGCTTTTTCTACTTCCTTCTATAAACTACCTAATTATATACCGATATAACTTGCGGAAAGTGTCAGTTTCGTTTCCCTCGAATTCGAGCCCCTTCGGACATTTCCGGGATATTACCAGGACCAATCGGATATTTTTGGAGATAATATCGCACGGTTTGAATTTTGACGTTTGTCAATTCTGACAGTCCTGTTAGTTAATGTATTTGTGTTGTTTTGCAAAAATGTCCGTTTGGTAAACTTTTTAAGTCAGTGACTCAAATGCCGTGCATCACACTTGTTGCTTAATATACTATTTCGAAATATTTGCCCTTAAGTAAGTAAACATTTTTTCAACTCTGATGCTGATATCACAGAAACATGGTTCTGAAAGTCCTCAACAGCTTCATGAGGTGATGAAAATCGCGACAGTGGGCAATAGAAATTTTTCAAGAATAATTTAATTTTATACTTTATATTTTAACATATTAGAGAAACACGCTCACTTGTGGCTATTTACCCACACTATTTCCTAAAACTAAAGCATGATCTTGGTCCTGAACAGTGTTTTTAATAGAGAATAGAATAACGAGAGAAAGATGAAGAAAAAGAAAGATAGGTGGCGGGGGAAAGAGAGAGATGTTGTTGGGTAAAAGGGTGAGTGTGAGGGAGAGGGAGGGGGGAGAGAGAGACTGGGTAACGTTTACTTAATGTGTTAGACAATTTAGTTTTTAAATTGGAAGGGACTGTCTGGTATTAAAATTACTTGATAATGATTGTGTTCCAGGCATCCTAGATAATAACATAATCGATACTTTATGGAAATATTTCACGAGGAAAATTTCGGTGTCCGATGACGATGCTCTGGCAAGTGTGGAGCTCCTCAGGATGGCCGCTCTCGGTCGAAACACTATTATCTCGCGGAACATTAAAGTGGTCACAGCTCTCGGTAAGCGCTAGCCCTATACCAAGTTTCTTAATGCGAGAGAGTAATGAAATGTTAATTTGCATTGACAGGGATCATTAAACAAGTACCTGTCTCTCTGAGGATCCTTGACAATCATCTTGAAATATGACTAAGACCACTAAGTTTTACAGTTAAATAATGATTTACAACTCTCTCGCATTAAGAAACAGCATAGTATCAATACGTTAAATTTGTAGCGTTCGAGAATAGAGGCAAAGACGATATGGTGTTTCTGGGGGCAGCGTGCGAATTTTTGGCGGTTGCAGGTAGAAAAAAGCCTGACATCACTGCGGCGAATCCACCATTTAAAATTAAATGGGCCGATCCCGATTTTCAGGCACTGTTCGATATTTTGCTTGATAAATTCTTCGAACCGGTGCCGTTTTACGGCAAAGCCCTCAGGGGTGCGATAGAATTTGTTTATCGAGTAAGCACTAAATATAGGTATTATGGCTTAAGTTGTCTCAGTAAAGGCAAAGGTACGGTATTAGGAAATTAAAAAAAAGCTTCTTATATAAATCGGCAAATAGAAAAGATGTTCGGTTTCTACAAAAATTTCTAATGTTAACAACAATAATTCAAGTGGGTACTATTTTAAAGCTGAATGCTACCACTGAATCCATTGCGATTGTTTACCTTATCTCGTTTTCTGACACAATATAAAAAAGATAATTTTCTGAAAAATGATCATTAGATCGTCAAATAAGAGCCCAACCGCTCAGTGAAAATCGCGCCTCAAAATCTTTATTTATCCTGACGTATCCTATCCTTAAAAAAAAGAATTTGTTTTTTTGAAAAATGATCGATTTTTGGGATGTTATTGATTTCTAATTATCCCGAATTTACCAAATAAAACTAATTTATTATCTAGGATGCGAAAAGGTTATTATTTTTTTTTGCAATATCTTCGAAAGGCACCAAATTAACACGTAGCTGATATTTCTGACGTTTTGACTTGCTCCGCAGTTTTCAAATATTTAGTATTATCATTAAAAATTTTGTTTAATCGCTAATTCAGTCACTAATCAATTATTGGAGCCTAACTAATTTTATTAGCTATTGACTATAATATTTTTATATTATTATTAACTATAACTTTTCGGGACGTGTCTCCCTCTACATTTCATCCACTCATCTGTATTTTGCGCCATTTTATTTGTAAATAACGATTTACACACAAATAATTCGTTTTCCCAGAATATTTAAAGAGATCTAAGAGATATATTTTAGGAAACTACTGCGTAAAAATGCCGCATCCAAACTTATTGACAATGTGTCAGCAGCCATGTTGGCTGTTAAATGCCGGAAGGTCATTAGCTGAAAATGAGTTTTTAAATTTCGCGCATTCGAATGTTTTATAGGCTTAGGTAGTACCTCTATATCTCTAGTAGCTATATGGTCAAAACGCCACGCATCTTTCATGTCGTTATTTGATGCTGGTCAAAGTCTCTTGATTGGGTACCATTTTAATTAATTGGTTATTTCAATTCATAATTTACTACTTTAAAAATTCTATAATTATCAAAATTGTTTAGCCTTCAATAGTTGATTATTTTTGATTAGTTGGCGAAACAAAAGCATTAATGGAAAATTAAGTGATAATACCAGATATTTAGAAAGGGCTACCGTGTCACAGAGTAGAAATATCAGCTACGGGGTAATTTGGTGTCCTTCGAAGGTATTTTATTGTAAGAAAAGTAATAAGGACAAATAAATTTGATATCCTAAATTAGGCGTTAACAAAAACCGATAAAGTGATTTTTTTTTTCAAAATTCAACTTTTTTCTTTAACGCATATTCTAGGATCAAAATATTGAGAAGCGATTTTCACTGTGTTGTTGGACTATTATTTGACTATTTAACGACATTAAAAAAGTCATGTGATTGAATTTATTATTTTTTCTATATATTCTTTTGAACTAGGGTAAACAACATTAAATAAAAAATATTTGAATCTGTCTCAACTTGAAAATATTATTTACCTTAATGAGGTTTAAAATTTAAGATAACAATTACGCCTTCTGATGGCTATTTAAGAAACTCAGAAATAATTGCCACTACTTTTTCTCTGCCAATTTACTTAATAATTTTTTTTCAAATTTTTGGCACCCTCCGTTCCCTGACTTGGATACCTGGTACAGTATGTCTGAGTAAGTTGCAACCATATGGGACACTTTTTTTCTTTGTTTAATTGGTTATTTTTGGTAGGCTCCATATAAATATATTTTATTTCGGAACTAACTGATGCTTCGGATTTTATTTTGAATCCTCTTTTTTTAATTGTCAATAGTTGTGTAACAAGCCGGAGAAGTTGTGGGAAGAATTTGTAAACAAAATCTTAAAGCGACTGCAAGACTCGGCCGATGATCTTGTGGAGGTAGATACATTCGTCCTGATAAGATTATGTCAACTTTTGGGATTGGTGGCCATCAACCAGCTGAATTATCTCGACGAGACTATTTACAAAGAGTTGAAAAGGCGCGAGTACATCAAAAATCAGCGCAAAAGTGGTAAGACCGCAAACCAACAGCTGCAAAGGATTAGAGAAACGAGCCGCAGAGCATCATCACGTTCTGCGAATAAAAACAGCATTTTGAACACGACTCAAGATCAAACCGTAAGTGTTTTCCCTAATTAAGTTTTTTTGCCTAAAGGGAAACAAGTTAGCTAGTATAGTTTTTTACAATTATTATGGCGGGGATATTTAGGAAAATTTAAATTTGTTGCACTTACACTTACCGGAGTTTTTGGAATATATCTAAAATTTACTTGAAAAATAATTAAAGAACACAAAGTGACAAAATACCATCAAACTGAAAAGTGAAATAAAAAATTAAAGTAAGCAAACAAATTTACCTCTGTTACAAGCTGTTATAAGTCTCAAGTTGCATATCGATTAATGAGAAAAGATTTTTGAAAAAATCAAATTTTGCGCGAATAGCACTGCCAGCGAGTGCCACTTTAAAGCTTTAGCTTCATTATTGTTTCATGTTTTCGGTAGATTTTAAACATTTTGACATTGTTCACATAGACACATCACACGTCAATGGGTGAATGAATTAATGCTGGTTTGCAAAGACATACATATACCCACGTCCCATTTCTCTAGTGGTTAAAATACTGATTATATAATTAGTTATTACTGTAGTATCTTTGGTACAAGGCGGTGGTATACAAGTCAAGATGGCGCGTAAAGGCTTTTGAATTTCTGAGTGTGTAATACTTTTTGTGCAAGATATTCATATTTGCGTAGACTGTAAACAAATCCAAAACAATATTTTTGAAGTTTATGGAGACGTTTTATTCGTTTTTTTTTACTCTACACCTTTTTGAAGTATACCTTAGCTAAGTATTTTTTAAAAGTTTTTACGCTGAAGCGTAAATCTTCCTATCTTTTGGTTAATTTTTAGGGCGACGACACTATGGAAGGTGCCCAGGCGCTCGATCAGGACGCCGAATTTATTCACACACTTTTGGAGATGAATACGGTAACAGGTTCCGAAGGATTGGGGGGCCTCGCTTACATCATCAAGGATATCTGCGAGCAACAAGACATCTATGATGATGTGGAATTACAAAACAGCGCTGTCATCGCCCTCATGAGATACATGCTGGTCTCGGGGCCGTTCTGCAAGTCGCACATTCAGCTCTTGTTCACCTTATTTGAGAAAACGTCGCATTTGGACGTCAAGGAGGCCATACTCATACATCTGTCCGACTTACTCACAAGATTTCCGAATATTATCGAACCGTGGACCCCGAACATCTACCGATCGTGAGTGGATACGATACTTCGTCAAGTTTGTGCAGCCCAATCGAAATTTTATTCACATTTTCTAAATAAAATATAGCTCTATTTTTTAATGAGGTGTAAAATCTACCTAGAGTGTTTAACACCAAACAAAAACCTCTTGCTTTAACAATGGAGTAAGTTCAGAGGTAAATTAACGTCGAGAAAAATTATATTCCAAATTCTACTACTACAAAACACTACTAGTAACTCGAAGGTTTTCTCTTTTATTCATTGACTAATTCTAGTAATACCTCTTATTTAGAAAATGTTATTTGGATATTATTAGACGGACTTATGTCAAGAAGAAAGTATTTTCTAAAATACAGGGTGTGTCATGTAGTGATGGTTACTTTTGTTGTTAATAAGGTGGAGGTTCAATTTTGAGTAAAAAATGTTAACATAATTCTATACCTAGCAAGCGCCATAATAATTTAGTTTTGGTTAGTTTAGTCAGTTGTAGCGACAAAAATTGCTGGAACTGAAAATACACTTTTTCTCATATTTATATGTACAAGGTATTCTTTCAATTCTTCTTATAATTTCAATTTTAAGAAATTAAGAAATTTCCATGCAATGTTACTCACTGATTTTCAACAATGAGTAGAATTATGTAAAATGCTCGTAGTGTAATCGCAAGTAGATTCGAATTTTACAAAACAAATAATATGGACAGACGAATGAAAACTAACCAGAGACGATATTTTTAATTTAATTTAATAACTCATATGGTCAGCCGAAAATTGCAATGTTATTGAAAGAAAGTTCCAGCAAAAATTCTCTCAATGAATTTTGCCGCTTTATCTGTTTTTCAATGAGGAGAATTTGGACGAAGGAAAATACATGCAAATCTTGCAAACAATGGTCACCAATAAATTTGACTGTACTAGCAACCTATTGCATCAATGACGTTAGTGACAATTCAAGAAAGATAGATTACATCTGTAGATCTCGTGGTCACCTCGTGATCACCTGACTTGGATCCTTTGAATTGAGATCAGAGATTATGATTAGATTAGATTAGGCTAGATATGATTAGATTAGATTGAGCTTTATGGTACGACAAATAGTCGTGCGGAACTGTTAAATCGGGTTTATGTGGCTTTTAATGGCCTACAATCAACAAATTAGAAGAATCATAACATTTTATATTGAAGAAAATATTTTAAAATGTGTTAGGTTAAACGGCGGTCTTATCAAATAATTATTGTGATAATTGTAACAATTGTATACAATTATTCATATGTATATAATTTTTTCACATAAGGTTCCATAATAATTATTACCAATTTCGATTAAAACGGTTAGTTTGATTAATTGATTAATTTATGCATATTCCGGCAAAAAAGCTTCATACCTAAAATATGACTAGAAACGCTTACTCAGAATTGAATTTCCCATTTATTAAAAATAATCAAACTTATCAAAATGGACATTTTCAAGACGGCTATAGTCGGTCGGTCGAAGTTGTTCCTATGTAAATCGTACTTTTAAGTTGTTTAGTGATATTGAGTAATTTCTTCATCATAAAACGATTTGGGGTACCTTAAATAAAAGTTTTTCAGAATTTTATGTTGAATATAAGAGTGCAATAACATACATTGTGTTCCATTTAAACAACAAAGCGGATATTGATCATAACTACATGACACACACCCTGCATATTTGAAAATATACTCACCAAAGTTCAGAACAAATAAATCGTTCTTCACATGTCTAATAGGCCATCTACGTAAATCGCGCTGTATATGGGGATACTTTATAGAAATGTACCTTACAGATTAAAGGATCCATCTACGAAAGTCCGCAGGACGGCTTTCTTTGTCATATCTGGGTTGATTCTGCAGGATATGGTACGCGCGCATTCCTATATATCCCACATGGCTGACTGTTTATTCGACGAGGACGACAAGCTGAAGGGAATGTGTCGTACGTTTTTTATCACGCTAGCCCATAAGGAGAACAACCTGTATAACGCATTGCCGGACATATTCTGTCACCTCACGAGTACTCCCGAGATCGGAGCGGACAAAGTGGGAGTGACCATGAAGTAAGCGCAATGTTTGATCCATGATTTTTGATAATATAAAAATATTATTTTACTGTATGTATTGCATTGAATATTATTATGTTTTAAATTGTTAATATCTACTTTTCTCAAAACCTGTAATAGTTATCAAGAAATTTTAAATACTCACTCACTCACAACTTTGAAAGTTTAACAACTCACAAACTTGAAAACTAAAGCGCCCTCGTTTTGAGCACTTTAGGACGTAATTTTGGTAAAAACAAAATTATTAAAAATATGCCTCATGATTTTTTTTTGCAATTAAAATGCAGAATATTTTTTAATCCCATATTTTTGAAGGAACGCGTCTTCAAGTTTGAATAATATTGCTTAAAATGCGATGTTCTTTCTTTTTAAGTATTTCATATCAATTTGAATATATATAAAACGATCGTCCTATAAAAGGACTCCATGTTTATCAGGTTTGCTTGTTAATAACCTATACATTTATATTACTTTTCCAGTAATATTAAACATCATGGAAACTTTTATAACACTTACCTGTTTGTCTTGAAGCAATGTTGCTCTTTCAATAAAACCTAAGGTTATTTTGAAATGCTCATAGTTATATGTTACCAAAGAGGTAAGGTATCTATGAAAAAATATGTAAGCGGTAGTATAAACTCGAATTGAAAACTATTAGTGTCCAAATGTCAAATGTCATAACCTGACTTTTCAGTTGTTGGTTGTCCTTGAAGGAAGTGTATCTAGTTTTTAAAAAATATCTAATTAAAGCTTAGAATTAAACTAAGGAGGGTAAACGTTTTATTGCTAATTTCGAAATATACAACTATTTAAATAGGCAAATCTTTTTTTTTAAATACTAAATACGATAAAATAATAAAAAGGGAGTGAAAATTTTTTTTTGATGACACAGATCACTAAAGTATAAGGAAGCTAACCCCATACATATGTATTTAGTATGTCAGAGACAGTAAGCATATGAAATATGTCTAGAAAGTTCGAAGAAAGTTCCAAATACATTAATGTACAGGGTGTTCTATTTAGAATAAGAAATGCATACATACATCCTGTATATACAATATACCATTTTAAAATTATAAGTTAATTCAAACAAGTTTTTGTCTTTAAGCTTTTGTTATATTACATTCTTTCATTTCCCTCCCTTAATCATGATATGTAAATTATGAGGAACCCAGGCACTATAATTTTCAAAAGTATCGCATGCCTTTATTGTAGCTGAGTTTAGAGCATGATTTAGCATTCATTTTAACTGCTGACTTGTTAAATCACACTAAACTTTAATGAATGCGTTAATCTTTTTAGTTCCAATAGTCTTTTATTTCTTATCTTTTTTATTTATCATTTCAGGTTCCTGTTCGGTCTTATAGACAAGTCAAAGCATATGGAGAACTTAGTGGAAAGGTTCTGTTCCAAATTTCGCTTAACAGAAGACATACAGCAACAGCGCCAAATAGCGTATTGCCTGAGCCTGATCACGTACAACGACAAGGCGCTTAAAAATCTGCATGAGAACTACCCGTCGTATAAACACTTGCTGCACGACTCGGAGATCTACGCGTCCTTTAAGGACATAATGGCCAGCTGTAGTAAGCATCAAGTCGGAAAGCCAGATCTGAAGGTATAGTGTGTCTCAAAGTATATCGTCTTGGCTTTTGATGTACCCTCCCCCAAAAAGTAATTACCATCTTCATGCCTATTGTTACTGGGTTCACCCGACAACCAATAATTTATTCATAGGTAAGTGGTAAAACGGGGCGAGTCAGGTAGATGTCGCGGTTGATATCGGGTACGGTGTTGAATAATACGTTTTACCTTGCGTTTTGAAAAAGCTTCTTACGAGTATGTCACTAATTTATAACTAGAGTATTCATTAAACGAGAAGCTTTAAAAGAAACCTGGCCGCTTACAAAAGCGCCAATATCGTCGATGAAGAATTTTTAGTAGTGGATTATTAAATGAAAGAAAAACCGAAGTGATTTTCAATCTTACCGTTTCACAATAAAACGAGTCCATGTTAAATGTTGGAGGGGCTAACTATTTTTTTTCTGGAAATGAGACACTAAATGTGGTAACTGTAAAATTGACTGATGTTAGACTAAAAAGTGAAAGATATCGAAAAAAAAAGCCATTCTTTATTATTATATAGTTTCGCGATGCCCGACGTTTGTTTTTTTGTACAAGGTACGAAAAAAATACAAAAATATAAAATTTGCGTAAAGAGTAAAGTGGTTTTATGAATTTCAATTCACGTTTGTGAAAATTTTTAAGAAAAGTAGCCAAATATTCCATTAATTCAAAGTGGATCCATTACTGATGTCAAGAAGACTAAGAAAAGATTTGACGAGAATGATGCTTTAACCCTATTAATTTTGCAGTGGGTTAATGAAAACCCCCTGCTTTCCTTTAGAAAAATGTGTTAAGGCAAAATAAAATCTGACTATATAAACCGGTTTTTATTCATACATTGGAAGGTTAAGCGCTTGGATTTCTGTTCTTTGTATCAGCAATAAAATTCTAAATAACAACGTGAATTTTTCTACATAGCAGTACAAACGTCATCGTGGCTTCTCAGTACCTGATACGGTGGAGTAATGTAAATCCATAGTTTATAATTGCGATGCACTGTCGATACTTCGCTGAAGAAATTGATGTATATGTTAATTTGCTGTATGATTTTTTGGGGGCGTCTTAAACAACTGTCCTATTAAAACTAACCAAGAAGTTTTGAAGCAGAGAATATCAGAAGCAGTAGATGCTATTTCGCTGGAAGAAATAACATTCATTTTTAGTAAATTTTGACGTCCATTAGAAAAATTTGTAGAGCATGGACGGGAAGTTTTGGTTAGTTTTGATTAATTTCATCTGTCTTTTTTATTAGTATACATAGGTCGAAGCAGAACTGTTCAAATAATTATCAAATTATTTTCACACTACTATAGTTATTTTCCTAACAGAATACTTTTCCCCACGCCTTATTTGACATTTACATTGACATTAACAAATAATGTTGATAAAATAATGTTAAAATATACAGTAACTTACTATTGTTAAAATTAGACAGAAATATTCAAAAACGAACAAGAAACTTGCTTTATATAAAAGCCGCGTTAATTAAATAATTATGCAAATAAAAAAGTCTACCTACCTAAAGAGTTTCTGCGAGCAAAGTTAATAATTTTTATGCTACTATTTCTGTAAATCCTCTAGTCTAGATTTTTTCCCATATTGGTGACAGGTAAATACCTGAGTCGCGGTTAAAATTGTTAGGTTGTTTATAGATTCCTATAAACTCTCGGATTTTTCATTGGTAGAAGAATTGATGAATTGATCTGGTTTCATGATTGTGTTCGGCAACTGCTGAAGAGTTTATTTGTCTTGGTCTTAAAGCTCTTTCATGTTCTTTGAGCTTAGTTGATATTTTTCGTCCGGACTCTCCAATGTATTCTTTGCCGTATATGCATGAAATGCTGTAAACTCCTGGCATCTCAAATGGAATTTTGTCTTTGACAGATTGAAGATTAGAGATTTTTGGACAAGTGGTAAATCTGATTTTGACGTTAGATTTCTTTTGAACTTTTGATGTGGGGTCAGTGATGTTTTGAATGTAAGGAAGGACCACGTGCCAAGTGTAAGATTGCTTTCGCCCTAATTCCTATTGGAAGGTTGTGGTAAAGTGTATTTTGTGATGGAATGCTTAATATCTTTAACAGGATGATTTCTCGAAACGTTAGCAAGTTCGACTCAGCAAAAACCGACGTAGGAGGAATATAGAATAGTTTTGTAATAGTATATTATGCAACAAGTGCGGTAAACGGCATTTGACTTCCCGCACGCTAGATCGGTGTGTAATTAGATATTTTACAGACGGGAGTAGAAAAAAAGTATTTCCATCCTGTCAAAATTTCAAAAAATAATATAATATTGCCTCATGTCCAACAAAATATCCACTTCGTTCGTCTGTGCGTGTGGACAATAGTGAAGATGATAGGACAAGGAGGAAAATCATCAATTATCAAAACCAGATTGTTCTTCCCTTGGATAAAACCGAAAATGAAGCTATGAAACAGAATTATTGGCCGTGCCTCCCCCCATAGGGTTATTTGTTATTTAAATCACAAAATGGACAAAAGCGCATTGAAGATTTAATTGTCTTCGAGAAGTATATATATCCGAAAACAGACGTATAATTTACCTAGGTGAAACTTAGTTTGATACACATGATTCTACACTGTTTGGTGTTGTCTGATACAAGGTACAAGTGCGGAACCTCTTATAACTGGTTTCAAAATTAGCTTTTGAACAATATTCCGGATAACAGTGCCATTGTAATGGATAATGCAAAGTATCACATCCGCCAAATAGTGCAATAAGGAAGGTATATTTTATTTATGTGAAACTAGGGTTGTGGAATTGAGCGGTCAATTTTTTTGTGTTAATTGTCCGAAAGAATTTTAAGAATACAATGAGATTTGCATTCGTTTATTTTTACCTATTTATATTGTGCGTCACGTTGACGTCGTGACGTTCTGAGAACTCTATATAGAGTCGATGGCTTTATTGGGATTCCCCGAATCGCCAAGTATCGTATTAGGATATTCCTTGAAGGTGGTTGCAAAGAGTGTAAGGTGGAGGGGAAAGTCTCGTATACGAATGCCATCTAATATTTGTGTCCAAGTACTAAAGTACTGTCATGGCGGTTGAAAGTATTGCGTCACACTGAAGCTTGTAATGGATAACAGCACTTTATTTATATTTTAATAAAAAAAAACTTTTAAAACTATTTTGACATTTTTTTTTTCACCTTTTAAAATTTAAATTGAATTGAACCGTACGTCCCGCGTGTTCTTCGTTTTCCAGACTGGTCACAATCACTAGAGGCGTTGAAACTCGTATACGCTTTTTAACATTACCACTAATGGGAGCCTTCCCCTCTATCTTATGCTCTTTGGATGGTTGGTTATAGGTAAATTGGACATCACAAACGCCTAATAATTTTTTATAAAATACATATAATTAATAAATAATGATACGTGAACCATGTCTATAAGTTTTTCTTGTGCTTTTTGTGGGTACTTTATATATATTTTTTCAACTACGCTTTCACATTTTACGTTCTTTAAAATAGAAAAAATACAATTTAGTACCAATTCGAGTAATATACAGCTTTCAATAAGATTTTTTTTATTCTTAGTTCTTCATATGATAAAAATGAAAATGGAAAAGATTGTGACTTTTCTATTTTTTTAATGAGAAACTAAGGCAGCATATTTTTTAACAAATGGACTGTTGATTTTGAGTTTGACATCTTAGACAAAGTATTTTTAATTAAGTTTTGGTTTATGCCAGCTTCTTCAAACATTAACTTCGTGGGTACTGAATGCTGTGGTCTGTCTAATAATAACAATCGCTTAAAGAAATGCATTTTGAGTTTAAGTATTTTTTTGCAGATTAATTTGATACGTTTCTTTAATAAAATAAAATTTTATAAAAATTTACTCGCGTATCTTTTCGCATAGGTACTCGCTCGATCAGAAAAGATAGTAAAGCTAAAGTAAAGTCGTAGGAAGATAGAGGTATAAACCTTAGTTTAGTAGGCAGCTAAAGGCGGATAATTTTTATTGCAGAGTTAAAATAGTTCTTTAGACTAAAAAAATGCTAATAAGAAAAATACGTTTTTGGGCATGTACACTTGTTAGTTTGTTTAAATTTATTTGTCACAAATTTGCATAGACGTAATGTTTAAACTTACCCGTAGTTATTTCATCCATTTGAAAACTAACAGTTATAAAGTCATTCTAACACAATTAGAACAAACTATCGTTTATGTATTTTTCAAAGAAACTTCCACCGGCTACTAACTATATTACTATGTACAAATCTTCTGGATTAGCATCCTGTTGGCTTCTTCAGATCTTAACTGATAGGGTTTTAGCTCAGAGCTGAATTGAAGCAGTTTCAGAAGAACAATGTCAGCAAGAAGAAGATTTGTAGATAGTATAATACAAGTGTACAAGGTATAGTTTTTTGAAATTCAAAAATATTTGTTAAAAAATGATATTTATTTGGAATTCAGTTACAATAATGGACAACTTTTGGAGGTGTTAAATTCATAATACTCTTAGAAACAATATTTATGTGTTGGGTTAGCTAAATGCCAAGCTGTTATACTTTGAGACAAAGTATAAAATCCTTGGCAAAGCGAGCGACTTGGATGATTTGTCGGTTTTAGCCGTTAGTTGCCGAACTTCAGAAAACTATCAGCGCCACATTTGAGCTGAATCAGAACGAAGGGATGATGGGACCTCCGCCCCCTCCTCCCAAATCGGTTCGTTCGAGGCGTAAACGGCGAGTAGCAGGGAAAAAGAAAAAGTCGAACAATGACAGCGATAGCGACGATGAACGGTCAGTGAGGAAAGGTACAAGGTCCAGAAGGACAGTGAACTTCGAGGAATCAGATTCAGAATAGATGTCTTCCACTATATAACACATGGTTTGTAAATGTACAAATTACTTATTTATAATGTATATTTTTGAGAACCATACACGCAACACTAATTGCCATTATAGTAAATATTAAAGTTATACAGGGTGGTTGTAGTAAATACACCATAAAACAGTTCAAGATGTTTACTTCTTTATAGCTCGAGCACCGTAAAAATTTATAATTAATGAATTTTAGGGACCAGGATAAAATTACTACTACTGGGGTAATATTTTATATCTCCGCAAGAGTCTATTTAATCAAAAATGTTTAAATACAAAAGGTGGTTGTTACGTACCCTATAAGTACATACAGCACCCATATTCCTTGTTATTTAAATTTAAAATATGTCACATTATTTTAAACAATGCGCGTGTAGTATGGCGAAACAAGGGTGTCCATCATTTTCAAAGATAAACCTCGTTTTTTCAAATACATTTTGTGGTGCACAATCTAATTCTACATCGCTTGTCTATACCTATTTTCAACGGTTTTCTTGCTATTTCTTATTTTCTATCGAAAGTCAAACTCCAAATTTCTTTCTGGTTAACAAAGTTTTTAGACAGTTTGACATGTTCTTGGTGTTGTTTACTCCTAAAAAGTTAAGGAACTCTGGAACTGGACATCCCAATCATGGATTTTTTACTCCATGACTCTAAAAGAACTAGTGTACTATTTCTAGGCCTATACAAAATAGAGATGAATTATTGAATTGTGTTGACAATGCCTTTACTATATTGAATCAAGACGCACAAAGGACAAAAATATTGTACTATAAAAATAAAATTAGTGTAATGATATAATTTACCTTAATTTTATCTCTTGCTTCTTGTGTTCCAAGTTCATTTTACAAAAGTAAATAAAATTTTAAAAATTGTTACATATCTATATTATACTTTCTATAAACATTAAAATTATATAACGCAATTTAAACGTATATTTTTATAATCTTTGACCAATATTTGATACTATGAACGCCATGCGATCAGATATATCGCTCTCTCTGATTTATACTATATATAGCCTTGCATAACCTTGTAATATAGGAGGTATTAAATAATTCAGTATTATAGATTAGGGAGTAAAAAAAAACTAAGGTAACTCAAACAAAGACATTAAAATTTGCTTTATTAATTTTTTTAAAATTAGTATAACAAAAATCACACTTTTATTATAAAAATATTTTTACAAATACATCTCTATGAATAATAAAATGCAAAAGTAAGAAGTGATTTAAAAAAGCTGCTTGCTTAACATCAAATAACATTGGAGTGTGCTTATTTCTATGAGCTAATTCAAATATTAAGAAATAGGATCTGAATAAAAGGAAAGACCTGTTTACAAATTTTTGGTTGGCATCATAAACTTGGCCATTGTAAAGTAGGTGCAGTTTTCAACTTTGTTGATGTCTATTCTATCAATGTGACTATAGAAGACAAAGTTTCGTTATTGTTTAGTTTTTTTTTTTCACCATTGGTTGCTCATATACTTTCATTTCATTAGTGTATTTTTAAATAGTAAGATCGAAAAAGTGTGGAACTGACTAAATTTTCAAAAGCCATTCAATACCCTTGAAAATTCTGGGATTTCAGACTATGTACTTGCTAATTATAATTGACGTGAAATCTATAACCATATTTAATTTAATTCATACGGGGCGAGCGTTAGTTGACTTAGTATTATGAACCTCCGTAATGGATAAAAGGATAAATAAATTGTGTATATATTTACGTAGTTCTCAGGCCTTTAAAAAGTGTTTTTTTTAATGTAATGCCCTGTATATTATTACATTTTCGTCTATGGAAAAGTCTGAAACTTTATGCATCAAATGTTATAACTTTCTTGGTTTGTTCTGGAGATAAATATTCTTCTAGCAAAATTTTGCAAAAAACATCTCTCACGAAAATTTGTTATGAACTTTCATAATTTTAAATTTAAATTATCGCGTACAGGGTGTTTACAAAATTATGTACATTATGCAGAACAATAAAACGTAAGTTTATGAGCGAAATTTAAAATGAAGGCAGTGCGTTTTAATGTTACATAAAATAATACAAGTATGCCAAATTTTCTACAAATCTCCATAGAAATTTTCAATACAATTAAAATATTTTTTTTACGTTTTAGTATATAACATATGAATATAATATAATATATGCATTGATATAATTTGCTGTTTGAGCTAATAATATATGAAACGAAAGGGTTGTAATGTTGGAAATTTTTAATATTCTCAGTCAGTAAATTGAAAGCAATAATTTACCAGCCTTGTCTTTCATTTCTTATCGCTGCGAAAGTGTTATGTACACCATGTCAGGTAATAAGATATTTCAACCTAATTGATATAAAATATATTAAATGTCGAATTATACATTAAACTCCTTTTTAGCTTCTAATTTTTTTCATAGAGTAAGGTACTTTTCATTTTCGTTGATATTTACAATTTTTTCTCCGCATACCAAAACGTCACAGACAGTATTTCAAAGTTAAACCGATTTATTCATATTTTGTTCGAAAATATGTTCTCCCAATATTGCATTAGTGTTCGACAGTCGAACAATATCTAAATAACTGACTACTTGAAATTTCTCTCTAAAGCTGTTGTTATAATGAAAAAATTTTTGCGCGGGATTTAAAATTTTGTGTTTAACCAAATGCGTCCTTTTCTACAAAAATATCAATTGCGCCTGTCGCGCATTAATTTTTCTCGTAGTACATCTACTATATTTTCTAAAAGCTGTATAAAACCAACCCAAAACAAATTTAGGAATTGTGTCTTTACTAGCAATAGCGAAATAAGACCAACCCAACACCACAGTCTTAATAAAGCTCACGGAAGACCTTATTGTAAACGTAATTTCGGAATGGGATGCTATCACGTGATCGTCTGTGAACCCGAAACCACTCGATCACTTGCGGCGAGGGCCAGTGGCGGTGCTTTTGTGTTTTATATCAATTTTTTTTCGAGCCATATTTGTGCAAGTTGCTTTGATATATAATCAATTACAAAATATTAAAAATCAACCAACAAAGCCCTATAAAATAAAGACGCACAAAGGAGAATGCACAATGAGACATTGACCGGTTGCCTAGGCAACGGCATCTGTCGACCGCAGCCGAATAGTAGCAATCGCCACGTGCTGTCCCATTCTGAAATTACTTGCACTCTACCGCTCCTTATCTGCAAGTAGGAGTGAAGATTAGAAACAAGCTTCCAATTATTTATCCTTGCTTCAGATAGGACATTTAGTTATTGGCAATTTTAAATTGTTTCTCTGCTTCATTTCATTTCATGTAAATATTTCTTAAGACCAATTATTGTAAGTTGATTTGGCAACGGCGCCGAAAATTTTATGGAACTGAAGCAGTTAGAAACACTATGTTTATATCGGACTGTTAATCTGGATTAAAATGGGAGTGACTTTCCATGCGATGTTGAATCCTGGAATAAACAATCAGTATTAAAGCCTTAATCCAGATTGGGCATGACTAAGAATTAGAATTGTGTTTTGTGACATAGATTTAATCTGGATTCAATCGTTATTATTGGATGCATGATCTTAGTGGTGGAGCACAAGTAAGCACAAAAAAGCAGGTACTTCAGTTACATCAAGTAATATTTGAAGGTTATGCTTTTACATGTGATAATGTTTTCAATTTAAAAATAGGGACCGACCATGCCTTGGTTGCTTAGGCGTTTGACCTGCCCAAGGTTGTTGGTTCAATTCCCACCGCCAGCATTGGATGTTGTAAGGTCGAGATGAAAACAGTTTAAAAAAGTATTGAAATTAGTTAGCCGTCTAATAAATAACGCCAGCTTATAGCAACCAGAAAGAAAAAAAATTAAAATTATTAAAAGAAATGGAAGAAATTAACAAATATAAATAATATCGGCAAGTAGCTTTACATATCTGTTGTATGCCTATCGAGTTTTTATAACACAGATTTAGGTGTTAGGTTAAATATGTAAGACAAGAAATGAGTATGAAGGGTTGTTCGTCATTTTTAGAGTAACTCTGCAGCTGATGTAAAGTAAGGTGCAAAACTTGTGATACATCTAAGCGGCGACTTAATCCGAACTTCTGAGGGACACTAAAACACCTTTTAATTTACTGTAGACAAGTTAACAGAGGAACCTGAACCCCAAAATCATACTTTTTCTTTACTATTTTCCATATTAAAGCAAATAAGCAAATACGGCACTCAAAAACAAAACCGCTAAATAACCATAAATTCAATATCAATATTAAATGTCAAGAATAAAATTTCATTTAAACCAAATTTAATCTGGATTAAGCGCTAAATATGAACCCAATAATTGTTGGTATGTTCGCTATTTATTTAATTAAGCTCCTCCTTCAAATAGCAACGCGCCATCTGTTTCACGGCAAGGTAGAAGTTTATTTTATATATTTGCATAAATGTAAGTGAATATTAATTTATGTTTATTAAAATGTACAGGGTGGCCAATCAAGAAAGCCACTCTTGAAAAGAAATTGTCTTTAAGACTTGGGGTGAAAAAATGTATGCTTTTGACCACAGCGACCAAGAGAAAGTTCTGTAAATTATTGTTTAACTTCGAGAATGACCGCCAGGAGGAATAATTCGCATTCTTAAGGTTCGACTGCCCTTAATTGGCCACTCTGTACGAAATGTTTGACATATATTGACATAATAGTAGCACATTTTCGTTATCGAAGAGTAGTTAATTATAATAATTGAATTTAACGAACTCGTCATGTTCCTTGGGACTTGACGTAACTTTAATTTCTATAGTATTATTTTACAGAAACTGCTACTCGCCCTTATACTATATGAGACTATATAAGCCAAAAAGTTATGGAACACTTTACCACACTTTTAACCGAAAAGCTTTTCGAAACAATTATGGCAATAGGGTTTGTCATTTTGTTCCTTGAATGTGCCCTTGTTCAACTGTTTCAAGCAAAAAGCGCAGACGAAGTGCTCGGGGTGGAACTTCCTAAACATGGCAGTAACGCAACGCCCCGATATGGGTTTGTGGCATCCGGCGCACAGAGATCCTCGTTTGAGGTGGTAATGCGTTTCGCAGTATGGCTGACCCTCGTGGTCGAAAAACGACCCTCCTACAAACGGTTGGCGGCAATCCTACAAAAAAATAGCTATAATAATAACGAGAATATTTTTATAAATTTAAAATGGTATCAGGTGTGTAATACAGTGCCAATTCAATACATACAAAATACCGGGCATTGTTCAATAAAAATAATGGCACAGGTAGGGAAACTATTCCTATATCCATAACTTCGTAACAAATTTGCCCTACAACCATTCAAATTAGTTGTTCTTAAATGTCATCCCTTTAACTTTTTTTGTCAGGTAAGTAAAAAATTTGTCATGTAGATGTTTAATGTAAGAAATAAATTGAAATAAAGATGTAATTGAGTGACTGTGTTGGTTTCCTATTCTAGATGTAACAAATTTAAAAGGAGCAGCAATAAGGGACGTTTCTTCAAGGCATTTAGAAAAAAAAACCTAACTAGTCTTTAAACTTCTTTTTTAGATTCAAGTTATGACTAGTGACGTACAGGGTGTTTAAAAAAAATAGCCAATGCTTGATGGAAATAAGCAACAGTATCAAATTTCAAAGACTTGTCAATAAATATTTAAAATATTGAAATAAAGCTGAGCCGTGCCTGGAAGCGAGCTTTTTCATTCACCTTGTATATATTAACTGTGGGAACTCCATTTGTTAAAAAGACCTGCGCAGTAAATAATCATAGAAATCCCTAAATATTAAAACATTACATTCGCAACAAATGCCTAGTTAAAGTATTTTTAGTTTAAAAAAAAGGTACTGCCGTACTCCCTAATTAATGGTGGGTGGCGCGCTTAGAAATATTTGAAATTCAATGATTCAAAAATTCAAATATGAGCCCCTACCCTTAAGAGAAGATGGGTCCAAATATCAGGCCTCCAATAAATTATTCAATATTTATAAAAAATCAGTTTTGAAGGATGTCTAATTACCAATAATTGAGACTTCCTAAAACTATAAGTTATTGAAATAAAAAAAATAAAAAGAAACTTGTTTATACTTCTCGATTTATAAAATAAATTTGACTTTGTTCAAGGTTCACCAAAGTTTCTTGGTAGTTTGTATTTGGACAAAACTCGTAGTTATAAACAACTTTTCCTAATGAAATAAATGTTCTTTACCATATTTTTGATCCACCCTGTATGTCGTTTATCTTAAAGTACTAAGTGCAACCAAAATAGTTACTGGACACGCTCCAGATTTCGGCAGCACTAAATTTTTGCAATTTTGAAAATTCATTCCCATTTGTGGGAAAATTAATGCATTATACTGCGTTGACGAAATCTATACAGGATAGCTCACTATTGCTATAATTTTATGTAAGAATTTTAAGGACAAAAGTAGTTGTATGAAATGTGATAAAATTAGTTGTAAGTATCTCACGGCACCCTACTCGTTATTCTAAATAGTATATTATTATTTTCTGGATTCTTGAGAGAATTTCAACGCAGGTTCTTGAAGGATTCTTAATCCAAAGAACTTCTTAAAAATCTTGGTGAATTTAAAAATTATGAATTATGTAACATTACTTCCAACACGGCCCTTGGACCATTTTTGACTGTAGACATCAACACAATTCAATAATATTTCTCTCAGGATTGTACAGGCCTGGAAAGAATACACCAGTTCTTTTATACAGACATGAAGTGAAAAATCCAAAGGCCCCAAATCGGAAATCGGGATTATCAGTTCCAGAGTTTCTGAACTCTTTTGAAGTAAATAAAATTAAAAATGTCACATTTCGTCAAAAAAGCTGTCAACTTCTTTGAATTACTTTTAATAGAAAATACGAAATAACAAGGAAATTGTGCTCAATTTGAAAAATCTAAGTTTTGTGTCTTAGAAAATGATAAAATTAGGCTGGTAAATTTTGGACACCCTGTAAGTTATAAATCAATTTTCAATGCAAAGTTTCGAAAGGATGATTCCGTTGTTTCAGTTTACCACGAAATTTTCTCAGAATATTCAATTTAAATTACGGAAGTTGGGTACCGCGAGATATTTATGAGCTACCCTATATATGCACGCGGCACATCCATACAAAAAAACTTTTGCATTAACATTTTTTCTATAAAATAAACTTTTTTGGAAGTTATAATACTCCTGCATTGTTGAGCTACCCTGTATAAACGTTCAAGCAGTATAGTGCATTATTTCTGACGCAAATGAAAATGAATTTTATTACTTGCAAATATTTAGTACTGCCAAAAATTGGAGAGCGTCTGATAACTAATTTGACCACACTTAGGAATATTTTAAGTAATATACGGGGTGTATCAAAAATGTTAAACGGTCCAAATTAAAATACATCGTTTAAGAATGTTTTTAAATGCAATGCAATCTTTAAACGAAACACCCTCGGTTACGTCTGCCCGCTATTTACCAAATTAATTAGTACAAATAATTTATCTGTCAAAGCATATTACTTAATAAAATAATCAACTTGCACCTTGAACCAATTTCGGACGGACTCGGCGCTTCAGTAAGGTATTTATTTATAAACCTGTTTACATTTCGGGCAGATTACGCCAACGATTTAGACCACCAAAATTAACACCTGTCCGTTATTTTTAACTTTTGGCAAATGGCGCGCTTTTCGTTTGTCTCCGGATTTTTGTCTTTAACGGTCGAAAGAAACAACTGAATTTGAACCGCGGCGCTTCTTTTGTTTTTTTTTTCGCAAAGCTTCTCTGTTTTTTATCAAGATTTTATTTTACAAATATATATATATTTTCAATAATAAATAGTCTTATGATAACAAGGCATTCTTAAACCGAATAATTACAGATCTGTGGGCGCTAGTAAAGTAAGTGGGGGGGGGGGGGGTGTAACCGCGTTTACTCGTCCTCTTCCTCGTCGGCGCCTATACACTTGGGGCATACCGGTTTCCCTTCCACCGCGTAGAACGATTTCCCCTGCACCGGCAATTTGCAGTCCTAAATAAAAGTTAGAGTAAGTTTTAGTACCGTATCTGACGTCACCCGTCCCGTGGACTCATCGTACGTCACCGATTCCGCGGACCTGTAACAAATACCGAACCTTAAGCGCCCGCGTCCTACGATACCTACCCTGCAGACGAAGCAGTCGGGGTGCCATTGCGCATTGAGGGCGGAAATGTAATTCTCCATGATGGCACGGTTACATGCTCCGCATTTCGGGGCGAACATGTCGAAGTAATCATCGCGACAGTACGGTTTGCCTTCCCGCTCGTGGAAGCCTTCTTCGCCGAACTGCTTGCCGCATTGGGCGCAGAAGAAGTGGTCCATGTGCCACGTCTTCTCCAACGCCGTGACGCATTTCTGAAACGTGCGAATTTAGGTGTGCCGGGTTGTTGTCTAAGTACCGACGTACGTCCAAGATGGGACCGTTGCAATAGGCGCATCTCGGACTGAACAGGTTGTGGTAGTCTGGTTCGCAGTAGGGTTTGCCGTCCCTCTCGAAGAAGTTCCTTGTGCCCAGCTCCTGGGTGCAGTGGGCGCAGGTGAAGTGCTCCGGGTGCCACGTTTTACCCAGTGCGGTGATGACCTGCCCGACGATTGGTTTTTCGCACGCGCTGCAGCATCCTTTCTGACTCGTGTTGACTCCCTGACGGCTCATGTCTGCTTGAAGGTTGCCGAGCATAGACTCCAGGTCCTTCTTCGGCGTGGGTGCGCTCTGCGAGTGGGTTGCCTTGGCGGGACGCGCGTACTGAGAGTCGGTAACCGTGTGGTGCTGTGGTCCTTGGTTTACCTGGAGGCGTGAAAATTAAAAATTGTCCAATGCGAAACTAACCCGACAGGCGGGAATTCTGGAACTGAGTTTTGAGGACGATTCCGCGGCGAGGTAAAGCCGGGATCCTACGCTTCCCTCTCCAAGTGCGAGCGTCGCGACGAAGTCGGAACACGACGGACGCCACGTAGGGAGGGTCGCGTCGGCGACGCGCGTAAGAGAGAGAGGGACGTAAGGTCGCGCGACGGGTCCGCCGCGGATTCCCGAAAATACGCGCGTTATTTGTGGAACGCTTTAGGAGCATTATGTCACGCGTAGAATTTATTTCTCGGTCTTTTATAAAATATTTGCGCGGTTCCGAAAAAAATAGTCGTTTTGCAGAAACGTTATAGAGTGACCCGTTTATTATGGGACGATAACTTAACTAACAAAAACATTAAAGTTTAATTGGACTCACTTATAATTTAAAATTGTTATTTATAAAGGGTGTTTGTATGGACAACTTTCTTATTTTAAATAAAACATTTTGGAAATATGTCGTTGTTTCTGCCGTGTTTTAAATTTTAAGGCAAATGTGATGTTTGCAAGTACAGGATGTCCCAGTAACAGGTCCTGGAATTAAAAAAAAATTCTAAAGTAAATCGGCCAAGACAAAATGCTAGAAATTATTATCGAGTTTCTGAAATTATCATTAGGGAGCGCAATTGTTGAATTTAAAACCCAGATTTCTAAGAAAAATTCTATAGTTAACCATGTTTATCTTAAAGAAATGTCCATTTCTTCAAACCTTTTAATATACTTGGAGTGGTTAAAACGGACTTTTCCTAGGATATCAATTTCGATAATCTTGATATGAATGACTGCTTACCTTGCCAGCATGTAGCGTTTTCTAACAAATACGAAAAAAAAATTAAAATGAAATACATGCAAGTTTTTTTTGTTAAAAAAGGGCTTAACAACCCGGTAAAAATCGCATCTCACTATGTTTATCGTAACCTAAAGATTTGAATTTACCTCTCCAGTTTTCATTCATGATAACAAATACGCCCCCTGTTGGCCATTTTAGAAACTCGAAAATAATTTCCACCATTTGCTTTGGCTTTCCGTTTCCGTAATATCGTACCTTGTCGCCCTTGTTGAGAATTTTATGAATTGCAGTGGCATCTCGAGAATGGATGTTCGCGATCACTATTCTCAATGCATCTCTGTTCCTTGCCGTGTGTATTAACGATTGTACATAGTGTAGTCCTTTTGACAAAAAGGATAAACGCCACTGACTTTTCAACCCAACTAACTGAAGATGCAACTTTTTGGTCTTTTGAATTGAAAACAAAAATATAATCGATTTTTTATTAATATCTTTAATCTTATCTTTAATAACCGTTGTCCAGATTCCTTGGAATGTGGCATTTTTGTTTGTGGCGACTAACTCGATCGATCGATAACTCGATCAAAATTATTATGTCCACTGGGGTTCCGGGCACAACTTTGCGAATTTTTTCAATTAAAAACATTATCTTGAAAACTGCATTTCAGGACTCATGACTATATAAAAATATTTTCTAATGTTTTTTATGTAGAATTAACACCTAAATTACTTTAACGTTATTTCTGGAGATCTTTCGATTTCTTATGTTAGAAAGATGTGAAATATGTCGTATTAATAAAAAAATGCTTGAATGTTCTACTTAAAATAGGATAGTTGCCAAAATTATTTGTACTTGCTCGAATTTAAGACCATTACCTACATGTTTTTCGCAATAAGATTTTGTTCCAGCCCATGAAAATATCCTATTGTGTTAAACTGGTAACGATATGGCGGCATTGGTGGATCCCATATAGGTCCAATAGGTACCAATGCCAATAATACAGGAACTTATCAAGCAACTATGATTTTTTTTTGAGAAGGTCCATTCAACATGCGCATGCGCGAAATTTAAAATCTCGTTTTTAGCCAATGACCTTGCGGCATTCAACAACGAAGATGGCCACTGACAGATCGTCAATACTTTTTAGGACAGCATCTTCTCAAAATATGCCTAGTTCGCGTTAAATGTTCTGGGAAAACTAATGCGTGTGGAAATCGCTGTCTATAAAGGTATAGTTAAAATAAATTTACTTAAAACTGTAAAAACATATCAAAATAGTTCGCTTTTTTTTTTCAAAAATACCAGGAAATTCAAACTGTTTAGTCATCATTTGTTGTGTGTTTATCATACTCAATAAAAATCACAAAGTTACAATAGAACACTAAAAGTAGTTACAATAAGTTAAAGATTCATTAGAGCCATAATAACAAAAATGGACGGTAGTTACTAAGTATTAATAGTACCTAATTCTTCTAAAATTTTGAATATGTTACCTATTAGATTAGGCACTCAAATTTTTGCGAATTAGCTACAATTATGCCTTCCGCAAAGCAGTAGATAATTTGAATTAGTTTTCTAACCTCTGCTTTAACTTTTATTTTCATTATTTGGAATACGAAAATTTTGGCAACATTCATAAAAATTAAACTTAATTAATTAATGAAACTCGACTTTCATCTGTCTACGCTAGCAATTTGGTTTACCTTTATGTTAGATAAGCTGGCCATGAGGTCATCTAACTCTCTGGTTGCTGAAGACGCCGCTTGGGGGACCTGAGTTGCGGTCACGTGGGAGGAAATCAGCTCCGTGTCTCCTGGAAAGCCCGTTTCAGTTTTCGTTTCTTTCACCGTAATCACAACCTTTTTGGGACCTGTATATATGACCTCCCTGTAACAAAGCAATCACTCGTTGCAAACAACGTGATTTTATTTATTAATATATTGAGCAATATTAGTAGGTATATACTGGATGAGTCCAAAATATGGACAGATGACAGATTATTTGAATCAAAATATAGGGACTTTCACTGTGCCATGTTTCTTTTTCGCGCCTGGTTTCTAAAATATAGGGCGTCGAACTTTATTTTAGAAAATTAACATGTTTACAAATTTTCTCGATGTACGCATACTTATACATATGCATACCTTTCATACAACGAAAAATCCGAGAATCTATGGAAATCTATAAGCAACCAAACAATCTTCACTGCGATCAATATGGGACAATGTTCATGTAGCTCCGCCACCCTCAAACAGTACATAAGCAGGTACAGAGTAGAAAGTCAGCAAGTTCGATTCAACAACAACCAATGCAGAACGAATCCAGAAGTTTTGTAAATAGATTACATTATTATTTTAGATACCAATACCATCAAACATCAATTAACAATTTATGCCGTAACGATGGACTTTTTTTGTTTTCTGCAGTTTGAATTGAGCCGAGATACAGGGAGAAATAGACATTTTTCGCTTACCCCTTTTTTAACTCTAAAATGATATATCACACTATACACTTCTGACGTAAATGAACCCTTAAAACAGCGATATTATAGAAAATCGTAGAATTATAGGCGCTTAGTGTTCCAGAAGCAAAATAAAAAATACTTAGCACTGCTCCTAAATGGATTTTGCCATGGAAACAAATAGCAAAAATATATATACAACATCTTTTAAAAGATATTATATTGTAGATATACAAAAAAGCAGCAGCCAAACAAGGCCATTTTTCATCGAATTAAATTAAATTTTATTAATAATGGTTCACTTTCAAACCAAAGGCCTAAAACGTATAATAAACAAAATAACGAATACAATGAGATGTATTAGCAACTGCTGAATATAATTACCCAAATTTATGTCGGAATATTGTGGAAACTGTGTCAAAATTGCATACGCAAAGGATGTTAAGAAAATATAAATATAGACCTTATGAATTCAATAACAAAAACAAAACAAAATAACAACAACAAAAAAGCACAAATTATAAGCCCATTTCTATTTGAAAATGTCGACGATTGCTGGATTGGTACAAATGGTAATGGTACCAGTAAGCGGGCCGCCAGCTAATAGACTGTACACAAATGTATCGATAAATTAAAAGAGAAAAAAAGGCAAATTTTCTGGGATCACAAAATATTCCATTTAAAAAATACGATATTTAGATTATATCTCGAAGACGTATTTACTGGGTGTCCGAAACGAAATAACAATATCAGCAAAATTTCACCCAATATCTCGGCAACGAAACAAGATTCAAAGTTTCACGAGAAAATGACACACGGAAAATCGCGCATTTAGGACACAGTGCACAATAACTAATAAATTAAAACATAAAAATTTACACGAAAAGTGTTAAATAACAGGACAATTCTACATAACAAGATTCAAGTACGAGATTTACAAATAAAAATGTTACTTTTTAACTAAAGTTTAATATCCTGTATTTTAGAGACCGAGTGCGTAAATAAAACATGCGACGAAAGTCTAAATATTTATACACACAGATTCTCTTCCACTCACCCTGTATGGTATGCTGGTCTTCGGAATTACAAACAATTTGGATTCTTACCTGACTTGTTACCGGGCACAATAAGTTGCTATAGCATATATGCAGGAGGTGCGATTTTTAAGGACCACTTGCAATAAACCGAATACGTTGCAAAAATAAATATTTTTTATGAGAACAGGTAGACATATTATATTATAAATTTAGTTTGTTTGCTCTAATATAAATCATTTTAGTTAAGTTCTTAAACATTACCTGTCAGAATTGACATTTTTTTATAAAAAAATAAAATAAAAAGTTGGGTCATTTTTGAAAATACCGAAAAACGTTAATTTGAAAAAACTGTTTCTCTCGCAGTTTTCTATAAACCTGTTTTTTTTTTTAATCGTACAATCTTGATTATTTTCGTATTTTCCCATCCTAAGTTAAAAACATAGGAATCACACTGCTTATAGACTACTCTGTATAAGAAAATAAATTCATCTTAAACACTCGATTTAAAACAAACGCATATATGATGCAATGCAAATTCATAAAAATCGTCAAAGTTGATGCAAACATTTTATAACCAAATAAAGTTTAGTTACCTGTTTAAATAGTAATAAAATTAAGTAAACTTTATTTGATTTTAAAATGTGAAATTATTATTATTATCTAGACTTTGTATGTTTTTTTTTTAATTTATTATTTTGGTTTATTTAATGTTTAGAAGCTTCGACTTCGCACTTCATATTTCTTTAAAAGTTTGTCCTATTTTGATTTTTATTAGATTTTTGCCTAGCGAATATGTTTTGAAAGATACTAAAGAATAACTAATTTAGGTTGATAAGTAGCTTGATTTCTATTTTCTTAAATTAGAATGTATCAAAAAAAAAGTTTGGTTAGTTGCCCGATTTTTTTTATATTTCAAAAAATAATCCAATTTCTTAATATATTTTATGAAAAACGTTATCTTTGGCAGGAACAGGAAAATGTTTAAAAACTTTCGTAAATTGGTTTCCTTTTTATTTTTGATGCATAGTTTGACGATGAAAATTTACCAAAACTCATTAATAGAAATTGTTCTCATATGATGCGAGCATTACTGGTGACACCTTACATTATTCTGTAAACTTTGATATGAATGAGGAAAAGAACAGGATCCAAAATCGACTCCTGCGGAACGAGTTATTTCAAAAAGACAGACAGGTGTGGACAGATTTTTTTAAAGGGGCATTCGCCCTTCTATAGGAGATAAAGGAAAACTAGTATCGGTGTCTGGAGCTTTCATGAAACACATGAAAGGTGAAAATTGCAAATTGATATCTAGTACTGTTAGAGTTATTTTTAAAAACAGTGTATCTTTAAAAAATCGCTGAAACTTCTTTGTTACGGGACATTTTGTGTTTTTATGAAAAATTTTTTCAACTCAACTGCATTTAACGGCTTGAGTATAATATTTCTCTACTCCCTTCTGTAAAATATATAATTAAAAACCGATCTAGAGTGCGGAAAATGTCATTTTACCACTTCAGTTTCATTTCCCATGGATCCGAGCCACCTCGCACATTTCCGGGATATTACAGCACGGGTTTGGGAGCAATCGTTTATTAAACACCCGCTCCGCTGGGCTCAGCTCGTGTCAAATAAACTCAATGCAATGCAAATGCCGTTTACCTCACTTGTTGCATAATATACTATTTTAGAACTAATAGTTTTATTAGCAACCGACAAAATGATTTTTTAATATCGGACATCCTGTAAATCATTGAGAAGAACTTGAAATTACCTTCCAAAAAATATAGAATTAAAAAAAAATATTTCAAAGAGCTGCCATTGGGAGGAGAGTGCAGTTAACTGGCATTCCAAGGTCGTTCTTGGGTCGACTCCTTGATACCGATTCAGTAGAAAGGAAGGAACGATGTGCACAATGAAAGTCTTTAGGAACGGTGATGCAGAGTGAATTCGCAGGGAAGTGTATGCGATATATGAGAGTGATCAGAGTCCGCCACTTAAATCATTGCACCAGAACATAGTCGACTTACTGGCAGTCGTGAAAAATTGCGCCCGTTTCTGCACAAAATCGGAGTTAGATTTAAAAATATCGATAAGTGTAATTGCATTTAAGAGGCCCAACGATTGGTAGAATGGAGACAAAAATATTTAACTCAAATTCATCAGTTTCTTTCAGGAAAGCGAAATATATATTATTTAGATGAGACTTGGCTGGCCGAAGGTGATAAAATAGAAGAAGAAGACTGTCCATTTTTCCCAAGGACTCGAGGGCAGGTGATAAAAAAATATCGATAATGTACCCCTTACATTACCATCGTATCACTGCGATTGGAATCCCACACAAATGATATTGGGCGAATTAAAAAACAAAACTAAATGTGTTAATCATTGATTTCGACTGGAAAATAATTATCAAAAACCTTGGGACAACGTAAAACCATTAATTATATCCTTGGATGATGGCGGTGTTTCAACCGCAGTCAGAAACCGGCTTAGAACTCTAAATTTCTGTCAGTAAACTGATTTTTGTCAGGCATCTTATCAGAAAACTAGTTGAGTTACAGGACTTTACAGTTCCAAACCGGTTTCTGACTGCGGTTGGAACAGAGCTGAGCACAGATCCAAACTATTTTGACGACTAATATTAAAATTATACAGTACTAACATTTTGTTTTAATTTCCTTGCTACTACCCAGGACCCGTTTGACTTATTGGCCCAAAAATGCCTACAAGCAGATAAAACAGCATGAGGAAAAGGAGAGGATCCAAAATCGACTCCTGCGGAACGAGTTATTTCAGGAATGAATATTATTTTAAAAAAGACGTATTATTGTATGTACAGGTGTGGACCGATTTTTTTTAAAGGGACATTCCCCTTTCTATAGCAAGCACTAATAGCATTATTACAATCCTGACTATTTATCGTGAATTGTACAATACGTAGAGTTTGAATTTAGTCTTTTAAATGATTGGGTTAGAAAAGAATACAGAGACAGCAACCACGAATATCCTAACCTTTCTTTCGGAAGATTTCGATACAGCTAAGTCATTTTAAGAAACGGCCAAAAAGACTATACACTCAACTCCCCATGACTTACAAAACATAGTGGTTTTAGGAGCCGTTAAAAATAATGAAAGTTAAAAACCCCAACCAGACTAGCAAGAACTAACATTAGAGTACTAGAAAAGTGCATGGTGCACATGTGGTTTATCTATTCCGTTCTATAAGCGGTTCTCGCTACTCATCTTGTTTTGGACGCGGCTAAGTGGTATCGTATAGCAAACGGAATATCCTTTATGGTTTTGATTAGTTTGGGTTGTTGGTGTTGGTGTCATAATGTTATGAATTTCCTACACGATTACAACTACTAGGTAGCTGGGTGGCTGGATAAAGTATCCTTCCTATTAGAGATTGGCAACAAGTTGTCATGACCGTTTAGGAAACGGAAAAATGCTTCCGGTGGTGGCACTCTCCGAAGTCTACTTGTTCAAAGTTCAAAACGTCTACTTTGGCCAAGAAAGCGTGAACAAAGTACTAAAATTGCTATATTTTTGGAAAGGTAACTTTAAATTATTTTCAATTATCGAAAAATACAGAGTATCACCTATAAAAAAATCGGATTAAATGTTAATTTTTCAAAAAATGCACATTTTCGCAAAACATGCTATAACGCATTATCTTTTTAATAAAGATTGAGCTCCAGACACTTACATTATTTAATATATTTAGTTTCTTGAAAATGGCGAAAATTTTAAAATTTCTTTTTAAATCTTTGTCGAAATCCTTTGATATATCACATGAGAGAAGTACATACCGTCCATCCCCCGGTTTCTGTAATATATCTACGCTATCTATCGCTTTTTTATTACACCACTGCCATCTGTGTATTATATTGCATGCTGCTCCACTTACCCGGAATTTAGTTCATCCAATAAACTGTCAACCGAAGGTCGGTTCAGCGTTCCTTGGGCACTCGAAGGTCTCGAATAGTTGGCTGGGCTTCGCCCACCCGACCCATTGTAGCTGCCGTCGAAATGAACCGCGGAAGCGGCAGTCCCATTGGTTTCTGAAAAAAGAAGAATAATGACGAGCATGGTAACTAGACCATTCAAAGTGATTTTAATAATATAACTTCCAATATTTTACCTCGATCACATTACTGTACAACTCAAGAAAGAAATAGAATAGCATTTTAGTGTGCTAGTGTTTTATAAATGGGTGACTGAGGAAGAAGCAGCGCGTATAGTGTACAGGGTTTTCTTGTATATTTTTAGACCCCACCAGCAGAGAGACACAAAAAAGTGTGAATACGAAAGTTCCATGATTTTTATTGAAGCTGAACAAGAGAAAGATTATAAAAGGAAAAAAAATACATTTAAACTACATAGTCACACACAATTTCACAGAATTATTCATACAATACCATATCTTAAATTAAACGATAGGTAAAAAACAAAAACTGAAGATTTGACCATTTTCAAATGTACAGCACCATGGCAATGGAATATTTAAATCTTCTTCATTATTTATTTGCAATATTATTGCTATATGCTAAATAATTTATTATATTTATGAATGTAAAAGGAAAATGTTATTAATAGCTTAGTCGCTTCGACTGCTCTTGTCATGGCTATATGATTTAAGGCGTAAACAACATTTTAAAGAAACTTTGAACCGTCATATTTCCAAAACTAATAGATAAAATGTGAACAATCAATATTTGAAATTAGAAAAAAAGAGACTCGAAAGAATATAAAAGAATATACTGAGTGTTCCATAAAAAATATCTGTCAAAATTTAACATTTGAAAATTGATTGAATTTGGTTTAGTAACACACTACTCGAATTATAACCAATCATAATTCAACATTCTGTACATTTAGATATTTCTCATTCCCGATCTTGACAACCAAGTTGTTTCAAATAAGAAACTATCCTAAAATTTAGTCGAATTAGTAGTTCGCGTGGAAGACAAAATTAATAAAAAAAATAGTGCAACTACTCTCGTTCACTTTCTAAAATAGCAATAGGAAACCATTTTTAATTTTTTAAAATAACAATCTAAATTCCCATTTCCATTCAGGTCTTTGATTTCTTTTTTTATTCCAATTTGGAACACTCTGTACCTCCGAAACGAAGCAATTTGGTCAATATGATTATCTGGATATTTTTCATAAAATAATAATTGTCCCCCTTGTAATTAACAATTAATGCAGTGATAAAGTAACATTTAGTGACTATATCATCCAAAAGAAACCTGTTAAATTATGAATTGGTAAATTGTTTGACCAACTTCAACATGCGTACCAAAAGAAAGCAATTCCCAAAACCATGCTAAATTATGACAGATAGGTGTAGGATTCGTTTGCATTGAATGGAAAAATTAAAATTTGCTGTTGGAACGGCCTTAAATAAAAAAATGGAAAGAAATTGAGATACAATGAAATTTCTTTATTTCTAGCCTATATTTGAGACACCGAGTATAGCGCTGAATAACTGTATTAACTTAAGCAGTTAAATCGTAGTTTAAGTAATACCTGCCAATTCATATATTTAATTAAATTATTATTTATTATTTAATTATTAATTAAATATTAAGTTAAGGCATACTATAATGAATATAAAATGTGTTAAGAATTAACGGCGTGAAGAAATACATACAGAGAGTTACCAAAAAATGCCAAAAAACGTTCGCCTGGATATCCGTCATCCAAAAAAAAAAAAGAAAAAAAATGTGCGATTTTGTTAAAACATTATTTAAAATGATAAAAGGCTAATTCTGCTCTAACTAGACTAAAATTGTGAAGTTCCATCATTCCATCCATTGTGAAGTATATTCACGAATATTATCGTCAAAGAGATATGTAGGCCACTGACCTTCTTGCAGTTTTTGCTAATTATTTTGAAGAAGCCGCTAAAAGTATATTTTTTACTCTTGATTTGTTTTCGCATCTTGCCTTGCTTTCAAGCAAAAAAAAAAAAAAGAAAATAAAGAAAATTGCCAAAATCTATTTTTAAGAATTAATTTTTGGATCCTGTCCATAATAAACTTAGTTCTACGAAGTTAAAACCAAAAAAATGATAAAAATGATCTTCCTTTCAGCTTCCTTGCAGGAATGCTAAGCAAAGCCTATGATGCAAGGATTTTGGCATAAGCCGATTTTCTTTAAAGACTATTTCCATTTTAATATTAACTTTTTTATATTGGAAACTAACCATTTGCAGACCTACGTTTATATGAACTTTTTTCTTTTCTTTTTTGGTTGAATCTCTAGGCGACCGCGTGGGGCCACATGTTTTGAAACAACCTGTATCCGCAAGAAAAATATAATTTTACTTTCTTACAGAAGAAAATAATTTTAGGTTATGCGTCTCATGCATCTGAAAGGCAGACAGTGTTATCCGATTTTCCCATGCAGGAAACTATTCCATTAAGTTTGAAGAGAAAAAATAAGTACTTTTCAAAAAAAGGTGCCTTTGAATTCCTAAATATTTGTCGAACACTGGGTTAATGTTAATGAAAAACAAAACTTACCAGGCATATTCGCGTATCGACTATTACTGAGGTCTTCTAGTAGATTATCCAATTCCGAAAGGTTATTGTTAAAATGTCGTTTTTCTACGTGGTTAGGCCCGCCACTTTGGTTACTTCGCGTACCCGATAACGGCTGCGTTTTGCCATAGGTACTCTGCAAAGAAGAAAATAATACTAAACGTAAGTTCACACCATTCACAGTGGCAGCGCTACATTTTGGCTACAATTCGTATTATACTCGTTATTGTTTATAACTACTTTATAGGTACACTTTTTACGACTCACCCACCAGCATTGTGATTAATCCATAAAAATTAATAAATTTTAGTTACTCATTAAGAACTACCTGAATTTTTTAGGCGATGCTACTTTACATCTCACAATAAAATTCTACGTTCATGGAATGTTTTAGGTGGGCAAGATTACCTCATGAACCGCCATATTTGGCGAGCATTATTATGTTCGTCCGGAATGCGTATTAAGATTTTGATTGTTTATCTACGGTATGGGTTGGCGGCACCAAGGAGCCTTGTTGGTAAAAGAAAAAGTTACAGTCGAAAAGTGACCACGATTTATTTTATAAGAAATCCTTTATAGCTATTTTTTCGGGGGTTTAGGTCGCAAAAGTTTTCCTGTTTAGAGATTGTTGTCGATACACCGAATATTTTAATCAATTTGAAACTTTGTTGTTGCAAGTTGTATATGGATGCAGCCGAAATTAATCTTTGGACAAGTGCGTACTAGTAGTTGTCAAATTGTCAAAAGAAGAAGATTAAAAAAAGATTGAGTTTGGTGCAGCTTATGCAGTCCTTAATATAAGCATATTTGACAGAAAGCGGGTTTTACCGCTATAGCTATTTCAGAAACTCGGAAAAAATGGAGCATTTTCTCTTGGGCCATTTCCCATTTCCCTAATGCCGTGCTTTGTCGCCCCTACTGGGATATCCGGTATTAAAAGTAACCTGAGATATGGCAGTGTCAAAAAAACATATTGTCAGAACATAGAGCGTCCATAAAAACAAAGCAAACTTTATGTAATCAAATAAAAACTAGCTTTTAGACTGTCAATTGATTTCAATTTAAGAGTGTGTGGGAGTGGAGACCACCTTCATGCGACTTTGATGGTTAATCAGTTCGAAGCATTCGGTAAACGATAACGATTGAAATAAACTTGAAATGGCTGCTGACACCGGTATAGGTTTTTCGGAAGAAAAATTTCTTAATATAGCAAAAATATATTTCCAAACACAATTTAAATAAATCACACTGCATATACGGGTAATGTCTGTTCATAGATATAAGAAAAAGGATTATCCAAGGGTGGTCATTAACATATAATACAACAAGATTATTACCTAAAGTTTCGGAATTTAAATTCAGGTAAAATTGTGGTCCGTAATAGAAAATAATTTTATACCCACCTGTGTTTAATATTCTTTGGTTTGGTATACTACTTAGTTTAAGTTTATTAGTAATCATTCTTATTTCGTGTGTAATACAGCGTGTGTTGAATCGTGTGCGAATTATGCAAAATATGTGCGAGTCCAGTGTATCTCAGGAGATGCTCCCGCCCAAATGTAGAAAACACTATTCTATTGAACGTGGTGCCAGCAAGCAATCATATTTAGAAGAAACGACCACATTGACGAAAATTCAAACATCAACTGTATGGAAAATTGTGAATAATTCCATTTCAGCCAGGAAAAAAAGAAGCGATGCTGACATTTTCACGAGTGTAGATGAAAGTGATCAATATATAATACGGTGTAAAATTTACCAGTTATACAAGGAACAAAGCGTGCCTACATTAGATATCTTGATTAGGAGGCTTGAAAGAGATGAAACTGGTGTTAAATGTGGCAGAACTACCTTATGGAAGTGTATTCATATTCAACACATGGGTTATAGACTTAAAAAAATTGACAAAAGGCAAGTTTTAATGGAATCTTTTAGAATTAGGAGATGGCGACTGGAATATCTAGAAAAAATTAGGATTTACAGAGAACAACAAAGGCCAATTATTTACTTGGATGAAATCTGGTTCGACACTTATGATACCCCGGAAAAGGGTCGGATTGGCTCAACTGATAAGTGTAAAACAAACGCGCTATCAAAAAGAGGTAAAAGAATAACTATTTTGCATGCTGGCTCTAAAGATGGTTGGATTCCAAATGGACTTTCTCTGTCTGCGAAAAATATTAAAGATTCTTCTCTAGATTACCATGAAGATACCACCGCTGATTTATTTGAAAGTTGGTTTAAAAACAAACTAGTTCCAAACATTAGACAGTTGACTGAAACCCCTTCTTCGAGTGACACAAAAGCAACAATCCAGAACTACATGTTAATAACAACATTTATTTTCACGAAGATTATACCAAAAAGCAATTAATTGAGGTTTTACAAAGCTTGAACCTACAAAAGGAATACGTCTGTGATAATTATGCAAAAAATCTAGGGTATACAGTTTTAAGGCTTCCACCTTACCACTGTATAATTAATCCCATTGAACATGTTTGGCACCAACTGAAATCTGCCATTCGTCGTAACAATGTTTTCCGCCGTATTAACTCCAATGTCCTCAAACTTATAGAAACCGAAGTTTTTAACATCTCTCCACAAAGTTGGGCAAATTCTGTTAAACATATAGAAAAAGCAGAACAATCGTATATCCATATTGCAAATGATATAGAACAAATAATAATTAGAACAGGCGATGATAGCGATAGTGATACTGATATATTATGTGAATAATTTGAAGTAATTTAAGTAGGTAATAAAAATTATTTGTAGTTTTATTTTAGATTTAAACATAAATACATACATAAATAAATAAATATTGTTTAGTATCTTTCCTAAATAATTAAATTCTAAGCAAAGTACGGATCTGTTCGGCCATATTTCATTCTTACAGCTTGCCCGGGTCGTTCCTTAATTCGTATCAGTTAGTCACTTTCTTATATCAATGAACAGACTTTACCCCAATAGTGCGTCAGTGGTTGTTAACTATGTTTTTTAAGATTGCAAATTTAAAAAATATATAAAAATCCGAAAGAATTCAACATATTGATGAGAGCTCTATAAGATAATGTTACGTTATGTATCTGTATATGAAGTTAGAAAATATAAAATTTCTCTTGTGACAACTTCTGAAACTGGTGAGTTTTGAAATATTATAATCAGCCCACTTGTGAAGTAACTTCCCTTAAGCTATTAGAATACTTATTCAAATTTTAATGAACAATGTAAATAATTATTCATTACATATGAAATAAGGACAGTTCCATGTATATTTAATTTTCAAACTTCTGTTGATGTTCGTACGCTCCAAGACTGCCCAAGGAAATCGGATTCACGTAGGTATGACACCTGGAGAGCAAATAATCTCGCCCTTCCGAGATACAGGTTAAAAAATCGAAAAAAACTCTCCTCACATAAAACTTTATACCAATCTTTTAAACTTTTAAGAGAGGAACGTTTTAACCATAAAATTAAACGTTTTCTTTTAAGCACAGCGTAAGTGATTTTTTTGAAGAAAGCATCGGTCATGACTTGTGGCGGGGCTCTGTACATTGATTGTAAACGTTTGTTCGGTGCTATATGCATATAAATCGATATTTTGATTTTTTTGTTCTGTTAGGTTAGGCGATATTATCAACAATTTATGTAATAACTTTTTTTCTGTATGACTTGTTACAAACAATGATATTTTATCTATCTGCCTGGACTTTCACACGAATCCCTATTTTATCAAAACTTTCTCTTAACATTCTCAAAAACGGTTTAAACCCTTTTAAATCATATCTAAAAAAAGGTTTTAACCTCCCTTTATTTTTATTTCCTAGCCAACACCTGGTTCACCACCTTCTTTTAATGTTAGGTAGCAAAATATCAATTTAATAACAATTTCAATTAAATAAGGACCTATTATGAACAAATGCTGTTCAAACGCGATAAAAACAGTTAAACTAACCTAAAAATACTATGACATTTTGTGAAGTCAAATTGACGCCGTTCCCAGTGTAAATATTCCGTAAAACGCTTCATGAAGAAGTTCATGATTTTATTGTCAGTATTTAGTATTAATATTAATTTTTTTTAAATTTTTCTCGATTTTTCATATGAATAACACAAACGTTATTTATAATTCGCCAGTGTTTTCTATTGCGAATAAATCAAATTCTAGGTCACGAACAAATACAGCTCTATAGTAAGTAGGCAGGTGCAGTTGTTAATTTATATCATATTTATCTATAATCTTCTATATTTGTATGCCGGCCAATTTAATTTGTTTAATAAAGGTTAATTTATGACGATAATTAATATGTCCATCGTATGCAAACACATGCGTTTGGTCACAGAGTTTAATTTTGCAAATTGCATCCAAATTTATTTGCGTATAAGACGAAAATTCTAAACATTGCGATTGCCAAAAACTGGGAAGTGCCGACAGGTTTCCTTGCAGTAATTTATACACTCGATATATTTTAAAGCTATTTATGATCAAATCGTGTATAACAAAGTAATGGATTTACAAAAATGTGCTTTTAATTCGGAAATTTTACCATTTCAGACACTAAAGTCGAGATCTGGGTAACGGTAGGTCCTAGAGGACCGCCATTGGTACAGAAATGATCAGCGTCGAAAAAAATTTTTTTTTGTCTGTCCGTCCTCCGTTCCCTGTTCCAGGGTTTTTTCAACGATAACTTCCGAACGGTTTGAGCTATACCCTTCAAATTCTGCTCCTTTTTAACCGTCCACGGGGTGCATAAGATATGTAAAAATGGTTGCGTTCAAGCCTCGGCGTCCATCTCTTTGTTCTTTTTTCGATTTTCGACTTTTTCTGGAGGTTACTATGAAACACGATAAGTGTCCGAAATTTGAAGCTGTAGATTTCAAAATTTTCAGGCATATAACGTTTGGTCCCCTAACGGAAGTTATTCAAATTAGGGCGGGTTGGGCGGTCGGGAAGTAATTTAAAAAAATTAAAAATCGCGCTTGGAAGGGTCTAACGAAAAATTCATTTCTCGAAAACCGTTTATTCAAACCGAAAAAATTTTGAACGAAAAGACGCACAAGATTCGGCTCCAATAATTGTTGATAATTTTTTAAGAATGTACAAGGTGTGCCGCATTTTCAAAAAAAACTGAAAAATGGGTATCCCTAATAGTGAAAATTGGCAATAACCAAAACGATACAGTATTTGAGATCTTAATTTTGCTTTAGATGACGATATAGCCCGTATAGACAGCTAAAACTTTTGTATTTAAGGTTGTCACCTATTGTAAAGGGTGTTCCCGATATTCCGTACTATATAACAAATCTGATGTGTCCTAAATTTGGAGATATCGACTCCCAATTTAAACAGTGAAAATTGGGTGCAATCAAAGTTCACCAAGTATTAAAAAAAAAGATTTTTTTTGGTTAGACACGGAAGATCCAGTGATATAACATTTATTTCAGGCATTTTTTCGATTATATACAGGATTTTCCAAGAGCCAGAAAATTGTTCTTTTCCAGAGTAAAAAAAAATTAACCGCGAAACAAAAATTGTAAAAAATATGGCCAATCGGTTCGAACAATGTCATAGGCCGCATCAAGAGCTACAATTTTTGTATTTGCAGTTTTCGTCTATCACACACGCTATTCTAGATATTTGAAAAAATCTATATGAAAATCCCCATACCTCAGATTCAGTCAACATGCGATGACGTCATTGATTATTACGGCGCACAGCATGGTTTCAGAAAAAACTTAGTTTTTCGAAAACCATTTACTATTTTGGAAAATTTCATGGACCAGGAAACGTGGGAGATCCAGGGCTATAACTTCCATTTCAGGAAATTTTTCAATTATGTACAGGGTGTGTCGATTATGGGTAAAAATATCAAAAAGACGCTGAAAATTGCGTTCGTTTATAAATTATTAGCCGTTATTGAAAAAATATAAAACTTGTAAAAATTTAGTCCAAACAGTATTGTAAATTGTGAGGAAAAAGAGTTTCAGATTTCGTGTATCATAGAGGGTGCGTGAGATACTTGGAATAATATCATTGGAAATCGTTATTACTTACGCACAATATAATTACATCGATCTTGCGAAAGTTCCATAGTGGTCCGCAGAAGAACGATAGAAAAATAATGCGTCCCTCTAGCACAAGAAACCGCGAAGCCATTTTTCGAAAGCAATCTTGTTAATGTTAGAGAGTATACTGGTCAACCTACTCCTTAATTTCTTTAATGCTTTTTATAAGTACATTTTGAAAAGTCGAGAAGTTACCGAGCACCCTTGTCTCAGGCCACCCGCAGTAGATATTTCTTTCAGTGCTGGGCATAGCTTATTCAATGGCACAGTTCAGTTTAGTTGAGAATTCATTTTGTTCTTCGGGTTCCTCATATTCGTATTCTATTCTTTGCTTCAACACTCTAGCATATTTCTATATAGTTGGGTCACTGAACTCACAACACTAGCACCTCCGTATTTTATGCAATCTTTTCTTCTTGCTAGCGAGAGACGGAGTCGATGGCAGTTATATGCAAAGAAACTGAGTACATGGCCATTGGTGACAACGATTAGAGTGATCTAAATACTGAAGGTGGAGAAACAGAGACATGAACTACGGAATGGGCCAAATATATGATAACCAATTTTTGAGTGAATATGCACTTATGGATGAGAAAACTGGGAGTTTACAAAACGGAATACGGAACGATTGTTGGCTGCAGAAGACGATTACTAGAGAAGAAGTAATAGAGTTTTCAGGATGGAGCACGTAAGAAAAGAGAGGAAATAATTATAGTTGCTTCCATTCTGGAAACTATAGAAACTAAAATGCTCACTTGATATGGACATCTGCAGAGAAAATAGATGGCCAAAGAAAATTTAGAATTGGGTTCCTTCAGAATGAAACAAAACAGGAACAGCACCAAAAACCTGCAAAGATGATGTACACAAGAGAACTAAGTTGGCAAGAAACCTAAATGAAGGATATTGGTGGAACCGTCGTGAATTGAAATAGAAATGCGAGAAACGGTGATATATAAAAAAAAACTCCATTATCAAATGAGTCATTTTTTCCGGGAGCAGTGACGTTTCAATTAATACACTCTCAACTCAACAAAAAATCAAATAGGTATTTTATATGAAGACTGTTACCCTAACCTCTCAACTAATTCTACTTTACTTAGGTAACTTCGAGGATATGAATTCGAATGTTTTTGAAGCCTATTTTGGTAAACTGATAAAATAATTTCAGACTGATTCAGTAGTAGTTATGGATATCACTGACGAAGCATATCGAAGTATCCAGCTTCAACTTAACCACCGAAGATATTTTGATAAAGATGGAAATATTACATGTAGCAAATTATTTTATGGGATACGCCGTGAAAGATACAGCACAAAAACATGGTGTTACAGTAAACACCGCCATAACACCGCCGAGTAGCAATTTGTAAGAAGACCCATCACAACGACTTTAAGCTTCGGTTCGATCAAGCTATTTTGGTAAACTTTAAAGAAGAAAACCAGTCCAGCATGTCACTAAAGATTAGAGAATGTGAAATCTTGACTACTTAATGGATCGGCCCATCGACTTGTTAATAACAACATCATCATTATTAGATGACGAGGATGATGAATAACACTTAATAATACAGTGTGTCAAATTTTTGTTGGTATTGCAATTACTAATGGAGATAGAGCGATAAGCTCTTCGCAATTGCTTGATGGTTTTGCTTGGAGATACAAGGTGAAACAAAAAAATTGTCAATTTCCTTGTGTACTTTAAATTCACTGTTTCGTATTTACGTAGAATTATTTATTGTTTAAAAGAGAATAACACAAGGATCTCTAAAAGTTAATAGGTACAAAAAGTTACAGTTAATTCTAACAGAAACGCTGATTTGTGGGAAATTTTCCCGAAAACCGATGAGAAGGCAAAAAATTGGTATTCATCAATGAGAAATAACCTGTTTAAGAATGGGCATCATCCCTGCACAGATATCGCTTTTGAAAAATTTATGATTGCGTAAATATATTTTTTTTAAATAAATACATATATTTTGACATTAAGAATAATTAACTTGTTTTATATCTTAATTTATTTAAAGTTGAAATATTATTATTATTACAAAAAATACAAGTAGAATTTTGTGCAAAATTTGCGAATTGTTTTATGCGCAAAATAAATCAGAACGGAAGTTTCCAGACACATGCCAAACATGTATTTAATGAAACACCACTTTTTTTTTAAGTTCATTTGACCATTTTAATAAGATTTCAAAAAACGACCTCGTAAATATCTAAAGAAGAATTCGCACAACAAAATTAGCTTGAGCAGTTTTTTAAATGTTTTCTATTTTTTGTATTCCGTAGTTTCAATTTTTTTCTGATGATAATAATAACAATAATAATAATAATAATATATTACATACAATTAGATTAGGATTAATAGAAGAATATTTTCTAAAATGGCAAGAATCATCGGTTTATTTCTAAAAAATAGACAATTACACATTTTTCACAAGTGTATAAAAAGCAAAATCGATTTTTTTAAAATATATGGGGTGCTCCCTTGAGAAAAACATAACTTCAGCTTGTATCTTAAAAATTAGCAATTTTGATAAAAAAAAATACTTACAAAATATACAATATACACATATAAATGAAAAACATGGCCAAAAATGGGCCTTATAAAAATACAATGGCGTTCTAAGGCACCTAAACGTGTTCCCTAAAGCGTAGTTTTGAATTAAGGCATAATCCAAAACCATAATTATATATAATATATTCTTTCCAAATCGCGAAATGTGAAAAGATTTAAATGGATTAAGTTTCAAAATATGCTAAATTAAAGAAACTATCTAAGCTATTCATTTAAGACTAAGGAAATCAGAAGTAAATTGGGGTGTCGCCAGCATAGAAGTGGGAGCTACAACGGAGAAGATATCTGTTTTACGAATATCCTACCGGGCTGCCGCTTGGTAGCATTTGCACTCAATAAAAAGGAGGAATTTTGCAATGAAATCAACGCCAACCAATGAAAGTGGCTGAAGTATTCGTTGAGTCACTTTCATTGTTCATTGTTTTTTAAGATTGCAAATGCTTATTAGAACCGACACATTGTGCTATTTTAAAACTAAACACCACATTTTGCGGATGCTTAGCAAACGAATGAACGTCTAATCACAGTTTTTTAATAGATGCCGAAATATTAAACCGAATAGGATAGTGTCAATTCTACTAAATTGTAAGTCTAACTTTTCAAACAGATCTTTTAATGTTATAAAAAATAATAACCGTAAATTGAAAAATTGTTACTTACAATGCATCCACGTTCCTCGCGCTTCCTTTCGAATTTTTGAGACAACATTCTTACTTTTTTTAACGCGTTCATTATGAAGCTTTACGTCTAACTGATTCAAATCGATTTAACTGAAGACACAAAAATGTGGACCAGCGATAAATAGTTTACACGATTCTAATTGAATTTTGGGAAGGAAAACTGATGAGTTTTCGAGCCGAATATTAAAGATTATTATTTTTGCTTTTGCTCGTGAGGTTGAAGGCGCGAAACAACATGTTTAAACCTCCACGAGATAAACTTTTAATAAGTTGTGACGTTGTCCAACTTGAAAATACGCATTTTTTTTCTAAATTTCAATCCTCTAACACATCTCTTCTTAACATGCCCTACACGTAGTGCGTTGGCTACTATCTCAAAGACAAGGTTCTACTAATAGCAGAGTGACAAAGTTCACCAGCCCAATGTTTTATATTACGCAATCAGGATCTACTTAAGACCGACACCTCTCCTGCCCTCAATATTTTAACTGCGGGATTTTGTACTTTGCTCCACCGAGGTAGTTAATTTTACGATTTTTAATTACTACAAAAAGCTCTCTCTCTCTTGCCAGCTTTTCTGAGAATCTCCTCATTGTGAACACGATCCACCCATGAAATTCGGAGCATTCTCCGTATGATGATCACATTTCCAATATCTCTAGCCTATTGAATGTCGATGTTTTTAGGGTCCAGCTTTAGATGCCATCAAATAATATCGACCATACATAATACTGCACCACTCTATAACGGATCTTAAACAAAAAAGACTGATTTCAGAGGAAGGGTTTGAACTTAATAAATGTCTTGCCTGTTGGATTCAGCATTCTATTTCTTGTTGTGGATCCCATGCAATACCAAGATATTTAAATGATTTAATCTTCTCCATGGAATCGGAAATTAATATATATAGTTGATTTCTTTACTGACTGTCTACTAATAATCATATACTTAGTTTTCGAGATGTTTATATTCAAGCCTCTATTTTTCCAACACTGTCTATTTTATTCAGCATGTAGATCTTCGCTGTTATCAGCAATTTGACAGTGTTATCGGTATAGCGCAGGTTATTAATTGGAATACTATTTACTTTAATTCCACAGAAGTATTTCAAATTACTTTGTAACAGTCTCCCCCTCCAGTCCGATTCGAGTTGTTTGATGTCAATACAGATTTTGGATTATCCGAACATCCTTATGTTGATCCAGTCAATTTTGCACCAAGGTGTTCATACAGAATACTGCCTCTCTTATATCAAGGCCATTTTTAAAACCGAACTGCCTTTCCCCACTCAAATCTTTCAACTTTTTGAATATTCTGGTGTGGAGAACTCGAAGTAGCAGTTTCAGAAGATGACTTATTAAACTAATTAAGCGGTGGTCTTGACATTTTACGGCGTTGGAAGTCTTCGGGATCATTATAAACGTTGACTGTAACCATTCCGAAGGGATGTTACCTGTGTCATTAATACGATTAAATAATTCCACCAAGATGTTCACATTTTTATCATCTAATGACTTTAAGGCCTCGATGTTAATGTCATCTGGACCTGGCGCTTTATGCATTTTTGCAGTTTTATGTGCATCTTTCAAAATTAGTTGGCCAGATAGACCCTCGATTGGGAGCTTACAATTTGGTTGCGTGGTCTATCTTCTTTGAAAAGATTGAATACGTAAATCTTCCATATTCGCGACAGCTCTTCTTCCGATGTTATGTTTCGTTTTGCTCATTTCGTATTCTAGGTTTATGCTGTTTCCGATATAGGTATGCTGTTTCTTTGACTTTCTTATGTCAGCCAAACGAGTCCCCTTTGTTCGTTAAAGCTCCAACTTCATCGCAGCGTTCTTCCATCCACTGTTCTTTTGCTCTTAACTTGATCTTAACTTGGATCTCTCGTTCAATTTGAGTATACCTATGTTGATCGGATATTATATTGCCTCCGGACTTCCATCAAATCCAAAATTTCGCTAGTCATCCACTCCTGCTTCTTATGCTGATCTTTGGTGCAATATCTGTGTTTACGTCTACAATTGTTGATTTAATAACATGCACAATGTATTCAATAATATTTGCATTCTCACTTACCAGCGCTAATCTTAGCGTACAAGTTTCTACTGTTGATATGTCTCATTAGCTCTCTTGTGTATAATATTTTACTAGATTTATGTTGAATCTTGGCCAATTTAAGTTTTACGTTAGCTATGAGGGAACTATGATCAGACGATTAGCTATCGTTTTTACATAGTTGCAAAATCGTTTGTTTATGAGAACAAAGTCAATCTGATTTCTAATTATTCGACTACGGTTATCTGCAGGTGCTCTCCAAGTGTTAAGCATCGAAGAGGGAGCTGGAACCATGTGTTAGATACAACTAGTTCTCTTTCTTGACAAAACTCGGTTAACAGGGTAGTTATCGAACGGTAGGGACGTGCTCTAGAATAAATTGTGTTTATTGTAGTTTGTCGGACGGAAATAAAACAAAAAACAATCGGGACAAAAACGAGTAGATTCTCTGAAGGAGATTTATATATTTCTATAACTGACATAAATAAAAGTGTACTTGCACATGGTGAAAAAACGTTAAACAAAAACAACCAGTGATAAGCGTACCAGACAAAAATCATTGCTCAAACATCAAAAAAGTTAGAAGCCGTTAGTAGAGTGGATAATGCCAAACTATTAAAAAAGGAAATTAGTTTAAGGGATATTGAAGTTGCAACGAATCTCAACGAACAAAATTAAAGTTAGCACTCGAAAATAAAACTAATATGAATGTAAAAGAAGTTTCTAGTTATAACTCAATGTTCGCAATAACAATTATTGAAAAGGGACTCTCGGATATCTAATTTCTTGAGGAATTAATTAGACTTAATCCAGACATTGAAGTTGAACTATAGTCAACAGGTATAATCAGTAAAATAAAAGTAATTACTAAACAGCAGTGCCGGAATCCATCCAAAGAGAATTGTATTTTGCAAGTCGAGCCTGATATTGCCAAATGGTTTTTAAAAAAACAGGTAATTCATTTCGACCTACTCAAAGATTATGTCCAAGAACATCTAAATTTAGCCCTAGGTTTCAATTGCTCTGGAATCGGACAAGTAGTAAAGGAAAATCGTGCTGTCAAAAATGTGGCGGTGAGCCCTAACTGTTTGAAAATGAAATTTAAAAAGGAAGGCATTTGCCATTCGGCAAGAGAGGTAATCTCTGCATACTAGAGAAAATTGGGCCTGTACAGAACTAACGTTGACTATTCAACTATTTCTAACCAAAACTAACCAAAACTGACCGCCCATAATCCATCCACGGGCGAAAATGATAAAAAAACAAATGGTTAATAAAAAAATTGAAACAATCAGGCAACGTAACTGATAAAATAAACTTCATGATAGCCGAACACAGCAAACGTAAAGTAGGTATTATGTTGGGAGTTAAAAACTTTAAACTGCCGTCTATGTTTTGCCGATAAGAAAAACAACATGGTGGTGTGGGATCTACGTGCATCGATCAGTAACGTATAGAGCTAGGACCAAACTAAATAAGCTATCGATAGTTAAGACCTTCGAGTGTGCAGCAATTGAATGTCGTCTTGGAATGAGGGATGTAATAGACCTAAAAATATTTTTTAACAAAATGGAACTCTTCAAAATAACGAAATTGTGACCGAGTTTGTAACATTAACGAAATCATTCGATTTATTTACTGTATTTCAAAACACTAGTGTAACAACTACGTCGGGAATTTGCATTGGCAATATATTTATTAAGTCGGATTCGGTCAAAACGTCTGTATCAGAGTATTATATTTCTGATCATGCAGCTGAGACAATTATCGTCGATACACACTCAGACTGTACTGTACTCCCTGTATATAAGTGCTTTTTTCAAACAGAAAGAAAGGTTGATTTTCTATGTTCCTTAAAAATACAGGTTGGACACACACGTACACGAGTGCCACAAAAAAGATGTAAATGGGCATGAACACTTACAAACTTCATTTTAATCAAAACTTCCCTCTTAAATTACTAAAAAATAAGGTAAAAAGGACTAAAACTTATAAAGTCCGAATTATAAAATCTGACAGTACAACGAAATCCATGTGGGAACAACTAAAGAAATTACAGGAAAAACCAAAAATAACGACATTCAAATAGAGGGGATTTCTGAAAAGATACCTAATGAATATAATAAATATCTAGCATCAAGAATGCCAAATATTCTCGAATATGTATCATTGTTAATATAATACCGAACAACCACTCAATGTACACATACACAATTAAACACAGCAGTGGCATAGACGAAATACCAACGAGTATTATTAAACAATCTGTCAGTGAGTTAAAACATGTATTGTACTTTTTAATTTAACATTCCCGGATGAGTTAAAAATGTCACTTATAAAACCATTATTTAAAAAGGGTGACCCCCCAAATGTTGGACAGCATCAGGCCTATCAGTTTGTTACCTGGCTTTTCTAAACTGCAAGCTACTGCACAACAATCAACATGGTTGTTTAAAGGAAAGGTCAACTCATACAGCAAATTGCCAATTTTTTAAAATATTATTGCAATTTGTTAAAGGAGGGGAAACAGCAACTGGGATATTTTTAGACCTAACCAAGGCTTATGACTGTCTAGACAGAAATTTACTTCTACGGAAACTGGAAAGTTACGGAGTTAGGGGCAATGCACTTGAATGGTTGAAAACATTTAATGAGAGAATGCAAGTCGTAGGGCTTAACAAATATGGTGAATTCAGTAAGTCTGGAATCCTACCGAAAAAGTATGGGATTGCACAGGGTAGTATTTTGGGGCCACTCTTATTTGTAATGTTGACCTTTATCTTGTCTCAGAACAACCAGACCATAATTGTTGAACGATAGCAGTACTTTTTTCATACCAATAAAAAATTGGTTTAATCAAAATAAACTCATCCCAAACACAAAAAAACGAACGCAATACTTTTTAAAACGAAAAGAATTGGGAAATATTGCGAAGTTTAAAATCGAGGAACATACATTTAATATTATAGATTATGTCAAGTTTGTGGGTGCGGACTGGGCATGTCATATAAATCAATTGAAATTTAAGCCTTTTCCAACATATAAGGAGTACCAATAGAGCAACAAGAGCTGACAATTTCAATTACCCTGCTTTAGAGATTCTTTAAGTAGATAGTAGAGATCAGGTTCGGAGGTCACTAGACTATTCAGTTTTAGAGATTTAGGGACACTCCCCATCTCAATCATTTTTTACTCTTCTAACCATAATAGTAGACATTAATCACGCCCACCTTGTTGATGCGTAGGACTTGAGAGATGTATTTTTAAGAAGCTAGTCCAGATCAAGGTCGGGGTTCATAAAAACTTTTAACATTTGAACCATAGGAGTAGACGTTAATTACGCTTGCCCCGTTAATGCGTAGGGCTTAAGAGATATTTTTTCAAGTAGAAAGTCGAGGTGAAGGTCGGGAATCACCAAACTATTCGGTTGGGGATATTTGGAGTATGCTCTGCATTCCGATTCTTTTTTACTCTTCGGTCCCTAGGACTAGACGTTAATTACGCCTGCCTCTTTGATGCGTAGGGCTTAAGTAGATAGTAAAGATCAAGGTTTGGGTGACCAAACTATTCAGTTTCACTCCGCATTCCAGTCCTTTTTCTCCTCTTTGAGCCATACGAGTAGGCGTTAATTATACCTGGACCTCTTCGAACCCAATTATTCGGTTTGAAGGATTTGGAGTACTTTACGCCTCCCGATCCTTTTTTATCGTTTGAACCATGCGCAGACCTTTAGAGATATTTCTTTAGATAGATAGTCGACCAATCGAGGCGAAGATTAGGGATCACCAAGCTGTTGAGTTTTGGAGCTCTAATAAAAATTAACCGACAAAGAAAATTATAATAATCGGCGAGATCAAATAGTTTTCGGCATTTTTCGTGACGGCGCGTATATTACCATTAAACTCGTGTTTATTATGGTCCGCCCGACGACTTGCTGTGGCGTCGTGTGCAATTTCTCCCACTCCGATTACGAACTACGTCCGTCTCTCTCGATCGACGGTCCGGTCGGTGTTCTCGCCATTTTCGAATGTCTAAAATACAATCTATCGCACCAAAAACGGCAAGATACGTTCTCTAATCACTCGCCCTGCTCTGTTTCGGCGAAAAATACGGCGATAATCGACAAAAGGCGACTGTTTACGTTTAATTTAGTCGCGTTCTTGGCATGTCCTGCATTCGACTTATTTAAAGATCGGACCACTTGTTGATCACAATCAACAGGTGGTTGGATGTTTGGGATACGGAAAAAAAGAAGCCGGCCGCGTCCGCGTCTTTTTCTCCTCAAATTCTGGTGATCCGCGTGGTATGGTCTTTTGAGCGGTGTCCTGAAATTTATTTTTAGCATATTTATGGTTTCGGATTACCTGTTAAAAATAAATTCCAAGACGTAGTCTGTTTTTGTACGGGATTCCGAACTTTCAAACGAATCTTTCGAGTATTACTACGAGGTGGATCGCAACAATAGGAAAAATATTAACTAATTAGTGTGTGAAAATGTTCGAACACCACCCACTACTTTCCTTTCAGAGATAGATCAAAAGACTTGAATGCGTGTCGACTTTAAGGCACTATTCTGTCTAAATATGGCTAATATTAGAATTTTTTTGCAGAATATTACGTCCCTGGTGGCCATTTCAGAAACTCCCATTTTATTAACAGAATTTCCCCTCCGCTAATCATTGGCTTTACTGTCATTATTTTCGCCAAAATCGATAAAAAATAATATCAAGGCTGGTTAGATGAGCAGCTATGCTGGATCTCCTCTCCAAGTGTCTTTATTTACTGTGTTACAAATCCCCTAAATTATCAATTAAGACATTTTAAACGAATTAGACACGTTCTTGTTATAAAACTTTTTCTACCATATTTCACAATTTCTTCAATACTTCACAATTTCTGACCAGAACAATCATAATGTCCTAGTGAATGGAAAGAGGCTAGGATTTTGCAGTTGCCTTCCTACATTCCACAACATTCGGCTTATAAGTGTTCTACCAACATTACGCTAGTTACTTAAATAAATTTACGGGAATTCCAGCGAACTCAATATAAGTATTGTTGGACTATTGCAACCATTCATATGGTAAAAATGTATCAACATAACATTTTGTAAACTTGTCTAGCCATAGTCTCTATAAGCAAATCGCCCCATAAAATCACACTAGCGAATCATACTTAAGGTGAAATCGAATATTAACTGAAAGTCTTACTCGCCTCATTTCGTCTGTCTTTTTCCACTCTTGAACTGTTCAGTTCAAATGACGTCGCGCAAATTCCAGCCTGGTAATGCGATTTCTCTCAAAAACCAATGGTTTCTTGACTAGATGTCTGCTGCAAAGTTTCTCCTCAACTAATCGTTGTAATAGTTCTCGCACTAACTTGCAGTTCAGGAATTTAAGGAATTATCCTTAGTCCTGACATACACGAATCTCTTTGGGAAATTCTTTAGATTCTTTTATCAATCCAAAATATAGTTTCTCCGGGATTTCCTGATTTTAGTATTCTTTCTACATGCCCTCTTTCACTATAACGTAAAATAATTCTCCAAACACTGAATTTTGGCAAGTTGAACTGTTTAAAAATAGAGTTTACTACCATTTTGTTATATCAATAGATATGCCATGAGCTGTTCTTGTTAATTATTCTATAGTTTTAAGTTGTCTTACGTATATTTCTAGCAAATAAATACGTTTTAAAGGGATCGGTATTATAACAGGCGCTACCAACAGGAGATCCTGATTTTGCCTACCGCCGGTACCTCCAGTTCTTGTGCACCCAACGATCGAGACAATCAGTAAGTAGGAGTAAAGTTCTACCTTACACCAATGCCTTTATAGAAGTTCCTTGGTTGTGGCGCTACGGAAAATATCTGCTTTATGGATTCATCTTTGATTACATTCGTCCTGATTCTATCCCAGCAGAACCAAATGAACCCTTGCCAAGCACTTTTCCCTAAGAAGTTACCGGATAATGGATATTATGACGAAAACATCTCGCCTTACCCTACTAAAACACCATTTTCATAAAATCCTTTAATTTAAATAATACTAATTTCACTTTATCAAAGCTGTATAACAATGTTTTGATTATTAGTCCTATAGTGTTGTGGTGCGCCCAATACCTTGTCCCAGTTGTGTTTGTGTTAAAGTGTATTGTCAGAAGTTATGAAGAAGACGAGTGAGAACGGCGAAATGAGTAACTGTGGGGAGACAAGACGGTAGCGGGATACGCTACGCGCCAATTTGGCGAGTATTATTTTTGTTAATTTGTCTTGTTAAATTAAGCGTGTAATTCAGTTTTGAAAGGAAAATATAAAGTACGACATCAGTTGTTGTTTATTTCCGATTGGCTAGCCGAGGCAACACAGTGTACAGGCAAACTAATAATTTATCAACCTCACTTGCGCGCTAAAAGTCTCAACTGACCCTTATGCAACGTATGCAAAACTTGAATGTACGTGAAACACGTAACGTTAATCGGAGAAAACAAGGTGTAACGAACTTCAAAGGAAGTGGTATCAATTTTTTTACCGGCAATGTAGACAATACTGACCTAGAAACAATTACACAAAATTTGCAGATTCGGAAGCAGAATGAGCTTAAATCGATGCGCAAAATTAACTTTTTGGATCAAAAAATGATGAAGCTAATATTTGCAGTTTTGATGCGGTTCTAGGTTCGATATGTGCCGGAGGAGCCGATTTTGACTGGAATGTTTGAAAAATGAAAGAAAAACCTACTATTAATCCAAGAAAGTGGGTTTTTAAGTAGTTATCTGTAGGTTTAATGTAGATTTCAGTCCGGTAAGTTATGAAAATGCAGGTTTTAACTATAATATGCCCGAAATCAATAGCGAAAACCAATTATTTGTCCCAAAAAGAGGGGTTTTAAATAGATATCTGTTTTTCTAAGGTAGATTTGGGTACAATAAGAGGCAAACAGATTCTGACTGGGATCCTTATCGAAATCGGGAATTATTTGACTCAGAAAGGGGGTTTTACACCGATATCTAATGGTTTTTAAAGGTTTTCTCTACTACAATGCTTAAAGACGCCAATTTCTGACTAGCATTTGAAAGATATTGACATGAATATGGAACTCTTTATGTCAAAAAATGATAGTTTGAGCTGATATCTGCAGTTTTGATGCGGTTTTATCTTGACTGGAAAAATGGAAGAAAAACAATCCAAGAAACTGGTTTTTTAAGTAGTTATCTGCAGTTTTAAAGTGGATTTCAGTCCGATAAGTTATGAAAATGCAGGTTTTGGCTATAATCTGCTCGAAATCAAAGGCGAAAACCAGTAATTTGTTCCAGAAAAGAAGGTTTTAAGTAAATAATTATTTTTCTAAGGTAGATTTCGGTACAATAAGACTCGAAAAAGCCGATTTTGATTGGGATCTGCTTGAAATGAGGAACAGAAACCTTCCATCAATCCAAGAAAGTGGGCTTTTAAGTAGTCATCTTCAGTTTTAATGTCGATTTCTTCGCGGTAACTTATGAAAGTGAATGTTTTGGCTATAATCTGCTATAAATGAAGCGCGAAAACCAATTATTTGTCCCAAAAGGAAGGGTTTTCAGTACATATCTGCATTTCTAAGTTAGATTTCCGTGCAATAAGAGGTGAAAAAGCAGATTCTGACTGGGATCTGATCGAAATCGGCAACTATTTGAATCAGAGAGGGGGTTTTACGGAATCTAATGGTTTATTAAGGTTTTCGTTACTATAATGCTTACAGACACCAATTTTGACAAGTATTTGAAAGATATTGACATGAATATGTAACTGTTTGTATCAAAAAATGATAGTTTAAGCTGATATTTGCAGTTTTGATGCGGTTTTAGGTACGATATGTGTCGGAGAAGCCGATTTTGACTGGAATCTGTTTAAAATGAGAAAGAACCTACTATCAAACCAAGAAAGCGATTTTTTAAATAATTACCTGCAGTTTTAATGTAGATTTCAGACCGCTAAGTTATGAAAATGCCTGTTTTGGCTATAATTTGCTGTAAATCAAGGGCGAAAACCAATTACTTGTCCCAATAGGAGGGGTTTTCAGTTCATATCTGCATTTCTAAGGTAGATTTGGGTAAAATAAGAGGCAAAAAAGTAGATTCTGACTAAGATCTTATCGAAATCGGCAACTATTTGACTCAGAAAGGGGGTTTTACACCGATATCTAATGATATATAAGGGTTTTCATTACTAGAATTCTGGAAGACGCCAATTTTGGCTAGTATTTGAAACATATTGACAACAAAAGGTAAAACAACAAGAGCGAAAAACATTTATTTGTCCCAAAAAGAGGGGTTTAAGTACGTATCTGCTTTTCTAGGGTAGATTTGGGTGCATTAAGAGGCGAAAACGCAGATTCTGACACGGATCTTATTCAAATTGGCAACTCTTTGACTCAGAAAGGGGGTTTAACGTCAATATCTAATGGTTTATAAATGTTTGCGTTACTCTAATTCCCGAAGACAAACGTAAGTTAATTGGCAGGAAATATTGACAAAATTCTTTCTAAATTCACAGAAATAAAAACTAACATAAGCGCGATGCTTCTATTGCAAAACCAATATATTGAAATAAATACCCTGCAAAGAACTACCTCCTTTGCACATCTTGAAATTTTAGATCTTGAGATATTAAGTTTGCAAGTAATACAACAATATTTGGCAATATTTAAGAACTCCTTTAGTCACTAACCTGCACTTTGCGCCATTTTCTTTCTAAACGGCATCATTGATTAAAAATGAGATTCAATTGAGCTTATCAATATTGTTCTTGTATTATCAGCATTAGACAGGGCGTCTAGACCCCCAGCAGCTATATTTTATATATATATATATATATATATATATATATATATATATATATATATATATATATATATATATATATATATATATATATATATATATATATATATATATATATATATTTAGTTTTAAATATATCGATATTTGACTTTATCACCTAAATTCTCTTTATTTTTGTCCGATAATTACCATTTTGATATAAAGATGTTAAAGAATAGAAATTAACAAAAGCCGTACAATTATATTACACATTGAAATCTAAAATGATGTGAAACGTTTTAAAAATATATGACGACTTTCATGTCTGTCAGAATACACCCATACCGTGCTTCACGGCCTAGATATGTTCCACGAAACTTGACCGCACAGCGAAAAGCCATATAAGGAATCAATTATTCTAATACAAATTCAATGGGATCGGTTCCAAATTGGTTAAATATGTAACATGGTCTATCATTCGGAGTGTATTTTATTCTTTTATTTCATTTAAATCTAAAATATATAAAATAATACCAGACTCCAAAAACCAACAATAATCTATAAACAAAGATGAAACAACTACATGTCACATAAAATATGTGTATGTAAATATGCATTTTTTTTTTATTTCTTTAATCTGAAGATGATAAAAAAATGGTAACCGGCAGATCACTGTCGTCATAGTTTTTCGCTGGTAGGGATGGATCTGGCTTAAAAAATTGTCTGCCGTTGTTTGTTTTGTCTTCTTGTCTATTTCGTTCGTCAGTGATTTATGACAGCTAATGGCTGACTTACATTTTTTGAAGTTAGTTGTTTGGATACAACAATTCATCAAATGTCGGTTCTGCTTGTAACTAAATGACTTCCTCATATGAAAGGGGTTCCCTATCAGCTTCAATTAGATCAAGCACATCACGTTCGTTCAAACCTTGAAAGACCAGGTCATGTGCTAGACCGAAAATATTTCGCCTACTTTCAGAAAGGAAATTAACTCCTGCAGCAGTACTTTTTCCACATTCTGGCCATATTTTCTTACAAAAATAGTTCATTGTCAACAGCATCGTTGATGTTGCGGTTTTTCCAAAATGTTTACCATTGATTTCCCTCATAAGTTATCGGAATGTTCGGCGTAGATAATACGCCTTAATATAATTATTTGTTGGATCAGAGCTGTATTTTTCGTAAGGTGCAAAATCATGATATCTTTCAATAATTCGATTAAATGTGTAGGATCGAAAAAGTTTTTTTTTGACGTTATAGAGACGTTGACGTTAGGCCGTAAATCGAAAACGTGCTTCGTATGGGCGTATACTTGTTATAGAGAATGAACGAAATGATGTTTTCCGTCGATTGATTTAATTTGCCTCAAATTGAAGTCCCGCGGGAACGTAATTGATTTGTTCGGGTAGTAAACTTCACAACCGGCACATAAATAACTGGTTATATTTCATAGCAAACCAAAACAGATTCCGCTAACGACAATAAGCTATTTATAAACTTTAGTGCAAAAACATAATTTTAAATTAGTGATTGATGACCCTAACTTTCCATTCAGTATGCTCCTTAAAATACACAGTAATTTCTGATTTAGTGCGGAATTTCTTATTCTCATTTCTCATTAGATGTAGCGGACGCACCACTTCATGTTTTAATATATTTTCTTTACATCCTTCAACTTATCCGGAAATCTATAGTCTATTTCAGAAAGGCGAACAACAATTAAACCTCATTAGGGGCTCAAAGGGACTACAGACTGGCTCAACGAAAACTGAAAATGATTTTCCAACCGCGTCACGTTTTTTGATATTCGCCAACACTGAAAATGATATTCCAAATGCGTCACGATAGAATACATGCAAAAAAGGAAAGAATTTTAGTCGTTATGTTTAGTTTTATGACGTACTCCTCTATTAATAAAGCTAATATATTGCGGCTTTGGTGGACCAAGGTTACTTCTCAACTTAAATTGTTTTTTTTATCTATTTTAATAATTTTAATGAGCTTGATGTCAGGTCTTCAAAAATATATAACACATTAGAATTATTTTAAATAAAATTTGCTTGTCAAAATAAGCAGCTTGTGTGTATTTTCGCAAACATTTGGTATTTTTTTCTAAAACGAAAGATAATGTTAACAAAACTTTCATGATTTGCTTAGTTTTTAAAATACAGGGTGATTTTGGAAATTTGATGTTTTGGAGCACCCCTCGTATCTCGGGTATGCTATGAAATGTCGGAAAAGTGAAAACCGTATCCGATATAGATTTTTGCGTAGAATTCGGCGGCGTAGTCATTTTTTTTCTAAATGGTTTCGACTTGTTGAATAAAAATAAAGTTAGGTTTTTTTGAATATCTTATAGGTCAATTTGATTCCGTTTGATATGAGCTTATCAAAAATGTATAACAATATGGGGTTACTTCTATAAATGACCTCACAAAAATGATTTTTTCTAGACAAGTAAAGCCCTTTTTAGAGGATAATTTTGAAAATTGAATTGGTACTAATGGGCCTAACAGGTGGCCTGCGAGGTCCGCTGATTTAAGCGTTTTAGATTTTTTTGTGAATTTGAAGTTTGCGAATGCAACTTCTTCTTAATCTGAAAGCTTTGGAGAGGATTGAAACTGTGTTTAGGTTGTGCGTTAGAGAAAATTGTCCACATTTTGAACAGTTTTTTTAGCTTAATCAATATTTAATAATTTTAATGTTCCTTATCACTTTAATTAATTGTTTTAATATCTATGGTCTCGTTTTGATTTATCTTTTTTTAATAATATATAGGTCATAAAGCCATGTGAAATGTTACAAATAAAATGTTAATATTAAACTAAGTTGGCTTCATGCAAACTATAAAAGTTATCGTGTAAGTATTGTCAGAAATAAATAAGGCAACTATTTAAGATCTTTAATAAATCCTTTTTCCAAGGCCTACCACAAACAGCTTCACGAAATTAAAAAAAAACATTTTCGTGAGGTCATTTATACAAATATCCCCATACTGTTATATATTTTTGAGAAGCTCATACCAAACGCCCATAAAAACAAACTTTTTTTTTCAAATAGACAAAACCATTTAGAAAAAAACTGACTACGCCACTGAATTTTACGTAAAAATCCATATTGGATGCGCTTTTCACTACTCCAACATTTCGTAGGATACCTGAGACACGAGGGGTGCCCGAAACAGAAACTCATATTTGACTGCACACTCAAAAAGAACGACTCGTGTGTGGATACAAATTGTGCGTTCATCGACGGTGTAAACTTGTTGCCAGTTTCATGAATGTATTTTGATACTGTACCAATGGATTTACTGTGTTCATCATTAGCGAATAAGTCTCTTCGTCCATCCTAAGATAATTACGTCAATATATTAATATAAGAAAACCTTCCTCACACAATGCAGGTTTCATTATTTTAGTCTTGATTTTGAGATTTCGAGTGCCAACGCTTCATTCTATGTCATTCAGACAATGAGCAAAACGGCGGATTTTGTCTGTACGCAGACCTAGTATATACGTTTTAGTATGCACCATTCTGCATGAATATATATATATCAATGCGGACATAAACATGCGTTTGTAGTGATCATTTCTTTGAGCATTTTTTTCGATTTGCATGTCTAATTAGGGCTTAACAGGGCAGAACATGTTACCGGCTTTAATAATAATAATTCAATTAAACTCTCAAGTCGATGTCTCAAAATTATTTATAAAATGCTAATGTTGCACGCAGGTGTTTCTCCCACACGAGCAACATCAGGCCTATAAAGCAATTTTTTGGAATAATAAAAAAACTTACATCAATTAAGAATACGCACATACAAAGACATCAACTCAAACACACACAGACACAAAACGGAATGAGACCGAAGCCGTTTGATTTTACCGACATCTAACAAATGAAATAAAAAATATGGTGAAACATGAAAAACATAAAAAAGCACCTAACAAGATTATGGAAAATAAAAACGCATTGACGCAAAAAAACTGTTTTTGGCTTTGGTGATTTCTAATTTCTCAAGTTCAAATTGTCTATTTTTTAGGTACTCATGTAAAACTATGACATTTTTGCCACCTTTAGTCACCTTAGTGTCCTTGTACTTTTTCACAAACTGAGATCTGCGTGATATAAATTTCATTACGATACCTACAGTTCAGAGAATCTGATCTAAGAAAATAATCTATTAGATCCTTAACTTTTATTATAAATTGTTTTAATGTATTGTTGGAGTTTAATCTTAAATACAATTTTTCTTGCAATAATCATAGCAAAATAAATCAGATCTGATCAAAATCAGAAATTTACATTTCTGATAAAAACATCTTCAGGTGTGAAACAATCAGTCCGCTTAATTCCAATTCGCATAACAACTTTACCTTCAGTCGTTTCAAAGGCACTCAAAATCGTTGTTGAGTAACTTGACTTGACTTTGTGGTCACCAAAATTGACAAGGGCTCTTGTCTCGTTATAATGGAGAGGAAGACGTCAATAAGTTTATGCATTTTTTAGCAATGGATGCTTAACAAAATAAAAAGGAATTTAGGTAATGGTTTATGAACACTTAAATTTTTCAAAACTGATATAAAAAAGAGTATACCCTATGAATCTCAAAATACCTTTTATAATATATATATATACATATATATATATATATATATATATATATATATATATATATATATATATATATATATATATATATATATATATATATATATATATTCTCACGTATTGATTCACGGATGGAAAAATGTGATGACACTATATTCCGGGATATCATCCGTTCGCTCGTTGAACTCCGACTGGAATCCTGCATCCGACTGGAATCCTGCAAATCTTGCATCCGACTGGAATCCTGCAGACATTTCGCCAAAATCTCACTTGGCATCTTCAATGCTCGCGCTCCGAAAACACTTCGAACACACGGAGCGCGAGCATTGAAGATGCCAAGTGAGATTTTGGCGAAACGTCTGCAGGATTCCAGTCGGATGCAGGATTCCAGTCGGAGTTCAACGAGCGAACGGATGATATCCCGGAGTATAGTGTCATTACATTTTTCCATCCGTGAATCAATAGGTGAGAATAAATATATATATATATATATATATATATATATATATATATATATATATATATATATATATATATATATATATGTGTCTAATTCTTATTTAAAAACTGCGTTAAAACAAAATTTCTTTCTTTTTTTTTTAGACAAACTATCAATATGATCTTGCCTATCTGCTATTCGTAGGTGTTTGTCTCGTTGTTTAAGGTGCTGATCCCAAGCCTGTTGTACCATACATGAGCGATTTACCGGCAGGACGTGTATCACAGTCCAAGCCATTTCAGGAAGTAAGGGTGAACTTTGCAGGTCCCTTTTCTGTAACGCCCTTAAAGGGCAGAGGGATAAAGACCCAGAAGGCATATGTTTGTATTTTTGTTTGTTTTGCCGTTAAGGCCGTACATTTAGAACTGGTTTCCAGTTTGCGTACTGACGCTTTCGTTGGTGCTTTAAAGCGCTTTATCGTACGTAGAGGACGTTGTAATACTATCCGCTCCGATTGTGGTACCAATTTTATTGGTGCCAGTAGACAACCGGTGGAGATCATGAAAAACGAAGTTGAGACGGAAAAAATCAAATGGTATTTTAATCCACCATCAGCACCTAATTTCGGAGGGTAATGGGATGCTGGTGTGCGTAGCATGAAGTATCACCTGGTTCGGGCAATAAGGCTAAACAAATTAACTTTCGAGGAAATGTATACAACGCTATATTGCATTGAGTTTGTTCTAAACTCAAGACCTTTACACCCTTTGAGTATGACCCTAATGACATAAGCGCTTTGACTCCAGGGCATTTTTTAACTTCTTTACCTTCTAAGGATTATACGAACGCTAATATTAATACTTTAAAACGTTGGGAATTGGTGCAACGATTGCATAGCGAATTCTGAAAGCGGTGGCATCACGATTATTTGAACACGCTTCAACAGAGTTCGAAATAGACAAAAAAATACCCCTTATTAAACATAGGAGATATGGTAGTCATCAAAGACGAATTAAATATGCCCCTTCGATGGTTACTTGCCCGAGTAAGACAGGTTCATCCTGGAACTGGCGGTCTTTGCCGAGTAGCGACAGTTGGAATTAAAAACGTTTTTTTTTCAAAGGCCCATATCCAAACTATGTCGTTTACGTTATTTAGAATAAATTTAGAAGAACATATATATTTTTTCTCATCTTCTCTTTTTTTCTTTTCTTCCATTAATTATACTAGAATGTTATTTTGTTACACTTGGTGATTTTAAGTTCGGCGGTATGTTCGATCTTATATTGGTAGAGGAATATTTTTAGAGCCAGGCTATTTTTTGCGACGCTGTGCGCGTTTCTTTTTTTTTTTTTTTGAAAAGACAATCGACAAAAAGAAACGAGAACGGCACCTAGTCAGTTGCGATTAAACAAGCAAGGTAGGATTTACTTTCCGCGTCGATACAAAATGTTTTTTAAGTGAAATTTTTATGACCACTCTTGATAGAAAACTTATGGATATTCAATTCTACACATATTTAATAACTTACACAAGATATGTGGTCCTCGGTCCTCTATTAGTTAGGAAAGGTAAGAGTATTGAATTCCAGATTTTTAGAAAGGCCACATCTACTGGGAATGTCATAGAATTTTCCTAAAACTCTCCCTGTTTTCATAACTTTGCCACGTTTAATTGTTTATTTTACAGGCTTTTTAACCTTCCCTTTTCAAAGGAAGCATTTAATAGGGCATTGACGACGATTAGTCAAAGAGCAGTTATCGTATTATATAATACAATCAAAACTTCCAGAACGTAAATTTCAATGATTGACCTATTTCGGTAATATTTCATTGCACTTAACTTGTTCAAGAGCAGAAATTTATCTATAGCGTTTAAAACAAACAATACATTAAAACAATTTTTAATAAAAGTTTGTTGAAAAAGTACAAGGACACTGAAGCGACGAGACCAAATCTGCTTTCTCCCCTCATTTTTAGTCAACGGGGCAGTACTTTTCTCGGAATAAAAATGTCATTGTTTTACATGAGTGCCCAAAAACTAGAAAACTTGATCTATTGGAGAAATTAGAAATCACCAAAGCCAAATTGCGTCAATGTTAGATGTTTTTTTTTTAATTTTTTATATTTCTTAATATCAATATTTTTTTTTAGTTTTTAAGATCTCGGTAAAATCAAACTGATTCGGTCTCATTCCAATTTGTGTTCGAGTTGATGTCTTTGTATGTGGGTATTCATAATTGATATGTTATTTTATTATTTCAAAAAATTGCTTTTATAGGTCTGATGATGCCCGTGTGGGCGAAAAACGTGTAATATTTTATAAATAACAATTTTTGAGACATCGACTTAGGAGTGTAATTGACTCCTTATAGCTTTGTGAAACCAGGTCTTTTTGAGGATGGACGATTTGTTTTTTTGTTTTTGTTTTAATAATAATAGATTAAACTCGTGACATCTATTGATATTATGACAAATATGCCTTAGTAAACTGTCATCAGTAAGATACAGGGTGTTAAAGTGTAGTTGTTAAAATTGTTATTTCTCTATGGCTCGAAACTTACAGTTTTAACTCCGTATCCGGCAGATTTAGTAACTGGAGTCTCGCTTACTGGAGATTGCCGCACACGTGGAGCATTTAACGACCCGTATCCAGAACCACCTGAAACCGTATTTTGCAGGTCCGCCAAAAGAGCGTCTGAAACAAAAATAACGCACGTGTAAATAAATAAAAGGAAGAGATTAATCATTTTGTAAACCGAGCCACAAAACTATTGGATCCCAAATTCTTTGTAGCTTCATTAAAAACATATTAAAGACCTGGTGTCGCATATCATGAAGATAATGGCAAAGAAATTTCAAAAATAATTGGATTGTTTTCAATCTTACATTCCACAGAATAGAGTTACGACCTATCACAGTCATAAACCACATAACGTTTCAGAGTTAAAGGTTTTGATAAAATTCATATAAAAGTGAACTTCTAGAAGTTGTAAAATCATTCAGCATTTAAACGTGTATGTTTGGGCTCGTTAGTAGCGTGGAAACGGGACATACAGTGTTACCGCTCCCACCATAATATTGTCTCAAACCTATAAATCGCATGTGGCAGCACCAACTGAAATTCAGCATTAGGTCAGAATACTCTTTGCCCACTTTAAATGCTGGTGTTGTAGACTTCATAAAAATATATGGTATGAGTTAAAAATAAAAAAGTCTTGTAATACTGTCAATATCCCAGTATTTTTTTTTCCGCAGTCGGAAACTGAATTACATCTTCCTACGTTTATAACCAAGGTGGTTTTATTCCATTCAAAATATGTTCTGTAGACAACGACATAATATAAAAATATTAGGCACAAATGTTGAAAAATTGGATAATGAAAACAAGCAAATGATATATGTAATTTATATATTTATTAGGTTGTTTATTGCTTCGAGGCGTACAGATTTTTTGAGACATATTTTAAAAGCACTTAATGATTTATAAACCTCTATTTGTTATCACATTTCCCTTTTCTCTATTTCTTATATTGTAAGAATGAGTAATATGTATTTTGTAGTTCGGTTTTGTTTTTCAAAATATTTAAAACCGTTGTTTTAAAAAATAACTCCCCGCCGTAAAACCTTTCGACTCCAACAAATACTATATTGAAAACGTGACTGCACTAATGCATAATAAAGTGTTAAACATTTGGTGTTTATTTAAAATGTTTCTAAGGCCCGAGGTCGTTTACTACTGCTTGTAATTTATTTTGTTGTTTATTTCATTTTAATTGTGCATCCATTGTTATTCCAAGTACTTTATTTTATCTGTCGACTTTACTAAATGGTGTTCATTGTTTATTGTTTGTATATCTAAAGTGTTAAAATTGCGGTCAACCGCAAAACCATGAATGGTCCCTGACGTGTTTACATGGCACAAATTATTTATGTATAGAATGAATAATATTGGCCCTAAAACGGATCCCTGGGGGACACCATAGGAAATGTTTCTTTAAACTATAAGTATTATTTTCTGTATTCTTTCCGTAAAATAACTTTTACATAGTTTCCAAGGTATTCCGCGTACGCCGAAGTCCTGCAAATCGAGAAACACTGCAAGAACTTTTTTATTGTTTTCTAATGAGCTGTAAATTTGTGAAGTTAAAGAGGCCATTATATTTTCTGAAGACTTACTTTGCCGGAATCCATATTGATTTTTATTTAATATTATGTTTTCTGCTAGGAACTGGACTAATCTCTCTTTAAGGGCTTTCTCGAAAATTTTTCCAATGTTACTTATAAGTTTTGTCGCATTTTTAAAATAGTGGTTTTATAATGGAGATTTTAAATTCTCCAGGACAGTTTCCTGTTGCAAACATTGTGTTTATTAAGTAAGATAATGGTTTTCCAAATTCGTGAGCAATCGGTTGCAGTGTTTCCGTTGTGATGTTATCAAAGCCTAGAGATTTTTTTAATTTCAGCGATTCTATGATTTGTATTATTTCTCCCGATGTCGTTTTTTTTCTAATTGGAATTGTTTTATTGTTTTTCCCCCACTTTTGAGAAATAGTTGTTAAAAGTTTCCACAATTTGAAAATCATTTATTAGTTGTTACGTGCTCTGCAATTTTCATTTGCATTATTTTGTTTGTTCTATTTTTCTTAGCGTTTCCTCCATTTTCTGTTATTTTTTGTTTATAATAATTACTTTTTGTTGTCTGTATAAGTCGGTTTAGGTGATTCTTGTATCTCAAATATTCTGTTTTGTGTAAAATAGAATTTGCCAAGAAATTTTCGAAAAGCTCGTTTTTGTTTTTTTACTGACTGTATAAGACCATACGTCATCTACAGTTTTTTCTTTTTAGAATTACTGTTTATTTTTCATTCTGTGGTGATTTCAGCTACAGCAGCCGATAATATATTCAAAAAACTTTGGCTTATTTGTTGTACTTCTCTTTGTATATTCCTTGGCTTCCCATTCCTCTCTAGTTATTTGATTGACTTATGATATATATGATACACATCCATTTCCACTTAAATTGTTTAAGTATTCGGTTACCGTGTCAATATTTTATTTTAATATGTTCATGTCACTCGTAAGCACATGTATTTGTGCAGACTTGTCTAAATGCATTTTCAGAAGTGGACGGAGGTCGACATATTGCAAAGATAAGTAGATTTTTTCTGTACAAGCTTTTAATTAAAATTTCAATAACCTTTATCACCCCAACATAAACAATTGCTGTTTCAACTTTTTATCTCCAAAATTTTATATTAAGGTCAGATCCGGGTATTGTAAATAAAAACGTGTCTGGAATCTGAAATGTTTCGGTAAAAATAAGGAAATCATATTCAAAGGTAATCTGTGAGAAATTAACCCAAAATCCATTCATGTTTTTTGAAATGCTTCTGATGTTGAAATTTAAAATTTTAAAATACCTTTGCTGTTTTTTTTCTGTAAGACCATTCAGTTCCTTAAATGTTATAATTTCTGTTGCCTCTTTTGTGCGAAATGTATGTCTCTAATATAAGGATCCATATTTTTACTATCCAATTCTATTCTAATCTAACTTAATTTATATATTGAGATGTGTAGTTTGATATAAGTGGAAAACAAAACCATTTATCTGTGAAAGCACTTCACCATAAATTAATATTGTTTAATTCATATACTTTTCAGATTTAGCCAAATCTATCGTGGTTTCTGAGATACAATACACCAAAATTGCAGTCACTATTTAGTATTTTAAAATTAAGTAACGTATTTAAATCATAAATTTCAATGCAAGTTAACGATTAAAAATCGCCGTTGTTAATAATCATCAAAACAGTTCGTGTTAGTATTTTCGAACAAATATTATGTATGTAAACAAAACGAAAACGCTCAAAAATAGAATCATAACCCACATTACCGAAATCTAAAAATTCCTGGGCGCTAGACAGTGTGGCCCTATTTTGCGATACCGCCATAGTCCCCGCACCAAATTTTAACTAAACTGTTTTAACGAAAGTTTAAAACTGTCACTTTAGTGATGAAATACTCGGAAAACCGCCGGATCTGTCGCGACGTACACTGATAACGGGTTTGCACATAAAGAAAGTAACGTACTACTTCGTTTATACATATGACTAGAGTACTGGGAAATGTTATCATTCTGAAATATTAATGTGAAACAGGGTTGGATTGACAAAATTTAATCTTCTCTAAAAGTTATTTAATAAGTGTCCAATATTTCATATGGTGATTTATTATTATCAAGGTATAAAATTATTATAAATATTGTGGTGCAAAACGCATAGACATAAGGTTTATTATCTTTTTTTTTTCAGCGTTTTTTGACATGCGAAATTTGAATTTGTTTTTGAGTTAGCCCTTGCTCTGATATTCAAAGGCTCGTGACTATTTATACTACAGTGTATTATATTTTTGGGTCCTTTTATCAGAACCCGCTAGAACCATTTTGGAAATATTTTTATTTGAACTAATCGATGAATGTGTATGTAAAAAAGTCACACCTCTGTTAACGAATTGAAAAGAAGAAATATATAAAATTAGCTTTTAATGTTTTTAGTTATGATTAGTATGACTCGACTCAAAGTAATTCAGTTGCAACTGTTTTCGAACGACCTGCTGAGAGTTAACAAAGCAAACAAAAGGAAAAGGATGTACAAAAAACAATCGTCTACCAAACTCCTATTTAAAATAAAGAACCAGGAAGACGCTTGGATCTGGAGTTTCACCCCGATTTTATTTAGAGTGAGTGCGTGATTTTACGTTACTTATGTTGAATAAAAAAAATATTTTACAAAATTGTTTAACGGTTTAACATTCATGGGCATCGACCACTTTATAATACAGCGTAGCAAAAACAGTCTCCCGCCTTTGAAAATGAGATAAAGCAGTTTAGATATTTTTATGAAATTTGATTTACCTGTAATAATCATTAAGGAACATTTTTTTGAAGACAAAGGTTTACTTAATTTTCGCCAAACGTGTATAAACTAAAATTAATTTGGTAGGTGCGTGGACACATTTTTTACACCTTTCTAGTGACGTTCAAGTGGGTATTGAATGTTTAGATAGAAGAAACTATGAGAAGAAAATCAATTTTAACTTAAGCAACATTTAGATTTATTTTCTTCTTAAAATCGCCCAATGCTTAACAACTTAAGTATCGGCACCCAATAAATAAACACCCTGTGCGTATAAGTTTTACAGTTACAGTTATACACTTACATGTATATACATAAACTTATATGTATTCCTTGTAACTCAATAGTTAATTTTAATATTTCAAAACCTGACTCAAAAAAATAGATAAGATTGAACTGAACTGAAATTTGAAAAAGATCTGAAAGGATATTGAACTTTACAAAGAAGTAATTCACACTGTACTAAAAAATATGGCCACTAAAAAAGGCTAAGTACCGTCCTGGGACATTGTGATTCAACCCAAACGGTTGGAATGAATGTATTTCATAAACAATAACAAAATAAATGGTTAACAAAAGAATTGTGACTAACGCTTTTAAAATTCTGCTTAATTAAAATATAACGCCTATTTAATTAGTCAATTTCTTTTACGTATTAAACTGCTAATAGATGTGCCACCCGGTACTTCTATTAACAGAAACATGTCGTTTGGAGTCTCGTTTAAAAACGTTATGATGTTTTCGATTGTCAAAACTTTGGACTCCGTAACCTTTTGCATTTGTTCAAAAATAACAACAAATAACCGAAACTATTAAATTTCAAAACGCGTTTGCTTCAAAGTTATTGACAAATTCATGACGTCTTCCCCATAACGCGAATTTTGGAAACGCTATTCGCATCGCAACCATTATGCAGCTGTTAAGCAATAAAAATCCGATAATAAACTAGTATATACGGATTCTCTCATATCCATCTAATATTTTATGTTATGGAAAATTGTTAAATGTTACGATGTGCTGCATTAATTGCATTCTGCCATTTTTTTAAATCTAACAGTGGTTTATATTATTTCATTTTTGGATTTTCAATAATATTTAATGGAGATTCTTTAAGATTTCCTTATACTTAATTCCAATAGTTTCCTAGATATTTGGATTAACCTAAAAATGTTTTAAGATGTAACATAATTTTGAACTGAAGCTTTTAATTGATGAAAATCCATTTATCAAAATAAATAAGAACTAAAAGTTCAGATTTTCACGAAATTATATATTTCGACATGACAACTGATTTGATAAAGACACGGTGTTGTTGAAACAATTGTCATGTCAAAATATATAATTTCGTGAAAATCTGAACTTTAGTTCTTATTTATTTTTTTAAAATAATTTTGAAAAATGAGCCTTTTAAACATTTTCATCATTTCGGAATTCTTATCGAGAATCGCCTTATCGCTTACAGGATTTTTTTTCAAATACAACACCCAGTATATTATTGCATGTTTTGATGTACATTCTAATTTATGATCGATTAACTATGCCTTTCCCTACAACGAAACAAAACAAAAATTCTGGTTAATTGTACCATTGATTTTGATGAAGTTTGATATATTTATCATTTTATTTACCTCGCAGGGATTAGAAGACTCTAGAACCTGATTTCAGGTCTTTGAATTTTCCACTCTGGAGCGTAAATTTGAGATGATGTAACATTTTAAAGTTTTTCTTTCTATATTTTCTATCATAATGGGATATTTGCTTTTCCAAAATATTAATATTAATGTAGTTAGTCGACACGATAGTAAGAGCACATATAACAGTAGCGAGGCACCAACACAATGTTATACAGTAGTATTCAGAAGTCAGACAACGGAGCAGATTTACTAACAGTCTTTAAGTTCTTTCCTAAATATTTTTGCACTCTGGAATCAATCAAGTTGGTCCCAAAAGCGATTTGCTAGTGCGGCTGACATACTAAGAAAAGAACTCTGCCCATAGTACGATGGAACTCTACCTGGAAGGAGTGGTGGAGAGAGATTTCCAATTCCGAGTAATCGACGTCGTCAAGTCCTTGGTGCTCCTTAAATGCTCTATACTGCAGGAACCTATGCTGCACTCTTTCTATGGCCTGTATGTGGACGTTATACGAAGGTGAGCACACACAGGAACAAGAATCCAGGTGCGAACGCACGAAGGAGCAGAACAGTAATCTGAGAGACGGAATACCCTGGAAGTCCACTGTCCAACGCTTAATAGAGTAACACTCCCTTATTACGGAGCCCTGTAATAACGGTGACCCTTTATGTTATACGTGTTGTATGAGGTTTCTGCTTCAGTTGAAGTTCATTAGTTGGTATTTATTAATATTTAGTTCCATTCCATTCAAATCGCACCATAACGATAAGTGATCTAAATCATCAGCATTTTGGACTCTCAGATAGAATTATTTTCGCTGGATTGGAAGTTCTGGACGCGCACAATCTGCACTCTTTCAGTAAGGTACGATGTTAATTCTTACAAAAGTTTTCCCTGGATTCCAATGTTTGGTAATTTATTTATTAAGATTTAAAAAAGTGTGTGTAAATGGCATGAACGTGAGACCTCTCCTCCAATGATTCCAGCAGAAAATCTGTAAATGCAAGCAAATTGTTGGTCGATAAAGCAACCTTTCAGGCCAATAGTCGCAGACTAAACTTTCGAACACTTTAGGAATACAGCTCCAGATACTGATGGGCCTTGATTTTCAGTAAGTTGGAAAAGTTCCCCGTTTTGATTGGTTAAAGATAATATAAAGCGGTCTAGAAAGTATGGACCTGCAATGCTTAATAAGATGAGACACCATCGGGACCGGATCCTTTGTTTTTATCTCGACAGTTTCTCGTAATTAGATGAAATCGAAATGTCCAAGTGTGAGAGGCCGACTTCTCCCGAAGGCAGTACATCTTCAGAGACACGGTCCCTGTCACAATAAATGTTCGAAAAATTGTCTGCAAATAAATTGAAAACATCCTCACCCACAGCACAGGTCACGTCGCCAAAGTGCACAACCGACGGAATAAAGTTTCTTTCCTTTTTACTGTCAACGAACGTCCAAAAATTCTTAACGTTTTTTCTTAAGGACAATTCAGTCAGAGGTTCCTGGTAACACGGCACTTTTAAAAATTTACATTTAGCTCTTTAGTCTGATTATGTGATTTCTTCTTCTCAATTATTGTTTCTTTAAGCTCTGGAGAAAACTGGAAACTTCTTAGCCGAAAACTTGTTTAATGGAACGTAAATATCGATAGCTAAATAAACCATATCGCAGAACACGTTGACCATATCCTCAAGGCTTTTGTTAGTAAATAACTTGTCCCATTAGAACAGCGACAAAAACTCAGTTACTGCACCCAAGTCAATTGACTTAAAAACTCTATAAAGGCCGTCACCACTTAGGCCAGAACTGTTGAAAGGTACCGAATCGCATTACAAGGAAAAGGAGAGTGGTGGGTGATAAAAGTCTTTTGGCAGCAGGGCACCATCCGCCTCAACCTTTAAAATACCGCCATCCTGTCGAGAAGGTTGTCTTTAATGTTCCTGACTGTGTTTATCTGGAACAGGTTGTGGTAGGAGCATAGATAAGGTAATAGATTAGTGGATACGATCTCGCTCTGCGTGCTTCCCGCCAGAGAGATTGCAACTGAGGATAATTCTTCCTTGGTCCACTTGTTGGGCAAGGTGAAATCGCCTAGGACGCACAACTTATGACTGGGGTATTCTTGACCAGTCTTTCCAGGTTCTCACCAAATTCTGCATATTTCTCAAAGGAACACTTCGGTGGTAAGTACGCTGTAGCCAGTATAAATTTGTTGCTATTCAGATTGATTTCAATAAATAAATGTTCAATGCTTTTCGAAGCTGGTAAAAGTTTACTTGAATTAGACCGCTATTAGAACTCCACCTCCTTCTCAAAGGTACTAGTTTCTGCAGATCTATCCTTACGGTATATATTGTAGTTAAACATCTGTAGTTCTGCACTGTCTATATCATTAATTAGCCATGTTTCATTGAAGACTAAAATGTCATATTGGGAGTAAGACACATTCTCAAAAAGAAGCTGAAGCTTGGTGCGCAGTCCTCTAACATTTTGGAAGTAAATAAGTAAGGACGACGGGTCCGCCAATCTGGGATGGCCTATCCGTCTACACATTTTAGAAAGAGATTAGGTTCTGCATTTCGCTGTCTTTCCTTCCACTCGGTATTTAATAATTATACGTACTGAAGGTTTTGTTTGAAAAATGAGCAAATAACTACTTATGAAATCAAGCTTTGAAACATTGTTTATAATGTAAGCAAGAAATGTTTACATGTTTACAATATAAAATATATTAACCAAACTAAAATATGTGCCGACTTTGTGACGTGACTAAAAGTTTATTGGTATAAGCTATACCAAGAAATTGCCTATCTCGTTTGCAGTTTTGGTTAGTTGGTTAAAGCTAAATGGTTGACACCCAATCATGCTGGTCCAACAAAGACTACATTCGCATGCATGTAGGTCATTCATGTATGATATTCCTGTATTCCTACACTTATACACGCCGGTCTGTGGTCACCTTTATGGAAATATAAAAGAATCTCGCAGCACTCAGACACCCTGTATGAGAAAACATGTCGCGTGCGCACTTTTCAATCGTTAAACAAAACGACACCATATTGTTTGGCCGATATCCAAATTAAAAAAACTTTAACGAAACATCCTTATTTTAAGTCAAGGGCAACTTAATTACGTGCGGTTAAAGTGTAGCAGTAATTATTACGACTTTACGAAAATAAACGTGACGAAGCCAAAGTGTCTGCAAATTCGAAAATATTTGAATGAACAAATTTATAATAAGAAATGCAAACATTAAAATAGAATCGTTAACAACGACATTATCCAGGTGATACGATATATTCTATACATTCGTCCGCTTTAAATCACTTTGACAATTTTTTCATATACGTAGGTTCGGCGAGAGTATTTTTAATGATATACCAGTTCGACGCAGATTTGAAATTTGAGTGGCTTAATATAGGCAGGTTAAATGTGTAATTTTTCAACAGTATGAAGTCACTTCCAGTAGACCCAGGAGAGGTTAATATTTTCCAATCTTTTTTGTTTTCTAATTTTTTTTTATGTAATTTTGGAAATTTTATCTAATGTAATGAAATATTTTTTTTGCAATATTGTAAACCCAAAATTTAAAAAACATCAAATTTTGGCGAATTTAATACGTTATTTTAACAGAATCTTTGCGGCACAGATTTCATGTTTTAGTCACGTTCATAGATCATCATTGAAATTTTAGAATAGCAGAAATGTTGATTACAAATGTATTGGCTAAATTGGGTTAAACCACAAACAAAAAAAAATATTTTTGGTTATATTATAAAGTTTGCGAAATAATCATAAAAGGGCGTTCGGCTTCATTCTTCATTTTAGAAGTAGGGCAGCTATATAGCTATATTTGATTATTGAAAATTAAGGTGCGAACGAAAAGTTTTTTTTACTAGTAGCTGAAGCAGATTTTTCAAAAAAAAATGCTATTTTTGTAATTGTTAATAAACATTTGCTTAACATATTCGGAAACGACGGGGAAAACAATATTACCTAGTGGTAAAAGGGCCTCGAAAACGGTCCCCTCTGGAGTAAAAATTTGTTCCGTTCGGGAAGTATTTAAAAACAAAAAAAAAAAATGCGTGTGCAAGGGTCTAGGAAAAAGATCATTTTTCAAAAACAGTTTACAGAAATGAGAAAATTCTTGAATAAAAAGAGGCACAAGATTCGACTCCATAAACTATTATTCTTGACAATTTTTCGAAAATGTACGGGGTGCGCCGAAAATTCAAAAAAAACGAAAATTCGCTCCCCCTATTATTGAAAATTGGCTATAATGTAAATACTGTGCTTAATATGTCAATTTCTTTTACATAGCGATGTGGATCGTATAGAGAGATAAAAAAGTATTTAAAAAAAATTAAAATTATTTTTTGGTTATGTCGGCTTGCAGAAAAACATATTTTTCTCCAAAACCATTCATGCGATCGGAAAAATTTTGGAACCGCGATACATGGGAGATTCGGCACTATAAGTTTCGTTTCACGCATTTTTTAGATTATACACAAGATGTTTTAGTTATGGACCAAAATCTGAAAGACCCTGAAAGTTGTGCTTGTTGGGAGTAAATTAGTAACCTTAAAACAAAATTCTTATAAAATATGGGTATTCCCTTCGAACACGAATATTTACGGTTTTCGTCTATCACATACGCTGCTCGAGATATTTGAAAAAATCCATATCCAAAGCGCTATTCCTTGCGCTCAGTCCCGTCGCGATGACGTCAGTGTACTGCATAGTCTCAGAAAAAAATAATTTTCTCAAAAACCAGGAAACGTAGAAGGTAGAAATCCCTATTTTCCGCATTTTTTCAATTATGTACAGGGTGTATCGATAGTGGACAAAAAATAAAAAAGACCCTGAAAATTTCCGTTTTCGTTTGTAAAAACTGTAAAGCGTGGTATAATTTGGTTTAAACAGTGTCGTAAACTGTATCGAGAGAGTTTCAGGTTTCGTCTATCATACAGGATGCGCGAGAGAATTTTTTATATTTAAGTTTGTCGTGACTTTGAAATTCGAGGATACGTGAAAGATGCATATACAGGGTGTATGCACAATATAATACATCAATTTTGCGAAAGTTCATTAGTGGTCCGCAGGAGCACGATAAAAAAATAAAGCGTCCCTCTACGACAAGATACCGCGAAGCGGCTCTTCTTTAAAATAAAAAGCTGCTTCGCGCTACGCTCTACGAACGCCCTGAGCCCAGAGATTTTTCGAAAGGAATCTTGTTCAATATGATCTGCTATTGCTTATTACCAATTAAAAAGCTATTTCACACAGTTTTTTTGTTCTAACTTTTATGTTCATTACACATTTTTCTCGAAAAACCTATAGCCTCAGCTGTTTTTCAAGCCTTAATTACTAATAAACAAATAGTTTCCCAACTTTCAAAATGAAACATTGGCTATCAATTCATTCCGACCACTGTTCTCAAACGGTGACAGTTTCCACGAAAACGACGTCCATTAGACTCTAATACGACTAGCCAATCTGGACGATGGGGGTAAGTCGACAGGATTACTACTTACTAAGGTACTGTTCCCATTCGACCAGATTTCGAAATTTCATCACTTGGCCTCTTCTTTCCAGCGTCGTCGGCGGCGATGGATCAAACGTAACGGTCTTGGGTGACGGCGTGCGCATGCGCATCTTGGCACTCATTTTCGCGATAATATCACCTCAACCCGGTATTTATAAATATTCGCGGTTTATGTTCGACAGGAAGCGGTTAACCCTAACGATCGTACGCGGATGAATCGAATAGTTTTCTTATCGCCGGATCGATTAAGGAGTAATATTTTATGTATACATGGAAGATCCCGATCTATGACTAACCCCGGGCCGCGTTTCGTTTTTTGGCAGATCTGCTTGTCCGGATCGGCCACTAAAAATAGCCACTTGCGGAAAATCCTCTCGCAAACAAACCAACGGTCTCATATCTCCACCTCAATCGTTGCGTAACTTACAGATTTTCTGGGTCGTCAATCATTAAATTAGGTCTTCGCATTTTACAACTTGACGCGTATTGGTTAGGTTAGCGGTTAGTTGTCGGTCGGCTCTACGTGTATATGTAGCGTTTAATGCGGATTTACAAAACGAGATTTGGGTCGAACACGCTGTAACACCCAGTAAATGTTCAGCTATGTTTATAACCCAAGAAAGTAATAATTGAGAGTGGTCTGATTCTGTACTAAAAAGAGTGAGAGCAACCGTCGTATAAATCTATAAACCCCAGAAGAAATAAAAAAAATGAATTATGGTCTATTTCATAAAGGTGTACAGTAATAAAATCTCTATGGGTACGCAAAGGGACTACGACGCACAGGGGTCATTTATGACAATTTAGGCGGTAATAAAGGCCAAATATCGATATCTAAGGTGAACTAAACTTGTGTAAATAGCTTATTTTTTTAAAGTTATATTATATTATATGATCTATATGTTTTAAATTTTTATTTTTCAGGTCAGGTACACAGGGTGTTCCGTTCATCTGAGGTAAATACCAGCATTTATGAATTCCCCGGGAAATTCTAAATATATTTTCTTGAAATTTATATCAAAAATTACATTTGCAAGCCCTAAAATAATTGCCAATTAATAAATAAATTACTTTTGGACGAATTCCTTATGGAACGAGGCATATTATCATATCGCTCATTGTGTACAATAGTGACACGTGCACAAAATAATAGTTCCGAGAAAATCAGTGATTTAGGAAAATAAAAACTGAAATATTGAGATAACTCATACCAACTCTTCCACTTATTAAAAAATTTATGGTGATATGTCTTTATAATTTTATACAGCTTTGTATTATTCTCTTTTTCAAACAAAAAATATTTTTCTGGTTCTTTTTTGAATGTTTTTAAATTTTGCCCCGTTATTGATTTTTTTTGCAAAAATCAATTTCACTAATACAGTTCATAAAAAAAATCTCAATAAAACAATAGATCAAAGTTTTAACATCATTTTATTATAAAAATACGTATAAAAATATAATGCGGGAGGTTAGCAATAGCAACTTCAAAAAAACCAAACTGGAAATTAATAAAACACTAAAAAATGTGCTTTTATAAACTTTGTCACGTAAACAATAACTGCAAAAACATCGAAAAGCTATACTAAAAAAAACAACTGACCCATAGTTTTTGATACATGTCGAAGTAGGTATTATTTCCAAAAAAAAAAGAAACAAATATCAGATTAGATTTTAACACGTAAACAATAAAAAACAACGGACCTATATTTTTTGGTAGAGAGCTACTGTTGTTAAAATTATAAGAAACAAGAATTATCATGGCTGGTAAACAAAAGCTAAGCTATTCTACGGTTAAAAACAACAACCAGCTAACCTGGTGTTTGGAAAATAAATAAAAAATACTATTTTCAAAGCATCTAAAAAACAGTGAAATTTCAGTCTTTTTACTTTAACTGTTTAGCAAATCCATTAAGTCATTAAAATTTAAAAGAAGTGAGTTACTAGTTTTTTAAAATAAAAAAATCATTTCTCCGACTTTATAAGGCGCTGCCGTCTTCTTCGCGCGTTCTACCAAACTTGTACTCTGCGCCGATCACAAACACACTGGGTTATGTGCCGGTTTTGCGCGTAATATCATTAAAAAAGGCGGGAAATTCAATAGCGGTACAAAGTCTCTCTCATGGATCTGAAGTAAGATAACTATATGCCGGTATTGTTCGTTGTTAGAATACAAATGTGCGAGTTTTATGATACAATTATCAAAAAATAGCTATTTTTTGATATGTGCAATGATATTTTGAACGCGAATTAAGGTGAAAAAATATGAAGTACAAAAAGTAATTAAAAAAAAAGAAGTAAAAGGTCAACTTGTTCAAATGGAAACTCACTATTTTTATAATTTTATGCCATTTGGCATAAAAAATTAAGGTGAAATTGTATAAGGTTGTCGAAAAGTAGGCAATCGAAATAACCACAAAAAATATCACAACATAGGACTAATTTTCAACTTAAACTTAAACGGTCAAAGTTATCTTGACTTACTTAGAAACGAAATTACTGTCTTACTAGATGCTGCGGGAAATATCAAATGTATGGATTGTGCGTTTAACTAAATAGAAGCAAAATTCCCAGAGTTGATACGGTGTTGTGGCTTAACCCTTGTAGACTATTTTCTATGGGGACCTTCAAATACAAAGTTTATAAAAATAGAAACCGCCAAACTGAAGTTTTAAAAAAATAATTAAGAAGAAAATCCCATTTTTCAATCGAAGTGGCGCTGTAGGGAACGCAGTTAGAAAATTTGACCTAATATAACCAGCTTGTATCGTTCAAGATGAGAACCATACGGAAAACTAATTTTAAGATTTCGAATTTTATTTATTTATTTTTAATTTGTAATGTAAATGTAATGGTTGTACATATTATGTAATAATTTATAATCCTATTTATGCCAGAACCTTATTTTTAATTCCAAATCGGATAAAAATATAAAATTTTGGGGGTTTACATTTGGAAAATTTGACTTTTTACGTATTAATAATTAAATTTTTGTACTTTTTTGATCGTATTGAATTATTATATATTGCTCTATAAAAGAGTAATAATAAAGAATAATATAAAAATAGACAAATTGCTTGTTTTGTTAAAGTTTTCTTTTCCGAAAAGACGAAGGATTTTTTTCGGATTTTATTGAAAAGATCTAATATATGCTGGAAGTAGTATTCAAAAACATTTAACATTAGCATTAGCATTCATGATAGTTTCCAGTCCGTTTTGATTGAAATGCTAGTAAACCACCACGTTTTTATAATTTTACTTTTGTACCTAATTTTTGCTCACCCTGTATTAAATTAAGTCCCCTTCCAAAAGGAATCCATATAAAAGTAAACAATTAAGACTCCCTCGTACTAAAAACAGTTAATTATCATAGGGCCTGCAAAAGTATTTTTCGCTTAAAATTCTAATTTGTGAAAAAAAGTCAGATGTAGATATAGCACATTGTAAATGAAATATATCTAGAATTTCTTCTTCTTCTACGCATGCATTTTCTTATTTATTTTTTTTATCGTTCGTAGTTTCTGAATTAAGAGGGTAGGAGGCCTTATGTCAGGTAATGCTTATTTAAACAAAACATTGTTTTTATGTTAAAGCGTTTACTTTACAAACAAACAAAACAAAACACTATATCCGATAAATTGTGCGATTAGAATCGGAGAAGTGAGACAAATATTTTTTGATATGTTGATATGGGACAAAAATGGCTTATAATAAATATAACAAATAACTGTTTACTTAATTTTAGTGGATTACAATGAAAAGGTTAATAGCAAAGCTCTACCTACTACCAGCAACTGTAACGTCAATATTTTTCAGTAAAATACTGCCATATCACATATTCAGTGAGAAACTTACTTCGACAAGACTTATCCTATCCATGGGATATCATAGGATAAAAGGTGGAGTCGGTTGGGACATCGTATACCAGACAAAATTACACGTAATGAGGTAGGAACCTACCACAGGCCGATATCGATCATCTGATTCATAGCATACCACGAAGAGAAATATATATTTACATTTACTGGGTGTTGCAATTTCTATGTCGCATAGTATATATACCAGCGCATCCTAATTGAAAATAATAGCGGAGATTTGTAAATTTCTCTATCTAATAACACTATTATTGATGTAATTCCAAATGAGTAACATGTAGAATAACTCTCATGGGTATTTACAAACAACAAATGCCTACGCACCCACTTACAAATTACTTGAAAAAATAGCAGATTAAGAGGAGATAAGTTACCGAATATAAGTAATCGGACACGGATACGTTACCGGTAAAAGATGTGCCCACTTTTGCGACACGCACAGATGACACAACAAATTAAACTATATTATTAATTTGGAAGGTATATCATCTATCGAGGTTTCCACCTACAAACACGTCCCACACGTCCGTTCAAATTGTCCATGTAAAAAGCGGCTAAAGAAAAATGCGACTTTTCAACTTGTCGTCGACAGACTCCTGTTTATTTTTATAAATATACCGGTTGTTGCACAGCGGCCTATTAGAAGTATTCCGGAAACGAATTTACTTTAAATTATACAAGGATATGTAAGAGGATGTGCCCTATCGCTCTAAATTATTCTCAAATATACAATGTTGCCGCTTCTACATAAACGTGGCCATACCTTGCTGAGTTTAAATGCCACCCCCTGTATATAATTTTATTTTTACATTCCGACAGGTTTCTCTATTCCCCCGCATTACGGTTATTGAAATAAAAAATAATTTCCTAAATTTTTAAACAATTTGGACTATTAAAAGCAGCACTTCTAGTTCTAAAAACACGATTTATTGAGTTTTTTTTTTAAATACACACCCTGCATTTTCTTCCATTTTCGAATTTGGGGTAAGAAACTAACCCACATTTGTTCAAGTTTCCCTATACCTATCTCGTACCGTCTCTGAAATAAAAGAATATTTTCATGATTTTTGCGTAATATCATCATTGAACACCGCAATCTCGAATGTTTCGCGCGTAGCCAAAATGAACTTCGTAAAACATTATTTTCATTAAACTTTAGTTACTTTAAAACCATATTGCCCTTTTTTGAAAGTCAATAATCAATCATTCAAGACTGAAGATTCCTTCCTGTCAAATTCAAACAAAAAGTCATACCTAGAAATTATAGAAAATTTGAACAATAACGGGTCGAATATACAAGGTGTGCTATTTAAAAAATCTCAATAAATTGATTCATTCTAAATTGTATAAAAATATAAAAATAAAGGGTTTCCATTTTTAAAAAAATAACTTTTTACGTTTTTTATAATTTAATTTTGTACTTCATGTTTGCTCATATTGAGTTATTAATTATTTTAAGATCAAGTAAGTAATTGATAAACTGTAATAAATATTATAATAAATTGCTTGTTATTCAAATTTGAATCATATGCAATTTTTTTCCCCAAAAAGACGTAGGAATTTTTAAGGATTTTCTTGAGTGGTTGCTATTTATCCATGAGTATAATAATAATAAGATCGAACATATGCTGGAAGTAGTCTTCAAAAAGATTAGCATTCATCACAGTCTCCAGTCCGTTTTGATTGGAATACCAGTAAACTACCACCGACAAATCCATTTTTCCTTCCAATGCAATTACTCATCCTTTACCTTTTCCCGAGATGCTTCCAGTGGACATCCTATCCGTCCATAAAAGTTTGCTTGGCACTTTTTAAATTTTTATTCTGCCGTGTCTTAACAAAGGTATATCCTTAATTTCCCAACATTCGCCCAGATAATAGATATCACATTACATAAACATAAAACATCTCGGTACCGTTAGGACATTTCAGTTCGAAATCAGAAAGTTTAACTTTTAACTAGATGTAAAGCGGTATACCAATTAAGATATTGCAATAAAAAATATTTTCGAAGAAACTTCCACAGGCTACTATAATACTTTTTATAAAACTTCTGGATTCCTCTTACGTCGGTTTTGCCAAACATCCTGTTGGCTTCTTCAGAGCTTGACTGAAACTGGCTCGCATTTTACTCTGTATCCGCTTTTATATTTTGAGGGGAGCGGAGCTAAATGAGGGGCAGAAACACCGTCTCGGAAAACTGATTCCCACTTCGCCACTCAGGTCTATATCTGTGCCCCTCATTTAGTTTTTCACATTGAGAATTTTTAGAAAGCGCAGTTTTACTAATAAATTCAGAAACAATAGTCACTTTCAAGAACGAACTTTTCCAACAACTACCGGAACGTAACTATAATTATAATTACTAAGGCACAGGTAGGTCAACTACTTGTCTGTGCCCACTACGCCTATGGAATATGGCACAGACCACTAAAGTTCAATAATGAACTATAAAACTATCTCTCTCGCATTTAGAAACGAACTATATATATATATATATATATATATATATATATATATATATATATATATATATATATATATATATATATATATATATATATATATATATATATATATATATATATATATATATATATATATATATATATATATATATATATATATATATATATATATATATATATATATATATATATATATATATACAGTGTGTCCAAGATAAGGATGCACAGCATGGGGATCTCGGAAACTATAAGAGATACAGTGTCGTTTAAATTAGACAAAAGTTGCGCATTTTGATACCGAACAAGATCCCGTTTTACAAATTTGAAAATTCCAAGCCGTTCCGGAAATATCCGAGAAAAACCGAAATATTGCGATTTCGTTTTTATTATTTTTTAAAGCTATTTGAAAAGATATGAAAAAACGGAAAACACTTTTCCATTGGCACTTTTTAATCTCTTCAAATTGACGTTAACAAATTTTCATTACAGCGTTTCGATTCCATGGAACCACCATCAACTTTGATTTTTCTTATGGGACGGAAAAAAAGTACACACAGTATTAGGTTGTGCTTTTCATTGCGAATTCAACGATGTACGATACAATACGGTTACTTATGTTTTTATCCAGAAAAATGGCTTTTTAATACATTTCTAGTATTTTATTGTAGTAGGCCATGAGATCCGAACGATGAAAGGCAAAAGAAAATGGTTGACAAGTTCGAGTTAATGTGTTTATTTATTTACTAACTCTAACTGTTCATTTAACATAACAACTAAATCCAACAAGTTAATGAAAAACAAATTCTATAACAAATGTTCGAATAAATGACCTCCATTTTCTAGGCATAAGTACGCCCGTCTCACGGTAGACTCCAAAACACGACTTAACATTTCAGGAGTAATTTTATTAAACGCTGCTCGTACTGATTGACGTAATTGTTCCTCGTTGTCAAAACATTCTTTGAATACCTCATTTTTTATGTTGCCCCATAAGAAAAAGTCCAAGGGAGTTAAGTCCGGGGACCTTGGAGGCCAAGGTGTTTCACTGTAAGTCCCAATGTATTTTCCATCAAACCGTTCAGTTAAATATTGGCGAACTTCTCTGGAGTTATGGGCTGGGGCACCATCTTGTTGGAACCAGCAGCCTTGCACAGCGCCTAGCGGTAAATCATCTAAGGCATCTTCTAAATCGTGCCTCAAGATGTCAAGGTACCGCTCGGAAGTTAAGGAATTATTATAGAAAATAGGGCCTATAATCTTGCTACCAAAAATCCCACACCAAATATTAAACCCAAAGCGAACTTGATGTCTGGATAGTCTATTAACACGTGGATTTTGTTGCGACCAATAGTGTGTATTGCGCCTGTTATAAATACCGTTATTGGTCACCATACTTTCATCAGACCAAATCACTTTATATGGAAAATTAAAACTCTCATCACACATCCTGGTATACCACTCACAAAAATGTCTACGTCGTTCGTCGTCACCCGGTTTTAATCCTTGACATATTCTGAATTTGTAAGGCTTAAATTCATTTTTCCTTAAAATAAACTGAGCTGTAGATTTAGCTACCCCATTCTGGTCTTCAATTTCTCTGGTAGAAGTTTGTGGATTTTCGATAACAGATTGTAGAACAATGTATTGGTTTTCTTCATTGGAAGGTTTTTGTCGGGATAATGCAGGCTTCTTAAATGATCCATATTCTTTCAGATTAAATAACAAACGCCGAAAAATACTCTTGTCAGGTTGTCTCCGCTCTGGGTATTTGTTAGAATACATACGCTCGGCTTCCACACAATTTCTTTGGCATCAGATGTAGCAAGACAGCATATCACATTTTTCTTCGTTTGTAAAATTACCTCCCTCCATTGTAGAACAAAATAAATTAGAAAAAGACAACAACAATAAAAATACAAAAACAATAACTAAAGGAATAAACTTATGATCGACTGATAACAAAGACAAATAACATTAATGTGTCATTGAAATTGACTGGATGTCATTTTGTCATGGCCTACTCCATTTAAATGCTGAAATGTATTAAAAATCCATTTTTCTGGATAAAAACATAAGTAACCATATTGTATCGTACATCGTTGAATTCGCAATGAAAAGCACAACCTAATACTGTGTGTACTTTTTTTCCGTCCCATAAGAAAAATCAAAGTTGATGGTCGTTCCATGGAATCGAAACGCTGTAATGAAAATTTGTTAACGTCAATTTGGAGAGATTAAAAAGTGCCAATGGAAAAGTGTTTTCCGTTTTTTCATATCTTTTCAAATAGCTTTAAAAAATAATAAAAACGAAATCGCAATATTTCGGTTTTTCTCGGATATTTCCGGAACGGCTTGGAATTTTCAAATTTGTAAAACGGGATCTTGTTCGGTATCAAAATGCGCAACTTTTGTCTAATTTAACCGACACTGTATCTCTTATAGTTTCCGAGATCCCCATGCTGTGCATCCTTATCTTGGACACACTGTATATATATATATATATATATATATATATATATATATATATATATATATATATATATATATATATATATATATATCAACATCGTTTACAAACAAACATCTGCTTTGTTTCAGCACCAACATCAGACAGGCCATAAAATTGATTTCGGCACTTGCAAACAAATAGCTAATATTCCTGATTTTAGGACTAGGATTATACGAGAGGCCATCGAAATAGAAAAGTCCGGACACCTCAATACGAGAGACGACGCTCTGCATTTACCCAACACGTGGAGAACGATAATCAAACAGCAGAGCCATGCGCAGCAGCCAACGGGGACATCGCAACTACGATCGGGCGAAATTAACAACGCGACAATTCAGGGGGCGGAGCCACCTCCCCCCACGCACAAGCAGCACCGTTACCATCTCCGGCGCAGAGTATAAATACCGCACGCACCGCCGATAACCTCCCAGTGTTCGAAGTGTTTTCGGAGCGCGAGCAGTGAAGATGCCAAGTGAGATTTTGGCGAAACGTCTGCAGGATTCCAGTCGGATGCAGGATTTGCAGGATTCCAGTCGGAGTTCAACGAGCGAACGGATGATATCCCGGAATATAGTGTCATCACTATATCATTTCTACAGGATCAACCGAAAGAGACAAAAAAGTGCAAATTAAAAAGTTGTAAGAATTTTATCAAACTTCAAGAATTTTTGGTCGAACGTGTCAAAAAATTGGGAAACGTTAAACTTTGACACGTTCATGCTTTTTTTGTATAAAATGGTACATGTTTGAATAATTCTTAGAAATTTTGTATAAACTGCTTTGCATATAGACTGATTAGCGATTGCCCGTCTTATTTTTTCTTCTAACATTTGGATTGTTCGGGGACTATTAAGATAGCCCCATCAAAAGAAGTAAAGTAACATCTGGGCTATTTCATGGAAATCTTAATGCCTTTCTAACGAAAAGGGATATCTATCGCAAAACAAATTGTTGGCTGGCAGCATATTGTGAGGACCATACCAAATACACATTTTACCGTAGTAGGGCCACTGATTATCTAATTAATCCAGATGACAAAAGCTAACAGAACTAAATGAATTTTATGCCACCCTCGAAAATAACTGCATCAGGATTGACCTTTCAGGGGTTCCACTGTGTCGTCATCGTAGTAAAATATTTTTTTTATAACTTTTTTTTGGCATTATGTCAGAAAACGCCATCTGGTGGCAAGGTAAATAATGTAAAATCCTGCCATCAAAATATAATAATATCTTCAAGTCTTCCTCAGGTGTTTCTTTCCGTTGTTCTGATTTTTCGATTAAGTGTGTTTCATTCAGTGATTTTACAGCATTTATTGTTGTCGGACGAGTCTTCTATCTCTCAGTTTTAAGATCTTTTATTTATACTTTAGGTTGATATAAAAATGCTAATATGGAGTTTTCATTGGAGCGGCTGATCCTTATTTGACTAATGAAAAAAAGTTATATCGTTTTTTTTTTTTCATAAAATTATTTATTTTGCTTAGGAAGCGCCATCTAGTGGCAAAGCAAATAATCGCAATTGCACTACGACTGATGTATGTTTATTAAACTGCGCTAAGCCTTTTTGGAGTTATTAACTTTTATTTAAGAATATGTTCGAACACCCCTCACCACTTTTATTTCATGGATAGAGAGCAACTGTTTTCAATTTCAAACGGGGATTAAAAATCAAAATGCCAATTAATGCCCCTGGTGAACATTTATAGAGCCGTCCGTTCCATTAATGCGCTGCGGGTATTAGGACGTCCGGTACAATATAAAATGTGATTTATCTATCCTTTTCTGTCATTGTAAATTATGCAAGATTTGAAAATCATTTCGAAACAGGTGTCTAGCATCTATTTAAGATTCGATTAATTTGCAACTCAAGGCAGAACAACAGCTATTTTTATAAAGTAGATCAATGTTGGACGATTTGATTTGGGTTTTGTTGACCAGCATGTTTTAATTTAGTGGGACATATTAAAATAGTAGATTTTCTCTGCAAAAATGTATATTACTGGTAGAGAGTTTTTGAGAAGGTTAAGCGAAGGATTAGTGAATTAATATAATCAGAAAACAACTTTTACAATATAAAAAAATACAAAGTTCCACAAATGTGCATTTCCCATGCCTAGAATATACCACTACAAAGTAGGGCCACGTTTATTAATTATATTTATATTTAGTTAGTTGTCAAACTGTTTGTTTTAGCTTAGCATTATAGGGCGGTTTATCTTAAAATTTTGAAAAGTCTTTAAGTTTTTACTTGCATTATTATTGACAAAATTTATTGGACTGTAAAAAACTATTTGGAACTACAGACGCTTGTTCTGACAATAGACTCGGCAATTGAAAATAGAATTTGGAATGTTTGAGTGGTTTTCATATGAGTTTTTCAAAAAAATAAACCACATATTCCAGGAAACACTAACAGCAAATAAAACAAATTAAAATGAGGGTTTGTCATTTGCAATTCTAAAAAAATACTATAAAAAAGTGCGACTTCTTGATAAAACCATTGTCTAACCCTAACGGTACAATTTTTTTAAAATTTTTTCTATAATTCGTTAGTACTGTTTCTTAAAAGTCTTTGTCCATCTGGAATTTGTTTCATTCTTACAAATTAAACAAACTTAAATAACTTCTGTGTTAATATTACATAGTTGTTTTTCCATTGTCGTGTTTCGTAGTCATCTTCTTGTTAAGTTAATAGCAGTGTAGCATTTTTTAATAAACAATATATTTAAAATATCAACACAGAGCACTAAAGCAGACCCCAAATGTACAACAAACGCTTTCAGTCCGTTTCAGCGGTAACGAATCAGAAAGGAAAAAAATGACAAAACACGTTTCGCCATGTGCAGTTGCCAGTCCAGTGTAGATGCAAAAAATTATCTGTCTATTAGCGAATTTAATTGCGTTGGTGACACGGGTGACACTAAACAATAAAGCATTATTCCTGGCTCTGTTTGTAGCGTGTTGTGTGAGAATAACGGCCCAAGAATGGTGAAATATATATATCTTACTTAAATTGTAATGCGGACGTTGGTGTTTAGCCTACTTCAGAGACCGATTAACTCAAAGGATATTTTTGTATTGTAACTTCAAGCTAACAAAGAACTCATTGCTGCAATTTTCTGAAAGTGTGCTACGCAGGATTCAAGACGTCAATTCCTACATCAAAGGCAGTTAGGCACTGATTCGCGAACGATACCAAATATGAATGCTACGCTGCCTTTCCAAATTTTACCTCCGAATGAGCTTGACATTTTTCCGTTACAACACAAACAAAAGCCAAAGTTAATCACTCTGTTCTTCGTAGTCGCAAATTCGGCTAGTCGCAACTGATTTTTTCTTTTAAAATACCGACGACGATATTTTAGTCGTGCTCGGTCGAACAACATTTTGAAAAATTTGTTTATCCATGTAATCCACCGGCATGACTTGCCTCAACCGCACAATTTTGTCCTAAGTTTCCGCGAGGTTTTCCTCAACTGTCAACTCCTGTGATCCTGCAAATATTTACAAACGTTTCCCAAATATTCGATTTATTTTTCTTTCTTCTTCATCTTTCTATCATCAAGATGTCGAACTTAACAATTCTCTGGTTTTCCAGATCGGATTTGTTCCTTTACAAACACTCGTGTGTGAAGTAGTTCCCTTTGTAATCCGTGTCTAATGGTGCAGGTCCATTTATGTTTACCTACTGTAAAACTTTGAATCGAATCTCGAATTTGCTTGGTCCACTTCTTATACTCAATATTTTCGAAATGGCAGACGTAAACAATATCCAATTCCTAATACTTACTTGAAGCAGGAGTATGAGAGTCGAGATGGATAATCGTCGAATCTTTCCAAAGTTCTGGAAGAAAATGTAAGCTCCATGGCACTTAATTGCCATTCATGCCGAAATTTGGCAACAGGCTCTCTATCAGATTGTTCAGCATAGAGAAGATCTTCGACACTTGATAAAATAAGCAACCATTATGCACACGTAAGATTCAATTTATTTAGGTTTAAAACAAATATTTCCACTACAGACAATAAATAATTAATTCTAAATTTCTCGACCACAGACATCATACCTGTGCTAATGGGCAAGTTAGAGTGTTTAACAAATTATTTTTGTTTATTATGGGCGATGTCACAATTCAGTGAGACCTCTGTCGGGAAAATTGTTAATCTGCGTATGAAGGAAGCAAGAATAACACATATTTCGCGTCGTGCAGTTGCCATTCCAGTTTAGACGCAAGTAATTATGTGACTATTAGCGAATTTATTCTTCCATGGTGACGCTGCAAACATGGCAGTGGACGAACATGGCCATTTTAGTTTTAAAGCTTTGACCGGCTCATTCTAACTAGATAAGTGACGATAAAGCACTATTCGTGGCTGTTATCATTTATTGCGGTGTTATGTTGGTGGATAATGGTCCAAAAACGATGAAATATATATTAACGTCTTTAAACTGCAACACTGAAATCGGTGTTTTGAAGAGGGCGAAACCATATTACATTAAAAGCGTGTGATTTTAATGTGTTCTACTCCAGATATCCATAATTCAAAGGATATTTTTGCATTATCATTTAGAAGCTAACAAACAAAGTTAAAAACAATCGTTGCTACAGTTTTCTAAAAGTGAGGTAGGTAGGTAGGTTTAAAGAATACAATTTTTACATCAAAGGCTATTATGATTAGTAGAGTTAGGATTTTATGCATTTTATTATTAGGAATATCAACCCAATATTTTGGATATACCTGTTCTAGAACGAAATAATTAGATTAAGGATATAAAAAAATTACATATTTCGCATAAAATGTTAGTTGTGCATAAAGTAAATATTGTGTATTTTTTTAACATAAAATCCCATATTTTTGACCCATTCATTTATTACTGGGATTTTCCAAACGGATAAGATTAAAAATTAAATGTATCTGCAATATTCTGGACTTTCTATTTATAGCCTTCAAATCCCGTTACCTAAGAATTAAGCCCTCGTCCCTTTTCTTGTTTGACGCTTTTATCTAATGTGATTTTAACAACATCTTCTGAAAATTATCACTGATGGTGCTTGTGATTGAATGAAATACATCCCTCGTCTTCATACGTACTTTCGAATTTTTCCAAGCTTTTTAAACATTTTATTTGCTGTCCAAGCGTCCGAACGTAAAAAAAAATTGTTAAAGCATCTCTTCAAGTGTAATTTTTTTCATTGTTTGACTACTCTTTCTTTGATTTTGAGTCAACAATATATGTAAAAAATAAAGGGCATAAAAGTACATAGATGGTAGAAAAAGTATATATTTGACATATTTTTTGAAAAAAAACAGACATATTTATGCGCATATTTTAACCATTTCTTGCATTTCGTGCATAAAAATCCGAACTCTAATGATTAGGATAATTGTTATTTTATGTTTTTATTTTAATATTCGAGACTGGGATGAATTCGCGAATGAACGATACCAAATGAACCATGTATTTTTTAAGCAATATCAACATAGCAACACAACGTGAACAACATGAACCTCATATATGAAAACTACGAAACCATTTCAAATTTTACCTCCGAACGAGCATAACAGTTTTTCTGCCAGAGGTCTGATAGAATTTTCAAATCGCCAATACAATCGAACGTCAAACTTAATCACTCTGTTCTTCGTAGTTCAAATTCGGCTCGTCGCAAGTGAATTTTTCTTTTAAAATACCGACGACGGTATTTTGTATGAGCGCCACGTCTTCGCTGGGCGTGTAGTCGTCCTCAGTCGATCTCGATATCGTTACGATAACTGGCGCCGTGGGCAACGCTTCTAAGAAATTTCGGAAAGCTCGAAACATGATTTCCAACTCCGTTTCGGACGACACGTGATGCGGCAACTCCGAATCGTCACACGTGCATCCGGAATCGTGCACCAAATCCCACAAAATTTCTTTATCCGTGTAATTCTCTAGCATGACTTCCCGCAGCTGTCTGATTTTGCTGTACGTTTCCGAAGGGTTTTCCTCGACGGCCAACTCCCTGTGATCCTCCAAATGCTTAAAAACCTTTCCCAAATATTCAATTTGTTTTTCTCTTTCCCGCGTGAACCGTATCACGTCTCTATCCTCTTTCGATTTCGGAGGTGCGATACGATAAATATCCTTCAAACGCTCGTACAAATTCGCCTTATCGTACATTTTTTTAAACGGATTACTAGTGCTGAAAAAATCCAAATCGATATCTAACACGTAAGGAGCGTTGTACTTTTTGCACACGTCACTCACTGGTTCCAAGTTGTCGATTTCGTTACTGAGTTCTTTTCCAATCGTCACGACGTCCAAATTAATAACTCTCTGGTTTTCTAGGTCGGATTTGTTCCTATACAAACACTCGTAGATGAAGTAGTTCTCTTTGCAATCGAGTTTAATGGTACCGGTCCGTTTATCTTTACCTATCGTAAAATGTTGACTCGAGTCTCGAATTTGCTCGGCCCACGGCGGTTTGATCCAGATAATATTGTCGAAATGGCCGGCGTACGCGGCCGGCAAAATCCAATTCTCGATACTTACTTCTTCGAACAGTTTGTCTTTTTCGAAGACCGTATCTGCCGGCATTTGAGGCACGAGCATGTCGGGATGAGAGTCGAGGTGGACAATCGTCGCATTGTATAACGGCAGATGCTTCGATCCGATATTTCTGTAGATGAACGGTAACACCTCGTGGTGATACTCGACCACGTAGATCGGAATTTTAGCGTGTTTCTTCAACTTAGCACCTGTTGATAAAGAGAAAAGTTTCCTTTGGTCACGCAGGAACGTTTATATATTATAGTAATTTTCATTTCACTACCGTGTAATATATTTATGCAATAATACAACAATACCATGGAAGTTAAAGAATTAGTTCATCGCCTTATCGCCTAGTTGAGTTGGCATTGAACTTGGGATAAACCATATTGCTATAAGATAATATAGTGGCCCTACTATGATAAAAATTGCAGGTGGTTATGATTTTATCGTAAAGAAGGTATGGATCTATTGCGCATGCGTCACCCTCCAACTGACTGAGTTGCTATATTGCCGTAATTTTTCTGGAAAATTGATTAATTTTTATAATAACGCAACAACATCCTCTGTGCCATTGTTGCTTTCATTTTTGGTGTCAATACCTTCGTACTGTACTCACAAACTTGTATAATTTGTGCTTTCACGAAATTATAGAAAATGTGGCAAATAAATAAAAAGTGATGTCTATAAATTTGATATTTAATAAACTGGAAAACAGAATTCCTTTCATTTTTAGGTACACTTTAATAGCTACGAAGGATGTTTAAGTAATATGTTTTAGTGTACAGGAATTACAGGAAATATAACAAAGCAATTAAGCTACAAGTTTAATTTTTACTAGAACAAGCATAAGAAATATCACTTGTCAATTATTATAGGCGGTGCTTCTTGAACATTTTTTCAATTAAATGTTTTATGTTTAAAGTCATTTCAATGGAGGTTAAGCCAATTAGTTTATGAAAACTAAGGCTTTACGCTGATTTAGAAAAAAAAATAGATTATACAAAAAAATACATGTAGAAATTGCATCGTATCTACACTGATGCCGACGTGGGTGCTGCTTTTTTGCACTGCTTTTCCAGACCTTTTTTGCCTGAAAATTTAATAGGATTTCGACATAATTTGAGGAAATACTGCCAAAACAATGCCGCATCTGAACATCCATGATCTATCAGCGGCCATGTTGTTTTGCTGAAAGCCGCAAGGTCTTATGGATCACACGTCAGAATTTGTCAGAGCTGCCATTGGTTTAAAACGAAATTTTAAATCTCGCGCATGCGCACGTTGAACGGACCTACTTAAAAATTAAAGCGTTTTTGGAATAAATTCATTCAAATAACAGCTTAAGCAACAAGGAAGCTTCAAGGGACGACTATAAATTTGACCATCAAACCTTTTATTAAAAATAATTAATAATTCAAACAACCCTCCATTATGCCATCATGAGAATCATTTCTAACATTGCTTACTTGATATTGTGAAATCCGTCACATTCTAAGGAAATAGCGTTTTGTAACTGGTCAACCATTTGACCTGGGCGGCCAAAGGAATCGGCACCTTGGGCCAATAATATTCCCGTTAAAAGTATTTCTCAAATACTCCCCAATTATGGGCGGCAAAACCATCCATCTGGTAACACATTTCCCGATCTTGGGAATAAAAATGGCCCAATAATATTAATAATTTATTTTTTGTGAGGATTATCAAAACGATATTGTCTTGGCTCCAACATCGACAGTGTTGAATATTTGGTGCGTTGTTGAGTGTGTGAATCCATCAGTGCAACAAATATTTAAAAAAAAATTACTATCATTATTTGTTTTGTAAATCATTTTCAGAACAACATGCTACTCTTCTTCCTTCGTCGCCTTTCCGGCGCTCTTGGTGCTTTTCGTATTTATAGGAAAAACATTTGCGTTTTTTGTTTTCCTCCACATGCAGTAAAACGTTCAAATCTCTATTGTGCCTTTCATCTGCTCTATTATCGACGTTTTCAATTATTTATAACGATACCTTTGGGCTCGAATTGGGTAATAATACGTTTAACTATTAAAATCGAAGGTATAATTTTCGCAGGAAAACATTTCAGACACTCCTATAAGACGTAATACCACTTAATTATGGTTATATTTTCTTCAATTAAGCTTTAATTAAAGCACGATTAATAACGTGTAACAATCACAAATAAAAATATTGTTACTGTCACGAATTTTCGTGTGGTCATTGTCAAATGGTGTGATTTATTACCTAAACTATACAAATTTTGACGAAAAAAGATGTTTAGATGAATTTTGTAGAACTGACACATGAATTTTATTCTATGCCTGCACCACTAAATAAACAAATCAATCAGATCTATATTTTTCAGTGCTGGAATTATTCCATTTTCCGCACCTAAGACTGCAAGACAAGCAAGTAAATGTTTGCGATAGCGTTGTTTGTTTGATCTAATGGTTGCAATAATGGTGTGTTACTAAGAGAAAAATTTTGAAATTCGAGTTATCTGTAGATAAATTTATTCTCAGACCCATGGCAAGTTGCATTATCTACTAAGAGACGGGCTTTTGCGGGAAAGTTTTTAGATTCGGAGTGTCGAGTTACTGAAGATATGAATATATCATTATACCAGTCGCTAAAAATTGTATAAGTTTACTAATCATTTACCAATCATTTCATCTCTCTATCAACAGCGGATTTTTCAAAATTTGTAATACTAGTTTCATTGGGACGCTTATATAGAAGAAACCAGTTTAGTCACAATTACATATTTGTTCAAGCGCACAACCATTTTCAGCAATATCATTTTTAACTTTATTTTTAAATGAATTAGCCAGCTGCACATTGCAAGACATATTCTCTCCAGAAACATTCATCCATCACTTGCTACAAATGTTTACTTTTTTTTTCCTTTCATTTGGAACTATATCGTTTTATTGTCGCCGCTTCAAGAACCAAGAAAACCCGGTGTCATCGATTCACACTTCTAAATTTTCTTTTACTCTACTTATTGTAGATTTACCAAGTATATTCTGATTCATATTTTATAATTGAATTTAAAGCACAAAAATATTAATTAGTTAATAAACGGAAACTAACAGAATACTGGGAGCACAAAACACAGACATATTCCAATAACAGATATTTTGGCAATTTGAGGTTATGTTGTTACAAAAACATATAAACATTTTTTTTAAATATCGTTATTCACCTCAGTTTTAATTGTTTTAAATTTTAATTTATTAATTGGCATTAACAATACACAGCAGAAAAAAAAAAAGAATATAAAGAGTTTATTAAACATGCAAATCAGTAACCACCAAAAGACCGAATTTTATTTCTCATTTTTCGCGACAAAGTGCAACAGTGACAACAAAAATCCAAAAGTCACTTTTCTTTTTAAAAAAGTAGAATCCAGTGGCTTTCTCACATTTCTTGTAAAATACACATATTTTAAGATAAAAGCTAAAGTTATATTTTATTTTAATGGGACATCCTGTATGTATATATTTATTTGTAAAATCCGCTAAATATATTTTTTTACATTAAAAAACACAAAATAATAAACTTAAAAAAGCTGTTCACACTGATTTCCACGAGCTGCCAGACATTTTTCGGTTAATTCACGAATTCTTATTTGGGAATTTACGAGCATAATTGTCTAGAAACCATTATTTCTTGAAAATCATGGGGAATTGATGTTTAATGTTTTGGCAGCTTCTTGTCATACTGGCTCAGAAAATAAACTATAATATCCCATTTATTTGTTTATTTATTTATTGATTTTTCGGATTGGTCATGAAATACCATACTTAAGTCATTAAATGTTTTCCTAGAAACACAAAGCGCAATGCGTAAAAGTATCCAATTTGGCGCACCCTGTACACTTGCCACACAGGCATAAGTTTAAATAAATCGGCTCGTACTCACTTTTTGCTGCCGCTATGTCCGCGTCGCTTACCAACTTGCTAAATTTTCTCACCATTTCTAAATTTTTCGAATGCACTTATTGTCAGCCGACACCTCGAAAAATAGATTTTCAAATTCCTATCGCGGATCACGTTGACATTCTGTTCGAACGTGTGTTTCACGGGAAATTGTGTCAACCATTTCTTTCACTTTTTTAACCGAAGATAGTAATTGAATACGTAACAGATGCATGGGTGTACCCATTGGCGGCAGCAGTAGAAGGTTATTCTCGTTGTATACGAGGTATCTCATTGAAGCAGCGAAATAGCACGGTTACCTCATTTAAATGTAGCAAAATAATCCTATTTTTACAAAAAACCATGATATATCACTTGAATAATTGGTCTATCTAACCTTTTGCTATTTATTCGAAACATCAGCAAAGAACCTTGGTTTGCATGGAATTCTGCATGCAGCAAATTATTTACAGGAAAGGAAATAATTCTGCATGCAGCAAATTATTTACAGGAAAGGAAATAATTTGTCATCATTAAATAGATTTTCCGCTAGATAAAACTAGGTAAATGTGATCATGATATTTGAACTATTTTTGGCTTGGGGCATTATTTGTCCAAACGGTCATTCGAATATCAAATAATCTATTGTAAAATGTGTCTCAAAGTATATTGCCTCGGCTTTTGTCGAACCCTCCCCAAAAAATAATTACGACCTTCATACCTACTATTACTGGGTATGGTCTGTTCATAGATATAAGAAAGTGACCAATTGGTTTTGAATGGGATTATCCAAGGGTGGTCATTAACATACAATGCAACAAGATTATTACCTAAAGTTTCCGAATTTAAAGTCAGGTAAAATTGTGGTCCGTAATAGAAAATAATTTTATACCTATCTGTGTTTAATATTCTTTGGTTTGGTATACTATTTAGTTATTAGTAGTTATTAGTAATCATTCTTATTTCGTGTGTAATACAGCGTGTGTTGAATCGTGTGCGAATTATGCAAAATATGTGCAAATCTAGTGTATCTCAGGAGATGCTCCCGCCCAAATGTAGGAAACACTATTCTATTGAGACTAAGGAACAACATTTATTTGACTCTCACTGGACGTGGTGCCAGAAAGCAAGCATTTTTAGCACATTGACGAAAATTCCAACATCAACTGTATGGAAAATTGTGAATAATCCCATTTCAGAGAGAAAAAAAAGAAGCGATGCTGACATTTTCTCGAGTGTAGATGAAAGTGATCAAGATATAATACTTCGTAAAATTTACCAGTTATATGAGGAACAAAGCGTGCCTAGATTAGATATCTTAATTAGGAGGCTTGAAAAAGATGAAACCCGTGTTAAATGTGGCAGAACTACCTTATGGTAGTGTATTCAACACATGGGTTTTAGATTTTTAAAAAATGACGAAAGGCAAGTTTTAATGAAATCTTTTAGAATTCGGAAAAGGCGCCTGGAATATCTAGAAAAAATTAGGATTTACAGAGAACAACAAAGGCCAATTATCTACTTGGATGAAACCTGGTTCGACACTTATGATACCCCGGAAAAGGGTTGGGTTGACTCAACTGATAAGTATAAAACAAACGCGCCATCAAAAAGAGGTAAATGAATAACTATTTTGCATGCTGGCTCTAAATATGGTTGGATTCCAAAAACTAGTTTCAAACATTCCTCCTAATGGCGTCATTGAAATGGACAATGCAAGTTATCACAGTAGACAGTTGACTAAAACCCCTTCCTCATGTGACACAAAACAACAATCCAAAACTACATGTATAATAACGACATTTATTTTCCCAAAGATTGAACATGTTTGGCACCAACTGTAACAATGTTTTTCCCCGTGTTAACTCCAATGTCCTCAAACTTATAGAAACCGAAGTTTTTAACATCTCTCCACAAAGTTGGGCAAATTCTGTTAAACATATAGAAAAAGCAGAACAATCGTATATCCATATTGCAAATAATATAGAACAAATAATAATTAGAACAGGCGACGATAGCGATAGTGATACTGATATATTATGTGAATAATTTTAAGTAATTTAAGTAGGTAATAAAAATAATTTGTAATTTTATTTTAGATTTAAACATAAATACATACATAAATAAATAAATATTGTTTAGTATCTTTGCTAATAAAACCACAAATAATTAAATTCTAAGCAAAGTACGGACCTGTTCGGCCATATTTCATTCCTATAGCTTGCCCGGGTCTTTCCTTAATACGTCTCAGTTAGTCACTTTCTTATATCTATGAACAGACTTTAAACTCAACAACCAATACGTTATTCATAGGTAAGAAACAAGCTTCTTACGCCTTTAACACTAATTTTTCCATTTATTCGTACATCAATCAAAACGCTGTCAATTTTCTGACATAAAAATTAACATTATGTTTTATTAAATGCAACTTCCTGTATAGGATGTAGAAAACATAATTTATTCATTTCACATTTCAATTTTATCAAACAAAAAATGTTTTTCAATTTTTTGCTCATTATGAAAATTGACAACTACTAAAAATAAATAATAAATAAAACTATTAATAGGTCAATTCTTTGAGTCAGAAATAGTGGCGTATTCAGATTCTCTCCATAAATTTTTCGTTTTTCTACAAATGAATACATACATTTCATACTTTATATGAAAATTATATTTGTCGGACCTAAAAAAATGTCCTTGTTGAGTCCTTGGTTATTGGTATCTGCCATGAAAAATGGGTGTGTTTATACAATAGTGGACAGTTCGTCAGTATTTACTAAAATCTTTAAACAAATTAATTATATGAACTTAAATGAACTATTTAATATCTTATTTTTTGACATTATTAATGTTTAATTTAAATATTTTAGACTACATATTCAAGGGACATCCTGCATATATTCTGAAAAAAATTGATAAATTTACACTAATTTCAGTGTAATAAATAAGACACTATAATTCTAGAATGCAAAATAAAATTTAGCTTAAACAATAAATCGGCAACTTTAGGAAAATATACTATAAATTAAAGACATTAATTATATTAAGCAATTTTAAAATAAATGTTATGCGTTTTTGTTTGATATTCTGGTATGGTTTATCATTTTATAATTCTCGTAATTTTGATGATACCTGCACAAAGTTAAAGATTGTTCGAAGATTCTTCAGAATAAAGTTTAGTAATTAGGTTCGATGGTTATGGAAATATATCACAGCAAGCTATAACAAAAGTGACCTGAAAAATTTTAAAAGCATTAAGAAAAGTTTATGCTTGGGACTCGTTAAGTGCTAGTATTGCAGATTTAATTAAAAAATGTTAATGACACGCCAACGAAAATTTGGAAAAATTTGGTTAACTAGTTCTCACTGTAGAAAATTCCTATATTTCCAATAGAAATAAATTGTTAAAGCCATTACAATGAATTTAAATGAAGATAGCGACAATAACACACAGAACAGAAAATAATATAAATCTGGGTTTAAGTATATTAATTATAAAACTATTATGTCAATATATTGTTTTCTTTCCGCACATCTTTCTACATTTCTCATTGGCAGCATTTTTATTGCCAAGCCCTCCTGTACACAATGGCCCCGTCACAGGGAGTTTTCTAGCATGCAAAAAGCCAAAACCATTTACCTGTGAAAGCACTATACAGGGTGGTTCCTAATGAATGCGCCAGAAAGCCATCCTGAATTAAACTCTTCTTTAGCTCTCAAAACTGTTAAGTTCTTTTTAAAATATGGGCATGAAAGCTTGATTTCGAGAGTTTATTAAGCAAAAGAATAAACCCAACAAAACTCATTAACTTTCTTGGTAAGGTTCCGTTACCTTTATAATTTTGAAAACGGAGTATTTTGTAGAAACAAATGTAGTATACCTTTTTTGCTTAAAAATTATCACTCTATCTCTATCTTCAAAAAATAGTAAGGGAATGGTACTAACAAACATGTTATAGCATGGAATCAGAAATTATAATTCGTAACGAAGGCCCTCTACAGATTAAGTGAAAAACTAGAATTTAATCGTATTTGCTATATCGAAAAACCCCGAATCCAAGAGCCATAGAGAAATGACAATTTCGAGAACCAAACTTTGACCAACAATTTCTGTAAAAAACATTTATAATAGCCTAACAAACAAAAACTTACATCCTGGTGACGTCCCATGCTTTAAGGTGCACTCGTACGGATGCAGCGTGCCGGGGATTACCTTGCCGTACATCGACCTATCCATGACGAGAACGCTTGCGGTTCGCGCCAAAATTCGAAACGAACGTCACGCGACCAAAATTGCAAAATCCGCGTCGTCGCCGTCAAAAACCGAAAAATTAATCGAAGTTGGCCGGGCGGATCGGACCTGATCACGTGTCACCCGCGTTAGAAAAACATACGGTTGTCGGCGGACATTGCACGACACATTTTTGTTTTTTGTTTTTTTTTTTCGAAAATTAATTTACGCCTGCGCGCGAGCCTTAACGGATTTAGAACGGCGCGCCGTTCGACAGTAATAATGGTTCGAAAATACGAGTAGAGGAAGCCTCGGTGGACGATTCAAACTGCCAAGTCGAAATAAGCGATACGCATTTACAAGGTGAGCCATTCGCACGCGACTAGGCTGCCGATATAATGACAGTACGATGTTTAAAGTGACGTCATTGGGACAAAATGTACGAAGTTACCATAAGTACAAGGGGGGGGGGGTAATTAGTTCTTAGATTGGTACACCACCAACAAAGATTTACAGCACCAGAAGAACTCACAAAGTAGGAATTTGTAGTAAAGAAAAATTTAGCAAACAAGAACCCAAAAACCCAAAAAATTTCTATTGGCTAGCTTAAAACTTTTGGTGGTCTTGAGAGTTTAACTGATCGAATTTTTCAAATCAGCAATTCAACGCTTGCTAAACAAATTAAGTATAATGGAAGAGAAGTCAGGATTGACCAAAGTAATAATTATAAGTAAATCACGTGAACCTCCACCAAATGAAAAAACAATGAAAAAAATACCTTGAAACTTGAGTTTTTTCAGTAAAATAGAAGCGTTCAAAATGTGGATCTTAGGGAGCATATGTTACGAACTACGAAATATTCAGAAGAGCCCAACAGGAATGGTTATTGCTAATAATCACCAAGGTCGTTAAATGCCGGCTTTTTACACTAATAACGGAAGATGAGAAGAAAATACTCCCGGGTTAAGAATATCTGACAATGCACTATCTTAGATGATCACACCCTGTCCGAAGCTGCTACGGACCGAATGGGATTGGCTGAGATTTTATCGAACCTTCACTAAATGGAAATGGAACCTTGAGAAAAAGAAAAAATTGTCAAATTTCGCCATTGGATTTTATAATAACCCAAGTGGCATTATTCCGCTCTCGTTTCTCGTGCCAGCTGGATAAACGCCTTTCCAGCTAATTTTCTTGTCAGATTAGATTTAACCCGGGTTGTCTCGCATTGGTTATTTTCTTAGGAAGGACAAATGTTATCGAAAATAAATGGTTGGACGTATGGTTGTATTACGTTGATAATAAAGATCGATGACGTCACTTTAAGCTTATGCTAAGAACAATGCGAAAAATTATATCGTATGTATTACTATTCAATATCCTTATTGATTGTGCAATATACATAATAACGAATTATTTATCCAGAAAATCTGAAACAGTTAAATTTCTCAGCAGTCGTCAGGTGACCAGGTCTGATGGTTTAATTCCATGATGAGGTTCCGTACCGGCATATGACATATTCCACTTAAGACTTAATATTAACTACCAAGTAAATCATGATAAACAATATTTTCGTAGAAGAAAACATTAATTGGTTATTGCTTATTGCCAAATTTCCATTTACAAATGCGTCGAGTTTTCCAGGATTAGCCGATATTTAGAGTAAGTTTTAGTTAGGCTTTCCTATGATGTGCAGGGTGTTTGGCCAAACTTGGTAGATATGTAGCCACCCTATTGCTAATATATTTTTTTAATAGATCTGTATCCTAAACGTAACTTGTCATAATAAGTCACAAACTCTACCGAAATAATGAATTGTGAACGGACATTGCCAAATATAAAAGATATTACACATAAAAAAATCTGGGACGTTTATGGCACAGCTCTAGTAATGAAATATATTCAAAACGGGTCTATAAGCCCGCTAACGAATCCTTAGCCAAACACCCTATATAGAAATATTTAGAGTACACATGCCATAACGTTTTTCTTGAGACCTGGGCCCTAGTGCAGCAGGCGACTTTGTTAGTACTTAGCACTTGGCTTTATTTGAAAAGTGAAAAATGCGTTGCACCTGAAAGATTATGTGACTTTACAACTTTCTTGTACTTTGTACAATAGGGGCAAAAGAGTGGAAAATTTTAAAAAAACCCATGACTGCATGGAGTTAAAGAGAAAAGGCACATTCTATTTCGATCTTTCGCAGGCAACAAATGATTAAATTAAATATTTAAATATTTCTACGAAACATTTCAAAAGTTAAATTAGTCTGGCAGTAGCTGCTCGATCAGGAGATTTTTCTGGATTACGTTAAGCCACCACAGCAAGGTTTTAATGTTCAATTTTGTGATTAAAATCATCTTCAATATCTTGGTGACCTACATTGATAGTCACATATATTGCATAGGCGCTTTTTTAAGAAAAGGAATCCATCCAACGAAACAAAACTCTTCATCGCATAATTTCTTCACTTAAAAAAATTATACTTCTCTTCATTTTAATGATAAGTTTATCCTTCCAAAATATATGTTAAGCTTGTCAAACAATTTTATTGGCAAAAGAAAGAAGTTTATTTGCCATTTATGTTTGAAATACCATACGACAATTAATAATAGTAAAACGACTTTTTGTGGTTATTGCTATCATCGCCACATAATCTGAAATCATTTCCCCCAGAGACGGTTTAAATTAATATTACATTATTGTTCCAAGAGCTTGCGAAAGAAAAACGAAGTACAATATTTAAAAAACATATTGCTGCAACTTTGAAGCAAACTATTGTATGTAAGTAAATCGGAAAAGGAATTGTAGTAGCTTTATAGCTATTCACATAAGAAAACGAGGGGTCAGTTGGTGTTTAATCACTCGGTAGAAGATCGCTCTATAAACAGGCACCTCCACCCAAGTCAATTACAAATTTATGACATTGGAAGCCAATCTGTTTACGTAAGATATATCCCGCAATTAAAAAAATCCGCTTTTAGCTAAACGATTATTTTTAGAATTTTATGCTCAACATCGAACACTGCGTGTGTGTATACAAATACATACGTTATGATGAATAGGACTGAATGGTGTACATATTACAACGGGTAATTAAAAATTCGTGGGCAGTATTTTATCTCTGTTTTTGCAATTAATCTGTATGCCCTCACGGTTTATAAATAAAAGCAAGAATAGTAGTTTATATCAAAATTCTCCTACTGGAAGATGTTATACATCCAAAAGTTTGATAGTCCACACTTTAGTCACGAGTTTGTTTTCGAATGTTTAATGAACGAGTCGCTAGAGGTTTATCAACGTATTGCTTACTATACTTTCTTGTGCTTTTTTTACTCTCTACTTTAAAATACCCAATTATGCACTGATTAAGTGTCCACATCATTACCTACGGTCGGCAGAAATTTCCGATAATTTGGGAAATAAACGTCAGTGAAAGACTTGATTCATTTTAATAAACTTGAAATTGTTTTACCGCATAACTCACATATCTTTATCCTAACCTAAAATATGAATGAAAGAACTTAAAACTAAAAAAAGTTAAATGTTGTGAAAAAAATTTTGTTATTTGTCTTTATTACTTTTTCTACAATACTTCAAAGTGCACAATAACTGATATGACTGCATGTGAACCTTGGACGTTTTGAATAATTAATTTATTACCACTTATAATTTCAATAAAAATTAGGTCTATTCAACTAACCAAAACTAATCAATTGTTATAGACTATTTTTGTTAATTATTCAATTAAAGTAATAAAACGCGTCGATTTCACTAGGCACTGGATTGCTACAAGCTCCGGTTTCAATAAGAAATTTGCAATGCAATAAACACACGCACAGTGAGACAATTCAGACGAATTTTAACTATTTAAGACGAGACTTTGACAATCGGCCCATAAAATATGGGTAGTGTCAGATAAAAGCAAAATGTCATGGCGATCTTGATAATTAGGAATAAATTATTTCTGTCAAAGGAGATGTTTTATGTATTCCTAAAATGGCTTTCCACATTTTGCTACTAAAATACGTGAATAGCTAATAAAATTGGTGTTCAACATTTGATTAGTAATCAATAAAAAACAATAAAGATAAATGACAACATTTTATTTTTATTTTAAATATTAGAATAATAAATTTTAGAAAATAAATTTAATTATTGTCTTTGCTAGGACACTCGATACCATTTAGGGAACATATTAATGGTATATAGGAATATTCATCTTTCACAAGCTCGTGATCAAATTCATTGGTCAAACTACTCCATGTCCTCCATTTTTGCATAATTTTGCTTTCCTAATTTTGCTATTAGTTTTTTTGTTATTATTTTTTATCACTTTTCCAAGAGAAACTACAAAACGTGCAATGGAAGGCAATCGATCTTTGTTCTTGCCAATGAGACTATTTTACACAAATTATGCTACGAAAATATGATCTATCGGAAACACAATCAATGTCCACTGATAAAAACACACTTTTAAGCTCCCCTAAATCCACTATCACATACATACAACAGCAAACTCCCAAGTTAAAAATTTCTCGATCTACGTTACCACCCAACAGAGACGCGCAAGGTTCGAATAGTTACTGCAAATCATATTTTTAAGTTAAGACATTAGCCAGATATAGTTTAAAAAATATTAAAGCGGCTATGGCCACTTTCGTACATTTCCTTAAAAGGGATCGAAATTGTATAACCAGATTGAGTAAGGCTATATAGCGACCCGATTTCTTTAAGTACATAATTATTTTAACGAACATTTTGTTTTTATTATATCGGATATAGAATAATATTAATAATAATTTTATTCAAGTTGCATATAATTTTTAAAAGCTTGCGGGAAAGAACAAATAATGAAATTAGTCAATGAAATTTGAACAAAGTAGAAATCAAATTATAATTAGCAATTTTTTATTGATTTCACTTTTTTTTGGTCTAGTATACAGGATGGTGCAGTAGTCATTATTATTATTTAAATGTTTCAATAATTGCTCCATAAATTGTATAAGGTTTTTCATAAAAGATAAATAATATATACAGGTAGGCGTCGCTTGAGCCAGACAGGACGGTACATGTGAATTGTCTGTATGCCTGACATTTTGTTCAAATGTGCTAATATGATTTGGTGTTTTCAAAGGGTAATTTAGCCCTAATAGATAAATTATTAGCAAAGAGTACTCAAAAACATTTCTTTTAATATTTTATCCAAATTAATCAATTATTTTTTATTTCTAAGTCAGTTTTTACATGTTGGTAGCTATAGTGTTGGGAATGGTCAATTGACCACTTCTTAATTGACAAGTCAAATTCGATCAAAATGTTTTAAATAATGTCCTGCAATTGTAGAGTCTGTCAAGGAATATCTGAATACGATACTTGGCGTTTAGGGAATCCCAATAAAAAATGTCCACTCTATTTAGTTCTCAGAACGACGTGACGGCAACGTAACGTACAATATAAGTAAACATAAATAAATAAATATAAATTTGATTTTATTTCTAAAATTATTTTCTGTCAATTGACCGGTCAATTCCACAACACTAGGTAGTTACTTACCCACTAGAATAGTTGCAGATAATAAAATTGGGCCATAAATGTAAAAATAAATAAATAAATAGGTAAATAAGTAGGTGCCTTTTTATTATTTTTTTCTTTGAAAGTTTATCTTTTTGTGTATTTTTTTAACTGCTTTTTTTTAAACTTTCCCATTTTCACTATTGATGTATTAAGTAGTAGACGTAATTCAATTTTACCCGTAGGTACCCAATTATAGAATTGAACTTGTCTCAATTTATTATCAAAATAATAGTTGTGCTAAGGACGATGCTCGAATTTTTAATGCTATTCATCCATAGTAAGAACAAATAATAAATAATAGACTCTTATATGGGTAGGTTAATTCAAAAGTTTGAAGCTACTGGGTACGTCTTTAACACCAAACACCAACGCAGGCGCACCCTTACAAAATTCAGCTTTTAGAAAGGCAGAAATTTTCGCGAAAATGCTCCTTAGGCCTAAACGGGTGGGTAAACAGGCATAACAGTCGCTAATGGAGAGACTCATATACCCACTGGCTTACCCAAGCGCATGCACAACACTCACAAAGAATGAATGTTTGGGCAATGATACTTGGCCACTGCATGATTGGGTCAATTTCTATCTCAGATAATACTAACGAAAAAATGTATTTACTATTTTTGGAAAACGAAATCGACAACCTAATAAGCGGTTGAAACTGATCCACAGCATAACATCAATAACCCACATTTTCAGCAAAATGGTACTCCGCCTCACTATAATGCTTTTGTGATAGAATTTTTAAATAATAAACATGAGATTTTTTTAAAGGGATATTTAAGACGTGAAGTGTTCCTAACTAGACCAAGATTTCTGCAATTTCTGCAAATAAAAGTAGATGAATACAGAAAAATAATTTCAGGAATGTTGGAAAATGTCAAAAGAGACTTTGAACAAAGGCATTAGTACTGCATGAAAGAAGATGGTGTCCACTTTGAGCATTTGGTTTAAATTGTTTGGTACTTACTTCTGTAAAGAAATAAAAATACATCATTTTTAAAAATCATGCATTGCACTGAACTTATCTCGATGAACTATCTCAAAAAGCTAATTACGGCGTATGAAAACAGTACGAAAATTTTTAAATTTTTTGAAAATTGTATGAAAAATTTCTTCTTGTTTACTCCATTTTAACCTTTGAAACAATAACTTAAAAACTAATCGACAAAATTTTCACATTATTTTTATTGTTTTTTATCTAAATTTAATCAACTTTTTTTAGATTTTTAAAATGAGTTGCCACTTAACCCGCCTTACTTATTTCAATTGTAAAGGTAAAAAGGGAAAATTTTCAAAATAGACAAAATGCAACAATGCTAACAAAATCGTTTCTGCGTATTTTTTTTAAATATTATTAGATAAAAACAACGTGGAGCCTTTTATAATTTCCACCCAGTATAACAAATTTACTCGAACGTCGTTCGTTCTACGAAGATACAAAGAGATATACTGTAACTCAGACGCCTTTATAATTTGAAACTATATAAGACGCAATTTAATTTCTGTATAATGTATTTTTTGTATAAATATTAATAACAAAAAAGGGTATCCTACCGGGACGCCTATAGCACACCATTTTTATTGTTGGTGAATGGATAACAACAAATACACCCCATAAATTCCCCAAACTCGCGTGGTACTACCTGCACTCATTGAAAAGAAAGAATTTTGCAACCAAATCAATGCCAAACAATGAAACTGACTTAAGTATTCGTTGAGTCACGTCAGGTTTTATTGAAAAAACCACAGTTCCTAACCAGACGGAGCAATACTTACACATCATCATCGTCAAAAACTGCCTAATTATATATTCTCTATATAAACTTTTTTGTTTGGAGGAATGCTGAAATTCTGTGATATCATTCTTAATATAGTTTATTAAAAGCAATCAAATCCAAAGGTAAGAGCAATTTTCAAAATGACGAAAAATTGGAAAACCACAATGGGGTTTCCATATTTTTCTGCATAATCAAATGCTTTTGTTTATTACTGGTCTTTAACAAAACTCTTAAGTTGTCCACTTAAAAATACACATAAATAAGTATGAATATGAACACTTAAAAAACGTAAATGAGGAAAATAAAAACAAAAGCGTAATGAGGGATGTATATACTTATAAAGAATAAAATAAGAGTTTCACTTCCGTTTCAGTTAAGGACGCCGAAGTAAATTTCTTGGCTGTGATCCATAACGTTTCAAAAAACGTGCCCAAATAAATTAACTCCAGTGGCTGGATGACATATTCGAAAATAGAAAAATGAGGCTGAACATTTCAATGGACCCAATGCTAATTATAATCTTTAAACTCTAAAAATTATATTATTATTTAATTACGATTCAAAACGGGAAATTTAAGGGGGATTCTACTCAATGAGTTAATATTAAAGCTCGTATAGCATTTTTTCAAAAACTTAAATAACGGATTTGCAGACTATAAAAAAATACACTTATTACTAACATTCTTTTGTATTATCAGAGCAAATCTGAATTAAAATCAATAATGCCAAAGGGGTTGCCTCTCTCGCCACTATTGATCGAGGAAAAAAGGTTTATAATACTCGTTACTCTGTAATGAACACTTTGCAAGAAAATAGCCGTTTTTCATTTCCATGTACTGCCATTCCTTATAGCTTTTTTTCAATTATTAAAGCAAGCTTTATATTTTAATTAATATAGTAGTTAAACAGTTAATAGTTTTAAGCGAGGGGGAAACCACCTACCAAAACTTCGATAAATATTTCCAAAAAATTTCGCTTTATTTCCCCTACTACTTCGTATTACCAATGTATTTTTTTACTCTCGTGTGTAAAATACCTTATTATACACCGATCTAGCGTGCGAGAAGCGTTACTTTACCACGTCAGTTTCGTTTCCCAAAGAAGCTCGCGAGTCAAATGCCGTCTACCGCACTTGTTGCATAATACCCATATTTCTCAAAAATTTTTGATATGAAAAAACTGACCTATAATAAAATGTTTTTTTACGGGGTAATTTAATAATTTTAATACTTTATGTAAAATATATTTATAACAATCGATTTTGAAGACTTATTTTTAAATACTGTTTCTCTCAATAGTGTCTAAATGACAAACAAAAAATTAATTCCGATATAAACTAGGTACACCATTTGAATAAATTATATAGTGTAACAATAATACTAATATTAATAATATTTACAATCCATTTATTAATAAAATAAATTACTGTTATAAAAATAGACCTCGCACGTTGTTTTTTATTCATTATTAAATTATTTATTAAAAAGTAAGATTAGATGATATAAGCCGTTTTAATCGATCTGAAGCAGATTTGGTAAGGGTGGTAAAGTTGAGAAATATAAATTTTAAAAAATTATACTTTTAAAGAGAAGTATTAAATGAAATTCCTAAAGGAGCTACAATTCGGCTCTTCTTTTCATACAAGAATTTTAAGGGTAGATGATCCCGAAGGCAAGGGGTAAAACTCTAGATATAGGGTGGTATAACGAAAAAAACTTGTTTTTCGATTTTGTCGTAAAGTTCTTTCAAGGCCATGGGCCACCCAGAATAATGTCAAATTAGAATTTTATAGAGAATCTTAAACTACATAAATGCATACGAAATTTTCACTAATAGTAAAAAGAAATTTGCTTGCTTTACACTGACGACAGCAAAGCGTTACCCTCATTGGACTACCGACTAAGAAAGAGTTCCTTTGAATTAGGCAGCCTATGAACTGGACGCTGAAAATTCCCACTACACTCAACAAGAATTTAGAATCTACTATGGAGTAACCATTTAGCAGAATCTAACGACTTCTAGTGGACAAAAGTGGAATCAGTGGCTCGTTTCATGTCTACAAGGCGTGCGTTGAAAAATTTATTCCCGGTACAATTTAAGTGAATTTTCGAATTAAATAATGCCGTTTCTGATAACTGATTCTGAGAAATAAATATTTTGCGATGGTCCTACATTAGATAGGTATGTAAAAAATATTGTTATACAATTATGTAAGGATTATATTTTAAGGTTACCTTTTAAAACGAATTGGGCGTCCATTTCTTTGGTAGAAACTTTTCGGATTCAACGAAATGAAAGAAAAACTGTTTTTTTTTTCTTATGGCACGTTCTGTATTTCCTCCTCATGAACCATTTAAATGCTGATTTCAAAAGTTTATAATAATTATGGTTATCTTCTATTATTAGGTCATAATAAAGGTATAATAATTTTATAAGAAAATGTTTTTTTTCTTTACTACCTTTTCCGCATTGTACTCTTCAAGTTTTGTATTAAACTTTTTTTCTAAACTCTAAAATAAATACTTTTAAAAGAAGCGTCGGTACCCATATTTATATCGCCTTTAAAAGCTTTTTTATTTGTGATTTTTCTTTGTTGGATGTTTGTGATGGCTAAAAGAGATAGAAAGGCTGATGAAGAAATTCAAGATGCAATAAAGGCTGTTATAAATCATAACATTTCCATAAGACCATAAGAAGTATTGTCAAAAGTTACAAGTATTTCGAACTCTTTAATAGGTGATTGGTTAAAAAATACAAGACAAAAAATGATAAAAGCGGAAGAAGAAGGAAATAAATTGGGAGAATACGGGTATCAAGAGCAAAAAATTTACGTTGAAAAAACAATACAATACCAACTCAGATGGATTTTAACGAATATTTAGCTCAACCAAAGCGAAACGAATACTTTTTTATTTAAAACAATTCGAGGCATCCAAAAAAGGAAAATTGTTCGTTTCATTATTGTTATGCAGACGTGCTTACATGGAAAAAAGTTACCAATAGGTACGGAATAAATGATTAATACATTTTATATAGTTTGAGGTGCGGGTTTTAATATTTTTACCAATTTACCAAAAATTTATTAAAATAGTTGCTTATACTATGGTAAAGGAAGAATAAACGTTATAGGGCGGTTAGGTTGTATGAAAATCCAATATCATTTCAATGCTTTCCGCAATATTTCCTATATATGGTATGGTATACATAGTTTACAATTATTGTCTTTAGTTGTAGCTCCACGTTAGCTTTTACCAGTTTATTTTGTATTTTATTTATAAACAGATGTTTCCTATAGACATACGCAGCTGCCCAATAAATATCACAAAAAGCTTACCTAACTAGACTAGTTCAAATTATTTATTACATAATACATATAAAGAAATAAATTTAATTCTTGCTAAATCTTCTATATTGAAAAATACCTTGGTGTAAAGTAATTTAGACTAATAGGTATAAGTTTTATTGCTTTATTTTACAGAATTTCTAGATTTTGTACTAAATGTCTTATGTGAAGTTTTATAAGACATGATTTCCTGCGCCAATAACATACTGGAGATTCATTAAATTTACCTTCTTTTTGTTCTTCAAAATCCTAATTCGACTTTTGCGATATTTTGGCACTGAATATATTTCTAGGAAAAATTCTTTAGTATCCATTTGTGAGAAATCGACTTGATAACGCACCAAACCATAGGCAACAAACAATGTTAATACCCCCAAATACTTCAAACTGGGTAGAAGTTTACGCTTATTTTCTAGTATCGTTGAAATTCTCGAAATAAAAACTTTTGGCGTTGACTGATGAAACAGAAAAAATTGATAAAATCTAATGACAGACAACAATAGAGAAACAATACTACAATTACAAATCGAACGCAAGTAGTTGTGTGTTATTTGCAATGCCATAAACACGTTTGGAGGTTAGGTTCTGTTATTAGTACTATTAAATAAACTTACCTAAATCATGGTCCATGTCGCCCCGTTTCTTTATATTTTTGAAGGAGTTACATCACAAACACACAAAAATTCTGAGTTAAAAATATACCCTATTTGGAAAAACCGCTGGTATGTACAACAGAAAAATGTCAACGCATTTTGATTATCAGCGCGGTTGTCATATTTACTATCGATTTCGAGATTCCAACAATGAATTGTTAGCAATGGGACTTATTTTTAGTTGATGTGTTAAGTTCTTAAAAGTGAAAGGTATTTTTCTTGATTATACAAATCGCTAGCCCTTTCAGGCGCACTACGTAAATAAAGATAATATTGTTTTTGTTGACGCTATCGTTATAGTTGTCGCTTTTGTAGGGTTATATAAAATTAGAGTAATGTTGTTAACAGTGTGAAACGAAGTGAACGGATACAAAATAGAATTAAGCTCTTGATAGGAGCAGACAATATTAAACTAAGATTAAAATATGTTAGCTATAGTCAATTGGACAAATTATTAATTGAAAACACAAATAAGTAACGGACGGTTTTAAAATTAATACAAGTTAATAAAATTGAAAACGAAAATATATTATTTTTGCGTATGTAGCTCAACATTTGACAACGTCGGTCAGAAAAGAAGCGAAACGACCTTGCGAATATTGGATTGGTGACGAGGGACGATGGTAGTGGCGATTTACCTGGAACAGATAACGTAAATCTGAAGTTTCAAATATTTGCGCTGTTGCCTTGATTGATTAGGGTGGAAATTAAAACCAATTTTGGATGAGGAAAAACAGGCTGCTTAACCGCAAAACAAGCAAAAATAAAGTTTTAAATCTGGTTGATCTGAAAATAATAAAGTGGTTTGTTTTCAAATGGAAGTACCTTGTTATAATTTTATGGTATTTAATCTAAAAAAGCATTGAAATTAAGGGAATCAAATGATGACAGCGAAACATGGCAAAAAAATCAATCGAGTACTACGCTATTTACTATCGGATGACAATTAGTTATAAATTATATTGTCAGTTCATTTACACAAAAACTACTCAAATTAGTTGAATTTCTAAAAATGGAACTAATTTCACCAACAACATTTTGACATTTGCTGAAAATGTCCAGATGAAGTTGTTTTATTCAGTGTTAGTGTTTTCTTCATTATTTCGTTTTTTTTTTTACGAAAACGTTGTATAGACACGAGATCATTTTTTTGTATTAAGATATCAATAACAAAAATTACTAAATTGGCAAATATTGATTTCCAAACTGCTAACCAATGTTTCTGTAGGTCTCGATTGTTTTTTTACCATTTTTTGCCGTCCTGGCATTTTTATAAATGAAAAATATTTTATTAGCAATATTTCTAAATCTATAACTTTTTCAAAAAACCTTACACAAAGTCGCCCTTTTTGAAATGTTGGATGTTGGATTTCAAGGCCTGAATGAGAAACAAAATATAACATCAAAATAGAAATTCTATTATTTACTATAGACGTTTGTCTAACAAGTGACTATCATTAAATGCCTAGTACTAATTGATCTAGATTATAATACTGATAATAAAAATAACTAGTAAACAAGATCTAGAATTATATTAAGTTCAAAAATAAATATTCGTATTTATGTTATCAAATATTTCACATTTGATAACCTAGTGGCGACACCTCAAAAGGCAGGTATTAATGTAACATAATTTAGTCTCATTAGCTAAACTTAAAATTTTAGCACTAGGATATATTTATCACTTTTTACTGGAGCAACAGACTTTGAAGCTTGTTCAAAGTCAAAAAGTTGATTTCCTATGTTCCTCTGATTACCAAAAGACAATTACCAATAAGTAATTGAGGTTAGAAAGTCAACGCTACGCAGATCCGACTTATTTTAGTAACAAAATCACTTGCGGCAGTAGAAGATGTTACGAAAATAAAAATAACTACCATATAAATTTTAATACTAAGACGGTTATTCCCAATTTTCCTAACCGCAGCGTTCTGCAGACCGAAATGATAAAAGCTGATGACCTTCGCGGATACTTTAGTATACCGAGTGGCCACGCTCAAATTTTGAGCGGTTTCGAGTTTCCATTAATTAATAGTTGATAATTGACATTCCAAGAAATTTTGTATAATCTACTAATCTACAATGTAAGTTGAATTCTGCAGATTACAAATTATATTAATTCATTACTCCTCAACAAACGACCCATTTACAAATTTCTTGAGATTAGTTGACTTTGTATTATTTGAGAGTTTCCATTTTGTTAATTAAGTTTAGTACAATTTATTTTAGCAAAAATCAACAAATAACAAATACCGCAATATTGAAGTGCATTATCGATGTTAGGATGCTAGAAATGTGTGGCATATTGGCAAAATAAAACACAGAATCAATTGTTTTAACAGTATAGTGATGAAAAAGTGAAAAATTCCAATTAAGGACAAAAATTATTTGAAGAAAACAAATATGAATAGCTTTATAGAAAAATAACCTTTAATGAAGTTGGTGTGACCTTATCTAATTCTCCATTAAAGCTCAAAAGAGGTCGCGAAGTTAAAAATTCAATGAAGTATGCGAAAAGATACAAAATGTTGCGAGTATTTGCCGAGTATAGGCAAGACAAGTGAAAAAAACCAAACCATGATTCAGCAGAAACTTTGGTTAGTTGAAGCAGCAAGGGCGTTCTGAAAGCTAAGAAAAATGCTTTTATCAAATACCGCTACTGAACTAACAGCAACTTGTTGACTATACAATTAAATAATATTTTTTTCTTTAAATTTACTTAATATCTTATAGCATGTTTTTTAACTTATAGTTTAATATAGAAATACGTATACGAGTCGAACTATAAAATTTCTTAGCATGTTTAGGTTATATACTGTTAAAGTTATTTGTACTAGCAGTAATTAGGTTTTCTATACGTTTATTTGCTTGTTTATTTTTTTATTATCTAAAGACAGTCAGTACTTTAAAATGTGTAATTTGATGAATTTGTCAATAAAATAAAATACTATATTTATTTCTTCCTTGTATTGATAAAGTGACCTCTGTGTACTACACCGAATCTAGACGCACATCATTATATTTAAAAAATTTAAAACACATTCGTTAAGAAAATTCGACCACAGCTTCCGATTTTATCAAAATTGAAAATGTACTCCTTTTGTTTATTTTATATTTGAACTGTACTATATCCCTTTTTCCGCCTGGTTTCTGCATGGTTTTCGTTATAAAAAAACTCAAAGACAATTTAAATTTTCTACCCAAATAGTGGTAGATGGTGTCTAAAAAATACAAAAAATTAGTTTCGTTTGGTTTTACCGGAAGTTGTACTTGGTTTCTCTGCTAAAAAATTGTAAAACATTATTTTGATGCTTCAGAAAATAATAGGAACTATTTACGAAAACGAAAAATCTTAACACCCGGTATATAATATTTACGGAACGTAAAAATTGCTTATTATGTTTTTGTTTGGGTGCCAGTATACATTGCATACGATTTCCAATGTATTCGACATTGTCGGGTTAGGTTTTAATCAGAGTTATGAGCAAAATTTAGTTTCAATAACGATTAAATTCATTTAAGTGATTATTGTAAAACAATAGGGTTTTGTGAAAGATGGTAATCTTCCTTACACTCTTGGGCTGGACTATTTTAATCCAACCAACGCTCGGAGCTCCTCCAGGTAAGATCAAATTTTATAAAATATCGAAAAATTTTATAGGAAACAGTTAGTTCTCTTTCAATCTTCTTTAAATGTACAAATTTTCTGAAACTAACCAACCCAACTTTCTTTTTAGTACACCCTAATTTGAAACAATACGAATCAAATTGCATAGATTGTCTAAACTGAACTATTTTAAATTAAATTTAGAAAAGAAACTAACGTAAAAAATGTAATACAAAAAAGTTAATTTGTAAATTAAAAATGGTTTTTTAAGCTAGTCGTTACACTTGCCTTTTATTTTGCTATCGATACAACATATCTAAAACATTATTATAAATATTAATAAGTCACTTAATTAATTTATATTTATATATCAAATAACGTAATTATAGTTATAATAAAATTAAAAAAAGTAAATTAATAAATTAATTATGTAGATTTATAATCAAATAAATATACAATTCATACTCACTTTATTACAACAGGGTGACCCGTTTATCATGGAATCTCTAAAGAATATAAAAAAAGTAGGAGGGATGTTTGGATTCACGTTTAAATTTTAATTCGATATACATTATTTAAAATAGAACACCATGTTGATTCGAGTATTTTTGAATTCCTCGGCACTTTCTAGATCCTACTTCTCCTACTCTTACTACTATTGTGTGTTGTTATTTTAAAATTAAATAAATACAGAATGATCAAAAAGTGAGAATAAAAAAATCATAAAAGTCATTTTTTTAAATGGGAATATCGTAATGTCACTTTTTATAAAGTTTCCTATTTCAAAATAGAAATTAGAAATAAAACGTTTTCTTTATTATAAGAACGCTGTGACGACGAAATGTGACAAAAAAAAACAAACGAGCACTACAGCAACCATAACGCATCCTATTTATACAATAAAAAATTATGTAAAATATATCTAAAAAAACAAAATTATGGAGAAAATATTAATAGTAAATACAACAAATTAAAAAGGCAGTTTTTTATTTGCAATAATCAGAAAAGATATATTGAAATAATATTTTTTTATATAATTATATATGTATTTTATAAAAATAAATTTTCAAAAAAAATTTTTTTTCTATTAACCGTTTAAAACAGTGTTTATTGTGGGTCTTTGTCTAAACATTTTTGGTAAAATATATAAAACTTAAAGAAACCGTGAAACGACAGTAAATATTAGGTGTAATTTCTTTAGTGTCCGATTGATTGTACTTCTGCCATATTTGACCAATTATTAGCCGGTTGCCATTTTTACAATGGAAAAACGTATTGCTAATATTTCTAAACGCTACAACTTTTTGAATTAGAAAACCTTATACAAAGTCAACATTGTTTATAATGCCTAATATGGTAAAATTATAAAAATAGGGCGTCTCCATTTGAAAAAAATTACTTCCAATGATCTTTTCCGTTAAATTTTTGTCAGTTTTTTTGGCAGCTCTATGTGTATTTATTTCTAATATATCAATACATTCCACTAAAGTATAGATATCCTTCTGCATAACGCACATAAAAAAAGGCTCTAATATGCACCCGTATATAATCTTTACAGATTTTGAGATAAGTTGTTATCATACAATAAACGAGCCAAGTTAATCAATATATTAATTATTTGATTAGTTAAAATGGCTTTTAGACGTCGTAGTCAGACTTGATACTGACTTAAAAAATACAATACATAAAAGGTAGTTAATTTATGTTTCTACGAAAATAATTTAATGTTTGATTGTTAGACTGGCCTAAAGTGTGTCCCGAAATTATATCAAAAACAAGATGGGGAGCGCGTACACCCATAGCCGTGGACTATGGAAGAGTGCCCACTCCAAATATTGTTATACATCACACAGTGACTAACGAATGCAGCACGGAATCCGCCTGTATGCAATTATTAAGAAGCATACAGAACTTTCACATCGACACCATGGAGTTTCAGGACATTGGATATAAGTGAGTAAGCGCGTGATTTTGCGAATGATCATTCGGATGCTACATAGAGTGGCTCTTGGTTAGCCTTATGACTCATAATGGTGTGACAGTGTCTATACAGGGTGTCCAGAAATTAGCGAGTCACACTATAACAGCATATTCTACGTCAAAAATAAGTGCTTAAGTGCTGGATTTTTATGTAAACATATATCGAGAAACACAAAAATGGATTTTTATTAATATTTCTGAAATAAGTTGAGAAAAAGTTTTCACATTGTCTTTGAAGTTTTTTTAGTTCAGTTTTTGCTAAGTATGTTATGTTATGTCAAATTAATATATATATTTTTAAATAGTGATAAATAAAAGTCACACTATTGCGTCGGTCTGTATGTCATGCACATGTTGCTCACATCACTTTTCCTTTTTTAAGTTTTGTGATAGGAGGTGACGGGCAAGTGTACGAGGGTGCTGGATGGCATAAAGTAGGAGCTCACACCAGGGGTTACAATACAAGATCGCTGGGCATCGGTTTCATAGGCAATTTTAGCGGTAAATGAATTAATTCCTTTCCAAAAATCACAATGAAACAACAGAAAAAAATCCTATCCTTTGTAAACCTATCAAAATATAATTGCAAAATTGGTGCATGCGCCAGACTTAGGACATACCCTTTTAGATAAACTACCAAACCAAAAAATGTTGACGGCGCTAAGAAATTTTCTGCAGTGCGGCGTGGAACTGGGTGAAATTGAAAGCGACTATAGGCTGTTCGCTGCAAGACAAGTTAGCAGCACGCTAAGCCCGGGAACCAGATTTTATCATGAGTTGAAAAACTGGCCACATTTTGCACCGTCTCCATAAAAAACAGTTTATTAAACAACGCATTCTCTATAAATTAGCCTTTTTAAGGTAACGTGTAATAATTTAAGTAAACATAATTTTTTTTTGTAGATGTATTTTTTTACATTTATATCAGCGTGCTTATCTCTGAGGAGCGTTTAGCCTGCCAGTGAACTTGGCTCTCGATTTTTTATGAACGATGCCTTCGTGTGCATGTAAATGACAAATGTGATGATTGAATAGTATATATTATGCAACAAGCGCGGTAAACGGCATCCGAGACAAGAGTTTATTTGTCACGAGCGGAGCGATTGGTTAATAAACGAGTGACTTAAATAGTTTACCAAACGTGTTGCATAGTATACTTTTTCTACGACCGTTAGTTTTTGAGTACTTTTTGCAAACAACACTGAAACATTTACTGACATGACCGTCAGAATTGACAAATGTCAACATTCAAGCCGTGCGGTAAAATCTCCGAAAAAATCCGACTGCTTCCAAACCAGTGCAGTATTATCCCCGAAATGTCCAAAGTGGCTTAGATCAGTGGGACATGAAAAGTCACGTGGTAAAGTGACGCTTCCTGCACGCTAGTACGTTTGTAATTAATTATTTTACAGAAGGGATTATAAAAAAATTAGATTCTCAATTTTTTTTGGTTAGTTTTTGGTACTTTTGTGATTCTGATTAGACGCAAGTCTCACTTTTATGCAGTTTATTAACGGATTTTTAAAGGGCTGTTCCAAGTGTATGATAATGCTTAAATAAAAGTAGTTAAAAAAAAGTTAATTTTCTAGAAAACTGCTGATTTGATTTGGACAAATATTTTTTAAATTGAAGCTTAAATCGTCGGAAACAATTTAAATATGAAAAACATTTTTATTAGCGTGAATGTTCGATTTAATTTTTTTGTTTGCCAACTGCCGCTCTTACCCATGTCAGGACCAGAAAATGCAATTAATACTCTGTGTCGTGACTATAATGACGTTTATCAAACTTGTATAATGTATTTATTTCGTTGTCATCTTTTTTTTTGGCAAAACACAATTGAAAAATAGATTCCTTGCTTTTATTTGCTAGAAGTAAGCAGTTAAAGAAAAATCCTACTCGGAACAACTTTTTGGATCTGATAGATATTCCACATTTATAGCTTTGTTCTTAGAAAGCAATCACAAATCGGTTCTCGATCGACTCACAAATAGTTTTAGTGCGCAAATTATAATCGATCAGAAACATCTCCTAACAGTGGCCATTTGGTCCCATTCCACTGTTTTTCGTAAAATTTAAAACTACTGAATACATTTTGAGTTCCAAAGAAAGCACTTAACTAAATAGGAGACGAGAATTGGGTCACTGTCACCAATCGGAAGATTTTGTACCATCTTAGTTTGTTGCCATTGGAAGGTCTGACGCTCATCTCATCAAATATTATATTTAATATTCATGAACCTTTAAAATATTAAGATTGACGAGAGTTTACATTAACATTAAAAAGATTGTCAACCTTTAGCTTTTCATTTATTTATTTGAAATCAAATATGCACATGTGCATTACAAATGTCAGTTGTGTCTGTTGCTTTATGCTCAGATTTTAGACTGAAAAATAAATTTTGGATACTTGCTATTTTCTGTAGGAAAGTTTAAAAATTGAATTATTTACTATAAAGAAAGAGAACTTCTCCAGCATGTGCCGTTAATTTTTAATTAATTCACTAAAGGGCACGGTGAAGCCTTGTTTCCTTAATTTTAATATTATATTAGTTACAAATTAATGTTTCTTTACTTTTATTGTGTATTTCTTTGCTTTTTAGTTTGTATATTGTACAGGTTTAAGTTAAGTAAGGAAATATAACTTAAGACATTTTTGTGATCCCACATTTTTATGGAACGCCCTGTAGAATAGGAAGTATTTTTCAAATGTTTTTTGTATTGGTTTCTATTTCAATAGACTTACAATATAATATAAGAAAGAATTTCGGCACTGTCCATTTAGAGAAATAGTTTATTAAAATATACATAAAAAAATTAAATCACAAAACATTCAGTAAGTACCATCGTCATCCGCAAAAATTTCACGACACCTGGGATGATGTATTTTCGTACTTTATATACACAGTAAATGCAACGACTTGATAGAATTCCCAAATGAATTTGGCGGGCATTTTAATTGACTAACAAATTCTGTATATCCGATGATATGCGGCTGACGCTGGGGGCTGCTTTAGACGGTTCAGGAACGATTCGCGCGCAGGACTTTTTGTGCCAATGCCAGTGCAGCCTCTGACAGTTTCGATCGCAATACTGCACCACTTTACATTTCGAACACTTCTTTGACGGTTTCTCTTCACCGCAAGTGTCGCACGTCGGTACATTATCGAGAAAACCGCGTTGTCCATTTATAGCAGCCGTGACGACGCTTAAAGCGGAGGGCGCTTCCTGGCCCGCCAAACTAGTCACCATCTGTCTAAACAAAGTCGTATCTCGGAAAGGATACTCCCTTAAACAGTCCATGAGGAAATCATTCATAAATTCGTAACTGCCGTCTTTACCTGGCTTCAACAGTTTTCTGGTAAATATTTCGGTCACGTCGATTTTCTTGTCTTCAGTCAACGTTCCGTTCGACTCTTTTTTTGCCAACTGTCTCTGCCTAAGCGTCACAATCTCTTTGAGGATGTATGCCAAGTAATGAAACTTGAAGGACATGACCTCGTTGGTCTCGGACCCTTTTTTCATTTCCCTCTCGCACATCAGCTCCAACACTTTCTTGATCTCTTGCAAGTGATCTTGAAGGCCGACGAAACTGTACACATTCAAGATAACTTTTACGGGATTTATATTGATCTGCATAATGAACTTGTGAAAACTTTCCACTAGAAACGACGGCAGGAGGGGTTCCTTATCCGTTCCGTTTGAGTGGGTGTAGTGTATTACGTCTTCTTTTGGCACGTAATTATTTATTATCGCGACGCAATTGTGATGTCCTACAAATGCTGCCATTTGCGAAGGTGTCCTGCCTACTGTGTTGGTGACATTGGATTTTGCTCCGCTATTGAGCAGAGCGAGGCAAACGTCGGTACTCCCAGACAGACCGGCAAAGTGGAGAGCTGTATAGTTGTGTTGGTGCTCGCAAAGATTTACATCGGCACCCTAAAATACATATATACAAGTTAAATAAAGAACAATTATAGCGTAAAGAGTAAAAATTTACAAAATATTTAACTTTCTTTACACCCACTTACACAGTCTATTTCAATAGAATGGCAAAAACTAGTACATATGTTGAGGCTAGTTTAAGGACTAGCTGGATACTATATAAACTAGACTTCACGTAAAAAGCAGAAATGGTTTAAAACATGTTAAGGAACGACACCTAAATCACAAGAACGCCCTTTAAAGTAGGAATCACCATATTAAGGAAGCAATATATCTGGTTACATGGCGTCTGTAATATCAAACACATGTAGGTGAAAGACGATAAAAAACGTTTTACTTGCATTATACTATTTTAATGTTTAGTACAAACATATAGTATAGAATATAGAATGTAGAAATTCTCACAGTACAGCATAGATATTTTACATGTCAAGAGTATATTTTTGTACTTATTTCTGACATCAAAATTATTTTATTAGGATCAAGTAATATAAAATGAAATTTTAAGAAGCACTTTATTATTACATTTTTCAAATTATTCATTGGCAGAATATTACATGTGGGCAAAGAAAGTTAGCAACACAAAAATCAATTTGTACTGAAGACAATATTTTACAAGACTTTAGTTAGATGTTTGACCGTAATCTAATTTTGTATGTTTTCTGTGTCGGCACGTATTTGGTTACAACAGAATAATAAAAACTAACCAAATACTTAGCGGCAAATAGAGCAGGCATCATTAAATTAAGGTGAAATATTTAATAACGTTTTACAACAAACTATCCTAAAAAATATTTCACTTTACTGATCATGATTGACGAGTTAATTCTTGCGTTGTATAAATAAACCATCCAAATGTCTAGTTTAAAAACAATAGAACATTCACCGCCCAAGTACAAACCACAAGAAAAGTAGCTACCACAAACTAGCTACTTCTTGGATAATGTGCGAAGTTAATATTTCTAATAATCCATAACCCATTGATTAGTATGTGAACTAATCAATCCAGTTTGGTGAATTTAATTTAGCATAGCAAAATAATTCCTTGTGAGAAGAATAAAATTTTAATTGCATCGTGAAATTCAAACACAAAATAACTTTGCCCGATCTTTTATGTAATATTACATAAGATAACCAAGACGCAACATTAAATATAACGTCACTTATCCATGAAATTAGCCAAAGGGAAATTTACATACTAACCAACAAGTTTGTTATATCATGATACTTGGAAAATTAAGTTCACATTTTATCCAGTTATTGCCGATAGTTTGTAAACACGCCAAAAATACCAGTTAATTTATAAACTTTTCAAGTTCATGGGCATTTTAACCATAACTTATAGACCCAATTTTCACCATCACATATACATAACTTTGTTTTTTTGAAGGAAACACCCTGTAAATTAACTGTGGAGATAAGTTTTTTTTTCAATTTAAAAATATGTCCTTTGTTATATTGCTATTTTTGAAATAAACCAAATTTGTTACTTAACAGTAGAATTTCAAAACTAAACAAAATGTTAAATACCTATATTTGTTAATTAAATATTAAGTAAATCAAAATGATTAAAAAATACAGATTTTTCAGCATACGATTTTCATCAGAATGTATAAACAAATAAGAGGTTAAGAATAGTAAATTATTATGTTACTACATTTTGGTATGATTTGGAATACCCAACTTAGTATCTGTTCTTGCTTCGGTCATTGGGCAATTGTTTTAGTTGAACTGTATACAGCAAATTTCAAGACAAATTTTGAATTAAACCACTGCATAGTAACTTTCTGTAAAAGATTTTGGAAATGCAGTTTTGTTAATTATTTTGTCATTTATATTTTTCTCTCTTTTTCTGCCTTTGCAAATTATTTTTACCTTAGCTTTTATTGCAGGCACTACTGCAAGCTCTCAGTTTTCTAAATATAATTATATTTTGCCGTTTAAAAACAAGGTCTAAAAGACTGTAATTTGTTGATAAAAGATTATTATTATTACTATTACTATCAGATTTAAAACTGAGGTGTAATAATCCATTTGCTAATGATTTATAATTATGAAATGTCAGAATCTTGTGAAATTTTTCACTGATCCATTAGGTTTTTTAGAACCACTCTTACTTTTCTGCATGATATAACTTTGTACTAGTCCCTGAAGTTCAGTAGTTGATTATAGAAGACGTTATGTAATATAATACACACAGATGTGCACAAGATGTTTAACAAAATGCATCAAGTTAGTTTAAATGTGCACAGAACTGGCTGGAATTAGGTAACATGAAAAGAATGTACCTATATATAGTGAATATTTTTAACATGTAAATAAAGTTATTTTGAAAAAATACAAATTATATAACTTACTTTATCAAGCAACATTTGCACAATCTCTTTGCTTCCTTTGTAGGCTCCATGCTGCAATGGTGTCATCAGATTCTCATCCAAAAAATTTACATCTTGAACTTCGGTTAGTAATGTTTTCAGCATTAGCGCATCGTTCTTCTCAATAGCTTCAAAAATTTTCTTTTCTATATCAGAAACTTCTTGGGATTCGCTCATTGTTGCAATGTAGTAACTAGGTTAGGTAGCAATTAGCTTTAAATGGATTGATCACTGAACAAATCTAGTTAAATTACAATTTTCGGTAGCTGTTGCGTTAACTTTTCCAGTAGATTTATGAAACTATATCAGGCCTTTTCCTTTCATTAATATTTTTACGGATTAAATTAGACTGTAAACATTATATGAGGTGCAGTGTTACCACTACAACATGCTCACATCACGCTACGAACAAAGATCGATCAGAGGTATTACTCCTACGTTTCCATGTGAAACAAATGACAGTTTTTTGTTTAAAAAGGAAGTTAATGATGCAAGTTTTTCTACATGTAATTTTCAAAATTATATTTTAAATGAACATGCGACATAACTAAACATAGCTTGAAGTTAAGAACGACCATACACTTCAATGTCTCTAAAATGTGGCCAACGCAACGCAAACAGTGAAATGCACAGAATAGATTTTGTGAAATGCAGTAAGTTTTTCTAACATGTTCACAATAAAAATTATAAACAAAAGTAAAAGAACTTAACTCATTCTTTTCTATGGTTACAATTTCTATTTTTGTTTGATGTTCTTTTTAATAGTAGGAAGAGTTGTCATACCATTACCATTGTCCAAATCTGTTTACATAGGCTACCGCGATCATCCGCGCCCTCGGCTGGTGATTTAAAGGACTATAAAAGAAAATCATATTCAGCATCAGTTTCAATTTCCGGATTTCGATGTTGGATGGCGCCACCGAATACAATTTTATTTTATTTAACTAAATATATGCAAATTACACAAGTGAGGTTTTTGAGATTGAAATAAGTTTTTAAGATCAGAAACACATCAACCTATTAAAATGGCAACGATTTGAAAAAACATATAATTTATTTTTCATTGTTATCATTCAAATAATATTGATAAGAAAATTTAATAAATTGATAGATAATTTCTTTTCAGTAATGAGGAGTAAACTAGGCAGCGCTAGAAAAGGATGTGGAAAAACCATATGCATTTTCTTAAGAATTATTTTTTTATTAACCTGGGTCCTTTTTAACTCAAACAATTAGTAGTTAGTTTTATTTTATATTATACTGGTAAAAAAAAGCTTAGTGTAAAGCTGTTAAACGTATTTGAACAAAAAATTAATAGTATCAAAGCACTTGCGTGCTTTTCGCAGGTTCTTTTGAAATTAGCAAAATTTTAGGCATTTTTTGATTGACTTTGATTGAAGCAAAATCACTTCATTTTCACTTTTTTAAACACGTTTACACGGTTACTTCAAACCAAAATATTTCGAAAACAGTTCCCCCTAGCGACTTCTAACAGGACTTCTTTGTTAAAAAAATGATTGAGGAATTCTTTTTTTACTAAAATTATAATATATGGTCGTACAAAAATTCATGAGCATGAGGAATTGAAACGAGGCATGTGGATAGTGCCTCCTAAAAGTAATAGGTAACAACGAACAAAATTACATGTTTCAAGTCAACAAGGCCTCCAGATATCAATTTTCGTGAAGAAATGGCACTATTTGGGAAATTTTGTATAAAAAAAAAACGAAATTTTGACAACTGTATCGAACCGTATTTAAACTAACCAAAATTAAATTTTATTTCTGGGCTGCCTGAGAAAACATGTTTCTATGATTATCCAACCAGCTAAAGCCAAATGGCCTTTTAGCTGCCCATGACTAAATTTTTCTGTTTAATGTTTTTCTCAGATTTTAAAAGCTGACAATTAAAGAATATTAAAAATGCGTGGATTTTATTGTGATGTAACAAAAGGATGTTAAAGTTTTTTCAATGATCTTTTAAAATTTGAGAAAAGCTTTAAACAAAAAATGTTGAAAGATATTTTCTTAGGGTCATTTTACAACATTTTGGAACTACAATTTTGAAAAACCGGTAAAAAATAAGCTTACATCAAGGAAAAACCAGATTAGTAGATAAATTAAAAAACATGTATATTAAATTTGTTTTATCGTCTTATTGATTTGGATAATCATGGAAAACATTCAACTTACATATGGAGAAAAAGTTGATATGCTGCTCCTGCTGCAGTGAAAAGAAAAAACTATATCGTTTTTTCTACTTTAAGGGATGCTTGAATTTTTTGTTATGGTAAGAAATTGATTAACTAACTAACCAATAGTAACATGAGTATGATATCTTTAAGTTTAAGTTGTATCTGCGCGAATGTGAATCCCATAAGTACTTTTTATCAAAAACTCTTAATTATTTAGAAAAAAAGAGTATCGAAATATTTTTTCTTATAATATCTTTTTTTTTTAATGGCGCGCTAGATCAATGACGATGCCTCAAGTGTATAACATGACAAAATAAATAACGACAAAAAAATGTATGAACTGTTAGGATTTGTATATGTATTATATCAACTATTTTTTTGCTTACTGCGATCTTATTTTTTATTTTTAATTGATGACAATTTTGAAAATATTGGGCTTAGAAACTTCCAAAAAACCTGTTTGTTCCCAGTATTATGATATTTAAAAAACTAGGTCATTCTAATAAACTATTCATTCATTCATTACATTTAAATGCTATTTGCCATTTGACAGGAAAAGTTTCATTTTCAGTGCACGTGTGACCTATATTAAACTACTCAAATTTCAAACCACTGGATGACACCATTAAAAAGTTATAGAATGTTCTCACTTGCTTGTGTCACCCGGTATACACCCCAAAACGTTAACATTTTATGTTCTGAGAATATTTATGCCATCGGGAATCAATAAATTTTATACCAGTGATAGTCAAAAACAAAGTTATTCTATATATTAGTGTCCATTTAGAATGCATTTATGACATTTTTCCAGCTGAGGATAAAAAAAACGTAGCATTTTTGAGTAATTATCTAATTCTAATCTAAATAGGTATTATGGTCACAATGCTTCATAAGTCGCCGCTATGAAGGGTGTATGTTGTTTTTTCAGAATTAATGCAAAGTTAATTTTTTCTTAACCAAATTGACTACGAGTTCCTAAGGGTTAACTGTAGTTAGGACTTATATCACACATCGGAGCAGGTTTCTTTAAAGAGTCAGATCATAAAAAGACAAGAAGACATATCTTTATGTATTTAGCGACTCCATGCCAAACAAACAGGCAAAAGAAAAGTAACTATCGCAAAACATTTTTTATTTGCCTGCATTTTAAATGTCGAATCGAGCAGCTCGGTCAAATATCTGTCGAATACGCGGTCGGGGTCGATTTTGACTGTATCTGTAATGGAAATCGGGTTTTACACCCCGTTTAAAGCCTTTGTCACATTCTCGTTGCATTAGTCTATTAGAAAGGGGAACAACCCTATCATTTAGTAATCTTTAGTAATCGGGTGTGCATTAAAATATTACCGTAATAGCTGTACAGTCACGAAAATTGCACTATCCATTATCTTAGACGGGGTGCATGGTGGCGTATTGTATATGGGAGTGATTATTGCAAAGTGAAATGTGCACTGTAAATGAAATTATTCACGAAATGCACACGTTGTTTGGCGATAAGTGCTTTTAGTGTTACTTTATAATATTTAATAAGAAACTTGTAACAATAGCTTTACACAATGAATCTGTAAATACACGATTTCCGGTTATATTTTTGTAGGCAAGTATTGATTCGTGTGAAAGTTTTAGTTTAGTTTTATTTAAATTTTTCGATGGTTGTTGCAGTGCCTTTTTGAATTAGGATTTTGTAGTTTGACACATTTGACTCTTTTTTTTTCTCGATTTTGCAAATAAATGTTTTAGAGAAATAGTCAAAAATGGCTGTGTCTGCCTAAAATGTTAAAAGCAGTAATCCTGAAAAATTTCTTAAAAAAAAAAACAGAGAAGTTTCTACTGCCCATGGAGAAATCTATTCTATTGCTGATGAACGATTTTTTTTGGTACTAATTCCCAATATTTTTATTAATATCTATCAAAAAATTGCAATAATAATGGGGAACCTTAACCAACTGGCATAATACTATCAAAACCGACGGAGACTCTGGAAGACATTGAGATTGGAACAGATGGGCTTATTCAAACGGATCTCTTTGAGGTTTCCAACAAAAAATTTATTCAGCTATTTGGAGCTAACCTTGTTTGTATTCATTTTATTAGAGTTGATAATGGAACAGCTGTGTTAATTGGTGTATTAAAAGGATAGATTAAAGTCATACACTTTTTTTGGCCATTTGATTATCAAAATTGTACAATAATATATTATGGGGTAAGATAAATTTGCCTAAGTAAAAATGATGTTCAGAAATTTGTTAGAATCTTTTGTCACTGCTTCATGTCTATTCTTCGATTTTAAAACACTGGAGTTTTTGTTTAGTAAAATTTTCCCTTTTTCTAAGAATTTAATAACACTGAATAGAATACGGGATGCAAAATATGAAATGACAGGAAATATGTGATACTGCAAGTGGTAAAAGACAAATCTCGCACTACAGAAGTCATAAATAGCTATTGGTGGAAATCATATAACACTTTTGAAGCGCCGATGAAAAATATTGAGAATGGCCATTCACTTGAAATTTCGTTTTCAAGCAATAATACCCGATATTTCACATTAACCATTAATATCATGCAGTCTCTTATAGCTTTCCTTAAGGGACAATGTTGGAACTCTATGCTGCGCTCACCATTTTTACTGAGAAGATACTCAAGCAAACATAACTTTTCATATCCAAGAAGCAGAACAAGCAGTAATTGCTCTCAATAATGTTTTGGATCTTTCTATAAAGCACTGTCTTCGATTAAATACCAAAAAATCGGGTATACTTTTGTTTGGTCTCATTTATCAAGGAGTGAAATTCGTGCAAGTATCCATACTGCACCATACTGTCTTCTGAAGGCATAAATGAATTTAAAAGCATAACAAAATCCTGATAATGGGTTGTTCGATCGTTTATTTACATATATTTACACTTATCTGTTTGCTGATAACTAACCTAAACCTGTCACTCTAACAAAACTAACAACCCAAAAATGCCGGTACATCGTTTCTTATTTTGAAAATTTGTTTTAGTTAATTTTCTAATGACGGAGTAAAATTGCCTAATCGCAGAGTAGAGTATACTTTACTCTTGACAAATCTTAAACTAAACTGAACTTAAATTGTTCAGATAAGCTTTGGAGAATAGAACAGAAGGATTGGTCAACGTCAGCAAATCATAGAATATATGTAAATAGTATTATAGTAGCCTGTAAAAGTGTCTCTGAAAAAAGTACTACTCATTCTCTGGAATTTCTTCTTACTGTACAGCATAATTCCACTGGGGTTTACTTTTCTGTTTTATTTTTTTTTTATTTGCGACACTGTACACGGAACACTCTTAATTAAATTATAATAAGTTCACTGAAATAAGAATCAAAAATTGCAAAATTCAGGCCTGTTGTTAATACACGTTGTTAGAAAATATAATAATCCGATAAGTAAACATCACGTAAAAGGTTAAAAACTGTAATATGTGAAATGGAAAAAGTGTGTGGGCCATCTGTTAAAAAGTATTTGGAATGTGCAACCTAGACAATATTTTTCAAGAATACAACTTTCATTTATATGTGAAAATCCTTAATTTTCATTCGTTTAGACACTAAAATGTTTTAAATATTGACCTTTATAATAGAGTAATGTTCCTTTTAAAATTAGTTTTACGAAATTTCAAAGCATGTTATAATAACTTTACCATACCTTCCGTATTTTTATCCCCTATTCACATACACGTCTAAGATACTCCTTCATTATTTTGGATCCAGTAAACATAATAGCGAATTAGCAGATCTAAGACAGGTTGAAATAAACAAATTGTTTAATAATAACAGTAATAATAATAATAATAATTTCAATTATAAACACATATTTAACATCCCATATATTCAGAAATAGTATATAATATAAACCATATATATAAAAACAGTTTCTTAGGAGGAAAAATTTTTTGCGATTTTGTTTATACATGTTTATACATACATTTTGTGTTACGTGTATTATATTCGTCGAAATTCCATTTCTTGCAGTAATTTTTATTTTTATACACCCATAAACAAACTTATATGTATGTACTCGATAAGGATAGTATTTTTGAACTATCCGAAGAATGCCTGCAAGAACAGTGACACTTTAGCAATACGGCTTAGCACTTTCTTTTGTGATTTGAAAACATGTGACATGTGACATGACTTGAGTTTCTCCAAAGCAGAATATCACCGGCTAATTTCGAATAGACGTTGGCATAGTACAAATTTATTATGCATTTTTAATTCAAAACAGTTTTCAATTTTTACCAAGATAGGATTTCGTCGAATTCTAGTTCCAAAAACTTCGCCGGCCTTTTTATTTCAATGACATCCCTGAGCAGACATTGAGAGAAAGTTTGCTTTATGTTTTGCGGGCACTACTACACTTGTTTTTTGACCAAAAAAGTTCATCGGTGTCGAACCAGCTATTTAACAGTTTAACAATTCGATAACAGTGGGAGGAGATTAAACTTGAATAGAGCTCAGGAAACTTTGGTAAACACAAACAAGTAGGTAAACAGAAAGTTCATTGGAAAAACCGATAAAGAAAACAGGGCCAAGCACTGCACGCTGCGGCTCCCCTCTATCGATAGATTGAATTTGATACAAGTTGCCCTTTTCCTGCCTTATTTCAACATACTGCTTACGATTTGTCAAGAGCGATCTGAACCAGTCTAGAGCTATTAGACAAAATCCGTATTGTTCCATCCTATTCAGAAGAAGTTTTTGGTTCATACAATCAAACGTCCTGCTACGATCACCGAATATCCCAGCTGTAACATATGTATAAAAAACATACTTCCAGAAAAGCTCTTAATTACATCTAGAAATGAATTTTTCTTCAAGTTGGAAAACATATTAGTGACTTAAAGAATGATAATGAGCGTCCAATATGGGTTACTCTCTCTTTAAAAGATACTGTAACAAAGTTCTTATCCACCACAGGATAACCGAACTTATTTTTTTCTTTTTTTATCCACAGCTAAATGTTTCACTATATCTGCAAATTATTTATCTAACCTTGAACCTGGCCTATATAAATATCGCTTTTGTTACGGGAGAAAATAAAGATACGAAGACTAAATAGAATTGGCAAGCAGGTTTATGCGTTTTGAGGTGTTCAGCAGGACCCCTCCTCTTTGTGCAGAGCTCTACAGCGAAATCTACGCCACTGGACACACTGCAATAAGTTGTGTTAAAATCGACACTTTGAAAAATCCTACGAAATCCTATCTTACGATTCGGTTATCTTTAATGAACCATCTCGATTTATTAAATTTCGAATTAATCTCGCCGAAATTCTTAAAGACGCCATAAAAACGTCGTGCAAATAAAGTAAAACATATTAATTTCGCTGGATTTCATTCCGGCCCGTCTTCGTCGAAACTAAACGGTCCCGACACGCGCGACTCCTGCAAGTGTAGCAGCAGGATTCAGGGGCGGGTGTTCCTGCGACCCGCCTACGCATTTTCCCGCCCATTTCTGCCTGGATATCGCCCCAGCAGGATTGCCAGTCCTTTTCGCGCGCTTGCGACGCTTGCAAGTGGTCAGGGTGGGAAGTAATTTTTTATCATAGCTGTAATATGTAATGCTCATGTGATTTTGTTTTTTTGTTCGTCGCTAGCCGTCGTTTGGTGTGAATGTAGGTCGCGGATTTTTAACGTATAGTGAAATCGACGCGTACACAAAGGATTAGCCATGCTGAAATTTCTCTTTGGATTCTTCATATTGATTAGTTTTGGTAAGACCCCTAGTATAACTATTATTTTATTCCGCAATGAGAACTGAAAATAAATTTTCTCTGAGCTATATTAAGATTTAACCCAAACCGCTCAGATAAAATTTGTTTTTTGATTTTATTTTCGTGTTAATTAATACTTTCATAAAACGACTATTTTTCCTTTCTGCAACTTAAAAAACTGGAAAATCCATTCTATTTGTGCTATGTATAATTCTCCTTTTCAGTGGCAATTTTGGATAATATAATGTTCGGGAATACCTATGGTTCTTTGGATCTATTATAATTGACCAAAAAAAAAATCAAAACCGTTAAGAAATTGGTATATTATCAGAACTTTATCCACTAACGTGTAAAAATCAAGATATACAAAATGTACACAAAGTTTATCGTCAATAGATAGCTTTTTGGTAGTAAGTCGCTTAAAATAGCTACAGAAACAATGGCATGAGGGGGGCAGGTAGGTTCTAGCCACCAGAAATAAAAAAAAATTGTATACGTCCACTATAAAAACAAAGCCAAATACACTGATGTTAGTTTTGTAATTATTGATAAGGATATCATTAAAAAAAAAAACGGAAACCGAAGAAATTTATGGAGCCAGGCATGCTTCCTCCGTTCATACTGAAGAGGTGCACATAGTCTCTAGTAAAGCCTCAGAAACTGATGTTTGACTTCACACTTCACTTAAATACATATATCCCTGTCAGTTAAAACGTGCAACAGTTTGTTCAGTATTCAAAAGTGGAAAGGGGATGATGTGCAAAACTATGAGCCGGGAACTCTTGTTCGTGCTCCTAGAAGATTTTATGAGTTTATTTCGTACAATAAAATTTTAGACCGAAAGCAACATGGCTTTTTATCTGAAAGGTTTGTAACCAACAAGTCTTTCGAGTCACGCAATCGAAGAAAATAGTCAATTCGACGTTATTTTTACAATTTTAGACAAGCGCTTGAGAAAGTAGTTCATGATACCTTGCTGACAAAACTGCACGAATTTGGATTATTAAATAGGCTAAAATAAACTATTGAAACTAGTCGCTTCCTATTTGTCAGATAGTAAGCAATTTGTCGACCACAAGGCAGAAGAATCCAACCTTTTTTACCACATCTGGAATCCCGTAGTGATCAAATCTTGGGTAAGTTCTCTTCTTATTATCAATAAACGATTTGGCAGGGGTAGCTCAGATTTCTGAGTGTGCATTATTTTCATGAGATTTTAAGTTGTATATAGAAATAAAAAACGATCAAGATGTTCTCTTACTTCAAAATCGCAATGGCGACTTGCAATTTTGAAGTAAGATACGCGACATATGACCAACAAAGTGAATAGAGCTGACAGAATGTTTGGATTTCTAATCAGAAATTCATTAAAATTCGCTAAATTAAAACCACTTCAAATGCTTTACAACGCGTTTGTTCGTACCATGCTAGAATACACTGGGATCATTTGGTCACCCTATTACGTAGTTCATAAACAATTAGTTGAAAAAATACGAAAGGAATTTTTAAGATTTTTGTATTATAAAAAGTGTAGTCAATAAATATTCTATCTCAGTTACTAGGCTTACCTAAATGAATTTAGTCTTATATCTTTAGAAATAAGAAGGAAAGCTGCATTTCTGATATTTCTATAGACATTATTGAATTCAAAAATTTTCAATCCTCAACTACTGACGCAACTTAGTTTGAATTGAAAGAATTCTATTTGTCTTTATATGTATTGAATATTGCCTTATTTGCTGTATATAATATAAATAATTTTTAGAAAAAAGTTTGGCATTGACCAGTGGAATAGCTTAGTGAAATTAAAAAAAAGTACTCCATTTTCACATGGTGAAGTGTACCACTAAGATCGCGGTGCGGGTAGGATTCCTCTTGTAAAGAGCGTACTCTTGTTTTGTATAATGGTTCATTTAATTGCTTGTATAGATATCGAATATCCTAACCTTTCATTAGAAATGAATACCGAATGTCCCAGCCAGCTGGGCTACCGAATAGCGTAATTTCTTTTTGATGGGCCACATTTCATATAAGAAAAATACCTTATCCTGATAACAGTTCATATTTCTATTGTTGACACTTTATAGCTGTTCTTAACTCTAGTCGCATTTTGAATTACTGTAGCTTAACGTTAAATTCTCGATTAAGTTAGTATTTTGAGTATGGCTGCAAAATGAAATTGAGAAAGTGGTTTGAGCACTAGGAAATAGGGTTAAAAATTTAATGTGAATGTGGGGAAGTCTCAATTAATGTTGTTACAAAATAAAGAAGTTCAAAATTTGTACCGGACCAGAGTGTTTTTAATTTCTTTTGTAAGTCTTGAAACAAGAACTTACCCAATGTCGGGATCATAATTCAAGCGAAAGCCTTGGCTTTTTCACACAACCTTAAGACTAAATGACTTCTAAGCTCCAAATGAATTGTTAGAGAGATTTTGTCCTCAGCACGGTATCACCTTTGTGACCAATTTGCGAAATTAATATCGCAGATTGCAAGAAAAAGCTGCTGACGATTTTAAAAGAGTACGCTTCAAAAAAAAAATATAATTCAGCCGAGACTGGACTCTAGTATGTATTTGCTTTGCCAAAAACATATTATGCTTTGGAAAAAGATAAGTTTTTTTTTATTAGATTTTCGTTTTTTGTAACGACTAAAGAGATTTCGCTGTGAAACTTTGGCTGGTCTATATGTTTTGTTAGGAAATTTAGTTCGTTTTCTCATTTACTTATTAATGACCTTGGATTATTTGGTCGGGTGGTTTGTAGTTTGTTTGTCTCTCAAATCGTCAATTAATATATTATATATACAGTTTGACTATAAGAAAGTGTTTATCGGTTGCTTCTACTAAGAATTTAGCGATATCTTTTTTATCTTTGCTTTTTATCCTAAGGATTTATGTCATAGCATGATCTTTAGCATTGAATTTGTGCTCCACAAAAATGATGATTTTATCTTTTCCGAATTTTTTGGTAAATATGCCAATAAAACATCTTCACAAATGTTTACTATCTTCTTATTCAGATATCACTCAAAAATTTGGCATATTTTTTCGTATCGCATCGCAAGCTAATAAAATTGTTATCTTCAATTCGGAATATCCATAGAAACTAAATATGAATAACGTCTAATTTCTGACAATTACTTGGATTGTAAAATTTCAGTATATCAAAAATTTTAAAAATTCTCAGTGATTAGCTATTCAGTAAAAATGGTTTTCGTATGTACCACTACAAGCTTAAATAACAAGACAGATTTAACGGAAGAACCAGCTTGCTTTCCATGTTGTAAACCATGTATTTTCCCTGGATCCGAACTAAAACAAAGTGATAATTTTCCTGAGTTTTTGGTGAGTATTCACCGTTGAAATATAAAAGAAGCTTTTTCCGAGTCTGGTTTGATAATGAAATTCTATTTACAATAAATTTTTGGAACTATTTTTTAATTTAATTTTTTTCCATTGCATGGATATTTGGGTTTAGTTTTTGCACTAACTATTGCTAGTTGTTTTTTGTATCGACAGAGATCATCGATTTTCTTTTGGTAAAAATATAAATTTACTATGGTAAGGATCAGTAAACATGGTCGACAAGTTAAAGGCTATATCGTAAAATTCAGATAATTTGTAATGACACTTTCCGATAAATTCCGTACTTCAGTTTTTAAGACGTAAGACGAGTTTGGTGAGCGAAAATACTGTAACTGCGAAGTCACTACACACACAAAAGTGTACCTGCTTATAGTTATAGCGATGGACAGATAATTGGCTCATTAATTATTCTAAGATCAAGTAAATAAAAACTTATATAAAGCAAGAATAATATAAAAAGAGATAAATTACTATATATTTCATTATTCAAAAAAAGTCTACTATTTACAACACAATTTCATTTGGAACTCTTAATCATCATTTTCCGAGTAGTCAAATGAACTATTCAAATTTACAATCCTCAGTACCGCCTTTTCAGTATATCTTTATGCTTCTTAAGCATCACTATAACAGATCCACTCCACATCAGCATTCATGTATGTCATCATGATGGTCTAGAGTTTTTGACTTTGACTGTACTGTACTTCCTTTAGTAACCTGATCGGGCCGCTTTTCTCCACTTGCTCAAGTCGGAATATTGTTGACTGATATCGAATATTGAATGGTGCAGAGTTTTGATCACATCGAGAACAATAACTTACTAATTTTTAAAATGCGCAGTTTTACTAATCTTTTCTAATCTAACTAATCTTTTTCAAGAAAGACCCTTGACGATAATCACAGGTATGCTACACCTATTTTATACGGCTAAGACCATTAAGTTGTACAGTTAAATAATGATTTATTACTCTCTCGCATTAAGAAACACAGTACACAACTAATAACGAATGAAAAAAGCTATCATGAGTGAACTGTTAGCAGACGTATGTCTCAATTTATTTAACAGAGACGAAATGTTTTCATCGGGTGAAGCCAAAAAGATATTAAAACTAACATTTAAGACTAAAAAGAGAATAAAGGTGACAAACTTGAAAATCGTAATGCTATTTTAAAACGATTCTGAAGCATTGTCCGTGGTATTATAGAACGCAAACTGTGAAAGAACTAGGTTTGATTTTATTTTATTAGACAGTTACTGATAGGTAAAAATTAAATCAATTATAAATTATTAGATAAATATCTCGAAAATGAAGTCTCAGATCATAACGCTGCAACATTCCAAATATTATTATTTACTTCAATAATATTCGTTAAAACAAACTTGTTAACTTAAAATTTTGCTTCGTATTTACTCAAAACCCTTGAATGAGAATCACATTATGGCTGGTCATTGACGATCTTTCATAGTTTTAATGGAGTCTTTGCTCCTGTTCTTCACTACAATCACCTAAATTTTATTTAACGAGATCTAGTTGGCTGTGGGAGTAGTGACCTTTTATACTATTGTTACAATCGAGAATATTAAAATTTGAAAGTTTGGTTTCAGGACTATCAAATATACCAGGAAATTTACGTAACAGATACCCAAAGCAATTTCCATTTCTGTAAATCGAAATGGAAATTGCCTTAATAAGTCGCTTCACCAGTTTCATCTTGACATCAAATGAATTGATGTTGATCATTGTTTTTTTCAAAGAAACTTCCACAGGCTACTGTAATATTATTTACAAAACTTCTGGATTCCTCCTGCAGCGGTTATTGTTGAGTCGAACTTGTTAACGATTCGCCAATCATCCTCTTGGCTTCTTCAGAGCGTAACTGAAGTTGAAGAAGCCAGCAGGAGAATTGGCGAAATGTTAGCAAGTTCGACTCAATAATAACCGACGCAGGAGGAATTCAGCAGTTTCGTAAATAGTATGTGATGTAATTCATGTTTTTTTTTAACTAATAGAGCCCGCAAACTTATTATAGGAAGATTGGGTCAAGGAGAAGTCCGGGTATCAATTTGGCTAACTAGAATGTATATAATTTTAACTAGGAAATTTCTACTTTGATCATTAAGCATGTATTTCGTAATTATCTGGTGGAATTTTTTGAATCGCCACTTTAAAAAGATCCATAATCAGTTGTTGGCCCATTTTTTTCATGTTGTCATTTTTTTGCCCTCTATATCTTAAAAAACATGTCACAAGTCACAATAAAACAAAACCAGATGGAAGAAATATTAGAAACTTGAACATATATTAGGGTTGTTTTTTTTTTGTTTAATCAACATATATCTTTTTCGTAGAGATATCCAGCTAATGTCAAATTTTGTCTAATTTTGACAAACTACAAAATTCCAACAGTCACGTATTATTGGAAATTTGATAGTTATTTCAAATTCTTTAATTCGAATAGTATTGTATCATTTTAAAACATTACCAATTCTGGAAGAAAGCGTTATTAAGTTTGGCTCAAGAAAATCATCTACTAACATGATTTTCCAAAGCCAATTATATACAAATTAATTTTATAAGATACACAGAAAACGGATATTGTAGGTGTGTTTCCGAGATCGTCAAAAAAAAGACTACTTGTCTAAATCATCAAAACGTAAAGAGGGGAAACGACACACTGGCAGAGTAAAAAAATCCAAATCTAGAGAACTGAGGGCGGGAATTTTGTACTCCGGATGTGCATGCGAAAAACGAGACGGGCTGCAGGTAACAACATACAAGTTTTTTCAGCCATTTTGAAATTTAGGCATTTTTTTGAGTTAAATGCAGTGGCATTTTTCTGCAATTCCTTCAAATGAATACAATTCTACTATTTTTATTTTATATTAAAGGTTAATGTAAATGTGAACACCAAAATCCATTAAACATGATATCCTGAATTGGCTCTGATAGCTATTCGCACAGCCTACTTATACCTATGACGGATACCACAATCAGATACATGGGTAGATAGACAGATACATAAATAATTGTTTATTTGTTCCAAATTATGATACCAAAAACACAAAAATAGAACATAACCCAATGCCATAGAACAAAGTGTAAAGTAGTCTAAAGTAACAATAAAAATAAATCTTAAAAAAATACAGAGCATTTGCAAGCGGTAATCCGTATACACAAATTAGAAGCCGAGATAAAAAAATACATACTGTATCGCTAAAGAATTTGATCAATTTGCAAACATTGCATGATTTTCACTTTTTCGATGCCATTTACCTGTATTTTAGCAACATCGTCCCCACTAGAAATAAAAGTTGTATCATTTTCATACAATACTGTATATTCACCAGGAAAGTTCTTTTTTGTACAAAATATACAATGTAGGGCCCCGATGGAGCCCTGAGTAGCACCCTTTCACCACATTAATGCTATCAAAGGCAAATTGAATTTGTTAAAGATCATAACCATCAACTATAAAATCAACATATAAAAATAAGAAACTTATTAGGACCGGAATGTAAAATAAGAAAAATAGTTGTTACCGAGATAGAGCGTGTCAAAGATTAATTTATTAATTTAAACATTTGTAACAAATGTACCAAATTTCACATGATCATTTTTCAGAATATAGAAGATAAATTAAAAAAAAACAAAAATGCAGTAACACCCTGTATACGTATATTAGTGCGCTATGCATTCTTTTAAAAAATGTTGCTAATGACAAATATAAAAAGAAAAACTATATGGATTAAATGGATTGAGTTTCTCAAAACAAGTCTCTGAATCTTTGAAAGTAAATCTTTTGTTAATATTGATCTCAACTCGGAAGCCCAGATTGACTTAAATAACTTTCCGTTTTTTTGCTTTCAGTGCGCGAATACTGAAAACTAAAATTTTCAGGATAATTGTCCTCGGACTCTGTGCCACGGTTCTCCAGAATGTCTAACCAAACCACCTATCTGTGCTCCGAGTGAATTTTGCGATGGAAAACATTTAACAAAACGCAAGGTCGATAGCGAAACTAAAAAAATGGAAGGCAACTTTCACTTTCCTAACTACAACTGCTTCGCTGCCACAATCCAGGCTCCCTTTTGCTATGTTTATCATGGAATTTAGAAACGTTTGGTAAACGCGCCAAGAAAACGCGCAAAAGTGCAGTGAAGTGCAAAAAACCGTGCAAACTTTGGTCTCTATGGAGGTTTGGGTTGAGTATTGAAACATTTACGTCATCTCTGTACTGTGGTCTGCACGATTGAAAAAAATAAAATGATTCCTAAGTAATTTTGTATATTTTCATACTTATGAGTTACTTTTCAAACATGTACTAGGTGATGGTGAGTGATGGCACCAAATCCGAATTCAGAAGAGTGAACCACATTACGCATTAGCTCCTAGCTCCTATTTTGGTTTTTAGAACTTTTTGATTACGTTGATTAATCTTTAGTAAAACATTTGAATCTCAACTAAATATGGACAACTTGAATGAATGGTTTAATATCAGTAAAACGTTTTTAAATGTGTATCTATGTAGATACTGTTAATAGAAAAATCTTGTGAATGAAATGAATCACTTAGACTGAGTTGAAATTTAATCTACACTATACTCATATTATTAATAAAGCAGTACAAATGCTTAGCTTCGTAATTAGAGTCACCACTTAAGAGCTACCTTTCCATCAGGTGAGGGTGAACCCAACCCAGAAAGCTTTACACCACATTACACATTACACAGTAGTCCTAGAGTCCTGAATTTGAAGTGGACAATGTTAATAACTTGTTTAAAATCAAGAAGATGTATTTTTAAGCAGTCGATAGTGAGCGGTGAAACCAAATTCGAGCTCAATCCTTCAGAGGCCGGTTTGAGTTACCTGTTGAAACGCTTACGCATCTATAGATTGTGGTATGCACGATTGCAATGTTTAAAATAATTCTTAAGTAAATTTGTACGACGTAGTTATGAGAGTATATTATCAGAACGTTGTATCGCATTACAAATTAGTTCTTGGCTCTTGTTCTTGGTTCTTGGAAGGTTTTGGTTACACCACCTTCACGTAAATATATCTGAACTTTGACTTCGTATGCACAACGGTTTAAAAACCAATAAAATGTATTTAATCGTCAAAAAACACGCTGCAATTACTTTCAAAAGAACAATGAACTCGGTTTTGAACTAGAATGAAATTGGTGGATTGCAGTTTAAACCTGTTAGAAAACTCAGGATTTAATTTTTTAGGCTAAGTATAAATTTAATCGTTACAACGTTCATGTTATTCATAAAATAGCAAAAAATATATGGTTTCATAGTTAGAGCTACTTTTCAAGCAGGTGTTGGTGAGTGGAGGCACCAAGTCCGAACTCAGAAGACTATATTACATTACGCGTTGGTTCTCGGCTTTTCTTCTTTGGTTATTGGAAAGTTATGTTCTCACCAATTAATCTTTCCTACATACATTTGAACTTCAATTCGATTTGGACAACGCTATAATTAGTTTAAAACCAATAAAATGTTACTGTAAATAGAGAAATAAACTCATGCTTCCAATACCTGTACTTTATTTGCTTCATAATTAGATCTAGTAAAAGCTTTACACTGTCCACTATAATTAAACTGTAATTTGAATGCTATAGTGAGGTCGCATCTTCATCTTCAGATCTACCTGTTGCTGTTGATACTCTGTTGCTGAAGCTGCTAGGTAAAAAATGGTGGGAATATTGTTTAAATTTTTGAAGGAATAAAATATACTATGCTACTGCGCACTACTCGAAAATGCCCAACCATACGCGTTTAGCAAAGATAGAATGTTTTCATTTGATTTTAGTCACGCGGTTAATGTATTCTTGTTGTTTCGCAAAAATGTACCAAAAAACTTAGCGGTATAAAAAGTATAGCATGCAATACATTGATAAACGCTTTCATACACTTATAAACACTCGGTCCAACTCGAGATTAAAGTGTCGTTTATAAAACTTGTTGCATAATATAGTGTTATGAATTACTGGATAATAATTTAGGCACTAAGATTACAAATACGTTTTTGTGTTGAGAACACTAGATTGTATAATCCTGTCCAAAGTAACTCAACTTAATACACAGCAAGACTAACTTTCCATATATCAATAAAACAGTTTTTTGTAGGCAAATGGACAAACAGCATTCTGAATATAGTAACGAATTGCGATAAGGATTTTGTTGCGAAACTTAAACTTTCCCTCGCTGATTTCCTCTGTTTGGTATTCGTATTGTTACATGTTGTTGCCACATGTGACGACAAACACAGTTTTCAATATACAGGACGTGAGTAAATGTATTTTATCATTTCGCATTCAACGACAACAAAATAGATGTTATTTCATAGAAAAATATTTAAAACATTGATTTTGTAGGCGTGGTGTCCAAAAATGGTATACCGGGTTATTCACATTTTAAATAAATTCATTTTTCGAGTGTACATTGTGATCAGTTTATAGAACATTAATTAAAAAGACGAGGGTGTTTTTAAATTAGACCAAAAGGTTCATATAAACATTTTCTGTATATAGGGTGTATCAATAGTGCTTTACCGGTAGATATATTGAAAAAAGTCAAATTATTTTCACTGGCCAAAACTTGGGTAAATGGATGATATACAAGCTTAATAATTAGCTGTAAGGATAAATGATCTTAAGTTTTCAAAGAAACTTCCACAGGCCACTGCAATACTCTTTATAAAACTTCTGGACTCCTCCTGCGTCGGTTTTTGTTGAGTCGAACTAGCTAACGTTTCACCAATCATCCTGTTGGCTTCTTCAGAGTTTGACTGAAACTGGATCGCATTTTACTCTGTACCTGCTTTTATATTGTTTGAGGGGGGCGGAGCTAAATGAGGGGCATAAACACCGTCTTGAATGATTGATTCCAATATTGGTGACAGGTAGAGATCTGAGTCGCGGTTAAGATTGTTAGGTAGCTTATAGATTTCTATAGACTCTCGGATTTTTCGTTGGTAGAAGAATTGATCACATGCAAGAATTTTAGTTTTATCGAATAAATTTTTATGTCCGGTTTCGTCATTGTGTTCGGCAATTGCTGATGAGTTTATTTGTCTATAAAGTCCTGGCATCTCAAATGGAATGTCGTCTTTGACGGATCGAAGACGTTGAGAGATTTTTGGGCAAGTTGTAAATCTGGTTTTGACGTTATATTTTTTTTGAACTTTTGATATGAGATCAGTGATGTTCCGAATATAAGGAAGGACGACAGTGGCAAGTGTGGGATTGCTTTCGCCTTCATTGCTATTGGAAGGTTGCGGCGATGTGTATTTTGTGATGGAATGGTTAATATCTTTAATGTGGAAATTATTAGAGAGAAGAGCAGAGGTAAGGCGTTTTAATTCTGACGTCAATGACTCGGGCTGAGATAGTTTTACGGCTCTGTGAACAAGAGAGTTGATAACTGATGATTTTTGGGCCGGATGGTGATTAAGGTGTCGGTCTGTGTGCGTAGGGTTTCTGCAAGCACAATCACCCGATGCTATGTCTCATTTTTATTAATAAGAATATCTATTGACAAGAAAATCCAAGAATGGGAGGTTGTTATTAGTTTTTATTTCAATTGTAAAACATATGGTAAACGTATCTATGCGTCCAAATAACAAAAATATCATCGACGTAGCGTTTCCATAATTTTGGTTTTAGATGGAAGGTGTCGAGATGATTGGCAAAACGTTAGCTAGTTCGACAAAAACCGACGCAGGAAGAATCCAGAAGTTTTATAAAGATTATAGGTCATCTTAATTATGCGAAGAGTCTTACTGAAAGGTTATAAACACTCTGTAGTAGCGCGACCCGCTGGTATTACGACGTTTAAAGATTGCCAACTTTAGGCTTCCCTATCATTCTTATCAATACCTTTCTTTTATGGCAGAAACTGTGCACCTATTACCGATCTCTGGATGAACGTTTTGGTGGTCAGGGGATCGTCACTCAACAACTACGAGTTACCCAACATGGTACTACTACAGGGTTGTTTATAATCTGAGACGAGGCTGCGAAGTATAATTACTCACATTGGTAGCAAAATGAGATTTATCGGTGGTAGCTTACTGGCATATCAATTCAAACGGACTGGAAACTATCCACTGGCCTTTTATCAAATGCTACATCCTATTCTTCCTGGTTCTGTTTTAATTGTGGACAAATTCAGCTACTAAAATTCCCATGCCTTCTTGGAAAAAAATGACATAATTAAATTTAGGCAATTTCAGAAAGATATGCTGAAAATGCAGCTATTGGAGATTGTATATTTGAATAAAGTTCTTTGTACAGAATTTGTTGTTGACGAAATCGCTTCAAAACGAACTATAACGTTACATTGCCGTATGACTGTGATTGGTAGGCGCACAGGACAAAGGGTTTGTGGTAAGGTCTAACATGGAAATGGGGAACGTTGAAACCCTCTAGCAAAGAGAGAATAAAGATAATGGATTGTGACAAACGGACCTACATGTGATTGAAATAGAAGGAAAAATGTGGGAAGCTGATTACATACTAGAAAACACTGTAGAACCTCTGGACGATAGTTTATCTGACTACTCGGAGTAATATTTATGCAACTGATATATTTCCATTTTATTGTTATTTCATATTGTGTTTTGCATAATTGAATTTTAATATAATCAAAAGTGCATATCCTATTGAAATAGAGAGCATGATAATTTCTTGAAATGAAGCTTTGTGGGTACCAGAGGAATCATTTTTGAAATCTTTTTGACTAAATTATAAACTCTTGCTGCGTCAGTTTATATCAAATGCACAATGAATTTGAGAAATTTTGTGCGTGCATTTGTTCATTCTAGTGCAACTTAACTTACTAGTTATGACTGAGTTCATATTAATATTTAAATTGAATATTAAAATTAAAATGAAATTAAATTAAATCACATTGTTATTAAATTTATCACCCACTTAATTTTATTCACAGTTATTGTATCACTTCCAGAATGTTATAGTCAATTAACCAACCAGGAGTCAACAAGCCTGTTAATTTTTGTATACTCATTATTTTGCAAATATATTGAAAGGGCGTTGTGTATTCTAGGAGCTGCAAACAGAAGGCTCCTCTGCACTTAAGTAAATTTTACAATGGGTACAGGTATGGCCTTAGTTGTTACAAATCTGGTTTTTACTGAATGGCTTATTATTTATTTACGAATTTTGTTAAGATTTAATAGTCTGATGAGTGTTTTAATGTAGATTTTGTTGATACGTAGTACTTTTACTTCAGTAAACAATTGTTTTGTTTTTGAATAATAATATTTTTAAAACACAGTTCTGCCTAATTGGTATCCGTTGTAGCCCCCGAAACACATATACCATAGGATAAAATGTTCTGCACCTTTGGTTATTTTTCATACAGTAACGGCGTTTATCAGGCGATGTTCCGATATGTATTCTTTGGTATATAGATATTTTTATATCGAGCCTATGTTCTGCAGGAGTGCCACAACAGTCAAAGCTTTTCAATCGATTGATGGCTATCGCGGTAGGCTTTTAAAGCAGTTCCTTTCACAGCTGCCGAAGCGGGATATTTTGCAGTCCTGCTGGCCGTCGCAGCGGTTTACGGCGGCGGGGCGTCAGGAAGTAGGAAATTGCCTTTTATACATAAAAAGACCGGCTAACAATACATCACTTACGGATGACGTATCATTCGCTATTGTTCAACACATTACAGTAAAATATGCAGCTTCGGAGCAAAAGAATCATCCGCTGCTGATTGAAATAATTTCTTTTGTGGGATTAACCGCGAAATTAGTATTAGACCTGTTGCCCAAATTGTCGCCAGTCTAACTTTGGTATAAATTAGACACTTATCGAAAATGAGGGTGCACGTTAATGGAAATTCTGGATTTAGCGACTGAGTTATTAAACCGTATTTTCCATGCGTTTACTAATCTAAGCCCAATCCGTACGTCTCTTTCGCAAGAAATGCTTCGCAGAGGTTTTCAACGATTGAACCAAACACATCGAACACTTTTTATTGTTAATGTTAATGTTAATAATTAATGCGTCACCATGTTATACGTTTGTTTTATAAGTTTTTGTTATTATTTTATTTTATATGTTTTTACTTTTATTTTTTTCCTGTTTTGTACCTTCACTATAGATCAAAATTAAAGCAACATTTCGAAAATTTGATTAGAAACAAAACCTTTTAGAATACTTTTTATAAAATTTCTGGATTCCTCCTGCGTCGGTTTTTGTTGAGTCGAACTAGCTAACGTTTCGCCAATCATCCTGTTGGCTTCCTCAGAGCTTGACTGAAACTGGCTCGCATTTTATTCTGTACCTGCTTTTGTATTGTTAATAAACAACTGTTCTTTTTATATATATATATATACTTCGTATAGGATTAGCTTTACGATTAATAGGGTATAATGGTTCAACAAAATACGCACACGGAAGAATGCCAAGGCGTGTAAAGGATCGCGATATTTCCGCGCGCATCTCCTGCTGAGATCGTTGTAGGGTTCAGTAGCAACTCGACAAGCAAGACAGACTCTCGCTGGTAATTTAGTAGGCAAACGCATAGTTTCGTTTGTATATTGCAGCTTAGTGCCTCTCGAGGGTAAAAGACGTTATCTACTATGGTCCGGAAATGTTAGTTGCAACCCCAAGCTTAACCGTTGGACAAACGGATTTAGGATCAAGCCTTTTACAATCTGGACGACGTATCCATCTTACACCATCACTTCCAAATATACAAAACATTGACTGGTGTATTTTTTGTGCAAACAATAATCTTGCATCTTCGTTTCTACTGAAAGGTTTTCGTGCTTTTAAACCTGCTTCAATCAAAAGCATTTGGATTGTCCTTGGTGACACTTGAACCCCGTTTACTTGACTGAATGATGCGAAAACTCGTGTTGCAGAAAGTTTGGCGTTATTTTAAACAATTCTCTTTATGCATCTATTGCTTTGCACACTTCAACGAAGGTGTTTTTTTTATAGTTTTGAAACAATATTCTTCTTTAAACACATTTTTTGCTAATATTTCTTTAAAGTCAGTTGAGTGGGCAATACTGCGAGGAATTTTACAACACTGAATATTAAACTGAAAAAATTGCTTTAATTTTGTCTGCTAAATTCCACTTTCTTGTTTGTCTTTATTATTAAATTATTTACTTGAAGTTAAGACTGTCATGGCCAAATCAAAATATTATAATAGTTGCTTCAATTTTGTCCTATACTGCATGTTCTATAACAATTAATTTTGTTTCTTTAACATAAGTATAATCGGGAATACGGATAAACAAAAAGCCGTTGAAAATGTTGGCATAAATCAATGCCGAATTGAATTATGCTATTCAAAAGTATACAGTGTGTATTATTATTAAAAAATAACTTTTTTGATTTTGAAAATAATATAATCGGTTATCCAATGTACGACACCCTGTATGTGATAAATCAATTCTCAATAGGGATTTCAAAAGTGTTATTCTTCTGCTTTAGTTGATTGCAGGAGCGTTTAGGGCCAAGCAAAAAAGGATTAGAGGCCCACTGTTAAAAATAAATCTAAAAACTTTCAAAAAATTAAGATATGTGAGAAACAGTTGAAAACAAAGAGGAAACCTAATGAAACTAGATTTACAATTTCTTCAGAAGTCCACAAATAAAATAATATACACGGTGTTCAATCTAAAATAAGGATGTCAATGAAGACTTTATTCGTGGAAGGAAGTGATGTGAATTTGAACCTATTTTTAAATCGTTATCATTTTTCCAATTCAATTCAATATGCGCCTATAAGAACTAATCAAACCTAACCTCCATTTTTGTATTCTATAAAATTGCTCAGAAACGATTTAGGATTCACTATCATTTTGCCGCAGATTTAAGTTTTTCATGTATTTTCTATAGTTTCTGATATCTCCACGCTACCCCATCTTGTATTGTATTTCTCGATAATTACTGTAAAAATTTAACACCTCTCGCAAACTAATCCTTTTTTGGTCAATGTCTATACGTTTTCTTTTAATAATAAACATAATAATAATAATAATAATAATAATAAACTGTCTTTATTGAAAATCAAAATATTACAATATAAGTTATAATACAATAATGGTGACGTCCTGCGTCGGTTTTCGAAAATCATACTGCTTGCTTGGTCGAAATTGCTGACGTTTCGCCAATCATCCTGTTGGCTTTTTCAGAGCTTGACTGAAACAGTTTCAGTCAACCTCTGAAGAAGCCAACAGGATGATTGGTGAAACGTCCGAAATTTCGACTAAGCAAAAACCGACGCTGGAGGAATCCAGAAGTTTTGTAAAAAGCATTACAGAAGTTTCTTTGAAAAACTAATAATGGTGACATTCGCAAATTGCGGTCTTCCATGTAACCACAAGAACAACAGCACCAACACCATAATTGTCGACAAAATACACACCCGTATATACATCGTAAATACAAGAAATAGGCGCACATCATAAACTCATACGCTTTTGCTAGGTACTGGCGGGGCTAATAAACAATATTGATGCTTTTTGTCGGGAGGGACGTTATAGCAGAAGGTATTAAATTAAATATTTTAACTATATATAGCTAAAAGATCTCCGGAAAGTTACCGAAGTGGGTCTAGGAACACAATATTTTAAACAATGACGGATGTCTCGATATGAATATTATTTCCTCTGCAAAGTTTATTAAACAAGTACAACCGGGTCTTATTGGAGTTTGGTGAAAAAAAAAATGTAGCTAACTGAACTTTATAACGGTCCTCTAGCTTGAGAAAACCCGAATCGGATAGGCACTGGGAAACATGGTCATACTTTCTGAGATTAAAACTGAAACTAATACAAGCATTCTGAAGTCGTTGGAGTCTCTGCTAATCTCGATTTAGTATAGCTGGCCAATAGACGATACCACAATAAGCGACATGAGATAAAACTAAAATATCACGGAGTTTAAGTTTGACTTCTTTGCCTGGGAAAATATTTATGAATATACAATACAATTATAGAATGATTTTTGTAACACCATGCTTAAAAAACCGCGAGTCACCGTCAAACCATGATAATAAATTTTTATACCCGTCTGAAGAAAGAGAGATAATGTTATCATTTAGCGTAATCTTAAAAGAGGCTTGTCTTACAATTTCTTCCCTTTTTGTTTCCAAATAATAACATCTGGGGTTTTGTTAGTATTCAATAAGAGGTTATGAGCCGCAGACACCTCCGAAATGATTTTTAGATCTAAATTTATTTTAGTAGCAGCATTTAAAGCTTCACTAGCAACAAAAAATAAATATAACTGAGTATCATCGGCGTATTGATGAGATTTACAAAATTTAAAAAAAGTAGAGAAGTCAGCTGTATAAGCTGAGAACAGAATAGGTCCCGGAATACTCCCCCGGGGAACACCCGTCTCCAAAGCAATGGCATCTGAATGGATATTTCCTATAGCTACCCTTTGGTATCTGTGACAAAGAAAATTTTAAAAAAATTAAAGAGCAGAACTTCATAGAGAAGAATTTCAGTTTAGTTAAGGGAAGACAAGAGTTTAGCTGAAATTTTTTGTTGAAATTCTGCTACAATAAAGTGATACATCCCGTACAAGCAAATACAACTTTTGTATAATTTGTATCTCTGTTATAGAAATTGGTAATTTTAATGAAATTACAATCATTTTGGCCACAAGATATTAAATATCATTTAATATTAATATTTAATATTCAATTAAAATTTCAAAACAAGAATTGAAAAATGGAAAAACATATTTTTACTGGTTAATGTTGCATCTCAATAAATTCAGTTGCCGCTGGGACACCCTGTAATGCGTCTGTCCGGTGGTGCAAGCGGCGAGGAAGTTACACCTTCCTGTTATAAATGTATCGATCGTTTTCCGATGATATTATTCCAGTTTCGCCTGCGAATCTGTCGGGATTTGAATTTGGGATTTGCAATGATTCGACGCTAGAGATTTCGGGATACACTTGCGTTCACGAGTTGTCGTTCTTTTTATCGCTTTTCTGATGTTTTCGCGGGATTTTCCAACGAAATATTCTCCATTGGGATATCGAAAGGATTATGGATTTATTATAGGGATCGCGACGGCGGAAAAATGGATAAATGAACCATCAGTACATAAACTTGTAGGAAGCTACGGGTAAATTATAAGGGTGTTTCGCAATTTGCTGAAAATTTGGTCACATACATTTTTGACTTATCTACCTATTTTAAGTTTTCTGAGGGTCTCAATGTCTCTGCTTGTATCGAAAATTAGGGTCAAATCAAGGCGGACAACCTCCATATTGTCTCATTTTTTTCTCTGCTGTCACTTTATAATTATTTTTGTAAAATATTTACCTGTTGCGGTGTTCAAGATACTATGATTTCAGCGGATTGGAAAAGAAATGTGGTCCAACCAAGTTATCTCCAATAATTCCCGATCTCTCATCGGTAAATAGTTTTTTTCCTTCAAAATGTGGAACTCTTGAAACCAGTTACAAAAACAGCGAATTTTAGTTGGCTCAGAGTTTCTCAATAATTTGTTACAATAATTGTTGGCATTATTGTACTGTTCTGAATTTAACCGAGATGAGCAATTAAAATGATCACATCGCCCTAAATCTGAAAGAAATGCGAGAAAAATACAAGAAACAAAATTTGCTTAAAATCAATTTTTATGTTAGATAAGATAAAAATATTCAATGCAAAACTATGGTAAAGTCTGTTCATAGATATAAGAAAGTGACTAACTGATAGGAATTAAGGAAAGATCCGGGCAAGCTGTAAGAATGAAATATGAAACAGTTCCGTACTTTGCTTAGAATTTAATTATTTCGGGATTTGTTAGAAAAGATACTAAACAATATTTATTTATTTATGTATGTATTAATGTTTAAATCTAAAATAAAATTACCAATTATTTTTATTACCTACTTAAATTACTTAAAATTATTCGCATAAATATCAGTATCACTATCGCTATCATCGCCTGTTCTAATTATTATTTGTTCTATATTATGTGCAATATGGTTTCTATAAGTTTTAGTCAACTGTCTAATGTGATAACTTGCATTGTCCATTACAATAACGCTATTAGGAGGAATGTTTGGAACTAGTTTGTTTTTAAGCCAACTTTGAAATAAATCAGCGGTGGTGTCTTCATGGTAATCCAGAGAAGAATCTTTAATATTTTGCGCAGACAATCATCTTTAGAGCCAAATAGTTATTCTTTTACCTCTTTTTGATGTCGCGTTTGTTTTACACTTATCAGTTGAGTCAACCCAACCCTTTTCCGGGGTATCATAAGTGTTGAACTAGGTTTCATCCAAGTAGATAATTGTTGTTCTCTGTAAATCCTAATAAAACCTATGTGTTGAATACGCTTTTATATTCCGAAACTTTAGGTAATAATCTTGTTGCATTGTATTTTAATGACCACCCTTGCATAATCCCATTCAAAAGCAATTGGCCACTTTCTTATATCTATGAACAGATCATACTCCTTACCCGTATCTCTGCCAATGAAGGAAGGAGGAACTTGTAAGGAACTGAGTGGCGGTTAAGATTGTTTGGTTCTTTAGAGATTTCTGTACGTTCAGCTGATTAGTTATTTGTTCTAGTCTTAAGGCTTTTTCATGTTCTTTGCCTTATATTTTTCGTCCTGTGTCATGAATGTCCTTTGCTATGGAATGCTGTAAGCTCTTACCGCCTCAAGGGGAATTTTGTTTTTGATGGATTGAAGATGTTGGACAAGTGCTAAATATGGTTTCAACATTATACTTCTTGAGAACTTAAGAACCACAGAGCAAGTGTGGGGTTGCTTTCTATCCATATAAATTTCTAAACAAGCAAACAATTTTAACAGCGAGTCATTCGAGATAATGTCCTTCATTTAGCTCCACCTCACCTCAAACAGAATATAAGCATGTGCAGAATACAGTACAACCCAGTTTCAGTTAAGCTTTGAAGGAGTCAACAGAATGATTGACGAAACGTCAATAGTTCGATTCATCAACATATGACGTAGGAGGAATCCAGAAAATTTGTAAATAGTAAATAGTTTATAATATTTAAAAAAAACTTCTTCTTATACTAGACAATTTTTATTGTTAAAAAATACTTTTCAATGAAATCAATACAATGAAAGTGGTCTTTTTTAAAGTGACATTTCATTCCGTGCAACCTATTTTAACTAGAGCTAGTAAAACATGTTTTGCTGTTGTGTCCCTTATTGTAAAAATGACATTAGTTTAGATTCCCCTGTTTCGATGAGCCGGAAGATTCTACTTTGTTACGTTTATATATGAAACCAAATATTCTTCCAATATTATCCGTGTGTTGGCAATATGTTTGCTAGGAGAAGATTTTTGAATATATATTTTAATATACAGATAGAGGTTTTTAGTTAATCAGTCTTTACAAAATAGAAAATGCCATAGTTATTGACGAGTGCTCATTACAAATTTGTTATATTTCGTCCTTATTTTTTCCAAATGGCTTACTTCAAATTATACAATTATAGAAATCTAGTAAAAGTCTTATATCAAGCAATATGTAAAATTTAGCCTCCATTTCATAAATGGGATATTAATGACATACGCTGCTTCCTTAAATTAGGAAAGAAATTATTTATAGTTTCTGAAACCCATAATAATTGTATCATGAAGTGCTCAGTTTCACTTCGTTTTAATGTTTTCTAACAATTAATGTTACTTGTTATTTTATAGTATAAATTGCCTTTTTAATGATTATTTATGATAAATCAGTTTTCTAGGTTTTTACATTTAAAAACAAAATAACTAGTTCTGGGAGAGTTCCTGCTATATAGGCTATTTTATAGGCTATTCTACACGTTAGTCTATAGACTATTTTATAAAAATGGCTTCAAAAAAGTAATAAAACGGGAAATTCCTTCAAGATCCACTCATTTTACAACGTTGGTCATATGTATTGGTAATCTTCGTAAATAAAATTATTTTTGATCCCTATTGTAAATTTGATATTTTATAAGACATGGATTAATGAAGGTTATATAAAACCAACACTGTAGCAAAACAAAAATGCTCGCCAAGCATTCATGGAAAGCCTGTATGATGGGTATTAAGGTGCCTTCAGCAAAAGGGAAGAGGGATTTTCCTTATATCATAAATGTTATTAACATATATTTTCATTCCATGCTCAAACTTTGCGAGTCTATAAACAAAATAAATTTATTCCACTCACACTCCAATCGCGTTGACAGTACAGTAGGAGTAATTTGTTCTATCGCACATAGCTATATCGACATATCATTATGTTCTCCATTCACTAATCATTTTCACATGTTTCACCACCAGCGGTATCATCTGCGAAGGTTTACTAAACAATTTGCCCGACTCTACACTAGCCACATAGCAAAGTAATCTCGTTTATAGGAAGTTCTCTAACGACATTTACTCCAACAGACCGGCGATAAAAAAAAGTGGGGGAGAACTCGGGAAAACGTTAGAGAAGCAGAAAGCCGCCACACGCGTTACGGGATTAACAGAATGATTGCGTCTGTGTTTGGTGGCGAACCGTGACTATCGATCTCTTCTTCGGGGGGTCTTATCACATTCTCACATGAGTTATTTCATTAGACTTGTACGACGGGATCACTCGAACGCACAGCCGTGCACACGACTTCGTCTCGCGCTTTATTTTCGCAGTCCGAGATGTCACGACGTTTTTCAATTTCCAAGTTCTACGATCCATTAGGAATACCCAGAGAACTCTGAGAGAGATATTGTTCTAAAATTTTAGTTGTGGTCATAGGAGTAGTCTCAAACGCGTAATATGTACTGAGGGCATTTGCATCAGTACATGGTGCACTTGATATTTTGCTGGCTTTTTCTTCGATATACAAGGCTTTTAAAAGTTCTACTTTGGACTGCGCGATCACAATAAGGAAAACAAATATTGATACTGATAGGTATATTAATTAAAAAAAAAAACTCAAATTTTAACTATTAAAACTGCGCAAATAAAAGAAGCTTAAATAACATAATTTATAAAATAACAGCAATAAATCAAGACTAGATATTTTGCTACAAGAGGTGTTGGAAATGTTGACCGGTTCCTCTTATTGGATCTTGGTTAGCTATCCAATTATTATCGAAGTTGGCTGCTAAAAAAATGCTACAATTTGTTCTATTTGTCGTGTTATAATTTGCAAATATCGTAGAGAGATTAGAGTGCCATCATTGCCCACTACCTTTAAACTCATCTGCTCCGACATTAAATCCAAATCTTCCTCGATTTCTTAGCTCCACCACTGAATTAGGGTTTTGTTGTGCTCAAGTAAGTATACGAGACTTGAGCAACGAAAAATAACCGCACTTTTAATATAAGCTTCGTCTGTCCAGATACAATTGCTCCTAATAATTAGAATGTGCACCAATCAAATTTCAAATTTGATAGGTTAATTTACTACCCAGTGTGCATTTGTTTTCTGTATTATGACTGCTCTGTCCAAAGCAAAACAGTACAGCAGCAAAATATTCAGTGTACTCTTATTTTTGCAAATGAAATTTTAAGTTATATTTATCTATCCAAAAATGTACGGGGTGTCTGATATAAAAATTGATTTTTCTGTTAAATTCTGCGCAATGACCCTTACATATGATATAGGTCTTCCATGTCCTTACAGCACAAAACATTTTTGGTTCATTTTGAGTTCATTTTGAGCTGCTTCATACACATTCACCGTCCTATAGATTTTAACATATAAAGATGAAATTATTTTTGATTCGAAAACCTCGCTATTAGCTAATTTCTTCTTTAATTAGTAATTTAACGATGCTTAGATATTTTTTTTCCAAGAAACTTCCATGCCTTCGTCATTGGTGAAAGATAAAAACCTCAGTCACGGTTAAGATTACTTGGTTGTTTAGAGACTTCTATGGATTCTCGGTTTTTTTCTGAGGTAGTATATAAGCAGGTACAGGGTAAAACGTTTAGCAGACATTAGATTTACATATAGTCGTTTTTTAGATGTCCATTTTTTTAGCTAGACGTCCATGTTACGGTTAATTTTATTTTACGTAACATACACGCATCAATAAATAAACATCATCACGAGTTCGTATAGTCTAAAGTGCCTGCACTTTTTACTACTCACCCACAAGTCAATATAAAGGTGAACTTGGATATATCAATTATTCAATTATTTTTTTAATTTAATTTTTAGTTGATTGTTGAATAAGTTTTTGAAAATGATTAAGTCTGTGCGACTATTTTCGACGCGTAAACAAATGTTTAAAAAATTTCGTAAATTGATTCACTTATTATTTTGCTGCATCAACTCTCCTCAGTATCAAAATTTGCCAAAACTCATTAATGAAAATTGTTCCCATATGATGCTCAAAAAAAGTTTATTTTTTGGAGTACGATTCCATATTGCATGATCTCATTTTATTTTATAAATATATAATAACCACTCACCATATCCATTTTACGAAAGTTATTTTTGTGAAACTATAATGTTTATTTTTCTATTGCTTTTTGTAAAATACCTAATTATACACCAATCTAGCGTGCGGGAAGCGTCACTTTACCACGTGAATTTTTTGTGCCACGAATCCGAGCCACTTCGGACATTTCCGGGATATTACCGTACGGGTTTGGGACCAATCGGATTTTTTCGGAAGTTTTGAATTTTGACTTTTATCAATTCAGACAGTTATGTCAGTGAATGTATTTGTGTTGTTTTTAAGTCACTCGTCCGTACATGAAAAATAAACGCGTGATTCAAATACCGTTTACCACATTTGCATAATATACTATTGTGCTTGTTATTTAGAAATAAAAATATATCAGAAATTTGATATTCTTTATCGATTGATTTAGATTAGGGAAAAATAAACCAGGCCGGACCAAATACATACTTCAATAATACTTTGATGAGCGCCATTTTTGTCACGGGTTCGATTTGGCACTAGCACAGAGAGTGCTTAATCAACGAGTCACTGAAGAAGAGGATAAAACGGTGATCAAAATTGCTGCATAATAACATATCAACCAAAACTTGAGCACTTAACTTGAAATGCTTCAATTTTCTGAAATTAGGTCTCTTCGAGAATTGATGAATGTGTTGTTAGGTTTATTTTGTGATTGTAATTCTCTATCAATACATACATTTTTATCATCAGCAAAAAATTGAAAATGAAAAAAAAATCAATCGATTCACGTCTACTTCCCACAGTCAATCCGATCAAATCTAGACACGCCGATCATACGTATCACAATCGCATAAAAAGCCCTAAATCGACCCGGACCCAACCGAGCAAAAACATTAAACGTCGGCTTTCGTCAAGCTTTATTTGACGGACTGTCTCTCGGGTTGCTCGTTATGCTTCCAGTAGAGGACGCATCGTGACTCATGAAAAACGCTTTTCCACCCTTCGCCACTTCAAAGACAGCGGCCCCTTTTAAGGGACGATATTAAGTTTCTAAAATTACCTGCGAAATTAAGATCAATGAGGGCCTTTAAGTTCATGGAAATGGGGAAATAATATCTTTCTTAATTCGGAGACGGAACGGTGTGAGTGACAAATATTGGATTTGGGAAGCTAGGGGTGTTACTTAAGATACCCAGAAAATGTAAATATATTTTATAAATATTTTTTGCGAATTGGTTGAGGTTGAATAGGATGATGCGACAACTGAATAGGTCAAAGCAAATAACAAAAAATTAATACACAATTACAAAAATTAAACAAATCTCCCATACCACATTTTTATTTTATTTATTTAATTTGTTTCTTCCCCACAGGCATCATCGGACCTATAAAAGAAATTCTAAAAATAATAAAGAATGTGTCGTAAATTTAGCAATATAATCACATGCAAAAACGTCAACCTACACGCCCACAGATACAGATTGGAATGCGACGAAATCCGTATGATTTCTTGGTATATCGGTTAAAAATTAAATACGCTCTTAATCTAATCAAGGATAGATTAGAAGTGGCTTCAGTGTTTTTTGTTTTAAAAGCTAATCGCAATAGAATACATGGTCACGCATTCGAATTTATGTCCTGGAGGTTTTGATTTTAGTATATTATTCACTGACTTCTTTTTTACCTTCCTTACAATGCTAACTCGTAAGGAAACCTTTAAAAAGCACAACCTACTTTCTTGGAACATATATTTATTTGCTTAATATTTTGACATATTTTCACGAAAACAAATTTGAAGTCAATGGACCTTTTAATAAATGAAGAAATAGAAATTATTTTTATATTTAGCCACGCTACATCTCTATTATCCTCTTCTAAAGGAGTTAAAGCGCCTACGTATTAAAGGGTTTAAATAATAATAATAATAATAATACATTTATTGTTATAACCATGAAAGTTACATAGAAATAATTGCATAACCAAAGTTAAATAAGTGAAATAATGGTCAACAATAGGCCTTGTTAGGGCAGCCATCTATAAGTTCTAGATACTGTTCAGGCCTCAATTTAACAGCGAAAATATAATAATAAAAAATTTCATAGAATTTATTTGAAAGCGCCAAGCGTAGATACACATAATTCTAAAGAAAAGAAAAGAGAAGAAATGGAGGGGGAAGGAAAGAAAAGGAAAGGGGCACATGTTTTGTAGAAGAGCTTAATATTAGTGCGTACGTAACAACTGCTTTTTCAAATTATTCCTAAACGTCGAGTTGCAGTAATGCAAATGGCTATATTATAGGAATATGATCTTTTAAATAATTCTTTGCGGTGACGGGGTATAACTAGATTCACACGCAGATTCAAATTGTGTATTGATATGTTAAGAGTAATTTTTCTGTAAAGATAAAAGGGTAATTTTGTTTTAAGGATGTTGAAATAAAGGGAACTCATTCGTAATTTGCATCGAAGGTGCATATTAAGCCACCCTGACGCAGCAAGGTACGCGGAGATATGATCTCTCCTCCTTACCCCATAAATTAGCCTTAGACAAGAGTTTTGAACCTTCTGGACACGGTAACGATCGGACGCATCCAGGCACGGTCCGTACACAGCACTGCAGTGATTAAATTGTGACAGAACAAGTGATTCACACAGCAACTTACGAGTTCCTTGACAAAGTATATGTCTATTGCCATAAATTAATTTTAAATTAGCATAGGCAACCCTTAGTTTATTAGTAATATGTTCTCTGAAACGCAACTGCGAATCAAAAGTGAGACCCATGCTTTTGCATGATTCAGAGAGTGGCAATTTTATGATATTAAGTTTAATTGTTATGTTATACTTTGCATGGGATAAATGATTATCATTTCCAAAGAGTATTACTGAAGATTTATTAGGGTTAAGCTTTAGGAGGTGATCTGTTGCACTGTTGCAACGTTAAAAAATTTGATAAATCAGTATTGATGACATCCTCCGCGGTAGCTATTTCTTGAGTAAAAAATAAGTAGTAAATTTGAGTGTCATCCGCATAAAAATGACAGTTGCATTGGTGGAGGGCTCCAATGAAGTTAAAAGTAAAAATAGTGTACAACAAGGGACCAAGAATGCTGCCCTGTGGAACACCCATGCGAACACCTAGGAACGATGACTGCTGCTGATTGCAGACAACCCGTTGTGTCCGACCTGACAAAAAGGAACACAGAAACTTTCGAGCACCTTCGGAGAAACCAACGTAATGGAGAATGGCCAAGAGAATTGAATGATTTATCATATCAAATGCCTTACTGAAATCCAACAATATTAAAGCCGTTATCTTTCCATCGTCAGTCGCTCTAAAAATATCATCAGCAATGTCCAGCATGGCACTCTCGCAACTGTGATTAGGTCTAAAACTAGACTGTTTCTCTGGTAGAATATGATTAGAATTTAAAAAGTTTACCATTTGATCGTTCATAATTCTTTCAAGTACTTTAGATAGAACAGGCAATATGCTAATTGACCGCAGGTGACTAAATTCGCTTGGATTGTTTATTTTCGGTAAGGGGATGACTTGTGCCCGCTTCCATGTTGACGGAAAGTACGAATTTAAGATACACTCATTTATTATATGCGTAATGTATGGGGCAATATATGGACACCAAAGAAGTATTAATGATATATTTATATCATCATGGCCCGCAGCTTTAGATTTCATATTTTTCAGAATGTTGAGAATCTCATCTTCCGTGGACAATACAAAGTCAAAGTGATCCGTTCTGTCATTTAACCTATTATTATAATAAAAATTCAGCAGCTCTTGATTGGGGCTATCATTATTTTCCACACTGTTTATAAAAAAATTATTAATTTGATCGACATTATCTAAGTGACTTGGCAAAGTACCCCTGTTACATTTTACAACATTAAGTTTCCTTAGTTCGTTCCATTTCTCTTTGGCATTACCATGACAAAACTTAGTTCTTAAATAAGCTTTTTTCTCTGATCTAATGGCCGAATTTGTATAATTACGTAATTGTTTGTAATGCTCGTAATGTGCTGGAAGTTTAGTCAGTTTAAATTTTTTTAGCGCTTTATTTCTCAGCTTTTGTAGCAGTTTTATGTTTTCTGTTATCCAAGGCGCATAGTTATAGTTTTTATTCTTCCTGAAGCGTTTTAACGGCGCGTGCTTATTAAATAGTTCCAATATGCAAGTATTTAAGAGGTTTAGCTTTTCTTCAATGTCACAAAAATAAAGTAAGTTATTTAACGGTAAATCTAGTAGATCCCTCTTAAACTCCTGAAGATTAATGGTTTTTAATGATCTATAATAAAAACTTACAGGTTCATTATCTGGCAAGTCTAGACTGAATTTTATGTATGTCAAAAAGTAATCAGCGATGTTATTGTCGACAACTCCTACATCAGACACGTTTTTTACGTTGGTAAATATTAAATCTAAGAGCGACATAGAATGTAATGCAATGCGGGTAGGTTCTTGTATATATTGGTCCATATTGAAAGTAGAAAACACAGAAGTTAATCTAGTTCCAAGATCAGTATTTAAATTAAGCATGTTGATATTGAAGTCACCAAAGCATATTAAGTTATAGTCCGAGTATATATTAAACAAGGATTTCTCAAGGGTATTAAAAAATTGTGATACGTTACCTTAATTGTGATACCTCAAGATATTTTTATTGAGCAATACGTTTTGCTCTTAGTCAGAAGTTCTGGAAGTAGTTGAATTAAAAATTATTTGTTCTCCCACAAACAAAATCAAAAATGTAAAATATAACATAAAAATAAAAATATATTTGGGTTAGAGTCGTATAGGGCTGGTTTTTTATTTTTTGTTGTCTGCGACTTTTTCCTTTCTACTTTTTTTTAGTATGAGAAACTAAATAACCGTTATTCCAATGCAGTGTGTTTAATGGCAGTCATTTTCTTTAAAAGTACGATGTTAAAAAGCTTATAGAGCAAATAAGAAGTCTGGTATTAATTAGGTAAGGTGGATCTACCGACAATCTGAAAAAATTTTTCTTTTACTGCTTTAATTCTTTGTTCTATGGGTTTTTTAAACATTCCACTTACAAAGGAAATGTTTAATATGTAATTAATGAGGATTAGACATATTGCATTGCATAACGGTGATGCATTTTGTTCTATGAATAAGTTGTTTTACAATTCCGCTGACAAATACTAATAACACAATAATATCAAAACCCAAAGAGCGTAAATTCCAATGCTTAATCTTCTTCGATAATGTTTCATTGCAATTAGTTAAATTATTCAGCATACATATAGCTTTTAAAACGAACAATACACTGAAACAATTTCTAATCAAACTTAAGGATCCTGTGGATTATTTTCCTACACCAGGAAAATTTCTACTAGAGTTCGAGAACATCTAAATTTGGAAAAAAATACAAATTTAGGTTTCACAACCCATCTTTCGTCAACGAATTTTCTCCTAATAGAAATGTCAATATTCTAGCTTAGTACCCCAAGAGTAGTGAAACTTGATCTTTTAGAGAAATTAGAAACCACCGAAGCCAAAAAGAGTATTTTCTTTACTTGCCTTAATGAGATTTTCATTTTTAAGCTGGCATAATTTTTTAATAATTAAACTGCAGGTCTCCGATGTCCGTCAAGTGTCTGAATGCATTTAGGATGACGCATATATTTTGCTAGTATGTTACGTTATTTTATTCTTAAAAAAAATATATTTCCCGTGGGTGAAAGACGTGTAACCCATAGTAATTTTTATTTTTTTGAAAAATGTTATAGTGTCCCACACTTTATTCAGGCAATCATTGTAAATATAGTTTCACAGGAGGAATTCCTATAACAATAATTTCCTATTTATATAAAAACTCAGCTGTTGTCAATATTTGCTTTTCTATATCAGAGTTTTCAGGAAAATCACAAAATTGCTGCAGAAATTCTGCAATTTTCCTTTTCCTACTAAACTTAATCAGTTAATGGATAACACAAAGACCTACAAGCTTAGCAAGAGATCGGCTTGTCACTTCGTCTTTGGGGTAATTACATAATGTGCTTCGAAATTTTATGGCCTTTGACACAATAAAACGCGACACAATGATGAGATCCTACGCAGAAAAGTTTCATCCTGTTTACGGAATTGTAAAGCACACAAGCAAAACTTCATGAACGGTATTTTAAATTTCCCAGTTTATGTAGCAATTTTTAAAATTATCGGTACGATTTTCTGCATTATTCCAGGTACATCTTCTGGAAACGGATATTGGTTAGGGATTTGGAAATTTAATTCCCGGAACACCAATTTTTCTGGTTTCCTTACCAACTTTCTTTCTAGTTTGTCGATTAACTTAAAATTTGGTACACTTATTACTAACGTTCTTTTGTACTTAGGAAACATTTGACGCAAAAACTCTTCATACCAAAAGGTGCCCATACTTAAGAAAATGTCTCTAGACTTTTTTGTTTTAGGTTTTTTACAAATTTTAAAAGCTCAAAGACCATGGACAGGGCTTTAAAATATACCCTCTTGTTATTCCAATAAAATTGCAATTTTACATTTCCAAGCAATGAATTAAGGTCTAGTAATTTCTGTTTATGTTTAATAATTATCAAAATTCAACAGTGTTGCGAAAAACTTTACAAAACAATCAGAATTTTGTCAATTAATTAAACTAATCATTAAATAGTATTAGAGAAGGCTATGCTTGTTAGTCAATGAAACACTCTACTAATAATATTTAATAATTAATCCGTGAATTAGAACAAAAATATAAATGAAAACTTCAGATAGGTACATTATTTACTTATGAAAAGGTTTTTTACCATATTTAAAACAAATTACTTAATTTAAAACCCCGAATAAATTAATTTTGAAGACTTAAAGGCATTATAAATTAAAGGAAATTACAAGAACAAGACGGCTGCCAAAAGACAACCGATTAAATGCAGAACTTTTTGATGCTTTTACCTGGTGTACTGGAAGTCGTATAACCGATTTATAAAAAGTGAAATAATTAGCACTGTACAGATTACAGGGGCATTTCGGGAACAAGTACGTTAAGTCGCCTGTATAGGAGGATTCTTAGAGATCTAATAGAATCAGGATGCTTTTGCATGACTCAGAGAGTGGCAATTTTATGATATTAAGTTTAATTGTTATGTTATACTTTGCATGGGTTAAATGATTATCATTTCCAAAGAGTATTACTGAAGATTTATTAGGGTTAAGCTTTAGGAGGTGATCTGTTGCAACGTTAAAAAAATTTGATAAATCAGTATTGATGACATCCTCCGCGGTAGCTATTTCTTGAGGAAAAAATGAGTAGTAAATTTGAGTGTCATCCGCATAAAAATGACAGTTGCATTGGTGGAGTGCTCCAATGAAGTTAAAAGTAAAAATAGTGTACAACAAGGGACCAAGAATGCTGCCCTGTGGAACACCCATGCGAACACCTAGGAACGATAACTGTTGCTGATTGTAGACAACCCGTTGTGTCCGACCTGACAAAAAGGAACACAGAAACTTTCGAGCACCTTCGGAGAAACCAACGTAATGGAGAATGGCCAAGAGAATTGAACGATTTATCATATCAAATGCCTTACTGAAATCCAACAATATTAAAGCCGTTATCTTTCCATCGTCAGTCGCTCTAAAAATATCATCAGCAATGTCCAGCATGGCACTCTCGCAACTGTGATTAGGTCTAAAACTAGACTGTTTCTCTGGTAGAATATGATTAGAATTTAAAAAGTTTACCATTTGATCGTTCATAATTCTTTCAAGTACTTTAGATAGAACAGGCAATATGCTAATTGACCGCAGGTGACTAAATTCGCTTGGATTGTTTATTTTCGGTAAGGGGATGACTTGTGCCCGCTTCCATGTTGACGGAAAGTACGAATTTAAGATACACTCATTTATTATATGCGTAATGTATGGGGCAATATATGGACACCAAAGAAGTATTAATGATATATTTATATCATCATGGCCCGCAGCTTTAGATTTCATATTTTTCAGAATGTTGAGAATCTCATCTTCCGTGGACAATACAAAGTCAAAGTGATCCGTTCTGTCATTTAACCTATTATTATAATAAAAATTCAGCAGTTCTTGATTGGGGCTATCATTATTTTCCACACTGTTTATAAAAAAATTATTAATTTGATCGACATTATCTAAGTGACTTGGCAAAGTACCCCTGTTACATTTTACAACATTAAGTTTCCCTAGTTCGTTGCATTTCTCTTTGGCATTACCATGACAAAACTTCTTAAATTACGTAATTGTTTGTAATGCTCGTAATGTGCTGGAAGTTTAGTCAGTTTAAATTTTTTTAGCGCTTTATTTCTCAGCTTTTGTAGCAGTTTTATGTTTTCTGTTATCCAAGGCGCATAGTTATAGTTTTTATTCTTCCTAAAGCGTTTTAACGGCGCGTGCTTATTAAATAGTTCCAATATGCAAGTATTCAATGTCACAAAAATAAAGTAAGTTATTTAACGGTAAATCTAGTAGATCCCTCTTAAACTCCTGAAGATTAATGGTTTTTAATGATCTATAATAAAAACTTACAGGTTCATTATCTGGCAAGTCTAGACTGAATTTTATGTATGTCAAAAAGTAATCAGCGATGTTATTGTCGACAACTCCTACATCAGACACGTTTTTTACGTTGGTAAATATTAAATCTAAGAGCGACATAGAATGTAATGCAATGCAGGTAGGTTCTTGTATATATTGGTCCATATTGAAAGTAGAAAACACAGAAGTTAATCTAGTTCCAAGATCAGTATTTAAATTAAGCATATTGATATTGAAGTCACCAAAGCATATTAAGTTATTATAGTCCGAGTATATATTAAACAAGGATTCCTCAAGGGTATTAAAAAATTGTGATACGTTACCTTAATTGTGATACCTCAAGATATTTTTATTGAGCAATACGTTTTGCTCTTAGTCAGAAGTTCTGGAAGTAGTTGAATTAAAAATTATTTGTTCTCCCACAAATAAAATCAAAAATGTAAAATATAACATAAAAATAAAAATATATTTGGGTTAGAGTCGTATAGGGCTGGTTTTTTATTTTTTGTTGTCTGCGACTTCTTCCTTTCTACTTTTTTTTAGTATGAGAAACTAAGTATGAGAAAACTAAGTATGAGAAATAACCGTTATTCCAATGCAGTTTGTTTAATGGCAGTCATTTTCTTTAAAAGTAGGATGTTAAAAAGCTTATAGAGCAAACAAGAAGTCTGGTATTAATTAGGTAAGGTGGATCTACTGACAATCTGATAAAATTTTTCTTTTACTGCTTTAATTCTTTGTTCTATGGGTTTTTTAAACATTCCACTTTCAAAGGAAATGTTTAATAAGTAATTAATGAGGATTAGACAAATTGCATTGCATAACGGTGATGCATTTTGTTCTATGAATAAGTTGTTTTACAATTCCGCTGACAAATACTAATAACACAATAATATCAAAACCCAAAGAGCGTAAATTCCAATGCCTAATCTTCTTCGATAATGTTTCATTGCAATTAGTTAAATTATTCAGCATACATATAGCTTTTAAAACGAACAATACACTGAAACAATTTCTAATCAAACTTAAGGATCCTGTGGATTATTTTCCTACACCAGGAAAATTTCTACTAGAGTTCGAGAACATCTAAATTTGGAAAAAAATACAAATTTAGGTTTCACAACCCATCTTTCGTCAACGAATTTTCTCCTAATAGAAATGTCAATATTCTAGCTTAGTACCCCAAGAGTAGTGAAACTTGATCTTTTAGAGAAATTAGAAACCACCGAAGCCAAAAAGAGTATTTTCTTTACTTGCCTTAATGAGATTTTCATTTTTAAGCTGGCATAATTTTTTAATAATTAAACTGCAGGTCTCCGATGTCCGTCAAGTGTCTGAATGCATTTATGATGACGCATATATTTTGCTAGTATGTTACGTTATTTTATTTTTAAAAAAAAATATATTTCCCGTGGGTGAAAGACGTGTAACCCATAGTAATTTTTATTTTTTTGAAAAATGTTATAGTGTCCCACACTTTATTCAGGCAATCATTGTAAATATAGTTTCACAGGAGGAATTCCCATAACAATAATTTCCTATTTATATAAAAACTCAGCTGTTGCCAATATTTGCCTTTCTATATCAGAGTTTTCAGGAAAATCACAAAATGCTGCAGAAATTCTGCAATTTTCCTTTTCCTACTAAACTTAATCAGTTAATGGATAACACAAAGACCTACAAGCTTAGCAAGAGATCGGCTTGTGCTTCGAAATTTTATGGCCTTTGACACAATAAAACGCGACACAATGATGAGATCCTACGCAGAAAAGTTTCATCCTGTTTACGGAATTGTAAAGCACACAAGCAAAACTTCATGAACGGTATTTTAAATTTCCCAGTTTATGTAGCAATTTTCAAAATTCTCGGTACGATTTTCTGCATTATTCCAGGTACATCTTCTGGAAACGGATATTGGTTAGGGATTTGGAAATTTAATTCCCGGAACACCAATTTTTCTGGTTTCCTTACCAACTTTCTTTCTAGTTTGTCGATTAACTTAAAATTTGGTACACTTATTACTAACGTTCTTTTGTACTTAGGACACATTTGACGCAAAAACTCTTCATACCAAAAAGTGCCCATACTTAAGAAAATGTCTCTAGACTTTTTTGTTTTAGGTTTTTTACAAATTTTAAAAGCTCAAAGACCATGGACAGGGCTTTAAAATATACCCTCTTGTTATTCCAATAAAATTGCAATTTTACATTTCCAAGCAATGAATTAAGGTCTAGTAATTTCTGTTTATGTTTAATAATTATCAAAATTCAACAGTGTTGCGAAAAACTTTACAAAACAATCAGAATTTTATCAATTAATTAAACTAATCATTAAATAGTATTAGAGAAGGCTATGCTTGTTAGTCAATGAAACACTCTACTAATAATATTTAATAATTAATCCGTGAATTAGAACAAAAATATAAATGAAATGAAAAGGTTTTTTACCATATTTAAAACAAATTACTTAATTTAAAACCCCGAATAAATTAATTTTGAAGACTTAAAGGCATTATAAATTAAAGGAAATTACAAGAACAAGACGGCTGCCAAAAGACAACCGATTAAATGCAGAACCTTTTGATGCTTTTACCTGGTGTACTGGAAGTCGTATAATCGATTTATAAAAAGTGAAATAATTAGGACTGTACAGATTACAGGGGCATTTCGGGAACAAGTACGTTAAGTCGCATGTATAGGAGGATTCTTAGAGATCTAATAGAATCAGGATACAAAAATCATGAAGAACAATCAGGTTTCATAGCTGGTAGGACTTCCACCGACAATTTGTTTTGCTTAAAACAAATAGAGAGACCCATCTTATGTTCATAGATCGCCATAAGGCGTATGATACAGTACCTGTAAAAAACTACGGAAACATTAATAAACACTCTTGAAAATGTGCGTAAAGGTTCTAAATCAAGCATTAAAACTAGTAATAAACTATCGTGTATCTCCCATATAGATATAGATGCCCTGCCCATGCCAACAATGGAACTTTTGACGCAACTATGAAAAAAAATTGAGAATGTCCTTGCGGCCTTCAATAACCAACATGGCCGCTGGGTGTCTCCCACACTGTTTAAATTATATGAAACAAAAGCAATAAATCGATGAAAAAGGAAATGCAGTGCTATGAGTGTAGAATTAGATGAATTAGAAGAAACTGCTTGCATATATTACAAGTTGATAATACGATCAAGTCGTCATTGCCAATGAAAACTACAGGAAGAGTATAAACTATAGGAGCAGAATACTTACACTTAGTATTTGAATTTGATATAACGGGAAAAGGCGATCGCGAAATTAATAGAAGCTTAATTCAGTCCAGGAGTCACGAGATCGGAAGAAATCGAAAATACAACATCCATGAGATGTTAATTAAAGTTCTTTATTGCATGGAACACAGACATGGAGAATTACAGAGAACATGAAGGAAATTGGAGGCCACAGAAATGGACGTGTTCAGACGGTCGTTGGGAATATTCAAAAGAGAGTAGAAGTGGAGAGAGGGAAGAGTTAGCTTCTGGTACACGGACGGGTCCAGAACGGGAGATTTGACCGGAGCTGGAGCGTGCTGCGATATAATGGGATCGAGCTTGTCGGTCCCTCTGGGCCAGTACCGCACCGCGTTTTAGGCGGAAATTTTCGCTATATTGATGGTGGCCAGAGAGGTGCTTCAGCTCAACCACGGTAGCAGGAGAGTATTCTTCTGCTCTGGCAGTAGGGCTGCACTTATGGCGCCAAAGTCAGCGCGCACGCGCTCCTTGTTGATAAAGGAGTGCAAACGGGTACTGAGGAAAATGGTCGAGGTGAGGCTTGTCACGTTGGTCTGGGTCCCAGGTCACATCGGGATCAGGGGCAATGAGGCAGCGGACGCCTTAGCCAGGGAGGGCTCCTCGCACAGGCATATGGGACCAGAGCCCCGCTTGACGATGGCCTCGTGCGTGAGGCGGGGAGCTCTGGAAGCCTGGGTGAGAGAACGGGCCGTAGTGGGCTGGAAGGTTGCTTCGGGAATGATTCAGTCGAGTCTTATGATAAATAAGCCCGCCCTCCCTTGTTACAGGAAGCTGCTTGGACTGCCCAGAAGGGAGTGTAGAGCACTAATAGGGGCCTACACAGGAGACTGCAGGCTTAGGAGGCATCTTTGCTTGCTAGGCATTGGAGACGACCCGGAGTGCAGGTGGTACATGGAAGGGGAGGAGACCCAGTATCATTTGCTCACCGAGTGTCCTGCTTTGACATGGGCAAAATTTGGAGTCTTCGGAACGGCCCTGATCGATCTGGATTCAGTGCACGGTATTGAGGTAAAGGAATTGCTGACTTTCTATAGGATAGGAGGCATTCTGGACGCCCTCTAGCGTCGTCTGGGGGCACAACGGCCCATCTGGTGGCCTAAGTGTTTGGACGCCCGCGGGGGCGCCCCCCTTAAATACCAATACCAAGAGAGTAGAATTGATATGGTGTGATCAGATTGCCTAATGAGGTTATGCGATGGACACTACCAATCCGCAAAAAAACTCAAGAGACTTGAGAGAAGGTCAGTGGGGTGATAGAGGATTATCGAAGTTCGCCATGCGACAACGTCGAAAGAGGTCTTAAAAACCGAAGCATTTATTAAATGTAACCTTCCACAATGTTTGCAACTTGAAACTTATTAAACTTATTATGACTTCACATTCAGGTATGGACTTGTTCGCAAAGCATAGATATGACTTTTCTCGTTATTTTTAACTAGGAGAATGAACTAGTATCTTTTCAATATTAATTTTTATTCTCCTTTTGTCCATATTTTGGTCCACACTAGTATTCCGCCTAAATTATTGAACATTGTTTTGGCGACTAGAAAAAATAGTAATAATTATTATTGACTACGCAACTTTTATCCCATTTAATATAAAATGCATCTTTAATGGTTTTAAAGGTACCCAAACGATCTTATTCAAAAAGTGGCCATCCAACTTTTTCGGTTAACAAACAAGCAGGAGTCGGATGGATTCGAATAAGTAAACGGATTAATTAGATATTTGAAATCGCAGAGATTTGACATTGGCACGCGTAGTTAAATTGTATTCTAATATAGCGGTTGAAATCCTACACTTTATTATATTCAGATTTGTCATTATAAAGATATTTTATTATCTACGGTGGCCGAAGCGGCGACAACAAGAAGTCGTAAAACTTCCCCCTAGTCGAAAGTCATCCGTTAAGTTTGAGGGGTAACTGCGACACAGTGGCGCAGTTGATCGTAAGGGTTCTAATGCACAGGAAATTAGTCTTTGGTTTCCTTAATTGGTTGCATTATTTTCACCAACAAATTAATAATATAATATAGTTGTAAATTCGACATGAATACTAAATTTTATTTTTTCTTAAGACGTAGGCATATGATACCTAATTAATCGGTTTATTGAAATAAAACAAATACATGTCATACTCAAAATAATTCAAACTTCAATCAAATCTTCGGCATTATTTAAAACTTACTCTCAGGCAATAAATATCTCCATGTCGAAAAAAAGTATTGATCCTACGCGGAAGAGATCGACAAGAAATGTACCCATTATAAATAATCGTTAAACAAACTTAGGAATCATATGGTGTCGAAGTACTAAACTTTAATCTGGATTTAAATACATAAATAACCAACCAAGGCTCTGTGTTCAGATCTCTCGATTTATTACGCCCGCACATCTTGCATGAATGGAGCTCCTAGTACTTTTAGTCGGCTCCTCCTTAGTGGTCGCGAGTTCGTTAGATGATGAAGTGGAGTTTCCTCTTTTTCTAAACACAGTCCTGCCGGAGTCTTGTTAAGATTCCTATCATCGTTCGTAGTCCAGAGCGATTGATATGGGGGGCCCACTTTTAGTCTGAGGTGCAATTATAACGCCTTGGCCAGGGTAAAATCTACTAATGCAGAGAGAAATACCTCCAGAGCTATTTATTCAGCTCGCGCTTCAGTGTACTGTCTGCTATTCCGAATGAAGGCATTACCGCCGCATCCCTGGCCAGTCTGTCAGTCATCTCGTTGCCTTAAATACCCACATAAACGAGTGCCTGGAGGAGATTGAAATAATTACGCTCCACTATTCTTGTCAATGTTTCTCTACAAAAGAAATATCCGCATAAATCTGCGGTTGTATTACAAGTTGTTGCTGAATAATACAAGGCCACCTCTATTAACAAAAATTAATATCCTCTTTAATAATTAATAATAACAATGGCGTAGGAGAGCAGGTAACATTGGATTTGAAGATTTGTATTGATTAGATCATAATAATAACAATAAACAACACAGGATACAAATACAAGCAAGCATAAAATAAAGAATATAAGGAAAACCAATTCTATTAAATATACTTTCACAAATCATTAAATGCTTGTACGTGATGTTCATGACTCCAAGATTACACTTTCACAAGTCATAACAAAGGACTATTTTTCCTTAATTTTAGGGATTTTAACTCAATTAGGTTGCTAAAAGCTTGCCTACCTTTTTATGATATCCAAACTTGAATTATGTGTTTAAATTCCTCTATTTTTCGAATACTCTCGGGCAGCATCTTGCGCAATCTTGGAGAGGGTTCTAGCTTCATGCGTCAACGAAAAGGCAGGAATTATGTTTTATTTGTTTTGCTACGATTTATTTTATTCTATTTAATTATGAATAACTTCAAAAAATAACTTTTTCTAGTTCCTTCTTTCAAATAACTAATTATTTACCGATCAGGCGTTAGTAAAGTGTCATTTTATAACGTCACCTTCGCTGCCGCAAACCACTTTGGTAGTTTCAGGTATTTTAGTCGTGGGGTTAGGAGTGATCGGTTGTTTTTGGCGGATTTTGAACATTGATAGTATTTTGACTTTTGTCAAAATCAGTGAATACACTCAAAAAGTAATCGTCATATAAAAAATACAGTATGGTATGCAAACTTACCGGCTGAAGCTGCATCTAGATCGAGAACTCAAACATGAACACAAATTTGATTTGTGACTGAAGAAGTTTATCAACGTGTTGTGTACTATACTTTTTCTACCGCCACTAGTTTGTAAGTACATTTTTGCAAAACAGCACGAATATATTCACTGAGTGACGAGTGGCGTGACCGTCAGAAGCGACAAACGTCAAAATACTGTCAATGTGAATTCCAAATCCGTGATCAAAGTTCGAAGCGCCTCGCGACCCTGAGTAGTGAACCTGACTTCTCAAAGTGAGACTTTACGCACGCTTTATGCTTGCATAATCGGATATTTTTGAGTAGGGAGTTGAAAAACTTAGATCTGACAATAAAAAAATACTGCTGGGTCACGAACTTTTCTGTTGCGCCACTGAGCCGCACCCCGAGGGACAAAGCTTCAGGCAGTCTAACTCAATATATTATATGAACTTTTATTAGGTTGTACCCCGGTGTCGGCAGTAATCATTGCTAAAACTAGTAAATTGATTCGGTTACGGTCGTTTATAGCAAGTCACGAAGCGGGATTTGTGTGGTCCCGTGCTTTTCGACGGTTTATATTATCGTGATTCACACCATTTTCGTGTTCGATATATGTTTGACACAGAGATTGCGATAATTTTATAAAAATCGATAGTCTTAATACAATAACAAAAATAAGTACATTGACGATGCTACAAACGCGTCACGTGATGTCAGTGCTAGTAGTAATTTTTTGGCTGTGTTCTGTTTATACAAATCGCGACGTGAATTTTTTATATAAAAGGTCTCTTTTTCTTTTATCCGTACCACCTTCAATGATGAAATTCAGGCCGGTCTAGTGTCTAATATTTCGCATCCAGGATAGCCGTCTTCTGCTCCACAAAATCTATGGTCATTAAGTCCATGTAATTAATAAATGGGGGTAAATTTTAGCTAAACAGGTTCTGTAATTAAGCGCTAATATTATGCCAGGTCCCAAACTGGTTTGAGTACTTACGATCTTAGCCCTAAAGCTTCCGGTAAATATGATTTGTGTCCTTTATTGTCAAAATATAAAACTCGAAAATTTTGATTGAAACTATTAAATGAATTGCGTAGTTGGCATCAAATTTTTCATGGATGAATTAATTACGATGTTCTTTTATTCGTTTACTAAAACATTTTTCAGTTTGGCCTATATACGTTTTGGAACTATCATCACAAGATAGTTGATATAACCTTGATCTTTTGATTTTATTTAATGGACTTTAATTGTTTATAATAGTTTTCCTAAAGAATAGTTTTTTTAAAGCTATTTTAGGTTATATTTATTTTAGGAGTTGGACACTTTGTCATTGAAGTTTGCGAAATATGATAAAATATTACATTTAGAAGGAGGTTCTTTTGACTATTGAAAAATCGTTTTTAAACAAATTCGGAATTGTCTTTTCTTCAGAATTTTCTCTCTTCTCTTTTATTAAAAGCTATTTTTTTTTCGATAATATTTAATTTAGAAATCTGTATAATTTAAAGAAAGTGTTTAAGTAATTAATATTTAGATACTTCTTGTTCTAAAGAATTCATGAAAATTGCAGCTACTATCGGATTGAATGGCTTACCAATAATTATCCCGCCAGTTCCAAACTATATGGTATTGAGTTCAAAATACGGATTTCAACTTTCATCAAGATCGGCTGAAAATATTCATATGGATTCAGTTGTCTTGCTATTTTATATATTGTGTTTAATATGATGTTTAAGGGCAATGAAATATAATTTTGTTGCAAGAAATAAAATAATCACGAGAAGCGGCAAAAATGCAGTGTCATTAGCACCTGCAATGAAAAAACAAAAATTGAGTCCAGAATGTAATAATTAATGAAGGGCGCAAAAAACACAAGAAACAAGTTGATTTCAGACCGCCTAGAGGATAGATTTCCGGTTGTATCGCCTGATTTATATTTCTTGTCTTAGTACGGCTCTATTTTTTAAAATAATTGTCTTTTCTTTCCGTTAAGCTACAGGTGAGCTCAACGGCACTTTCACGAAATCCTAAAAAGCATTTTTAATAATGAAATAATAATAAATTGAAATAAGTCTAGCTGGGCTAACATTATTAAATTCATAGTAAACTTCCTGTGTGATAAGGTTTTTTGGCATTCAATTTTTCTGACCCTGATGCAGTATCTTGATTTTTTTTCGAGCACCCAGTACAATAGCCGAAAAGCGTAAACACGCTAGCCGTCCCTTTATTTCATTAAATTTATTACTCTTTCGAACTAGTGTTTTCTAATATCGTGGAAAATATGTTGATAATAATGCTGATTCTAGGGACGCCATGAAAAAAGAATGGGTCTTTAGCTTTTCGCATACGTAAATAATTCAATTAGTCTAACGTGTTTTTTTTTATATTGAAAGAAAATATAGTGTGTTCCATTTAAAATAAGAAAATGGCTATTGATTTTGCGTAGATCGGACAACGTTAAATTTCCTAAAATATATCCAAAATATTAATTATAACTTCTTATGGTCGTAACCCAAGTTTGAAACAGTTGAATTGGTTAAAACCGAACACTTAATGTCCATCATATACGTATACCAACGGCATTACTTATTATATTTTTATGTCGTGACTGCTTGAATTTTGTAAATTATTATAAATTAAGTAAGTTTTCCTTGACAAAAAACTAGAAAACGTTTTCAATTCAGACCAACTGTTACCGAGATCTCGACTTTAGTGAGAGCGTAGTAGTAGCACTAGTAGTAGTAGTAGTAGTTCACGAAAGTCGAAAAAACACAAAATGACGTTAAGGGAAATAATTTTGTATAGATCTTGGAAGAGTACACTAGTTTTTTAATACAGCCACTCAGTGGAAAATCCAGAGGCTACAAATCGGGGGTTCTGGATGTCCAGCTCTAGAGTTCTTAAACTCTTTTGAAGCAAATTCTCCTTTCAAGTCATTTTTGTACTTAAAAATCTATTATAAAATAAGCTATTAAAGTAATTCCGCAGTATTTAGCTTCCCTGTATATTAGAGTAGATTTAGTTATGCCTTTATTTTATGGAACTCGAGAATTTTCGACTGTACATAAACACCAACCAATATAACCGCGTTTTCTGTAAATACTAATATAGAGAGATATCTGACTTCGCTTCAAAACAAATACAACTCCAAACTTGTTGAAACTATATCAAGAGCATTTACTGCCGTTGCACATTGAACGTCTATGAAACCGGAGCCGCTAAATGGAAATAAATTTCGAAACTTTCCGAGCGAAACTTCGGTAAAACCGAGCCAACGCCGTATATTTGACGAAAATTAAATTATTAATCTTTTCCTTTATCATCAAACTAATAACTTATAGATACGCGTAGCGTAGTTCAGTTTTTCCTTGGAATCTATTTGGAAAATTAAAATTAGGTAAAGAACTTTGCTTTGTAACGGAGCTTTTTTGAAGGCTCTGCTTACCGATAGCTACTGCGTCACCATTCTGTCAACCTTCCTAATAAGTATATCTCACCCATTCCGATCTATTTGATTCCACTCTCTGTTGGTGATGAATACACGGCGTGTGTGAAAATTTTGGTAACGTATCTAATACATTTCTCAATGGATTGTTTTGAAAGAAAATACAACGTTTTGTAGAAAATAGTGTGGTTATTTCTTATCAAATCCATCGAAGGTTTAGCAGGTCACCTCGAAAATTTTTTGGTAAAGTTGTTCTGCCCATAAATATGGTCGCCTATAATATCTGAAAATCAAATTTTGTAGTTTGATTGCTTAGGTTGTTTCCTGTTGGTTGTGATGGATCGGATGAGTGGGAACAAGAAAGTTTAGTTTTTTGACGATGTTGTAACTCTTTCGAGTGTCGCCTACCTTTTTTAGGAGTGAAGTCATTTTGAATGAATTTTTTTTTTGAAAGAATGCTAGCTTTGAAATTAATTTAATATTTTGTTTATTTCTTTATGCTATAAAATTAGTAATTCTAAGAAAACGCTGAAAAGTCTGATGAATTTTTGTAAGCCGTGATCTATTTTATACTTTAGATTTGTGAAAAGGACGCTCCGATATATTCTTTCGAGTATCACATACGATTGTCAACCAGTACAAAATAAACGGTTAATTTTGTATTTTGCATGTATTTTTTAATATAATACAATTTTTGGATAAAATCTTTTATAAAATTTTTGCAAACAAAAATCTTGTTGTTATTATTTTCACAATTAGAAAAAAAAAATCTGAATAGGGTAATGGCAAGAACGATTTAAAAAATGTTGCATTAAATAGTAATAGATAGATTAATATAAAAGAAAAGGCAAAAAATCAAAAATTCTTAGTTGCATATACGACAAAAGGTTCTTTTCGTTGCTTAGGCCAATTTTTTCTTTAAGCCATTTTATTATTTAACAATAGCGTTTGTCAGTCAAAAATTTGTTGCTCTCTTCAAGATGAAGTTGGACTCTTCGCCATACGTTAGGAATTGAAGTTTCCAGGAACTCATTTTGTGTCACAGACAAAATGTATTTACTAACTATTATTTCCTTTGATGTTGTTTTGAAAGGGAATATGAACTTGCGAGTTCAGGATAACAGATATCAAATGGTTATTAAAGTGAATTCCAAATTTGGAAATCTAAAATTTCTGTTAGTGGTTTTCATTTTATTATTAAAACCTATTATCCTCATTTCGTATAATTTCTTTTGTTCTTTAGTAGGAAGTTTGTTTCTCTATAGAATGTCTTGTAGATGTTCTTTATTTCTGATATAATTAGCACCATATCAAGCCTCTCTTCAATATCATCCAGTTTTAAGGATCTAGTGCATTTTTTTTTTGCTGTAAGCTATTTTAGGAGGGAAGCATTTTTCAAGGGAAGTCCGAAATGCTTAATTGGTGACTGTTTGTTTAGAATAAAGAGTAGTTTGTTATATAAACGATGGTTCAAAGGCAAGATTTGCCTGAAAAATAATGTCTTTATTTTTTGTTCTAAAAATGAAAACAGCTAGAACAAGAAAATAACAATAAATATTGCTATTATAAAAATACACTTTCTGCATATCTTTTTTAATGAGTGGAACGGATTTTTCTTAACTAAATATATTTTGTGTTATTTAGCAACTTTTCATACCTTTCATAAACTTAACAAATAAAAAAATACACATAAGGCAATGCATAAATTATTTGAAAAAAAATCTAAAATATTTTTAAGAAGATATTCATTCATAATTTATGCATGAAGGGATCAATTAGTTTCAGAAATGTTTATTAATAAATAATTTTTAAAATGTAATTGTTAAGAACCTTATTGTTAAATGTTAGTACAAAGTACAATTGTTTGGCAGCAGACAAGTAAATTATTTTTCTAAAATATACTTTTTTCGTCGTGCAATTCTTTACATTTTATTGTTTTATATAAAAACTGCAAGTCTTATGGAAGGGACAAGGGGCAATGCCCTGCACTCATTAAAAAAATGTGATTTTTAATAGTAGTTATAATTTTCGTAAAATTTTCGCTTTTAAGATATAAGTAAAAACATTACCTTTCCGTCATATTATGGTTGGCTTTTGATAAAAGTACTTTTTATTTTAAACAATGAATCACGTCATTCTCTTTTTGGCATTTGTTTTGAAACATCCTGTATATTTTTTCATAAGTTTCAAAAAATTGCCTTTTTCGATAAAATTAACGCATTAAAATTGTTTTATTATTATTTTTGGCCATTTTATGATAATGGGACGAAATTTATTTATTTTTTTCAAAACCTCTATTGCGAAGAAATTTCCACAGGCTACTGTAATACTATTTACGGTCTAAGTTGAGCTCTGAAGAAGCAACCGGCGCAGGAGGAATTCAGAAGGTTACGAGAATAGTATCTCTTTACCGTTGCTTCAGACGCTTTCATACAAACCACATAACTCTTTCAATTTTTTTTTGACAAAACAACTTATGGAAATGTGAAATACGCTACTCGCTACTGTTAAAAAATCAAATTTATGTTTGCGGTTTTCGCTTTTCAGGCAGCAACAGTCGGCTCGACAATATCGAAAGCGCCTTTGCCTCCATACTTTCGATAAAAAATCGACGACACACGAGCCACTCGCCAGATCGATAATATATATATATATATATATATATGAAATACTATCGTTTAGAATCGTATAGCGCGTGATCACGTCCTACTAAAAAGCCGGACTGCAAGACAAATGAATACTACCGATGCTACCGGATCGATGCATCCATCATATTCCTTTGTTAGGCACGAACACTTCTTTTTCTTTTTCTCTCGCACTCGTTTGACGGAGTTTGCGTTTATCGTGCGGATAGTTGCGTTAAAATTGCTCGACTGCTTAAAATGGATCCGTCAAATTACGTATCAAATAGCCAGTGAAGTTTAGTAACCAACAAAAAGTTATTTAACATACACAAAAGCTCTTTTTGGTTAGTTGCTGAAAAGCCTTTCCATCGTTTTCACCAACTAACGCTAGGTGACATCTAAACTTTGCTGGTTATAGGTTCGAAAAAGGCTTGAGTAATAAAATGGGAAATTCCGTCCAGTTCCGCTCAACTTTTCCATTTTTGATCGCTATTTTAAATACCATACTAATAAATAGGTTTTGTTGTAATTTTTGACCACTTATCTGAAAGTCTGTTCATAGATATTAGAAAGTGACTAAATGATACGAATTAAGGAAAGACTGTAAGAATGAAATATGACCGAACAGGTCCGTCTTTGCTTAGAATTTAATTATTTGGGGTTTTGTTAGGAACGATACTAAACAATCTTTATTTATTTATGTATGTATTTATGTTTAAATCTAAAATAAAATTACAAATTATGTTTATTACCTACTTAAATTATTTAAAATTATTCACATAATATATCAGTATCACTATCGCTATCATCGCATGTTCTAATTATTATTTGTTCTATATTATTTGCAATATGGATATATGATTGTTTTGCTTTTTCTATACGTTTAACAGAATTTGCCCAACTTTGTGGAGGGATGTTAAAAACATCGGTTTCTATAAGTTTGAGGACATTGGAGTTAACACGGGGAAAAACATGGTTACGACGAATGGCAGATTTCAGTTGGTGCCAAACATGTTCAATGGGATTAAATATACAGTGGTAAGGTGGGAAGCCTTAAAACTGTATGCCCTAGAGTTTTTGTATAATTATCACAGCCGTATTCCTTTTGCAGGTTCAAGCTTTGTAAAACCTCAATTAATTGCTTTTTGGTATAACCTTCGTGAAAATAAATGTCGTGGAAGGGGTTTTAGTCAACTGTCTACTGTTATAACTTGCATTATCCATTACAATGACATTAATAGGAGGAATGTTTGGAACTAGTTTGTTTTTACACCGGTTTCATCTTTTTCAAGCTTCCTAATTAAGATATCTAATGTAGGCGCGCTTTGTCCCTCGTATAACTTGTAAATTTTACGCCGTATTATATCTTGATCACTTTCATCTACACTCCAGAAAATTTCAGCATCGCTTCTTTTTTCCTCGCTGAAATGGAATTATTCACAGTTTTCCATACAGTTGATGTTGGAATTTTCGTCAATGTGGCCGTTTCTTCTAAAGATGCTTGCTTGGTGACACCACGTTCAATGAGAGTCAAATAAATATTGTTTATAACTTCCTTAGTCTCAATAGAATAGTGTTTTCTACATTTGGGCGGGAGCATCTCCTGAGATACACTAGGCTCGCAAATATTTTGCATAATTCGCACACGATTCAACGCACGCTGTATTACACACGAAATAAGAATGATTACTAATAAACTTAAACTAAGTAGTATACCAAGCCAAAGAATATTAAACACAGGTACGTATAAAATTATTTTCTATTACGGACCACAATTTTACCTGAATTTAAATTCCGAAACTTTAGGTAATAATCTTGTTGCATTGTATGTTAATGATCACCCGTGGATAATCCCATTCAAAAGCAATTGGTCACTTTCCTATATCTATGAACAGACCATGCCTGAAATATAGTGCTTCATTATCCCTTCACGACGGAGTAAAGGGAAATAAATGACCACTTTAATAACACAATAATTAAACAAACAAGTTAGTATTTTAAATATACCGTTTGCTACTGTTTTTAAATTATTGCTGGGGAGAAAGACATTAGGTTAAGTGGAACCGCAAAAGAAATCCTGGCAATGTAGTAAAAGTGTTTGATGAAGATACCAACAGTGTAATTCGGACAAAAATTCACCACATTCTAATGAAGCCAGGATGATAGTTCGGACGGTAAGTAGAAAACTATTATGGATCACATTAAAAAATATGGATTTTACTTTGGAAAAGCATAACCGTGAAGCACTTTGACTTATTTGCTGGCAACGGGATTTTTAAAAGAAAGGTTTGTCAACCTTTCACTCTTGCCTTATGAGAGTTTACCAAGGGGACATAAAATGATGTTTTCCAAGATTACTTTATTGAAATGACAAAATTTGTTCATGCCGATTCCGCAATAGTTATGCGTAATGCAAGCTATGATTCATGACGCATAAAGAAGAAATTATCTGTGAGTAAGAGTAAGTTAATTTGGTAAATAAAATATTACACATATACTAAGTATACCGCAGAAGATGTATTACAAAAACGTAGCTTAAGTGTGCTGTGCACACCGCCATAACACGTGCTTTAGATTATTTTTTGAACTCAGTTTAAGACGAAATTCCGGTCTTTTGTTGGTGAAAGGACGACTGCAAAATAATAGAAGCACTGACGTCACGAGCCACTAACCTCGCGAAGTCCAGATTGTTTGATTATTCTGCCAATTGCTATTCTACAAAGAATTCGATTTTTTTTAAACCGCTGATTTAATTTTCTAATGGTACTACAAAATAAATTGGAAAAACTTAGTAAACTAGTAAAACTAGATACTTAAAAATAATGTTTTTAATGAAACGTGATTCAAATTATGCTCGCAATTATTAAATAATGGTACAAATACATGGTCGTGGGAATCACTTTGCGACCGACCATGGAATCAAGGGAATTGTATGACCTACTTCGATTTTGTTTAAAAATGATTATTTAAATTGGCAATTTATATTACGACCGACATTTTTAATGTATTTTAGCTATTAGATAATATAGCTGCCAGGACCCAAAAAAAAATCTCTAGTTTAACTTTCTTTCCAAACAGAAATTTGCACATACTCGTTTTCGCTAAACACTTAACGAGACCTGGGCATATTTAAAACTATCGAATTCGTAAATTCTCAGGGGCCATGTTGGTTGTTTAAAGTCGTTAGATCTTATTGGTTAAGAGTAAGATTTCAAATGACAGGCAAAACTGGCTATCGCCTTTTTTTCAACTGCAAGGGTTTTCCGTCAAAAACCTCTTTTACGTGTCTTTAATAGGTTCAGCAAAAAATAATTCTTCGAGAATGGAACTGGAAAGCTGTATTTTTTGCATTTTGCTCCACATGCACTGGTTACAAGCCGAATAGATTTATGTACTTGCAATAATTGTCTAGCTCTTCTACTAGTTTTTTTTATAGTACTGTATTGCTGTTTTTCATTTTGGGCAATAAAATAAAATCATGGGATGCTACTTATTATTGAAGATTGATATTTTTTTTAGATCAAGCAATCAAAAATAAAGTTTTAAGTCTTTTTACTTTTTTTGGTGTCTAGCTGCATCTAAAAAATGAAAATCATAATTAATTAATAATTAATTAATAATTAATATTACCATCATGTATTCTATGACAAAAAGGGGTCATTTTAAAAAACTTACTAATACTAAAAAAATCAATATACATACCCCAATAGCACAAGGACGTCTGTAAACCATCCTCGGGATATCTGACGGGACATAGCGTATATATTAGGGATATACTGTTTCAGGGACATCCTTAAGACGTCTCAAGGATATACGATGTTACTAATTGTAAAGTCCACAGTATATTAGATACGTATGTCTGTACGATGTTTGTTGACATAATAATGATATCCAGTTATACTAGTTGAGAGGTCGTTAGTATGTCCGACTGTGAGGATATAGGATCTTATATAGATATACCAGTGGACCTTACTTATTAGGTTATTTCCAACAGCTTACGAGAAATACCGGAAAGGTAATGTCCAGTAGTCCAACTGGTTGTACGACTACAAAAATTCTATCCCAGTATTTGGTACTCGCGTGTGATAGAATTTACCGATTGGGTACGGTTGGTGAAGTCATCACTGGAATAACAGGTGAACAAGTTTTTTCCAATTAATATTTAATCTGTAATTTTGCTTTTAATGGTAAAAGTGAAGGACTGCCGATTGATACCATTAATTAAACACATGTTATACACATTTTTTTCTATTGTAGATATGAAAAAATTGTAGGTATATAATATAGCAAAAAAATAAAACAACCTAACCTAAAGTATCTTAAATATAGAGTACCTTAATAAGAGTCATTATTTGGTGAGAGTAGCTTTTTCCAACCAAACAGCTATTGAATTTTCACATTCTTTTGATGTTTGTGATGTGTTTGCCTTCTTATCTGCATCTGAACATATTTTAGTTTTAAAAAAGACAGGTTTCATGTATCTGTACTTTATAAAAAAAATAAAAAGAACGAGACTGGTCTCTTATATGTTTATGTATGTTTAAAAAACACATTTAAAAAATCCCTACATCCACCTTCTAAGTATAGGTTTAATTTGACGCTAATACTACTCTCATGAAAGTGGTCTTATCTAATCTCCACGATGATGTAGGTGTATATTTATGCATTTCATTTCATTAAATACAAACCTCATCAAACTCTCATCGGTAAGATCTTTTTCATGACAGTAGGTACAAAAAAAGTAGAACAAATTTGACTTTTCAGTTTGACAGTAAAGGCCTATTTTCATGCACTATCTTTTGTCAGCCTAAAAATTTTCCTAGTTTTTTTTTGGTCGTGATGGTACCTATTATCACCATGAAAACAAGTCTTAAAAAAATGGGAAAAACGTTTTCATGAATTAACCCAACAACCATTTTAATGTGAAAATTGTACTTTATGAAGGGTGGTTCCTAAAATTATTACTTTGTTTTTGCGGGGTGATTCTTGCATCCATTTTAAGAAAAAAATGTACTAAACTATAACTAAAACTATATATATAACTATAACTAAAAATATAGTTCTGTTCTGGGGGATTTTCTCTAACATTGCTTACTTAAATAAAAAATTAGTTTAGTTTTATTTTTGTTTTCAAAAACCAAGCAATAAGATACGAAAAGAAGTCTAGAAACACAAAAGATGTGTAATCTAAAATGTATATACGTTACAAAAAGTCAGTTTTATCTTAACTCGGTCCAGCAATCACTCTTTAAAAAAAGTATCAACTAAGCAATCACGATAATATATTTTTTATTAAATTATATTTCTTGTGCTTTATTTATATTACATTTACGTCCTCTGTATTTTTAAAAAACATAATACCCACTTGTCAAGTATGCATTTTTCCAATTTTAATTTTGAAAATTTCTCCTTTTTCTCCATGCCCAACCAATTAAATTTAATTGCATTTTCATTTGAAATCAGCGGAGTCAGAGCTTGTTTTACAAACTCATAACTGCTGCCGCCGCCTGATCTTGCTATCTCATTGACCTAGCAAAATAATAAAAAACAAAGCAAGATGTTGGTAGACTACACAACAATTGTTCGTTCAACTTAGAATTTATCAAATATTATGTTATATAATACCATAAAGCTTTACTGACATGAATTATTAGTTCTTCAGTAATAATAATACCACAAAAAAATAACTGAAATGAAACCACTGAAAGCAGTAAGCACAGCACACAAAATACTGAAAATAGACGCCAAGTCGCCGTATATCTTATAACGTCAACAAAAACAAAGCTGTTGTCAAATGGGATCTTATACACAAATACATTATTTTTACGTTTTTGTAATTTTTTCACTTAGATGAATCCGTATTTTCTGTAGTATTTTTACTAAAATAGCGGTTCTTGCCTCGTTCATGTCCAAAAATAGTAAAAACAAGTTGATTTTAACGGTTTTTTTTTAGGACGTGCCAACACTGACGTCAATGTAGATGTGCACAAAAACGTCTCCAATAAAATGTCTCCCAAAACACCACAAATCTAAAAAAACTAGGTATTTTCCTTCTCCGTTGTTCCAAATTTAACTCTTTAGGTTTCTATTCTAAGGTTCCCATTATGGCGCAAGGGGATATCCTCAGAGGATACCTGTGGTATATCATGTACAGTAAATCCGCAAGCTATGCATTCAAAGGATATAGAATAGATAAGAATATCCTCCACATGTCCCGGGCCATGCGACTTAAACGGGACATTGACCGGATGTACTGGGGATATTGTGTGCTATCTGGGTAGACGACTAAAAACCACATTTCATTTTTTTAAGAAGAATCTAGATTCGAACAAAAAATGAAGAGAGAAAAAAGGTTAGTTTTTCATTGTTTGATTAAAAAAAATTATCGTGACATGATTTTACCTAAAAATATCATTTAAGTCACCCTCTGCTATGCCTCTGAAACGAATAATTCAATTTGTCAAAATTAACTAAAAGGTTTTAAACATAAAATGCCCTTAAAATCTTTATACTAAAATATGAAACACCCTGTTAAAAATGTTTTTATGTTTTAACTTTCTTATTAAACATTTGTTTGTATCCCTTGCCAATAGTGAATAGTGAATGGTGTCATTTTATACCTATCAATATAGAGGCTAAGTCCAAAAAGTGGGTCAATCCTTTTGATGACAGAATCTTTGTGTAAAATATCCCAATGATTTTCATTATGCTATTTTTTATTTTCGCAACTGGTTTCTGGAATACAGAGCGTTGAACTTTGTTAAAAAAATAACATTTTTCTTTATAAATTTAAATATAAATTACTCCTAAAATTTTCAATGGTCTCTTGAATATTTTTGATAACAATTGTAGAAAAGTTCACAAGTGACTATTTGTAAGTAACATATATCTTTTTTTAAATTGACAATAACAGGAAATTCTTAACTATAAAAATTAGGTTTTAATAATAATTTAAACCACTTAAATGAAATGTTCCATGTGTTTCTTTCGTCGTTAATGCACATGAGTGTACACAATAAGACATAAGACTTTGTATTTAATAATAATAATATTGAAAAATAATAACACAGAGAAAACACAAAATATATCCAGGATTACAGGTGGAAAAGGCATTTTTAAAAAATTTAAGGCACCAAAATACACTATAGTTGCAATGTCACTTAAACACCACCGTTATAATTTTTGTTATTTTCTTTTCCAAGGCACACTTCGATTGGAAATACTTCTAATTTCCTGTGTGCAACATTCAATCGTATGTTAGTAGTTATTGAAATTTTAAATATAATTTTTGTATTTAAAATTTATATAATAGTAAATTTATCTATATATTTTATTAAAAGAACAAAAATTATGATCTAGTAATGACAGGTATACTGAAAATATTCTCATGGATTCTACTTTATTTCAATTTTTTATTTGTTTTAATTATATTATAGATCAGGAAAAAGCAATCGAAATGCCGTTTTCACTAGACTTTTGTTGCAATAAAGCTGATATCGTTCTATTTAATTTGTTTGTGTAAATAACATTTATTTATACTGATCTCGGAATACCACCTTCCCTTAGAAGGTACAGCAAAAATCATTTAACGAAAACAGTAGGATTTATTCCATCTTTGGGTCCATTTCAGGTATTTGTATTAATATTATTTCTCAACAAACGGGATCTAGTATTGAAGAATGCGATTACGTTCTCTGGCGGCCATTCTAGAAACCTAAAATAATTTCTGACATTTTTTCTTGGTAGCCCTAGTGATAACCAAACTGGGAATTCTATAAATTTCATTTTAGAAATTGGGAGCAAAAATGAATAACGGCGATTATGCCACGTAGAGTTTTGTTTAAATTGATTTTGTTGCACTTCTAATATTTACCTAATATTTTTAGGTAAAGAAGAAAATAATTTAAACAAAATTCTACTTATCAAATTAGTGATGCGTTTATGCGTTTATAACTAATCAAAAAATACGAGTACGATTAAACGTTAAATACCACTGTGGAAGTAAATTCCGAAAAGTTGCGATCGATCTGCATTTGGCTCCCATATTCCAAACGGCTCAGGATAAAACGACGTTTGATATCTCAATAGATATCTGTGATCGACAAAATACTCAAGTGCATTAGGTGAGGATTGAGGAATGCGTTCGGAATCTCGAAGAATGGCTTCGCTTCCCCCAACCCTCGCCTCTGTGATATCGTTCGAATTCATTCCTACACGGCACACAACAAGGGTGTCGGAAATTATTCATACACATGCAGATCCCAACGATATTTTCAATACCCGACGATTTTATAACGCCCGCCTGGACATCTATTTGAATGATAATGACTAAGACGCGACAAAGCTTCATAGCGTTTCAATACGGTTAAGGCAACCTTTCAACACTTTTAAGATTATTAAAATAACTAACCAAAACGATTGGGATTAAGTATATGGAAACCTGAAGGAATCAACCAATCCAAAAATAAAATTATATATGTTGAATTTAAACTGAAGAAGTTTGGTGCTGTGCGAAACTTATGAGATACTCTATACGAGGTGGTCGTAACTGGAGTGTTTTGACAGGCAAAATCGACTTGTCAAAGACTCGATTTTTGAGAAACATTTAATGGTTGAAATTGCATGGCGATAGCTTCACTGCTAACCAAGATGTAGGGTGTTTTTTTAATTTTCGGCACTTTTGAAAATTGCCCATAACTTTTTTATTTATGAAAATTTTGGATTCCAATAAAAACAGTATTAGGCCATTTTTTAAACCAAATTCAGTGGCGAATTTTTTCTTCAGTTCTCGAAAACGAATACAACTTTCTTATTTTATATATCAATTATAGTTGGCTATGGTCTGAAAAAAATCCCCTTGTGATTTTTAACTGCATCTCTAGGGCAATCATCACCTTTTCGCTGGTGAGGGGGCTTATTAACCTACATTCAGGGAGCAAGGCCGCCGGTAGAGTGGTGTGGATGAAGCTATGAAGATGCCCAAGCAGGGTCTGACTCAGAATGGGCTGCTGCACAGCGTTCGATCACCATTTTAGATGCTGCAGAAGAGGCACCCGTTTGCCCAGAGTGGGAGCACCGAAGACGGATATACTAAGATTACACTTGGTCAACGGCATAGAATGCCAAAGGGGAGTTTGAAACCATGACATTAACATTCCCAAGCATACCAATATGGAAAAAGATAGCAAAGATATGCCCCCTAGTCCCAGGCAGACCTTAAGTCGGCAGGTTGCGCTAAGAATCCCCGGGTGGAAAATTCAAATGGAACGTGAAAGCAGGAAAACTGTCGAATGCAGAGAGAGAACTAAAGAGGATGAAGTGGGACATACTGGGCATGAGCGAGGTCTGATGAAAAGGTGAAGGATCCATTAGCACCGAGAAAGGAAACAAACTCTACTACTATTCTGAAAGGGATGGGGCTCAATAGGGAGTGGGACTCCAGATCTCCAAAAAAATGGAGGGTAAAGATAGCGTCTAGAAAGAGTGGACAAATATCAAGAATTCTGTATTTATTCATCTTAAGTGTTCCAATAATGTACTAATCCCAAGATCATGTCTGTGATTACAGAAAATATAACTTTTTATATTTTGTTAAATTTCGCAGAAACGATTCAGGTTAAATCATTTTGCGATGAAACTTTCATAATTGACCAGATCCTTCTCCTCTTCCCAACTGCTATGGTTTTCGATATCCCCATGCAGTCTCATTCTTATTTTGGAGCCACTGTATACTAACCAAAACTATAAAAAACGAACAAGGCTGTTTCATTAAAAATATAAGTTTAATTTATATATAGAAATATGTGAATTTTCTAAAATCCTGTCTAGACTAGTTTTCACTTTTTCGCATTAAGTTATCGCATAACCAAACTACAAAATACACATTAGTAATGGGAAGAAAAAAGGAGAGATTTCCATTCAGACTATACTATACTCCTGCTAATCCTTTAGTTACTCCAATCCACATTTAACCTGAATATTCCTTGTTATTTGCATTGTTCTATCAATTTATGATAAATTATGTGGAGTAATTGTAATATTGTTATCTATCATAATTTTATATATTTTACATCTTATTAATAACAAAAATTCATACATTGGAGCCTATGCAATTAATAAAATTATATTTTGAATATCTGTTTCTTCAATTATCCTTTTAACATGAATGGTTATAGTTCAAATTTTGACAACTTATTTTTTAATATAGAAATCTATGAAAGAAGTATTTATATTTATAGTGAATGAACTTGAATATGTAAACAGTTTGAAAGTATAACAAGGAGACAAAAATTGCTATGAACTTAACAAAATTTTCGAAAAAATGATATTTTCAAAGCGTAATGGTTTGAAAATTCGAAGGAGGTGAAACTAAATATCTACTGCATTTATTGTTCCAGGATCATGCAGGAAACATCCGGAGCCTTACTACGGAACAAAAATCGGCCCTTTAGTCGAGTTCGCCCACAGGATCAAGGGAACGGTGTACGCAGTCGACGAGAGCACAATTTTCATAAAAGGTTTTTCCTACGACGGAACAGGTCCCGATGCCTTTTTCTGGATCGGGAACTCGCCGAGGCCGAGTCCCGAGGGAATGATTATACCTTATCCCGAAGACTATCGTGGAAGGTACGGGTTTTCCTATTGAAACACTGAGAATTTGTTTCGATGAATAATTTTTACATTTTTTATACCGTCTAGCTCTCGTTCGAACTATACAAATTCCTGAAATAAGGGCGTGCTTTTTTATTTTGCTTATTTCTATGGGAATATTTTTAGAAGGGGAAAATTTTGAAATGTACCAGACCATTTTTAAATTTTATAAGTAACCGTTTGTGTAAAACGCAACATAATTTTTGATTTTTGCTGACGACTTAAATAGGACCTTATTCAATCACGTCATGGTTGTGAAATGTTACAAGACGCCTGTTTTTCAAAATGCAATGTCATTTCCTTTTCTGGATCGAAAGCTCTTATCAAATATGACTATAAAATTGATCAACATATTCTAGATGATATTTCAAATTTGAAAGTTCTAGAAGGTACAGTGGGTACATATCTCCACTTTTCAAATTATATAAATTAAGTTTTAAGATGCTTGGTTTTAGTAGAAGTACCTATAATTTCACCAGCATAATGCTAAACACAAAGGCTATATTCAGCTGGTCAAGCATACAGTTCTAAAACCAAATATCTTACACATAATACGTTTCGGACAATTTCAATTATGTACTATGCTGAATAGAATTGAACTTTATATCTCTGCGGGATCAACTAGGACAGTTGATAGTTTTCACTATAGAATTCACCGCTACAGCAGCCAAATTGACTCTTTTCTACAGATCAACATTTTCATAAATCACGTCTACAATTATTTCAAGTTTTTTAAATTCTTTATACTCCAATTCAAACGCTACTTATGCAGTTCTGAAAGTAACAAAAAGTGAACTAATATTGCTAGTAGTAGGTCAGAAAATGTCACTCTGGGGACAGTTTAAAAAAATGCTTTTTGTATACTCCCGGATGGGAGTCTTGTGATAAATAAAAAAAACTATTACCGGCCTCTTTTTGTTTTGTGACTGTAAGTCGCCTATGAATTGCAAAAATGCAACATTGAGCCGGTTAAAAAATTTGTAGTTAACACTTCCCGAAAGTGCTTTTAGAGGATACTTCTCCAGTAAGTTGGTTATTTGGAAACTTGTCACTTAATAGTATATTATCCAACAAGTGTGGTAAATGGCATTCGAGTCACTAGTTTTATTGGCACTAGCGGTGCGAGTGTTTAATAAACGAGTGACATAAAAAGTTTACCAAACGTGTTGCATACTATACTGTTTCTACGACCGTTAGCTTTTGGGTACATTTTTCCAAAACAAAGTTCAAAGTTCAAGTTCGGGCGGTAAAATTTCCGAAAACATCCGATTGCTCCCAAACCTTGCAGTAATATCTCGGAAATGTCCGAAGTGACTCCGATCCGTGAGACAAGAAACTTACGAGGTAAAGTGACCCTTCCCGCGCGCTAGATCGGTGCGTAATTAGGTATTTTACAGAAGAGAGTAGAAAAACTGCTATTGTAACATTGAGACATGCCTATTACGTCAAAAAGTTACTGCCACGACAATATTAAAAAAAAATCTGACTGAACCGCCATTCATACATCAAGGATATAATTCAATTGTCTAAATGAAATATAATAAAGACAGGACCCATACGAAATTTTATATCTCAGTATACTAAGAAAAGCCTGCAAAGCTCATCCAAAATTTTTTAACAATGTTATATTGTAATATAATATTGACTCTACTTTCCCTTCTATATATTTCGTACGATCTGTTGAAACACCCGGTATATTACTGTTTAAAAGGGGAATCTTTTTGACTTAAGTAGCGAACAGTGTGAATGAATTTCATAAAAAAACATCTTGAGCAGTTAAGAAAAAGAAAAAAATTTTCGAAGATGCTTGGTGTTCAATTAATGGAAAATCATTTTCTATATTTTAAGAAAATTATCGCGATTTTACTTCCAAAAATTGGTAGGTATTATTATCGCTTTGAAATATAATGGAATTGTTCTGTAACAAATACTTAATACTATTATAACCACTTAAAAACAGAGTCGCTAAACCAATTTTTTTTGCCGTACCACTTTTCATCATTAATTAAAACCGTCTCACGGAGGCCTTTGGTTAAACAAACCAAACTTACCAAGTACGAAAAAAAAAACGAATAAACGGTTTTTTTTGTATTGGGCTATAACAACCTTGCCACAAGTTAACCCAAACGAATCCCTCTTAGCTACCATAATCCGAGTCAATATAAAAGCGATAAAACGTTTTAGTTTATAGAATACAAATCGTGTACGTTAAAGCGTACCGATTCCACAGTTAATAAATGTGTAGCGCTGACTTCATCACAATTATAATTATCCCTTACACTTTGTTTTCCCTTTCTGGTCCGCACCCTCCTTCCCAACCCTTGGGCGATGAAGGGAGAAAACTACACAAATCTCTGGTGAAGGCCTACTATACTGATAAAAATTCGAATTGTCCATATGCAACATTTTTTGTATCGATACATTTATTTTCCTGTATTCTTTTGCAATTTCTAGGTTACGGTGTCAACTAATCTTTGGAACTGTCTATCGTATAGTCCAGAGCAAACAAACCTTCGATCATAGCCAGCGAGCTTGTAATTTTGTAGCGATTTTTTTTTGTAAAACGGTTATACTAATTATAATCAATTCAACAAATGGTGGTGGATGAAAGAAAAGACGGACATAATAGGTGTGATTCAAAATCAACTTGGAAACCGTTCTTGTGAGCACGTCAAGTTTGCGAGAAATCGAGAACTTGTTTATCGCCCATGTAAAAACAGTAGATTTAAATGTATAACGGGTTGCATAGACTAATTTTGATATGCAGCTAAGTTCATCTTAAATAGCAGAGAAAGAAGAGAAGCCAGCCTACTCTTTCTAAGTTATCTTCGTTGGTTGTTACTTGGTTCTGAAATCATGATTTATCATCAAAGAGTCAGGAATTATACAAATTCCTAACTCTTTGATAAAACTATAACTGCAAATCATATCAAAAAATTGCTATTTACTATTTCACAATTTCTTCCCAAATTGCTTTGTTCTCTTTCTTATAAAATAATTCTAAATCGGAGTAGTCAGTTTCAAACTCGAAATTTCAAACTAACCTCACCATTCATTTTTATATAGTGTATAATGCACCTACATAATTATCTTTGAAAGTCACTCAACTGTTAAACAACATTCAAATCAAAACTGGAAGAATATCAGAGATTGCCAAGACATGGGTAGGTAGTCACTAATGGCTACTGTATCGGGGAAACGGAAGTTCCCAGAAATAAAAAAAAAACAAGTATATCGGAAATTTTCTTTATATTAACTATAGATAGAATAAGTTTAGTGTTTCACAGCCGAGAGAAGTTCAATTTTTTTTTGTTAATTGCTCTATTTCCGAAATGGAATGTTATTGAGAGGTGTTTAAATATTTTCGCAAATGGATGTAGATAACTCCAAAGAGTTATTTGAAAGGGTTTTTCCTAGGCTGCATGCTACGAATAAGACTTCGGCATAAGTGAAAAAAAAATCTGAAGAAACAATAAATGCAAGTTTTCTAAAAGCATTGCATACTTTAATGGGTGCCTATTATTGCCTAAAATATTAATAAAAATACTTCGCACCCAAAAAGTGAAATTTTGTATATCCGTTCCGAATGCACCAAATAAAATACTAATTTATTAAGGTGCCAAATGATATTTTTTTACAATACCGTCAAAGGACTTCAGTTTAGATCATAGCTGACATTACTATGTTTTGACTTACTTATTCGTTTCCAGATATTGGTATTATTACTTATACTTTCATTAATTACTTACCAACATTGTTGAAGACAAACTGATTTTCATCTCATTTAAATAATTAATTTCTAATAATCCGATCCCTGGTTGCCTAAAATTTTTAAATAATCAGTTTACTTAAATTCTCGTCTAACATGAGAGGACGATAACAAGAAAATAAAATTGCATCAATGTAACTTTAAAATGCCTTCAGAAGAACGCTGCTTTCCACTATGACAAAGAAGGTAGGTTCGTAAGGATAACATTAATTGAATGAGAACCGTGCAAAAATACTCACATTAGGTTAACATCCCGTGCGAACAGGTAAATGAGATTCTAAAGATCCACATTCCTACTAACCAGAACTTTGAGTATAGGGAAATAGGGAGCACAATGGTATTCTATGACCTCAGTGCTAGGCTATCGAACCTAATTATAGTAAATAGAAAAACATTAAAATGGACGAGCCACGTTGTTCACAATCTTCATATATGCATATCAAAATGATAATTATCAAAGTAAGGTTTAATCTAGTGATAATTTATGCATGTTCTAATATTTATAAAGTTTTATTTCTGAAGTCATTATGGGTACTTTTTAAAGTTACTTAAATACGAATACAGGTTGTCCCAAACGTGTTAAAAGTAACAAAGTAGTACGTTTGTATATTAGAGCATTTTTGGATTCTACATCATAATAAGCGTGCGTTAAAATATTTTGATACCTAAATCTTAATAATTTTAATTTCGTAAATACACATGAAGTATTTAAACAATCGGAATTTAGTAGAGTGTAACAATTAGTATACATAATTATAACGAATTTTCTAGCTTGTACCAGATTAGTCTAAAATTTATCCTAATCTGATGACAACTTTAGATCACCATACCTTGATTCTAGTTCTATTGTTGCATAAATGACAATTTACCCAAAGGAAGAGCGTATTGACATGATTTTTATCCGCGTTTTTATCCTTGTAGAATTACATCAAAGTTTATACGGTTGGTAGTTGGTTCCAGTTATAGAGAATACAAATATTAATCAAAATCAGATATCCGAAAACACAAACGTTAGTGAAATGGAAAATGGAAATTCCATTCTTATAAAACACGGGTCAAGAACTTTATGGAAATAACTTTGACAACCGAATTGAATTTTGCACGTGCCATTTAAAATTGGTATTAGATAAATGTTGACCACCCTGTATAAGATGGGAAGCTTTTCTCTCGCTTAGGTAGCCTATATGTATTTGAGAAATTAAAATTAGAGAGTAGAATCAAAAAATAAAATAAAAAAATTTGGTACTGTTGGCACTAACCAAAACTAACTTATATAGTATGTAAGTAATTTTAAAAAGTTTAAAAAAATTTAAAACCTTGTATTTTAGACATAATATTCCTTGACTTATAGAATAAATAACTCTGTATACGAATTGGCATTGACTCCGGTCGGTTATAAATATAGTAGTCGGTTCCAGTATTCCCTATTTCCCTGCTTCCCGGTATTCCCAAGTTGCCATGTCATCAGTTGCGGGATGATTGTATGGGATGTTTCAAACTTTCAATATCATTTATTATATTGAGAATTTAATCTGGTTTAATGACATCCACCCCTCTTTCGTTTTACCTTTTACGGGCTCCTTTTTTCATCACAAAGCGAAAGCACGTCGTTCGGTTCATTAACGTAATTTCCTTTTTCTAAGTTTATTAACGGCTATATACTTTCTTGTTTCCTTCAGATATTTCGCACTCTGGATTTTTGTCTTTGTCTAAACGGGTTTCTTTTGAAATTTTCGTTACAGAAAAAGATGCATTAAATTTTTCAAAGAAACTTCCGCCAGCTATGGAACTGGTACAGATCATCTAGATTCGTTCCGAGTCCGGTGTTTTGTCTCGCTGACGTTTCGCCAAACATTCCGCTGGCTTCTTCAAAGCGCTGTTTGAAACTGATTAGATTATTGCCCTGCATGCACCTTAAATATCTGCCGAAGATTGACGAATGGTAGAAGGCGCTTTAATTGCTTATTATCGTATTACCATCCTGACCAAAAATCTCTGTTTCAATTCTAATCTCACATAGTTCATTTCTCAAACATCAAAACCAGATTTTGTACGGGTTGTAAAATCTCCGACAGTAGATGTTTACAGTATATCGTGCAGCTGTGGCAAAGAATACAATGGGGAAACAGATCGAGAAATATCAACCAGACTACAAGAACACTACAGATCAGTCAGACTTCGACAATCTTAAGATCAGCGGTTTCAGAACATGGTCACGGAACAGGACAGCAGAGTTTATTCGATAGGGGCAAAATACTTGCATCTAGCTCTTTCTTCTATTCTAGAAAAATTTCGAGTCAATCCAAATAATCAAACACCCTCAGAATATTAACCGCGACACAGGTTTCTACCTGGCTTTCGTTTGGGATTCTGTCATCCGGACGTAATTAAAGCTCCCTTTACAGGCGGCGATCTAAGGAATCCAGCAGCATTTTTAGCACGCCCAACAGAGGAAACATCCGGAAGATGTGTAAAGTCTGTTCATAGATATAAGAAAGTGACTAACTGATATGAATGAAGGAAAGACCCGGGCAAGCTGTAAGAATGAAATATGGCCGAACAAGTCCGTACTTTGCTTAGAATTTAATTATTTGGGGTTTTGTTAGGAAAGATACTAAACAATATTTATTTATTTATGTATGTATTTATGTTTAAATCTAAAATAAAACTACAAATAATTTTTATTACCTACTTAAATTACTTCAAATTATTCACATAATATATCAGTATCACTATCGCTATCATCGCCTGTTCTAATTATTATTTGTTCTATATCATTTGCAATATGGATATACGATTGTTCTGCTTTTTCTATATGTTTAACAGAATTTGCCCAACTTTGTGGAGGGATGTTAAAAAATTCGGTTTCTATAAGTTTGAGGACATTGGAGTTAACACGGGGAAAAACATTTTTAAGTCGAATGGCAGATTTCAGTTGTTGCCAAACATGTTCAATGGAATTAAAATACAGTGGTAAGGAAGCCTTAAATCTGTATGCCCCAGATTTTTTGCATAATTATCACACTTTTGTAGGTTCAAGCTTTGTAGAACCTCAATTAATTGCTTTTTGGTATAATCTTCGTGAAAATAAATGTCGTTATTATACATGTAGTTTTGGATTGTTGCTTTTGTGTCACATGAGGAAGGTGTTTTAGTCCATTGTCTGCTGTGATAACTTGCATTGTCCATTACAATTACGCTGTTAGGAGGAATGTTTGGAACTAGTTTGTTTTTAAAACAACTTCCAAATAAATCAGCGGTGGTGTCTTCATAGTAATCCAGAGAAGAATCTTTAATATTTTTCGCAGACAGAGAAAGTCCATTTAAAATCCAACCATCTTTAGAGCCAGCATGCAAAATAGTTATTCTTTCACCTCTTTTTGATGGCGCGTTTGTTTTGCACTTATCAGTTGAGTCAACCCAACCCTTTTTCGGGCTATCATAAGTGTCGAACTAGGTTTCATCCAAGTAAATAATTGGCCTTTGTTATTCTCTGTAAATCCTACTTTTTTCTAGACATTCCAGTCGCCAGTTCCGAATTCTAAAAGATTCCATGAAAACTTGCCTTTTGTCAATTTTTTAAAATCTAAAACCCATGTGTTGAATACACTTCCATAAGGTAGTTCCGCGACATTTAACACCGGTTTCATCTTTTTCAAGTTTTCTAATTCAGATATCTAATGTAGGCACGCTTTGTTCCTCGTATAACTGGTAAATTTTACGCTGTATTATATCTTGATCACTTTCATCTACACTCGTAAAAAGGTCAGAATCGCTTCTTTTTTTCCTCGCTGAAATGGAATTATTCACAATTTTCCATACAGTAGATGTTGGAATTTTCGTCAATGTGGGCGTTTCTTCTAAAGATGCTTGCTTGTAGGAACCACGTTCAATGAGAGTCAAATAAACATTGTTTATAACTACCTTAGTCTCAATAGAATAGTGTTTTCTACATTTGGGCGGGGGCATCTCCTGAGATACACTAGACTCGCACATAGTTTGCATAATTCGCACACGATTCAACACACGAAATAAGTATGATTACTAATAAACTTAAACTAAGTAGTATACCAAACCAAAGAATATTAAACACAGGTAGGTATAAAATTATTTTCTATTACGGACCACAATTTTACCTGAATTTAAATTCCGAAACTTAGGTAATAATCTTGTTGCATTGAATGTTAATGACTACCCTTGGAAAATCCCATCCAAAAGCAATTGGTCACTTTCTTATATCTATGAACAAACCATACCTGAAATATTGTGCCTCATTATCCCTTCACGACGGAGTAAAGGGAAATGAATGACCACTTTGATAACAGAATAATGAAACCAACAAATTAGTATTTTAAATATACCGTTTGTTACTGTTTTTAAATTACTGCTGGGGAGAAAGACAGTAGGTTAAGTGGAACTGCAAAAGAAATCCAGGCAATGTAGTAAAAGTGTTTGATGAAGATACCAACAGTGTAATTCGGAGAAAATTTCACCACATTCAAATGGAGCCAAGGTGGTAGTTCGGACGGTAAGTAGAAAACTATTATGGATCACATTAAAAAATATGGATTTTACATTGGAAAAGCATACCCGTGAAGCACTTTGACTTATTTGCTGGCAACGGGATTTTTAAAAGAAGGGTTTGTCAACCTTTCAGTCTTGCCTTATGAGAGGTTACCAAGGGGACATAAAATGATGTTTTCCAAGATTACTTTATTGAAATGACAAAATTTCTTCCTACCGATTCAGTAATAGTTATGCGTAATGCAAGCTATCAGTCATGATGAATTAACGACCAAAAATAGTGAATTCAAAGTTAATTTGGTAAATAAAATAATACATACATATTAAATATACTGCAGAAAATATAGTACAAAAACGTAGCTTAAGTGTGCTATGCACACCGCCGTACCACCTGGTTTAGATTATTTTTTGAACTCAGTTTAAGACGAAATTCCGGTCTTTTGTTGGAGAAAGGACGGCTGTAAAATAATACGAGTACTGACGTCACGAGCCACTAACTTCGCGAAGTCCAGATCCTTTGATTATTCTGCCAAATACTATTCTACAAAGAATTCGAATTTTTTTTATTGCTGATTTAATTTTCTAATGGTGCTTGGTACTAAAAAATAAATTGGAAAAACTTAGTAAAACTAGAGATTTAAAAATAATGTTTTTAATGAAACGTGATTCAAATTATGCGCGCAATTATTAAATAAGGGTAAAATTACATGGTCGTGGGAATTACTTGGCGACCGACCATGGAATGCTTCGATTTTCTTTAAAAATGATTATTAATCCTATTCAAAAGCAATTGGTCACTTTCTTATATCTATGAACATACAATACATACAGGATGCATTAAAGTGCATTAAATTCATTTAATATCAAGCTGAATTCCTTACAATCTGTTATACAGAGAAGTTCTTAAAGAGAGCAATTTTAAGTACAATTCTTTGTTAGAACCACGGAAGGTAAAAAGGAACAAAAACGGGCATCCAGAATAAACATTTTAATATAAAATTAACAAATTAACAAATATGTATACGTATAAGAAAGGTGACAATATAAGTTGAAGAGTATACAGGGTTCCCCAAACTCGAAAACTTAAATTTTTTAAATCGGACGTCTTGTATATTAATATCATTTAACTATCAGATAATATAGTGGCCCTACTAAGGGAAAATTTTTCTTTCAAAACAGGCAACTCCACACACGTAACACTGTCCCAGTGCCGTAAAAGTCCCGCATAAAAATTTATTGACTATCTCGCAGCGGTTTGGGGTTGGTTGTTGAATGAGGCAAGAGCATTGGTCAAAAAGGAAACATACAAAAAATATGTTGCTTCATAAGTTCCTGTGTTATCTGGATGGACAGGACCTCTATATCTATATATGAAACTTTCTATGGAACATATGTTATAACTAGCTCTCTTGTGTTTTTCTTGGAATAAAAATTATATTATTTATTTATCTACCATGAAAATAATCTTTTAACTATTGGAAAATTGGAATTTTTGGTTACAACTTGGTAATAGGCTAGTGAATCATACCATGACATATAAGTTTTGACAGTGTGACAGACTTGTGGTTTTAATAACAAAAAATTAATTTAACTGAAAATACATTTCAATTTTAATACAGTTTAAATCAATAAGGAACGATGAAAAAATGACTTATTTGGAATAGCAACAACGTATATAATTTCTCAAATAACTAATACAAAACTTGTTTTATTACTAGTTTACTACGTAAAGGCAGAGATACTCAAACAGTGAAAGGTTTAAATTAAATGTGACCTTATAAAATTCGGAATTATTATATAAATAAAAAAAATAATACTGCAATTACTAAATTCTAGTGAAATAAAAAATAAGCAATGATTTGCTAATAGACAAATAATAACAAATATCTCTTAAAAGGCCATAACTAATTATTGGTATTGGTATTAAAGGGGGGCGCCTTTAATAATAGGCCATAACTAATACTATGCATATGAAAATGTTTGCGAGAGCGCATGAAAATTTAAACTTTCGCAGAAAAGTTGCCTATGAAAAAAATTAAGGATATATATTTTGTATTGTATAATATTACATATTTGTTAAAACTCATAACAACATTCAGAGTGTTTCACTAAAAACAACACAAGTTTAATTTGTGAGTTTCAGAAGAAGTGACCACACGACTGTATCTCGAGCTACAAAGGCATTCGAAAAATGCAAAATCGCCTTGTATCTAAAAATTTTATTCATTTCATAAAAATATATTGGATCACTAAAGCCGAAACACTGTAGCTTTATTAACAAGGAAGCAAAAATTGGACACACTATAGATTGAGTAAGAAACCTGCATTATCATAAATGTGAAGTAGGTTTCGATACTAGCATAACAAAATTTTGAAACCATTTTAGAGCATGGCTTCTACTTTAAGTCAATATTATGAACGCATACTTAAAATGATAAGAAGTATATCAAGCTGGAAAACATTATTTTGGAAAAAGCATCGGAAATAGAACATTTTTTTGTGGGTTCGATTCCTTACTACCCTGTAGAAACAAATATTTAACTCATGAAGTGTTTACGAATCCATTAAATCTTTGAAACTTAAGATTCATTTTCCAAATTGATGGCGGAAATTTAATGCTACCGTTTTATTTGCATGAACCTATTTATCATTTAACTCAATCAATATCATCGCATTCGCTTTTAGAATAAATTGATTTATAGACAGAGGGTAATGACAAAAATATATTCAACGTTTTGAGCTATTTATTATTATCAAGAGTAGTCTAAATCATAGTCTCAGGCTAGCTTATACATACATACGTATGTATATACCGACACTGTAATTCATGTTATAAAATTGTTAATCTAAGAAACACTTAAATTAGTTTCCATAGCAACGAAACCAATAGATTCAGACATTTTCATATGACAGCTTGAATTTAAATATAAGAATAAATTAGTTTTTTTAAAAAGAATTTTGAATAAAAGTTTACCCAATCAAATTTTTCACCCCGCCAAAGAATCAATGTTCGACTTACGAAAGGTACGAACAGTAATACGAAATGTTTGAACAGTGGTGATCTATGTCTATTAAAAAAGTCTTCACACACTAATTAAAGAGAGCCTTCAGTTTTTGTTATTATTAACCAAAAACAATAATTCGTTTCCTAGTAAATTAATATGCATCATATCATTGATAAACCAAAGAATAAACTTATTATTAGCCAATTATTTTGTGAAATTTTATCATACAAGTGTTCATACATTTAAATTATTGTAATGATTATAACATTTTGTAAATTCTCTTTTGAAAATTTAATATTTTGTGGCAGAACCCATGACAATAGTTGCTATGGGGAACCATTAAAATAATAATATGGAGACTTTTTTGATATAATTTTGAGTTGAGCAAATTTTGATCCAGCGGATAGTTTGTGAATCAAAAATAATAATCAAATCAATTTACGAAAATTACGAATACATTAGTCTTCACCTCACATTTTGTATATTATTTAATAGTTATCTCATTTTTGAAAATAACGAAAAATGTTATTGGAAAAAGTTGTCTATTTTCAGTTTTCTACAAATTTGCCGATTTCCAAAAAAAAAACGGTCAAACTTGATTTTTGTTGCGTATTTTTCAACCTAAACTTTCTTTGGAACACTATAATTTAAAGAAATGGGAATCAAATTACTCAATATTTTATTAAAATTAATAATTTTTTATAGCATTTTTTAAAATTAGTTAGCTCGTTGAATTGTAATAAAATCAGGTTAATTGCTGTCAATATGTTAAAACCATATTAACTTCCCGTGAAGTTTACATTTAAAGATTTTCTTTCAAATCGAATGTTTAAGATAAATTTCAAGGAAAGTACTTTATTAAAGTATTCAGTCAAGCTTCTACCTTTGAATTAGCATGTATCAAAAACATAAGTTGGTAAAATGTGAAAAAATAACAATTACAAACTATCCCGAGGATCAAAATTAATAAAATATTTCCCCTATGATGCTTACTTTAGAGGTTTCTATACCAAATGCCTTAGACGCTTAAGAATCTCATTTTTTCTGACATTCACTTGTCTAGTTTTAAAAAATGCAAACCTTTATTCCCGTTCATGACCGCCTCAAACGTCTACTCTTGTGTTGGAATTCTTTTTTTATATCTATTGTTGAAATCGTGAGTTCATTGCGATCTCTATTCCTTCAATTCTTGGCCAATTCCAAATTTTTATTTGCTAAATGGGGACGTTCAGTACGTGTTCTAGAATAAGCTTTCGCAACGAAGTCAGTGGCGTAGATGACCTAGACGACGAGAATACTAAATGCTCGAATCGTTTTGTGGTGTTTAACTGGTGCAGGATCTTGATCTCGTTTAAGAGTTTTTGAATATTTTTTTATCTGGTTTTGAGAATGGAACGAAAACGGGACGCAGGCCCTATATTTGCTCCCGTCACTCTTTAAGCAATTTCCTATGAATATAGGAACACCCTACGTAACGGTTTGCCACTGCCTTGCTATGTAAGCTCTTTATGAAGTTTTCGGTCCCTCTCATGACCACTTTTCCCTCATTAAAGGGATTTTGATATCGATGTTACCGACTTAAGCCGATTAGGGCGTATCTATAGTTACGTTCATTTACATTGCCCCACCGACTCATGTTCCCTGAGGAATATTACTTGAAATTTCCGTGTAAGTATTTAAAAAAAAATGCACAAGCGTGAGTACTTTAGTCACGGGTTTGGAAGCGTAGGATGTTTTTGATACATTTTAGCTATGGTCGTTTGACAGTAGTCAGTGATGGGCACGCCACACGATGCTCCGTGAATTTATGCGGGCTATTGTGCAGAAAATGTATCCAAAATATAATAGTCGTGGAAAAAGTATAGTATGCCAACATGTTGATAAACTTTTTCAGTCACTAGTTTGTTAATCAAAAGAAAATTGTGACTCAAATGCCGTTTATCAAACTTGTTGCTTAATATATTATTACTGGTCTCTGATTTTCATGTAAACTGCGATTTTCTAGCCTACGGCTCGTCCCGAAAATCTGTGCAGTAAAATGCCACTTTCGGGACTTGTTACGTAAACAACTATTACTGATGCTATTTTATCAGCAACTAATTTTTTTGTGAAAAACTAACACTGCAGCTTTTTCATATACCTGATGTAATATTGATGGTAGGTTAAAAGTTTATGGAGAAACTAAAAGAGATTATTTTTGAAAATCCAAATATCCAGGTTTTTCGAGTCTGCTGTATTGAACTAAAATATTTTAGATGCATATTTTATCTTATCAAAAATAGTGAGGAGCAATATATCAGGTAAGATGGTAAGTGGTTAAGAGCTTATTTATTTGTACCAGAATAACAATTATTGTTTTAAAATACTCAATTATACACTGATCTAGCGTTCGGACAACGGACATTTCCGGGCTATTACCGCACGGGTTTTGGAGCGATCGGATGTTTTCGGATATATTTCCCACGGCAGTGAATGTATTTGTGTTGTTTTGCAAAAATATACCCAAAAACTGATTGTGGTGCAACACGTTTGGTAATTTTTTTAACTGACTCATATGCCATTTACCACACTTTTTGCAGAATACAGGATGTCGCATAAGTAATGCTACATGGCAAAATACCAGATTCTTTAGGTAAAAATAATACGATCTAACGAAACTGACCTATTTCGAAAAGTTGATATTAACCAAGATACAGATACAAACTTGCAATTTTATTTTTGATTTTTTTAAATAATTCCTTAATGTATGCAGATTGTTAATATAGGTATCACTTCTTATATCCGTTTTACACCAAAAAGTCAAAAATTCTAAATTTGGTAGCTAGTTGCACCTAATTGAACAGTTTCATGTCGACGTGTGAAACATTTCCAACAGGAAATTAAAATAAACGTTTGGTGCGAAATAATTGATAATTACATTTGGGGACCCATCGAAGCTCGGTTAATATGAACTTTTCAACTAAAGTAAGTACATTTTTCCCTAAAAAATTTCCTGTTTTGCTATGGACCATTTCTTATGGTATAGACGCAAAATGACAAGTCAAGAAGAAGTTTATCATTTTTTATGCAAATATCCAGAAAGACCCATTACAAGATTTACAGTGAGTAAAAATGAAAGAAAATTTATAGAAACAAGACATGTAAAACATCGTCTACGGCCAATTTGTGCATCGTACATCGTATATTTTCTGAAATAGTTTCAAATAATGAAGTTAGCCAACGAACAGTTTCACGTGTATTAAAAGAAGAAAAGTATGATTACGTTATATTATTGGAAAAACCGAACGAACATGACTATGGTGGAAATGCGCAAGTTAAATTAATTTTTTCTACTCCCGTCTGTAACAGTATATTATAACAACAAGCGCTGTAAACGGCATTTGACTTACGAGTTTATTTGACTCGAGCGGAGCGAGTTTTTAATAAACGAGTTTACCTCACAAGTTTGGGAGCAATCGGATGTTTTCGCAGATATTTCCCACGCCTTGAATTTTGACGTTGGTCAATTCTAACGGTCATGTCAGTGAATATATTCGTTTTGTTTTGCGAAAATGTACTCAAAAACTAACGGTCGTAGAAAAAGTAAACTATTCAACACGTTCGGTAAACTTTTTAAATCACTCGTTTATTAAACACTCGCTCTGCTCGTCTCAAATAAACTTGTGAGTCAAATGCCGTTTACCACACTTGGTGCATAATATTCATAATTCAATAATTTTCAGATGCGTCATGCATATCCAGAATGACTTCACCAAAAAAAAAAATTAAACCCTAAGTTAATACATTAATCTCAGGTCGATGGTGAATCAACAGAATAGGAATCAACCAGATGCTAATGAAATTTTACTCACTGCTGCTTTACTCCATATTACAGATATTATTTGAGCTTCTGATTCTTGGATAGTCACTTATTTAGTATTGTTGGGCTATTCTCCACTTTGTCGGATTTCAATATCTACACAAAAAAGGATTTGAAGACTAAGAGTGTTTGTGAGTGTTGTGTGCTTCTTTTTGGGATGTGGTCCGTGGTGATACCACACGCCAGGTCCGTATTTAAAATGTTAGCCGACAAGAACTGTGAAGTGCGGACTGTTGTATTTTAAGAGTAGGGAAATTTTCTTTGATTAAACTCTTATATTAATTGATATTAATATGCTTTTTATAAATTTTCCTAAAACAGTCCCTAGCTGAAGTAACTCGATTTCAAGTTGAATTTGCCCATTAGATAGGTTGAAAGGAAGCTTAAACTGACTTCCAATTTAAGTGTTTAACCTAATGACTCTAAAATATTTTCCTAGGAAAGCAATGCAAAATCTTGTGTAGATAATTGATTTATATTGGGTGTTTCTCAGTTTGCTATTGATCGATTTGTGGGGGTTGAAACAGTATTTTCTCTGCCGTCGAAATTGGGTTTCAGTCAAGTTCTGAAGAAGCCAGCGGAATGATTGGCGAAACGTCCGCAAGTCCGACTCAGCAAAAACCGATGCAGGAGGAACCCAGAAGTTTTGTAAAAAGTATTACAGTAGCCTGTGGAAGTTTCTTTGAAAAATGAAAAATGAAAAAAAAAGTGACGTAAGCCTGCGGTTAGACCTTCATAAAAATTAGGCGAAGTTTAATTTATAATTTCTTCATCACGTTCTTTTAAAATTTGGAAGCCAAATAGATATTATTATTATTATAGAAAGGGACAAGGCAATGAAAGAAGAATACGAGCAGCAGCAGATTTAGGCTAGGAATTATGAATAGTGTAAAATGGAGCCTGTGTATCGGAATAAGATGTTGCGAAATGGTTTATACTCTTGACTATACAAGACTAGACTCTTTTTTTAACAAACGACACGAGACATAATGTAATCATAATTTATTGGAAAAGCAAAGGATAGCATGAATAATGATCGGAATAACTTCAAATCTAATGCCAGTCATGACAGCGTAAACACAACATTTAATTAAACAAATCAAACGGGCAAAATCATCAACAATGTAAATTCCGCGCGGTTTAATATAATCTACATATCACAAATAAACAGCGGAACGAATGTCGACAGTTTCCCAATTGGGAAAATCTGATAGCGAAATAGAAGTCTACTTTACCGCCAGTTCATTGTGTCCATTTAAATGTAAATGAGGAACTATCATAGCCGTCCGATCTCTCCCCCTTCTGCCTTTGATTAAATATATGTTGTAGGGCAAGGGGTGTCGCCTCCCCCATAAAACGGGCACCCTTGATGGGTGGTGAATATCTAAATCATCAAACGGATACAGATATTACCATTAAGATAATTGGGGCTGCCCCCCTTTGAATATTTGTGGGGAGACCGGTTGAATGTTCCCGCTGCAATCACTAAAGATCTTGTCCTGGTTAATTACATGGTTATAAATGTTTTTACGTAACACTTGCCGATGGTTCGTTAGATAAGACGATTATATCCTATCGAAGCATTTTTGCTTTTCGAAAATGGGAGGCCGAAATATAATGGTGAATGACTCTTTACGGAGTTGTTTTGTAACAATAACGGTTACGTTTTGAAAACGTATCAATTGTTAGCGAATTTTTTTCGTTATCATTGTAAAAATTGGACACTTTTTATAAAACTTCTGGATTCCTCCTGCGCCGGTTTTTGATGAGTCGAACTAGCTAACGTTTCGCCAATCATCCTGTTGGCTTCTTCAAAGCTTGACTGAAACTGCCGCAGGAAGAATCCAGAAGTCTTATAAAAAGTATTTCAAATGGAGAACAAAATATTTATTAGCACGAGGTGTGTTCAAAAAGTTCGTTGACTTTTAAGTATTTATTTATTCATCAAAATTAATGTTGTCCCTTCAAAGTACCCCCCTAACGTTTTTTCTGATCCTCGTAGCACTTTTGGTAAGCACTTTCTGGTATAGCCTTGAGTACTTCCAGCGACAAACATGCTTCCTTTCATGAGTTTCTTGAGTTTTGGAACAGAAAAAAGTCGCAGGGGGCCATATGGTGGCTGAGGCATGATTGTGGATTTGTTTTTGGCCCAAAAGTTAGACACAAGCAACGATGACTTAGCAGGTGCACTATCAATCAAATGTCATCAAATTGATCGAACTTCACGTACTTTTTTCGGTCTTGGCGATTCTGGGTTCTTCCATTGGAACAACTGGGCGTTGGTTTTGAGGTCATATACCCATGATTCGTCCCCAGTTAAGATCATCATTGATGCTGTTTAACAGATCATGAACGATGCTCCTTTGACGGTCCTTTCGTTCAAAATTAAGCAGTTTCGGAACAAATTTTACTGTTATACGTTTCATGCCCGAAAAAAAATGCATTGCAGGAACCAATAGAGATATCGAGGTCTTCAGTTACCGCTCTAATAGTGATTCGACGATTTTGTGAACCAACACAACAAAAAAAATATCGAAAATCAAACGTACGTAGCCCTCCCAATTACAAAAATCAACTTAGTTTTTGAACACACCTCGTATCCATTCCATTTTTGTTGACATAAGGTTATTTTAGCTTTTGTAACATCCCATATTTCAAGAGGCTTGCGCTTTGGACAAGGCTACTATATACAGAATCGAACAAAATTAGAGCGATTACTTAAAATTTAATAATTTTTTTGTACTGACCCTGTAATCAAACAAGTTCCAAATATGTTTTTTGTTTGCTTATTTCAATGTATTTTAAAATGTGCGTCCTTATCAAACTTTTTTGGGTTTACCATAAATTTTCTGCTAGAAAATTAAAACGACTGGTTTATTTTCTGTTCGTTAGTTGAGTTGAAGATAAAATGTTTCGGTACAGCCTAATAGTGCAAGATGCCTCGTGGTATACATTATTCTGATTATCTTAAGAAAAAATTATAGGACCTGTAAAGCCGGAATACCACAAAAAACAATAAAAGAACAATTCAAGGCGACAAAGTTGTTTCAAAAATAATACATTTTCATCGATGGGGAAGAAAAATAAAAACCACCAGAAAACCAGAATTTTGCAAAACTGGGTACAGACAATCTGTCTTCGAGAAACACCCAACATCTTTTAGTGGAAACCGGACTTCCCGGAACAAGACCAGCAAAAAAGCCATTCCTGTCGAAAAAATTCTAGACATTCATCTGTTGTTTGCTACTCGGCATTTAAATTTGACGACCAACGAATGGAGAAATGTATTAATTAGTGATGAGTCGAAATTTAATATCATATTAGTGATGGTGCGCAGTTCATACATCGGTCTGATAAGAAAAGGCCCCAAGTACGTTTCTGGTACTGTACAGCACGTTATGGTTTGGGGTTGCTCTTCTGCATATAGAATGCGCCCTATCCATAGAATTGATACTAAAATGGATCGATTTTTATATCGTGCTATATTAGAAGACCTTATACTGAGATGTACTGAAAGTTAAAGTTGATATTCCAGCACGATAACCATAGTCAATGTTAGTTAGTTACTTAAAATGACCAACGCAGTCACCAGACCTATTGGAGATCGTTAAAAAAAATGAACCAATTATGGCAAAAAATCCAAAATACTTGACTGTCTATAGACGGGAAACCAATCTCAAATCTAATCTCCACGATGCCAAAAAGATGCCAGCAGGATATTGTGAATAGAGAATCATATTAATCCCAGCTAATATCGGAGTTAATGGTTTATACATAATTAGATTACTAGTTCCATGGTCAAAATAGTTTAGCTCCAATACAGTAAATAGAAAATGAGAGTTTCTTTCTTTTTAATGTAAGCAATTTTATTTCCGGTTAGTAACTTATCGATTAATAAAAATGTATTCTTTATTGGCATAGTGGGCAATACATTAATCGGGCGTTATTTCCTAGAGTCTTATAAATTCGCTATAGAACTTCAATAGAGAATCTTCTAAAGGCTAAGGTGATCAAATTTTAGTCCCATATAAGATTTTTAGGCACCATTGGTCATTTCGAGTCAGCGTTGTGGCTAAAGATATAAAAAAAGTGTCAAAGGGACACCTTAAAAATTTTGTGTACGGAAACCGTTTGTTGTAGAGCGCGTCAAATGCTTTTGATGTTACTTATAAAAACGCCAATTTCTTTGATAAAGAATATCCTTAACAGTGAATTATCACCGTCTGGACGAAGAAGAAAAATATATTCCCTTGATCAAAACCCGATTGTTCCTACTTTGCATAAACACATAGAAGATAAAACCGTTAACTGTTAAAAAAACTTATGGAAGTGTTAAAATGATATGCTATGAAAAAAGAGTTTATGTTATAGTATACCTGAACAGATGAAGCATTATGTTTACATCTTTCTTCATATTGTCTTCCTTATATCCATTGCATATTCAACCTCATAGAACATTTGTGGCACCTAGTAAAAGCAAAGAGTTAGAGCAAATTAAAAATGTGGTTAATAAAATACCTGTTGAGATCTGGCAAATGCACTGCAGAACATCTAAAAAAATGAAGATTCTCACATTTACATACAAAACAACAAAGAGTCCATCGTAAAATGACGACTCTGATAGTGAAAATTTATATTTAGTGTATATTTTCTATTAAGGCTTTATTATACCTTAATAAACATAATGTAAGAGCAGGATCACATCAAGTGAATGCCATTTTCCACTTGATTAAATATTCACCACCAAAAATTAATCTCCAAAAAACAAATTTTCGATTATATATCAATATCTCTATATATCGGCCATGAAAGATGAATTCGTGGAATTTTGAAATGGTGAAAACTTAAAATTATTTATTCATTGTCATTCATTGAGTGCAGCGGAAAAAATATATCCATCCGAGAAACCTAATAAATAATTAAATATAAATTTTACAAAACTGTGTATAATTTAATAATAGTAATTAATAATTAATAATAATTTAATTTAATTTTAATTAATTTAATTAAAATTTAATTTAATTTAATAGGAAGTTCTTCTTCTCTTTCATATAGCTCATATTCACATAAGTTGAGCAATATTAAACCTGTGATTTACTTTTATCTTTTGAATAAAAAAATGTATAAATACGTTATTAAGAATTTGGTTTTAACTACTGTAAAATGAGCTGCAATCAAATCGAATTAAAAAGCAATAAATCTTCTAATGTTGAGGATACTACGCGCTTTGTTGTTCTCAAGAGGATCATGATTTGAACCAAAGTACCATCAGCATTTTCAATATACTATAACTATAAAAATACTAGAAAAAATCGCTAGTTTGATAACTGCATGGTGATGGATGGATGGTGTATCACTGAAAAGTGAGACGAAGATAAATAAGTTTTTAAAAAATAATGCGTCTCTCCAAAATTCATTTTTAATTATTACCTTTATTTTATTTTTCAGTAAATTATATACGAAACAAGAACAAATACTGAAAATTTCATCAATTTGTCTTTCACAGTTTTATATGTGATCGATTTTTGAATTTGAGATATTCGAAATTAAATTTTTGGTAATGACAACATAATACATGAATGGAAAATGGGGGATCCACTTGATGTGATCTTGTTCCTTTATATTTTTGAAACACCTTAAAAGTCAATGTTTGATCCTCTGTAATACATCACTCACTAGTCAGGTGTGTTGTTGCCGTCGGCACGTTATCTCGCTAATTGATTTCAAAAGCCGACATACTTTGGCACAAGGTGTACCTAATACTGTGATCCAAACCAGAACTTATAAGAGGAAAGTATCCCCCTTACCTAATGAGGTATAACCTCATTTCGAAAATTTAAAGCAATATTCCTAGAATCCAATAAATAAATCGCGCGAAAATCGAATTCGCAATGAAGTTCGTTGGGGAAACAAACAAAAAGGGCAAAAAAAACTATTACAGAGCCCCAGGGCTCGCTGGGGAATTAATGTTATAGTTCGGCAGGCTTATCTGGTATTTTCCGGATGAAATTCAGCTGATGGCTTTGTTTTAGGGATCCGCCTGTACTAAAGGCTCACAACAACACGGACATAATCCTCAGATTGCCGAATGGGAAACGAATTAGAGATATACGATGGCTGTCCGTATGGTGCCGACGATTTACGGTAAGTAAATTGATATCGCTCTTAATTGATATATGTCAGCGTTTTCTATTGACTACTTCATTCTATTATTTATAAATAGGGATTTATTTAATGGTGCGTGTGGCAAGTACGCTTTTTGGGAACTGATAGTAATATCTAGTTGACCTTTTTGGAATATAGTACTCCAGAGGTTTGGTTAGAATAGGTTAAGGTTAGTTTCATCATAGAATACCACAAGCCCACATCAGTCAAACACTGAACTTAACGGACCCATTTTTCTAAATGACAGCTTAGGTTGTTACACTGAGAGAAAGTTATGTTAACGTAAACTGAAAAAGTTTTTGTTCTGTTCTTATGCTGCAGCACCTTTGCGCTGAAATCCTGATAGTAAATAATATTTCAATTTATCATATACCATTACTATTTACACATCTTTTTAATTCCTCCTGCATCGGTTGCTGATGAACCGAACTTGCTGACGGCAAATCGTTATGTTGATTTCGTCAGAGCTTAACTGAAACTGCAACGGTTTCAGTCAAGCACATTACATTATGTCGAATGGGTTACTAATGCAAATAAGAAGCATTTTACAGCAAATAATATAGTTTAAAAATCTTTAATTAAAGTGAAATAATTAAATGTAGAAAACAAGTCTACAGAAAGTAATATACCAACATAACATAGTTAAAAGTGGATATGATATTAAATAAAATTAAAAATTACACTTGAAACATGCATTATTTTTTCTGTTTCTTCCAAGTGTTCTATTTTCCCTTAAATCTCTATTTGTGTATTTTATAAAATATATTATTATTAGCATGGATTGACGAGAAGAAAGCATTCTTCATCTTATAAAGTAAATGTGATATTCCGGATATTGCACAAATTTAATATAACTTTGAGACAATAATTTTAAAATTGTTCATTTATATAATTACATATAAATAATAAATATTCTGTGAAGGAGGAACAGGAGCAAATACAAAGATATAATCTTTACAATATATATCAATTCAATGCAACTATAACTGAATGTAAAGCAAATTTGAAGATGTATGTAAAGGAGATTTTATTAAAAAATATTTAAGATGTCTCCTGATACTATGTAGAAAATAATAAACTTATTTGTGACGTCCTTTAAACAATCTTGAATGAGAAAAACACATATAGGTATCTACTTTGTTGTTGTTGTTGTTTGTTGTGACAAAAATAGCTCTTATGAGAAAACAGGATTAAAAGTCTACCCACGCTCGAGTTTTCCATATTCTTCGTCTGAGATGGATATTATTTTCGACATGTGTAGGCGAATCAATTCGCTCGCGCCCTTAATATGCTTGGTAGCGTCCAAATATTACTTACACCAAGTGTAACGAAAATAGACAGAGTCTGAATTATTTCTGAGAAAAAAACATTTTTTATCTCTCTTAGTAGAGGCAAGCCACAACGGAGCTTCGACTACTGCTTCGACCATAGCTCATAGCTTCTCTCATCATAAAAAATAATTACAAATGTTTCTATTTTTATTCTCATATGGCCCATAAAACCGACGTCACTGTATATATATATATATATATATATATATATATATATATATATATATATATATATATATATATATATATATATATATATATATATATATATAATTCAAAGGATATCGGGTAGCGGTCCGTGGTTAAAAAAAAAACAAAGAAAATAGAAAGCTCCTTTTTCTTTAACACTCAATATTTCGTCAATTTATTTGTTGACTTCTTCAGGAGTGAAAAAATTACAGTCCACCACATAGTTCCTCAAAACAATACTTTACAGTTAAGGTAAATGAACGAAGCGATATAATGAAATTATTATTCCTTCCCTAATATTATAGATTACGAAAAAGTCTCCTTTCTCTCATTTCGTATGTGATGTTGATTTGAAACTTTGACAACACCCTGATATAATATTTAATATCGATCCATTTCGGTACCCAAAAAGGGAGGGGCGCGCATTTAGGGACAATAGAGGTGCAAATCCGTACAAAAACGATAACCTTCCTAAAGTGGAAAAAATTTGCATTTTATCTAATATGCAATAAATAGCTGGGGCTGCTCCGGCGTTGTTATGATTTACGGCCTCGGTATAAATGGAACCAGTTTACCATGACGGACACAACAAGCTTATTCGCTCGGAGATGAATTCATCCTACGGAGTGTATCAGGAAACTACCCGATTACTAGAAGGGCAAAACAGTGAGGGGTTCACGCCAATTTAAACTGTTTTCGAATGGAGGACATTTTTACTTTCTCAGCGGAATGATCGCTGCGTGAAGCACGCACGATTTATAATAACACTTTCACGTAGGCATTTTCAACAAACGAAGGGTTCCATTGAAAAAAAAAAACAATTACAAATAACAAACAATAAAATTAATAAAATAATTACAAATTAGTTTTTTTTAAATAGAAAGCGCGTTGTTTAAGCGAAGGAAAGAATCCCAACTAATAAAATAAAGCCTATTTATAATCGGGAAGCTTTAGCTTTTATAGGCGTTCTTATCGCAAGTTTTGTAAGACGTCCAATAAATACCAAAATATTTTCATTTTTGTAATATCGCGTTCAAACGGTTGCCGGAACTTTATCCATTAAACCTTTGTGCTGGTTCGTTCTTGTTTTTCTGAATTTGTTGCTGAGAAACGGATAAGTAAAGCAGCGCATTCTAAAAATGAGAAAATTATTATTCTCAATGTGTTCTAGGCTGTTCGCCACCAAAATTCAATGTTCGGAATTGCAAAACATAGTTGAAATGTGTTCGAATATGGAGTTGGTCAATCAACAATAAGCCAATTAGGATAAACGCTGCATCATTAAGTTATCAGAGTAGCAAGTACAGGAAGAAAAGAAACTGTAATAAATAAGGATAAAAAGACTGGCATCAGAACAATATTACACTAGTTTTAGTTCAAAAAGATATACTTACCTAGGAAGCAGACAGTTCTGAAACTAAAATGGGTGAAGACAATAATGCTAATGTATTTGAAGTTTGCTTCAAGAAAATGCTAGATTTATTCGTCCTGTGACTATTATAGTTATGGATAATGCCAGCTAGCACTAAAGAAAATCCAAAGAAATATTCACATCTTCTTGAAAAAAAAAAGTTAAGTATGCAGATGATACAAATTTGATAACTGTCACCAAGAACATGGCACAATTGTTAAACGATAGCAGTAATCTTTTTATTCGAATAAAAAACTGGTTTCATCAAAATAAACTCATCCTTAACAAAAATCAAACGAACGCAAAGAAAAAGGTCCAAACTGGAAAATATTACGGAGTTTGAAATTGAGGAGCATATATTTCATATTTCAGATAATGCCAAGTTTTTGCGTGAGTTCACTGATAAAAATTTGGACTGGGTAAATTGATTAAATTCGATCTGTGACGGAAATAGGGTTCTTGGTAAATATTTAGTTAAAAGAACATTAAAAATACTTTATTTTGCAAACATTGAATCGGTACTTAAGTATGCAATACTATTTTGGGGCCGATATAGTAGAATACAAGATATTTTTGTATCACAAAAAAGAACAATTCGAGTTGTAAATGGGCCGGATTCAATTATATCGAAATGTGTTCAGAGAAATGGGAATCTTGACTGTGCACGGTTTATACATCTTCGAATGTTTAATATTTTTACGTAGAAATTTAAGTTTTTTTCAACATCTAAGGAATACCAATAAAGCAACAAGTGCTGATAATTTTAATTACGCCGCACATCGTCTTCAAATTACTTAAATATATGTGTGTCAAATTTTACAATATGTTACCAGTGAATATTAAACAGATTGATAGTCAACATTTGTTCAAGGTTGAAATTAAAAAACTATTATTTCAGTTGGAACCTTATTGCCTTAACGACTATTTTAATATCTGATAGGTTAGTTAAGTTTTCTGTATATCTAGTCCACGTCTGTATTACACTTTTGTTACCCTATTTGACCTCGTTTAACTTGATTATATTATGTAACAAATTTAAAATAAATATTATTCTTATTATTGTTATTAATATTATTGTTATTATATTATTATTAAACTTGAACCCTTGCTCGCTGAAATGTATTCAACTAAGAAACGCATTATTATTGCTGGCGATTTTAATGTTAAGTTTAATTTGGGTGACGACGTTGATCGAAATGACTTACTGAACATGTTATCCTCTTTTGGAATGCATGGAACCATTTCAGAAAACACTAGAATTACCTACCATTCAGCAAATTGCATTGACAACATTGTGGTAAATTTTTGTGATACCTTTTACAGCGCTGGTCATGTTGAGCCGGGTTTTTCCGATCATGAAGGTGTTTTCATTAATGTGAAAACTGATTTTAGGTTGAAAGAAGATAGATTTTCAATTAAAACCGTGTCAGCGCGGGGTCTCAAGCAGTTTTCTCAGACTCTTGAGGTAACAGTTTGGGATAATTACTATTCCTTGACAGTAAGCCCATCTGATACAGTAAAATATCTGTTAAATTTTCTAACAAGCAATGTCAATCAACACCAGATTATTAAAACGAAACAACTTAACTCTACAAGTTCGAGGCTAATTCACTGGTACAACAGCGTTCTAAGTTGCCTGCATGATAAGCTCTTACACGTAAAGGTCATGGCCAAAGCGTCTGGCAGTCCAGATCATTAGCAGGAGTATACAAATTTAAATAAACGCTATCAAAAAGAAGTTCAGTCGACAAAAGCTGCAGCTTATGGTCAGTTTGTAAACAACTCTTACAATCTTTGTCGGAGCTGCTGGAAACTTATTAACAGTGAGAAAAACCTTAATCGCTTTTATATCAATTGTAATATTACTCTCAATGATTTCAAATTATATTTTTCTCATGTGGCATCGAGCATTACTGCCGAAATAAAAAATAAATGATTCAATGCTCTATATGATAAGGCAATCAAGTCCCACGGGGTTGTTTTTCCTGGATCCGGTTTCCAGTCAATTAGTCTATAACACAATTCTACATTTGAGTAATTCTAATTCTTTAGACGTCTACAACCTAAATTAAAAAATTCTTAAACATACCGCAACTTTTTTAGCTGACCCTATAGCTCATCTAATTAACCAGATGTTTGAAACTATAATATTTCCAGAACAGTTAAAAATAAGCAGGATTGTGCCACTACACAAGAAGGAAGATACGAACGTCCCCTCCAATTATAGACCTATTGCAATCATCTCTATCATGGGTAAGATCGTCGAAATAATCTTAAAAGATCGTTTACTCAACTATTTTGAAAATACACAAACTCTTGTGCAAAGCACAGTTCGGATTTAGGGGAGGAACGTCCACCACGCATGCTTTGCTAAGTCTTGATGGGAGCATTGTCGAAGGCTTTGACGCTGGTGAAATAGCGAAAGCCACCTTATGCGATCTGACGAAGGCTTTTGATTGTGTGCGTCATGGAATGCTGATTCAAAAGCCCGAGTGGTATGGCATCAGGGGCATGCCTCACAGATTATTGCGCTCTTATCTTAGCGGCAGACTTCAGTGTGTCGAAGTGAATGGAAGATTCAGTAGTTCTAGCTTGCCGGTATCGTTTGGAGTGCCGCGTGGCTCGGTGCTCGGGCCCCTGCTGTTCATAGTTTACATCAACGATTTGCCTTATCGCATACCATGTAAAACTACGCCCTACGCGGATGATACAATTCTTTTATCACGAGCTAGGAACCCATATGAACTTAGTATTGATAGTGTGGCCATTAAGACTAGAGCGCGTCGATGGTTCAGGTCTAACTCCTTACAGTTAAACGAAAATAAAACTAACCATCTTATTTCCTTTTGTAGCAAGCTGCACAGTTTAAACAATGCTCCGGATAAGGTACTTGTAGTCTGGATCTATCGTTTTCTTTCTTGGAACGATCACATTGAACACCTTTGCTATAAACTGTCAAGGCAATTGTTTCTAATTAGATACTTAAACAAGTCACTCATTCCTATCATGTCAAGACTTGCTTATTTCGGATTGATCGATTCTCACTTAGTGTCCGCTATTGTTTTGTGGAGTGGTTCCGTGCATTCCCGCAAGGTTTTTCTTATGCAAAAAAGAGCGATATATGTGATTGCGAATGCAAAACCTCGTGATCACTGCCGCCCGGTCTTCTCAAAGCTTAATATTTTGACCTTACCATCACTATTTATTTACCATACAGTCGCATACATGAGCTAAAGAACGATATATCTAAGCAATGAACGTCACAATCACTACACCTGAGGATCGAAATTAATGGTCCAGCGCCATTCTTAACTGCGCTCATTCGAGTTAAATAAATTGTACATTAATTACTACCAACCATTGTCAAGGATCTGCCATTCAATAAATTTTATAAGATAATAAAACAATTTCTATTGGAGAATGCATTCTATACTGCAGATGAGTACATCCGTGTTGCGTCACGAGTGTCTCCATAATACTAACTGGGAATTTATTTCTTTTAGCAAATTCTTGTTTCAATGTTTTAATGTTATTAGAATGTGTTTGGTATTGTGTTAATTCATTTTCATTCACAGATGTGACTTGCCATTTGTTGTTCTTGTAATGTATTTAATGGCCAATAAAGTCTATTGTTTATTTTTATTATTATTATTATTATTATTATTATTATTATTATTATTATTATTATTATTATTATTTACTTACTTTAAAGAAGAAGAATTGTAAGTAAGTTTGTAGTAAAGCATAGAGCTACTAATAAAATGAGACACGTTGAAATGTCATTTAAATAGAAGAAAGAATGTGGGATATAGATAACGTGCTAGAAAACACTGTATAGGAATTTATTATTTCTTCGAACTTTAACCACTATAGTGACTACTCGCAACATAATGACAAAAGTTTACAAAAGAAGTTGTATTGGCATATTATTCGTACTTCAATCTAAGTCCTTATTTACTTGATCTCTAGAATTATCATCATATCACCATATATTACGGTCCTTTTCAAAGTGAACCTGGTGAGTATGAATAGCAACTATCCAAAAAGGTATTGAAAATGTAAGCTAATTTATGGAAAATAGTACCTCTTGTTATTATTATTTCGCTATATCTATTTAAGTCGAAGCGCAATAAGAGTATGAAAAGAAAAATGAATTAAAATGAAAGTTCAAAATAAAGTAAAAAAATATATCACACAAAGAAATAGTTTTTTTAAACCCCCCTTGTATTCTAATCCTTTCTTACATCTTCTAATAGTTGGGTTCCACTATATCTAGATCTTGCTTGTAGACTACGACGGACCCAAAACAAAAAAAAATCTCTCTCTCATCAAAAGGATTTATGATCCGTTCATAATTGAGTATTTTCGAGTAGGGTGTAGAAAAAGGTATTCCTCAGATAATTAAAATTTTGTGAATCATCTGTCTACCGCAGCGAAATCCAGACGCGTTGTGTGTTGTAAATGCGAGCCCACTTAAGGCAAATTAGATTGCTTTTAGAGACAAAAGACGAGCCAAAACGTTGACAATGCAAGAAGTGTCACTGTGCTGAGACAGCCGTTGATGGAGAAGCATGAATAATTACAGATAAAGTTATTCAATTTCGGACAGAAGGGGCGTTGGTAATTTTACAAAACTTATTTTTATTAACAATATATTAATCGGGTATACTTTTAATATAACAGGGAAACCCCCCATTCTAAACAGAAATAATGTCGGAAATTGCAATTTATGCCAAAAAGTGCATTTTTAAAAATTCCTATTTCCTATAGAAAATATTGTGTTTATGGAAAACATTTCCTGAGAAATAACTAAAAGACTAGCATTTTTATTTTGCCATCTTTTGCCATTTCGAATAATCGTTGTCATATTTCATATTATTTTATCGTTGGTTTGCGGGTAATTTTTTAATTTTGATTTAACTTGATTCAACTTCTTTAACATTAAAATTAAATTAATATGTATTATATATTATTAAAATTAATCTTGAAACTTTAATAGTCGGTAGGATAAATTTCTTATTTGGATGTGAAAAATAATTCCATACATTCTTGATGCTGAATTGTCAAACAGCCTTCGATTATTTATGAGTAAGAATTAAATGGACTGATTAATGACGGACACAAGAATGCTGTTTTTGCTATTTTTACTTTTTATACAAAGAAAATATCTTATGTAAATCATTGTTGCTTTTTATAGAAACTTCCACGGGATGCTGCAATACTATTTATCAATCTTTTGATTCATCTTGCTTTGGTTGTTGACAAATCGAACTTCCGTTGTTGATTTGACTGTAGACTTTTTTAAAGCTTAACTGGAACTGGTTTGCACTGTACCTGTTTATGTACTTCGACGTATACTTGATCTACTGATCGAGGCCGAGTTAAATGAGGATGGACATGAATATTGTCTCGGATACGTGATTCGTATATTGATGGTAAGAACCTGAGTCGCTGTTAAGGTTATTTGGTAGATTAGAGATATTGATGAATTACGGATTTTTCTTGTAGGAATTTTAGTTTGGTTTAAATAAGATTTGGTGTCCGCTTTGAACAATTGGATTCGGCGACTGCTGATAAGTTTATCTGTCAAAGTCATAAGGCTGTTGTATGTTCTTTTAGCCTAATTGATATGTTTCGTCGTGTTTCTCCAATTTTGCCTCATATGCAAGGCATATCACGCAACCGGACATCAAACCAAACATGATGGGCGTGTTTTAGCGTTTTTTATTTTTGAAAATACTTTTCGAGAAAATCATAATTATCATGACCTGGCTGTAAGGGGGACATTTTACACACAATTTAGTTAATTATTTTCTATTCAGTGCTTACATTTTTAGGTTCTATTTTAGTTCTTTGCCTCTTTTTCAATAGCTTTCCCAGGGTGTTATCCCATGTTTCTCCAGAAAGTAATTTTTTTTCGTTCATTTTACTTTGAGAAACTTTTAACCGGTACAGTGCTACCTAACCTCTGTAAATGTTTTTATTATATGAATTCTGCTAGGTACTCCACTTTTGGCTCTTTTTTTGTGCATTTTTAATTTTGGCCCTTTGGTCACTCCTTTTACATTTCTCTGCTGCGCCAATTTAACTCTTTTCCCTATCTCACAATACCCACGACTCACAGCCATGTGTAAGGATTGGTCTGTAAATTGATGTAAAAAGTTTCATTTTAGTGTGATTGGAAATTGCTTTTTTATTTGTGAGGCCCTTACTTAATACATGGTATACCTTATTCGGTTTTTCTATTCTATTATTTAATTGTGTGGCCTGTTTACGAAAAACTACGAACTTCTATTAGTTGTCCATCTACTCTGATTTCTAATTTATTTTTTTATTTTCTTTATGTTGATTTTCATTTCGTTTTTTGTTAGTATCTGGTCCCAGTTGTTTAGATTTTCTTCTAGATTCCCCGGGATTTTTGATACAATCGTTATACCATCTGCGAAAGCACATTCTGATACGCTAATTACGTTTTAGTTGCCTTCTTCTTTTGTTATAAGCTGTTCATTTTGACTCTTCTTGTTCTATAATTTGTTTCGTTTATCTACCTTCTTGTTCTTGGGGACCTTCACATAATGTCAAATTTATTTAAACTTTATACCACAAGATTACGGGCGAGTATTTATCTATCCCAGCTGTAAAAATTTGGTATAATTTAAAAAATATATATGTAAATTTTGTTTGTAAGCACTTTATTCACACAGAAGCAAAGCCGGGAGGCACAGCCGCAAACGGTTTCATAAAGTGCCTCGCAATTAATTCCAAATGGTGTTCCTCGTAATTGTAAGCGGCACACACGGCTTTACTCTCATCGAGTCCGGCCGCAGCAATTACTCATTACGAAGTTAGCAATATCGCTGCCGTTTGATTAGCCTCTAATTTAAAAACCTGGAATACGCGGTCATTGTATAAGCAAATGTGACCGATATGGCCCCTCACGCAATTGACATTTCGCCGAGAATAAAGTACTTGGCAAATAGACATACATTTATTTATTTATGTTATTTCCTAGTCACTAAACGAATTCGTGCAAATAAAAGAAGTTGCCAAGGATGCTTGCGAAAAGGAATTTAAGGAAATGTATAACACCAAAGAAATTGTTAACATCGAAAACTTTGAACCAAATCATGAAATAACACAAAGCACCCGGAAAGGACCAAACGAACTCTTAAAATATGCCGCACCTGAGCTAGCGAAACAGCTAAGCATATTATACAATAATATTTTAGAAACATAGAATTGAACATAATCATTAAATTCTTCACTAGCATCTTCAAGGAAATACAAAACAAAAATAACAAACAGGAACGACGGTCGCCGTATTCATCATCATTTAATACACCAGCGTATGTGTGCTTCATCGATCTGAAAAGACATTTGACAGGGTTCGCCTTTCCGACATCATCGACCTGATAGTAGAGACAAAACGTCAGACAACATTGTAAGAGTTGTCCGCAGTCGCAATATGAATAACACAAAGTAAAAATGGATTCTGAAAATATACCAGGAAGTAACATCAATAAATATGGGATATCGAACGGGACCGAAAAATGAACCATGGGGTGCTCTGTCGATATTGCATCTATTTTCGCGGAAACGGAATAAATCAAAATAAGCCAAATGATGAACATAGCCATTGAAAAAACTAAGCGCATGTTCTTGGCCAAAGTACCCCTAAGGTGTAAATGTGTAGTATAAAACAAAACCATCGAGCAACTCTCACGCTTCAAATATCTGTAGATTCCTAGTAGCGAATAAATGCATAGCAAGGAAGTCTAATGGATGAAATATTATGAAATTCCAGTAGAGTGCATCTTTTGACAAAACGCAACATTTGTTAACACTTTGATATCACAGTCGCAAGCTGGGATATAAAACACTACCCAAAAAAAAAGTTTGGGACGATGATTCAAATGGACACTTATTGTATATATGATTGTTCACAGCTGATTGTAGCTAGATGCACTGTTTAATATCATCCGCTCTTATGAACAACTTCAAAGTATCAGCAAAGAGAAGAAAGTTTCCAATATGTAAGAATCAAATTTATTAAATAACGAATACATCATAACACATATTAGAGTACACCCTAGGCACATAGATACGTGGTGTATCTGTGTGTGCCAAAGAAATAATTAATATATACTTTAATATCCTTATACTATCTCCAGCTAGTGTATGTAAAAGGTTTTTGTTGAATACGGTTTGAACATTATTTAAACATCGTTAATATATATGTTGAAAAAAAATGGTTGTATGCTCAATAATAGTTCATGAAGTACAATTAAAAATGGATAAAATTGGATGAACCGAAGAATGTAGCAATTAAAAATAATTTAAAAAAAATCTTTTATAGGTCACTAGGAATCAGACATGTCACGTCAAAAAGTATGTTTAAAAAATACTCGAATAAAGCTTAGTTCTAGAAATCATTTTTTTTTCGAGAAACTTCACTTTAAAAATTATATATATATATATATATATATATATATATATATATATATATATATATATTCTCACGTATTGATTCACGGATGGAAAAATGTGATGACACTATATTCCGGGGTATCATCCGTTCGCTCGTTGAACTCCGACTGGAATCCTGCATCCGACTGGAATCCTGCAAATCTTGCATCCGACTGGAATCCTGCAGACGTTTCGCCAAAATCTCACTTGGCATCTTCAATGCTCGCGCTCCGAAAACACTTCGAACACTGGGAGGTTATCGGCGGTGCGTGCGGTATTTATACTCTGCGCCGGAGATGGTAACGGTGCTGCTTGTGCGTGGGGGGAGGTGGCTCCGCCCCCTGAATTGTCGCGTTGTTAATTTCGCCCGATCGTAGTTGCGATGTCCCCGTTGGCTGCTGCGCATCGCTCTGCTGTTTGATTATCGTTCTCCACGTGTTGGATAAATGCAGAGCGTCGTCTCTCGTATTGAGGTGTCCGGACTTTTCTATTTCGATGGCCTCTCGTATAATCCTAGTCCTAAAATCAGGAATGTTAGCTATTTGTTTGCAAGTGCCGAAATCAATTTTATGGCCTGTCTGATGTTGGTGCTGAAACAAAGCAGATGTTGTTTGTTTGTTTCTTATGGCTAAACGATGTTCCTCGAGCCTGGCTGAAATCCTTCTGTTGGTCTGTCCCACATACGTCAGGCTGCACGATCCGCATGCTACACTGTATACTCCTTGGTTTTCCAGAGTAATTTTTTGTTTTGGGTTTCTTAGTATTGCTCCGATGGTATGGTCAGGTTTGTATGCCGTTGATATGTCGTGTTTCCGTAATATTCGGCCGATTTTGTCAGTAACCCCCTTGATGTATGGCAGGACAGCGATCGATCTTCGTTGGGTCTCGTCCTGCACTCTCTGCTGCGGCTGTTGTTGTTTACTGATTGCCTTGTTGATGGTGCGCCTTTGGTATCCGTTTTGTTGAAGACAGGTACTAATTTTCTTCAGTTCTTTATCTCTGTTCCTCTCGTTTGTGAGCCTGAAGGACCGAGCAATTAATGTATTTGCCACTGCCTGTATCTGTGATGGGTGGTGATGAGATTTAGCGTTCAGGTATCTATTAGTGTGTGTTGGTTTTCTATAGACAGTGTGTTCCAAGTGTCCATCTTCGGTCCTTGTGATGTGCACATCTAAAAAGGGCAGACTGTTATCCTCTTCAAGTTCTATTGTAAATTGAATCCTTGGGTGAATGGAATTCAGATGATCTAGGAATTTCAAAAGCTCCTCCTTGCCAAAAGGCCATACAACAAATACGTCATCAACGTATCTTGTCCATAGTTTTGGCTTCAGATTTGCCTTCTCTATTGCTTTCTTTTCGAAGTAAATCATGAAGAGGTTGGCAATCACAGGTGAGAGAGATGATCCCATTGCTGCTCCATCTATTTGTCGGTAAATTTTCCCGTTGTGCATAAAGTAAGCGTTTTTCAGGCAATGTCTTGACAGATCCATTATGTATGGCGGAAGATCTTCGTTTTCTTCTATAAGCAAGAGTGCCTCTTCTACTGGAATACTCGGGTAGAGGGATTTGACATCGAAACTTGCCATAATGTCGTCCTTGTCCATCCTGAGAGAACCTAAAATCTGAGTGAAATGTTCTGAGTTTTTAACATAGGAATCTGCCTTTTCCACTATAGGCTGAAGTGCACTGGCCAGATGTTTTTCCAGCTTGCATAATGGTGAGTTAAAGGCGCTTACGATTGGACGCAGGGGAACCCCGTCCTTATGGATCTTTGGAAGCCCGTAGAATTTTGGGCAACGACTCGATTTTTTCCCTCGGAATAAGTTTCTTCTTTGTATCCTCGTTTATTGATGAATCGAGAATTTTGGACTTAGTTGTTTTTTCCAAATATGTCGTGGGATCTCTGGTGACTAGTTTGTATATTGGGTCGTTCAAAATATCCTCCAATTTTGCATTATAATCCGACGTATTCATGACGACAGTGGCATTTCCTTTGTCTGCTGGCATTATTAGAATGTTTTCGTTTTTGTTTAGATTCCTTAAGGCTTGCATTTCTTCTCTGCTTAAGTTTGGTTGCGGTGGTTTTGACTGTCTTAAGACTCTGGCGACATCTTGCCTAATTAACTCCGCATCTTGTTCGTCTATGGTGGAAAGACTTGCTTCGACGTTGGAAACGATCTCTTCGACGGGTACTCTTTTTGGAGCTATTGCGTAGTTAAATCCTTTATTCAGTACGCTGACTTCTGTATCGGAAAGATGGTATGCTGAAATATTATGAACTGTACTGCTTCGGTTTGTATTTGGCACTTGTCCTGATTTTTTGGAATTTGACTGAAGGATTTCTAATTTCTTCCACAGTTTTTTTGACGTGATGTCCTTGTCTTTCTCAGTGCGCCATGATGTTAATAATTCTATGCGGTCCCACAGCAACTGATGGATCTTGTTGCTCAGTTTCAGGTGGAGTCTGAAAAGTTGTAGCTCAGTCTCACTAATTTCGTACCGGGTCCGCCTGATCTGGTCTTGGAGTAGGGCCTTGCTAGCTTTGTCCAGGATAGCTTGTGTCTTTCTGGTGCGTGTGTGATAAGACAACCTTGTAGATGTTGGCAGCAAGTTCTGGTTGCGGCAGCTTTTAAGAAAATTCAAGTTGCACAGCGAAATAACCCTCCTTTGTCTTAGTTTTTCATAACACTTGGTGGCTGTAAAGATCTCCTTCCCGTAAAGGTGTATGATATTCTCACGTATTGATTCACGGATGGAAAAATGTGATGACACTATATTCCGGGATATCATCCGTTCGCTCGTTGAACTCCGACTGGAATCCTGCATCCGACTGGAATCCTGCAAATCTTGCATCCGACTGGAATCCTGCAGACGTTTCGCCAAAATCTCACTTGGCATCTTCAATGCTCGCGCTCCGAAAACACTTCGAACACTGGGAGGTTATCGGCGGTGCGTGCGGTATTTATACTCTGCGCCGGAGATGGTAACGGTGCTGCTTGTGCGTGGGGGGAGGTGGCTCCGCCCCCTGAATTGTCGCGTTGTTAATTTCGCCCGATCGTAGTTGCGATGTCCCCGTTGGCTGCTGCGCATCGCTCTGCTGTTTGATTATCGTTCTCCACGTGTTGGATAAATGCAGAGCGTCGTCTCTCGTATTGAGGTGTCCGGACTTTTCTATTTCGATGGCCTCTCGTATAATCCTAGTCCTAAAATCAGGAATGTTAGCTATTTGTTTGCAAGTGCCGAAATCAATTTTATGGCCTGTCTGATGTTGGTGCTGAAACAAAGCAGATGTTGTTTGTTTGTTTCTTATGGCTAAACGATGTTCCTCGAGCCTGGCTGAAATCCTTCTGTTGGTCTGTCCCACATACGTCAGGCTGCACGATCCGCATGCTACACTGTATACTCCTTGGTTTTCCAGAGTAATTTTTTGTTTTGGGTTTCTTAGTATTGCTCCGATGGTATGGTCAGGTTTGTATGCCGTTGATATGTCGTGTTTCCGTAATATTCGGCCGATTTTGTCAGTAACCCCCTTGATGTATGGCAGGACAGCGATCGATCTTCGTTGGGTCTCGTCCTGCACTCTCTGCTGCGGCTGTTGTTGTTTACTGATTGCCTTGTTGATGGTGCGCCTTTGGTATCCGTTTTGTTGAAGACAGGTACTAATTTTCTTCAGTTCTTTATCTCTGTTCCTCTCGTTTGTGAGCCTGAAGGACCGAGCAATTAATGTATTTGCCACTGCCTGTATCTGTGATGGGTGGTGATGAGATTTAGCGTTCAGGTATCTATTAGTGTGTGTTGGTTTTCTATAGACAGTGTGTTCCAAGTGTCCATCTTCGGTCCTTGTGATGTGCACATCTAAAAAGGGCAGACTGTTATCCTCTTCAAGTTCTATTGTAAATTGAATCCTTGGGTGAATGGAATTCAGATGATCTAGGAATTTCAAAAGCTCCTCCTTGCCAAAAGGCCATACAACAAATACGTCATCAACGTATCTTGTCCATAGTTTTGGCTTCAGATTTGCCTTCTCTATTGCTTTCTTTTCGAAGTAAATCATGAAGAGGTTGGCAATCACAGGTGAGAGAGATGATCCCATTGCTGCTCCATCTATTTGTCGGTAAATTTTCCCGTTGTGCATAAAGTAAGCGTTTTTCAGGCAATGTCTTGACAGATCCATTATGTATGGCGGAAGATCTTCGTTTTCTTCTATAAGCAAGAGTGCCTCTTCTACTGGAATACTCGGGTAGAGGGATTTGACATCGAAACTTGCCATAATGTCGTCCTTGTCCATCCTGAGAGAACCTAAAATCTGAGTGAAATGTTCTGAGTTTTTAACATAGGAATCTGCCTTTTCCACTATAGGCTGAAGTGCACTGGCCAGATGTTTTTCCAGCTTGCATAATGGTGAGTTAAAGGCGCTTACGATTGGACGCAGGGGAACCCCGTCCTTATGGATCTTTGGAAGCCCGTAGAATTTTGGGCAACGACTCGATTTTTCCCTCGGAATAAGTTTCTTCTTTGTATCCTCGTTTATTGATGAATCGAGAATTTTGGACTTAGTTGTTTTTTCCAAATATGTCGTGGGATCTCTGGTGACTAGTTTGTATATTGGGTCGTTCAAAATATCCTCCAATTTTGCATTATAATCCGACGTATTCATGACGACAGTGGCATTTCCTTTGTCTGCTGGCATTATTAGAATGTTTTCGTTTTTGTTTAGATTCCTTAAGGCTTGCATTTCTTCTCTGCTTAAGTTTGGTTGCGGTGGTTTTGACTGTCTTAAGACTCTGGCGACATCTTGCCTAATTAACTCCGCATCTTGTTCGTCTATGGTGGAAAGACTTGCTTCGACGTTGGAAACGATCTCTTCGACGGGTACTCTTTTTGGAGCTATTGCGTAGTTAAATCCTTTATTCAGTACGCTGACTTCTGTATCGGAAAGATGGTATGCTGAAATATTATGAACTGTACTGCTTCGGTTTGTATTTGGCACTTGTCCTGATTTTTTGGAATTTGACTGAAGGATTTCTAATTTCTTCCACAGTTTTTTTGACGTGATGTCCTTGTCTTTCTCAGTGCGCCATGATGTTAATAATTCTATGCGGTCCCACAGCAACTGATGGATCTTGTTGCTCAGTTTCAGGTGGAGTCTGAAAAGTTGTAGCTCAGTCTCACTAATTTCGTACCGGGTCCGCCTGATCTGGTCTTGGAGTAGGGCCTTGCTAGCTTTGTCCAGGATAGCTTGTGTCTTTCTGGTGCGTGTGTGATAAGACAACCTTGTAAATGTTGGCAGCAAGTTCTGGTTGCGGCAGCTTTTAAGAAAATTCAAGTTGCACAGCGAAATAACCCTCCTTTGTCTTAGTTTTTCATAACACTTGGTGGCTGTAAAGATCTCCTTCCCGTAAAGGTGTATGATATTCTCACGTATTGATTCACGGATGGAAAAATGTGATGACACTATATTCCGGGATATCATCCGTTCGCTCGTTGAACTCCGACTGGAATCCTGCATCCGACTGGAATCCTGCAAATCTTGCATCCGACTGGAATCCTGCAGACGTTTCGCCAAAATCTCACTTGGCATCTTCAATGCTCGCGCTCCGAAAACACTTCGAACACTGGGAGGTTATCGGCGGTGCGTGCGGTATTTATACTCTGCGCCGGAGATGGTAACGGTGCTGCTTGTGCGTGGGGGGAGGTGGCTCCGCCCCCTGAATTGTCGCGTTGTTAATTTCGCCCGATCGTAGTTGCGATGTCCCCGTTGGCTGCTGCGCATCGCTCTGCTGTTTGATTATCGTTCTCCACGTGTTGGATAAATGCAGAGCGTCGTCTCTCGTATTGAGGTGTCCGGACTTTTCTATTTCGATGGCCTCTCGTATAATCCTAGTCCTAAAATCAGGAATGTTAGCTATTTGTTTGCAAGTGCCGAAATCAATTTTATGGCCTGTCTGATGTTGGTGCTGAAACAAAGCAGATGTTGTTTGTTTGTTTCTTATGGCTAAACGATGTTCCTCGAGCCTGGCTGAAATCCTTCTGTTGGTCTGTCCCACATACGTCAGGCTGCACGATCCGCATGCTACACTGTATACTCCTTGGTTTTCCAGAGTAATTTTTTGTTTTGGGTTTCTTAGTATTGCTCCGATGGTATGGTCAGGTTTGTATGCCGTTGATATGTCGTGTTTCCGTAATATTCGGCCGATTTTGTCAGTAACCCCCTTGATGTATGGCAGGACAGCGATCGATCTTCGTTGGGTCTCGTCCTGCACTCTCTGCTGCGGCTGTTGTTGTTTACTGATTGCCTTGTTGATGGTGCGCCTTTGGTATCCGTTTTGTTGAAGACAGGTACTAATTTTCTTCAGTTCTTTATCTCTGTTCCTCTCGTTTGTGAGCCTGAAGGACCGAGCAATTAATGTATTTGCCACTGCCTGTATCTGTGATGGGTGGTGATGAGATTTAGCGTTCAGGTATCTATTAGTGTGTGTTGGTTTTCTATAGACAGTGTGTTCCAAGTGTCCATCTTCGGTCCTTGTGATGTGCACATCTAAAAAGGGCAGACTGTTATCCTCTTCAAGTTCTATTGTAAATTGAATCCTTGGGTGAATGGAATTCAGATGATCTAGGAATTTCAAAAGCTCCTCCTTGCCAAAAGGCCATACAACAAATACGTCATCAACGTATCTTGTCCATAGTTTTGGCTTCAGATTTGCCTTCTCTATTGCTTTCTTTTCGAAGTAAATCATGAAGAGGTTGGCAATCACAGGTGAGAGAGATGATCCCATTGCTGCTCCATCTATTTGTCGGTAAATTTTCCCGTTGTGCATAAAGTAAGCGTTTTTCAGGCAATGTCTTGACAGATCCATTATGTATGGCGGAAGATCTTCGTTTTCTTCTATAAGCAAGAGTGCCTCTTCTACTGGAATACTCGGGTAGAGGGATTTGACATCGAAACTTGCCATAATGTCGTCCTTGTCCATCCTGAGAGAACCTAAAATCTGAGTGAAATGTTCTGAGTTTTTAACATAGGAATCTGCCTTTTCCACTATAGGCTGAAGTGCACTGGCCAGATGTTTTTCCAGCTTGCATAATGGTGAGTTAAAGGCGCTTACGATTGGACGCAGGGGAACCCCGTCCTTATGGATCTTTGGAAGCCCGTAGAATTTTGGGCAACGACTCGATTTTTCCCTCGGAATAAGTTTCTTCTTTGTATCCTCGTTTATTGATGAATCGAGAATTTTGGACTTAGTTGTTTTTTCCAAATATGTCGTGGGATCTCTGGTGACTAGTTTGTATATTGGGTCGTTCAAAATATCCTCCAATTTTGCATTATAATCCGACGTATTCATGACGACAGTGGCATTTCCTTTGTCTGCTGGCATTATTAGAATGTTTTCGTTTTTGTTTAGATTCCTTAAGGCTTGCATTTCTTCTCTGCTTAAGTTTGGTTGCGGTGGTTTTGACTGTCTTAAGACTCTGGCGACATCTTGCCTAATTAACTCCGCATCTTGTTCGTCTATGGTGGAAAGACTTGCTTCGACGTTGGAAACGATCTCTTCGACGGGTACTCTTTTTGGAGCTATTGCGTAGTTAAATCCTTTATTCAGTACGCTGACTTCTGTATCGGAAAGATGGTATGCTGAAATATTATGAACTGTACTGCTTCGGTTTGTATTTGGCACTTGTCCTGATTTTTTGGAATTTGACTGAAGGATTTCTAATTTCTTCCACAGTTTTTTTGACGTGATGTCCTTGTCTTTCTCAGTGCGCCATGATGTTAATAATTCTATGCGGTCCCACAGCAACTGATGGATCTTGTTGCTCAGTTTCAGGTGGAGTCTGAAAAGTTGTAGCTCAGTCTCACTAATTTCGTACCGGGTCCGCCTGATCTGGTCTTGGAGTAGGGCCTTGCTAGCTTTGTCCAGGATAGCTTGTGTCTTTCTGGTGCGTGTGTGATAAGACAACCTTGTAAATGTTGGCAGCAAGTTCTGGTTGCGGCAGCTTTTAAGAAAATTCAAGTTGCACAGCGAAATAACCCTCCTTTGTCTTAGTTTTTCATAACACTTGGTGGCTGTAAAGATCTCCTTCCCGTAAAGGTGTATGATATTCTCACGTATTGATTCACGGATGGAAAAATGTGATGACACTATATTCCGGGATATCATCCGTTCGCTCGTTGAACTCCGACTGGAATCCTGCATCCGACTGGAATCCTGCAAATCTTGCATCCGACTGGAATCCTGCAGACGTTTCGCCAAAATCTCACTTGGCATCTTCAATGCTCGCGCTCCGAAAACACTTCGAACACTGGGAGGTTATCGGCGGTGCGTGCGGTATTTATACTCTGCGCCGGAGATGGTAACGGTGCTGCTTGTGCGTGGGGGGAGGTGGCTCCGCCCCCTGAATTGTCGCGTTGTTAATTTCGCCCGATCGTAGTTGCGATGTCCCCGTTGGCTGCTGCGCATCGCTCTGCTGTTTGATTATCGTTCTCCACGTGTTGGATAAATGCAGAGCGTCGTCTCTCGTATTGAGGTGTCCGGACTTTTCTATTTCGATGGCCTCTCGTATAATCCTAGTCCTAAAATCAGGAATGTTAGCTATTTGTTTGCAAGTGCCGAAATCAATTTTATGGCCTGTCTGATGTTGGTGCTGAAACAAAGCAGATGTTGTTTGTTTGTTTCTTATGGCTAAACGATGTTCCTCGAGCCTGGCTGAAATCCTTCTGTTGGTCTGTCCCACATACGTCAGGCTGCACGATCCGCATGCTACACTGTATACTCCTTGGTTTTCCAGAGTAATTTTTTGTTTTGGGTTTCTTAGTATTGCTCCGATGGTATGGTCAGGTTTGTATGCCGTTGATATGTCGTGTTTCCGTAATATTCGGCCGATTTTGTCAGTAACCCCCTTGATGTATGGCAGGACAGCGATCGATCTTCGTTGGGTCTCGTCCTGCACTCTCTGCTGCGGCTGTTGTTGTTTACTGATTGCCTTGTTGATGGTGCGCCTTTGGTATCCGTTTTGTTGAAGACAGGTACTAATTTTCTTCAGTTCTTTATCTCTGTTCCTCTCGTTTGTGAGCCTGAAGGACCGAGCAATTAATGTATTTGCCACTGCCTGTATCTGTGATGGGTGGTGATGAGATTTAGCGTTCAGGTATCTATTAGTGTGTGTTGGTTTTCTATAGACAGTGTGTTCCAAGTGTCCATCTTCGGTCCTTGTGATGTGCACATCTAAAAAGGGCAGACTGTTATCCTCTTCAAGTTCTATTGTAAATTGAATCCTTGGGTGAATGGAATTCAGATGATCTAGGAATTTCAAAAGCTCCTCCTTGCCAAAAGGCCATACAACAAATACGTCATCAACGTATCTTGTCCATAGTTTTGGCTTCAGATTTGCCTTCTCTATTGCTTTCTTTTCGAAGTAAGGCTTCCAAAGATCCATAAGGACGGGGTTCCCCTGCGTCCAATCGTAAGCGCCTTTAACTCACCATTATGCAAGCTGGAAAAACATCTGGCCAGTGCACTTCAGCCTATAGTGGAAAAGGCAGATTCCTATGTTAAAAACTCAGAACATTTCACTCAGATTTTAGGTTCTCTCAGGATGGACAAGGACGACATTATGGCAAGTTTCGATGTCAAATCCCTCTACCCGAGTATTCCAGTAGAAGAGGCACTCTTGCTTATAGAAGAAAACGAAGATCTTCCGCCATACATAATGGATCTGTCAAGACATTGCCTGAAAAACGCTTACTTTATGCACAACGGGAAAATTTACCGACAAATAGATGGAGCAGCAATGGGATCATCTCTCTCACCTGTGATTGCCAACCTCTTCATGATTTACTTCGAAAAGAAAGCAATAGAGAAGGCAAATCTGAAGCCAAAACTATGGACAAGATACGTTGATGACGTATTTGTTGTATGGCCTTTTGGCAAGGAGGAGCTTTTGAAATTCCTAGATCATCTGAATTCCATTCACCCAAGGATTCAATTTACAATAGAACTTGAAGAGGATAACAGTCTGCCCTTTTTAGATGTGCACATCACAAGGACCGAAGATGGACACTTGGAACACACTGTCTATAGAAAACCAACACACACTAATAGATACCTGAACGCTAAATCTCATCACCACCCATCACAGATACAGGCAGTGGCAAATACATTAATTGCTCGGTCCTTCAGGCTCACAAACGAGAGGAACAGAGATAAAGAACTGAAGAAAATTAGTACCTGTCTTCAACAAAACGGATACCAAAGGCGCACCATCAACAAGGCAATCAGTAAACAACAACAGCCGCAGCAGAGAGTGCAGGACGAGACCCAACGAAGATCGATCGCTGTCCTGCCATACATCAAGGGGGTTACTGACAAAATCGGCCGAATATTACGGAAACACGACATATCAACGGCATACAAACCTGACCATACCATCGGAGCAATACTAAGAAACCCAAAACAAAAAAATTACTCTGGAAAACCAAGGAGTATACAGTGTAGCATGCGGATCGTGCAGCCTGACGTATGTGGGACAGACCAACAGAAGGATTTCAGCCAGGCTCGAGGAACATCGTTTAGCCATAAGAAACAAACAAACAACATCTGCTTTGTTTCAGCACCAACATCAGACAGGCCATAAAATTGATTTCGGCACTTGCAAACAAATAGCTAACATTCCTGATTTTAGGACTAGGATTATACGAGAGGCCATCGAAATAGAAAAGTCCGGACACCTCAATACGAGAGACGACGCTCTGCATTTATCCAACACGTGGAGAACGATAATCAAACAGCAGAGCGATGCGCAGCAGCCAACGGGGACATCGCAACTACGATCGGGCGAAATTAACAACGCGACAATTCAGGGGGCGGAGCCACCTCCCCCCACGCACAAGCAGCACCGTTACCATCTCCGGCGCAGAGTATAAATACCGCACGCACCGCCGATAACCTCCCAGTGTTCGAAGTGTTTTCGGAGCGCGAGCATTGAAGATGCCAAGTGAGATTTTGGCGAAACGTCTGCAGGATTCCAGTCGGATGCAAGATTTGCAGGATTCCAGTCGGATGCAGGATTCCAGTCGGAGTTCAACGAGCGAACGGATGATATCCCGGAATATAGTGTCATCACATTTTTCCATCCGTGAATCAATACGTGAGAATATCATACACCTTTACGGGAAGGAGATCTTTACAGCCACCAAGTGTTATGAAAAACTAAGACAAAGGAGGGTTATTTCGCTGTGCAACTTGAATTTTCTTAAAAGCTGCCGCAACCAGAACTTGCTGCCAACATTTACAAGGTTGTCTTATCACACACGCACCAGAAAGACACAAGCTATCCTGGACAAAGCTAGCAAGGCCCTACTCCAAGACCAGATCAGGCGGACCCGGTACGAAATTAGTGAGACTGAGCTACAACTTTTCAGACTCCACCTGAAACTGAGCAACAAGATCCATCAGTTGCTGTGGGACCGCATAGAATTATTAACATCATGGCGCACTGAGAAAGACAAGGACATCACGTCAAAAAAACTGTGGAAGAAATTAGAAATCCTTCAGTCAAATTCCAAAAAATCAGGACAAGTGCCAAATACAAACCGAAGCAGTACAGTTCATAATATTTCAGCATACCATCTTTCCGATACAGAAGTCAGCGTACTGAATAAAGGATTTAACTACGCAATAGCTCCAAAAAGAGTACCCGTCGAAGAGATCGTTTCCAACGTCGAAGCAAGTCTTTCCACCATAGACGAACAAGATGCGGAGTTAATTAGGCAAGATGTCGCCAGAGTCTTAAGACAGTCAAAACCACCGCAACCAAACTTAAGCAGAGAAGAAATGCAAGCCTTAAGGAATCTAAACAAAAACGAAAACATTCTAATAATGCCAGCAGACAAAGGAAATGCCACTGTCGTCATGAATACGTCGGATTATAATGCAAAATTGGAGGATATTTTGAACGACCCAATATACAAACTAGTCACCAGAGATCCCACGACATATTTGGAAAAAACAACTAAGTCCAAAATTCTCGATTCATCAATAAACGAGGATACAAAGAAGAAACTTATTCCGAGGGAAAAATCGAGTCGTTGCCCAAAATTCTACGGGCTTCCAAAGATCCATAAGGACGGGGTTCCCCTGCGTCCAATCGTAAGCGCCTTTAACTCACCATTATGCAAGCTGGAAAAACATCTGGCCAGTGCACTTCAGCCTATAGTGGAAAAGGCAGATTCCTATGTTAAAAACTCAGAACATTTCACTCAGATTTTAGGTTCTCTCAGGATGGACAAGGACGACATTATGGCAAGTTTCGATGTCAAATCCCTCTACCCGAGTATTCCAGTAGAAGAGGCACTCTTGCTTATAGAAGAAAACGAAGATCTTCCGCCATACATAATGGATCTGTCAAGACATTGCCTGAAAAACGCTTACTTTATGCACAACGGGAAAATTTACCGACAAATAGATGGAGCAGCAATGGGATCATCTCTCTCACCTGTGATTGCCAACCTCTTCATGATTTACTTCGAAAAGAAAGCAATAGAGAAGGCAAATCTGAAGCCAAAACTATGGACAAGATACGTTGATGACGTATTTGTTGTATGGCCTTTTGGCAAGGAGGAGCTTTTGAAATTCCTAGATCATCTGAATTCCATTCACCCAAGGATTCAATTTACAATAGAACTTGAAGAGGATAACAGTCTGCCCTTTTTAGATGTGCACATCACAAGGACCGAAGATGGACACTTGGAACACACTGTCTATAGAAAACCAACACACACTAATAGATACCTGAACGCTAAATCTCATCACCACCCATCACAGATACAGGCAGTGGCAAATACATTAATTGCTCGGTCCTTCAGGCTCACAAACGAGAGGAACAGAGATAAAGAACTGAAGAAAATTAGTACCTGTCTTCAACAAAACGGATACCAAAGGCGCACCATCAACAAGGCAATCAGTAAACAACAACAGCCGCAGCAGAGAGTGCAGGACGAGACCCAACGAAGATCGATCGCTGTCCTGCCATACATCAAGGGGGTTACTGACAAAATCGGCCGAATATTACGGAAACACGACATATCAACGGCATACAAACCTGACCATACCATCGGAGCAATACTAAGAAACCCAAAACAAAAAATTACTCTGGAAAACCAAGGAGTATACAGTGTAGCATGCGGATCGTGCAGCCTGACGTATGTGGGACAGACCAACAGAAGGATTTCAGCCAGGCTCGAGGAACATCGTTTAGCCATAAGAAACAAACAAACAACATCTGCTTTGTTTCAGCACCAACATCAGACAGGCCATAAAATTGATTTCGGCACTTGCAAACAAATAGCTAACATTCCTGATTTTAGGACTAGGATTATACGAGAGGCCATCGAAATAGAAAAGTCCGGACACCTCAATACGAGAGACGACGCTCTGCATTTATCCAACACGTGGAGAACGATAATCAAACAGCAGAGCGATGCGCAGCAGCCAACGGGGACATCGCAACTACGATCGGGCGAAATTAACAACGCGACAATTCAGGGGGCGGAGCCACCTCCCCCCACGCACAAGCAGCACCGTTACCATCTCCGGCGCAGAGTATAAATACCGCACGCACCGCCGATAACCTCCCAGTGTTCGAAGTGTTTTCGGAGCGCGAGCATTGAAGATGCCAAGTGAGATTTTGGCGAAACGTCTGCAGGATTCCAGTCGGATGCAAGATTTGCAGGATTCCAGTCGGATGCAGGATTCCAGTCGGAGTTCAACGAGCGAACGGATGATATCCCGGAATATAGTGTCATCACATTTTTCCATCCGTGAATCAATACGTGAGAATATCATACACCTTTACGGGAAGGAGATCTTTACAGCCACCAAGTGTTATGAAAAACTAAGACAAAGGAGGGTTATTTCGCTGTGCAACTTGAATTTTCTTAAAAGCTGCCGCAACCAGAACTTGCTGCCAACATTTACAAGGTTGTCTTATCACACACGCACCAGAAAGACACAAGCTATCCTGGACAAAGCTAGCAAGGCCCTACTCCAAGACCAGATCAGGCGGACCCGGTACGAAATTAGTGAGACTGAGCTACAACTTTTCAGACTCCACCTGAAACTGAGCAACAAGATCCATCAGTTGCTGTGGGACCGCATAGAATTATTAACATCATGGCGCACTGAGAAAGACAAGGACATCACGTCAAAAAAACTGTGGAAGAAATTAGAAATCCTTCAGTCAAATTCCAAAAAATCAGGACAAGTGCCAAATACAAACCGAAGCAGTACAGTTCATAATATTTCAGCATACCATCTTTCCGATACAGAAGTCAGCGTACTGAATAAAGGATTTAACTACGCAATAGCTCCAAAAAGAGTACCCGTCGAAGAGATCGTTTCCAACGTCGAAGCAAGTCTTTCCACCATAGACGAACAAGATGCGGAGTTAATTAGGCAAGATGTCGCCAGAGTCTTAAGACAGTCAAAACCACCGCAACCAAACTTAAGCAGAGAAGAAATGCAAGCCTTAAGGAATCTAAACAAAAACGAAAACATTCTAATAATGCCAGCAGACAAAGGAAATGCCACTGTCGTCATGAATACGTCGGATTATAATGCAAAATTGGAGGATATTTTGAACGACCCAATATACAAACTAGTCACCAGAGATCCCACGACATATTTGGAAAAAACAACTAAGTCCAAAATTCTCGATTCATCAATAAACGAGGATACAAAGAAGAAACTTATTCCGAGGGAAAAATCGAGTCGTTGCCCAAAATTCTACGGGCTTCCAAAGATCCATAAGGACGGGGTTCCCCTGCGTCCAATCGTAAGCGCCTTTAACTCACCATTATGCAAGCTGGAAAAACATCTGGCCAGTGCACTTCAGCCTATAGTGGAAAAGGCAGATTCCTATGTTAAAAACTCAGAACATTTCACTCAGATTTTAGGTTCTCTCAGGATGGACAAGGACGACATTATGGCAAGTTTCGATGTCAAATCCCTCTACCCGAGTATTCCAGTAGAAGAGGCACTCTTGCTTATAGAAGAAAACGAAGATCTTCCGCCATACATAATGGATCTGTCAAGACATTGCCTGAAAAACGCTTACTTTATGCACAACGGGAAAATTTACCGACAAATAGATGGAGCAGCAATGGGATCATCTCTCTCACCTGTGATTGCCAACCTCTTCATGATTTACTTCGAAAAGAAAGCAATAGAGAAGGCAAATCTGAAGCCAAAACTATGGACAAGATACGTTGATGACGTATTTGTTGTATGGCCTTTTGGCAAGGAGGAGCTTTTGAAATTCCTAGATCATCTGAATTCCATTCACCCAAGGATTCAATTTACAATAGAACTTGAAGAGGATAACAGTCTGCCCTTTTTAGATGTGCACATCACAAGGACCGAAGATGGACACTTGGAACACACTGTCTATAGAAAACCAACACACACTAATAGATACCTGAACGCTAAATCTCATCACCACCCATCACAGATACAGGCAGTGGCAAATACATTAATTGCTCGGTCCTTCAGGCTCACAAACGAGAGGAACAGAGATAAAGAACTGAAGAAAATTAGTACCTGTCTTCAACAAAACGGATACCAAAGGCGCACCATCAACAAGGCAATCAGTAAACAACAACAGCCGCAGCAGAGAGTGCAGGACGAGACCCAACGAAGATCGATCGCTGTCCTGCCATACATCAAGGGGGTTACTGACAAAATCGGCCGAATATTACGGAAACACGACATATCAACGGCATACAAACCTGACCATACCATCGGAGCAATACTAAGAAACCCAAAACAAAAAATTACTCTGGAAAACCAAGGAGTATACAGTGTAGCATGCGGATCGTGCAGCCTGACGTATGTGGGACAGACCAACAGAAGGATTTCAGCCAGGCTCGAGGAACATCGTTTAGCCATAAGAAACAAACAAACAACATCTGCTTTGTTTCAGCACCAACATCAGACAGGCCATAAAATTGATTTCGGCACTTGCAAACAAATAGCTAACATTCCTGATTTTAGGACTAGGATTATACGAGAGGCCATCGAAATAGAAAAGTCCGGACACCTCAATACGAGAGACGACGCTCTGCATTTATCCAACACGTGGAGAACGATAATCAAACAGCAGAGCGATGCGCAGCAGCCAACGGGGACATCGCAACTACGATCGGGCGAAATTAACAACGCGACAATTCAGGGGGCGGAGCCACCTCCCCCCACGCACAAGCAGCACCGTTACCATCTCCGGCGCAGAGTATAAATACCGCACGCACCGCCGATAACCTCCCAGTGTTCGAAGTGTTTTCGGAGCGCGAGCATTGAAGATGCCAAGTGAGATTTTGGCGAAACGTCTGCAGGATTCCAGTCGGATGCAAGATTTGCAGGATTCCAGTCGGATGCAGGATTCCAGTCGGAGTTCAACGAGCGAACGGATGATATCCCGGAATATAGTGTCATCATATATATATATATATATATATATATATTCACACTTCAATGACCCACTCCGTATACACATAATATTTGACATATCAATTCAAATTTGGTAATTATGGAATAGTTGATAGGTATATTCATCAATATTGAATTTAATTATTTTAATTAAGTTTATTGTAACCATGAAAGTTAAAAAGTAGTCACATACTTGGAAAGACGTTGTGAATATTCATATGAACAAAAACGTTAATCGAATTGCGTGTATATGGTTTTAATAAAATCCATAAAACGTAATGGAACTGAAAGCATTTTGTCGCAGTCATTTTTCAACTTCTTTTTAAAAATTGTTACCTGTCTTCCCATTATACAACCGGTAAATTATTTTCCGATTGCTTTTATGTAAAGTGTCAATAGCGCTAATGGTCCAGAGACAATTTACGCAATGCGGGACATTTAGAGCCGATAATAGATGTAATACAGGGTATCCTTCCTTAAAGTATGGCATTTTTAAATTTTACTACTCTTCATGTTTTACTTACAGTGTTGCCAAGTCCTTCTGAAATTGGCCAAAATAAATCGAAATCGATATAGGTCACGAAGAATATTAAAAAAAAAAGCAAAATTTGTTCCAATTAAACCGAAAACATAAATAGAAATTTTAGGAGTGTGGGTGCATACATTATGAGTATTAGGTAAGGGTATATGCAGCAAATTTGATAAACAAAACCTTAATTAAGTGATGACATTTCAAAATGTGGCGTACTATCCTTTTCCTACGACTACTATTTTTTGGTAAATTTTTGCAAAACAGCACGAATATCATTTACTGAGTGATCTGATACATTACGCTCGGCAATGACAAGTATCGAAATATTATCTAGGGCAAAAATATTCGATCGCTTCTAAAACCGTGACTAAAGTATGGGAAGTGGTCCGTGACCGTGAGTAAAGAAAGTGACATCCTTAAAGTGCAACTTTCCGCACCCCTGATACATAAATACTTAGGTATTTTAACGTAGGGAGTAAAAGTTTATTACAATTCCTTCCCCAAAGTTAGAAAGAAAGATAAGAAAAGTTCATATAATAGTAGATTATGCAACAACTGTTGTAAACAGCATTTGAGGCACGAGCGGAGCGAGTATTTAATAAATGAGTGACTTAAAAAAAAGTTTTGCCAAACGTGTTTCTACGACCGTTAGTTTTTGAGTATATATGTACAAAACAACAAGAATACAATCACTGACATGACCGTCAGAAAATAACAAAATTCAAAATTCAAGCCGTGCGGTAAAATTTCCGAAAATATCTTATTGCCCTCAACTCCGTGCGTTAATATCCCGGAAAATTCCGAAGTAGCTCGAATCCATGGTAAAGTGATTAGGTATTTTAGAGAAGGGAGTGGAAACAAGTGGTAGTGGTAGTGAAATACATAAAAATAATTAATTCCTTTAGCCACCAGTATATTAGATTTATTAAATTCAGTGGCGTCCCGGTCCATCAAATAAACTATCTGCCGCTGATTTTTTTGAAATATTGAAAGATATTTTTCAAATTTTGCAACTAAAAATTGCTAGAAATAAAAATAAATGAAAAAATCGTTTACAAGTAAAAATTTCAATAGAATTAAAGTTCAGACTTGTTAAACGTTAGACCTTCTTTTTTCTGTTCTACAAATACAGTGTGCAGAGACTTTAAGAAAGTAAAAAAGAGGTTTCTACAGTAACAAAGTGGAAGCTCGAAGAATACTTTGGTCACATCCTGGGACATAACAAGTACTTCATACCGCAACGATTTGTCCAGGGAAAAGTCGGCAGCAGGAGAGGAACAGAAAAGGGAATACACTCGCGAATGCATAATGTATACGGAAGCGCTGAAAAGCCTCGAAAAATAAAATTCAGGTTTTATTTTAATTTGCCAGCAAAATATGATGATTGAGCTTAATACGTCTCACACAAATGTAGCTAGTTACAGAGTATTCGATGTTATAATTTTATTCAGATTTTTTTCATTAATTGAGTACATTAATAAATATTGTCCATTTAGGTTTTTTGACATTAAAATTACGAATTTGGAACTTATTTGTACGTTGCTCCTAAATGGCGCTAGTTTCGCCATATTATTTAGATAGGAAAGACAGTCCAACTTTGTCGGTTTTTAACTTGATTAAAAAGTTCCGCTATGCCAGTCCCAAGCCTGGGGCCTTGCCACACAAGGGGCAAGGAAGGAGGAGGGATCGAGGAGTAACACCTCGCTAAAAAACCTAGGTTCAGCTGGCCCCGGCTGATAGCACCTTGTAAGGGCCCCTTGTCCAGGGTTACGGATGAAGACCACACCGGCGGTGAAGGCGAAGAAGAAAGCTTCGATTCGGCGGAATCGGCGTAAGTGGCAACCTAGGCTTCTAGGGGTAAATTCAAAGCACCGAATGACTGCCGGTATAAGCAGTCCCCCCCTGTCGGTCAACAGCTTCGGGTGGAAGAACTGAGAGGAGTCGGGGCACTCTCTTGTCCCAGAAATGAGAAATCGTTTCAAAGGCGGAAGAACCAGCAGATGGTCAACGGCAGGGGAATGCAGAAGGCAACGGGAAACCACTGCATTAAAGATCTCTCTAGATATCCCCAGGATATTCATCCGATAAACTCTTATCATGTTGGAAGCTCAAACACAAATGGCCTCCAGTCCCGGGCAGACCTTAAATGGTCAGGAGGTGCGAAGAATCCCCCGGTTCCAACTGGATAAGATAACGAAAATGGCGACCTGGAATGTTAGAACATTATTTGCAGCTGGAAGGCTCGATAATTTGATTCAAGAAATGGACAGAATGAAAATAGAGATCCTTGGAGTGTGTGAGGTCCGATGGCCTGGAAGTGGGATGGTCAAATCAGGAGGAAAAGTCTTCTACTACTCTGGTGACAATGCTAATCGTAATCAACATGGTGTTGGTATCTTGATGAACGAGAATCTGCAGAAATCTATGAAGTGCTTTGTCCCAATCTCCGAGAGAGTGGCTCTCGTCCAGATACTTGGCAAGCCTCTAAACATCAATATTATCCAGGTTTACGCTCCGACAGCAGACAAACCTGAACAAGAAGTCGAAGACTTCTATAAACAAATAGATACGGCCTTGAAACTCACAAGGACTAATGAAATAAATATAATTCTTGGAGATTTTAATGCCAAAGTTGGCAGGGGCAGGACGGGGTCAGTGGTTGGCGACTGGGGTTTGGGTGAGAGAAACAACAGGGGCGAAGGGCTGGTTCAGTACTGCGAGGAAAACAATCTTATGATCGCAAACACATGGTTCAAACTCCCGGCAAGACGACTATAAACCTGGAAATCCCCACAAGACAATAATTATCACGTTGTTCGAAATCAAATAGACTACATCATAATTAACAGAAGGTTTCGAAATTACATCACCAAAATTTCTACAATGCCGGGTGCCGATATCGCATCAGACCACAACCCGGTGTGCGCCAACATTGTTCTACGTCTAGCCAAACCTAAGAGAAAGAGCCTTAGGAAGACATTCGACCTACAAAAATTAAAAGTTGAAAAAACAAGACTATCATATGAGGACCATCTTAATAAAGAACTAGAAAACGTTGTCAACACCAACGACACTGACAGGTACTGGCTCGATCTCAAGCGAGCCTTTACAACCACAAACGAAAAATTTCTCTTGAAAGAAAAAACAACAAGTTAAAACAAGTGGATGACCGAAGATATCCTAAAACTGATGGAGGAACGAAGGCAATGTAAAACCCAGAACGATTACAACAGATATGGAGCTCTTCAAAGGCGAATACGAAATGAGATCAGAGCGGCAAAAGAGAAATGGCTACATGAAAGATGCCTAGAGGCCGAAGGCCTTTGCAGGCTTGGGAATAGTTTTCACCTCCATAAAAAAGTAAAAGAAATAGCGGGGTTATACAACAACAGACCGCTTAGCCTCATTAAAAACCAACACAATGAAATAGTGACAGAACCTGAGGAATTGCTGCAAGTATGGAAAGAATACACAATTCTTCTTTTCAACGACGATAGACCAGATAATCCCCCAATAGAGATATCTACTCTCTCAGGACCGAGCATACTGAGGAGCGAAGTCACACATGCCATCAAGCTGATGAAAAATAACAAAGCTCCGGGCCCCGACGATATGTTCTCAGACACGCTTCATTTAGTCAGCGAACAAAACTTAGAAAAGATCGTGACACTTTTTAATAACATCTATGATTCCGGACACTTCCCAGCGGATTGGCTCCGCTCTACGTTCGTTGCAATGCCAAAGGTGAACAGCGCAACATCATGTAAGGATTATCGTCTCATTAGTTTAATGAGCCATTTTCTAAAACTTTTTCTCCGAATACTTCACACAAGGCTCTATCGGAAATGTGAGGAAGTGAGTTGGGCTAGTCAGTTCGGATTCAAGAGCGGGTTTGGAACTAGAGAAGCCATATTCAGTCTTCAGACGTTGGTCCAAAATTGCCAGGATCAAAGAAAGGATGTCTTTATGTGCTTCATCGATTACGAGAAAGCGTTCGACAACGTTAAACACGACCTTCTGATGACATACCTTGGAGAACTGGGACTAGATGGAAAAGATATAAGGTTGATCGGTAATCTGTACTGGCACCAGAGAGCGGAGGTTCGAGTGAGCAACGCTGGAACAACCGAAGATTTCGAAATCAAAAAGGGCGTTCGTCAAGGATGCATCCTGTCCCCCATGCTATTCAACCTATACGTAGAAAAGGCATTCTCCGAGTCCATCTCGGGTAGTCCTCTTGGTATCAAGATAAACGGAATCCCCATCAACAATATCCGGTACGCAGACGACACCGTGATATTGGCAGACAATGCACAGGATCTCCAGAGTCTGCTAACGCAGGTCAATGAAGAAAGCACAATATTAGGCTTAAAAATTAACATCAGAAAAACCAAGGTTATGATCGTTAGTAGGAGCGATATTCCTAATGCGCGAATACATATCAATGAAGAAAACATCGAGCAGGTCACACAATTTAAATACCTGGGATGCATGATCAATAAAGGATGGGACCCGGATCAAGAGATAGGATGTAGGATCGAACAGGCTAGGACAACCTTTTTGAGGCTCGGAAAATTCATTACAGACAAGAACTTGAACTTTGGCCTCAGATATAGAATGGTGAAATGCTATGTCTGGTCCGTCCTCCTATATGGTGTCGAGGCATGGACACTGAGGGCACGAACCATCAACAAAATTGAGGCTTTCGAAATGTGAATTCTACGACGTATGTTAAGGGTGTCTTGGGTCGATTACGTGAGGAATGAGGATATCCTAAGAAGAGCCGGCCTGGCAGAGCGAGAACTATTCGAGAACATCAAGAAAAGGAAAACAGGATATCTCGGACATATAATCCGAGGAGAGCGATACCACTTTCAGCGTCTCATTCTTCAAGGCAAAATTGAAGGAGGAAAAAGGGGAATAGGCAGAAGAAAGTTATCATGGCTAAGAAATATCCGACAATGGACAGGGATAAGTGACTTCCAAACGCTACAGAATGCTGCAATTAACAGAACCATCTGATAAGAAGGCGATGAACGCCCACGCAGGAATCTGCTTGGCACCTGAAGAAGAAGAAAAAAGTTCAAGGTATTTTTTCTGATTTTTAAAAATAAATTCTTATAAGATGAAAAGGTATGAGAAGCATGTAAAAAAAATAACAATAATAACCTGAAAAATCTAAATGTGTGTGGAAAAAGTGGTTTCTAAAAATAATTTATAGCAAACAAAAAACTTACCTTACGCATCGGACCTACTGTTTGAGGAGAATAAAATACTCGATATACGTCAGTTATACTGCTTTAGTATATTAAAAGATATCCACAAAGGAAAAATTCTTGTTCTTAATGCTAATCACACTTATCATACCCGAACAGAGAAAACAAGGGCGTCTATCCCACAGTTAGAACAAAAACCCACGGACAATGATCATATACGTATTTCTCACCTAGGTTATATAACATGCTAAAAGCATATTTAAGAGAACAAACCATCTTTACGAAATTTAAAAAAAATGTCAAAGTATGGATGTTTCAGACGGGCAGATGACTTTTTGAGGACCTCATTAACTTAAAATATCAAAGGTAAATAAGACTTGAATTATATTTAATCAAGCATAGTTTCTTTTTTTACCTAAATGCTAAATTATGTATATTCACATGCCTAGTGAGTCAATGTTTTAATCCTCATCCTATTTTTATTTTTGCTTACATATATGAGTAGACATTATATTACTATAAATATAACAAGTAGATTCTTTGCCTCGTTGTTATTATTGTAATTATTTTTAGTTTGGTTTAATATTGGTGTGTCACGCATAAGCATTTCGCATTGCTTCAGTGAAACAAAACATTTATTCCACTTAAATCAATTTTATAGATTATGTTATTGTAAAGTTTAAATTGAATAAATGTAATTATTTTTATTTTTATTATTATTATTATTATTATATGTTGGCAAAAAAAAGTATTTAAAGTTGTTTTTGGAAAAAAAAGTATTGCAATAATAATATAAATTATTGCATTAAATTATAATTTCATTATAATTTAATGCATCATAATATTAATAATAATACACAAAATAGTTATAAGCTTTTTTCTTTCCTATTTTCCTCGTCTTTTTCACAACGTTTTCTAATTAAAAGACACAAACGCTTTACAGATAAAACAAGAAATATATATTAATTAATTATATAACATTAAACATTTAATTAAACTTTAAAATCCAATTTTTCTTTTCAGTACAACTACTTAAATTTAAATTTAATTATAACAATTATATGAAGATATTTAAGCTAAGCTAAATAAAGTGTTAATAAGATTCTAAATACGTGTTGCCTAAGCATTAATGCGACTTCAGTATTTTATAAAAAAAAAACAGCTTACGTTTTGTTGAGAACGTTCTTAACCGCGTGCGTTCGTCTAAAAGGGCTCGCAATTCCGATCTTTATTTCCCGGGATTCCAGTCTCTAGTATTTAGTTGATTTTCCATTTTCTGGCGAGCAGAAGGTTGTACAGTTTCATTTTATCGACCTGCGCCCCTGTTGCCACTCCGCGGGTTTCACGCTCTTCGGTATATTTGTTAAAATGGCTACCTAACTCTCCCTTTACTCCCACCAGTTTTGCGGAATTAAATTTATTATAATTTCGGATGCTATCGTTTAGCTTGCATTCGGGTGACACTTCTGCAACTCCAATCGGGAAAACTGTGAGTGGGCAAATTTTAGCTAAAATCAAGTTATAAATTACAAGGCGAAGTAATTTTTTCATTTTATTTTTCGATATTTCGACATTACTACATTACAACATTAAAAGTCACGAAAAAAGAAACAAAAAAGATATAACCCAAAAATATTAAAATTTGTCTATTAATATTATTTTGTTGTTCTAATGTTATAAAATGGGTTGTTAGATAAAAATATCTTGAGGTGTTTTTTGAACTTTTTAATAGAGAGAAGTGTTAGCTATAACTATCGTTGTGCGTTTGAATTGGCGTCTTGGTATGTCAAAATATTTTTCTTTGACATGTGCACTTCGGAGTTTGAATCTTTATGGTTTAGTGAAGATTGGTCTCTTCGAGGATATTCGATTTATTTTTTTTAGATGTTTTAGCCCCTGTGGAAAAGGATTGTAGAGACGTAATCCAGCAGAAATTAGTAATTGTTTAATATATTGATGATTTTATCGTTGAAAGTACCAATTGTTTTTATTTCTTATAGTGAATTTAACGTTTACGGTTGTTATTCCTTATCCGCAAAATACAAAAACTTGAGCAAATATAAATTTCATCCATACGTATTTTCCACAGATCAACTTACGAAAGAAACGGATTGTCCAACACGAGTCGCATTCTGCAAATATATTTTAACTCTGGCGCAGGGAAGTATTTCGAAGGATATGATTCCCGAAACTCCAGCGGTTTAAATCAACATGTAGTCAGGGAACGAAATTATCAAAGATATTTAATTTAATGTTTATTGCGCTATAAGAATAGCGACGCACTGTGGAACGATCCTATATAAAACATATGGTTTTAGCGGCATATCTCTCACAGTCCTCCAAAATAATATTTACATTATTACATATATAAAAAATAATTCATCTCACGAACCATAATACTAAACGGGATACCATTGTACCAATGAGATGGCCGTATTAAGGATTAGGTAGGCATTTATTTTTCAATCGCCAAATTTCTTCAATAGATAATTTAATTTTTTCTGAGGCCCATTACAAAGGCCAATTGAAAAATATGTTTACTCATAATTTTCTTCTCATTTTCTGTTTTCTTGCTCAAACTAAGATGTTAAGAAAATGAGCCAAATTAATTAATATGCATGGTAGTTTGGAACTGATACATTTATTTTAAACGACATCGGAAAAGGCTATTAAGAAAAGTGTATTATGTTTTATCAAAACTCCAAAGCAAGCAAATGAATACCATTGTACTACATTAAAACTAATAAACTAAAGCGGAATAACTAACTTGAATATTGTATGTATATGTAATTGAAAAATATATTATCTCGATAAAGATAATAATGGGTACACTGTATTTTTCTAAAACTGTTACTGGGATTTCATGCTGACTTGTTCATTTTTAGTCGGAGAAAGAGGTTACTAATAGGTTGGAGGATAATAAACTATTAGCTTTATTAGCTAGTTATTAGCTTTCTCTTCATTTCTTATGTTTACTGAAAATAATTGACTTGACCATGAGGCATTTTGTTATAATAATTATGTTAACATAGTGTTAAAATATTATTTTATGTTTTACTTTAGGACACATACAAAGAGAAAATGTACAACAAATTGCAAACTGTATTAAATCAAAAGGGCTACATTTTTTTATATTTTTTAACACCTCGCTTCCAACTATAAAATTTTTTATGCTTAAAGGTTAAATGCGTAAAACAAATCTAAAGCAAAAAAATTAAATCGATATTTTCTTCAAAGGTGATAGCTAGGGCAGGTGATTTTTTAAATAATTCAACACTTCTAGGCAATCTTTTAAAAATCTGTTTCTAAAAAAAATTATATTTTTTATACCACCATAAAAACATATCAGAAAAGACAGTACTCTTTATCCTAATATTTACGTCACAAAATAAAAAAAAATCTTATGATCATTGTTTTGATTTTAACAACTTTGGAAGTCTAACCCTAAACACACAAAAATTTTTCAAGACGAAATGAAATAACTATTGCCAAATGCAACACAGAAAAATGAGTTTAATTTTTTTTCAACACAAACTTTTCAATAAAATTGTTCTACTTTGAAAAACTGTAATATTACTTTAGCTCATAGCTGAAACCTAATCTATCAACATTACACTTCCACATAATGGCTTAGTCTACGATTTCTTGCAAACAGTTTTCAATCACCAGTTTATAGCTAACAATAGGTCTCCTGACTTGGCAGTGGTTGATATTTTTATTGAGAGTACAATTAAAAATCTGGAATATAACACTCCAGTTAGATGAAAAGAAGATTCTATGCAGCGATTGAGGAGTGTGTTTCTGAGATGGTTTGATAACTATTTGTCAGAGTTGGATAAGTAAATACTTGTATCAGTAGTAGATTTTAGAGTGCCACAAGAAGCAATACTTACTCGGATTCTCTTCATAATTTTTATTTACTATATATTTTATATTGACTATCCATAGAAACAATGACGCATTTGAAGACGGTTTAAGAGGGATTAACCAAAAGGAACAACTAGAGCACGCTTATGGAATCAACACGCTTTTCTTTTCAGGTTGATTTCGGAGAAGTTTTCATCCCACCAAACTTAGAAGTTCCGAAGCCACGCGTCTTGCCCGAATTCAAGAGGTTAGCGCACGGTCTCCGTTCCGACAATATCAGCGTTTTGGACGCCAAAACATTTTACATTCCCAATTTACATTATGACGGTGCCGGTCCGGATGCGTATTTTTGGGTTGGCAATGGATCTGAACCTTCGGCGTTTGGAATCAAGGTATAGTTAACATATTTCGAAAAAGGATTAAAGGAAACTAGGTACTAGTATTATAATTTAAGTATGAAGATTATGACCGTTCGATTTGCTGCGAAACTTAAAATATGTAGGATGATTCGCGGTGGATAGCAAGTTTGTACGTCAATTTTGATATTTTTTAAATAGCTTTATTGCAGCGATATTCAAATTCGTAGGGAACTGAAACTTTGGCTATACTTCATCATGCAATACTTCTATGTAGACAAGTTCATTAAATCAACCATTCAAATATTTATATCAATATAGATAATTTGGCAAAAATTAGTTACAAATACTTTGGATTTGATATTGGTGGTCACAATAAGGGCAGCAAGGTACGGTACTACAGAAACAGATGGTCCTAGAAAGTTGAAAACATATATTAAAATAACAGAAAGTGATGGAAATTATTTTCAATTTTATGAAATATCCACCATTGTTATCTTAGATTTTAAAACTCGGTTTCCACAAAAAATTCTAATGTTAACCGTAGTTAAAATGCATACTATTTTAAAGCTGAAACAAATTTCAATCTGTTTTGGTAATGCTCTTTGCTCTGTCTCTGCAAGAAAAATGGTGGAGAATGTTCATTTCACATTTAAAATTTTAAATGTCTGTATCTCCAAAAATTCTTTATACATTTTAAAAAATTTAAAACCCTTAAAAAAGGGCTTTTCCTAGGCTCTCAATGGGTGACGCCTTGCCTTGCCCCACCAAGTGGAATTTTCCAATTTAATCGCAATAAAAAGTTCTGAAAAAATAGTAAATTCAACAATATATCATTTTTTATCATTAGATGTTCAAATAACGGGCACACAACCCAGTGAGCACTAAATATCTTTAAGGGTTTATATTAATGTCTAAGTATCAGGATTTTTTCAAATAAAACACTGGTTTATTAGATGGCAAACGATATTTAAAATCAATATATGTTTATTAGGTTTTTACAAAACCTTCGAAAGACACAAATTTTCAGATATTTAGTGTTATCACTTATTTTTCAATTAATAATTACGTTTAATCACTAACTGGGTCACTAATCAATTGTTGGAGACTGATTTTATTTATGTAGTTAATATGGAAAAGCATTTAACTACTTAAAATTTGTTAAATATTTATTTTCCTTAAAAATGAAATTAGGCCATCATGTTAAATCGTCAAAATTGATTAATTTAGTGCCTTTCAAAGGTATTGTTTTGATTTCAAATATTATGTGGTATCCCAAAGACTGACACTAGCGTTTTTTTTTTTTAATTCTGGACAATTAGGCACTAAACTAATAAATCCAATCAATATGTTTCTCAAAATCCAACTCGTTTTAGCGTTCAATTCTTTATTGACTTTATAATGACATACAAAAAGTTGATCAATAGTTCACAAAAAGAACTTTCTAATTTTCGTTCGTAGTTTCTGAGTTATAAGGGTCGGGAAACTTACTTCGGACGCCCGGATTATTTGTAAATAAACAAAAATCACTTTATCTCGCTACATCAACTGTTAGAGCAAATCCTTAAAATGAAGAATTATTAGTAAGGTAATCAAGTTCAAATTTTTACACCAATAAAAAATACATTTTTTCATTCGTCCTACACAGGGGCGATTAAAATTATGAATTGCCCTGCATATGGACAGTTACGTGAAAAGGATTTTATTCTCTCTGGTCAATCTTTGATTGCTGAGAATCGGGATCTTTGGTAACTTGTTCGGTTGGAATTTACATCGCCTTTGATGCATTTGATCAGTTCTTGGAGTTCATGAACGCCTTCTGGAACTGAAATCAGTCGTTCTAGATTATGTTCGTAAAAGAACTAATGCTACTAAAATAAATAATTTAATTTTAGTTATCCAAAATCGGTGAGAAGGTTTTTCTAAAACATTTAACAGTCTGTAAATTAAAACAATTTAGCAAATTGTTGTTTTTCAGAAAAAACAAAATTATTTTTGAAAGAACTTTGAAAAAAAAAAAGTTTAAAGTGTGTCAATGTAATATGAATAACGAAATTTTCTTCATATTTATAGGTACCAAATGAGATGGGTTCGTTGGAACCTCTACGAGGCTATCTCGGTGAGGATATAGAGATACAGCTTCCCGGCTCATTGACGGTGTACGACATAGATTGGTTGGCTGTATGGTGCGTTCAGTACAGACACAACTTTGGACATGTAATGATACCGAAAGACCTCGATGTTCCTCCCGCATTAGGGCAAACTAAAATATCCGTAAGTAATTGGAAAAATTTTTGAAGTATCTGCTGAATAACTCGTATAGAGTTTCTCTCACCATTCGGATCTCGGAAATGGTAAGGGCATACCCGATTTTGATTTACGAAAGTATGGAAGACAAACTGAAAATTGCTTTTTTTGTGTTTGTTTTTCACTAGTTTAATTTAGAAGTTCAGAATGTTGAGAAAATTCAACGAAATTTATCCTTATTTGATAATATTCAATGAAAGATAGTTAGCGCACAAAATTGCTTGCAATCGGTATTGTGATATGTTAAGAAATACACAATATGAAAATGAATGAAAAAAAAAATATTTCGAAAACGATACGATCTTTAACAACTACATGTGGAACAAGCAGCTGATTTGCAAATAAAATGCCGTTGTACCAAAATGATTTCATTTAATTGTAAATATAAAATTAACATTTTTTATGATGTATGGAATTATTTTTACTATTTAATTATATATTTTATAGTATTTAATTCATTATTTGATAATCGAAAAATTCTGGCATGTAAATATTGGTTTTTAACTAAAAGTGGGTTTTAACAAATTAAAATAAAAAAAAATAAAAATAGACCTTCACTTTTCCATATTTCTTACAATTTAGTACGTAGTTGTTGTTGTGGGTAAGTGCCTCCTATTGAATTAAGATCCGGGAATGTAACAAAACTTTAATGTTCTCCAATCCATTTTTTGCTTGCCTTCGATAAAGTTTAAAATTCCAAACTATTTGGCTGGCATACAATGATGCCCTGCGCTTTCCGTAATCTTCTACGCAGACATCAAATCTGCTGTCATCGTTATAAATAATTTTATCTCAGTTATGTTTGTTCCACGTAAGTTTTCATTTGGTCCAGGTATAACAATTTCTTTTTTGAGTCTCCGTCAACAATTTTCTTTGATCTATTCAAATAAGTCAAAATATCGAAAATTTATACCTGCGGAATAAACCGCTGGTTATATTTGCGACAGCTTTCTAAAGAAAGAAAAACCTACTATCAATCCAAGAAAGTGGGTTTTTAGGTAGTCATCTGCAGTTTTAATGTATATTTCAGTCTGCTAAGTTATGAAAATGCAGGTTTTGACTATAATAAACTCGAAATCAAGAGCGGAAACCATTTATTTGTCTCAAAAAGAGTACATATATAAGTACATATCTGCTTTTCTAAGGTAGATTTGGGTGCATTAAGAAGCGAAAAAGCAGATTATGGCAGGGATCTTATCGAAATCGGCAACTATTTGACTCAGAAAGGGCATTTTACATCGATATTTAATGGTTTATAAACATTTTCTCTACCATAATGCTTAAAGACGGCAATTTTGGCTAGTATTTGAAAGATATTGACATGAATATGTAAGTTTTTGGATCAAAAAGTGATAGTTTAAGCTGATATTTGCAGTTTTGGTGCTGTTTTAGGTACGATATAAGTTGGAGAAGCCGATTTTGACCGGAATCTGTTTAAAAAATAGAAGAAAAACGTTTTACCAATCCAAGAAAGTGGGTTTTTATGATGTTATCTGCAGTTTTAAAGTGAATTTCAGTCCGATAAGTTATGAAAATGCCGGTTTTGACTATAAGGTGCTCGAAATTAATAGCTAAAACCATTTATTCGTCCCAAAAAGAATGGTTTGAAGTACATATCTGCTTTTCTAAGGTAGATTTAGGTGCAACAAGAGGCGAAAAACAGATTCTGACTGGGATCTTATCGAAATCGGCAACTATTTGACTCAGAAAGGGGGTTTTACACCGATGTCTAAAGATTTATAAAGGTTTTCTCATTCCACATTAAACACAGCGGTTGCTAAATCATTTCCCTGGAAATTTCAAGCTTTGTTTTCCCTTTATGGTACTGACGAATAATAATTTCTCACATTTTTGGATCAATAAGTAATAAAACTGACGCTTGTTTATCATTAATACTCAAACGACTAGTTACAATTCTTTTTGATAAAGCCTAATTCGTGACAGGCTAATAAAACATGAGGAAAAGCAAAAGATATTCCAATATTTAATTGTCAGCATTTTTCGATTATCGAACATATAACTAAATGGCAATAAATACAAAATTTAAATAAAATAATTTTTACATACTGCCAAGGCAAGTTAATTATCATAAAGTTATATGCAGAACAGATTTTACAAGATTAGCTGCAAACCTTTCGAACCATGCATGGAACTGCAAGTAGACACACTTTCCATCTACCCTGGATCATTACATAGGCATACGCTCAAAATCTCATTTTGTAAAATAAAATTCTGACACGCCTTGGATAGCTATACATCTCTTTAGACAAATAAAACATACGAGGACGGCATGGAGTAGATTTAAAGCCTCTGCCTCTGCTGCCGATTATGTTCTGCGCAGAAGAGTTTCTGATAGTTTATTCTTGGTGATGAGAGAAGCGAAATGTACCTTAGAAAATAATCTACCTAATCGACCCAAAGCGTTTTATTCCTACATCAGACAGCACGTGTTCTTTTAAGAATACTTTGCATATTTTGCTAGTGTGTTTGTTGATGAACCCACTAATCTACCGTCTCACTATGAGGGGACTGAGAATCTCAATTTCTTACGAGACATTCACTTTGATCAAGAGGACGTGAAAAAAAATTCTTTCTGAGATAAAACAATATTCTTGAACGCCTAATAGTCAATCAGTTGTTGCCCTTCTTGATCGACTAGCTATATGGTAGCATAGCTTTGGTCCTGCCAGATTAATTATATCAAATACACTGACATGTTTAAATCAGTGGACTCTGCACTCGTGACTGGTAATCCAGTAGACATTATCTACCTTGACTTCATACTTCATACTTGATAAAGTGCCATGTCGACGCTTTTTATTAAAACTTGAAAAGATCGGACTGCGAGCCCAACTGTTGGAATGTACAGTACAGATTCTTAGTGTATAGCGGGGACTTGCTCTCTAGCATATACTGTCGCGTGAGCGCTGATTCTGATGATACTAAATTATTTTAAAATCCTTTAACACATGCGAATGCTATGCTCAAAATAATCAAAATACTTGATCTGCCAATATTAGGTCAACGTCGGCTGCGGGGATCTCATAAAAATGTTTAGGTTAGTGTGATCTTAAGCAATAATAAACGCCTACGTGGTTATTCATTTAAAAGAAGCAGAGAATAATTCAGGACATCACACCGGTTGCATTTTATAACAGGATAGTCGAACATTTTAACAGTCTACCCGAAAATGTGTATGCACTGAACTTGTGTGTGTTTAAAAGTCGCTTGCATAGTATTTTTTCTTAACTAAATACTGTATGACATTTTCATGCCACTTATGTGTGTTTAATCTTATTGGCAAAGTAACTGGATGATCTTAGATCATAGAGTTGTTAGAGCTAGTTATAGATAGGATTCGCCAAAGTGTTAAGCAAAAATAGTCAGAAGAAAACACTGAATTTAAAAATATAATAAAATGCAACGTTGTTACAATATGTTATTGTTGGGAATAGCAAAATAATTTGGTTTGATATGACAAACGTTCCGTAAACGGCCTCATCATTAAAAACGGTAACCTGTATCTAATAAAATTGATGATGAAAAAACGAAGCGTCGTAAGGAATTTTTTGCTATGACAATTGACTCAATTTGAGCTACCTGCTGCTATTTCCATTTCCCAGATCCTAAGGTGAATCGAATAGGAGACGCCCGGTATACCGTATTATATTCATTATAAAATACATTATGATTTTCGCTAGATGGCATTTCGCTCATAAAATCTAATTAGTTTATATTTGTACTTATTTTTACGCCATCTTTATGTTATTCTTCATAAGCAGCAAATTCGGAAATTAAACAGACAATTTTAACGTTCGACGTTTTGAAGCTAAAATATATTTCAGAAAAGTGTAGAATAATAAAATTTCTCTAGATATGCAAAGGAACTACAGAGTGACCCAACGAATTTTTTGGACAATGGGGGCTATGCAATAAGTACATTGACTTTAATGTCAATGGTGAAAATATTTCAATTCATTATTGAAAAAAAATGGTTATGCTGTAATGAGCCTTGAATTAAGAATATTGAAATAAAAAAATGTTGAAATTAACGTCAAGTTTGCGTTTAACTAATAAACAAAAAGAATATCTTGAAACTTAACTCATTATTTTATGTTAATTGTTTCTGTTTTTTTATGTACTGTGATCGACGTGTAATTGCAAAAATAATAATTCTAAAGATTCCAAAGGTAAGTGCAGAAAATTAAGTATATTAAGTATGTATTTATTGTTCCGTTATCTTATTCGGCGGGGTTGTAGTCATACCAATTGGGTCTTAATGTTAATGATTATACTTTTAACGTTTTCTTGCAGATGACCCCTAAAAAAGCAAGTAGTATAAAATGATTACAGACCTTATTACAAAAGAAAATTGCATACCATTTCGGAAAGACACCTCTAAACACAAACAAAATAGGCATGGGAACAAATTCCCAATGGCCTTAATTCTATGGGAGGGATAAATAATTAATTAATAGATCTATGGCCACGATTATATTCCCTCTGATTATTTGTAATTTTTTTGGAAATTGGTGTAAGTAGCTATGATTTCAAAGAATCTCCCTACCATTTATGATCATGAAATGAAAAATTAAGCTTACCTAATAAGTATGACATCTGGTTTCTATTTTCCATAAAACAATTTGCTAGATGAATTCCTACTCTTGATGATGGGCAAATCCTGGATATATTTAAGATTTTTAATTTTACATTATAAGCCTGTAAGTGAAAAAAAACTTTCACTTTTTTATACTTACTGTTTTACCACATTGTTTCCTGAAATAAAAGATTACTTCAGCCATTTCAGGGATTTCACTATTTGGAACAATTCTGGCTATGTGAATGCAATCAATATACCCTATTACACCAGAAAAACCATCCATTTCCATAAATCTATTACACATGTTTAAATAAATAATATTTTATTGGCAGTTGATTAGAATTGCTTCTTATGGTTTACTTATTTATTTATTTGTTTCAGGAAACGTTATTATATAACCAAGACAAAAAATGTAGTAATGCGAATGACTAAAATAATAAAAAAACATATTTCTATTAACGATTAAGCTTTCGTTCTTCATACTTATTCACCCTTAGAGTTTTAGGAATAGCTGTTTCTGCATCTATGTGATGTTCAATTTGACAAAGGAGCCAGTGACTCAGTTCTCTGGATACCCTAAAAAAAGCTAGTTTCTGGTAATGATAAGGGATTACTCCGGTCTCTGAGCTGCCTTCGTTGTAAGTTTAAATCACGTGTATAAAAAAATTGTTTGTTTTTTCTTTCTATAACTTTAGAAAGTCATAAAAAAGTAAATGCAAAAAGAAATTTGATAACTTAGTTTTGGGTATTTTTAGTTAAAAAAAAAACTATTTGATTTAAGATTTAGCTTTGAATTTCATCTGGAAGCAATTCAACAAACAAAACTAAATCCATTGCATTGATTAGTCATAAAAAATATATTTAGGTTATGTTTCTTGCTTGAAAATAATTTGTTACCTGGCTAGTTTCCCTTCTCGATAGAATTAGTGACATTTTTTCAACCTTGACTTGGAATTATTTCAATTTTTTTTCTTACAGCATACCAATTATTGAAATTTACAATCCCTTACATTTTTCACCTTCTTAAAATGATTTATTTCAATTATTGATTAAGAGTATCTTCCTGCATGCGAAATTTTAGGGTTTATTGAAATTTCTGTCAAATGGCGTTTTACGTCATAATTTCAACATTGACATCAATTCAAAGTAAGTCTGCATAGGGCTTATATCGGCATTTATTTCATTGCTAATTTTTTTTAACCAAGTCCGGGTCCTAACTGTTATCCGTTTACCAACACAAAAAATGGTTGCTTTTAGAATCTCTCTTCCCTACCAATATTGAGGATTGTCTCTTTCCTTTTGCTATTTGTTTATTTCATTTCATCTTCTCTTGTCTTCTCTTTCTAGAGAAACTGCTTTTCGGTGAGTGAATGAGTGAACTTCGTGTGGTGTCTTTAACTAGTCTGTTTGCAGACATTCGAGAATATCGGTTGACAGTTTCTTGTACGGGGTGTCAAGTTTTGAGTATTTTTGACGGGTATCTCCATTATTAGGTTTGAAGATAGAGGACATTTTTGAAAATAACTCCATTGTCGAAAAAGGAAAATAAAATTCTTATATTTTTTATTTATTTTTACTAACTGGACGGACTTTCCTGTTTTATTACTCTACATTTTTCTGAAATTGCTTATAGCTTGAATTTGACCTTAAATAGTTAAACTTAACTTAGACCTAAAAGAGTTAACAGTCAAACGAGAGCCTCACACGTAAAGGGCAAGCAAAAATATTTTTTTCATTAAAGTTGCAATAATATCGATATTATTTATGCAAAAATAAAAAATATCTGAAAAATAGAGAAAAGCAATAAGAATACCGAAATAAAATTTCGTAGATAGAAAATAAGTAAGATTCCCAATTAACAATGATTGAAATAAAATGCTTCATACATCACTGCAATATTGAAAACTCTTTTAATTACGGGGTTAAAAATGTTAATTGTACACATTTCAATTTCAATGTATCTGCAAACAAAATAAAATTAAAAAGGTCTACCGGTTTTGTGTTGCTATAAATTAAATTTCATACTCCTTTGAAACTCACACGAAACTCTTTTATTCTTAGCCGCCCTGGTGGTATAACCCTGTAAGTACCACAGATGAAACCTTGTCTACCGTAGAAATCTAGTTAAATTGTATACTTGTGCCAATTTCACGTAATATAAGCTTATAATTACAATTTGGTTTTTTATTTTTCTTTGCCCCTTAAATTGCTTCTTCATTAGATTATTATTTGCTGTTTTTTTTATTTTTTTTAACACAATTTCAAGTAATTTCAACATGTAGTTTGCTCTGTTAGAAAAATGCGGTGGCGTACCACATTTTGCTTTAAAATGCTTAAGTTAACACAAAAATCAAATTGTACCAATCTACATTTGTATGGACATTTTTGTTGGATTGGGAGTTGACTGTTGAATTCCTGAGACAAAAAACGCTCTGTGTATCGTCTTCATGGAGATATTGTAGTTTTTGATATATACATAAGTGGACGTAGCGGTTTTAGAAATGCTGTCAAAAATATAGTCAAAAAGTAAATTTAATATGTTCCGCTCTGTTAAGTCGACTTTCGTTTTTCTCATATAAATACCAATTAGTTTTTCTTTTTTATATAAATGGTTTTAGTTGGTTGGTTGGGTTGCAAAAAAAGGGTAAAAATTTTTCCTTTCACTTCAGGTTTCGTATCGTTAAAAATTCAGTTCGATTTTCTAAAGGCAAGTGAATAGTATTGATGCGCTCTTGTTTTGACAAATATTGGTTTTAGAACCATTGCTAGACACAGTGTTTTACGAGAAACGGTATCTCTCGATTCTGAACAAATTGTAAAATCTGTTTATAGTTCCTGTCTTCTGTTTATCGACTGCTGCGAATGAATTATGTGATTTGGCTGATATGTACTTGACTTCGGTGAAAGAAACAAGAAGAAATTGTATAGATTTGCGTTCCAGCAAATGTTTTCACGAAGGTAGTAGCAAAGCAAAGTAGCAATTACACTACGAAGTGTGAATAAATGCCTTATTAATGACGAAACCCAAATATTCTCTGGAATTACTAGCTTTTGGAAAATTTTGTCCAAAATGGGTTCAAATGGCACAGTACTTCTGGAATCCTAGCAATTAGAAAATTCCTGAGAAACGTTCAATTATTTACCTTAGCAAAGGATGGTTAGATTCTTCTGCATGGTGTAGACGAGGTGTCCTTTTTTCATTGTTTAACTATTTTTAACTGATTAGAAAAAAAGTGCGAGGACTGTAGATCACTAAGCTTAATCAGTCAACTTTGGAAATTTTTCTCAAAATAATTATATGTATATGTAATGTATAAATAAATAAATATGTATATGCCGATTGATTCTCAGAAAGTGATGATGAAATGGTCAATATATAGGCATTAATGAAAAAGACAAAACATATAAACACACAGATCAGATAAAAATACAGAGAGGTGTGAGACAGCGATACATTCTGTCACCGATTCTGTTTACTGTAATCCGAAATATATTTGGGGAAGGACTTGATGAAAAAGGAATTACCATAAATGGCAACAAGTTAAACAATATAAGATACGCAAATGATATTACCATGTTTCGGATTAGAACTGAATTACTGATAGCAAGTATAGAGAGTTTTAGAGAAGCCAAACTTTTTATCAGCCAAGTTAGCATATAACGAGTGAAACAGTACAAATATTTGGGGATGGTCATAAATAAGAAATGAGTCATCTTACAAGAAATACGGTGTCGTACTGAAAAGGCAAAATAGGTGTTTGTCCAAATGAACCCACTAGTTTAATCCTATAATTTATCTTTAGACATAAAAATCAGACTGCGGCGTTGTTTTGGCTTCTCATTCCTCTCTTATGGGATAGAAACACGGGCATGCGGTAAAGAAACAACTAAAAGATTGGAAACATTTGAGCTCTGGCTATATACAAAAATATCTTGGATACACAGAGTTAGTAACCAAGAAGTGCTGAAATGAATAAAGAGAGAATAAACAGCATAAAATTTCGGAAACTCCACTACCTCGGTGATATAATGAGGAACTCAGACTACTACAAGAAATCCTTCAAGGCAAAATCAACAGCAAGAGAGGACCGGGCCTAAGGGGCAAACCTAAGAATGTGGTTCAGTAAGTCATGAGCAGAGGTTTTTCGAATCGCCGCAAATAAAATAAGAATAGGAAACGGATATACACGTAAATAAGAAGAACTGAATTTATTTTCATTTTTGGTTTGCTTTCAATGTTCTCTTTGTGGCGGAATGTTTGTAAGTTGATGTTTAACATTTGTTGCTTGCATCAATATTGTTTAAATCCCTTTTCCGTTTTTTATAAACAAGTAATGGTTGACAAATACGAAAGTTGACTTAGGCCAAGCGAAATATGCATAGTCGGTCGACGATATTTTTAATTTTTCTAAAATTGCCGTGCCCGCCTTAACCACGACTTAAAAATTAAAGGACCTCAGCATTTATTGTTGAATTGTGTTTCTTCTTGAATTATTCATTCAACCTACTTGTATCTCCTATTTCCATTATAATCATTTATACGGGACACGCTGCATATACGGGTTGCTTGCTTCACTAATATCCAGATGGAGTTAAGCTGTCCAATAAAATAAAATGTTTATGTTCATTGATATTTCATTATTGAAACACAGGATTGTGTGCTGCTTAACATTCCTTTGTTTAATTTTGCTTACGATTGTTTAAAATAGAAGTAAAATCGTAATTTAATCCGCTACAAAAATTAATTTTCTTTTACAATTTTTTTTAAAATATTCCAATATGTCTGTTAAAGCATTTTTTTTGTTTTTTTAAATCGAGGGTTCGCTTATGTTTTATATTATATTTCATATTTATTTACCTTTTGTTTTCTTCGCACTTTGTTTCGGTTTTACTTAACTATTTTTGTTTCTTATTACCTCTTTCTCTTGTCCCCAAAGACCACATCAACTCCGATGCCGGCTTCAACAAATTGCCGAGAGTTTTTAAACAAACGGTTACAAGTGCGATGGCTGATGCAAGGTGAACAAGTCGAAATTATTTTATCGGCTAAAATAAGCGAAGATAAGTACATTGCTTTCGGCATTTCGGGAGCGGATAACAAAGCACAAATGGTAAGTATTTTGATTCTATTTTCTAAAACATATCGCTTTACAAAGGGTGACTTGTTCATAAACTTTGGAAGACATGTTAATGTTATACCATCTCATTGTATAGAAATTAAAAAAGCAAAGCAACAGAAGATATTCATTTCAATTATTAACCAGAGTTTTATGCAACTTTTTATTTTCTTAAAAGGCTTATTTTTAAATGATGATTGATGTTACAATATATTAAAAATTTCTGAATTTGTAAACATAAAATTTCCTTATCATTTTGTAAATCGCAAATTAGAAACAAATTATTATCTAAGACGTGCTTAGTATTTCTTCCATAAACACTTATCTGAATATAGCTCTCATTCTTAGATATGAATCGAGCTCAAATAAAATTTCCTATTCGAAGAAGTAAATACTAAAATGATTGAGTAAGTTGTTACAGTATTTATAAACTATAAAACTTATGAGAAGAAACAGTGGCCAATGTTTTTTAGCAAGTGAACTAGATATTTACTGTGAAATGGAATAAACTGTTTTTAATTCAACACTTACTATGGATTGTTACTTTACTTTTTTTTATTATCATGACGGTTTTCAAACCAAACACTGATGGACCAATATGATATTCCATACGATCATCTGATATCTTTTCCACATTTACTTATACCTGCCTGCCTGGCAGATTCACTTACAAGTTCGAAGTACATATTTAAAGTTATAATAGTTCCTAGAATTGAAAGTGATACATTCTTATACTGCTAAAAACTTAGACAAAAATTAATTGGATTCATTGGACACTTTGAAAATATGAAATTTTTGTATATACCGGATGTTTATATTTTCGTGAACAAATACCAATTTTCTTATTTTAAATGGAATTCTATGTATCTTGAGATATTTTCATCGTTTCTGAGATATTTTGAATTTTATTCCACAAGTGAAATTTGGAGGTCTCTATAATTTTGTAAGGAAACGTCCACGTTCTAATCGAACTTGCTGACGTTTCGCCAATCATCCTGTTCGACTTCTCCAGAGCTTAACCGAAGCTGGGTTGCATGCTACTCTGTACCTCTGTATTGTTTGAAGTAGGCGAAGCTAAATGAAGGAAATAAATATTGTCTCAGATGACGGATTCCCATATTTTTCAAAGCTTAAGACCTAAGTGGCGGTTAAGATTATTTGCTTGTTTTGAAATTAAAATGGATCCTCAGATTTATACTGTTGATTTATACAATTGATTTTTTGTGGTTATCTTCGGCAACTGCTGATGAGTTTATTTGTCGTAATGTTTCATGTTCTTTGGTCCGGTTAATAATTTTCATACAGTGTCCCCAATGTATTCTTGGTTTCGCAAACAGATTTTTTTCTTTTATGGATCGAAGATGTCGAGAGATTTTTGGAAAAAAAGTGTTATTAACATATCTCTTAAGGTCTTTTGATATGTGGTTAGTAATGTTTTGAATATAAGGAAGAACCACAGTGAGGTTGCTTTCGAACTCATTTTCTTTTTGGGTTGTGGAAGTCTTTGAGTTTGTTTCCTTGTGGAAGGATATCTGCTTTAGTGGCCTGTGTTGAAATATTAACATTAAAATTTTCATTTCAAATATCGTTATATTCTTTTTAATTACAAACAAAAATATTCAGATAGGCAAACACTGAGATGGAATAGTGTATAGCAAAATAATAAACTATTCTATTCTATTTTATCTAGCATTTCCTCTATCATTAATGTTCTATTTAGAAAACGTCGTATAGATAAGAGATTATTTGTTTTATTAAAATATAATAAAAGTAACAAATGGCTGAGTTAGGTGACATATAACTGTCAATCACTTCGAAATTCACAGAAAGAAAATAGTGACGTTTCTGTATGGCTCGATGGTGTTATTTTTTTATAGCGAAATATTAGCACAAATTGCAAGCCATATAAGATTTTTACAATTTAAAAAATTAGTAGAAAGTCACTCTTTTTTAATTGCGAAATACTTGTACTTATTTAAATTGTTAATATCAATTTTTGACCATCCTGTATTTATTTACTTGAAAGTATAAGCACAGGTCACTAGAATAGATATCCTTATATAAGAAAATAATAATAATAATTAAATGAAATAAAACTAGTCATGTTTGATTAGTTTGGCAAGTAACACTTCTCCATAAAAATGCAAACATCCTGTATATTTAACAATGTAATTAATATCTTAGAAGTATAAGTGAATCCAAACAACTTTTATTTTTGTTTGAAATGTTTCACAGATTCTGAGGCAATTAATGGACCACTGTGTACCTATTAATTGAAACCCCATATATAATAATCCCAACATTCTTATTAGACCTTTTAGAAAAAATATTTATTTAAAAAATGGTTAACATGGGTTCCTTCAAAGGTTACAGATAAGACTGGAACAATGCAGCGATGCTAAATGGGTTAAAAGGACTACAATATAATTGTTGCTTCATTGCTAAGTTGCGAGAAATATAAAAATCTTTTAGGTGGGGGGAGACGTCACGGTGGCCTACTACGACAAAACGACCGAAACTTTTCACGCAGTGGACTACTATATTTCACACGCATCACAGTGCGATGGAAAATCAGGGGTATGTCCGGATGAACGCATCGGAGGTCGAAACGACGTCACTCTACTTTCCGGGGAAAGGACAAACGGAATTACCACAATACGTTATGTAAGGTAAGGACCTAACTATATACATGGTGGGCCAAACAACTTGTTTTCTCATATGACACATCTTATTGAAAGACACTCCGGTTTCCAGGCCTAGAATTTTTCAAAAAACTCACTGGTTCAAAGGAAGATCTGCTTGCAATAGTTTGGGCGCTATAGGACGTTTGTAAAACAACAAAAAACAATTCCATGAAACTTTTTAATTTTCATTAAGTTAAATTCGAAAGACATTTTACAAGCAGGTTTTTTTTGCAAAATACAGAAATACTAAAAAATGTGTACAGGGTGCTCCATTATGAAGCGTTATTTATTTATTTGCGTGAAAAATATATATGGTGTTAAAAAAAAGAACAAAAAATAAGTTACATTGATCAACAGGTATGCCAAAAACAGTAATATTTGACAATTTCAATCAGGTACAAAGGGTATTGGAAAAAGGAAACATTGTAACTGTCTCTTACAGCGGGATCACAATTGATGACGTCGCAAACATACCTACGAAAAGAACCCTGGACAGGAAAAACCTATTTCTGAACAAGATCTACGTAATTGTAATTAATATCAGAAACTGCAACGACGATATCTTCGCTACCACCCGAGATATTAGGTGTTTTCCAATTTTAGTTCATTGGCGATATATTTGTTTTAATAATTATCTGTTTTCCTCTCAAATGAATACAGCGTTCTCATTTTTTCTTGGCAATTTCAGTTTGTTATAGACTTAAAATAATGCTCGTCTTGGGCCTATTTCAATCATTTTTTGGCTTAGTTGTAAGTAGGCTGCGCATATCGTTGTCTATGTCTAATAAAGGGACCACCTTTATGTTATATTCTTTTTTATCATAGAAGACAATGAGGAGGCTAAATTAGCTGCGCTTCCTCGTGCTTAACATTATTCTAAATTTTTAAGTTCTAAGTAAACCAGAAAATTCTTTGATCACTTCCATTGCAATGTTTCTTAAGAATCTTGGCCTAAAATTAAGAATAACAGAAGTATTAACATCATTAACATTATTCGCATAAGTATTATGACAAACGCAGAAAAGTAATTGGCCATCTTATTTCGAAATAAATAAGAAAAATGCCATCCTTTTTTCTTGGACCCCTGTATATTCTTAGTGATAGTGTTTGCAAATCTTTCAAATAATATGAAAGCTCCGACGTCATTCAACGTTTAATTCAGTTTGTGTTTTAAGACGGAGTTTTGTTTCATAAGATCGTAACCAATTTGTAATAATGGTAATAATTTGATTATGAAAGATTAGCAAACAGTAGAGCTAAAAATAAACAGGTTATTCATTTATTTTAACTCATTTGAAAATGGGCTTAATTTTTTTTAGTTTCCACGGTTAGTTACATTTTTTTTTTAAGTTTCTCTGTGATATCTTAAACTGATATTGACAGATGTATGGTCTACCTATCCACAAAATGCTTTATACTTGTTATATCTGTATTTCGCTTCACACATATCGAATCGTTCCTAAATTAGGATCAAACTATTAAATAGAATAAAACTAATGTGGTAGCGGCGATACTTACTGCTACTTTCTTAGAATATTAAATATAAGAATATTACGATTAGGTTAATTGAGATACTAATTATTCTAAGATAGACGAACGATAAATGGTCATGACAGTAATAATGGTACTTTTCAAAGAAACTTCCGCAGGCTACTGTAATGCTATTTACGAAACTTCTGGATTCCTCCTGCGTCGGTTGATGTAGAGTCGAACTTTCTAACGTTTAACTGAAATGTTTGTAAATTGTAATAATGGCATTAACGTCTTTATCTGCGAGTAAGCATTTAAAATACCACTCTACCGTTTCTAAACACTTTTATTATGCCTCTGTTACATCGTTCCTTCTTCTCTAGAGAATCATTATTCATAACGTAAGGTTGACTTCGGGAAGCCTGTTAACTGTCGTCCCAGTAGTAGCTTGACGCTTTTAGAAGATCCACAAACAAATTTTCCATTAAAAAATGTAAATTATTAGCGGATTTTTTTATTTGCGTTATTAACGTTGACTAATATCTTTAAACATATTTTTAAAACTTATAAAAAAGATAAGTATAGTATTATATAAATTTTTCCTTCATATAGTGGTAAAACGCAGCCCATATTCATATGACACTTTTTGGTTCGTTACTCTCCTCCATTCCGGTGAAATTTTGTTCGCGGTCTGACTGTAACAACACTCCAACTCCAAATGATTTTAAAATTTCTAGTGTCGTTCGTTAGTACTAAAATAAAAAAAAAACCTCTCTGTACTGATAAACGCATGTAAGTCGACTGCCGCTTATGATAGGCCGGGCAAGTTATGACTATTTATTTTGTTCTGGAAGTCTGGCTAAGACTGTTCAATAATGATTTATAACTCTTTGGCATTAAGAAACAGCGCATAGTTTAGAAATAGTTGTTTATTCCTAATAAAACACTACAACTACGATCACCCTACAGCTCTCGTGGTATTTTCTTTCTTTTATAGCTTTGTTCCAATTCAGTTCCTTGTAAAAATTTGCTAACTCAAATAAACGATCATTTTGGAATCACGCCCTTAAATAATTGCAATTTAGGCCACTTCACACCAACGAGGCGATCAACGATAGAGCTATACCGGATGACGGTTCTATTGGGGTGATCGCTGCTTTTGGACCTCTCAATTCTAGAATGGAAGCGAACGCTCATATGCAGAAAGACAGAACGAAAGAGGAGGAAAGTATTGACTTCAGCGACCGATACGACCATCAGTGTACGATCACTCTAGACGAACTACCGCAAGAATATGACGTCACTCCGTGGCCTCCAGCTAGCATAATAGGTAATAGTTGCTGCGGTACACAAATCACCAAGAAAACTGATATATTATATTATATTTTATTTTTGAAGATGGGAACAACATAAGCTATCTTCTACCTTATTGGAAATTCACATTCGGAGAACGATCTGTTAATAAAGTATTTGTTAAGGCTATAGTTAAGCTAGCAACCCATTTTTTTTGAGAAGAAAGGGGGAAGAGTATAGGGACCACAATCCTTATTTTCATCGAGAACAGACAAGGGAGGAGAAAACTCATCTTTTGGGGTGGTTATTCTATTTATTGCGATTGTCAATATAGTATTATCTCTGCTGGTAGGGTTTAAAAACGCTTCCAAAGTAGTCCGCAAATAAGTCTCAAACTGAAGGAACCTCTGCCGACCCATTTTGAAGATACATCAAGTTTGGTATTGTCTTATTTCTATTTTTTATTACCATGAACTGTCAGAAATTCTGAAAAGAATAAAAACAAAACAATATATTTCCGCCTAATAGACATCTTGTGCACTTTTTTTTTGACTGATGAGTTTAACTGTGACATAGCTAAAGTAGAAAGCAAGTTTGTTGGTTAACTGTCTTTTTGGAACATACTGATCACCTCGTGCAAGTGGTTGCAAATGATAAAGCCCAAACAGGAATCTAGAGTGCGTTTCGGAGTTTTAGGAAGAGAACAACAACTTTAAAATTTAAACTTTCTTTTATGGTGTTGAACTTCGTTGACTAAAACGTCGAACCCAGTCACCAGTTACCCAGTTTATTATTGGCTTATTGAATAATATCAAATCTAGGATTCTATTATTATGATACTGATGAATAGATACTAGTTAGAACAATGAGGGTACAACTATAGTTCCGAAAAATACTAATTTTGAACCATACTCATTTATTCCATTTATTTTTAGGTCATTTGAAAAGAGTCTTAACTTTCTTTAATTAAATAAATTTAATTAATTAAAAAATATATATATTACACAAATTTAAACTTGCAAAACTCTTGACTGTTCCGAGTAATGTAATTACTAATATAATGTGTCTCATATATAGCGGTTTCCTCTGTTTAATAGTCATTACAACTTTTGTTTTTTCATATGTCTTAGAACTTCAGCATTCTCGGCACTTATGAAATTCGTAATATTCTTCTCGATACACCCAGAATTCCAAAGTTTCTATTTTCTTTATATCGCTTTTTTAGCGTCCAAGATTCCACGCCATAACATATTTTCACTTCCAAGTTAAGATCTTTTTATTTTTGATTTTCCGAAAGCTGTCAGCATTTTCATTACCTAAGAACCTAAGTATTTGTAATTTCTAACTCTTTCAATAGGTTCGGCATGTATTTATACGTAGCCGATTCTATATGTTTACTATTTCTTATTCTTGTAATTTAGTGTAAGAAATTACGAACATCTTAAAGGGATATTTGGAAGGATACATTAGAAAATTACATCGGATAAATTGTAAAATGAGCAGCTGTAAATATTAATTTGGAACCAGAATATCATATTTATTGTCGAACCTACGAACATCTTAAATAAATAAAATAAAAAAATTGGTTTTTGCTCCTTATTGCTAAATAATTAAAATCGAATCATAACAACTACCCACATAAACGGTATTGTTGTTTTCTTGGTTTGTTAGTTTTCTACCATCACTACGTACCTGATACATAGACTACACCTTATTTATCGAAACTTGTCAATATGAGTCAGATGCCCGTTTGCGGTCATAGTCGTCATTTTTCTTTGCAGGAAAATATTACCAAAAAATAGCCTCTTTTTATTCGATTTGGACCGAACAAAATATCGACTCGCCATCAGGATGAGATCCAGATTCATAATAATATTATGAATATATAACATTTTATATAATTTCAATAACACCCTGCATTAATAAATTTTCAAGTTTTGGTTACTACCTTGTTAATTTTAGTTAATAGCTGAAAGTTAATAATAGTTAATAGTTTTACATTACCATCCGTAACCAAATAGTTTCAAACACTATTAAAGTCTATTGTTCAATTTGTTTCAAGAACATTTATTTGTTTCTATAGCATGCTTCTATAATTATTAAACTTTAACAAAAATTATTCGGTATTAATTGATTGAATGGAAATGTAAAAGGGCAATTTTCTTGAAAAGGCTTCATTCTATTGTAGAGGATATATTTTAAAGGCTTTTTAATGTCATATATTGTGCCTAGATAAGATACTGATAAGAAACGTGTTCAACGATCGCAAAGTCAAAGGTCTGATTTTAATTGATTTTAAACCAATTTCGATTATTTCAGCCTCCAGAAATTATTAGAAAACTATACCTGTTTTGCAAAAATAATCCATAAAGTAATCAATAAAGTAAAGTTGAAAAAGCCTAGCTCTATTTTGAAAAACCCCTCCCATTCAATTCTTATAGGATGAAATGCCGTGTGCTTCATAAGGTAGGAAACAATGCTACCCAGCGGTTGCCTGTATTATAATAACTACTATATTTTAAGTACCGCTTCCATTTCCGATGATTACTAAATTTTTTATATATTTGCAGGAGAAAATGTGTTTTATGTTAAAATCGGACCGAGCGGCGGCCAAAGGGGATTTTCTCCAAAAACCGGATTACCATCTTGGGGCATAGTGTTCTACATCAACGACCAACTAAGTCCAGATTTGACCGTGGAGAGAGGTCAAATGTACACGTTTGTGGTTGAAACCGGCGAACATAACAGCAATCCAGCACGGTGGGTACGACCTTTTACGCTGTAAAAAAAGTCAAGCATATTGTCAACAAGTTGCTATTCGTACACAATTTAAAACAAAGGAAAAAGACAAAATGAAAATTCTCCGTATCAAACTATCAAATTATTTTGTTTTCTTTCTTGAAATCATAGGAAACTTGTTAAAACGATAACTACGGTAATCACTTGACTATTTCTAACTTTAGGTCAATATTCTATAAAAACTTTTATGATCGATTGATGATTTATAACTTCATAACCCTAATAATAATAACGATATAATGAAGTTTCTTGCAAGTCGCATATGCATAAATATAACACGAACTTTTATATAAAACGAATACATGACAATTAATTCGGCACCCTCAGATCAACAGGGGTGTCTCCATGTATTCTGCAACTGGGTAGAAACAGTTCTCAGTCCAAGTTTTTTAGTAATATTTTTAAATTTTCCAGTTACCACCCTCTGTACATAACAGACTCGAACGAAGGCGCTTACGGACAACAGACCCCGGAACAAAGAAGTGAACAAACCATTTATGCCGGTGTAGACTTCGACAAAGACGGAAATCCGAATCCAACAGTGACAGGACGCTATTGCGAGTGGGCACATAAGAGTGTTGATATGGCCTTAGAATCAGAAACCTTTGAAGATTATATGAAAACACTGAGATTGGAATGCGATCAAGGCGAACCTGCCACCTTGAACTGGACAGTACCTATGGATGCCCCAGATTTGTTGTACTATCAAGTAAGTGCCGTAAGAATATAAAATTCGATAAACCAAATGAACTGAATAGTGCAGAATCCTAAATAAAATTTCATATATCGTCTGCAGCTAAATTTTTTTTGCATCTTCCCAGTTTTTGATCCGCTCTGGTCCAGAAATCAATCTATCAAAATGGAAACGGAAATTTCCTGCAGTTAAAAACTGCATCATGTTGATTTTGTTTGTTATCTTGCAATTTCTTTAACATGAATCACTAAATAGTATCACATTTTTTTATTGAGTGTTACGCACTTTAAAAATAGTTTAGCCGGGTTAGAAAGTTAGACCTAACATTGCGTCATCCGGTATTCAGTTACGTAAAACTATCTTAACCCGAAACACTGAACTGACAATTAAAACACTTATTATGAAGCGCTTTATCAATTGCATTTCATTACAGCCTCCCAAAAAATGAATCTGTAAATGACTGTGGTCCTTCCTTACATTGAAAACATTACTTAAAACATATCAAAAGTTTTTAAGACACATAATGTTAAAACCAGGTTTATCACTTGCCCAAAAATATCTCAACATCTTCGATGCATCAAAAATTTGTTTTTTTAATATTAACATTAATTTAATTCTAAATTTTCAAATTTTTGCTATAACAGATCGACGAAGTGTCCGGTGAAACACACTGTATATTCATGTTTTATGGTTTTTGAAAGAATGAAAATAATATGTTTTCCGATTAATTGTCTATGTGGTCTATAAATATTTGTAATACGTTTGTATTTAAAAATCATTGAGACAAGGAGATTGGACCATGAGTTTAGATTACTTAATTTGAAAACGTGTTTATTATCTCTGAAAATATGACTATTGATTTGCATATATTTCCTTAAAAAATAAGCACAACAAAAAACGGATGTAAGATGAACACGAAATTGTCAAATGTCAATTGTTAACAATTATAAAATTGGTTAAAGGTGTTTTTTACGATTAAGAACAGTCCGCTAATCCCGGACATATTTTAAAAATATTAACAATTATAAAGGGTCTTCTATAAAAACAAGACAATACTAATTTTTTTTTTTTAATGGAACCCCCATATATTTTTTAATATGCGAAAATTTCAAAAAGCGTGCTTTCTTATTATCTTCTATAACGCTCAATCCGCACCATTTATTATATCAAAAATAGAACCTAAGATAACAAAATATATTACTAAAACTAACTAAAATTACCCAGAAATAACCAAAACAAACGAACTTTCCAAAGTGACGAATTTTAGACTAATTTTCTTTGATTTTGTAAACTGTTGATTTGTAAATTTGTCAGTGAGCACTGAAAAAATAAAAATAAAAAATAAGGTTTTTGATATTATATTATATCTTGTTTTTATTTTTCAAAAATAGGCAGTTAATGATACTGGTTAATTACCCTAATGCAAACTTCAAAAAATACTACTAAGTGCTTAGTTGTTTAATATTCCCACTTATTGCCTTCATGAATATGCAGTTTAACGTGAAGTAGAGAGGACAGTTTCTCATAGAGAATAAGGTTACCTAGTACTATGAACAAATTGTCGAATTTTTATTTTGTTAAAATAAAATTCTTTTCTTTTTACGAGTATCCCACCGGCACGTTAATAAGCGGCAAAAACTATTGACCCAAGCCCTAGTGCTATTCGTGCGTATTCGTAAAGTTTTATTACTCTGCACCTTACTGCAATAGACTCTAAAAATTAAAAGCTGGCTATTTTTTTTTTCAGTGCTATAGTCACAGTTTCTTGGGTTGGAAAATTCACGTGGTTGATCCGGGTTATATCTCGGAACAGAATGGAGACGCCAAAGCCAGCGCAACTGCTCCGAGACATCTAAGAATAACAACACTCTTTCTAAGCTTGTGGGTAATACTAAAAGCGTGCAACCAATGGTTTATTTTCTAACATTCCTACGTCATTTAAATTTACCGACAATAATTTTTAATCGATAATAATTTTGATCGTTGTGTACAAATATTGACGTCGAAGACATGTTTCATCGCAAAAAATGCAAACGATAAATAATTCATGTGATGAACGACAATATGTAGTTCAACTTTTCGTACTATACAGGGCGACTCGCAGTGAGTGGCTGTTAGAGATGCACAACATTTAAGATAAAACCTTGAACGTAGTGTTTAAAAAAAGATTTTGCATATAAATACTAAGAACAATTAATTTTTTGACTAATTGATTATTGACTTTCAAAACACATTCTATATAGTTTTAGCACCTTAAAATTTAAATAAATATAGTTTATAAGGAGTAAGACCGGAAGATAAAAGAGGTATATAGGTCATGTGCAATAGAAACAAATTTCTCCTACTGTGCTGCCAATGTGATTGTAGTGTGAAATAAATGTTACCGCCAAAATATGAAAATATGTAGTAACTATCATTTTCAAGAGTTGTATGAACTAAGCAATTTCACCTTATGATAGTTTTCTTCTATATAAGGGCCAATAAACATATTATTGTTTAGATTTTCATATATTTAAAAAATTAAATAACAAAGTTTCAAGCGTATTCTCAATTTTTAATAAATAATAAATTACAAAGTAGAATATACGTACAGGCTCATCTAAATACGGGAATCTAAATATAATATAATAAATATAAATAAAATTTGATTTTAGACCAGCAGCGAAAGCTAATACACGAAATAAATGAAAACTTAAAAAAAGACCACTTTGTAAAAAGAGAATTCTGAAACCGTTATCACCATTAATGAGTAACATTTAAAATGAAACGCCGCTATGCTCTAATGTATTGTCAAAATTCTGATTTCTGTGTGCTTGGCTTTTGGTTTGGTTTGGTTTTATTTGGAACTTTATATTTTATATTTAGAATTTGTATTTTGAATTTTTTATGTAGCATAATGCTAAATAAATATTATATTATTATTATTATTATTATTAATTTATGATGTATAACCAGAATAATTTTTTTTAAAGGTTTATTTGACAACCTGTAAAAAAATCTTATTATTTATTATTGAAACACCCTGTTTCAATCTTTTCAAATAGGCGTCTGTTTTGTATTAAGGAAACAAGATAATTAACATGTTTTCAAGGATTGAAGTTGCTTAAAATTTGTGAAAATTAACTTCAAAAATTATAAGAGAAACCTTATAATCAATATTCAAAAAAGAAATATTCTACATCGTATTGCGTCAGCATTATTAAATAATATACATAATTGTGGTTCGGACTAAGAAATATTTTCCAACGTTTTTTTTATCCCTTTACAAATTCGAATGGACCATTTACTGTGAGTCACCCTGTACTTACGTACGTTTAAATACACTGCAGACTTTCTCGTGTATCCGGTATGTCTACATTATGTTTTGAAGTAACGAAAATTAACAGGTAAATTTGGACGTTTTGGTACTTAAACAATTATATTCCCTTGTTTCATAATATCGTTACATATCACTATAATTATTAAACATAACCTAGATTTAAGAAACTATTCATAACAGTCAGTCAATTTTGTGTCGTCTAACTCGTAATTGCCATTGTAAAACTGATGCTTCTTCTTGTACGAAACGTCAAGGTACTTCAAATATTTCTAACCGTAAATTCGTCTCTACAACTTCTTTTTGTATTTTGTATATAGTGTAATAATATAATTAATAATTTTGCTGCTGTATGCCTAAACTAAATAGGATTATAAATAAAATTTAGTACAGTCACAGACAATAAAATTTAGACAATAAAGTTGAAAATGACTTCAGACAATAACTTACATGTCAAACAATAATAAAATAACTTTAACGATAACAATGGCACCGAATCAAATCAGAAATTGTTTTTGTTTTAATAATGAATTGAAGAGATTAATAGGTCTTTTCAACATTATTTTATTTAACTAAATATCAAAATCTAATTTGCGATTACCACCAGAATACCATCGTTACAATTTTATATAAACATAAATCGCCCAAGGTGATATGATAGGGTACATTATCGTATTATTTATGTATTTTTTAACTAGTTTATTTAGTCATACCAAAATTATAAGGGAGTATATGAAATTTTGACAATATTTTAATACTCCTGCCTTATTGTCGATGACATCATAAAACATGTCAAAGTTATTGTCACAACATCCAACCGCGAAGGATGGCGGACTACTGTGCCTACATTTTGAATGAGTAAAAATTTCTTGAAGCTTTCAACATAGAATTAGAGGTTACTTTTCGATAAATAAATAAATAGAATGAAAAGGCTCCACGAGAGGAATTTTCTTGGGTAATTTTTCCCTAACTTTATTATAATTCTCTGGTGATTCTCAATGGTGACGGTCAAATTTGAACCACGTTGTTTATGCTTCTACACCTTAATCCGATCAAATAAAATGTTGCTATTGAAGAATGAAGATAAAATTCTTTTTAAAACCGATGACAGCTTGCGTGCGTTAAAAGTACGTAGAGTGCAGTTCAAATAGAAATCTTTTTGTAAAAACTTGGTGTCCGTTTGTAAAATTCAAACAGTTGAGACAAACAGAAATAGAATAAAGAACTAAGCAAATCGTAGGGACTAATCACATTTTTATGTTTTTTTCATCACCCAACTTGTAATTTTGATTTTTCACTACTGTTTTATTATGTATTAAAAGATCACTCACTGCTTTTATTTCATTTAATCTTGTATTAAAAAATAAATAAATAAATAATGAAGAATCAATTGAGATGATGATAATGTAAGTAATGTAGGTATATAGTTATTAATGTTCTATAGTTCTATAGATATTTGCACAACAATCAATCAAAATTAAAATGTGGAAAAAGTAGGTGCCGTTTGGTGTAGTGTTGCAAACCACATACATTTGCGACTATAAAGATCCAAATGATAATATACAGTATTTCAGAAATTCGCTTCTCACTATTGAAGATCTCAGTAACTGTAAGAGATACAAAATCGCCTTAAGGGTCTCAGTGTAAAGCGTTTTTGAAACTGAAAATATTGTGGTTTGTTTCGAAGCAATGCGGCAAAAACTTTGTCTTCTGGCCATATTATCTTCTTTTTTTTTTTAAATACCGCTGTTATTAAAAAAATATCTTTTTAATGATCTTGTCCATTTTTTTTATACAAATCGTGGTACGTCAAGGACTTTTAAGCCAGATAAAATAGGACAAAAATAAAAAATCTAATTCCAGAGGGCAAAAAATGTCATTTATTTAAAACTAGGTTAGGAAAATCTCCATATCTCCAAAACTACTCGGATTTTCTTAAGTTCAACTTTAGACTCAACGTCAAAATGCACAACTTTGCCCTCTAGTCGACTTTACATCTTGTATAGGGACTAAGATGCCAATAGGGGGAAGTGAATTTGTGACACCCTTTAGAAAATAATTCACCATTTGTGTGTCGTTTAGTATAGCGCTTTAATGCATATAACGTAATCAAAACTATATCTTTGTAAAATATGGTACTTAAAGCAAATTTAGTAATAGTAGGTTAAGAATAATGAGAAATTTGAAAACTTATGGTTGGTTATCAAATTTCGCAATCCCAACATGGTAAATAAACTGACAAAACGCCTAATAGGCTGTTTTAAGGATGACATATGTCAGTTGATTTATCCGTTGCAATCACGAATATCATAAATGACGACATATCGGCGAATGCCACTTAAATATAAGTACTTAGTAAATTACGCGTCTCTGTTGACGTTGGAATAATAGTTTGAAATAGCAAAATGCCAGAAGTTATCATTAGAAAAGGGTACAGAAAAACTTTAAGTTAAGGAATTTATATAATCTCTTAAATTATTATATACAGGGTGCTTGTATTTTTGTCGATAAATATAAACTTCCTGAGCACATTAAGACATTTTTCCATTATTTGTAAAATACATATTTCGTATATAATATGCTTTGTCTTACCTCCTCTGAGGAATTTTATGTTAAAATTGCACATTTACAAGCTCTAAATATGACTGAAAAAGGCTGAACTCTTGTATTTTATAATGTGCCGACTTTTTCAATGGGGGTGTGGAATACATGGGAATTTAAAGTCATGCTAGAGGTGGAGCAACAAATATTATAGAAAAATCTTTTTTTTTATTTTAATGTTTCCTTCGTAAGATATCGTACCATGAAATTTTAAATAGAACACTCTTCATTTTTGTGCATTTTTTCGTAATTTAAACAAAAAGTTAGCTAATGTTCTCATTAGTACTTCATATCCATCTTGTTTACGAGAAAAAAAACAACAAAAGATCAGAATATCGAGTTATGATAACCCGAAACATAACATTGCTAGGTTTAATTTTGCTTTATAGCGAAATAAATATGGGTTTCAATGCTTCCGTGGGGGACTGGGTTGTAATGTTGCGATTGCTGTAATTTTTTTATAAAAACAACAATCTTATTTTATACAGAGCGTTTCAAAATTAGATGAATAGATTTCAAGAGAAAATTTATCAGTCAAAAATAAGTCTATTTTTCATACAAACGTGTGTGATAACTTTCTTCGTTTTTGCGCAATTTACAGACAATTCGTTTTTTCATTTTTACCCAAAAAAGCAGTAAAAAATAATTATTTTTAGTCTTTCACTTTTTTCGTGGTGATTTTTGACTTTGACATCCTGTATAACGAAGCACTTTAGACTCATAATATGCCCTCAAAAGTTTTTTGTAGTGTGGAAAACGCTTCTTGTAAAATTCATGAAACTCATCGCACAGAAATTCCCCAGTTATTACCAAATAAATATGTAGTGTTTTTAATTTAACAACCTAAATAATTCCAACAGTCTAAATTTGCCATTTGCCTATAGAATAGTTCAAATTGGATCCTAACCATTGAGATCTCGGAAAGTTGTTAATTTCGGAGGCTAATAATATTGATTGATTGATTTCAATTGATAATGTAGAAGATCGAAAATTGAGAATTTCTTATATATTAGAACATATATTCGGATAAAAAAAAAATCTTTTTTGTTAACTCCAAGACCAAAATATTAGGCGTTAAAATTTTGAAATAATTCGTAAATGGTCATAAAAATTGTTTTACACATGATTTCAGTAAAAGAGGTTTGAACATTTCTTATTCTTAATGCTGTAGTTTCATGAAATGAAAGGTACCACAAACTCAAACAGGATGATTTTGAATATTTTTTGTTTCGCGTTTGACTTCTTGTGAAACTCACAAATTTTGATATAAAAACTAAACTAATGTTTTTTTTTAATAAAACACTTGTCTTTAAACAATTTTATTGAGCTCCTCAAGGAACAACTACCACATGAAAGGAATTTCAAATGTAACGCATATAATTTTATTTACTTTTTCCTAATGTACTTTAGGTCTCAAACAATGATGATTATTATTTTAATGTGCCTTCTCTTCCTACTAGTACCAATTCTTTTTGTAATCTAAAATTGACATTTCTGGTAAGGTAGGGTTCGCCGCGAAACCATCAAAATTGGGTCGCACTGTAGGGTAGGTGACGAACCTTACTGTAATTTCTGATCAAAGTGTCGGTTTGTCGTTTCGAAATAAATGGAAAAAAAATAATAAGCAAAATTGTGACGCAAAAATTTCGTTGAAAATGAATCACTTTTATGTTGTAGGTTGTTATCTTAACTTTCATACATTGCATATTGGAAGGTCTGAGCGGCTTTCAAAATAATTTTGAATAGTTTTAAATTTGTTTAACTTGGACTTTGGGATTTTCGTTGCCGTGAAAACAAAAACAATTTCTGCAGAAAATCAAATGACCCATTGGTGTAATGACAATAAAACAAAAAAAAGGACAATAAAGTCAATTAAGTACCTAAGTATTTAGAGGACAATAAGAGTGCGGCGGGCTATTTTGAAATCGATAAACCCAAAAAAACTTTAAAAACGCATCAGTCTAGCGTTAATAAAAATAAGTTAACTTTTTATGCAGTAGTTTTAAACTTGTATAATTTTAATAATGTTAAAGTTATTTTCTAAATAATATTGTGCTAATTTTCATATAAATATATAAAGGTGTAAAAAAGGAATTATAAATCTACATTAGCCTCGTTGGTGCGATAACTTCAGTTTAGACTACTGTGGGAAGGAATTAAGTCCAAAACGAAAATATTAAGATGTGATTTTTGTTTGCCATCGCCAATAACCGCTATACGGTAGATTATACTGGGTGCTTATTAATTGAGTGACGATAATTAAGGGTGTGATGTATGTCTTAATTTATGAGCTAAAGTGGATATTACAGTTTAAGCTTAATTAATAATTTTCTCATCACATTGTAATCATTAAGGATTACTTTTGACTTAAACAACTTAATAATTACCGAGGATATTGGTGTGGGGATTGAACTGTAGAGAGCAAGGTACGACAATGCTTTTTCTTTAAATTAAAATAATTTTTGAAATCCTTATTTTTGGAGCAAATTAGTAAAATAATGGGGCAAGAATTGGGCAAAAATTAACTTTATATATAAATTTATATTTTTCTTTCTTCTCGTTTTTTCTCTTCTGTATATTCTTCTATTCTCAGTTAATTAACACCCTGTAGTTAAGTTTTTGTTATATCCACATTTAGTCAAAAATGTTATTATTCTATGTTTCTGTATGTTTAAAAGTCATTGTTTATTGCGGCAGTTTTGCGGATTATGAGAGACTATTTGTACTCGTCGTTAATACATTTTGTTGCTTTGCTAACGGCATTTTTATATTACTCATATTTGAAAGATCGATGTTTCTGTACGGACAATATATTAAGTAAGCCTGATTTACCAAAATTTTGTAAATATACAGTGTTTAGACGTCATGTGTCCTAATTCACATTAAATGAATTGTTTGTAAGTTGACTTTGCTTGCTTTCCCTTAAAAAAAATCCATATCATTGGATTGAGTTTTCTTGGCCCTTTTCTCAAAAAATGGTAATTTATGTAGAAATAAAAATGAGCAGGTGTAAGTGGATGAGAATAACATAAATCAACTTTTTAGTTTTTCGGATAATCAATTTCACTGTTTGATCTAAACATTTTGATGATCACCACAATCACTCCTTTCTACAGTATATATATATATATATATATATATATATATATATATATATATATATATATATATATATATATATATATATATATATATATATATATATATATATGATGACACTATATTCCGGGATATTATCCGTTCGCTTGTTGAACTCCGACTGGAATCCTGCAGACGTTTCGCCAAAATCTCACTTGGCATCTTAGTTTCCGGAGCGCGAGCATTGAAGATGCCAAGTGAGATTTTGGCGAAACGTCTGCAGGATTCCAGTCGGAGTTCAACAAGCGAACGGATGATATCCCGGAATATTGTGTCATCACATTTTTCCATCCGTGAATCAATACGTTATTTTGTATTTTTAGGTTCACGAGATTATTTAATCCAAAATTTGTTTTTAAAAAATCTTATTTTCATCCTTACTGCCGAAGCAGATTTGAATGCTGAAAGTAATAGTTTTGCCACGTGCTAAACCCCCTATCCTGGAGGGTCGAGATTTATTTTTTTATTTATTAAAGGCGACAAAAATTTGCCCAATAAAACGCCACTTAAACACAAAACAAGAAAATATACGAGAATTTAATTCTATAAAAAAGCAAAGCAATACGAGCTCTACTTAAGTGGGGTCGTCAACCAAACCAAGAAAGTCACCTGCGCGAAACTGAAATGCGATTTCTACGATCAGTGAAGGGATATACAATTCACGTTCGCTTTCGAAATACAGATATAAGGGAGGTATGAAGAGGTCACAAGTCGATACCATAAAGTAAAAGAAAATAGGAAAAATTGAGTTGACCATATAACTAAGATGAACCCAGAAAGATTTACCGCACAAATTCTAGACTAGTTTAGGGAGACCTAGAAAGAGAAGGGTGCCGTAACAGTCAAATTAATTCTTGAATTGTAAGAGAAAACTTACATTACATTGAAAATTGCATCTGGACGGCTATAATCACAAGAAATGCCAGTTCGATTGGTTGTTTTAAAGAAATAGTGCTTTTTTTTTCGGATAAACTAGTTTTTTTAAATAGTATCCTAGTGGATTTGGATTATAATGAAAAACAATTAATTGACAAATGAAGAAAATGCAAAATGCTTGGAATGCATCAAAAAAGAGTATTCAATAAAATCATCAGCCTGTTTTAATACAGGATGTTTTGAAAGTATGACAAAAACAACATTTTGATTTTCCCTGTAATTGTAATTATTGGAATAATAAACTAATTCAATAAAACGGCCAAAAAATGAAAATTGAACACAAAAAAATATTTAAACTGCTTTGCAACAACTAAATACCAGTTTTTAGATATCTGTCCGTCCCATATCTTCTGTTTACTAAAAACATGATTATGTTCATGAAACGGTGTAGATTGCAACAAGTTCAATAAAACAAGTAATAATAGCTAAATGTTCTTTAATGATACAATTGTTACAATATGGCTTACAGATTTTATACACTTTTAAAAAGAAATAACCACAAAAGCTTTTTTTACCTAAACTCCGACTTTATATGTGTAACAACTTCCAATATTACTAACAATGACATAGTTTACTAATCACACATGCAATAAATTTAAAAAGAAATGGAAGAGATATAAAGCGCCCGGCATTTAACAACAAAATTTCATAATAAACAATTCTAAAATTTATAATTATATAAATAAAATAAAATAATGAGATTAAAACAATTAACCATATTTGTTCATAGAGAAACTTAAAACCACATCATAGAGTAATAAAACTGCATCAACCCACTTAAGTGTTAGGTAGCGCATTAAGAGCAAAATGTATATATGTATATATTAAATTTATCTTTACGCACCATAAACAGAACATGAAGGATTGCTTTCTGTCCGTCCTTTTTCATGATTATATCAAAGTTTTTTCGCCGACTCCCAGCGTTTTCCATGGCCGAGGCCTAAAATCCTAAATCGACTTTAAGAAAGAACTAGATTGGGACTGTTCAACTGAACTAACCAAAGCTAACAATGTTATGTTTTACTTTCTTAAATAGAGGCATGGAAGGAGTAAAATAAAATAGTAAACCTTATGGGTTGGTCTTATTTGTGTTACTTTATTCATGTAATTTCGTTTGAATAAATAAAATATTCTTACGCGCAAAACCGGCACAGAACCTAGAGCGCCTGTGATCGCCGCAGAGTAAAAGGCGCGAAGAAGACAGGAACTCCTTATAAAGTCGTAGACATAAGTTACGATGATTTTTCAATTTTAAAAGACTAGTAACTTAAACTTCATTAATTTTTCATTGGGACAGTTTAGGCGATATTTTCAAAATAAATGACGCGTGTGTTTTCAAAGTAGAAAAAGGTGCTCCGGACACATTTTCCTGTAAAACATCTTATAGTGAAACTGACTACAGAAGTATAAGCATTACGCAAAGCAAAATGCTAAAAGGCGCGACTTTTACATCTTTTGGAAATCTGAATCTAGACCATGCTAATTGATTCCAATTCCAAAGAAAAAGTTTAATGACTTAATGGATTTGCTAAAAAGTTAAAGTAAAAAGACTGAAATGTCACGGGTTTTTAGTTACTTTGAAAATAGTATTTTTTACTTATTTTCCAAAAACCAGGACAGTTGGATGTTGCTTTTAACTGTAGAATAGCTTAGCTTTTCTTTACGAGCCATGATAATTCTTGTTTCTTATAATTTTAACAACAGCAGCTCTCTACCAAAAACTGTAGGTACGTTGTTTTTTATTGTTTACGTATTAAAATACTACTAATCTGATAGTGGTTTCTTTTAGTTTAGAAATAATACCTACTTCGACATGTATCAAAAACCATAGTTCGCTTGTTTTTTAGTTATAGCTTTTCGATGTTTTTTGTAGTTCTTGTTTATGTGCCAAAGTTTATAAAGGCACATTTTTTTGTGTTGTATTAATTTCTTGCCGTATTATATTTTTATAGGTATTTTTATATTAAAATTATGTTAAAACTTTCATCTACTGTTTTATTGAGAATTTTTTTTATCAAAATATTGCACTTTATTCGTGAAATTGATGTGTGCAAAAAAAATTATTTCAAAAAAACTCAAAAAATATTTGTTGTTTTAAAAAGAGAATAATACAACTCAATATATAATTATAAAGATCACTCACTATAAATGTTTTAATACGTAGGGGAGTTGATATGAGTTATCTCAATATTTCAGTTTTTATTTTCCTATATCACTGATTTTCTTTCAAATATTATTTTGTGGATGTGCCACTATTACACCCAATAAGCGATATGTTCTTTTATAAACGACTATTTGGGGTTCACTGAATTTTCTTTTATTTTCAAATTTAAAATTCAAGTTACACTCACTGCTGGAGCCGCTACAATTACACTATGTTTTCTCCTGACAATTTCCATACTTTCAATTAAGGTTATTACCCACCGTGATTTCAAAATTAATAAAATGCTGTTTGGAAGATTAAAGTTCATATTACAGAACACTAAACACTAAAGAACACAATAAAACTAATAAAACAAAAAAGAAAACAAAAACGACACAGGACAATATTTCTAACCGCTAATATAGGTTAGATCTATAGAGAAAACTAATAAAGAGTGACGAATTGAACGAGAACAATCTGAGAATAAATCAGAATGAATTTGTAAGCAAAATTCTAATTTTATATAGTATTGTTTTGTTTTATACTCTGCCTTTATATGTGTGGACCTGTATGGTTAGTGAAAAATGAAGCAAAACTCCAAAACAAAAGTAAATTGAAAGTGAGTTTATTGTATAGTTGAATAAAAGTTAAATAAATATAAAATTAAAAAATATATCTATTTTTTAAATTTTAGTTCTTATAATTAGGATTTTGCTTGCAATAATTCAAACCCAATGAGTTTTTGGCTTAATTATGTGTGTGTATTCTGTTGTTTGTTGTGTATGTTTTTCTCACGTTTTGTATTATTTATTTTTGAAATAGAGCAATATTAATTAGGAAAGATTACAGTTTTATTACATTTTTCTAAAATTCTAAGATAACGGGGCGCTGAAGACTACCTTATGTACAAAGGAATCTACACTCACCAACCCACCAGTGTGGTACCAACCACAGGTTAGACAAAGATGAAGAGGAAGTGACCCTTTATATCCTGTTTATGTTCCATATTTACCTGTTGGATATCAATTTCATCCTGATTTCGATATAATTCAGTGAATTACACATGTTTATCTTGGAACACCGTCGACACACGAGTATTTTCTAATCAACATTATAACGCGGAAATTTACACCCTAACCTACCGGTACTAAGGGACTTATACGGTATATCAATGACATAAACCCACTAAATAGATATCTGATACAATGGTCTATCAATTCAAGATTAGCATCTAGTCTCGTATAGTCCACTCCGGCCAATATATCTGACCCATTTAATTACGTCGTGATCGGAATAGTTGAGTTTTGGCTCGAAGACTTTCAAGTATCGAACCTTAAATCCAGATGGGGCAAATGGCACCTCAAAGTTCATCGAAATGGGAGGACGAGTCCACTTCTTCTTGGTGTCGGTTTCCAATAGCTCGATTTCTGCTGACAATTGGGTTTCTTTCATTCCCGTCATTCGTTTGATTCTAAACAAAAAAGAAATGTTTCTGAATTACCTCTCTCTCCTGGCTTTGTATTTTTTTCAACGAAGGTCCTCTCTATCAGTTGATAAGATATTAGTCTGCTAACGTTAATTAAACATTAATTTTTGTTACTATTGTATTATTGGAAAGAATACAGTTGAATAGTCATAGTTTATAGATGTTAGGATGATATTGTCTTGTAAATGGCTTGCAATCTGTTAGACAAGAAAGCCTATTATACTTGATAACTTTAAATGGTAGGAAAAACTACTCAGAATCTACAAGAACAAATACAACTAATTAATATAAAAGAGTCAAAATAACAAACTGGCAATACTAGGTGGGCCAAATTGGTCACTTTTTAAGGATAATTCTCCTTGCTACATGAGATAGGCGAAAACTGATCGTTTCAGAGTTATAAGATATTTTTCAAAATTGAGCATTTTTCAAAAATGCCTGCGACATTTTTGCTTTGAAAAAAAAAACATTTTTTTTTGTTTCCCTTGCAATTCATATATCAACTTTTTCTCAATTTCTGTGGGCTCTCTTATTAACAGATTTTCAGGATTTTAAAAATGTTGCAAAAAAGCGTCGATTTTAAAAAGCATTTATCCCCACCAGGGTATTATTTGAAACAACTTGGATATCTTAAAATATTAGTTTGTTACTTTAAATGCTATTTGCCATTGGATCAAATAAGAAAAGTTTCATTAATCAAAGTAAGAAAAAAATATTTGGGACAATAGTTGTCTGCTGCTTAGAACAATCTCCCAAATCCAAATATGCAAGAAAATATAGTGCTTCATATCAAATTAAAAAATTACTGCCAAAAATTATAGTGCCTTGTGTCAACGCAAACATAAACAGTAAAATATTAAAATTAAGGTAATTTAAAATTCACACCCGCTAAATTCCTTCAGCATTTTTTACATTTTTTTTATTGTATAATGTCAGCTTATGAAAATTTCAATATTCAAACCACACAAAAAATGTAGCTAAATGCCATTGAAAACTGTTTTCAAATAAGAAATAAAATTTTAAAATGTTAGGAAAAATAAAAAGAATTAGCATAACCTCACTTTCATTTGTTATTGCTATTATAAGCAACCATTTTTAGTTAGGTCATCTGCAGTGACATCAAATTCAAACTTAATGTCTGGATAGCCCCCAATATTTACTTTTAGTAGTGCCAAAAAAGCGCATCATAAATACAGTTCTTACTTCCAAACTATAGCATTTTCAGAAGCTTTATATTTGGCTTTCCCCTTTAGGCAAATGAGCTGAACTCCAGATGTATTCAGCGGTGTGGGAATCTTAACTTCAATTTTTTGCCCCAGAAGGGAAGGCTTGAAGTTACTCTTCAACACAACTTTTACTTCCATCTTGGTGCGACCTACTTCACGCACCAAAGGAATCACCCTAAATGGCAAGGAGATATCTTTGGTTGTCCGATATCTGAAAAGAATTCCTTTATTTCATCTAGCAGCAAGAGCTTTTGCAGTAATCAACCTCATGAGCTCAAATTCACCGTCAGGTGGAATAAAACTAATGGAATGTTCGGTTTCAAATTTGCTTAATTTAACACACTGATGGAACTGACAGTCATCAATCACAACAACAGGTTTTCCCGATCTGGCGGGATCGGAATCAGATGTGGAACCCATGCCCCCCTTGCCTTTGGCTTCCATAACGATTTTATCATTAATGCCAAATTTACATTCTGGCATACCAGAAAGGTAGGATTTCATAACAACTTTACCAGCCACATGAGCAGAAAGTACTTGCCCTAAAGTTTAAAATTTCTATAATATATTTCACGAGTGAATTATAAAAAAAATCAGTAGATAACATACCTTGTGGAGACATTAATAGATTAACATATTCGAGAACATCCAAGAAGAGCTCATTCCTCCTGTATTTTATACCTTCACGTCTCCAGCCAATCTGGCCGGTAACCTGAGATGTTATTTGTGCTTGTTCCTCTTTGGTGGCAGATTTTATACCCTGTTGTGTGATAAAGGTTTTCAATACTCCAGTATCTGTATTTTGGGGATAACCAAAATCAAGGATTTCTGCAATTGAAAATCAAAAACAAACCAAATTATCGATAAGTAAACTTATTTTTGTTTAAAAGTTAATAGGTTCAAATTAAGCTTGGTAACAGATTGTTTTTTTTTTAACTAACTAACTGAGAAATTGATGCTTATAGAATATAACAGAATTTATATACTAACATTTAAACTTTTGATAATGATGATAGAATTAAATTTATGTATTTGGATAATGTATTAAATAAACATAAACATAAATCTACAAGCGATTAGTGCAAAATCATACTTACCATCCAATAACTCATAAATAAGAACAAAATTGTTTTTGATATTTTCTTCAGATATCTTGCCAAAGTAGGATTGCATTACTTCAATAATTTTAAGTAAAAACTCAAAGACCATTGCAGCATTAACATTTTGTTTGGTGACAGCTGCAATCCAAATATTGGCTCTCTAAAAATAAAAAATAAATTGGTGAATAAAAATGTTTGTTTCAGTGGAATATTCAACAGATGAACAATAGTCTATACTAAACACACCTTGATATGAAAAAATGAGGTACGAGCAATATTCGTAACAGGAGACCTGACTTGCTGCCTGGCATGAATAACATTTACCCTGAAGGCATCAACTGCATTTCTACCTATATCATCTCTGTATACTCGGGAGATTAAAACCTCACCCTTGTGATTGTAAACAAACAATCCTCCAATCATTGTGTCCTTTAACTAGTTCCTAAAATTGTGACCTAAAAAAAATATTGCAATGGCCAGTAGATAAATATTTTACGTAGGTCAGGAAATGGTGCGGAGGGTATGGAAGACAAATTTTTGTAACTGTGAATTTATAAAAAAGGAATAGGTATATTTTTAAATATTTAGACGCCACTGAAAAATAAAAATTACGTGAGTGTGGTAAGAGATCTAAATTAATCCTATGGTGTCCATTATAGGAACAATAATTACTTACATTATATTTATCAAAATCCGAAAATACAACGTTAATCCCAAAAAAAAAATTGTTAAATTTATAGGATTTTACTGACGTAAACTGACGTTTCCGCCCTCCAAAATTTACAGAACCTTCTTCTTCTTTTACTTCTGTTGGAACTTACAGAATCATTTCTTCTTCTTCTTCTTTCTTTTCATTGCATCCATATCCATGGATTACAAATAATAAATCTGGTACAAATCTTTATTTATAATAATTTTTCAAAAAAGCGATATTAATATAAGGCACTTGATCATTATCGGTAAGAATTTCTTCTTTCTTTTAATTGGATCCATATCCATAGATTATAAATAATAAATCTGCTACAAATTTTTATTTATAATAATTTTTCAAACAAGCGATATTAATATAAGGCACTTGATCATTATCGGTAAGAATTTTGGCATTAAATAAATAAGAATGTCGTTTCTTTAAAATTTTTCGAAACAATTTTTTGCGCTGTTGCTTGTTAGATAAAAGGGCGTAGTCAACAGCGGTTTCCGCTGGTAAAAATTTTTAAGTAAGCCGGAAGTTAATAAAATTAAAAAACAACATATTTAAGACAGAGTTTTATTCCTTAGATTCTTGAAATGAAAAAGTAGTACACCTGCATTTTTTAAATTTGTTTGTTTGTGTTTTCATTAGGTATTTTTCACTATGGAGTAATAGTAATAAACAAATAACGTAACATTTGAAAAAAACCGAAATATTGAAAGAAGTTGCTATAAAAAGTCTTACATAATATTATTCAAGACATTCATTCTACTAATGATTTAAGTTTGTTGAATCCCTATCGACACATTCATTCGATTCTAAGCGTCAATTAACAGAGTTTAAAAAGAATGAAAATAAAAAAATGCAGAAAACGCATGGAAATTAAATTGCAACATAATAATTATTGCATTAATTGCATGTTGTTTTTCTCAATGCGTTTGATAACAATTAATGTTAATGCACACGCTATAATGGATAGCACTTAAGAGGGACTCATACAGTTTGTTGCTAAAAGCGCCAAAGTTATAAAAGTTATTAAAAAACGCATAAATGTTAAACTATTTTATAATGTCTAGTAAGGAAAAATGCAATAATGTATGTATATTTTTCTATAACTTTAAACGACTTAAATTAAAAGTGCACATGCTACAAAGTTTGTTTAAGCTACTGAAAAAATAAAAAATGATGCATATAATCTTAAATTAATAAAACTAATAATATACATAAAATGAAATCAGACTTTATAACATGTTTGTTCCTCATCCTTGTTATCTAACATTAGAAAAATTAAACTTGCTAAACCCATTTAGTGAACAGTTCAAGTTCAATTATGTAATTCACAATATCTGTTGGGCCAAACTGCTATGATCATTCGCCCATTGCCGACTTCACTAAAAGATTTTCGCTATTGGTAAATGACCAACACGTAAAAGTAAGAAATATAACCAATATTTGCACAGCTCTCAAAAAAAGGATTTTGACCGATACCAAAAAAAACGACTTCCCCCGCTACCCTCGCGGATCATCAGGGTGCATCCGGCCTCCATACCGGCGTGAACAGGAAAAAAGAACGGGACGTCAACGATTATAACTCTAAAACATGCACTGAACACTAAAAACATTAAATCCATACAGTGGAGACCGATTTCAATTTTTTGAGGACGAATACAAAGGATTCTGTCGTGAGCGAAAGAAAGTTAAACCTCCGACAATGCCACCGAAATACTCCATTCACTGAACAGAAAATATCTTTTCTTTTCTTCATGATAATATCAGGACAACCAATATACTTAAAACCAAAAAGCCAGTTCGCGGTAGGTGTGCCAACAAAATCCAATCTCATTAAGTATTTGGTTTAAATTTCTCATATATCGTAGATGATATCTAGGCGCTTTACAATTTATCCGCATATTTCCGGGAGTTTGTAGCTATTTCTGACCTATTTCGAATGAAGCTATTTTCGAACTTAGCTTTGGCGTCAAATTATTGAAGTAACCAATCAGTGCGACTCACGAATAAAATAAAGGCGGCGGATTTCAAACAATCTCCTCGCAACCGGGCTAACGGAGTAAACATTCGCGACGTTTTGGCATTTGTATTTCGAAAATTTGTTAAAATAGAAGCACGATGAGGGAAATAGTTCACATTCAAGCCGGCCAGTGCGGCAATCAAATAGGTGCAAAAGTAAGTCGCAGCAGCACTCCTCGCCGACTTTTTAAGGTGAACGACTTTGTTTCAGTTTTGGGAAGTGATTTCTGACGAGCACGGAATAGATCCGACCGGTACGTATCACGGAGACTCTGACCTGCAGCTGGAAAGGATCAACGTGTACTACAATGAAGCGACGGGGGGCAAATACGTCCCTCGGGCCGTCTTAGTAGATCTAGAACCAGGCACCATGGACTCTGTTCGTTCCGGGCCGTTCGGGCAAATATTCCGACCAGACAATTTCGTTTTCGGACAAAGCGGAGCCGGCAACAATTGGGCCAAAGGCCACTACACGGAAGGAGCGGAACTGGTCGATTCGGTGTTGGACGTGGTGAGGAAGGAAGCGGAGGGTTGCGACTGCATGCAGGGGTTCCAGTTGACCCACTCGTTGGGAGGCGGTACCGGGTCGGGCTTGGGCACCTTACTGATATCCAAAATAAGGGAGGAATACCCGGACCGAATCATGAACACGTTTTCGGTGGTACCGTCGCCGAAGGTGTCCGATACCGTGGTCGAGCCGTACAACGCGACACTATCCGTGCACCAGCTGGTGGAAAACACGGACGAGACGTACTGCATAGATAACGAAGCGTTGTACGATATCTGCTTCAGAACGTTGAAGCTCACTACTCCCACTTACGGCGACCTGAACCACTTGGTGTCAGCCACGATGTCGGGAGTGACCACCTGTCTGAGGTTTCCCGGTCAGCTGAACTCGGATCTGCGCAAACTCGCCGTCAACATGGTACCGTTTCCGCGTCTGCACTTTTTCATGCCAGGTTTCGCGCCGTTGACGTCACGCGGTAGTCAGCAGTACCGCGCACTCACCGTTCCCGAATTGGTACTGCAGATGTTCGACGCGAAAAACATGATGGCCGCTTGTGACCCGCGTCACGGCCGCTACCTGACTGTCGCGGCCATTTTCCGCGGCAGGATGTCGATGAAAGAAGTGGACGAGCAGATGCTCAACATCCAGAACAAGAACAGCAGTTACTTCGTCGAATGGATCCCGAACAATGTCAAAACTGCGGTCTGCGACATACCTCCGCGCGGTTTGAAAATGTCCGCCACCTTTATCGGCAACTCGACGTGCATTCAAGAACTGTTCAAGAGGATTTCGGAACAGTTTACCGCGATGTTTCGCAGGAAGGCGTTCCTCCATTGGTACACCGGCGAGGGCATGGACGAGATGGAGTTTACTGAGGCGGAAAGTAACATGAACGACTTGGTGTCCGAATACCAGCAGTACCAAGAAGCGACGGCCGAGGAGGAGGGAGAGTTCGACGAGGAAGAGGAAGGGGACGAGGGGGAAAATTGAGGGCAATATTTCCGTACCTACTTAGTATTGGTGTGATATGAGTTTAACTTTGGACATCGTTAATAAATGTTTAAGCAAATTGTAATGTATTTTCGAATGTAAACGCGAATTGAAACGAGATGACATTTTATTTCTTGTACAGAATTAATAAAAGTTATTTTCAACACGTATTATTCCAAATATAAATTCAAACAATTATTCAGTATTAGGGTTAACGATATTTCGCAACCATCAAGTGAACTTTATTATTTTGTCTACTAACACTACCGAGGATCTCAGTGCGTTACTTAAATTGAAACACTAAAAATAAATTGGTTAGTTAGGGATAACAAAATTTGGCCGCCATTAGTGTAATTTGTTAAATACGTCCTGTCTTATTATTTTGCCTACTAACACGATAAACAATTCCGGATTAATTTTTGAGACAAACCGAGGTACAAATACGACATCGTTTTTCTGCTCCCTTCTAGCATGCGGAAATCATTATTTTACCACGTTAATTACCTAGGAAAACCATAATAGTATATTATGGAACAAGTTCGGTAAACGGCATTTGACTCACGAGTTTATTTGACACGAGCGGAGCGAGTTAAAAATTTTACCGAACGTGTTGCATACTATACTTTTTCTACGACCGTTAATTTGTGGGTACATTTTCGCAAAACAACACGAATATATGACCGATTGCTCCCAAACCCGTGCGGTAAAATCCCGGAAATGTCCGAAGTGGCTCGAATACGTGGGAAACGAAACTGACATGGCAAAGTGGCACTTCCCGCACGCTAGATCGGTGAGTAATTAGGCATTTTCCAGACGGGGGTAGAAAAAAGCTATAATGTGCATTTGTCCAAATCACCCGAGGCACCGGCGACGAACTCCCGAAAGCGGCCGAAACATTTATCCAAATAAAGAAAAAGGTTAAAATACAAGTGTAAATACGGCTCAGATAGCAAATTAATTTATAAAATGCCGTCAAATTATTTTACATTGGTTAATTATCTAAATAGGTGGTTTCCACTATACAGTGTACAAATAAAATAAAATTAACAGTTTACAAAATAACGCAGAGGTCATTGGACATGATATAAAGAACAACAATTTACGCTATTGTTTAAGCCAAAAAAAATGTACTTCTATTAAACTTCTATTAAACATACTACAATGAAGGTGTTGCTAGGTATTTGATTGGAACCTAAGGGATTTTTATTTTACAATTTCACCTTTTAAACTCATTAAGTAATGGGCGCTGTTCTTTTCTAAAATTTTAATGCAATTTCATTTTTTTTATAATTGTTATCCTGATAACTACTTAGGTAACTTTTATTTTTTGATTCTTGGATATGCTAGGTAGCTGGTTAATTTTTTGCATAATCCAAAGTGTTTTAATTGACAACTATATCTCCAAAATAGTCGCAGCTGAAGTATTGGATAAAGATATTGATAAATCATATCGCTTATTGAATAAATTTAAAAATCATCAATAATTTTAGCTGTGAGAACAACTGGGCACACGTTTTTATTAACCTTTCATGATTCGTGATAATCGCCGTATGCAAATGTCCGAGTAAAAGGTACCTGAATACAATTTTACTATGATAATTAAATTAAAAATTAAATTAAATTAAAATAATTGTCAACTTTTAAACAAACACATTATATTATAAAATATATTTGGAGATCTTTAAACTTTGCTCTTACGTCATCATAAAAAATTCAACTGCGTCATCGTCCTGATGGCTCGCCTCTGTATCGAAAAAACTCTTTCGGTATGTGAGGAGTGACCGCAAACTAAAATTGCGTAGCTAGATAATCCCTGAAAGAACGAAAAATATACCATTCTGACTATACTTTGAGAGACCTCGTCGACCAAACCTCGCAACAAGTACACCACTCTGGAGAGCTTCTCACAAAGACCAATAATATGCTGCTTGAACGTTAATTTCGGATCAAGCAGAACCCCAAGACAGTTCACAAGTAATGAATTGTTGAATGTTGACTCGCGTAAGGAAAATATAATTTGTTGTGTTTTAGATTCATTGAGGTTAATTTTGTTAGCACGAAACCACTAGCCGCGGACTGGGCCCCCTCGATCCTGTGCACCAAGTCGTTCTCAGAATGACTTCGACAAGAAAAAGTAGTATCATCCGCGAACAATGTACAAACTATGTCAGCAACGTGCTCAGGGAGATCGTTTATATAGATCAAGAATGGAAGAGGGCTCATAATGGATCCTTGAGGTACTCCATGCTCAACAACTCTAATTTGTGATGATTTTCCATTCAGGACCACGATCTGCCTCCTGCTGAAAAGATAACTTTGAAGGAATCCAACCGATGAGGAATCCACACCTTACCTCTGCAATTTACTCAGAAGAGCAGGATACCGGACACAGTCGAACGCTTTCGAAAGATCGCATAGGACTGTGCCGGAGTACTCTCTACCTTCAAAAACTGCGTAAACCTGATCAAGAACTCTACTAATCGCTCTACAAGTCGATCTACCACGTCTAAACCCAAACTGGGCCGCAGACAACAAACGGTTGTCCTCGTAGAATATTTTCAAGAATTTTACCGATTGTGGGGATAATAGATATTGGACGAAAATTATTTATATCATTTACATCGCCCTTCTTGAAAACTGTACTCACTCTGGACAACATTAAGGAGTTGGGATATACGCCCGTTCACCAGCTTAGTCAATGGAATAACTATTAAGTCTTTAATGTATTGGATAATATTGATATTTATATCATATATGTCTTTACTATCATTACACTTAAAACTGGTCAGGATGTCTCTCATTTCAATTAAAATAGAAAATGTAGAATTAGAAAACCGGGAAAAACATAGCTAATGAATAAAGTATTATTTTGTTTATCAACAGTTAAAAATAGTAAAAGGCTGCTGTATTGGAAATAATTATACATCATTTAAAATTTACGCTCCATACGTACAAATCCAATCAAGCCTAAGTGATCTAAGTCTACAGTCCGCTAACTCTTTTTACGTAAATAAAACCAAAAGCATGTTAAACTTTGTCAAAGTCAGTGCCAGATAGAGTGGATTTTGATTGACTCTTAAAAATATGAAATAAAAAGGTATGGTAAAAGGAAATGTATAGTAGGAACGGGTCGTCGACATCAGACGCCAGAACCGGATTTACATCAGACAGAGGGATACTTACGAGATACCCCGTATAATGGCAACTACTTCGACGCATGCAGCACATTCTACAAAATTACATTAATTATATTTATATTTATATGTAATAAACAAGGTGGAACTATAAGCAATAACGCAATAATAAATCAAATAACAATAAACGATAACGACAGAGGAACTTTTATTTCTATCGCACTGGTTTTAAATGAGTAAAAGTTACCGACGAACGGAGATCAAGCTTTAACTGATTATACGCTATAAACATTCTGTCAAGAGGCGAGTGCAGTACACCCTGTAGTAGCACGATGTGAATGAATTCAATACATTATGTTATTACAACTCATCTGACCACCGTTTAGCTGTATGAGATTTAAAAGAGCTGGGCAATGATACGTACCATTAAAAATTATTTATAGAGTTAATACACCAACTCCAAACCCCTTCTAACTTGAAGAGAGTCAATTTAATCACATTAGAATCGATATGATAACCATTACATAAGTTGATTTGTGCCTACCAACCCAAAATATTTTAAAAACGCTCTCTGAACAGCCTCAATGTTACCCATACACCATCCCCCTGATGCATACTCAATTCCCGAGGTTCACAAATATGAAATCTTGTTGGTTGTAATAACCTCGATTACAGTGTAATTAAGTGAGTGAGATCTCAACTCTGGTGCTTGACACTTGAGGAACACAGACGTTTTTTTTTTTAATGTGATCAGTAAACGAATCCATTAATTGTTTGAATAATATGGTAATTTTCACGAAAGAAAATCTACATTGCATTTACCATCTGTTGAACCGAAAATTGCCGCCGGTTGGCTTTAATTCGGAATTATTTTTTACCCACTTTCGCTCCATAGAGCGCTCCATGAGCTGCGAGATAAATTATTACTGCATGGAAAATCACATCGCGGCTGAAAATCGCCTTTTCAGGATTACCAGCGTTCCGTTCGGCCGAAGTCGTTTCCAAAACGATCGTTACCGAAAGTCAGACAGGTGGTTTGTACCGCACAGTTTCAGTCAGAACGGAAGTAAACCCCCAGCGAAGCACGGGTATCGATTTGACAACACTGCGCGTATTTTTCAGTTGTGTGTTACCTGAAATATTTATACGGCAATACGCGGGGTAGTTTGTTTAACCTGAACCCGAAGCAAAATATTAGAACGTTCATCGTTTGTATTTCTTTCAAAAAGGTACGTTTATCAATTGTTGTATTTGTTTTTGTTGTTGCTGTATTTTCGGTTTTAAAAGCGTTTAAATGCATAATTGCAATTAAAGCTCAGCTTCGCATTAATTTTGATTAGCATCAAAATGTTGATTTGATGTTTAAATTTGAGATTCAATTTAAAAGGTATCTTAAGAGAAAATTAAATTTATATAAACGCTTATATTAAGGGGATCTGCAATCGGGATTTAAAATTTGTAATTTCTCGTTTTGGAATGTGAGAATTAGAAGTTTACTTATTTAATTTTCCAAGAGGCGAGCAAGAAAAGCCTTTTTCACTAGTGTATGTGTGTATGTGTGCGCTATGCCTAACTTAGTGGAATATTTACTAAACCTGTTTCTACAGGGTAATTCAAGCCCAGACTTAAACACAATCGAACAAATATAAATAATATGTCTATGTCAATTGCAATTCTGCGTTTTTGAAAAGATCGTGGCTACTCAACTAAGCGAACATCTTGTTGCTAATAATATGATCGCAAATACCCAATCTGACTTTCGCGCATTCCATAGCACTACAACTGCTTTAATTAAATCAAATAATCTGTCAGTTCCTGGCCGGAAACTGTTAAAATAGAAAAAAATCGAGGGCACCTGATAAGGGAACTTCCCTGGGCTTATGGATCAATTCGTCCGCGAAACTTAAAATTCTATATATACATAAAAACACTCTGAGCAATGACGTCACAATTAAGCTGTGAAATAGCTTATGAAAAAGCCAGGGATGCTCCACTCTCCAACGTGGTCTCCTTAGAGTACCTAAACGTAAGACCTCCCTTTTTGAGAAATCTTTTAGCTACAATGCCGATGAAGGGTTTAACAAAATCCTTAGTAGTATTAGAGAAGCTCTAAATATTTTAAGTTAAAAAAAAATAGTTAAGCTTATAAGGCTCAGTTGGGGGGTTGAATATTTCCTCGGTGTAGTTACATATTTCCACAGTGCAACTGAGTTGTTTCTTTTTCTCTATTGCAAATTATGTTTGATTCTAGTTTTTAAATGATATATCTGTTTTCTACTTACTCATTATGTTGATGTCATAATGAAGTGGTTATATGGATGTGTACCTTTGTACTTCTATTATTATAGTTTGTATATAGGCACGTAAAAGAAATAAAGAAACATTATTTTCATTATAAGGGAACAAGAAGAGGCACATTCTTTCCGTAAAAAGTTACTTACATATTGTAGTTTTTGGAATATTTTGCAGAATGTGTCAAATTGGACATATTTAAGAAGAAACTCTCCAAACTCGCAAACTAATGTCGGTGCATGAAACTAAATTTTCATAAAGCACTTACTTACAATAACAAAATATATTAAGTATAAAAACTAGGACACAAAGTTTGTTTGTTTTGTTGTTTTTATTTTTATTATCCTAACACAAACACATTTAATTTTGCAGTTTTTGAAAGTTTAACCTATAAAAGGCACTCAAAATTTGTTTTGTCTTGAAATATGCTTGTAAACTTTGCGATTGTTAGTAATTAGTAATGTTAATTATCATAATATGTGTGTTTTTTATTATTTAATTTTTATGATAAAAAATTTTTCAAAAAATATTTCTTATTAAATTGAATACCATAGGCATACATGGCAAAAATTTGGTGATAATATTGTACAGGGCATCCCTTTTTTCTGCTAATGTTTTTTCTTTAAAAATTTAAAATGCCAATGTATCCCAATAGGGCCATTTTACATAATCAAGTTTCAGCGTTATATGCAAAAATAGCAAAACAAAAGTATCAATTTTTTCACACAAAGAAACTTGTGTTATTGTGTTACTGTGTTGACCCATGTTTTTGACTCACCCTGTACATAATATTTTTAACAATTAACGCCAGGTCGCTTTTTGGTTAAAAAAAATCCGTTCATTTTCACGTTGTTTTTATTAAAAAATAATTATCTGATTAATTGCACTGGTTGTGAATTATCATGTGTACCCTGTAAAATTTCGCGCGTTTATTTATTTGGGTAACATAATAACAAACACACAAATTATTGGCGTGTTATTCGGTAATAATTGTCGATTTCAATTTTTTCATTATTTTCCTATTTAATTTTTAGATGTAACGATAGTGGTGGGACCACCCTGTTATATCGCCTGGTGCACACCGCAGGTATTTACCAATGACTGAAGTAGTTGGAACAGACAAGCACTGGAAGTGTACCGAAACCAATAATGGATACTTGAAGGTTAGATCACTTTAAATACCGTCGAACTTATTTTATTGTCATTTTTTTTATTCTTATTATGTATGTAACATTTTTCACTATATTCATGACTATTCCCGTTACTTTCGTATTACACAAGTTGTCCTAGAAGTGCTAAAACTATCAAACTATAGCTACTAGTTATATAGAGGAACTTTTAATGCCACCATGCAAAGAATGTTGAAAAGGACTTTTAAATATGCGTCATTTGAAATCTCCTGTGCAGTCACTAGACCTAGGGCCTGCTGAAGTCTAAGTGCTGTATGTAACTGTTATGCTACCGTTCGCCATTTACAGATACAGATCCAGACGTCGGAGCGGTGTTCAACAACCACCAGTTCGCCAATACTGCCAGATCTAGATATTTCATTGACATTTAGTACACTGCTTTTAAGCAAATAAACTCATTTTTGTTTTTGTGAAATTATATATGTATATATATATATATATATATATATATATATATATATATATATATATATATATATATATATATATATATATATATATATACGGTAAACTACCAAGTACCATTTTTTTCGAACTTTATTACGTTAATTGCCGCATAATCAACTTAAAAGTTAATAATGCATCGCATTCGCAACAATCTGAACGGACATCAAAAGACCAACATTTACAATTAAGTACCAGATTCGCTCAAAAATTTAAATTTCTTGGAAAATAATTTTTTATCAATTTTTACTCTTTATTTTTGGTTTAAATATTATAATGGTAGATATGTCTTTAATATATTTTTAAAGTATCTTCTATAGACAATAAAAGAAAGAAAAGAAGTTCATAACCATCTATATTTCCCATCGATTGTTTTCGTAAAAATTGATTGATTGATTAGTTTTCCCCTAAGGTAAGCCTTTTATGTGAAGTTTGGTTTCGTTGTACCGTTTTATTCTGACTCTGTTATAAAATATAGTTCAAAATATAGCACAAATTTGAAGCAGTTCTTGTGTGTCCTACTTCTCCAAAACTACTACTATGATGTATACCGTATCTTGGTAGCCAGCAATTCACATCCCAATAAGTGAATCAAATCTAATGGAAAAAATGCGCTTTGGAAATCCTCAAAATGTTATCTGGAAAAAATTCAAATGTTGAACCGATGCAAAAGGAAATGACGAACTAAAGATCGCCGCGTTATAAGTAAACTCAATTACGTATAGGGTAATTATCCCGGTTCTCTAATGAAACCGACTTCGCGATGCTCGTAATTGGCGTCAAACTTCCGAATTTTGTTTTCCTTCTTCTTTCATCGTCGATGAATATAATTACACAGCACACACCGAATCTAAGCGTTGATTAAGGTTTTCATTCACAAATCGAAATTAAAAATATCTAGCTCAATTTTAAGAACACTGATTTGAAATTTGGTATGGTTAACACCTAGAAAATTATTATTTGAGGTATTTTAAAGATTTTTAAAATCTACAGGGTGGTACGTTTTTGGGAGTTGAGGTTCTTTATTTTTTGCAATACGCTTGTGACACCTTGCTGTTACCAGTTTCTGATTAATTTCATGGACAAAATTCTGTAAAAATGTGATAAAATGTACTGAAATTGTAATATTAATAAACATCAGTTGCAAACTTTTTTGAGTTTTTATTTAAAAGCCACGGGTATATTTTAAAGTAGGACAGATGATATGTAGTTGACGAGTTCTGAATGGTTCCTAGTTTATACAGTTTTAGTAACTGCTACTAATTATTGTTTCAGCCAAAGGTAGAAGAATCGCTTTTAGGTAATAATGCCGTGAACACGGTTGTGCAAATGTCTGGAGGTGGTACTATGACGACGGTAACCCCAAGAGTCAAACCCGCCAAAGAAAAATGTCTCTTAGCCCTCGTACTAGCACTGATTATTTTCTCGGTAGTCTTATTACTAATGCTAGTTAGTACCAAACAGGAGACTTACAAAGGTAAGCAGATGATATTGTTTAGTTTAAGTTATGTCGTATGTTTATGGTAAGCTTGTGGTGGTACAATGTCAACGAAACTTACCACGTTTGCAAAATTTGCTTAACCATTTCAATAATTACTAATACGGATTAGTAAAAAATGACAATTCCGGTCAAATTGAAAAAATATATATTTTCAATTAAAAATTAGGGCAACGTGGTATATTCCGAAACATTTTCATTTACAAATAAAGCTCAAAGCTTTTACGTTCATTTTTATTTATTTATTATAAATTTGGTTTTATTTTATTTTATTTAAAGCACAGACTGTCAACAGTACAAAGTGACAATTAGTTTTCTGTTAATGTCAATTAATATTTAAAGTCTTGAGGACTCCATAGCACAGAAGAAAATTCATATTTGTTTTATGCTATCCAATATTCCTTTAAAAACTATAACTTTAAAGTGATTTAAACTCCAGTTTTAATACAGGGTTGTTCACGCTAAAGGACTCAGAAAGAATATTTTGGTCGAAATAAAAGGTTTTCAAAAAGTTTTCTTTTTGAGATATGTGAGCATCTGGTTAAGTGACTTTTTAAAATTACTTTCATATTATTTGTTTTTGAATTCTACGGTGAACATGAGTGTGAGTTTTAATAAGGTTTATGATACTTGAACCTTAAAGTTTTTAAAATAATTTAAATGTAACCACTTTTAGTTTCTCCATTACTTAAGATATTTAAATTATGTAAACGAAATTTACATCAAAGTGTAAGCTTGTTTGGGACATTCAAGTTACATATCTCAAAACTTTTATAGAGGTATCCAAAATTTTATTCTAATCCAATAAGAAATTTAAGTTACTATTATTTAAGTGCCAATGTATTTTTTGATTAGCCTTCGAATGCTGCTCTATATTTAAACCCTTCCAAAAGACGCAAAATTATGATTTGATAGTTGAAAATATCAGATGATTTATTGGATTTGTCTATTTGGTCTGGTCTTGCTGTAAGCTTAGTCTGTGAATTTGCAAGTTTTACAGCAGTCTTGATCAACTTTCTCTCATAATTTATATTGTAATATTTTTTGATATTGGCTCAAATTCTATTTTTAAAACTTACAAGTTGTGACAACTGCAACAATGAATGATAAAAACATAATCGAAAGGTCATTTACCCATACTTGTTTTGGGTAATCATCCTAACAATACCAATTCAAATGACTAACAATAACAGAGTGAGTCAAAATTTACAGTGCAAAGAAATTTCTAAATACCATATACCAAATAATTGCATATATTCCAATATTTCAGTTTCAATTTCAATTTTTTTTAATAGTCGATCTTATAAAAAGTCAAAGATTTTTTCATTTAAATTTTATTGTTAATTTTTAATCACCCTGCATATACTTCTTTTTAAAACATCAACACGGACCATAAGAACATCACTTTCAAATGTAAAAGAAAAGCTTTCAGTCAGAGAAATCGATAGATATACTAAGACGACCACAAGTCACTTTTGATATAAAATTCTAAATATACAAAAAACGATAAGACGTACTACATATGGAATATCTTTATAATGTTCCGAGCAATACTAAAAAGCCTTAATATACAGGGTGTTCTATTTAAAATAAGAATATTTTTACTCTTCCACAAAAGTACCACCTATAGATATAACGATATAATATGTTAAAAGCATAAGAGAATACCAACAACTTTTGTCGTTTGTTGTTATCTCATAATAAACGGGCCATCCGGTATGTCGATATAGACAACTGGAATTCATTTTAGACTTTGAATTTTGCTTAAAATATGTGCTCCCAATTTCATAACACTGTATTTTTTAATCGCCTCGTCGAAAGGACCACTCTATGTAATAAAGAATTATAGTATCGACAATTTTATTTTTAGCACCGATTGGTTAAATCAAATGAAAAACATCGCGATGGCAAAGGGACTTGTAGTTTACCAAATCGATAGGAGGATGGAGTAAAAATACAGGTCAACAAATATTCCTAATTTATGAAAAAAATGTGAACCTAAGTCACATCCCTTATATTTCATATCTCTTATGAGTATATTATAGAACAAGTTTTATAAACGACACTTTAGTCACGAGTTAATTGCTTTAATAAGCGAGTTAATATGGACATGCGACTTTGTCGTTTCTTCGAAAAATTAGCATCAATTTTAACATTTTAAATTGAACACCCTGTATATTAACTTATTTTCGGTTTCGTCAGGAATTTCTGGATATTATTGAATAATTCCCTACTCTATCTTTGGTGCTTTTCTAGGAATTCGCGAAAGATGTGAGATTAGCCGATTTGTGGATTTTTTTATTATTTGAAAAGAAATGTGTATAAAATAGCAGTACAAAGTAAAAAAGTACTACGCGGTTGCATTATGTTTAGAATGTAGAACTCGCATAACTACGAGAATACGAATATTTTATTATTTTTATGTTTTTTGGTATTTTTCGTATATCGGATCATTTATGTTCTTGTTGTTATTTCTATTATTTGGCCACGTTGTTCGTGAAAAATAAACAAATTCATCAAAACTTGATTTGAGTAGTTCTCGCCTTCACTCATTTTTTGCCATAATAATGATTATTTCTATTTACACCAAAACAAGCACGCATTTTGAGCGCCCCTGTGTATTACAGAGCAAACTTGCCCACATAAAACAATTGCATGAGATCTTCGTAAACTATATATTTAAAATTTCAGTTCTATAATATTTACGAATTGAAATGTTCAATGTGTGTTTTAAACAAAGTTATATTTAATATATCGAAAACCGTTAAAAATACAATTTTAAATATCAAGGTATTTATTATTTTTTTAAAAGGCGTCGCGTCGCTGAAAATAGGTCATTTCTATTTCTCGTTCACCATAAATAAATAACTAATAATGATAATAATAAATAACTACCCTGAATCACCTTGTGAACTAAAGATAATAATTAACGCATCAGCCAGCAATATTAAGTGTCACTAAAGTGTAATTTATCGACCTTAATAACATATTATTGTCGGTGCTAACCCCACACCTGACACTAGACGCCAATACAGTAGGGGTAATACCAAAAAAACGTATCCTCATCTCCAAAAAGCAATTTAACTACCAACAATATACAATATGTTTAAATATTTAAATTTTCAAAAAATAATCTTTTCACGATGTAAAAATTGCAACATGTTATCACATTCGTTTTAATTTATGTTTTGTTAAAAAAAAATAATAAATAATAAATAAATTTGCTAAATTACAAAAAATTGAAAGAGGTTAACAAAATGAGTTCTATTTTAGAGCGGGTTTTCGTTACCTCAACTATTATAGAATTACGGAGTTCGAATTTATTGTCAAAATTACGTTATTTTAAAATAATTTACTAATTCTGCCCTAAGTAATTCAATTAGTCTGTTTAAATGATTTCCCGTTAGGCAATTTAATGTGATCATTAGAGTTTTGCTCCGTAATTTACATCATTTTCACGATTTAATGTGAGACAATTTTTTTTTAACTATTTGGAATTGGATTTGTTTTTCTTGTTAATGTTATAGCTGATTTTTTTAATATTTAAAAACATTTTATTATTTGATTAATCGACATCGAGTTGAGGCAAATTACAATCTTGTGATTTACAAATATTATATAATAGACGACCTATTATTAATCATCGCTGCAAACGTGACTAACATGACTTAAATACTTGAGAAATAGTAAAGTTTATTTAAAAATGTGTCCCTCATTATTTGCTAAAATTAAATGGCTATTTGAATTTAATACACTTAAATAGGTTTCTACTACTGGAAAGATAATAGTTATGCAATATGCTGATATACTTGCGTATCGAACTTGTTGCAATATTCGTATACTATTTAAAAAAAACTATTGTTGGCGCTGACCCCCCACCTGACACCAGCCACCAATACGGTAAAGTAAATGCCAAAAATGTAACTATACCTCCCAAAAACAACTAAATGACCATGACCGAAAGTCTAATTACCAATAATATACAACATGTTGGGAAACCAATGTAAGAGATGTAAGATGGAAGACTGGCCGGATTCAGTGTCTTTGTACAAAACTCAACTTTCTTTGGAAGAGGCCTTACAGCATAAATGCTTGTATCCTCTTAATTTTAAATTTTAATGTGTGTCTCTTGTCATTTAATATGATTTTGTTGGAATATCGTCATGGATTACACGAACTGCCGTCTATAATTACCTATGATATGTAGAGTGGAAACTACAAATAAAATACAAATTTACTGTTCCGAAAATAAAACGCAGAAGTAACGATCGTTTAGCTGCCTCGTCTGAGCGAAACCGAACTGTTTCTGGCTTATATTTTATTAAACGTAACGCCTATCTGATACGTTAACGTCAAGTGAAACACGTTTACGTCTAATAATATCGTGCTCGTAGGAATTTCGAAATAGTTTCTGGAAATAGAAATATTTATTTGACATGCAAGTCTAGTCGGACGGGAATATCAATTCGAGATATTTTATGAAAGGAGGAAAAAATCGATTTGCTGTCGTGGCAAAAATTCATCCTCAAAATTTTATATGAGTCTTATTTTTTAAAACGCTTTTATTTTGCAACCAATTGCCTGGATTTTATTATCAAACAAGTAAACACTTTTATTTTAATAACTATTAAAATTTTGCCTACAATAGTAAGCGAAAATGTTGTTTAAAGGTTCTGAAATAAAAATTAGCATAGAAGTTTCCTAGAGGAGAGAACAACTAGTATTATTAAAATGTCTGTAAAAGTTATGAAAGATATATTTGTGCCTTTTAATTAATAATAGAAAATCTCACAGGTTATATTTAAAAAAGGCAACTCCCAATACTCGAACAGTTATAGACGGACCTATCAGTTTGCTGCCTGAATTCTCTAAACTTTTTGAATTCGCTTCGCATAAACGCTTACTTAGCTTTCTAACAAATTGTAATTTACTACGCAATAATCAACATGGTTTTATAAAAGAAAAATCAAACTCAAACAGCAATCTTCCAATTTAATAAAACAGTGTTTGTGAATGTAGATGCAAACAGTACATGGTACCAAAAAAGCATACCATAATTAGAATCTAAAGTGTAGCAAAAAAAAAAAAAGAAAACAACACTTGAATAAATTAATTGAAGAAGGAATTGTTGCAGAAAGAAAGATGAAAATACTTATAATAATTACCTATCCAATATTGTAGGCCAAACAGATATTTAAAAACGAATAACAAACTAAAGAAGTATGAAGATCAAAATACATCAAATCGAGAAAAAATAAAATTTTAAATATTTCGAAAATAATAAAAACAAACATTTTTTAAGATTTAATAGAAACTAGTTGAATATAAGAAATATTTTTTTAATTTTCTTTTAAAAGACATCATTTGTCATCATGCCCCCCAGCAGCCCAGATTGCCGCACTATCTCATCACAAACTTTCTAAAACTTCCTTCCATATTTCGTTAATGAAAGAAATAAAGTAAATTCACCATACTCGAATAGACTTGGTTTCCCAAAAATTAGGGATTAAAATACACAAAGTATATCGTTCTGCTTGCCAATGAAGAGAGATTTTTTTCAAGAAAACTACAACTTATGATTTACATTTGCAGATTATTAACTCTAGGATAATATAAAAATATGTTTACAGCAGGTTAATAGAGTCATAAACAATGAATTAAATAACAATAAAGCTAATAAAAAAAAAACAGGAGAATCAACGAGAAAAATTGTTTTTCACAATGGGTGAATGGCTTTAGCACTTCTTATTATATCCATTATGTCAGTCTTGGCATAGATATACCAATAAGGAAAATCAGGTACCGTATTAAGGAAACTGACGGTCGTAGAGTTTCTAAGTTTCTAAAATAACCATCCATTTAAGGGGCGTAATCGCTATCGATTTTTGAAACCTGTTTTTTGAAAAACTTTCTTCTATTAATGATAATTAGACAGAGTACAAGCTGAGGCAAACTTTATTGTTCTTATATAATGGTGCTTTCTCAATCTCTAAAGTGAAGACGGCGGAAGGTGAATAGTATCAGAAATAAATGCCGATAAATCTAATAGATCATAAGATATTTTAGTAGGTCGTTTATAATAAATAAAAAACAAATTATTCAATAAATTACATAGATGCGGTTAGATATAAATGGACATGAAGTGCCAATTTAAAATTATACATCGCCGAAATAATTAACTTTTCCTACATTTTAGTTAATCTCACAGAATTTGATATTAACATAAACATTCGTTAAAAAATACAACAACAATATTATCGATGGCATTAATTTTGAGTTTTAAGTCCAATAGTTTGTATATACAGTCAAATCTATATGCTAATATCGAGGTTTATATCATTGTTAAAATGAAAGACAAAGCGACCAATATGGCAATAATTTTAAAATTCCATGAATAGTGAAACTTTATAATTGGAAACATCAACACCCCAACATTTTTATTTTAAAATAATATTCAGAGAGCGCACTTGGTCGGCACTTATAACAATTGAATATGACATTTTTTACAATATATCTATTTTTATTTATATTTATCTATTTTCATATTATTTTTAATTCAATATAAGTTTGTATTAGCTTTATTATAAATGATCTGAACATATGGATAATTATAATCATGTACAATTGTTATTATATTTATAATTCTAATAAACTACTTGCAGTAAAGCTGTTGACACATTACAGTCTGACTCTAATTTAGGAACGATTCGAGGTCTTTAAATTATAAAAACTGAAATACGGAATTTATCGGAAACTGTCATTACAATTTATCTGAACTTTACGATATAACATTGACTAATTTCCCTGATTTTTATTTTTCGAAAACGAGCCAAGATACGAAAATATCTTAAGAGTCAAAAAAGTTGTGCCTTTAGTGGCGTATTCAAAGTAAATAATAAAAATTGCAAAACAATTAGTGGCGTAGAAGTCTTTGACAATATTGTTCGTTTAATCTAGTTGAAGCAAAATTATCATGAAATAAAAAAAAAATGGATATTATTGAAGTTTTTGTAAAATTGCCGTTTTGTAAAGAATCTGTTTAATACCCCGTATTTTGAATACTAAGCATTTCCGTTCGGCTCAGTTTATATGATTTTTTTTCCATTTATTTTAGATAACGATTCTCCAGCCCAGCATTGACATGTTTTTTGAATCGCCCGTGATTTTCTCTACCAGAATTAATGCTAGAAATTATACAGGGTGGCAAACAAGCGTGAAAAATATTGCAAGCTTTACCCGTTTTTTTTTTATTTGTTGAATACTTTTTCACCGAATTAATATAAAGTGGTGGACAGTCATTCAATATTTTTTAAATAAAAAACTGTAACTCATAAACGACTGAACTCTGCATACACTTTCAATTTCCCGACACCTTGTATCAATTCAAAATCCATTTTAAAGTGAATTAACACTTCGATAAAATATAGCCGGCGGATGACGGGTCCCGGAAAATCAAATTCCGGAACGACCTCTTATACAATCACTTGTCGGTATCAAAAATATTCCATTATTCCAAAATATGGTTTAAAAGTTTTAATTCTCTTCAATTTGCAGCCCAATTAATTATTTTTAAAACGCTGTCGCATACGAGTGGACAAAAATTTAGTTTTAGGACTACAAATGACAAAGCCGATGGCAACAATACGTGTACTCGATGCCACGGCCATAAACGTATTGGAAATCGATTTTCGTACACAATAACTCTGGCAATAACAAAAGCGCTTACACGATGAAAGTAGTTTTCATTTACCGTTCAATGTTAATTAAATTTTCCTTCAACTATAATCATTTGATTAAGTCCTCTGGCTGGAATTGCTTATCTTATAAAAGTGGAAAGAAAAAATTTCTGGATTTGCGAGTAACGTAACTTTAATGTTTAAGAATAAAATTTAATACTCTGAGCAACATAAGAATAGCTTCTGAACACTATACAATTAAAATCACAGGAGTTTATTAGTACGATTTGAATTTCCTCATAAGAGTGAAGAATATGCACAGTGCACCCAACTACAATCAGATTTACACAGGCTTGTGCTTTGCTTGAACATTGAAAGCATTCAGCATAAGTACATTTTACAATAATATAGAGATTTATGTTTACTAAATAACATACCGATTATACTACATGTTTTTCGTTGCTAGAATCGTTTCAAATGTACTTCACATTACGACATTGTAAATTTGTTCGGTGAATGATTTTCTGAACTGAAAGGCAAGGCAAGGCAAGGTATTGAGAATTTATCGTCTTCCAGATCTCTATATCTCATGTCTATATTGGTTTTTCTAGGCTTTACACTGCAAGAAGCTTTCTTCAATTTGTTGGTGATTTTAAGTTCTTCTTAAGAGGGGTGTACCCAGCTACAATTAGATATTTAGAGGCTTATGCTTTGGTTTAATAGTAACAACCCCATATGCAATATAAGCAATAGTCAACAGCAGTCCATTGGAATTTTAACATACTCATAGATCGGAGACTTGGGTGTTGTTTTGGATAGTCAGTTGATTTTAATGCCCCAACTCGCGCATGTGACGTCAAAGTATTTTCAAGTAATTTTATCAAATGTTGACTAACGAATTTTATAATATTTCATTCATCAAACCGCTGTACTCTGTACTTAAGTATCACTTTAGTATGGGTCTGTTATTTGGTTAGCCACTTTATATGTGAACACTTTGTAAACCCGTCGTAACCATAGTGACATACAAGTGTCCCATAACATCTGCCACTCAGGCTGCTCTTGTCCGGACTTCCTGGGCAAAATTTTGATACAAGTTCAAAGTAGAAACAGAAGACCTTTTCTATCGGTTACTACTCGAAGAACAAATTATAATTCCTGTTCAGAACGGCCGGATTGACTGGACTATTTTGTGACTAGAAATATGTTTCCGTACTTAAATCGTTAATTGTTTACTTTTTTCCTCCTTTTTGGTATTTTGTTAGACTGATTGCACATTGTTTTATTATTATTATTATTATTATTGTTACTCTAAATTTTACTACTCTTAATGTGATATTGCTGTGAATTAATGTGTGTACTTTTGTGTACAATTGTTTGTTTGTAGGTTAGCTATTTTATCTTTTTGAATTTTATTGATTCCATTAGTTAGAATTAAGAAAAGTATCCGAAACTACAAATTATACGCGCCAGAGCACGTACAACAAAATGCAGAAGGAATAATGGGTCCTCACGCAGCTAAAAAATTAACATTAACGGCTCAACAGAAGAAGGAATTGGAAATATGAAGAAAAAAAGAAACGAGAAATGCTAAGAAAAAGAAGGGAAGGGAAAGGCATTTTGTCACGAACATCAGTGAACGACCATACAAATAGATGCCCAAATATTATGATCTCATAAATTTACGCTTCAAATATCAAATCATTTATTTATTTATATACACTTTTTAGGAAACTCTTTAAGCTTAGGTTGAGTTATCAACATGGGCGATACGTTAGTGGCACGTCGGTCTACAATAAAAAACCATCAGAACTCTTCGAAGCTATGGGAAACTACGTGCCTTCTCTCAATCCCGTATAAACAAAAATTTTGAACGTCGCGCATCCTTTTAATATTAAATGGAATCCAGCAAAATTAAAATGTAATAAAACCAAAGTTTCTCATAGAACAAATTTAGTTTTTTGAGACAACAAATGGAGATGCGAGTAAATAATAATTTTACTTTTTACAAAAATTCTGGATTCTTCCTGCGTCGGTTTTTGTTGAGTTAAACTTGCAAACGTTTCGCCAATCATCCTGTTGGCTTCTTCAGAGCTTAACGGAAACTAGAAACTTGACCAAACAAAAACCGACGCAAGAGGAATCCGAAAGTTTTGTAAAAAAAATAATAATAGTCAGAGTTAAAGGGGTTGTTATTAATAGTGTTATCCTGATTCTGGAAATGCTGCACAAAAAGGGCCGAGAATACTAGACTAAGAGACTTTTTTAGTTGAACTATGTCTTACGACCCGTTATCGTAAACCCCTCTCGGATACCTCAAAAATAACGATCTAGTAAGAGGGCAAACTTTTCACAGTCAATATATTTTAGGATTAATATTAAGGAAGGTGTCATGATGGATGATATCAAATGCTTTAGTATAATGAAGTATAACTAGAACTCTACCACTATTGTCATCCCGAACTTTAACAACGTCAGAACTGTCACACAAATATAACCTGTTTCTGTAATCTGGTTTGATGTAATATATGAGAGAATTTGTGACTCCTTTACTTATCGAATCACAACTCCGCGATGGCACTGCCTTCTGAGATGTGAGTGATATTCAACTCTTAAAGATGGTTTTCGTTTCCCATTAAGTTTCTCAAAGAAGCTTCCGGAGACTGCGAAACTGTACCCTCCCTCCAACTAAACCGCCTAACATGCTGCTTGCCTTGGTTTCTTCAGAGCGCTGTGTGAAACTGTAAGACCGTGCTCGGAAGAAACAAAAAGCATGTGTCACCAAGACAGAGTCGATACAAGAGAAATCCAGAAAGAGTGTATCTATATTGTAATACACGTGTGCGGCGCTTGAGTTAGCGATTTGTGCAGACTTTATGAAGCTCGCAAATCGCAATATCTTGACTGTCACTTTATTGTTAATATTTTGGCCCAATTTAGTGATGCAATAACCAAAATTATCTGCATCATCCTACTTCTAAATCCTAGTTGATCGGTTCATTGCAAAGTTATTTAGATGTTTAGTCATCTTTCTCGGGCTATTAAATCACTTCAGAGTCCGATTAAAAAAAAAATGCAACAAGAAATGTTTTAATCCAGAAAAAATAGTTTGCTTCAAGACTACGGTAATTATTGGAATTAGTTTACTTGTTTATTAGTTTTTGAATTTACTTTTTGGATATTATTTTTGTTCATCCACAAAACCAAATGTTCCGTTTTTATGACAAAAAAAACTACGAAAAACTTTAAAAATATTAATTAAATTTTACCTATCTTAATAACATACTTGCCCATAAATTAATGCATAATCATAAATTAATCTTAAATTTAATATTGGTAAATATTAACTTAAAATTTACAGTTAGTTCACCAACATTCTCGAAGCAACAAAAACTATCACTCAAAAAAGGTTCTATTTCGGCGGTGCGTTAATTTATGACAACAGGATAGCTATATCTATTTAATAACACTAATCTAATTTCTTGTTTTTAGAGCCAAGACTTAGAGTATGTTTAACGGAGGAATGCGTGCGTACGGGTAAGTTTATACTCACTTTGTTTTTCTAATTAGAATTCAATATCACATCAGCATAATCATCAAAAAAATTCGATTCGTTGTTCAAAAATTTACACTGAATATTAGAATCAAGCATGGTTTTTCAACAAACATTGTTTTTAAAACAGATTTTGGTTTATTGTTGCTTAGAATCCATTTTTAGGTCATTTAAGACACTAAAATTATATCTATGTCTATAGTTTCGACCTTCATTGGGTCATCCTTACAACACTATAAAAACTATAACAAATTAAAATAAATATTAACAAAGAAAATTACCAATAACAATAAAAAAGTTGGTGGTTGAAATAAAATAAACTAAAAAGGACCTTAGTTTGCAGAACAAACAAACTAACAAACCAAAAACAAAAAAAAAAAACTATCTAACATTTGAAAATTGCTATATGCAGTTAGATAAACAAAGAAAATAATACATACAAATGAATAAAATTAAAAATAAAATTGGTGGTTGAAGTAAAATAAAGTATAGAGTCCATTGATTTACAAAACAAATAGACAAATAGACATAATTGAAAATTGTGATATGTATGTACAGGGTGTTCGTGAAATGACATGATAAATGGTCAAGGGACAAATGGCAATGGATAATACAGTTGATGTCTGTATTCCGAAAAAGATGTTCCAAAAATTTTGTATAAATTGGGGTCAGGCAATAGAGGTAGCCATGGTGCCATGTTGCCAAATCATGTAAACTAGCCTGGTGTCTAATAAATAAGCTAGAAATATAAAATAAAAAACTGACCTATTAATTTCTCCACCAACACTAACCGAAAGCATAAGCAAAAAAAAAACAAGAAAATTTCGACATAATACAACATGTTTGATGTATTTTAAAATAATCAAGTATACCAATAATAAAAACGTTTTTTTCCTCGATGATTTCGTGACGAGGCAATTGAACAGTCGAAAAGCTTTATAATACGATTTAGTCGGATGGGACGTTAAATTGCGTGGCGTTATGCTCTCGCTATGCCATATGCAGGAAATTAAAGTTGGTGCGCTTCGATAATTAAATTTGCTGTCATGCTGAGAGTATATTCGTACTTTACGTACTTTATAGGGCAGGATGCACGCTGTTCGTGCAAAAAGAATTTTTCTGGCAAATTCAGATACGACGCAACTTCCAGTTTGTCGGTTAGTTTTCGTTTTAATAATAAAAATAATGCTTTATTACTTATTGTGTGTCTATAGTGTGTCTATAAACCCATATTTCGAAAGCCCCTATTCGGTTTTTATCTTTAAAATCCTTGTTTCCGCTGCGTACGTTGTAATGGGGAAGATTAGAGCATCCACTAGACGGAGTTTCGTTGTTTTAGTGATAGATTTGCATTTCTATATTTTGTTTAGCTTGGTAGTCGATGATCTTGCCATGGTCAGACAGCGGCGTATTTCGGTCTCACATTTCCCAGTGTTGATAAAGACAAGTGTTGGTAAAGATAATTAAAACTGTTTATCACTTGATAGCCTGCAATTTCTGATGTCTGGGGAGAATTGTCTTGTCTATCAACAATCATTATTTTCATTTTTGATTTATTTATTTTTAAGCAATATTTTTCGCTAATAACAGACATTATTTTTGTTATAGGTGGTATGGTTGACGCTATGATCAGTGTGTCATCGGCGTAGTGCAGGTTGTTAATCCGTTTTCCTTCAACAGATATTTCGTCTTGCCACTAGAACCTCTCTTATGACGTATTCGCTACAAGTGTTAATCAAGATTGGTGAAAGAATGCAGCTCTGTCAACTCCTGCGGTCGTTCTGAAGGTCTATGAGTAAATCTCGTCGATTCTCACTCTCGCGCTGTTTTTCTGATAGATGTTGCGGATCAGTGTTTTGGCGTTCCCATTTGCTCCGTTATAGCCCAAAGGTAGAAAAGAGATACATTGGAATATTAAATTCGCTACACTTTTCAACAAGTTTTCTAGTATTTTTTAGTTATTCCCTAGTTCCTTCTCCTGGTATAGAACTTGCTTGCTCCTCTAAGGACTGTGGTAGAAGAAATTATTTAAGACGGTTATGTATGATGTGCATGAAGATGTTACTGGCGTGGGATATAAGAGAAACCGCCCTCCAAAGGCGAACATTTTTTGAATATTGGAATAAAAGGCGACTCTCCCCAGTCTTGCGGCCATTTTCCTGTTTTTCATATAAGAGGTTTTGCCGTTATTTGATCCGCACCTGGTGATTTTTTGTTCCTCCAGTTCCCTACAGATTCCTATGATGTGTACATTTTTATCTCACCTGGTTGCTGCTTTGATCTCCTTGTTTTGTTGAGTAATTTATCCTGATACTCTTTCTTTGGCGCTATCTTTAATTGCCTCCGTTGGTCGACGAGCTGCATTACTAATCCAAGGTTTTTTCTTAATTTCGTAATTTGGTCTAGCATTGATATTAAGTGTAGTTTGTTTCTTTAGTTTAGTTTTGTATTTGACCCAAAGTAGATGGTCAGACCCAGAGTCTGCCCGCGTCTTGGCTTTGATGTTTTTATTAACATATAATCAATTTGGTTTACACCATCTGGACTCATCCATGTCGAGAGACATGTGTGATGATGCTGATATCCAAATCAGTGTCTTCCTACATTAGGTATGTTTTCGGATACCACACTGCCAATTTTTGCATCTAAGTCACCCATAATAACCAACTGGTCTTTACTTGGTACCTTTGAGACTTGAGCGTTCCGAAATACTGTATATCTCTTCTGCTTCTTGATCTGGTTCCGTTGTGGGCATATACACTTGAATTATGTGACGTCAAGTTGGGGTTGCGTTCAGTGTAATTCTGATCCCTCGGGCACTGACAGAATTATATATTACATATTTGGAGATGTTTCTATGCACAACCAATTCTACGCCGGTCCGGCCAGTTTGTTCCATTCCCGCGACATAAAACGTGTGGTCTTCTGTCGAGCAGTGGCCCATGACATTCCAGTATTTTGTTCAGTTTAAGCTCTCTTTCGAAAACGAGCATCTTTCGAGTCTGCAGCAACCCTTGTACGTTCCATGCGGCCAAGTCGATTTCCTTAGAATCTGATTTCGCATGGGATGCCTGGAGATCCACAACTACATACCCGGTAATATATTTCACACTAGAAGGCCGGATCCATCGAAGTCGCCGGTTATCTGTCGCATGATGATACCAACAGGTCTCGTTTGTCTGTACTCATATTCATGGTGTGCTCATGGAAGAATAATCAGGTGGTTTCCCGTTGCCTGCCTGATTCTATGCCGTTCTTCGGTATTTGGTATATTCGCTTTGAGAACATATGGGTGCCCTTGCTTTATTATACATTACGTTATACCCAGCTTAAAACTCTAGGAAACTAGACATAGAAAACCTAACCAAAATCTACTTTATTTCTGGAGACGAATCTTAAATTGAAATGATTTACAGGGAGTGCTATTTAAACTAAACAAGTTGTTGCTAAGTTTATATAGAATTGACAACACTGTATTCTTCAAAATATTTTAGTGTGTGTGTGTGTCCTTTTACATCACTCTGGGGTATTGCTTTACTCCGTGCGCCAGATACTTCTAATAAGTCATCCACTGTCCGCCACATACTACATATTATCATATTATTATACTAAATACACATAATTAAAAAATTAAACATTTGACTGAGTAAACTTTGAAACTACCTTTAAACAGCAACATTTTTCAGATCGAAAAATTACTCAATTTGATATTGTGTTATTTGATTATTGTGGTAATCTTATTTCGTTATTTAATTTAGCAATCATGTCTTTGTATATTAGTAAAAATCAGTTTCACTGTAATTCGTACTTCCATTCCTTGAGAAATCTACGCCCAACAATTTATCACCAAGAATTTTATTTCACCAACGGAATATTTTCTTTTTCATCTTCTTCATCCATCTCCTGAGTGGACAACTTTCACCCTTATTTATTAAGTGCTCATGCACTTGCTACCATGTTTTTTTTTTTTAACGAAAAACTAAGTTTTTAATGTCACATTTTTTTAAAGCAGGTTCTTTCTGCAAAACGCTCTTCTTTCTTTACTAATTTTTCCACCTGCGCCCATTGTTCATCACCATAAGCTAGGGTCTTATTTGGCAGTCATAAAAAAATAAAACACTGTCATCGTCATCATAAATATGGTCGTGTCGAAAACCCATTTCTCTGATTTTTGAGTGTAGCTTTTCTTTAATTGGTTCTACTGCCTTATGGAATAGATCTCTTCAAATTTTTGCAACTCACCCCCACTTGCTTTGAAATTGCTACGTAAATTTAGCTACTGATAAAGAAACTTCTCACATAGAATTTCACCAGTTAATGATGTCCTTGTAGCAAAAAAAAATAGGATTTTGAAATTGTCTAGATATTATTTTCATCATTTACTTAAAAATCTCCTGCATTTTTAATACGATGCACAGTGGGCCAGGATGACTCAAAAAAAATTATTTAAATTCGGTTTTTTGTCGGAAATCATGTGATATAGCAAGCAAAGCCCAAACTAATGAGAAAATACTAAATTTTAAATATTTGAGGCATTTATTTAGACAATACAAGATGCGGAATCTAAAATTCATTTTGTGATAAATATTTGCACCAAAAATTAGAGTATCTGCCTTTGGATGAGTAAATAATGTAGAAAAATATCACCTTGTTGTTTTTGTAGGAACCGATTTAGTTCTGTAGCAAATGACAGCTCACTTTATATCATTTTTTTTCAAATCTTGTGTTTTTCATTTTTTTTTTTTTAATAAATTTTGGCAATATAGAGAGATCTGTAAATCAAAAACTCACCATGAAACTGAGAGGAGACGAATAAAAAACCTATAATGTAACTATTAGATACATAGGTACTCTAATATATTTTTATAAAACAGGGAGGCGCAGATGGGCAGAATTTTATTTTTTAGGAAAGTTTATGAGACAATGAGCAATGCTCGATTCTTGAGATATCTCTAAGCAAAATTAAAAAATTTACTTTAGGTAATAGAATAACACAGATTCAAGTAACTAACAGTCACGTGGAATCCAAAAATTAATAGGTCCCTATTCATATAAGTAGCCTAAACTTACTTCTATTAAGTCCATCCATTAAAAAAGAGGTATTTACTTATCGTGGTTACAAAACGGGAAACAGAACTTGCTTGCAACCATGCTTAGTGTCTGTATTACTGTTGAGGATTGTTGAGATTACGCTGTAGTTTAAAAAACAGAAACAACAAAAATAACTTTGGATTAGTTTTGGTTAGTAAGGAAAATTAATCTAATACACATCAGGCATAAATGGAAAAAACAAGGGATATTATAAATGCAGAAAAAAAAGTTCGAAAAAAAAATCAGTAAACTGATAGGTCTATATAAATAAATTTTATAAATGATATGTTTTAACTTTTTTTTAAGATATTTTCGTCTGCTTTTTATATAGTTTATGGTAAGGACACCAGATTATTGCAATACTTCAATTTAGACCTATCATGAAAGAAGAACAGAGTTGCCAAGGCATTAATTAGCATTATTATTATTACGGATAGCTTAAACAAACTATTTTAAGTAGAATCTGAATATATAATGAAAAAAGTTTCCGTCGATCTCGGTTAGATGTAACGCTGCATTCTCTAAAATATTTCCAAAATGTAAATGGATAGGTAGATATTTTCCTATATTCAAGAAGCTGAATGGTTTACAAAATATCGATATGACTAATTTACATTATAATGGACGTTACGACATAGTTCAAAAATTAACAGAAATTCAAGATTTGGGTAGAAGTTATCATACACAAAAATGGGATACGTTTTCGAATATTACGTCGTGAAACCTTTTCTTTCTAATAACTGCTTTGATTCTAGCATCCTCACTTTTATCAGCAATGGACCATACTGCGGACCCGTGCGTGGATTTTTTTCAATACGCATGTGGAACTTGGAACAAAAAACATATCATCCCCGAAGACAGAAGTTCCATTAGCACATTTGAAGTAATGGCTGACCAACTGCAAGTTATTTTGAAAGGTAAACAAACTCACTGAAATTCTTAACTTAATTAAAAGCATCTCTACTTAGGCATGGAAAGTGAAATTGATATTCTAGGTTCTAAGTCGACACACGATTACACATAAGCCAAGTGGAGTAGAAATGTATATACATATATGCATATAATAATAATATTTTGTTCTTTGTAACGGTGGCAATTGCAAGAAACAGACAAGTCTCTGAATCGGGTCATGTCATGTTTTATTTTTGAATCAAATAGAAAAATATACAGAAAAAAATTTGAATAATTCTGAAATTTTAACCCCCTTTAGTGTTACTTCAACAAAAATACTTAATAATATATACATTGGGAGGTTCGGGTTGCTTTGACAACTGCCGTTCTTGAAAAGTGGGTTAGAAGCTCAACCGATTTTGCTAAAGTTACAAATTTGTTGAATATTGTTTTCCTCGGTCTTGTAGTAGGTACTTGTGTCTTGACTACAAACTGTATGTCTTCTTTTAGGAGTTTTAGAAGAACCGATATCATTAGAAGACAATGACGCCACTCGAAAAGCGAAAACATTCTACAATACGTGCATGGATATTTGTAAGTTGATCAAAATGACTTAGGTTTCGTAATATGAATATTTTTTTATTTAATTCGTTTTTCTTACACCAGCGTCGATATTATTATGAGAAAACTATAAATTAACAAGAAATTCATAAAATTCCCCTGCAGTAACTAAAGTCGAAGACGTCGAGATCTCATAACAGATCGACGTAGTTATAGGTAGGACAGCCTGTAAAATACCTAAGTTAAAATATTTTTCAGGAGAACACTGCGAATATTTTTGTTTTCATTAAGTTGGTTAGTTCAAAAAAAGCAAAGTTTAAGAAAGTTTATACAGTCTATAAGTTTTTTTTCATTTTTCTGTAATTTCATCATAAATAAATCATGAACTGAACCAACAACCAACCAAAATTTACGTCAATAAAAATTTGTTGTTAAGTTGCAAAGAAGTTTCAGGTTTTAATATACACATTGGTTAACTTTCGACAAAATTCGATAATTTTTTATTTGAAATTTACACTGAATCATATTCTATTAGAATACTTAGGTGGTTATAATTAAACATGGTAATCAAAAATAAATACCAATGTTTGGAGGGACACAAAGGTTCATATTTATAAAAACGAAACGAAAAAGCAATGAGCATTGCAATACAATTTTTAATATAATTTTTAATTTTAAATACGCCTTAAACCAAAACAAGATAACGTGAAATTATTTTTCTATTACCTAACCTACAATTTGGAGCATCGGAAAAAGGTATAAAAAATTTCGTTTAATTTAATTTAATTTTACATTTACATTTCATTGGGCTCCGATTTTTCGCTACACTTTGTGGCAAACACTTTTAGGATATAGACTTTTATGAAAATTAAATTATGAATTATCAGTTTTAAAGCTTAATAGATCCAACAAAAATAACTAAATAACAATTTGTAACAGTGCTTAAGATATTTGTCAAATTTATTAATGGTTTAAATTAATAGAATAAGAAAAAAGGGAAATACCGAGTCGCTCACAGTGCAAGTAATATTAAAAATATCTGGGGAACTGTATATTGTACCGGGTGACACAAAATGTAGTTTTCCTATACTTTTTTATACAACTTTCAACATGTGATTAAAAGATACCAATCTCAAAATTTTAAATATACATCTCCAATTCTTTTGTTTTTTGCAAAAATTTTATTGACCATGAATTAATTAATAAATAATTTTTAATGACTAGCAGTAAGCTGTGCAATAAAGAAATTAAAAAATCCCTATCCTATTAAAGCTTCTACAAAGTTCCGTTGTAAATTTCTTTTTAACATTAATGGCAAAAATTGTTTGAATTTCAAATTCCAAAAAATCGTTGAATGTATTAATTTGTTAAATAGAAAAATCCCCTCATTTTTATTATTTTATAGTGTTTACCATTTAAAGAAAGGAATTTAAAACAAGTACTTTGAATTAGGTTACCGATTCGAAAAAGTTCTAGATTTCGAAAAATTTGCAATAATTTTTATTCTATGGTAAAAATGCTATGACAACGAAAACAATTCAGCACAACAAAAGCTCTGCCGAAAGTTTTCAAGAAGCGAAAATAGCGAGATATTTAACTCTGTAGACTAACATGTTCTAAGACCATTTAAACTCTATAACTGACGGCTCCTGTTAAATTAAAGAACTGAGGACCTACCAAGATAAGCAGTTTGCGCCACTTAAGCAATACGGTGTCACATTCATGTAGAAACGGCAATACTGCTTGCTTTGGGTGTTCGCCAGGCCATGACCAAACAGAATAGTGAAAAGTAATAAAACACCGTTAGGTATGCAAAGGGAAAATAGAGTGACCCAACGAATACTTAAGTCAATTTAATTCTTTGACAATGATTTGATTGCAAAATTATTTCTTTTTATCGAGTGCACCTTGTACCCTCCCCCCCTTGTTTGAATCATTTTATGAAATTTTCCTGTTCATATCCATTCACCAACACTGAAAATGGAAAGAAACATATTTTATCAGAATAAACATTAGACGTATTAGGCAATTTCATTTTTTATGGAACATGATACCATTACTTTTATATATCATTATAATTCTTTCTCGTCTAAGCGACTGCCGTTTCTTCTTGACAAGTAGTCGAAATACTACATTTTTTCTTCTTCCTGAATGACATTCTGTACTGGTTTTCCCTGGTGTCACTTTTTCAATGGCTTCATTAAACAGGTTTTTTTATTTTGAATATCGCGTTGAGTTTTGCTGCAAACCCTTCACCTGCTCCCATATAAGTTTATATATCTGCTAATAGTCTATCGCGATTCCACCAGTCTCCTTCCTTACGGCCTATTTGTTTTATGGTCTATTTACATCATCCCTCCAGGCCCTTGGCGGTCTTCTACACTTCCTACATTCCCGAGAAATCCACTCCTAAACCTTTTTTGGCCACAAATTCTGGTTCATTCTTTGGAGATGGCCGTTCCATGTTAGTTTTGGATTCTATAGTGTCAATTATAGTTTCATTTGCTAACATAGATCATAAAATTCAATTTCATTTCTACAATTTTATGGATAATAGTCCAGTTTGGACTTTTTTATAATTTCTTTGCTCCACAATGGAGAATTGAACTGAAAAATCATTCTTCGTCCTTGATCCACTTTATTTGAAATATCTATGGCGCTTTTATCTTTTGGGGAAAGGGTTACGCCAAGAAAGGCAGTTTTTATCACACAGTGACCCAGGTCTAGGTCCCGTCCCCAGTTTTCATAACCTGGTTGGAGTTTTCCCAGCAAGTAGCTAGAATCATCTTTATCTCCAGCTATGAGCACATTCGGTCGTCGGCCCTATCGATATCCGAACGCCACCACATTTTCTCCTCCAAGATTTTAACGTTTTCAATATAAATTTTAAACAGTAGAGGAGCAAGAGAACAACCATGTCTTAAACTTTTGGTTGTTGGAAATCTTTTGGAAATGTTTTGTGTTGCTTATCCCATTTTGGTGCACTGCTCTCTACCCTTTTTTGAATTAGATTTTTCTGCCGTTTGTAAAGAATCTTGGAACTTGTCTTCTATTCGGTTTTTCAGAACCCGACAAGCGGTAATACCTCTACAGTTTTTGCAATCCACTCTGCTCCCTTTTCTGGTGATATCAGTCCTTCAACCGAGTCCAATGACGGCTTCTTGCAAAATTTTAGTGAAAATTTCGGAAAGAATCTTCATGAGTATCGAAGGAGCGGCTGTTAATAGCTCGATGTTTATATTTTCATATGTCTTAGAACCCTCTGGTGTAATTTCCGGACCCACTCTTAAGTTTCAGTTTCGCTAATTTGAAATTGTTGTCTATCTTAAGTCAACAGGTATTTGTAGTAGTCTGCAATTGTTGAATATCTATGGGGCTGAAACCGGTCCGTATCTCATGTACACAGCTTTCTTTTCTTGAACAATGTCTTCCAAGGTGTTGTTCAATCATCGTGTAGGCTGCTCTTTTTACCCCAACGCCTCGTACGCTGCATGCTCTCACTTCTTCGTACATGCTATTTGCTGAGCTGTCGTCTTGGAGGCTATCGAGGTTATATTTTCCTTGAACCTGCTCTACTTTTTTGCGATTTTGCTCTTGTTCTCTTGCGGTTCTATAGAGAAAGCATCTTTTTTCAGTCAGGCCAGTAATGAAAGGGCCAGAATGTGCAATCTGGCCCTTTCATTGCTCTGACGCTGATAATATTGTGCTTAGAACGTTGGTTTACCATTATGTAGTCGACAATCGACTTCAGATTTCGTGTAGGTTGGACCCATGTAAAAGGATGTGTTTAGAAAAACCATTGATTATTTTCCATCCCGTCTGGTGACACATTTCTATAAGTGTTCCACCATTTTCGTTAACTGTGTCATTTATAGGACGTCCAGTTCTACCATTTAATTCTCCCAGTATAGTTACTTCTTTCACCAATTAGCTCTACTAGACTCGTTAACTCCTTAAAAAAGGCAGGGGCCCTCACTGGGTGCTATCACAAGGGCCAGGTGAACCCAGATTTTTTACCGAGGTCGGTTTTCCATACAAATTCAATAGGATTTAGGATTGTTTTTAGTAGTACTGTTTTTCTGCTATATCTTTCGCTGCGTATTTCATAAAACGATGTTTGTATAAATTCGTTATATGTAATAGTTTTTTACTTTACTTTATCAAAGTATCTTCCAATTTAACATTTTTGTTTGTTAACCAGTCGCAGCATTTTTGTTAATATATAAGCACGTCTTATCAGGATGTGCTATTCCCAGGAAATATCTAGATTTTTAAAATGGTCAATAAAAGTTTTTTAGCTATCAACGGAATACTGTTATCCTGATCAAGCTCGATTAAAGTCTCATATAGGGTAGGTATTTCTTTTTTTTTTTTCAATAAATTACGCTTTTGGCATCTCCATTAATGATTTTAACTTGTCTGCCTGGAGTTAATAATTCAATAATTCAAAAATTGAACGAAATTGAATGAAATTTCTAATTTTATTATTGTATACTTTTTGATACCCGTTATTTAATTCTACCAACTACACTCACCCTTCTTTAGTTCAGATCCGTAGAAATGGAGACACGCCAATCCGGGAAGTGTTAGATCATCTTGGCGGTTGGCCCGTGACCAAACCGGACTGGCGTCCACCGGACTTTTCCATCGAAGTCTTATTGGGACGCGTACGTGGCATTTATAACGAAGGTTTCTTAATCGAACAGTGGATCGGACCGGACGACAAGAATAGCTCCGTTAACATCATCCAGGTGCGCACAAAGTAAGAAGTAGGTAGGAAATAAACTCGATTTTTCAATGGAAAATGTGTGATCATCATTCGATGTTCAATACGTAGATAGTTGTAATGATGAATCGTCTTTCAGATGGATCAAATGTCGCTTGCGTTGCCTAGTCGTGATTATTACTTAAAGTCAAGTAGCGAGGGTGATATGAAAGCGTATCACACTTACATGTCAAACATAGCCGTTTTATTGGGTGCCAATAAAACCACCGTCAGCGACGAGCTGCAGAGGATTATAGATTTCGAAAGGAAACTGGCAAATGTAAGTATTAGGAGCAAACATTGTCAGGAGAGGCAGGCTACTCGGTCCCCGTCCATTTTGCCGCAAGAACTTTTATAATTCTAACTTTATTATTATAACTTTGTGTAATGTATCTTGTTTGTTATTATTTAGTATTTTTGTAGATGTGAGTATGGAAAATGAGAATTGAGGTTAGTCGCTATATTACTTTTACATTTAATTGGTGTTGACTAATGACTGCATTAAAAAATGATGCTACCTGTCGTAAATGTATACACTCAGTGGTATAGGTTTAAAATGATTATTTGAAATAATAATAAGTCCTAAATCTTAGATTAAACTTTAGAAAATAATCATATTGAGCTGAATTTGGCTTAGTAAAATGTCTTTTATTAGTGCGATACGTGGAATTAAAGTTGAGTTCTCGAAATTGTTATTTCTTTATGAATCAAGCAGTTCTTGAAATATCCAAGTTAAAATTGGATTCGGAGGTTTTTTGAGTCGGCGAATATGTTTACATTCTATTTTTCACACAATATGTATAGGACGTTAGCTAAAAGCTATTTATGTCATAAATTTTTGTTAGTACTCCTGCGTTACTTATTTTTGAGTATTGATGGAGTGATAATTTCTAAGTAAAAAGGTACACTGCATTTACTTCGTTAGATTAGTGAGTTTAGTATATATTTTGGTGATTGTCAATTTTTTATTAATCTCCTTGTTTACGTGTCTCTAAATTTGATAAGAATTTTTAAGAAGAATACTAGCTTTTTAATGAAGCGTCAGTTACGGTAATAAAACAAAACTTTGCCAAAATTACAAGTTCAAAAAGCCCCTTATACCAGATTATTGTATAATTTTTGATTAATTTTAACTGCATATACATTCACTTTAACTGTATACTATGGAACAAGCAATTTTGGTCGCGAGTTTGACTGAGGAAGTCAACCTGTTGCGATATATAATTTTTATTATATTATTAAAGTCAATACGACAATGGCTCGCATTCTACTGTGTACATGCTTATATTTTCAAAGTTTAAGGGACACCCAGCTACAGTTAAAGACCTGAGTCGCGGTTGGGATTGTTTGGTTGTTTAGAGATTTCTAGCGATTCTCGGATTTTTCTTTAGTAAAAGAATTGATTACAATGTGATGTACGGTTTTTATGTCGTAGTCTTTTATGTTCATTTGGCGTAGTTGATACTTTTTGTTCAGCGTCTCTAATGTATTTTTTGCCGCATATGCTCAAACAGAATTTTGTTCTTTGTCTATTGAAGACGTTGAGAGACTTTTGGACAAGTGGTAAATCTGGTTTTAACACTATATATCTTAAAAACATTTGAAATTTCGTCACTAATGTTTTGAATGTAAGGAAGGACCCCAGCGGACTCATTTTCTTTCGAGGTTCTGGTGAAGTGTATATTGTAATATATTTAATATGAAAATTATTTTAGAAAAGAGTAGATGTTATGGGTTTTAATTCTAGATCCAGTGATTGGGGTTGCGATAGTTTTATGGCTCTGTAAAATGCATAAAAGTATCGACGCCGCCAATATATGACAATACAGTTTTTCAACATAATCGCCATTTAACTAAATACATTTTTCTCGACGTTAAACTATTTTTTTTAAACCGTCCGCAAAGAATATTATTAAGGTCTCCACAAATGACACGTTTTACTTTCAAATACCACGGAACGATTATTTCAAATTTGGAAACAGATGGTAATCACTGGGTCTAAGATACTAAGAATAAGGTGGATGCGATCGCAACTCCCATTGTAAATCGTTTTCGGTCCGATGGGTGTGTTGCACGATCATGTTGCAATAACAGAAGCTTACGTAGCTTTCCAGACCGTTTTTGTGAGCATCACCTTTCCAACAAACGGAACTATACGCTTTAAGCGGTGGTTCTTCTTCAGGTTTGCTATGGAATGCTATGTAAAACGCATCTATATCAGTTGAACACCTAAATATGAACAATATTGCACCAAGTAGCCGCATAAACATGTCAAGACTTGTGTGGGTAGTCAATAACTTTGGTTATAAGTTTGGGGTAATTTAATTATAGCATCACCTTGGTACCTTTGGGCCAACTACACTGCACTAAATACTATTCCCCGATTAATAAAATTAAAACATTAAATAATTTCAAGGCGTCCTTGCCTGAACAAGACCGTCATGACACCAGCGTCATCTACCGCAAGCTCAAATTAAAGGAATTGCAAACGATCGTTCCCCAAATCAATTGGCTGGAGTACTTCCGATCTTTTCTGGACGTCGATATCGACGACGACGAGCCCGTGGTCGCCTACGGGTTGGCTTATTTCGTGGAAATGGGCAAAATCCTTGCCCAAACGGAGAGAAGGTGAAATTTCATATTCTTAAATCTACTCCGCCACCCAAAAACCGTGTTTTTTTTAGAATCGTCCACGATTACGTACTCTGGCGCCTAGTGATGTCGCTATCGGCACATATGATTGGCGAGTATCAGCGGGAGAGGGTGGAGTTTCGAAAAATCCTCCAAGGAGTACTCAGCGAAAGGCACAGGTGGTCCCAATGCGTCGAGTGGACGAACAAAAAGTTGGGGATGGCCGTAGGAGCGTTGTTCATCCGTGATAATTTCAATCACGACAGCAAAGTGAGTGAACCACCATGGCGAGCATACAGGCTGTTTCATTAAGAGTGGCAATCGGTCATGTTTTCTGGACACAGAGACAAGTGGTAGCAATTGATAAGGATGACTCATAAAGTTAAGAAATGTATGAAAAAAGTTTTATTTATTGGCGTACCAACCTTAGTCCGAACTGGAGAGGTTTCTTAATGTGTAACTATTCAAATCATCTTCTGGATTTAACTGCGTCGGTTGTTGAAAAATCGAAGTGAAATTGCATCAATTATCCTGTTGGCTTCTTCAAAGCTTAACTGAAATTGGTTTGCATTCTACTCTGTACCTGCTGCTTATATACGGAGCTAACGCAGGACCATGATTATTGATGGATTCCCATATTGGTCGCGGTAAAGGTTGTTTGTTTGTTTAGAGATTTCTATTGATTTTCGGTTTTTTTTGGTGGAAATTGATTACATACAAAAATTTTAGTTTGGCCGAATAAGATTAAATGTAAACTTTTGGTGTCTCAATAGGAAATTTATCTTTTACGGATCGAGGACGTTAAAAGATATTTAGACAAGTCGTAAATCTGGTTTTAACATTATATTTCTTAAGAACCTTTCATATGTGCTCAGTGGTATTGCAATAATCTCCCAGTCTTAGATATTGTCATTAATAGAAAATCAGTCTTAATATTGGGTCATGCAGTTTACGGAAAATTCTGCAACTGCTTTTCTCTCTAATAATTTCCACATTAGAAATTCCCTTCGTTGCCACTGTGGACCTTCCTTACATTCAACACATTTACCATTAGTTCAAAATCTCTCAACATCTTGGATTTGTCAGACATAATTCCTTTGGGGCAATAGGTAAAGAATTCATAAAGAAACAGGATGAAAAATATCAACTAGGTTAAAAGAACATCTTCCGCAATTCAGGTTCATGTCCCTCGTTTAGCTCCGCCTCCTCAAACTGTATATGAGTAGGTATGGAGTAGAAATCAGTTTTAGTTATGCTTAGTTATGACCCAGAAGGAATGCAGTAGATTTGTAAATAGTATTAACACGTCAAATACAGTATCCGCTAGAACTCTATCTCTACAAATGAAATAATTAGGTTAATAATTTAATTTAAAACTAACTTGTACCAATGGATACAATATTACTTTGTCGCATCAGCAGAATCATGCTAATTAGAAATTTTAGTCACTAGCTTTTTTTTAATTTGCTTTAGTGTAGTTTTGTTTGCGGAAGAAACGAGTGACTAAAAAGAAGTTTATCAATGCTATTATGCATTCAATTTTAAATTATGAAATTCAAATATGGGGTCAACCAACTGAGGGAAGATGCCCCTTAAAGAAGAATGAGAATGATATATTACCTAAATTATCAACAAATATGCAAATAAATCTATGTAAATTCTATGTAAAAATGTTAAATTATTAATAATTTACTTAAATTAAGTACAAAATAATCTCCGGGCACTTTTTATATTCACCAGTGCTCTTGCTGTATAGGACAATTGTACTAGACCATGAACATACCAGTTCAATCTTTCACCAGAAAATATAAAAAAAATTCTGACTGGAATTATTAATTATTCACACAGATTTTAACTTAAAAACCGCAAAAAAAAGGTATGCTACCTTCAGTAGACATATTGAATTTATAAATTAAACACGGGCACAGGTGGTTTTATAGCTTTTAGTAGACCAAAACCATTTATCTGTAAAAGAAATATATATATTTTAAATAAAGGAATTTTTGAATTGGATTAAATGGAAAAATGATTCCGGAAAACTATTGTCGCTTGGCAGGAAACGGCTTTGCAAATGATCCACACAATAAGGGAGGCGTTTAACGAGCTTCTAGCCGAAAATGATTGGATGGACGACGAAACCAGGGCCGTAGCCAAAGAAAAAGCAGATGCGATGAATGAAAGGATAGGTTATCCAAAACTTATCACCGACAGGGAAGAACTTACAAAGGAATATGCAGCGGTAAGTGGACCACCACTCGTCCTTTACTGCTTGAGATAAGGAAAACAACCCATATCTGGCGTGGTCAATTTTAAATTCTACAATTAAAAAATAAAAATAAATGCAAATAAGGAATTTTCAGTTATTTTTTTTAACCCAATTTGTTTTTTCTTATATTTAGATTTGTTGAAAATCGTCATCATTTATTGGATCTTCCTGAGGGCACCTAGATTTTTACTGTCAAACAAATTATAATGCATTTTGATTTTAATTTTTTTAAATATATCTCACACTATCCCTTTGTAACTTTTTAGACAAAGTTTTATGGAGACACGGCCATATTGAAATAATTTAACCTAAAATAATTTGCAAAATATTTATTATTTATAATTTATTTCATTGAAGAAATCTAAAACATTCATGTTCTGCAAATGAACTTAACAAAGGGCAGAAACGCCGGCAAGGATCTCAAAAGATTTTAATGTAATTTAAAAAAAATTAATCACAGAATTTCTTGTTTAGAAAAAAAAAATCCACAATCACAAGGTCCTTTTATTGTCAAATAACAGTCATTTCTATGACTTTACTTTACACTCACACGCAAAATTTTGTCGACTCAGCAACTCATTATTATAACATTACAAATTAACATTTGGTTTTATCAAGATATCCTCTGATGTCACATCATAAATGAATATCTCCACTTATTACAATTATATTATTCGGTGTTCAGTTTAGAATAATTTTTATAATAAAGCGTTTTTTATCTTCAATACCTTTGGAGATATTTCGCGTATAAATTAAAAAGTGAAATTAAATTAAGTATGTATATTTTCTGAACAAAAAACAAACGAAACAAACGTTGAGAGTAACAAATATAGAATAAAAACCATTACCAGTTATACCTATTATTTATTTACCAGTTTTAATAAAATAAACACATTCAACTGACATATTTTTAATGTATACTTCGAAGATATAATAAATTAGAACCCATACCACATACTAGCGGACAATAAACAATACAATAGAGAGAAATATAAAATAAGAACGCTTTTTTATGAAAACTATTCTACATCAAACACAGAATAATAAAAATGAGACTTTTAGGAAAAACGGGAAGGGTTATTCAATTACTAGATATGTCCTTTATTTGTATATCATCTCTACATTTCAAATTTATTTTTTTATTTGGCAGGGAAGGTCGTTTCGTTCGTTTGGGTACAGTCACTTGTATTCTTACCTATGCTAATTAACCAAAATCAACTGATCACGTTACCTCAACCCCGCAATCCCTGATCCCGCATCATCAAAACATCAATGCGCGCCATATCGAAGGTCAGTGTAGGACTACGCCGCTCTGCACTCATTTCAAAATTTATCAGGATTTCTGCTCTGGAACCAGTTTTGCTTATCTATTTTCCGGTTTTTTCGGTTCGGTCGAATTATTTTATGTGTCTAATTTTAACTGAAATATGGATATTTATAAACCAATTTAAATTGATTTAACTAATTTTGCACTATCCTTCTACAGCAAATCGATGAAATCTTAGAATAGTGCTCTAAGTCTGTCCGATTCACATTTAATATAAGAAATTTAACGACAATAAGGCTAAAAAACATTACAATTAATTTATTTAAAAATAGTTGGTGATACTAAAATTGCCTTATATTTTCAGCTAAACGTCACATCCAAAGATTTTATGAAAAACATTTTAAACATACTAAAATTTGATGCCTGGCAGAATTTAAAGAAGCTTCGACAACCGGTGGATAAAGACAAGTGGTCAACAGAACCAGCAGTTGTAAACGCGTTTTATAATCCCAATAAAAACGACATAGGTAAGAAATTGAATATTTAAATGAAGTAGGAAATAACGGGAAACCCCTTACCTTGAAAATTGATCAAATTCTAGTAATTTTGTTTTTGATAGGGCTCAATTCACATGGAATGTTAATAGACTGGTGTTATTTTTTAATAAGCATAATATATGACTAATCTTTCATAAGTCTCACATCTAACTCACTCCTCTGGACTATTTTGTGATGTTTGTCCATAAACTGCAATTAATTTCTAAAAGCTATAAAAACAATAATATAAATGATAGAAACCGATTAAAAAAAATTACCTGCATAAAAAAGTGAATATACAAAGTCTGAATAATTTAATTTATTAGATGAGAACATAATAAAAATAAAATTAATTAATATTATCGAATATATTTGATAAAAAAAACTGCGCCCCTTTTGCACAACTTTTCTGTCTTCTGATTTTTTCCGTACCTTGCTTAGCTTTAGAGAAGAAGAACATATTTATTACAGGTCCCTAAATGACAGCAAGTTATAATCGGTTTTTTACTAATATCTTTAATTACCGTTATCCACATTGCTTGCAGCCTTCGTTGACATTGTGAAACGAACAAATAATAAAAGACACTTCGTCGCAGTAAACGATAATATTCTCTTAAAAATCTTCACACTTGAACACTTCACTTAATAAGAAATCTCGAACATCCTCACAGTTTTACATTTTAGCCCAGCAATTAGCAATTGTAAACTATCAATTTTTTTTAGTATAACTGCTTATAAGTCATTAGAAAAAGAAACTTTAATTTTCTTGTTAACAGGTAGCTTTTTAGTATAGTAATACTTTAATGCTTGACAGGATTTTGTTTGCTTCTCAAGACATATTTCAGTAAAAACTTTTATCAATTGATATTTAGAAATATGCTTAATAAAAACGAGTTAAATTTTACTTCGAACAAAAATTACCATAGTAAGGTTTTTTCACCGTTCGAATTTTCTCATCTTCCTAGCAAAACCGGCACTGGTTATCATTAGCATGACTGCAGTGCATATGGTCCGATACGTATGGCATTTGACGATTCAGTGTCCAGTGTCCAGTGTAACCTAGTTATAGCAGCCTGTTTCCTCTACGACCCAGGCTGCTTCTGCTTCTTTCTGAGCAAAGGAAGTTGGCTTTTTCGTTACCTTCCATTTCACTATACCCTAGTGTCTACGTCAATATTAATACAGGAGAAAGGGCACACTCAGTTTGATTGTTAAGATATTAATATTATCTAATCCGTGGTTTGGTTTTGAAATTTGGAATTATGTTAAGGACTTCAATTTCTGAATCGCTTTCGAATCACAAATAAAAAAATGTATTTTCAGTTTTCCCGGCAGGGATATTGCAGCCCCTTTTTTACAGTCAGCATTTTCCGAAATCTCTTAATTACGGCGGAATCGGCGTCGTAATAGGGCACGAAATAACCCATGGCTTTGATGACAAAGGTGAAAAGTAAACGGGAAAAGTGAGAATTTGTATCCGAATGGTTTTTTTTTTCATTTGCAGGAAGACAATTCGACAAAGACGGCAACATGATGCAGTGGTGGAACAACGCCACCATCCGAGCGTTTCGGGAAAGGGCCCAGTGCATAATTGATCAATATTCCAGATACAAAATCGACGAAGTTGATCTCTACGTGAACGGCCGTATGACTCAAGGCGAAAATATCGCAGACAACGGTGGACTCAAACAATCGTTTCGGGTAAAATCTCCTTTTTTAGTGCTATAATCCATTTCAAAAAAGTCTAGAGTGATAAAACGACATTTAGTGGTGCAATTAAAATGCCTGGTGTTATTTACTAATTACGATTAAAACCTACTAGCTATTATCAAAGATTGGTATATAATAAAAATAAAGAAAACAAAGGAAATGTAGCAAAATAGATTATATTAAATTGCTGGGATGGTTAAACCAAATGAAAAGAATACCCTCAAAATATAATTATTTAAAGGTAAAGGTAAAAAATAAAATGTCGTACGAATAGGCGTAGAAATATAAGTCCCTCTTGTTAGCCTTAAAGTAAAATCCCCAGATGCCCAACTAAAAGAGAGCGCAGTTGCTGTTGTTGTGATGCGCATATAAAGACAAGGAATGAGTGAGGGAGGAATGTTGCCCAAATACGAACGGTAACCATGTAAGATGGAAGAAAATAATTAATAAAAGCAAATGCTATTTTTACCTGACCAAACTCTACGCATCCTTCGTGTTGTGATCTGATGCTTGCGAAAGTCTCTTGATTAATTACCGTTCATTATGCAAAAAGTAAAGTAAATGGTATTTGACTCGGGAGTTTATTTGGCCACAAGTGACTTAAAAAGTTTACCAATCGCGTACTATAATTTTTCTATGGCAGTTAGTTTTTGGGTACTTTTGTGCAAAACAACACGAATACATTCACTGACATGCCTGCAGAATTGACTGTCTTCAAAATTCAAGCCGTGCGATAATATCTCCGAAAACATACGATTGCTCCCAAACCCAAGCAGTGAGACGTGCAGTAATATCGAACTATTCAACCCATGTATAGTGGGTGGCCAAACAATAATCAATATCGAACTGAGGTGGTTTTACTTGATGATAATCCATTTATCGAAATAAATAAGAACTAAAAGTTCAGATTTTCATGAAATTAAATATTTTGACATGACAATTGTTTCGATAACACCTTGCTTTTATCAAATCATTTGATAAAGACACGGTGTTGTCGAAACAATTGTCATGTCAAAATATTTAATTTCGTGAAAATCTGAATTTTTAGTTCTTATTTATTTTGCAGTAATATCCCGCAAATGTCCGAAGTGTTTCAGGTCCGTGATAAACGAAACTCACGTGGTAAAATGACACTTTCTCGACGCTAGATCGGCGTATGATTAAGCATTTTAGAGAAAGGAGTATAAAAAAATATTAATAGAAGGGTATGGAAACGTACCAATAGCCGATATTTATTATTTTGTTAAAAAAATAATAAACAAATAATAAAATATATTACACATACATCTACATATACCCTTTTGTTTATTTCACATCATAGAGAAAAGCATTAGCATTTTATTTGGCATATCGGGATAAATAGTCATTAATGAAAACGCATGAAGCGAAATTTATTCCAAATATTCTTTTTTTTTGTGCGTTAAGTTCCTTTATTCATATTTTAGGTTAAGATTGGCATATTGAAATGGGGTTTTCACTTTTTAACCACAAAAAGTTTATTAAAATGCGTTAAATAATTTTGTGGATGTTGACATAAAGTACAGAAAATGATCGAATATCCAACACGTTCCTTGCAGAGATACAGCAAACAGCACTAAACAGACAAGAATCTAATTTTTGTCAGTTTTAAAATAGTACCTGACATTAGAAACCGAGTTTTAAAATTCATGATAACAATTACTCTCCTGGTTGAGATTTCAGAAATTTGAAAATAATTTTCAACATTTTCTCTAGGCCGATTTACGTAATAACTCCTTTTTCATTTCTAGCACCGTCTGTTTAAGTAATACTAGGACACCTGGTACATTGAGTAAAGTGGTCATTGTCTCATCCGACAAGATATTTCGTCTCCCTCCTATTAGCATATACGGTTTACTAAAACAAACTAAAATGAATATCAGATGATTAAGTGATCAGCAGTATCTAGAAAAAAATCCAAGGTTTTGGCAAACAAACAACCACAATCTTGCTAAAACAGCGCACCACGATTCTTGTTGTGAAGTTTTGCTACTACAAATCCTACGAAAAAGGATAAAAATGGCTAAATTGCCAAATGAAAATGTGGTGAAGGCGACTTGATTGGTCGGTTGTTAAGTTTATGTTTTATGAACCTTTGACCAACTCATTCTACCTGCATAAGCAAAAATAAAGTATTATTAGTGCCAGCGTTATCTTTTTTTTTGTGATGTGCGCTTTCTAGAAAATTAACGCAAGAGCGACATCTTACGATAAAATTCAATTTTATCATACTTAATTTTACACCGAAAACTATTAACGAACTATTTTTGAAAATAATTTCAACCTTGTGTGTCCCAGTTCCCAGTTGTCCCCCGGGCCAGCGACAAATTTCAATTTAAAGTTTAATAAATTCAATATTAGACCTTGTTTGTAGGTTTCTAAAATGACCATCAAATGGCCTAATTGCGCATCTATTAGAATAATGCTTCTAGAAAATTTTCTGATATTAAGTTAGCTCAGCAAAGAAAATTATCGGGAGAGTTGTTAAAAGGCAATATTTTCTGAAAAAAAAAGATATCAATTTTTTACCTGATTAGATAGTCAAGCCGGAGCAATTGCATTTCAATGCCTTTGTCCTAACCTAAAATATGGATAGTGTCACTTTCACTTTCACGTGAGTTTCGTTTCCCACGGACCCGAGGTACTTCGGACATTTCCGGGATATTACCGCACGAGTTTGGGAGCAATCGGATGTTTTCGGAGATATTACCGCACGGCTTGAATTTTGACGCTTGTCGATTCACGGTTATGTCAGTGAATGTATTCGTGTTGTTTTCCAAAACGTACCCAAAAACTAGAGGTCATAGAAAAAGTATAGTATGCAACACGTTAGGTTAACTTTTTAAGTTACTAGTTTATTAAACACTTGCTCCGCTGTGCCCCGCTCGTACCAATTGAATTCGCGACTCAAATGCCGTTTACCCTATTTGTTGGTATTACAAAACCCAATCGTAAATATTGCAGGCATATCGGAAATGGGTTGCGCGATATGGAGAGGAAGACGGATTGCCGGGGCTGAATTTGACTCACGATCAATTGTTTTTCCTCAACTACGCCCAGATATGGTGCGGATCTATGAGGCCCGAAGACGCTTTGACCAAAGTAAGATCGAGCGTTCACTCACCGGGGCCCATCAGAGTACTGGGACCATTATCAAACTCGCGTGATTTTGCCAAAGCCTATAAATGTACAACAGGATCGCCAATGAATCCCACTAATAAGTGTAGCGTGTGGTAAATATTGAGCGGTTTTAGGAAAATGTGTTTAATACTGAGTACTTTTCGTACATTTATGTGTGAGGGGCGAGTCGCGGTCGGTGACGGGTTACGGTGTTGGATCTAGAATATTCTCGATGATGCGACGTTGTCCCTTGTTCAGTATGTCCTGTTATGGGTGATTTTAAGGCTTACCTCCCTTATTAATAAAGCTAGCGTGTTGCAGCTTTCGAGACCCAAGATTCTTTTTTTTATGAAATGAAAGGTAGCAAAATGAGAAATGGCATAGCTATCTTGGAATTTTAGATACAGGGTGATTTTGAAGATATTGGTGTTTTTAGATTTCTTGTGCAGTTCGGTTATGCCTTAACTTACCGAAAAAGTGAAAACTGGTCTAGATAGGGTTTTTCATGGAGGATCCAATGGAGGAGTCAGTTTTCCTCTGAAACTTTTTGACTTGTTATACATAACTCGTTAGAGTTATTTCAAGTATAAAGTTGAGAAAATAACTTTTTTTTTAATTACATCATTTATTATGAAAAGTTAGTTTACCTGTCAAAATAAATTGCTCTGTGCATGCTAATTGATAATAATAAATAATTTATTATCATATACCCAATTTTCCATAGTTAGCCGAATAGCAGAAGGAAGAGCAGGCTGAAATAATAATGATGAAATATTATGACTTATGAGAACAGCTGTTTTCTATGGCCTACTCATAAAGTAATTTAAAATTAAAGATACAAATATGCTTTGTATTTTTAATATCTCTTACCTGTGATATATTTTTGAAAAGCTCATAACATGTCTAATGAAAATATTAAAGTACACAAAGGGTGTGTCTGATGCAATTTTTTGAAAAAACTTATCCAGGTTAGTTTTCATCTTTTCGATAGGTTAACGCATACCGGAAAGACAAAGTGTGTAAAAAATTACCCTGTATCTAAAAATCCAAGCTGACTAAAAAGTTATCCGCAACGCGCCAGATTTATGAATATAATAAATAATCAGAATAGAACATAAATCAGATCTCCTTGTCGCCGATTATAACGAACCTGAAATTTCAACCGTAGGTTACAAAGGTATATTTTTTCTTAAACACAATATTGGATTTTTACAGTTTTGAAAAACCCATTAGGTTTTGGTTTGCTTTTTTTCAATCGGTCAAATCTAAGAATAACATTTTGAAAGCTTGTGAATCCCACCAATGAATAAAAGCCAGGGTAAATCAATTCGCTTATCAGTTTTACAACCAACGAAATGTCATTAAAAATATTTCCATACAAATAACCTGTTATTAACGAGTTTACCCATATTTTTGTCTCATCCTGTAGATACTAAAGTAGTCTATGATGGTGGAGTTAAATACATTAAAAAAAGAGAGTTTTCTATAACAGAAAAACTACGATCCTTTTTTTATTTTCATATATATATATATATATATATATATATATATATATATATATATATATATATATATATATATTAACACATCTCGAGCTGAAATCTTGAATTTTAAATTACATTTGTACTCTTGTAATGAAGTCCAATTCTATGTTGGATGTGTGATATATATATACCAAAAGATATAAAACTGAACCACTGTGTTTTGTCATTTGCTAGAAAAATATTAGTCTAGAAAAACAATTTAGCCACAGATCTAGAAAACCAGGTACACTTCACCAGAACAATATCTTACACAGAAAGCTGAAACCTAACCTAATTATGTTAAATTTTTTTAGAATTTTTAATAGAAAATTTGTTTTGAACAAAAAAACACATAAATAATTAACTTCTTGAAACCTGCTAAATATTACACCGGCGCGTAGAAGAAAAAGTGTAAAATAAAAAGTGTCATATTCAGAAAATCAGTTTTTTTTTTTAAATGTGGCAACGGCGCATCGTTGTTGGAGTAAGTAAATGTTCAAATCTATGTTATCTCCCGTTTTTCGAAAAAAAACTTAACACGTCATCCACCGTGAATCTCGATAGATAAGAAAAACACTTTATTGGAGCTGCTGTTTTTTTAGGTTTTTCTTCGCTCCTTAGCAATATATTATCGTTTTCAGTCGAAAGTTTGTTGGGTACACGGTTATAGTGTGACCTTGGCAATACTGATCAATACAAAATGACATTTAAAAAAAAAACTGAAAAACACCTATCCATTTATTTTAATACAGTCACTCTATTATCCACAATTTTGGTAATCTAATATGTAAATAGTAAAATTTAATTTTGGAACAATACTCGCATCGCTCCGTAACTATTTTTCCATTTGGATGTTCTATTTGATGTATTACTGGATATTTCAACTAAAAGCTTCAAAACTTTTCCCTTGTACTAAATTTAATTATGGCGTTTTTAATTTATGACATTAAATGTTATTTTAACATTTTTAATCATTTTTATGCAATTTTGACCAACGAAGTCGGAACTTGCAGGGTTTCAGTCTAAACATTACCTCCCTATATTCTCAAAATTTTTAAGGTACCTTTTCTCTATTATTTAGCAGTTTGCATGGACCAAATTTTCAAAATTAAATGTAACGCCCTGTATATTATTATTTATACTGATTCCTGTGTCAGATTTTCTAAGAAGTATCTAGTAAGCACAATCGAAATTCGTCGAACTGTTATGGTAAAACTATGAATAGCAACAATTTGAAAATCTGGAATTAAACTAATATTGGTGGGAGTAATCCCACCGAAGAAATATTTTTAAGATGGCGGTACATCCGAACATATTGGAAATGGGTGTCAACTTTCTTATTTTAAATGGAAAACCCTATATATTCCTAAATTTCTGGAATCATAGGAAAATTCTAGACATACTTAAGACTATAATATCCTATACCTGAATTTCTCCGTGTTTGAAATATTTACAAAATGACATTTGCACACAGAAAATTGTGAATTCTTCCCATACCGAATTCTTTAAAATGTTACTCTATTAACTTACCCTGTGAGTCATTAATTGAACGTTAAGAGCAGACCAAGTAAAAAAAATTAAACATGTAGCAGGGTTTGATGGAAATTACAACTCGTCGCACTACACATTCGTTTTTAATCAGATTAATGTTAGAAACAACGTAGAACAATATATGATCATAACACAAAAGAAACGACAAAACTTCCATGATTCATGAATACGGAAGATAACCTATTCTGACAATTGAAAGTTGTCATTACTTATAGCGTCACAACTATCGTTGGTTCCTCGCCGTTACAGACGGCAATATCTTAAAAACTATAAGTTAGTGGAATAAATAACCTAATACCCTAAGCAGTCTTAGTTTTCAATTGTAAATAAGATTTTAAAAATCTGAGGTTTCCATTTAAAAAAAAATAATTTTTCCAGTTTTCTCAATTTTTAATTTCAATTGTTATTAATTTTAATTACAATCTAATTTTGTTTAACAGGCCGTTTTCAATAGAGTAAGGAACAAAATTAGAAAGAATTCCCTATCTAAAAAGTTTAAAAATGTGCAAAAGTCATTTTTGACATAAAACGTTAAATATTTGGTATAATTTAATTACTGCCACCAACATTAGTTTAATTCCAAATTTTGAAATTTTTTCTATTCATTTTATTCCATTGGGACACCTCGTATAGCTTAAAAGGACCACTGCAGCAGATAATTAATTTGTAATTTGCCAACATCTTAAAACTATAGCTTAATTATTTCAATCTACAATAAAAAACCAATTTCAATTACATATTAAAATAAGTATCATTTCTCAGCGTTCCGGCTTCGTTAAACACAATTAAATTAACGTTTTCTTTAACTGCATTCTCGCAACAAAAATTAAACTCAGCTTAGTTTTAGTGATGTACTTCCATAAATATTCGACACTGCAATATTATATTATCTTGGGACAAGTCGCTGTTGTGCTTTAGAATTAAACATTAAGCCAATATAACCCACATTTACCTTTAAATCAAATAATATTTTGTTTTAATACTTGTAATGATTTCCGCAGTGTATACTTCAAGTGTAAATGTAAAACGCCAAAGAAACAATAGAGCCAGTATACCATGTGGCACAATTTTCCAGTTCTAAAATTAAGTAGACTTACAGTTTGAAAAATCAATTTTCTCTGATTTAATTTCAATAGATATTTTTGATAAAAACGACAATTTTGTTATATCACTTTTTTGACCCTTACAAAATGATGAAAAGACGAAACTTCAGATGTCATTATTTTAATCGGAACATCTTGTAGATTACAAAAATGTACTATAACAATTATTGCAATTTATTTAAAAATATCTCTTGGTAGAAGATCAGAGAATAAAAAGTGAATTTGTGGCACCTGTTTTAACTAAGGCTATGAACAATGAACACTTTCATGTACAAAGTTCCTATTTCCATCTTGGCCATTTCTGCAAAATATTATCACAACATTAACAAAATTAACGGGACATTATCCGTTTTTTCGTTGTTGCGGTTGGCTCTGCTGTTATTGGATAGTGCGGATCAGTAGAGACAACTTATCGACGGAGTGTCTTTTTTCCTTTAGTTAATGTTCGATGGTCATATGTTAAATTTTAAACTATTTTGCTAAATGACTTCTACATACTGTCAAAATTTTAGGTGCTGCGGCCATCAATTTTATTATCTAGCAAAAATTGTAAAAAATCGGTTTCTGAATGTTACACAAAACATCGGAATTACCTAATTAATGTATTTTCACTTATTGACGTTGATCTTTCTTAATAAATGTTTCATAATATGCCATGACCTTATTTTGACCCCTTAAGATTAACAGTTCCGGTAATAATTGCAAAAAAACTGTTTTTTATTCTGTTTCACTAAGGTTCGGCCTGTCAACCAACGGAATCTTAATTTTTAAGGAATTATATCCATTTGTAATGGAGCCACTTTTGCTTTTCTTTGCAGATGTCAATAAGCATAATAAAGTATCACTTTAAGATGTCAGATCGGACGTTCCTGGTATTTTAGTCACGGTAGATTTTTTGTCCATGGTATTTTGACATTTCAACCAGATATGGTAGTGTTCCAGATTTAATTACACTAAAAACTGATAAACTAAAATGAAAATTTCTTCTATAAAGTATTAGCCATTAGACAACCAAAGAAATTTCATTTAGAATTTTTAAATAATTTTAAAAAAGATTAAAAAAAAAGTTATATTGTTCCTTGTGTCGGTATGGTGTAAGTAAAAAACACGTGTTTCCTATATTGCAGCAAATTATTAGTTCCCATGTAGCAGTCACATTTATATGTTTCTTATGTAGAGAACACTTTTATTAAAGGGTCTACAACTGCTCAATAATTTATTTAGTGACTTTAGTCACTAGTTTCATTTGGAAGAACCCAAGAGGATGATTGGCGACACGTCAGCAAATTTGCTTTATAAATAACCGATGCAGGAGGAATCTAGAAGTTTTGTAAAGATTATTATCTGTGGAACTTTCTTTGAAAACTTAAACCCCGTTTAACAGAACATGATATAAGACTGCACCCCCCTCACCGGGCAGAATGTTTAAAAAAAAACTGTTACTTTTTTTGTATATTGTACAATTAAAAACAGAGGCAGGCGTGGGATGAGTGGTTTTTGTTTTATTTTAGTTTTAAATCGTTCTTAAGAATTTTGTCTCATTCCTAGAAATCTGTCGTAAAATAGTAAAATATCTACTTGCATAGACTACACAGGTCTACAATGATTTTGATGTTTGAAAGCTGTTTGCTTATTTGCATATTTTCGGGGGCACTTTCTCCAATAAACGCCATAGTTTTGCCCTATCACGCTTTTTTTTATAGCGCTCTATATCTTAAAAATGCTATTTTATTCGTATACATATCTATGACATGAATATGTTCATTCCATGTTAGGCATGATTTTTAAATGAATTAATTTTTATGAAATTAAATGTGACTTGGCAACACTGGATGATATTAGATTTGTCTACAAAGCAACAGAGCGCAGAATCGTTACTACAGCGTTGTAACCTGCTTATGCGCAGTTTGGTTGTACCGGTCGTTATGGTACTGCGTTCGAAGACGTCTTCGTTGTTGCGTATTTCTAGTGTTCTAAAACGTATAAATATGGAAGGAAGACACTGTGTGAACAATCCAAATGACTTTTATTAATCTGTGGTAGTTATATCGTAGCAAAGAAAAAGCAACCTATAACTTCTTTTGTGAAAAATGCATGCCACGCTTATTTTGGTGTAAAAATTGGCTTTCAAGACAAGTCCTGGGACCCTCATACTATTTGTTTCGTTTGCGTTGAAGCATAAAATAACTGGCAAAAAGTTAAGAAGTTAAGCTTTGGTGTTCCTATGGTATGGCGAGCGCCCAGGAATCACAATGCTGATTGTTATGTTTGATCATGTAATGTTATATCGTCCGAATCTAATTCCGACCCAGATGTCTCAGACTTCACACCAAATTTCAGAAACCCGAAATGTTTAACCAGGGCGAATTAAATGATTCAATGGGAGAGTTGCATCTCCTAAAGGATGCATCCGAATTGTTAGCGTCCAGACAAGTATTTACTGGTATCTGGCGTCACATCAAACTTTTACCGGGATATTTTACTCAGGAAGGTCAGCTGATGTATTGTAACAATATTCCTGACTTAGTTTCAAAAATAGTAAATGTGACGTATATAAAACAAGAAGAAGGCCTGTTTATTAACTCAAGTAACCATAGTTTAAAAGGCGTTTTATTGCTCAATGGTAACGAATTGGTCCCGGTTCCCATTGCACATTCGGTACATTTACAAGAAACATATGCCAATAAAAAGACGAAGATTTTACTCAAAAACGTCTTTTTTTTAATATTTGTAAAAAAATCTTACCTAAATTATATAAAATCAGTTTTCAAAATAAAACATCTGTCAAAAAGGTTAATTTTGTAGACCTGCATTGTTATTAAGTATAAGGGTGCTTTTACACAGGCTTTCTAAGACTTCATTTTAACAGTTTTTATAATTGCTAGACGTGTCCTTTATCTCAACGGAATGTTTCTACATAATTTTTTTATGTTGACACTTTTTTTTAGGAACTTAACCTACTTTCGTATTCTGATATTCCTTATGACATATGAACGAACTATTTTGGTTTGGTTCGCATGAAAACGCAACCATTCCTTATTTTACTGTTCAACTAGATTAACTGGGAACTGCCAAATGACCAATAATTAAAACACATGCACATTTAAAATTTTATTTTACCGAATTAAACTGTACAAGAAGCGCACACACAACTGTAAGCTTAACACGTTCATCTTTTATGTGTGCATTGAACTGTATTTAATACGTGATAAAGAACAAAATAATTTGCGATATTCAATACGCATAGAAAATTAAAATAACCATTAATCTATTAAAATATTTAACTACGACTAAGTTTTTTTTATTCCCATTAAATTTTCTCCCGACGAAGAACGACCTAAACTTACTTCAAATTAGATAAGCTCTTGTTTAAAATTAGCAGTCTTGCGTAAATAAAAAAATAAATTGAGACGTTCGACGTGAGCATAGATGATATTCTTTCAACCCGAACATAAGGAAAATCAAACTAAACGAAACTAAAACTTACAAATTGAACGAAAATTAAATATGCTTTCCTTATGCAGAGGTCGCCAATGTCAAATCCTGTAGCGTTGCCTAACCTAAAAATGGAACACGGAACTCAAATTTCTCACATAACTACGATGTTACAGATCTTGTTGAAAGATACTCGGAGAATTCTGAAAACAGAATCATAATAATAATATGTAATATACAAATGATTAAGAAAAATAATAAAAAAAATAACCTCCAGTGTATTGACATTGATTTTTTTTGTTGGCTACTGGCCTTTCCTTAACGGTTTTACATCAATAAGAATCACATTTATTTAATTTTTCGAATAATGTACTACAGTTACTAAATTAAATTAATGGTATCCTGGTAATTGTAGGCGACGTTTGCTTTTCTTTAACTGTAGGTTAGGCTCTGAGGAATTCCGTTCACAGTCTTCGATTTCAGCACGTCGTTTTCGTACGTCATTACGGTCTCCTTCCCATTTTCAAACACTCTGTAACAAATCGACATTCATATATAATTCAATAAAAAATGCATCTCAGAAGCGTTTGGCGTTAATTTCTTCATAGGACGGTTCTACTATAGTGGTATGTGTGGTTGTTTTAAAAACTAATAAATACAGGGTGATCCACAAGTAACATTCTTATAAATCATGCCCGGTAATTAAATTATTAATACAAAAGTGAGTTAAATGTGTTTCATTTTTAAGAATTGAATACATTTCATCAAAAGCATTTTGACATTTGATAAAAAATAGTCGGATGGACAAAAACCTACAAGAAATAGTGCTAAACGAATAATAGATTTTTTTTTTAATTAGGGCCTTTGGAGTTGGGCAATTAATAAAATCGTTTTGTAAAAAAAATCTATCCTTTTCTGAAAATAAAAATAAATTATTTTTTAATTTATTTCATTACTATTAATATTTTCTTCATTACTTAGTTTTTTAGAAAAATGTTGCAAAGACATGAATCATTTTTTTGTCTTGAGATAACAATAATAATAAAAAATAACTAAACTAGGTGATAAAATATTCCAAACCGACAGCAAGTCAAATTATAGTCCTCGTTTTTTTTTTCACCATATTTCGCCGTCATAGCATTTTTACAGTGGGAAAACGTTTTATTGCCAACTTTTCGAAATTTGCAACTTATTCAAATAGGAAACCTTACACAAAGCCATATTTCAGTAAACATAAGAAATTTTTTAGTTGTCGGCAAAACTGCAATTTAAAAGTATGAGCGAAAAAAAATTTTCTTTTTAATGTTCTACAGGTTCAAAGATAAGATAAAACAAGTACATATATTGAATGTGGTTCCCATCAACATGAAAATTTGGGAATCCCAACATTTTCAAAAATTCGACGAAGATAAAATGTAAAGCACTTAAAAAATATATCAGCTTAGAAATCTACAATGTCATGTGGAAAACGTTTCCTTCTGTAACAGGAAAGAAACACTAGGCCAAGTACGATAGTTAGCCAACATTATTAAACATTAGTATTTTTCGTTATTGTTTAAACTCAAAATTAAACTAATTAACATAAACTGAAATAAAAAAATTGCACACACATTTTTTTAACATATCAAAAGAAATCTTTTTTTTTTCGAATACTATCTACCGAAAATAGAAAAAAAAGTTGATTGGAGATGGGGGAACAGTTTTTTGATTTATTAACCGCGTAATTCTAGACATATATCACCGAATTCACACTTGCAGAATCAGCAGAATAAGCAATAGATGCAATATCCAAACCGCGGATTGTAGCACGCAAAAATAGTCAAAATACATCACATATCACAAAATAGTTCACAGAAGGATAAACGATTGAAATGAATTGACCTTTAGCTAAGACAAATAAAGAAATTCCTAATTGTATCTTTATAAATAAAATTAGTCTCACAAAATTGATTACAGGGGCCATTATATGTGAAAAATCTCGGTGATATTGAAAATTGGCATTTTCATTGTTTGAAGGAGGTGTTGTGTACGAACAATCATAAAAAATACAAAAAGCAAAACAAAATAAACTTGAATGATAGAAATCGGCCCATAGTGAACTTTTGACTTCAATTTCATTTTTTATTTTAGAAACTACTGATCAGATAAAAAAAACGCTGTTTAAAAGACAATTTAATGTGCTTTAGTACAGTAGTACGAGTGTAAATCGATTAAAATTTATTTCTGCTTTTTTAGGTTTAGCATAGTAAAATAAAAAAAACAAATAGTCAACACTTATTTTTTAATAATGGGTATGATCCCCTCTTGCCCTAATAACATCTCTTACTGGATTAGGCATAGATCTAATCAAGTTTGTTATTGTTTCTTGTGGAATGTTAAGCTACTCTTCCTCTACTGCAACAATATACTCTGAGATCGAGGTTAGGATATAAAGTCTAGCTCAAATTCGTTTTAGCTCATTTCATAAATGTTTGATCGGATTGAGGTCGGGACTGCATGCTGGTCAGTTCATAATTCGAAAACCGACTTCTGTAATTCTATATTCATATGGTACCACGTGATCTAATAAAATATGCTCGATGAACCTAGCACTTGTTAAACCTCCTGCCCCTTGACCACGGCCGTCCCTACGGATGAAAACAGGGTAGGTTCGTGCGTTCATAGAAATTGCACCCCATATCAAGAAGGAACTAACTCCATCAGGGCTCCCCGCTCTTAATTGCAGTATTCTGCATATCGCTCTCCTGGTCTTCAGTACTCTTTTGTTCATCAGTCACTACCAAAAAGGCATATTCTGGTCTCAACTAAGAACAGAACAGACCCCCATTGTTCCAATGTCTAATTGAGATGATCCCGTGCATGTCGATAAGCTGGAGTAGGTTTTGGAGCAATTGCAGTTGTTTTTGTGGTAAGGTTATTTTGGTTCAGTCTTCTTCTCACTGTCCACTGACTAATAGCCACTCTTCGAATTTGTTGTTGCACTGGAACCGCAGTAAGGTGACGATTTCTTATTATTGTTGGCACAATAAAGCGGTCACGACGAGCCTGTTCTAGGCCACCTAGCAAAGGATCGAGTATTCTCATACCGTTGGCATACTCTTCCAACTGCTGCGCGTGTCATATCCAGTTGTCGAGCAACAGCTAGCTCCCTGGCGAAGTCCACTTTCAATTGGGCGGCTTTTTGCGGTCTAGTATGTATCAAGCTAATACAATTAAACGCTATCCAAATGGATAAAAACGAATCATGTGAAAATTCCTGTTGCAAAGCGATTAATTTAAATCTATAACAAGTTTGTTACCATCACTATAACTACTGCATGAACACGTTTTATTTCTTTAACCGTAGCTACGCATACAAAAGATCAGCCCTCTTGACAAATTTAAAGTCATACTAAAGCATATTAAATTGTCTTCCAAATAGAATGTTTATTTTTTGGTTTAGATGAACAGTTTCTCGAAAGAAAAACTAAAGTCAAAAATTTACAGTGGGCCGACTTCTATGCACGTAAGTTTAGTTCTTGGTGCTACGAAACTACCAAAAAAAAAACACTGAAACTCACTTCTTGGTGGTGACTTTTTGGCCGTTGACGAATCTCGTGGAGGTCGAGGTGCGACGCACGTTGGCTCCACTTGGCGAACCGGCGCCATTTGTAAACGTGCTGTTGATGGTACTGAAAGAACTGAAACCGCCGTGACTGCCGGCTCCAAAGAAGTCGTCCATGAAGCCGCCGCCCAACAAGCTGAACGGCGAGAATAGCCCGTGACTGCTCAACTGGTTTTGGGGATGAGAATGGCGGTTCGCGCGGTGGTGATGGTGTCGCGAACGGTCCGCGCTGCGGTGCGGGTGCAAGTCTGCAAATATTACAAACGATATCAAGTGTTTTTCGATATATAGTCCGGTTTCAAATGTCAAAAATTCCGTCAGAGTTGGGGATTTTAGTGGACACCTCAGGGACATCGGTAGAAAAGTTATTCAAGATCAAAAGTAAAACATTTGCGCTTCTCTTATATTCCTCGATAACGATAAGTTTAAAAAGACAAAAGCTCAGACATAAATTGTAGATTATGAAATTATCTATAAAAATGGCCTTTAAACGTTCCATTGTAGGAATCGCGTAAGATATGGCGAGTCAGAAAGTTGAGGGAGTTATATTCTATACTAAACCGCAACGTTGACTAGAAATTGTTATTCTAGAGTTCTCCAACGATATGCCGTTCTTACAGCCCTTTATGGTTTGGTTTTGGAATGAGTTTAAGACTCGCGCATAGTTTTTATTGAAACTACATTGTGAAATCATATTAACAAGAGAAAAGAAAGTAGAGTTCTCCAAACCATATACCGTTTTTACAACCTTTTATGGTTTTGACTTCGGAATGCGTTTAAGTTGTAAAGCCGAAGGGACCATTATTTTCAGCACGTGTACCATAAGCCAGGGCCGTATTTAAGATATTAGCCGACGAGAACTATGCCGTGCGGACTGTTGTATTTTAAGAGTAGGGAAATTTTCTTTGATTATAGTTTTATATTAATTCATATTAGTGTGCTTTTTATAAATCTTCCTAAAACAGTCCCTACTTGAGGGAGTTCGATTTCAAGTTGAATTTGCTCATTGGATATGTTGATCTCCTATATTAAATCATATTAAACTGATTTCTAATTTAAGGGTCTAAGTTTGCTGTTGGTTGATTTGTGTAAGTTGGTGAAGTCGGAGTATGCTGTCAGTTTTATGAAACAGTATTTTCTTAGCCGGCGAAGCTTTGGAGTTATTTATCTTCCTGTGTTTGTAATTAGTAATTACCAACTTATTGTTATTCAATTGTTTTTCAAGACTCAGTGTGCCACTTTTATTGAGGTTTCTTAGCAAATACTAACATTACTCAATTTTGTTTGTCACTTGCGATGTCCAGTGACGAAGAAGTTGAGATTGTGGTAAAATGATGTAATAATAAATTCAAACGGATCATTTGCACATCTCTCTTTTAGGAATATACCGACAAAGTATGTGCTAGATGGCTTGGCAAAACATTATGGACAGAGTTTTATGATGACTGTATTTTTAACGCGATTGAACTTATTTGGGGAATTCCAAAAAAGTATTATAAACCACATGTTGGCAGAGATGCTCAAGTACTCAAGATGCTTGTTCAAGAAGCACTGCATTACACAAACAGAAGGAATAATTGACGAGTGTAACCCAACTGCAACGAGATTATCACAATTGTTGATTGCATGTGGAAATTCCTGCTGATTCTAGTGTATTCATTAGATGACCAATACAAAGCTCTATATTGGCAGATATCCGCTTTAGGAACAGTTGATGACATTCAAAATTGCATATATCATATTTTTGCAACTTCACACTTTTGTCGACAAATATGGAAAGGAGAATTATCTCCAGCTCGTAAGCAAAATATGACTCCAAATCTTGTGCTTCTTCTTTTCAGTAATTGGGTGGTATCAACACAATCACACAATCGTATTTAACCTTCATAGCAGAGGACGCATCTGACAGGGAAGTAAAAAGCGATGCAACTGCGTGACCACTAACACTTGCGCATAAGTATTTTATTTTAGTGGGATCCGTAGAGAAAGAACTGCTCTTTAATTTCAAGAGTGTTAATTTTTTTGCTTACACTAATAATTCTCGAGATAATCGCGGCAAAAAACGGCGCTGGACAAATTTTTGTTTTCCCGCTGAGAATCATGTTAATTCCGAGGTCGTTCACTAGCGTTTGGTGGAAGATACACAAAGACATCATATAAAATTTTTATGGAGAATATAAATATAAGTCCCGTAACATTTTCTCATCGAATTTGCGGTTTAAGAGCAAAATGCCTAAAAACGTAGTGAATTCTTCTCTATCTATGTTTGGGTTCCTACTGGGAATTTAGAACCATCTCTTCTGAAACTTAAAAATTTCGATTTAAAAACTAAAACACACGCGCACCACGCGTACCCCCACCCACACCCCCACCCCCACCCACACCCACACCCACACCCACACCCCCACCCCCACCCCCAGAAGATTATTTTAGAAGAAAATCCAAAAAATGCGAAAAATTTACTCTTGACCCTAAATAACTTCCTCGGCAGACATGGGATTATTTAACCTAATTATTTAATTTGAACAAATTTTCAAGCATAATTTGTAAACTCGACAGCTCAGATTCGGTTCAGTCGCCGAGGGTTAATGACGATGAAAGTAGAATCGGCCAAAGTGTGAATTTGAAATGTGTGCGGAAAACATTACTTTTTCGTGCCCATTTTCGTCTGCAAAATTATTATTTTAAGCATTAGTGCCAATTGGAACATTTTATCAACAAACTTAGCGTAGATACATGAGACTACCTAAAATACTGGTAAAGAAATAACACTATTAGGAAAAAAAACAGTAGATTTTACCAGTATTTTCAACAACTTAACTAATGAAAATAACTTATAACAATTTCAATGGAGTGTAACAAAAGGTAAAGTTTAAAAAAAATTAATGGTCCTTAATTGGGAGCTTGTAAAATTGGGAAACAACTTTAACCACCAAAGTAGCTGGACATTTTTTTAATATCATAGGCAGCTAAGAAGACCCTTTACAAAAGAATCGGCAAACTGGAAATAAAATTCATAAAAAAAACATTCTAAAGGATTTTTTGATTGATTTTTAATTTCGTTAATTTTGAGTTTCGGAAAAAACGCCGCATGAACCCGCATACCGCATGTTCAAGAATATTTGGAATCTCCTATTTGAAATGATAATCTTAGTTTTTTTAGAAAAGAAATTCATAATATACCTTTGGTCCTTGAATCTTTGTAATCTATATTTGAAACATGTATTTTATTATTTCGAATTATGTAAAATTTTATATTTACACATGAATTTGGCACTTTGAATTTATATTCGACAGATTTCAGAGGAAAACGACCCAAGTGTACCCTGGAAATGTTAAACATATAACTTAGAAATATCAAACTCAGCATTTGGTAACAGGCACGGAATAGCACATTGAGCTGAACTGATCTACAAAGTTTATAAACTCATTCGTTACCGTTCAAGATATCAAATACGTCGTTGCCCCCGAAAAACTCCCTGAAAACATCTTCCGGATCGCGGAAACTGAAAAAGCTGAAACCGCCAAAATCGAATTCGTCGTCTAGCCGCGTCCTGCCTCTGGCGCCACCATTGATCAAGCCGTCTTTTCCGTACTGGTCATAGACTCTCCTCTTCTTATCTGAAATAATGCAAGGAATGCTATTAGACACTTTGCAAATCCCTCTACTGAAGTTTTATGCAGCATATTTGGGTTATGTCAACTACAATTCAATGGAGCAATATAAGAATCAAACGAAAAGGTCTCATCATTACCACAATGCATTACTTACCAAAACCTGTAATATACAGGGTGACCCTTTTTCAATGAGGTTATATGCGTAACTTAAACAATTAAGGATATATGGTCGATTAAATGGGATTTGTGAATTTAGATGTATAATGCTCTAAAGCTGCTAAGAAATATTTAAAAAAAGTCAAATTGGATTACAGTATTGCCTTAATAGCATATTTATTTCAAATTTTCCAAAAAAAAAAAACGTTATACAAAATTTTAGGATTCAAAATGAGATTATTCTGTATTTGTTTGTTTTGTCTATAATTTTATGTTATTGAAGTTTTCAAAAGAGCATCCTGTATTTTTGTGCATTTTTAGATTTTAAGATAACAAAAAAAAAAAAGCTAATTCTATAATTAGTACTTTATACCTACTGTTACTTTAACTCGAGAAGGAAAAAACAATTGAAAATAAGAATTTTCTCAATTTTGAGTAAAAATCTTTCGAAATGGTTCGAGAATAGAGAAATGTCGGTCTACTATTTTTAATTTTTTAGGGACTATTAAAATGATAGTATCTATTTATGTGGGTATTTTGTAATGCATAGCTACATTACCTTCTATTTAAATTTTCTTTTACAAGGAATCCGTATCAAATTAGCTAATTAAGGCCTTCTTATAGGAAAAAATGTTAAGCATTTTATTTAGGACCTGCAAATATCATATTTGAGATAAAATTCAAGATTTGTCTAAAAACGGTTAGACCTTAGGATAGACCGGTAGGATAAGATAATATAAACAAAATATATCTATAATTTCCGAAGGAATAAATGCAATGATGTACGGGGTGTTATTTAAAATAAGATAAGTGGTATTTGCCTCAGTTGAACGGAGCACCACCTTGAATATATGAAAAACTAACAAATCTAGATAAAACTATGCAATATTTTTTCTCTTTTACTTTTTTTTCTATCGTTCGTAGTTTGAGTTAATCGGGTAAGGAAATTTATTTCGGACACTCTGAACATTAATGGTTCGTAAAATGTCCTAAAAATGGGTGGTAAACTATTTTTTACAATAGGACCAATGTAAAATATTTCTTTAAAATCAACTTTTTGTAATCTTGCGCGTCTAACCTACAACATTAATTAAAATATAATTCTTACAAAAAATGGCTTTGCTATAACTTGCATTTTGAAAAGCACACGTTTTAGGACACACGTCCATTAAAAGTTTCTACTTAAAAGTAATCCATGAGTAACATAGTTCAACTTTTCGTAACCAGTTAAGAAAAGTTGTAGTTTGAAACTAACCAAAACCAACTCGTTCAGGTACTCAATGGTAATAAAATAATTGTCATAATTGACATAAAAAATGTTACTTTATGTGTAGATCTACTAGTAAAAGATATCCGTTATTTTCAAAATATAAAAAAGGTTGTTTAAGTGGACCTATTACAGCACTTCTCCGGTGAAAATAAACGTCTGTTTCAATAAAGCTTAATATGTCTAACATACGGATATGATTTTTCTTTTCTCGTTCCCTTTTACTTCCTTATTTATTTCGGATTATATTTTAAGTCATTAATATACAAAACTGCTCATTTATTAATAAAGAGGGATTCTATTGCCCATTTATTTTTAGATACTTCGATAAATTTAATTACACACGAAAATGCCAGGAAGTTCAGAGACACCAAGCACGTATTTCCGATTCGAGCCAATACTTCGCTCACTTTCCCATTCGAAAAGGTGGGGGAAGAACATTGGTCCCAATATTTTTATTTCGGGGACCGAACATTGACGCGGTCAGTTTTCCGAGAGCTTTTTTTGGATTTTTGGATTTTGTTGGCAGTTTCGTTGGTAATTAAAACGTTCCTGGGTAATTTTAACTTTTTTCCATTTTCTACAAAGTCCTCCATTTTCTTTGTAATTTTTTCTCAAGGATTTTTTTCTGAAGGAAACAATTGCAATATTTAATTAATTAAATTAATTAAATATTCATTCCGAAATAATTGTCGAAAACGTGTCACTGGATTTTTTTTCTGGGTGCTTGACCCTACAGACTTTCTTTGTTTCCTTTCCAAATGAAAAGATCAGAAAAAAAAGTGGTAAGAGACTGTGACCCTACCTCATCTGCACATTCTGGATCTAGGAATAGAGTACAAGTGTTTAAGAAAAACTGTGAATACCCTAGTTGGACTAGGTTCAAAATACAGATAAGAATAGGGAATAAAAATTCTGAGGTTGCCAAATGAGATTAATAACAGTTTCTTTTAAATAATTTTAAAAAAGAACTGGGCGGGACCTGTTCTTACAGTAGTATATACTTTTGGTGGTATTTGGTGGTATAGCTTGTGTTATTCCTAATTGTTTTGTGTGTGATTTTCTTTTATATTTAGTAACGATCGCTATTAGAGACGACCAAAATACAGTTTTTCCACAAGCTAACGAGCTACAAATTTTAACATGGCTAGGTTAAAACACAAACAATTGACATCCCAAAAGTCTCAAAGTCGCCCATTCCCGGAATCCTGAAAATTCTTAAACAGCATCTTGTTTTTATATTCCCTTGTAGGTAGTATGTGTGGGTATGTAACCCATTAACGATGACATTTTTGAAAATTTATTAGAAAAAAAATTGTCAGAGAATTACAGAACATGTGTTTTTTTTATTTGTTACAATATATTAAATAACAAAAATGGCGGTGAAACCCGGAACGCAAATTAAAACTTTTCAAAATTTCGCTAATTGCCTCTTTAACAGTTGCAAACAAAGGTTACTGGTTTATTGACTCTTTCCAATAACTGGAATAAAACGATAGAGCAAGGTCGTGCACTATTTCAACAGCAGGTGGCCCCAAACAACATTTTAAAACAGACATTTTGCAACTGCAAACTGTGCCAATTGTTATAAATTCGACGGAAGAGATGGAAAAAATTGAAAAAAAAAACAAATAAACATAATACTAATAGGTTTCTTGCATAAACTCCGATGTTGAATATTGATACTTTATTTGTGTGTCGGCATAGAAAATTTGACTAGTGAAACAGCAATTTTTTTTTGGCAGGCATACAGAAACTAAAATTACTGACTTAAACGGAAAAAAAAACTTAAAAAAAAACCTTATTAATGATTTAAATGAAAAAATTTTAATTTAGGATCCAAGTTCAACATATTTTTTTTTATTTGCCCTATTGCGACAACTAAAAAGAGTAAATATGTGCTTTTTCTCCACAAAAAAGTGTATTACATATTTTCCAAAAAAACAATATTGCGACGAAAGACCTTTTAGCGTTCCCGGAGTGGGGGACTTTGGTGACTCTTTAGTAGTTGTCGTTAGCTTGTTAAAAACAATTCTTTGCGTTTTTTTGGTGGTTCTCCACCATCAGAAGAATAAAGAAGGTTTTATTTGACTTGAAAAACTGTGTATCAAAATGGCGTTTGTGATTTTTCAATACCAAGCAAACAATATCTCTCTGGGCAGCCGTAGTCAATTCAAATGTAAAGAAAGCAATAAAAAATGTTGCATCTTAGTAAACCGTGATTATCTGTTATCAGTTTAGCTTTCGGTAATGATTGCAGAATTCATCAGGATTTTAGAGAAAGGAAAAAGATGTTCTCAAAGAACAGGCCATATCAATTGCAACTAACTTTCACAATGTAACACTACCTCTTTACAATACAAAAGTTTAGATTAAAAAAAAACGCTAGTTTCACGAAGAAGTTAATTGTTTTTATTTCATTAGTGTCACAGCCTCAACATAATTCGTATCGAAGAGGGATGGTTGCAAATAGCTCTTGCTATTGTCTGGCGCTGTCATAGGTTTCATTGCAGCTGCAAGTAATAGCTGCATGTAATGAGACCTTAAAATGAGGCAACCGATTTTATTTGTCTATAAACTGGATGATGAATAGTTAGTAGTGATCTAACATTCGCTTGTCACGATCAAGTATCAATTATATTGTGCTGTGGCGAGATCCTCACTCGAATATGCATGCGCGGTTTGGTCACCTTATTTACAGAGCATACATACAGTCTCATTAGAGAAAGTTTTTTACGTTACCTAAAAAATGCCTATTTCGATGAAGGAAATTAACTGCAATGGATTGGTGACTTCCTTAATATTCAAATCTTGGAAACTTGTAGACAATTTTTTGATCTTTGCTTTCGATCTTTGTTTTCATTTCATTGTCCTGAACTTCTACCTGCTATTTAACTTTAACACTAGGCAAATACGGCTATTTAGTATCGCCTATCAGATTACAAACTAAGGGTATTTTTGTCCCCTATCTCGTGTTTGTAGAGAGGCTAATCAACTGTTGTTTAGTGTAACTATGCCAAAGTTTAAAAATGAAATAAAACAAAATTATGATAGCCATTGTGCCTTAATTTTGCTTAGGACGAAACTATTTCGATATCTTTGATAAATTACAAAAAAATACGCCAATAAAAAACAATAAACCAAAACGGAAAACATATCAAAAACGATTGCAAAGTACGTACAGTTAATACTGGTTAAGGATTAATGCGAAGCTATAGAATAGCAGCGGGTTAAGGTTGGCATGGCAAAAAATATATTAAAAAAATATATATATTTAATTAGCACACGAAGAGGTTGGTGGGGAAAAAACTAACTACCGAAATAACGCTGCGAAAAGGGATTGTGCAGATCGAAATAGCTTCTGTGATGCGTTCTTGCCGATCTCGTCGCCGAACTTCTATTGCATCGCGAGTCATACAGTTTGCGTTTCGTATCTAGTATAAAAAAAATAGACAAAAAAAAAACTAAATAAAAATACGAAACTTTCGTCTCCTAAAATCAATAAAAAGAAACAACGATTTAACGAAAAGTACAAAAGGTAAATATGAGTAGCGTTTTCGTGTAAATTTCAATCGGCTGACCGTAACAAACACACAGTGGGGGAAAAAAATATGGAAACTTTTAATAAAGAAACCTAGAGTTTTTTAATTTTTATCGCGTCTAACAAATGTTTGTGTTTTTTGCGATAAGATATTTGCAGTTGGAAATAAGTATGAAAACTGTTTACAATTTGTGTTCTTAATTAATATTTAGTCTTGACTCTACATTGCAAATATCATGTTATTTTTCATCTGATTTTAGACGAAAATTGGTGGATTTATTCAAAAGGGGAACAAAAAACTCGGTAATTGCAAAGTCCAAAGTCCAAATAAATGTGAGAAATGCGTCCAAGTCGGGAAGACCTCGCAAAACTACTTCCAGGATTGATAAAACCATTTAAGAATATCGAAACTTGACCCCCGAAATTATCCAGGCAAGTTTAAAAGGAAATTTCGGAACCGATCGGTATTAAAGTAACGAATAGAATAGTAAAAACCCGTTTAATTAACAGAGGAAGTCTTTATGCAAGAGTTCCTCTGAAAACCCGCTTCATCCAGAGACGAACAGAAAGACCTGAATGGAATTTGCACGAGCTCATCGGTCTTGGTCGAAAGAAAAATAAGGTTCTTTGGAATGATAAAAGCAAATTTTCTGTTTAAATCTAATGGTAAACAATATGTAAAAAGGCCAGTTGACGTAAGGTTCAAGTAGCAAATTCCTACTATGCAACATGGAAGAGTGAACATCATAGCACGTGGATGTTATTCTCGATCTGCATCATTCAGGTACAGGGCATATACAAGGGCATAGCGTTTTTACACTATGTCTAGCATTATATTTTTATAATGCTACAGCGTCTACAGAAGAACGATGCGATACTATTGCGATGGCGATTTCAATAGAACAATGATCCTAAACACAAATCCAAATTAGTAAAAGAATGATTTGGAGAGAAAAATATTACTGTGCTTGTATGGCCAACGCAATCGACAGATCTGAATTCCACTGAACATCTTTGCGCTGCCCTTAGATCGGCATATTCGAATGCATTCTGGATGTCAAAAATCGCCAAGAACCCTTTAGTAGCATTTCTGCAGAAACTCTACAAACATCCCTAGAAGATGCGCACGACTATATTACAAAATATTAAAGACAATAAAACATGTGAATCTGAATGAAAATAATTCTTTGTAAAATAACCAAATATCGTTTTAAACCATTATATTTATGTAACGGTGCCATAAAATTTTTTATAACTGTATGAAATGAAATGAAAATAAAAAACTCAACTGAAACTGCTAGTCGACGACTTGTACAGTATAACTCGAGGCTTGTGGTCTAAACCAGCTCAAATTGATTCCTTTTCAAAATTTATTAAAATTCATTTATCAATTGATCCATAAACAAAAACATGCCTTTACATATAGAATAAAAAACCTATTCGACAACAGCAATCATCACCCTCAATCCCTTGGTGGAGGGAAGGGGACAGGTTTTTCTATTACAGATGCGCATTATAGTATTTTATCAAGAAATGTTCCGATTAATATTATGAATCGCACTTTAGTGTTATCATACCTTCGTTTTACGATAAAATAACGAATTATGCTAAAACATCAACGTCATTAAACACTGTAGCAGCCAATACAAATGCTTCCGCTACTTTAGTGACAGGTTAGGAGAAATCAAATGTTTTTCGTAGAATAAAAACCCTTAATACAAATAGTATTACATATTTTTTAAGTGCAGAAGTACTTGCACACCATCAAAATACTACCAAAAATTAATAAGATACTAAAATAAACTCACTAGACAATTTGAATTTAAGTAAAGTTTGTGCTATTCAGCTTTGGTGCTCCGATTCTTCGGTATGGACATTGAATTTGGAATTTTAAATGAAACATCCTCTATTTGATTGCGTTTTTGGATTTAGTGGAGAAAATAAACTTAAAGATTAAATTAAATTAAATTAAAGATTGACCGATTTACTTTCTGTGTAGTTTAGGAAATGTAATTGAAAAATGAACATACTAAGAAAAACTAGGCTTAACTAGTAATATATCGAAAAAGAATATTTAACATTTAACGAATTTTCGTGATTTTCGAGTCTAGATTTATACCGGGTGTATTTTTTCATACAAGAAAAAATTAATTATCTCATTCAAAATTGTGCTATACGAGACGCAATCACAAACACAAAGACAAGGTGCAATGCAGGTAGTATGAATGCTACCTGTTGAAAAACGTACACAGGTATTAAATTTTATAGTTCCAGCTTTAGCAGTTTTCGAGTTATTGTGCCATCTTTTGATATATTAACATTTTGCGTTAGAACATTCGTACGTTCCCCCCGCTGAATGGCCTGAGAAAAGGAATATGTGCCTATCGTAATAACTGAGTAACCTTATTTTTCCGAATACCCGCAATTATAACCATTGTTGTAAATTTAATGAGGTTTTTTGATTATCTCAAAAATTTAATTTTGTAATGTAATAAGTCACATAACCTTAAATATTTGCTAAATTGAGGCAACCTGCCAAAAGTGAATCTAAAAATTCCCTTTAATACTCCTTGTAATATTTTCATAATTATTTTGGTTTTGGTTTTGCGAGAAAAGTCACTTTATGTGACATATCTTTGTTTTAAAATACATTTTATTTAGGACGATACAAACAAGTAAAATATTTTGGGAAATGCCTAAAAGTTTAAAGCCTGAATAAAAACCAAAAACATTAACCTTAAGAACAAACTAAAATCGCACCGGAAAACAAGATAAAACAAAGGAGAAAACCCGGAACAGTCGAAACGCGAAAAGCGCGGCGGGAATCAGAGGTAAAAATAACGGGTGCACGGGCGTCGGCTGAATTACGGGAAACTAGAAAAAATGTACGGAAGACGTCAAACGTTTACGCAGGCAAATAAAAATTCACCTTCGGGTTTAAAATAGCACTTAAGCGAAGGAGACACTTTCCGATATTGGCTAGCGCGTTACCAGGTTTTTCGCGAAACGTTAAACAAGCCCGAGTATTAATGGATCGTTGGCTTTGCAGCTGACGATTTGCTCATAATACTCGAAACTAACGTGACATTGTCACGAAGCCCTGTGGGTAAATGTCAGATTCAGATTTAGAGAAGTATTTTCAAATTTCGTGATACGAAGGTATTGGTATATTTTTGGGAAAAATTGCGTTTAGGCGAGATCAGTTATATAAAACATATACAGAATGGTCGGAAATTGAGTTCGGAAACTTGGAGGAAATATTCAAAGCGGTAAAATAATGGTAGTAAATCATGTAACAAAAATTCGAAGTCGTAATATTTTCCGAGTCATGGCTTGTGAAAATTCTTTTTTTTTTTCAATTTTATTGTGGGGCTTCATTCTCAACGGAATTCGCTGGTATTTTCCAAACGGTGTTCGTTACAAAATAAAAGTGTTTCAAAGATCTATCAGTAGAGGACACTTCATCTAGAACATTTTTTTTTATTGTATTTATTTAGACCGATATTGCAAAATAGAACAAATTGCCTTAAGCAGAATCACAAATTCTCAAAAATTGTTAGTTTTGCTTTAAGTCAATAAGTGCTATCGTTTAGCCACAAATCGATATTTTATTCTCGGCTCAAATGTTGATGGACTTGATGAAATTTGAAAAAGCCATTGTCACAATTCGTTAAAAATAAGCTTCTATTAAAACAGCTTATTATCCTACTACTGTGATGGCCGATATTCAAATACATTGCGATATGCATTTTTGCTACGGAAGAGCAAATGGAAATGCAAATCAAGCTCGACGGCTTTTTATAGAGGCTTATCCCAACAGAAACGTTCCATATACTAAGACCTTCATCAGCATACACATAAAGGAGGTAAAAGAGGATAATATGAATGAAGAGAGACTAAGGTATAAAAGAAATGCTGCAAGAGAAGAGAGAATACTTCAAAAAAGAGGCTGAACAGCCAACGAGTACGAGAAAACTTTCTGTTCAGGAATGAATTGCTTGCTCGACAGTTTGCTTGCTTCGTTCAAAGGATTCAAGTACTGTATGAGGATGATGAGCAATTGAGAGAAATTTTATACAATCAAATTTTAGGAAAAATTCAAAATTACCCGCAAATCTAAAATGTCATTTTGTTCACTGACGAGGCTGAATTCAGTCATGATGGCATTGTACATTTTCGAAATATCTATCAGTGGAACATTGAAAACCACATGCAAAAATTGAAAGAAAACATCAGCGCCGGTTTTTTTTTAACGGATCGCTTAATGGGGAAATATATTTGCAATTTCTCCTTTGCTGGAAAAGGTACCCTTGCAGTGGAGAAAAAACATGTGGTTAATGCAAGATAGCGCTCTAAGCCAGCTAGAAAATGTTAAATGAATTTATGTTACTTAAATTAAACATGTTGCATTAACTTATGGCAATTTTTTCACTTTTTTCATTTGTAGCATACTGTTTTGAAAAATTTACTTCACGTCGCCTGCAGCTTAATAACGCTGGCGTGCATTGCCACTTCTATCGCGATATCCAGTATCACCTTTCTATAAATTAGAACTGCGGGGTATTCGGGTCGAGAATAAAAAAGTCGATTTGTGGCTAAACGTTAACTTATCGAGTTAAAACAGGAGTAACCAATTTTGAGGATTTGTCATTCTGCTTAAGGCAATCTGTTCCATTTTGCAATGTCAATTTTGACAAGCTATAACTCGGAAAATATTACGACTTCAAATTTTGGTACATGACCGACTACCCTATTTTGAAACGTTAGATCTTTCCTCCAAAGTTTCCGAATCCAATTTCCGAACACTCTGTATATTTTCTTGTATTAGAAGTCTTTACAAACATACATAAAAATTAAAATTTCCCTTCCGAAATGCATCATTTTCATTTTACTGACTTACCAAAACTAATCAACAATTCGGAGCAGACTAGCTCAGAAAATGACACATTTCCGCAAAAAAAATTCAAAAATACAATCCTTATAATGTTAATGATTTCGGTTGAACGAAAGTTGAGCGATATTTTTCTCTAGAAACTTATCGAAGCAGGCAAACTATTTAAAATGAGGAATAATGAATTTGTTTAAAATAAAATAAAATGACAAATAAGTAATAACGTGGATGTGAATCTGAAAACAATTTAATATTTTTCGATTAAAATTAAACACAACCGTAATTTAAAGTTTTAACTAATTATTGTAATTATCTCGTTATTATATGTTATAATATGTGATCCAAACATACAAACTTTGAAATTGAAGTTTTTTTAGTGGCCCGCTTTTCTTAGGCGGGTAGTGCATTACACAGCAAAACATCTTGAAAACGGTATATTTAATCGATTTAAATGTAGTGTATCTGTTTCTTGAAAACCATCATATCAAAAAAATACAAAACTGAACTACATAATGAAAATACCTACCTAACAAAAATACGTTTTGTGAATTTTCATCAATTTTATTTTTTTGCTCGAAAACGATCAACGATACGAAACCGACCGTAAAGTTAAAAGTCGTACTTTTAGTACCACAAAAATTGGAAAAAGATCAGTAGCGTACATATTCGTTAAAATACCTCCCGGGATGACAATGGACTTAGCAATTTTAACCAGTTAAAGCAAAGTTAGCCTTCTATCGTTATAAATGAAGAGACCAAATTCCAATAAAATATTTAACAAGTTATAAAAAAGCCCTTCCAACATTTCCAATCTTATATATAATCTTTTTTGATTTTTTAAAAAGCCCCGTAAACAGCTCAAGCTCACTCAAGTACTTAAGAAGCACCCCGTAGATACTAGATGCTCAATATATAGAGCAACGAATCGATCGAACCACAATCTCAAACTGCAATGCAAATAATGTTAACATATCTCGTGCTGGTCACTATGCGTTCATAAACTTCCCCCTATAATTAATAGCTAACACGATAACAGTTAAGAAAACCTAATTTGAATGGGTTAATCTCAGTATTATTGTGGTATGTTTCAAGTTTACACATGTTTCTAACTTGGAAGTTTTAGATATAACTTTGCCGCATTGCCACCGTCATAACTCAAAGGATGTCACGTACTAAGACAAAAAAGAAGCAACTGTGTGCGGAATAGTTGATGAGACAAGGATGAAACGTGTTTAACTACTCATAATATATTTGTAATTTTTAAATATTTATTAAAAATGTGAATCCGGCAGCGTTTAAAAAAAAAATTATATAACTAATCACCAAAAAAGAAAACTAAAACTAACTCACCATCAGATAAAACTTCATACGCCTCCGAAATCTCTTTGAATTTCTTTGTGGCCTCGTCCATGTTGTCCGGATTTTTGTCTGGGTGCCATTTCAATGCCAATTTTTTGTATCTAAAACAAAGAGCAAACCATTAAATTTAGGAATAATTGTCAAAAAGCAATTACTGGTAGCGTGAGTTACGAAAATCCCATCCGACGTTAAAGATTTGACTCTCGGGATTTGTCAGTTACTGAAACGAACGCCTCCTCGTAAAATGGTTACAAAAAAGACTTTGAGCATTCAAAATGATTCCAGAAAAAAAAACAAAAATATCGCACGAATTGGATATGTATAATACATAACGCCGACGCTGAGAGATGTCATTGTGTGAAGCTAATAAAAAGTAAATTATTGAATATTTTAGATTGGGGAGTAAAAAAAAATCATTTGTGAGATAAAAAACATTTGTAATTGTTTTATTCAAGGTGAGATATAAAAAAAAATGCAAATTAAAAATAATCAAAATTAGTAGTTTACTGGAATGACAAAAATCATTGATGGATAAAGTGCATCAAAATGGGCGCGCGACATAAACAAAAGTTCAACGAACATTCCCCCCTTGTGTGTGTGTGTGTGTGTGTGCTACAATGTCGACGAGATAAAAATAATTCCAGTCAATTTAACTAATCGTTTATGCAACTAGAAACTGGACAAAACTACAATGATCTGTTTCGTAATGCGACATTATTGGGCTTTAAAATTTCGTGGACTTAGCCGTATTCCATGGGCATGGTATTGTACGTATTATCATTGTCCAGAATCCCGAGAGTGGGCAGCAGACGACGACTGAATAGTTGATCTATCAAATTTTTCAAAGAAACTTGCACAGGCTACTGTAATACTTTTTACAAAACTTCTGGATTCCTCCTACGTCGGTTTTTGTTGAGTCGAAATTGCTGACGTTTCGCCAATCATCCTGTTGGATTCTTCAGTTTCAGTCAATCTCTGAAGAAGCCAACAGGATGATTGGCGAAACGTCAGCAATTTCGACTCAGCAAAAACCGACGCATGAGGAATCCAGAAGTTTTGTAAAAAGTAATTGATCTATCTGTTGTTACCTAGTGTTTCTGAGAAACTACACTTTTTAAAAATGAGAAAATTATTATTCGCAGTGTTTAAAACTCTTTCAATAGTCAGGGTCGCAAAAATAGTTCAAATGTCTTCTAATATTGAATAGTCAACAATATACCAACTTGTGCACGAGGATAAACGCGGCCCCATCAAGTCACCAAAGCGAGGTCCAGCAATAAAAGAAACTGCAATAAATGAGAAGCCATTTAAAAAATAATACACTCGTTTTACTAAAAAAAAACCAGAAATGCCTACACTGGACAAAATAATGTCTGAAATGAAAGATGATTTTATTCCATCCGTGTGTAATAAGAATTTGTTGAATTGAAGGAAATAAGTTTTCCTTCCGAAAAAATCAATACAAAAAAGTCACTCTCAACAGAGAAACACTGTTCTTCTTCTTGATGTGATATATCCGTTTTCTACAGAATGTCAGCAATCACGCTGGATATCAATACTTTATTTACCGCTGTCCTGAACAGCGTATTAGTTGATTGTACGAACCACTGTAGTAGGTTTTTCAATCAAGATGTTCTTCTTCTTCCTGGGCATCGTCTTCCGTCAATCTTGCCCTGAATAATCAATCAAATGCTCGATGTTGAATAACACGGCCGAAGTATTAGAGTTAATATTGATGTTAGCAATAGTCTTTTAGTTAGTTTAGTTAGCAGACCTTGCTCTTGCTTGTTCAATTCTGGTTTTTATTTCCAGTGAATGGTCCAAGTCCTCGCTTAATAATTGTCCCAGATAATTTAATTCGGTTTTTAGTGACAGCCATAGGTTTGGTCCTTTTGATGTTAAGTTTAAGACAGTAACGGTTGCACTACTACTTTATCTAGGAGTTTTTGAAGTCCTTTAAATATTCTCTGCCAGTAGAACGGCATCATCTGCATATCTTAGGTTGTTTATTAGTACCCCATTTATGTTTACTCCTTTTGCATATTTTCTAAAGCTGCTTGGAATATTGTCTCTCAGCATAAATTGAAAAGCAATGGTGACAGAATGCTCCTTCTTATTCCTCTTTTAATTGAGATTATTTCAGTCATGTTATTTCCTATTATATAAAGGTTGGCAATGATTCTCAAGTCCTTGTCATTAATGCTTGTTGTTTTTTGTATTCGAATAATTCAACTATTTTTAAAATGAGGAACGTGGAAACCTCTTGCAAGAGGGAACAATAAAAACAGTGGATTGTGATTGGAACAAGTGCGTCGAATATGCGAATGAAATGGGAGACTGGGGGAAGCTGACATTATGCTAGAAAACACTCAGAGCCCATTATTATTTCTCTGGACTCGAACGAATATAATTCATCTGACTACTCGGAACATGGTGACTAAAATTAACAAATAAAGTTGTATTGTGAATAGTAGATTTGTTTAAAATCATCATAATTTATCCATTTTTATATTATTCCTACTTCTACAGAAATTTTTATTTACTTGATCTCAGAATCTCTAGAATTGCAATCACGTATAATTATTGTTATATTTATTAGTCTAATAAATTACCTGTTGAAACTTATCTAAATATTACGATAAAGTTTAATTTTCCCACCCTGCTTAATGATCATTGTGTTACCTAGCGCATTTTATTTCAAGTAAACTATTAAAATAATAAAAATAATAATTTAAAAAATAGAAATTTGGAAAGTTGTAAGCTTTACTAGAACTAGAAAAAATGCATCCAAATGAGCGTGTTTTGCAAGGTGGAAGTCATAAAAATAAATTCAGCCAATTTGACTATGAAAAATAAAGAAGTTTATATCAAAGTGTTGCATACTATACTTTAACTAACATCGTATCGCTCCAAGCAAGTTACTAAAACACCGGAATGATTCGTTACCCAAAGTGGGTAACTCTTTATACGTAATACGTCTCGAAAGTGGCACTTTCAGGTGTTTAAAGATAAGGAATGCGTTGTGTAAGAACTGGATAATACACCTAAAGCCGGAGTAGATATCTATACATTTTAAAAGTTATATACTTTCTCAATAATGAATATTTTTTCAAGAAATTTCCACATGCTACGGGCTATTTACAAACGTTCTAGATTTTTCCTGCGTCGGTTGTTGATAAAAATCTCTCAACTTCGATTCGCCAAAAATAAAATTCCGTTTGAGATACCAATTTACAGCGTTCCATGCATATGTGGCAAAGAACACATTGGAGAAACAGGACGGAATATATTAACTAAGCTCAAAGAACACGAAAGGGCTTCAAGACCACATCAAATCTTATTCGATAAAACTAAAATTCTTGCATATATTAGACATATATAAGTCAATAAGAGAATCAGTTATCTGAGACAATATTCATGTCCCTCCTTTAGCTCCGCCCCCTTCAAAGAGTATATAAACAGGTACAGAGTACAATGCTAGCCAGTTTCAATTAAGCTGTAAAGAAGCCAACCGGATGATTGGCAAGACGTCATAATATTTTTCTTTTGCCTTCCAATGGGTTTTCGGACAAATATTTCACAACTCATTAGTTTTGTTATAAAGAATAAAATAATAATAAAGAATAAAATAGCACTTTCAGGAATCAAACTATTATTATTAATTATTCCCAAGAAATAGTAATAAAAAGTTTTATTAAAAAAACATTTCGGAAAGTTCTTTTATTAAATAATGTTTCATAAGCTACTCACTCTAGGAACTTGCTTACAGAATGTGATTCGCATGTGAGCTCGATAACACGTCACTGAATGACATCAAAATGGTTTGCTCGCCTGAATTCGTTAATAAACGTATCAACCACCACAAAAGCGCAATTCAGTTTTCCATCAAAAGAAATGTTTTTTTCTTTTGCGTCCGATTTCGATCAACTTTAACCAATTGAAATTTCCGTAATCGGAGCATAACCGCCGCAGTAACCACCGACAGTTCGTTGGCCAGGTGCTTGGAACATCGAAAAGGTTCAGCAACTCGAATCGCTCTCTGGGTCGAACGGCTTTTGCCATGAGTAAAATTCTTCGGAAATCAACAAAATCACACGGAACAAAAAGGTTTGTTCATGGAGAAAAGTAAGCTTAGAAAACATTGTTTATATTAAATGTTTTTTTATGCTACCAAATAGGGATTACGCCAATATAGCCGTTAGTTCATCTCAATGATATTACCATATCATATTGCTATATAAATTTATTTATATATTTTTGTATTTACATATTTACGGTTTAACCATTTTACAAAATTTTTACATTCATATTAAAGGCAAAGAGAGAAAGACAGCAACAACTAGAAACTAGAACAATATGCAACAATAGAAATAAACAGAAGTAACTGGCAGCGCTCAAACGCAACACATCAGAACGAAGTGAGCGGAGGCTGCCGACAAAAGCTTTAAACAGTTGCACGCTTTCAGCATTCTAGTGAGGGGTGAATATAAACCCCATAATTTGAGCGATGGTAATGTATGCGGAACATTGAGTTATCACAGCTTCTGTGATATGCGTTAAATTGTATGCTATGTAAAAGAGCTGGACAACAATACCAACCATTCAGAATCTTAAAGAGAAAAACTAAATCACTCTGAGATCTTCTGGCTTGAAGAGTATCAATATTGAAGGTCTTAGCTATAATACTGTAGTTGATCTGATACCCATTATAGATATTAATATACGCCTTTGAAGTCAAAGATCTTAAAAATGCTTTCTGAACGGCTTCGATGTTATCTATATGGCAGGCCTAATATGGAGACCCCACCACAGATGTATACCCTAGTCTAGAGCGAACCAAAGAGATGTAAAAGAGTTTAAGACAATGTGGAGTAAGTTGGCCAGTATTGTTTACTATTTCAGCAAAATGTGTCACAAAATTTAGTTTAGAATCGAAGCAAACACCCAAGTCTTTAATACTAGTGACGGCTTCGATCACGATTCCATCAATGCTATACTGGTTGTGAACCATACTCAACGAACGACTGAAGCTAAATTGACTGACTGAAGCTGAAATTAAATAAATATTTAGTAAAAACAGGCACATAATTATTGTTGTTTAAATTGTGTTTTCAAAAATATTAAATATCAGTGTAATAGTGGAATAGCTTGAATAAATAAAGTCTGCTCACCATCGACAGCCGCTTCTTACAGCAGAAGAGCATAATTTCTGCACCTGCGGCTAGATATAATTGGAAAATTACTTACTATGCGGGCCACTGTGTTTTCTAAGAAAAATATGAGTAACTTTGGTTTCAATACCTTCATTTTTCACACACAGTTCATGTTTATACTCCGACTTTAATTTACAACCGTTACCTGTATATTTCTTCAAATTTTTATTCCGCACCATTTTCCTTGCTTGGGAATTTACAAAGCCGAAGCTTTTGCTTTCCATTTTACCACAGATTTGACCGCATAATTTATGTGACACTGATATACGCATAGAAAATGATATAAGAAATCATAACAAATTGAAACAAATGATGCTGTACTCCAGGCAACCAGTATTTTTATAACGATTCCAAACTAACTTTTACTTGATTGCAACTGGAAATTATAAGCGTCTGTAAATTATTTTTATTTTTTCTGGGGCTACTAAATTTTAAAATGTAATTTGAACTCAACTTGATAATAACATTTCGATGTGTTCAAAAACATACGCAGTTGAAGGCCGGAAGATGATCCGAAAGAGGCAAAGTACAAATTTCGTTTACGGCGGAATTGTCCGTCCATCATTAAGCACCGTAATTTTAAATTGGTCATTTAATAGTATAGGATATTGGAAAATAAGTTCAGTGTGAGCAGTAGTTTTTGTTAGACTTCACTTTTTGTTCTATTGTTCTACTTTCTCCCTTGTACTTATTCTTTCTTATAAGAATTAATTTTATCGAAAAATTTTAACAAGTTTGTTAAAAGAGAACACTCGGTATATTACTTCATTCTCATAACATACTCGTTCCACCCTTTTCCTCTCTGTCTTTCTCACTACACAATACCCTAAACGTTACAAAGCCCTATTTGACCATTCGGCACTCTGTCAAGCAATGTTTTCCCTGCTACTAACCTCAATGTGTTCATGTCTACAGTCCACACAATCCTCTTTGTTTCTGTTGAAGCCGTTGATTTATATATTCGGATTTTTCCGCATTTTATACATTTTATATATTTCCCATATTATTTCGTTCTTTATTTATATTTTAGTCTAATTGTAATAAGATTCCTCATAATCTCTATCATACTGTTATATTGGTTTTGTTTTTTCAGCTAGTTAGTTTAGTTAGATCTCAACCTTCACTGTTATTGGCCAAAATTGTAATACTTAATTTCAATTGGTCTGGCAAGCTCTCCGTATCCAATATTTTTTGGAATAAAACATGCATATTTTCTAGTAGTTCGTTCGGTATATCATGTAGAGTTTAAATGGATAATAATGACGAAACCCGAGTATTTCACTTGGGAAGGTCGTTCCCATCGGATCTGCATATCTTAACGGAATTCTTCGTTTAAGCCGCCATATCGCTTACTAATGCGTCGTAACCTAACCAAAAAGACGTTAATTTCAAATTCATAATTTTCTAATTCGTAAGTCGACGTTATTGTGCAAAGTTATAGTCGATTAGTGTCCATATTTTCTAACGATTTTAATTGGATGTCGCAACACAAAATCGACGGGATGTTCGGTCTTATCAAGTGCATTGGTTCCCTCATAAAATTTAATAGGCCAAATGAGTGTGTTGTACTCGAAAGGCATAACAGATATAATTTACGGAACTATTTTGGTTTCGTATATGCAGTAAGTCCGGATTTGGTGATTGTATTGCGATATCGCATTCTGTCGTAATTCAAAAAAACACTAACTAACTGAATAATGAAAACTAAAATGAGACGTCATTCTGAAAAATACATTTTAAAAGGTACTCTCATAGAAATATCATAGAAGAAAAAACAAAAAGTAAATTAGCGATTTTACTAGCTTTGTATTATTTCAATTTTTCTCATATCTTTTATGAGCCATGTTTCGACAAAGAAGATATCGAATACGTATATTATGATACTGTCTCTTTGAAGTTAAAAAAAACACAAATTGAATTTCGACATAAAGAAAAAGAAAAATCTGCATAGGCGTGTGTATCACAAAATTATCGTTAACAAAAAATAAAAATTTATTTCACCACAACGTTTCAAAACGAAACGTTTGATGGATTTTTACTTTTATTATATACAAATTTATAATAAACTCTAATAACGTTAAATTTTCTAAAATATGACGTCAAGCGCAAAAGCAGAAAATTAGAAGATCACCGATCGAAACTGGTACCCTGACATCTCTATTACTTTGTAAAGATCATAACGTTATTCCCAATTTTCTTCTTCTTCCCCTAAAGAATTAGACCAAACGAATTCTTCCCTATTCCTATTCTGTCCCTACATCTTGAAATTGCTTGCACCTTGTCCCCATCCGAGTTCGATACCCTTCCCAGACATGATTCATGATAAATCCACTCCGATTCGCATTATATTAATATTATTACTATTATTATAATTAATTTTATTTTATTTATATTATCCTTAATGAATTTCTATTGATTTGCAATTGTATCGTGCACATTTGGTCTACAGTCCGACTTTTTATCCAATTCGTACATACACGAGTAACAACTGAGAACTTACTATATATTTCTGATAAATAAAAAACAATCGAAGCGGAATTTCGCCATTTGGCTCCTAGCCTCCTGTCGAACAATAACGCTATTGACGAAATTCGCAATTTCACAATTATTATTAACGTTATCTAATTGTAAAATTAGCGTCGATTTCGCAAGTACGTCTATCTATTAATTCTAATAGTCGACGGAAAAAGATTGCTAACAATATACCGCCAGTATACCGCTTGCAGCACACTGTCCCGAATTTATGGCGGCTTAACGCAAAATTATGAAACATTTTGGGTGCCGCTACACTTCAGGACCCGCGAAACTTTGCACACTTTTTTCTGAAATTCCACGTTAGGCATATTGCACCCCAAAGACAAAAATTATAAGAAATCACTGATCGAAAGGAGTTTGCCAACAATTAATTTACCCAGTACGCAATAACATAACATAAAATATAAATTCACAAAATTAATTTTTTTAACCGAATATTCATATCATCAGTTAGTTATACTTATCATGTATAAGCTTTGGTTTGTCAATAAATTTGGTAAAGTATACAATCTATGCCCAGTATAGAAATTAAATAATAAATATAAATTAATATTTGAAATTTATTAAAATGGAAAATCGATGATAAAGTTTTATCAAAATAATAACTTTCCTTAGTTTTCAGGATTTCCGGAGCACCTACTAGAATACATTCATTTCTCCCATTCTACTCTACAATAACCCCAAGAAATTATCAATCAACTACTCAGACGGAGTTTGCCCTGGACGGCACATCATTTTAGTTCCGAATGTGACAATGTGATAATACTCTATATGTAAAAAAAAATAAATTCATTTAGCATATTCTCTGGATATGGTTAAAAGTTAATAAAAGCATTTTTTTGTAATACATAATTTTGAAAAAAAAAAAACATTAAATGGTACACTTAGTTTAACAATGGAGAGTATATAGAGAAATGCGAGAACTTTTTCGAAATAGAAAATCATCTATTGACTTGTTCGTCATATTATATCATATATCATAATAGTAATTTCCTGCCGTTTGATATTATTACATTATATTTTAAATTGTTTTTTATTAATCATTATATTATAACTAATCTATTCAGTTTAAGGAACATGGAGAAAACGCTTTAGACTGTGAAAACTATATTATTTAATTTTTGATAAATGAATAAAAAATACCGTTCTTTTTTTGGATGTTATATAGAAGAAAACCAGCAAGCCATTACTTAACTCATGTAACTGTTGAAAATGTTAGTTATATAATTATGTATATATATCACATAACAGTTATTGACAAAATATATTTTCATATGTATGGGGGGCAAAGATTTCTAAATGAATAATTGCGAAAGTGAGCATTGTCGCAAATTCATACTCTGGCGGGAACATTTAGTAGACCATCTATTTACATCTGTTGTGAATAGATGCGTCGAAAGTGAATCTATCATTGTCTATTTGGTTTGTGATACAGAGTGAAATGTATTGTGATATATTTATAAAAAGCTCCTTTATTTTTGAATTTGATATCTTCCTCAGTGTTAATTTTTTTTTGGAGTTTTTCCAAAGACTCAAGCAACTGCATTATTATTATTTTAATATATAATTTAACACGTTGCTCTATGGCGGATAAGTGGGGAACAACCCATACAGCCGCTAAAAATGCTAACTTCGCGAATTTAAGAAAAAAAAACCTAAAAAATTTTAATCGCAATGAGACGTAAAAAAGAATAGTCAAAAAACAATAAGTTCAGAAATTAGACCTAAAATGTGACCAACTAAAATCCAAAATGTTGTGCTGGATGAAGACGAGTTTCATTCACACAATAAAACAAAAGCTGCAAGGTCTGGTTTTTGTGATTTTTAAGGTCCACAAAGTCCACAAATCCTTTTTGTAAAAAACCAGTAAAACCCGCATATTTACTCCAATACTCTATAAAAAAATATTTTTGGAAAATATTTCTGGATATTCATCAAGTAAAATCCAGTGCAAAATATTTCTACTTTACTGTTAGTTATTAATATCTAATTATCTAGAATTAACAAAATAAAACGCTAATTCATTATTTAAGATGCGAAATGCTTTTACTTAAGAACAAAATTGGGAGACTAATTAATTTTATTAACTACTGACTTATTTAATTGGCAAGATGGGGTTTTAGTTATCAAGATTTTCGTTACTTGACACTTGCCAAAGTTCTTTGATTGCCTACCGTTTTATAACGTTTACATTCACCTAATATTTGAATTTTCGTATTGTGATTATCATTATTGCATTAAAAATGATTTAAACAGGTCAGTTCATCGTGGTCCTATTTCAAGAAAAAAGCGCCGCGTCAGAAACTAACAAAAATACTGAGTATTTCAATACTTCATTAAATAAATAAAAATAAGTGATAATAGTAAATTCATTGAAGACGAAGTAATTCGGCTACTGTGCAATTTGTGTCCTTCGAGGTATTGTAAAAAAAGTGATAACGATAACATTTTATTACGATTTTAAATATCATTGGACGTTTTGAATAATAAACACGCGTCTAATTCGGTAAATTCTAGATAATTAGACAACTAACCAGAAAAATCGAAATTCTTAACACAGTTCAACTTTTTATTATCTAAGTTCTTTTATTCATATTTTTCACGGGGTTGATGGTTTCTTATTTCTTACGACTTACGAAAGTAGTATCGTTTCGTTTTTTCTATCAGATTTTTTTTTGCAAATATGTCAGGCCATTTTGGAGCTATCGACATTATATTCCAAACTATTGGAACAACGCCAAAACTTTACAGTGCATTACACAAAAAAGATTTGAATTTGTCTCGGCTTTTAGCCGCTTCAACTATCGTTAGTAAAAGAAAATTTTGCACAAACCTGGTTTTAAGAATCAATACGGCAATTACTGGTGGATATTTCATAAACTCGAAAACAATTTCTGGGACGATTGCTTAGCTTAATACAGTGTTTTTTTCAAATTTCTAGGGCCCTCCGTTTCCCGTAACCGTACCAAGTTGTCCTCACTTGGACACCCGGTACTTTGATCACCAAATTGAAAAATTAAAAATCGCCGACATTCAATGCCCCTTAGGAATTCCTTGACTTGTTTAGTTTTTCCGGATCGGTAAGAACCCTGCGTGAAAACGGAAAAATAGCCGCGTTTGATGATTTTCGATTGCTTCAAAAAATTTTGTCAAAGTTTACCGGACCCGCGCAAGAACCGCACTTATAATCGTATAAAATACTTACGCTTTTTTAATTTCAACCGTCGTTGCACTTTTTGACACCTCGAGGACCCTGTAGTAGTCCACCATTTTGGTGCCGTTCGCGTCCTTATGCCCCAGCTTTACAACAAATACTGAAACAAAACAAAAGGGCCGATTTAAAATTAACCATCTAGCGATTACTCATAGTTTCCAGTAAGTTCGCGCGAATGGCAATATGTCGAAACGCTTCTACAGATATTTCACGATACCGTGCGGTTAGATGCCAAACGAAATCGTATAGCCGAGATTAGCGAGAAAAAATTATCTTATCACTGTAAATAGGTTAGTGATAAAACTTACGGACCGACAAAAATATTCACGTCGATTTCTATACTGACAAATCTTTTGAACCTAATATTATTGATCGACCGCTTAACGGAGGAAAATGACACCTTTTAACCCGCAAAGATGACAGGAATTTTGAAACTTCGATGACGTAGATATTTACGACATACTGACGATCAAAACTAATACCGAATGTCCATGTGGCAATAGAGGTCGCCTTTACTTCTACGTAATTTATTTAACAAACAGCAAAAAAATGGACTGTGCACACAATATACACTTACACCATAGAAAACAAATTAAAGTTTAAAAGGAGAAGAACAAATTTATCATTGTGTAGATAAAAAGGTTAACTTTGGTCAGTTTTTAAATGCTCGAAAAGGTAAGTTTGGTTGTAAAGGAAATATTTTATTTTAAAAAATTAAAAATACAAATTTCTTCTAGAATAACAGAAAATTTTAAATTCATACTCCAATAATAATAAATAATTCGAATGCTTTTAAAGACTATTTTATTTTTTATTAGCAACAATTATTTTAAATGGTTAAACGGTTAAAATGCAACATATCATTTAGTTAATTTACAATTAGTCGCGCAGTGCAAATAGACGAAGTGGTTCTTGCCATTCGGCCAGTGCACGATGAAATTCAAAAACTGTTCGAAATTTGAGGTATAGATAAACTGACCGCTTGTCCGCCATTTTTGGTTATCCATTTAGTAAATTCTTCTTCTAAAGCGTCGCGAGACACATAGTGCCCCGGAAAAAACACCCAGTCCTGTGCAAACCCCATCGAAGGCATTGGCAATTACAATAGATACCGATATGAGATACTTGATAAAGTCTCTGGCCTATCCGGATCCGACTTTCTTTTATTTAATGCATTTTTAATTGTCAATATTACGTTAACAAAATTTCGCGGAAATTCTAAAACTAAATATTGGAACAAGTGATTTTTAAAAAATTGAAATAAAAATTAATAAGGGGTAAAGTCCTCAGTTCGAATAACAGCCCAAACTTTATTAGGCATTGTACCAACTAGACCCCCTCAGAAGTGAAACTATCCTATATTTCTTGTGCCCAGCCGCTGACAATCATTTCTAAAGCCGGCTACACACGATCCAAGTTCGAACTGAACAGTGCGTCTGAAGACCGGTGGGCTGATGGACTGACCACCCTCCTCGCGTTCAGGCGAATATGAAATATCAAGTCTCAATCATCATCATGGCCTCTACTGACGACGACGCGTTAGTACTTCTTTGCTTAACTGGCACTTCGACCGGAACATATGCACGTTCAGGCGATTGGTGTTCAGGCGGACTATTCAGTTCGAACTGACAGGTCTGCCGGACAAAGCTTGAACGTCGCGTTCTCCTAGCCATTTTAATAACTTTTCTGAAGTATGATGATATCTGTCTGCGTTTTCTGTGCCTTCAATAAAGCATAAACTGTGATACCCTGTGGACACTTTATAGTCCTTCTGAGACGATCATTACGAAATATTTGTTTTTTTTTTCGGATTACGTGCGGTATCTCTCGGTTATGTTCGGTCAGCGAAAGTTTGGATTTCCCTCAAATGTAACGATCCGCTTTTCGAGTTTCCGTCAACAATGGTTCTTTCGCTTACTCGTATAAGTAAAAAATAGAAAATTTGTACCGCTAAGAAGTACGAGTTATACGAGTAGTTCAAATAAAAACCATTGCTGACGGAAACTCAAAACACACAAATATATAAAAACTAAGCCCGGTCTTGTGGATATATTTAAGAAAGTATTCTCCAGAAACATTCATTCCAGTTTCTCTATTCCACCGTGCAGTTATTTTTCCTAGTGTATTGCTCCTCTCCGACTTATATATTCTAATTAAATAACTTACGATGGAGGAACATCTTTTGGACAGCCCGAGCTTTTACCGCGAATAATACTAACAGTTCCACGATATTTCTGAAGTATTATAAACCCAGTATTTGTTGCTATATTCAATTCAGTGGAAAATTTACGTATATGATACTGGTGAATAATAATTTCTCGCATTTTGGATCAGTACGTTTTCCACGTACCATTACTGTATTTTACTGACGGTTGTTTATTATACCCAAACGCGAAAATTCTTGTTGACAACAAACTACTTACTCATATTTCAAAGCCTCCGTCGCGTCAGGCTGATAAAACTCGAGGAAAGCAAAACATGTTCCAATATTTTTTTTTCAGCAATTTCATTCATTCGTTCAACATAAAATGTATCGCTAATCCGTAAAAATTATACCCTACACACAAAGTAACAGCTTATTTCAACATACAGTGGCGGAAAAAAGTATGGAAACTTTATTATTAATTTTTAATTAATTTTAATTTTAATTGTTATTAACGCGTGAACTAAGCTAGAGCATTTTTAAAATCCATGGATCAGGAGACATTACTAATACACCTTTTTATCACGTTTAACAAATGTAAGGCAATGTTTGTTTTTTTTGCGACTTTTTATAATTTGTCTAGTAAATTATATAAATTATCATGCAAAATCGTCGTTTCTTTTCAAAAAATTGTAAATCTATTGTTAATGGGCGCAAAAAAGTACGGGAATGGTTTAGCGCGAGAATCACAACTGTTCAGTTATCCCAATCGGTCCTGCTGATCATATTCGAGATGTCTTGATTCGACGTATTTAAATGCATTCCAATATTAAAAATCAAAACCAACTCTGTAGTATTTTAAGTATTTTAATAGCTTATGTGTAGGAAATAATAATTGCAAACTATGGTCAGTTGTCAGAAATTTTAACAATTGTTCCCGAAGAAATATCACAATATCGGCAATACTGTCTGATACGATTTTAATTAATGAGAATTTGCATTCTTTCAGAATATTTCAAACTGTGACCAATCACATTTACTCCTTTAGGATGGCCGAAGTGTCTGAGATAAATCAAATTTTAAATTCAATGAAATTTAATGCAACCGGGATCAACGAAATTTCACCACTAATGTTAAAATATTGTAGTTCCTCCATAGATGAATATATTACACATATTATAAATTGCTCATTGGAAGAGTTACTTTCCTGATCTATGGAAAATATCATCTTATATGATCAGTACTTTACCAGCAGTTTCAAAAATATTTCAGAAAGCTTTGTATACGCAAATGTACGATTATTTTATAAACAATAATATCATTCCGACTGTGCAGTGCGACTTCAGGAAACATTTTGCTACATCGGTTACATTAACTGATGTTGTCGACGATATAATCAGTGCATGTGACAAATATATGGTCAGCATATTGGTACTTTTAGAATTTCTAAAAGCATTTGGCAGCATTAATCACAGTTTGCTTATAAGCAAGTTACAGTTTTATAGTTTCTCATCAGCATCGTATTTAGATCATATCTATCAAACAGGCTTCAAAGAATATTCTCTAATTATACGTATACCGGTGCTTCGGTCTCTTGGAGTCCCACAAGGTTCCATTTTAGGACCATTGGTCTTTTTAGTTTATACTGCTTACATGCATTTCATGCATACTCAGCTTTGGTTTAAGGAACATTTAAAATATATTTTCAAAAAACCTACTGCTCACTAAAGATCCTTTATAATAACAGGCATATACTAGACAAAAGTTTGAGAAGAAGCTTATGTGCGTCACTTGTCTAACTTTAATTATTGTGATTTTGTTTACGGTTTTTGCTTGCATCATGAGAGTTGAACCCGATGAGTTCAAAACTCATGTGTCCGTTTAATCTATGGGATCCGAAAATTTGATCATACTTCTAATCTTTATAGCGATATAAATTGACTGAGAATGGATGCTCGTAGAGCATTTTAGTTTTTTAATTAATATAATTAACGAACCCCTTGCCCCCACCTCTATTCGTGAGCGATTAATATTTCGTTATACCGTACCTAATTTAAATATTAGAAGTATGTCCCACCATTGGACCGCCATGTTTCGTCGTTCTTTTTCGTATAACGCAGTGCGTTGTTAGAATTCAATACCCAAACACTGTTCCAATGTTAAAACTTTCAAATACACATATAAATTTTTTTTTTGTTAAATTCAGTTTAAGCTAACACTAACATTTTCATATTGTAAAACTGTATTTATAGCAATATATATATGCAATCAGAGGGGTTGCAAATTATTGCAGAAAATCTACAAAAATTGGTTGATTCTATGCCGACCGTTTTAGATGCTCGAGACTGTGCTACAAAATACTAAAATTAATCATATTTTTGGAAATAATTCTTTGAAAAATGACAAAATGACTTTTTGAAATATTATTATGATATTCAAAATTTTAAATAATTTTTCAGCCACTTTAGGTTACATGCAATGAGCGAAATACAGAGATTCACTTGTCATATTTCGACATTCGAACAACATAGTAATAAATACCTACTTTTCGTCATTCCGATTTGCAGTCTATTTTTAAAAACGGAAGTCAATAAAAATAAGTACATCGTATTATATTTATGCCGTGACTAAAAACAAATTTACGCCAAGATAATTATAATCATAACGGGCTAGCTTCGCAGGTTCTCTGGCCAGTCTATTAATAAAGTGTTTTTAATTTTCGGGTCCACGGTGCGGAATAATTAATTACCCGTATGAGTAAAGTCGTCCCAGATTTTTTTTTTGCGAAATTCCGCGAAACCAAGATTCTTTTCCACGTTTGCACTGTCGAGCAATTATCCGACAATGAGGATATGCGAGTATGCGTTCAAAATAATTATTATGGAGCGTCGACTCTTGAGGCACGAATTAACTACCGTGTCCGAATTTCGAAATTGCCGACACACAATGCACAAGAGATTTCTTTTTCCTGATCCAGGGGAACGGGGACAATAAAGAAAACGCCTAAATGGATATGAAAAATACAATTCTTGTGAGTTTTCCGTTCTGGCAAGAAAAAATATCAAGTTCAAGTTCAACTGCGACTTCCTTTTCGGTATCGCGTTAAGAGATTTAGAACTTTTTGATAATCTGTAAATTTTAAAATGAAATTTTATTTCTCAAGTAAAATTGGGCAACAAAATCCCTGCATTAAACAATTGAAACGTTATACGAGGTATGTTCAAAAAATAAGGTGACTTTTCTAATTGGGAGGGCATTGTGTTATGGTAATACACATGTGTACTCGGCGATTTTCTGCAGTCAAAAAAAAATTGAACAAAGAATTTGCAAACAAAATGGAATACACTGCTGCAAAACATTTGAAATGTTGACAACGGGTTATGGTGAATCTACTTGGTGCAAAAAAAATGTTTATAAATGGTACAAGCTGTTCAAAGATAGCCGAGACAACGCCGATAATGAACCTCGCTCTGGATGCCCCGGCACATCAATGAAGTGAAACAAATGGTGTTGAAAATTCATGGAATCATTATTAGAGAAGTTGTTGAAGACATCGGCATCTCTATTAAATCTTGCCGTGCATTTTTTTCTGAAGTTTTGGGCATGAAACGCGCGGCAGCAAAATTTGTTCCGAAACAGCTTAACTTTGAACATAAGGACCGTGGCTCAAGAGCTGTTAAATAACGTCCATGATGATCCTGATATGCTCAAAAAAATTATAACTGGTAAAGAATCATCGGTATATGGTTATGATGTCGAAACAAAAGTCCAGTCGTCCCAATGGAAGAACCCAGAATCGCCAAGACCGAAAAAAACACGTCAAGTTCGAACAAATGTCCAGGTTTTGCTTACTGTTTTCTTGGATTATTGTGGCGTAGTACACCAAAAGTTCTTACCACAAGGTCGTACGATCAATACCTTGAAGTTATGCGCCGTTCGCGAGAATACGAAGAAAACGTCCGGAATTGTAGGAAAACAATAATGCACCTGCTCACTCATCGTTGCTTGTGTCTAACTTTTTGGCCAAAAACAAAAGCACAATCATGCCTCAGTCGCCATATTCACCCGATATGGCCGCTGCCACTTTTTCCTGTTCCCAAAAGTCAAGAAGCCTATGAAAGGAAGGAGTTTTGGAACGATTGAGGAAAAAAAGAAAAAATCGCCGGAAAAGCTCATGGCTATACCAAAAAGTGCTTACCAGAAATGCTTCAAAGAATGGAAAAAACGTTGGCACAGGTGAATTATATCTGGGGGAGGGGGAATACTTTGAAAAGGACAACATTAATTTTGATGAATAAATAAATACTTTTTGATAAAACTTAAGTCGCTTTACTTTTTGAACACACCTCGCATGTAACCAAACAAACTGGAAAGTGTCAGAAAGTTGTATAGTAATAAAACTTCATTAGGCATGTAAAGGGAGTGCAAAGCGTTCCAGAGAGTACTTGAGCCACTTCCATTGTTTGGCATTGATTTCGTTTCGTTTCCCACGAATCCGAACCACTTCGGACATTACCGGGATTTTACCGCACGGATTTGGGAACAATCGGATGTTTTTGGATATATATTTCCCACGCCTTGAATTTTGACGGTCTACGGAAACTAACGGTCGTAGAAAAAGTATAGTATGCAACACGTTCGGTAAACTTTTTAAGTCACTCGTTTATTAAACAATCGGTCCGCTCGTGTCAAATAAACTCGTGAGTCAAATGCCGTTTACGGCACTTGTTGCATAATATACTATTCTTTCTAGAGGGCGCTATTATTATCCATTCATCAACACTTTCCTTTCTTTTTTGCTGGAGGCACCTTAATATACGTTGAGAGGTCTTCCATGAAAGTTTGGCGAACACCGATTACACTTTTGTCCTGCCACATTTTTGGTACTATATAATCATGTCGCATCAAGATAAAAGATTTTCGTCGGCTGTCTTCGATGCTGCTTTATACTTCTCAAGTATTTTCGTCGCCAGCAAAAAATTTCTTTGCTCTTCATTAAACAAAGTTTACCTACGCCTATAAACGTCACCCGAATTTGAGCAGAACTGGAAGGAGTTTACCATTTTGCAACTCCACATTTTTCTGAAATAGCCCATAATGCAGTGTCGCTATTATATAATATTTCTTGCATGAATTCAAAAATTCTGATTAGTTTTGCTTAGTTGTTTCGGTAATTTTTAAAATCTGAATACACATGACGCTGTTTTTGAGTGCTGTTTCAGATTGATAGCAAGAAAATTTCCACATCACAATTTTGCATTACGCTGCCAGAATTGAGAAGCCCCCGTTTCTCTAATGTGGGAGAGCGTTGAAACAATTGTTTTTGCCGTGCGTAAGAAAATAAATACTATATGTTTGAAAATCGAAAACAATCCTCAAAATATTGAAAGGATATTTAGCAGATTGTCTAAAATTGTTGAGATGTACATAAATAAAGTGGCCATTTTCCCAGGCAGCTGTAATTTGAAAATTTAGTTACCGAAGTCACGTGTATTTATTATGATGTAACAAGTTTCTTATTTTAAAACGAGCAACCTATATATTAAGGTATTTTTTATTTCTTTGAAATTTCCTATTAGCTAAGTCTTGCCGTTTCTGGAATATTTAAAATATGGGATTGGCATGTAGTAAATTTATCGACCGATTTTTTCCGACTATTTAGCGTGGATTTCCTTATAAAAAGAGGCCTACTTCAGTTTTGTTTTTTTTTTTAATGGAAACCCACTTCAGCTTTGTTTTTTTTTAATGGCAACCCTCATACTATACCACCTGCGTCTAATAAAGAGAAAAAAGTAACAATTTTACACGGCGGATCAGAAAACGTTTTTTACTCCAAATATTTTGTGGCTTAGCTGTAAAAACATTAAAGACTAAAAACTTTTAAGCCAAGGGTTCGAGGATTCTGCCCTTCGTTGCCGTTCTACAATATTTCTCAAAACAGCGTTACAGTAGCTAGCTATCAAAGCAGTGTTACGGCTCCCACCACATTACTGTGTCATCAATCCCATAGAGGGGGGGCACATGTGGAACCAACTAAAATTCAGAACGAGTCACAAAATTGGTCACACACTTTAAATACTAGTGTTGTAGATTTAATTTAAAAAATGAGACGCCCCTAGATATTTGTAAAAACTCGATAAACCATGTCAAAAATTCTAATAATATTGTTAAACCCGTTATAATTACTTTAGGCAAACATAACGAAGGCGACACAGAAAATTGGGGAAAAGGGCATAAGTAATATTTTGAAACTTATTTTGTTAAACTTCATTTCATTAAATTAATGATAAACTTATATATAAAATTATTGTTTTCTTTCCGCATTCTGCACTACATCTTTTTACAATGCTAATGTGACCGGCAGAGGTAGTTTAATTGCATTCGTCAAGCCAAACCATTTATCTGTGAAAGCGCTATTGCTATTATTGGGACACCCGGTATTATAGATCAATTCAGATTATTTTGCATTCGTTTTCATTCACTCTGGGAACTACTAAAATCTTTATTTCGACGTGAAACGTGTAGCCTACCGAAGTTAAAAAGCCAAGATCGGAAAGCTCTGTAGTGTGATGCCTTTGTTTCAAACCGGTAACGGTCATAAATGACAAAAGAAAATAACGGCACATTTGCCGCGGTTTTCACGCAACCCGAAACAATTACGCTCCTCTTTGCTGGCCCTATTTTTACATCCGGTACCGAGTTAGAACCAAAAGAAGCTGATAACAGGTCTCAGTAATATACAGATCTTTTTTTTTTAAGAAACTTCCACAGGCAATTGTAATACTTTTTACGAAACTTCTTGATTCCTCCTGCCTCTATTTTTGCTGAGTCGAACTTGCTGACGTTTCGCCAATCATCCTGTTGGCTTCTTCAGAGCTTGAATGAAACTGAGCGAAACGTCAGCAAGTTCGACTTAGGAGGAATCTAGAAGTTTTGTAAAAAGTACTATACAGATTCAGACAAAAAAAGTGTGTGAAATTTCAAGTTAAAATATTGTCTTTGCATAAATAATATGTTAGGATTTTTTTCACCGTTTTTCAATAATTTCTTGAAAATTTAATTATATATTTCCTTACAGTCACTTCAGGCGTTTAGGGGAGTTGAGTTACGTTAGGGGTGATTGGATATTTTCGATAGATTTTAAACACAGTCAGACTGAAGAAGAACTTCTCCAAATTGACATTTTTCAACAAGACTCTTTACTTTTTAATAAGCGCTCCTCTATGCGTAATTTTAGGTTTATTCGGAAATGACATGTTTCTGACATTTCTGACAATTTTAATGTTCTCAGATGGCATGAAAATGTAAGACGCAGATTTACTATAGACGGCAAATATAATTTTTTAAATGTCAATTTCCTGAAAACGTATTTATTCATCAATTTCAAACGCTTAAATAAAGGTGATAAACGGAATTTTCAAGTTTCGCTCAATAATTTCAAGTTGTTAGTCTGTTAGTTGCTTATACTCCTAAGGTATAAATAAATCATTATTGGGCTTTTAAATTCATACTTCGTAAAGCAAAATTTGGTATGAAAATCCCGTATTATTCTCAGAGATTTCCTTGTATTTCCCAATATTTCCCGATATTTTTTCAAATTATCCCATATTTCCTTGTATTTCTCCACATTGTCTTCGCATTTCCCGATAGCAAAGTAGATAAGTAATTCCTAGGTGTTTTTTGTCACCCTTCTAAGGGTCGTATAAAATTAGTTCATAATGGCAAGGCTCAAATTGTATTATATAACTCAACAAAAAGAAGCATATAATAAATTGATTTTTAATTGTTCAAAACAATTTTCAAAGTTGGAGTTATGCCAATTCTTAGCAACAAATGTAAATATCGAAAATTTGACATTTTGACAAGTTTCTAAACGAAAAATGTAGGTGGCGTGCGGAGCATCAGCATAGACAGTGCGGTTTCGTTTACCCTCAAGAGATGCCGAATAGATTCAATATCATTAATAAATGTCAATAAGTTTTTAAGTATAAGAAAAGTTTAAATTAAAAAAATAACAAAAAGTTATGGAATCGTTTTTTCTTTTTTTCGTAAATCTATCGATATTTCAAGGGTGCATTTATATAATGTATATCCCATAGGTCCAGCAGACGTAGAGGCGACTAACGGAGGGTTAAGGCAAGTAATTCTAGAATCTCTTTTCACAATTTAATTAATTTCAAAAAATTGTTGACAACTAAGCTTGAGTTGACAACTATGATTTTTATTGTGGGTGAAAATGTGGATGAAATGCAAAGAAAAATGAATGCTGATCTGAAAAATGCTTTTGAATTGCTGTGCATAAACACGGACAAGTCAACATTTCGTATTCTTGGTAAACGCATAAATTGAGTACAGTAAATTTCGATATAAACATTTATATTAACAACAAAAAATTAATTCATGAAAACGAAATTAAATACCTGGGTGGTATATTTGACTCAAATTTGACGTGTCATACACATGCCGATTACATAATGAATAAATTTTCTAAAAAGATTAATTTTATATCTAGAATAGGGAAAAATTTGTCAATTTTCACCAAAATCTTACTGTATAACAGTCTAGGTGTTCCCCGTTTAAAATTTTGTTCCACACTTTTGTTCAATTTGCCTAATTATAAATTAGAGCAATTGCAGATTGTTCAAAATAGGGCCATGAGAAATATACTAAAGTATAACAGATAATCGCCAATTCAAAGCATGTTGAGTGTTCTTAACTTCTTGTCTGCAAAACAAAAAGTAATGTTTAATGTCTATGTATTTATTTTTAAAATTAAATAGCAGTGTGTTCCCAATTACAATACAAGCAATTGTGGAAATTTTATGTTAAGAGAACGTTTTTTGTAGTCATGTACAAAACTCTGTATTACATAAGGCCTAAACCATTTTAACAATTTACTACCGCATGATATTAAAGACTTTTAGGACGCCATGTATTGTCCAAATCCTGATTTCTGTGTGCTTAGCTTTTGGTTTCCGTTTATCTGGAATTTAATATTTTATATTTAGAATTTATATTTTGTATTTTTTTATGTAGCATAATGCTAAATAAAGATTATATAAATAAAATAAATAAATAATTGTTTATATATCGTCGTGCTACGATTCATAAGGGAATCCATTTTTTTTTAGGCGAAACTAATTTGAAGCGTCACGACGGCCTCGTTTTCACTCTAACCTGAACAGTTTCCCCCACCATTGCTCCCACATTGACTGATGGGATAGAATTTTCGAAAAAGGCCGTAATTTTTCCTGCCACTGGGAAAACTTTTATGTGTCTTAGCATCTTAAAACATATATGGTACTGCAAAATTAACGTTAGGCCTTAAGGACTATCTTTGTCTCACTAGAGTTATTTTGAATTTCTACGTTCTTGATCATGTTATCGGTTTCTCTCAAAACCGCACATTTTTCACTATTTCAATGGAACTGCGGTAGGTTTTTAAACGCAGGTAAAAAAAAACATTAAAAGCCCACGCCGTAGGTCGACCGGTTTCCAAAATCGACACCTTAGCACGACACATATATGCGGATGATCGTGACTAACGGGACGTGGGCAGGTACCGAGACAATAATCGTTATATCCCATAAATTACGGAAAAAAAAGTTTTCGCTTTGATGGAAACTTTTACATTCCTATTTAATCCCAGTGTATTTTTCGAATAAATTCAAGTGATTATGTCACAAGAGGCGGAAAAAGGAGATAAAATCCGTGCTGCCGGTCGCGTGGTGTGTGTCAAAACCGAGGTCAAAACGATATTATGAAGTGGTGGTAAGGCATGTTTTACCGGGACGAATCAGCTGAGTTTGAAATGTGTCAAGATGTCTACACAGTGAGGCGCAGCTGACGCGCACGACGCAGGGCAGGACCGGTGCAGGTTTCTGTTGAGAGTACAAAGAGCGTGAATTGCAACTGAGAGTGAGGTAGTACAGGACTGCGAGTGAATAAATCTGCTCTGGATAAATAAACCTGCAATTTGTAAAGACGCATAAATGAATAGTAGGCAAGTGTGTGATTTTCTCTTCTTTTGTATTGCTTTGCTCTTCAGTTTGATATTGTACGGGTTTAACTGTTAAAAATAATTAATATACGTTAAAGGTAACTTCAGTAAAAAAGTATAACTTCAACTTTTGTGATAGGCTGTTGTAATATATTTACAATAAGGTCATATTATTATTACTATTATTATTACTATTATTATTTTATTATTATTACTATTTTTCTCTTTGTATGTCCGGAAATGATGAACAAAAATTTTAAAGACCGGTTTAACTCAAGAAATTAATATTAAAAAAGTTCATCTAGTATTTTTACAAATACTTAAAAATAACAGGAAGATTAGCAAGAAAAAAAAAGATCGATTTTAGTTTCTAATACGCCGATAAATTGAGCACTCTTATTACCAATGTCCTTTGGTACTTTTGGTACAGTTATTTTCCGTAACCAAGTTCCATTGCATGCGAATATCAGTCAGACACGAGTTTAGTATCGACCCAAAGGCAAACAAAACTAGGGCAAAAAACAATACTTCGAAATTACACTAAGTTTTAGTTGCTCATAACTAGTAAGGGCAACGAGGTACAAACAACGGACAAACGGAAGCTTTTCGAAAATAAATTTCTGTAACTCTAACCTTTTCGTACATCCAAAGTTTATCAAATAGGGATAAAGCTCCTAAAATGAACTAGCCTGACTACTTTAATAAAGTGTTCTTAGTCACATCTTTTTATTGTATGTTTTAAGTCAGTTACCTCTTTGAATTGTGATAACATCAACTAAATTTTATGTGATTTTAAAATAATAAAATCATATTAAATTTGCATCAAATTTGACGATTTCTATAGTTGTATTTCAAGATTTATTTTAAAATCGAGTGTTTACGATAAATTTAAATGAAAATACGTTACTATTGTTTTAAAATAAAATATGCCAAAAAAAAGTTAAGTTAGACAAGTCGGCACTTTTTGTAGAAAAACTCGTTCCAAGATCAAATGAAAACCATTGGTTCTTGGAATCAAGAATCTGATGGCATCAGAAGGCAATACAAACACCCGACCCATACCAGAACTTTGTATTGCAACAGATCAGGATCAAGGTGTCGCCAAATGCTAGAAACCACGAAAATAATGATACGACTCACGGAACACCACGTAAACGATGGAGTGACAACCTCTCGTTAGAGTAGCACCAGGTAAAGAAACGAACAAAAACAATTTGCTTAGACATACGATGATAAGTCATTGCTTCTTTCTTTTATGTTATTATTCTATGGTTGAGTGTAGCCGTTCATTATATATTGCTCATATTATATCTGGTATATTACTCAGGTACCTGATACATGAAATAGTCGCGGACACTAAACAGATTGAAAATATAAACATCGTATATCCCGAGCATCGCGTTAATCAACAGGAAAAGTTTAAATTTAGATAATTTTTCATGTTTTCAATTCAATGGCGGATGCGCATTTAGGACTCGACACGTGCAAGACTTAAGATTGATCCGTTTAGATCGCTTATTTAGATGTTACATTCTTTCTAAAAATATTTTGTATTTAATATATGAAGTCTGCTTATATTGGTGTTGATTTAAATGAATTAAATAAATTAAACTCAAACTCGAACTCACATTTCTTTTTACAGTAGAATAACAATTTAAGAGGACGTGCCGTAATCAACCATCGGAGAGTTGGGAAAAGGTTTCATTAAAAGTGAAATGAAAAAATCTCCCTTGCTCTGAAGCATGTGCAAAACCTTGAGCTGATTTGATGAACTTGAATGTCCAAGATGTATTAAAATCATGAAAATATACTGTGATTACAGAAAAAATATAAGAACAAAATGTATCAAATTGATTAGCAGCAGACAACACCTTATTATTTCAATTCTGAGGTACAACTGCAATAACCATCAAGGATATCATGCACTGTGAAGACTCCACTGCCGTGTTCTATTCCACAAGCTGTGAGTGTTGCAAATGCTTGTTTAAGTATCTTGCTATTAAGACGACAAATAACTTCAATTGAGTAAAAAAAGATATTTCCGACAAAATGTAATATTTCATGGGCAAAAATGATATTTTTTACATCATTTTTCATAAAAACGAAGATACTTTAGTATTAATTAAAAAAAAATCTGGCTTATATGGTTTCTAATAATCAGTACCAATGTAAAATACATATATTTAGTATCACAAAAGGCATTATTTTCAAAATGATTATTAAAACAATTATTCCAAAACGTTAACAATGACTTTATTTGAAAAAAATATATATTAGTTAGCGTGTTTCTGCACAATACTTAGATTGAATCCCAGTGCTTTCGCTACTATTTGCTGGATATTCGTTGTCAATTTTTCACTTTTTCTTCCATTTTCAAAATACTTAATCAAATTTGTTGTTGCATGGGGATGCAAAAATCAGAAAACCGTTTTTCATTATATATACTGTCACTAAAAATTGTCAACTTCTCAAAACCGACAGTTGTAAATCAAAACATTTTAAAAATACTTCAATAGAGCTGGACAAGATAAAGAGAAAAACAAATGAGAAAGTTTGTCGTTGACTATATTGCACTAATCCTTTTAAAATCAGTGAAACAATTTTATATAAATAAAAAAATATTTCATTGGTTTATAACAAATAGATAGAAGTTCTCATTACTGCCGAGGAAATGGTTGCTAATTGAGTTGAAATATTTTACGGCGTTAATTTTATGGTATTTCTAATGTTAATTTACTACATTCCCAAAAAAGCCCTAGATCTCTAAAGAATAGGTAGAACAAATAATAAAATAAGAATCGACCCAAGACTTTCAAATAATTTTTTTTCACTTTATTTAGGCATCTTCAACTAATTCAGAAATATTCAAAATTATCGACTGTTTTGGGATACTTTTCGTCGGGTATTTCCTGAAAATTTTATCAAACACTAATATAGAGGCTCCAAATTCGTTACAATCGTTGCATTTCATGCGGCTACGAGTTCTTTGCATCATAAAGATTCAATCAAACTCGAAGTCTCAAAACTACAACATTTATTATTTTTGAGACCTTAACTTCGTAGTTAAATTGAATGGTTATAGTTTTGTGAAATGAGGCGCCTCTTCGAAGATGGGCGATGTGTTAAATCCAAATTCGGTCAAATTCTCAATTTCTAACAATTCAACTTTAACTTATAGCTAGAATTAAAAAATTAAATTAATAAACTAATCACACCAAGCAAACATGAGAGAATTATCTAAAATATAGTTCTTGGCTTCTCTAGAAAACATTACTTTAACTTTTCTTATTTACATAGGAATCAGAATTTTAAAATTTTCGTCATAAATAAATTATTGTCGTCTGCTGATTAATAGCTCGGTTATTTTTAGGGAAGTTATGGTTTACTAATAAGTGCAATGCTTTTTTTAAACAAAATTTAAACAATAAACATTTCATGTTTTTTGTGAAACAATTGTCAATTGAACTTCTTATCAACTATCACTCCCCAAGTATTAAATTAGTTTCCCTAATTCGTTCTATTAAAGTGTGAAAAGTTGGGACGATATTTCCTAGTTAGATATTTAGTCTTACTTACAATTCCTTAAAATTTTTAAACTGTTTTTTATTTTCATCCCCGTGCATCCCACGTCAAAATTCCCTAATTCATTTATACATAAATTAAAAAATTGTGGTCGTAGCACATGTTTCGATGGTATACCCATTTTGAAAAAGCTTTGGTTACTTAATTGAATCGCGTGAGTTGTACAAATTTTAAACAAGTCGCAAATAACGCCAAGGACTCCATACTTTATAAGTTTATCAAACAATTGTGTGCATGACACTGTATAAAACGTTTTTTATTTACTCATATTCATTACTACGGACGCATTATGGTGTATTTATATCCCAGACCACGAATTCGGACCCGATATTGTATGTGCTCCAAGTGTATGAAGTTGCATACAACCCACTCGAAAAGCGCCATAAGTCATGGGCCAGATTCTCACGGTACACAAACCCACGTTGAATATTATCCAAATTGAATACCTACTCGAAAGTTAATGAGACTGATATATACAGTCGGTTGTTGCATTTTGCTGTCGAACTTGTTAACTTAACAAGTCATAGACACGGACCAATGTTGAATGCTAGGCTGAATGTCGACATTGATTGTGAAACACAAACATGATGCAGTATTAATGGTAGAACTTAAATCATCAAATTTAGCAACATAGCATATACTGACTATTTGTTTAAATATGTTTTAACTATTGAAAATCTAAAGGAATAAAAAGAAACTTAGGGTTTATTTCCTATATTTTTTGTAATATAGGAAATAAAAATAAAATCCCTAAAAGCATAATATAAAATCTGACTGCAAAATGATTCAAATTGCATACCCAAATAGCATAAAAGCCGTGTTAAGGTATGATAATTTTAAAGTAGTGTTAACTTAAAACACAATCTTAGTCCAAAGTACCATACAAAATTTAACAAATAAATAAAATCAATTATGACCTTATCTAGAGTGTGAATTGCAACTCTAATCTAGACTCCAAGGTGGCCTCAATCCATCATATGAAGCACAAACAAGCTCTTAATATTCAGTGTTAGTTAAGTAGTTTATTTTTTGAAAAATACATGTCTACTTCTACATATTCTTTTATCTCTACTGCGAGTATCCCAAAATTATCTCTGTCTATTACTGGATGCTTTTACACCATTACCCGACGACTGCCGGTGGAAGATCGAGAACATAGAAGCGCGAATATCTTGGATAATTGATTAGAAGTTAAATGGTTAAGTTAACCATACTGATTTAATGATCATCCTATTAAATTATTATACCTAGTCATCTCTACTCTAGACTATTTGTAGCAAGCTCGAGTTTCAATAGTACATATCTTTGACATTTAAACATTTTTTTAAATTGTTTATAGTAATAGTTTCCTTTCCTTCATTGAAATGGCGCAAACATATACGGCCCAGGCCATATACATACCGTCCTGATTTTATAGATGCTCTATGACATATACAAAAATTTATATTGCAAAAAAAGTTCACAGAACTAACTTACGGATAAAATAGAAGATAACATTTTGTTTATTTGAAGTTTAACTTTAAATTGTTAAATTATTTTTGGCCCGTTACTGTGCCAATATAACTGCTATAAGTGACTATGAATCGATGGATTCAGCAAATCAAGATTTGGAAATTTATTATAAGTTTCTATGTTACAACAGATTAAAAATAAATATCGACAAAAGTAACTACATCGAATTTAAATTTAAAAAAATAGACAAATAGGTGATGTTGAAATAAAAATTAATGATACAGAATTATAAAAAGCAGCGTTTTTACTTAGCATGAACGAGTCACTTAACGGCACCTGAACAAAATAGCAGGAGCAATTATTTATAAATGTAGTTAATATCTATTTAATATAATATGTAATACATACCTTAATACATTAAAGAAAAGGTAGAACAAGAACACTTCTTATGTACATATAGAAAACACACAATTATTGTACGAGAAATATAAATAATTGGTGTTTAGACTGCAGTAGAACTAATATGAACTAATAGAAATAATAGCAAGTCTTCAATAATAATAATGATATTTTATTTGCTGTAAGTCTGTACATAATCAGCATCAATATCTGATAACCAATTTTAAAAGCAGTTCCCAAGGTAAACTATTATATAATGCCTACTATGCCTACAATGACAATTACACTAAACTTCTAAATCCGCTACAAAAAGCATACTGTACGAAAAGGAAGGAAAAAAGACAGAAAGAGCCACTCGTACGATGTCCACTTAAAAAAAATTATATAAAAAAACAAACAAAAATTCCCGGATGTTTAGTTGTAGACTTAATATATTTGTTATGATCTCGGGTTGTTATGATATGGTGTGTGTGTTTATTAAGTTTATTTATCGATTCTTATTGAAATTTATTTTATCAATTCACCAAAATAGTTTTATTGTCAATTTTAGGGCGGTATTATTTAATAATGACGAGCACTTTCCAAATATTAAATAAATAATACAGGTCTGAATTTAAAAAATTAAGTCAATGATGAGGACACAAAACCGAAACGTCATACTTAAAACTTAATAATGCCAACTTGTAGGGAAAAAGTTGCATTTTCTTTTTAAATTTAATTAAATCTAGCAAAATTCAAAAGACATTAAAATATATACCAAAAATAATTGCATTGCACAAAATTAACCTAGTCCCAAGTCAAATCCACCAAAACTGAGCGAAATTTCGCATTTTAGTACCCAACACTTTTCTGAAATATCCTGGGAAATAGTCTATAGCTGGTCGCGGAATCAATGTTCTACACTATTTATATATTATACATTCCGAGCTATATTCGAAATGAATAGTTTAAAAAAATATATATTAAAATCGGCCCTTTGCAAGGCTAGTGTTCCAGGGCCTATGTTCTAATGCTTATCCAACACGGCCGGTTTTCCAACTGGTGTTTGCGCAACATCTTATTTCGAAACCACTTAACAAAACACTTTCAAAGAGCATTTTCTATTATCGAATCTGGTTTTATTTCGCCTTTAGTGCACCAATATCCGTTAGACAATCAACAATTAAAAACATCTGTGCGGTTGCTGGTTTGTTGTGTTTAGATAACCTTCCTACGCGATTATTTGTTTAAAATATCTCTGGCGCTTTGTTCGACATACGACCAGACACAATTGTTGAAAATGAAAAAAAAACTGTACGATGTTGTGCAAAATTGTAATTGCCCAAGTTGACCTTAAACGGTAATTATTAATAGAAATATGATTAAGTGATTCAACAATCCGTTTGATGATAATCCTAGGGATTTGGTGTCCAACAGGAGGCCGCTCATTTAAAAATATGACGAACATTAAATCGAAAAACTGCAAGTGCGTTCGTAGTAGGAAATAGAATGTTTTTAATAAACCTTTCGTCTAAGCATGCGTCAAATGTTTCTATTAAAAAAAAAATCAACAACAAAAATATGTGAGGCGATTAGTTTTGAGATTTCAGTTGCGCTTTCGTGGTTAGATACAACAAACTGCGTCTAATAAAATCGTAATAGGTAATAACTCATCGAGTAATCATATAAATAAAATATGAGAATATTTAAATACATAAATTAACGCATTTTCATGTAATAGAGTTAAAATTAACATTTTTGTGAAATAATGTATACAACGGTTGTCCAAAAATTTTAGAAAGGGTGGGATATCGCAAGAATTACTTTAACGTTGTTGTGGAAACCCAAACAATAATAATAATAAATAATTTGATGAAAATGTCACTATCGACAATCTTGTTGAGGTTTTCCCGATTTTAAATTTTATTTCTCTATCCACAGCTATTAAGTAAATTACGCTAAGTTTCGGTTAATGTAAAAAATATTGCACTAGGAACCTTGTACGTCTCGTATGATTTAAAATGAAATTTATTAAAATTGTGTCCACAACACGTTCGTTTCAACATTATTATTTCTAATCTTAAACCGATTCAGAAATAATTTTTTTTAACGAATTTTTTGGGTCCACTTCCGAAAAATGCGTTTTGGGACATTTGTTTTTTAACGAAATGAAACATTATTCTTTAATAATATATTTACGCCAGAACTAAGCGGAACCTTTTTTTAAAACATCGTCTATTTTGCCCGTGGTAAAAAAAATCACAACGTTTAGAGACACCCCGTATAGTTCGTATTCTCGTAAACCTTATTTGGGCTGATGAAGTGCCTTTATTGAATACGGTTTGTTTGTTTTCGCGTCATAAATCACCGTTATATCGTAGAACCGATCGGAACCTACTAATCCACAATGTCAATTGTCATGTAACGGTGTAACTCTAAAAATATGATTCTTCGCGTGTGATGTGGGTCGCGACCGAATAAAAATTTATGCTCCTCATATGGCGAGCCCTAAATAAGGCATTTGTATCCAGTCCGTTTTTAGATTTCAGTGTTAAACCGTCTGGTTGAAAGTATAGGTTGCGATTTGGAATAGTATTGATTATTAAACTGCGTTTGCCTTAAACACTCTGTATATACCTAAAACTTAAATTGAAATAAAAATATTTTTTGTAAAACATCGTCTTAAAGCTACAATTAAAAATAACATACACACTACATATTGCGACACCTTACATAATTGCACCTGACAGTTAACTATTCGGCGGACAAGGTGAACCTGACAAACTAAAAAACATGGATCACCTGAAATTAAATAACGTTAATGCCACTCAAAATGTCGAACTCCGAAATACATATGGGCGTTCCTAACCGGAAAAATAAAAAAACAGGTTTATGTTGTTTGCAATAACCTCAACCACCTTAAACATGCCTTTTTAAACACCCTGTAAATAATGGATGCAAAACTTCTCCGAAAATCTTGGAAGTTATTTAAGAACGAATTTTAACCGATGAGAAAACAACATACTTACCTTCCTACTACAAAATAGTGGAAATTTTTGAAAAATATCCGTAGCATATAGAAAATTAATCAAACCGAAATTTAAATAACGGCTATTCCTACCTTTTTTACCACAAGAATTTAAGCAACGATTACAATAAATGTTTGCAATTGCAATATTCTGTTTGTGTTTGCCACATGTAAAATTGGCATCAATATTCTTATTTTAAGTAAAATTTCTCGATTTTCTATTAAATTAAACCTAGTTTGAAATTCTGAATAAATAAATAAATTAAATTGAAATTATTTATAATGCCCATTTCAATCTGTATTACTGATTAGCTAAATAGATTCATGTTTTAGATATGTTAATTATAATTAATTATAAAGAGAAATATTATTTAAATTGAAAATGAAAATTAAGTAATTTACTACTATTAGCTAAATAAATTTATTTTTTAGAAGTGTTAATTATACAAATTAAAAAGAATAAGTTTTCAGGGAGCAGACGATAAGTTAGGCTTTAAATTAAAAACTTATCCTTAAATTGCCAAAAATAATAGATGAAGATATAAGCAACCCCGAAATCTTCATCCAGAGGAAAATCTTTTAATATGTACCAATTTCATTTACTTTCTGTAATTTTATAACAGTAATTTATTTTGTTAATAAATGAAATGTATATCTCGTGCGTTATTTCTTCAAACGGTACTCTTAGTTTATGCATGAACTAATTTTTGAAACGTAAATCATTTAAATATTATTGAAAGAAATAATGGGTAAAAATAAGTATTTTTAATAATCAGTTGGTTGGTATATATTCTACATAAAGCATTAAATTTATTAAACACCTGGTAAAAACATGAAATTATCATTTCTATTATTATGAATGTGGAGGCATAATAGTAATTCGGGAAATTTTGAAAGGTATTTTCCCCCGATCTTAACACACATCACATATACCTGGCTAGACATTGGCTGCTCTTTTAGCTGAACCGACATTCTCTCAAACAGCTACAAAATTAATTCAATTTACACGTATACCTACGAATATACTATTGGTATAAATTTTTTCGTTTTAACTCAAAAGCACGGGTTCAATGTTCAAACAATAACCTTGAACTTTTACGTATGGATCAATTCGATATCAGAATGAGTTTTAATTACGTTAAAGTAACATTTGAACGTAACTCAGTCCGACATTTGACATTGGATACGGCGTTTCATATCGAATTTGTTAGTGTAATTTTTAGCGCAATTTGCCTCTTAAACAACTAGAGCGAAATTTTAAACTGTATCGTGCCTCCCATTTTGGTGATATTACCCAGTATCTTGGTTATTGGTAAATAGTTTTCGCGAACCTGGGCGGGCTAGTGAAACAAAACTGTGATAGAATTCTCAGTTTCCGAGCTACAGAACGATATACAGGAGGATATAAGGATGGGGATATTGGAAACCATAAAAGATATGACGTTAAATTGGTAGAAAGTTGCAAAATTTAAAGGTCAATAACGTGCCCTTGAGAAAACTTAAAAATTCTCATTTTATTTCTATTTAATTCTGACATTTAAAAAGATATTGTTGCCACTTTCTGAGCTCTACAAAATACCGTTGAGACATTTTAAGTTTAAAGTTTCGTTTCGGCGAAATCGAAAAGAAAAAAATTGTAGTACTTAAATTCTCCTAACGCTACCTTGTAAGGCTCAAAAAGGGGCAACAAGGACCCATCTGCGTATCTCTTAAGGTTTCCAATATAGACACACTGTATAAAGCATTGAATTTTCATAACTTATCAGATAGATAAAAATGAGGATAAAATAAATCCATTTAAAAGAATATGTGGAAATTATTGAGACTTAAACCCAAAAATGACCCTTGGACTTAACACTAACAGTAACAGCGAAGTAGCCAGCCAGAACCATTTTGTGAGGTGGCTAAAGCAATTACAAAATCAGCACTCAACAAATGAATGAAAATAAAATCCTGGCAATGACAAAGAAGAAATAATATATTATGCAACAAGTGCGGTAAACGGCATTGAAATCACGAGTTTATTTGAGACGAGCGGAGCGAGTGTTTAATAAACGAGTGACTTAAAAAGTTTACCGAACGTGTTGCACACTATACTTTTTCTACGACCGTTAGTTTTTGGGTATCTTTTCGCAAAACAACACAAATACATTCACTGACATGGCCGTCAGAATTGACAAACGTCAAATTCAAGGCGTGGGAAATATCTCCGATATCATCCGATTGCTCCCAAATCCGTGCGGTAAAATCCTGCAAATATCGGAAGTGGACCGGATTCATGGGAAACGAAACTGACGTGGTAAAGTGACGCTGCCCGCACGATAGATCGGTATTTTAAACACGGGAGTAGAAAATATTTTGACAATGCTATCGTACTTTCTCGATTTATTGGCATATGCAAATTGCAACTAACAGAAGACACGAGCATTTCAGGATTTTGCTAAAAATACCTTACCTAGGCTTGTTTGAAGAGAAAAAGATTTTAGTTTATTATAATTAGTGGTATTTGTGGAGGTATTACTAGAATTACTGAGGAATTGCATTAGTCGAGGAATTGGTAGTAACAGTCGAGGTATTAGTTGTATTAGCTAAGGATTTTGAGGTGTTTGTCGAGAAACAAAAAAAGAAAACAATTTTTTTTCTTAGCGTCAAAAATGGTTTTGGAAAGCTTATAGCTCACTCAATAAGTAACGGTCTTTATTAGAAGTAAGTTCTAAAATTGGATTATTTTTGGGATATTTGTCTGACTTATCGTAAAATCAAAAGTTTAATTGATTGAACTGCAATACTGAGATGTACCATCCTTTCAAACAGCTAAGTTATTATTTCACCCGAGACTACAACTTATATTTTTACACATATATTTTTATAGGTTTGATCATTTGACGGAATTTTAAAACAGTATAATTATTGTCGCGCGACTGTTCAAAAAATATCAATTTTTTTGAATGATTTCGATGGTTTAATATTTGTTAATTGTTCGTCTTCCTAATAACTATTTTTTATTTTTCGTCTTGGTGTTATTTCGTAATTTAGCTGACTATAAGCGTACTGTAAATGTTAAAATATTGATGTTTGTTTGTCACAAAAATAAAAAATAACATACCAAAAATTTGTTTCTATTTGTTTAAAAAATAAACAAGTTATTTGAACAAAAAAATTGAAAATTAGAGGGATTACTAGGACAGTGTACAGATTTTTGATCGCGGTTTACCTCTCGATTATAAAAAACTACATTTGCGTTCGATGGATAAGAAAACTAGCTGCTGATGATTATGTCCAAATTGACTTTCTCTATGAAAAAAGTAGAGCAAAACCAAGCCAAAAAAAATTATTCAAAGAAAACAAACTATGTTAATAACAGGCAGAAAACAAGTATTTCTCAGTTTTAAAAACAATTGGTAAAAATAACACGCTTATATTAATCGTGTGTTGGGAAAGGCCATTCCGGCATATATTAGTCCGGATTTCACAAAATTACCTTAACGCATTTGTAACCATCCGGGCATGAACACAAACACCTTAAAAAGTTGACATTCAACTTTATGCCTATATTAAGAAGTACTGCCTATCCTTCGTTCTTCATTTACGCAGGCCCGCATACAGGACCGTAGTAAAAGGAAATTACAAAAAACAACAACGAAGTGAATACTAAACACCACCGACACAGTTATAGACTATATTTTTTATTTAAAATTAGCATGATAAAAAAATCAACAACTTCACCTTTTTTAACTATTTCAAAAATAAATATTTTGTCCTCGAGGTTGTCGGTGTTTGGTTTATCCGCTTTTTAAATAACTTGAGTATATTATTCAAAAATAGAAATTACCATGAACCATTGCCTCAGAACACAAAACGTTGTTTATAAGTTTTGATGGCACCTTGACAGATACTAATAGTATAACGACAATGAATTTTAGAAACATTATTTACTTATAATATGAACGAAATATCGATAAATTATATATATTTTTGAAGTCGTGTTAACAGGAGGTCGTTTCAAGAAAAAATATACAAATAAGTTAAGTTGTTCATATTTTGTGTGACAATTCGTATACAGGCAATAAAATTCAAAACCAATATGAATACCACCTTGATAATGGATTATATTTTAAAAGAGATGCCAGCAAGACTTGTTTTCAAATTAAAGGATTCCATAGTCAGTCTCTAAAATTAGTGTGAAAGCAGGAAAATTTAAAGTGGTTCAATTAAACTCACCACTGCAGCAGAACTAACGGTTTATAAATTGAAAGGAAATTATATAAAACTCATAAGGTTGTGAAAACCACCAAGGAAAAATGGTTTAAAAAAACTTTGAGAAAACCCTCAGACATTTAAGGAAGAGGACAGTTTCAGTTAAGCTCTAAAAAAGTCAACATAATGGATAACGAAACGTCAGCAAGTTCAATTTATCAACAATCAAAACAGGAGGAATTCAGTAAATTTGTAAATAGTATTACAGTAGGCTGTGGAAGTTTCTATGAAAAAAAGAAATATACATATTTATTATCTCTGAGTTCGGACTAAGAATTATCAGATGACACCCTGCTATAATAACTAGACAACTGTGTGCTAACATGATCCAAGTCCGTCCCTTACCTACATCATTAACGCATACCTACTAAATACGTACCGCATCCCGCCTTGCAAAGAAAAAGTAAATTTCACCGAAACGCACACAAAGGTATGTAATTCAATTATCGGAAAAAAGAAATTCTACCCGGATAATAGACAACCGGATCGACATTGAATGTTTTATGTTCATCAGACTTTCTACTAGTAATTTATTTAATTTAACATTAATTACTAGCATAGCACCACTAAATTTACTCCGATTCTATTGTTTCGATCGGATGTATTATTAACTCACAACACCCTTGGCAAAGAAAGTGACCGATCGTTGGCAATGTATAAAAAAATGATTATATACTTCTCATTATTTCTACCTATTACTATTTTTTAATGAAAAGTATCTCCATCGTTGACCTGCTTGTTGGCGAATCATTATTACTACACAAAATAATAATGGCAAAAACTAAGGGAAAAAAAATTAACTCTTTGGTCGTTAATCGGACAACGAGAGTATTCATCGATCAACAATGACGTCAGCAGAAAATAAACTTAATAACAATGCGGTAATGCTAAGTTATGCCATATAAACCTCAATATAAACAGAAATCGTTCAGCAAAACTAATCAACTTCTGACTCGATTTTTGATAGGACAAAAACAATCAAAGCTGTGCTATTAGGTATAACACAAGGAAAATTTTAATGAAAAAAGTTATTTCTTTTTCATTTTACTACAAATGTGCCAATTTTCAATAAAATCCAAAAAATATGGTTTTTTCAAGTTTTTCCATCAACCCTTTTACTTGCGCCCTTGCGCCCATACCAATTCTTAATTGACGGCGGAAAGTGAAGTAATGTGTGAATTTCGTCTATTATGGGGTATTGGTATTCGACCAAGCTCCATGATGGCTAACACTCTTTAAACGGCAGAAAAAAAACAATAAGAACGTTAATAAAAATGAAACAAAAAAAAGTGGTCCTAACCTTTCCAGCAATACATATTTATTCAGCAAGCACTTCCGTACACTAAAGAAAATCTATTCTTACAATTTAAACAAATGAACTTCTAAATTCTCTCAATAAAAGTCTTCAACTTTCTTCCACATGGAATTAAAAATATTTCTAAAAACAACGAACGATAACCAATAATAGCATTTCGAATTGCAAACAATGTATGTATATTTTACACTGCGCTTATATTTTTAGGTAATATTCAATATAAATTTAGAAATAGAATAGTTACGCCAGTAGGTCCTATTTCAAACTTAAGTTTTATTCATTTCATTCATTATTCAAACTTTAATCATTTTTTTTATGGGACTGGAAATAGAAAAACAAACAACAAAACATCAATCAATTTATTATTTCGGTTTAACAAAGGCACCATCAAAAAAATGCTAGCCACAAAATACAGCATTGCAATTTTTTACGCAACCACACAATGAAAAAGGCACATACATATTCATCTTCAAATGCAGGTTATTTAAATAACTTAATAAAAAAATGATTATTATCAACAGCAGTGTTGGGTAATGGAAGAATGTATATTTATTTCGGATGTTATTCCTTTTACTTGAAGAAGCATCAAAATCCGACTTACATTTGATAAATATTATTTTATCCACTTTCCGCTTTTTTATAAAGCCTTAAGCAAAGCAAAAATTGTAACCTACAGATCAATGAATATGTACCTATTTTATGTAGATACTTCAAAAGTTACCGATTAACAAAGTCAAAGTAAAATGGTATATTTTGAAAAGAAAAGAAGAAGAGAAGAAAGAAAACTAAAAAGAAGTAGATGGAAAATAGTTGACTATGGTTTACTCAGAAGGATATGGATTTTTTTTTTAATTTTATTTGCATATATTGATTATAGTACAGAAGTTCATTATTAACTTTGTTAATACTTCGACCGACATCGCATTTCAGCTAAGAATAAACAGAAGATTTTCCAAAATGTCTGAATCCCAGGTCTATCAAATGTGAAAAATTCAGGTAAAAACCTACGATACCTATGATAGAATTTTAATTATACTAACAACCACTAAGGACTTAATTGCAACGCTTTGTCAGATATCAAAATGAAGTAAACAAGTGCGCCGCGCACCTATTTGGTAAATTCGAAGGAAGTTTTATCGATTACGTCAAACAACGAGATCTGTACCTACTAACCAAACAAATATATGAACTAAGTTTACTATAAACGAATCAATTTTAAGCCAATTCAGACTGGGCACAGTCCTCGGCATAATAAACAATATAACAAATAAACAATACTCTAGATTAGTCTGGAGAACTAGAAAAAATAATTTTTGTTCGATTTTTTTTTTGTTTTTCAAAACGGTATCGTGAATCAACATTAACATTGTTAGCAACATAAAACAAAATGTGCAATTTTAAAACACACCCGTTTATATTTTTTACCTGTTTTTAGCAGCTTTTCTATTTTAAAAACTCAAGGTCGTTTTGCAACGGTTTGCTTCTCAACGCCGCAAACGCAGATAAGCAATTTGCGCTAAAGCAGCCCTTTTTTAAAAAAACTTATGACGACGCCGATTTCATAATCACTTTAGCCGTCGAAAATATTATAAACACACCTGATGATTAAGATTTTAGTTACGCAATGTCTGACTAAACACATGCTCGGGAAAAGATGGTGGATAAACTATTGGTGGGCTGAAAATTAAATCGCCAATCTAAAAATGCTCACCTGTTCAGATGAGAAATCAAAAACGATTATGTATTGTATCCCAGACGGTTGTAATGATTTAACGATTTTATCGTTAGTCCATAATAAGTAACTCAGAAACACACTAATCGATTATAAATCACAAACTGTTAACTATTCTCGACAGACTGCGATTGACAGTCACAACATCGAACAAACACTTATATCACTAAAGTAATTCAAAAGTAACCGACACAATCAGAAACTGCAATAACGAAATAAAACGAAATTAAAAACCAACTGCCGACTAAGAGCACAGAACTGTTGAGTTCGACGTTCGTTCGGCTCGGCAGCCGTCTAGAAACAGTTGTTCAGTTTTGCTTTTAGTACGCATGCTAATCGCCACGGACAATGGAACAAAAAGAGACAGCTGCAAACGCGTCACGCCGGGGATGTGTGTACTGTGCCAAGCAACAAAGATAATCGCCGGGTCGATGCGTTGCATTGGGTAGGTGCCATAGATAAGAGAGGTGACTTGGCTTTGGTTGGGAAAGTTGTCGCCGCGCTTTGGTTTTTTACCCTTGGCACATTGTTAACCCGCGGTTTTTTGGTTTTTAATTTTGATTATTTTGGTGGGTTTTTATTTTTTTTTTAATTGTTTTAAATTTTGTCGCATTTAATCATTTTCATATTTATCTCGTGGACTTATAAGACAGTAAATATTTTTTTCGCATTTTTTATAATAATAGTATGAATATTGTTCTGATAAACTGTTCAATTTTGTAGATTTTCTTTTCCTACTTTTCTGCAGTACCTTAATGTCAATTTTAAAATGTATTGATTTTGGAGAGACCGCACTTTCACTAAAATTGTCCTTTTGATCGGCAAGTTTTTACACCCAATTCTTCCCTCTCGGAACCTTATACTTTTTACTGTATATCTAAAAAAGGCAATATCTGTGCTATATGAAAGAGAAAGTCCAGAAATTCCTCTATACGGCCAATATACGGGATTAGGTGTATGCAAAAGATTTCCCATAAGATTGAAGATCTCGGGTAGCTTTCTATGATCCATCGGCGTGTTCTCCACAATATTCACCTCATCTTCCTGAAAAACTAAAGTTTCTTACCGATGTTCATAAAATAAGTCTCCGCCGACCTCCTGCTTTAAATATATATTCGTAATTAATGGCTTGATTTACTGATATACTGACGAAAATAATTTACATATTATCCTTTGATATAATCAAACAATATTTTAATTAAATATTTGCAAAAAATAAAATTTATGGTATTATAACTTCTTAAAGAACCGAAATGGTATGTATATGTACTTAGAAATTTCAAATGTTTAACAAATAAAAAAATATATTGAACAGAAAATGTATGTATTTTTTTAAGAGTATTATTTCAAAACAAAAATAAAAATACACAAATAACACACACAACTAAATTAATAGGCAAAGAATACCAAAACATTGATTTATTAAAAACTAAATGTTCTCTTTCCCGATATATACAGAGTGATTACTATTTCAATGGGATTGTATAAGTAATTTTAGCCCTTTAAAGATTCAGGGTCTACTAAATGGGATAAAAGTCGTGTATTTAAATGAATTTACATGAATTTAAATACATTAATTGAAAAAACTTCAAATCATTACTGGTTTTAAATTAAGTAATTTGTTTTAAATAATTCATTTTCATTACTAAACAATATAATTTTTTGAATTTTTTTATTCATATTCTTGACGGTGAACCTCTTCCTGAAGTGTGAAGCAGTAAAACAGTAAATGTCAAATTTGAAGAAAGACCAGATTAAGCCTCAGTGGTATATTCAAAAAATATTGACATAATATTTTAAAAAATGCAACCACTTAGTTCAAAGAAGGACAAACTATTGAAACCATTTTTCAAAGGACCCGTTAACAAATGATTTAACCCCAAAAATCCCAGTCAAGTAGCAAAACTTAGAGCTAATATAAAACAATATCTTATTACCCTTATTTGCCGATACTATTGAAGTTTATGACAAAGAAAATAATACCGATGACTACTTCGTCTCCCTCTAAATAAAAATTGCCTCACAAAATCAATATTGGCCCAGTTTAGGTCGAGTTCACTGTAATTTAGCCGTTTTGTTGGTCTGGTGACTCGTTCTGTGGATAATTTGTTAATTTTACATTTCACCTGAAATCAGTTTATTTCGACAAACACGACGATTAAATGCATAAATTGCATTATTACAAACGTGTTATATAATTACGTCACGCCCATACTGCATAACTTTGGTATTAATAAGACTTCAGTTACAAAACTATAAGACTGGCAAAAATTAATTTGTTATTGCAACGACAGGAAAGTTGTTCTAGATTTGTTGCTTCGCGATTTTTGCTTTTGTTATCTGTTGTTGACAAAAATGTAGGTTGCCATTTGCCGCTGACGTACCTTTGGCTTTGGCAATTACATTACTGATATGAAAAACTTGATATAACACAGGCCTATCCGCGCCCGACATTAAAATAGCATTTAGAACCATGTAGGTCCCTATATTTTAGGACATTCACCTTTGTAGAAGCCCTGGGACCATGGGTTTTCAAGATATAGTGTGTCAAACTTAAAAAAGAATGGTTTTTAATAAATATCCTTAATATCCCTTGACCGATTTTGTTGAAATTTGGTAGTGTCATTTAAAGTGATAAGATATTTAAATTAAAATTCTGAAGTGAAGTGGCTTCCTGGAAGACACGCTATCGAATGTTTTTGTGTGCGCTACAGACATTTTTACTTTTTTTTTTCAAATAAAGCAACTGTCAATAAATTGATTTTTTTTGTCTTCGAAAAAAGAAAATTATTGAACGCTGATTGGCAACAAATTCTAATCGGTTTTTCATTAAGAGAGCTTGTACTGTGACAGTCTTATGCGGAGTGATAAGCTTAGCCACAAATAGAATAAAATTTGTAAGTCTATTGCGTTCAAAAATATCTATGTATGGAGAATCCCCCTTTCAATTATTTGAACGTTATTTCATACAATACATTCATTCATTCATTCATACAATATGATATTCAGTAAGGCTACTACGCTCCAGCACAATGACCGTGATGTGTAATAAGTAGGAAGTCATAAAAAGTAGCAGACAAACATGGCTCTAATCCAAGAACTTTGGAGTACGAGGGGGAAGTTTGGAGGATTTGACGGTAAAAACTATTTACTTTTTCATTTGATGGCCGGCGAGAGACCTATGGCTTGCATGCTCGTGCCGAAGAAGTGGCACGCTGAGATCCTATTGGACCTTTGCACCCAGGATCTAGTATCGGTAAGGCGGAATGGTAAACTAGAAATCTTATGCCGGAAAACTCCAACGAACCGAGGGATTCGCAGCTCTACAGAGAATTTCAAAGAAGGTTCAAAAAATTCATTAAAAAGAGGAAAAAACGTGTTGGAGAAAATTCTGTGGTGACATGAAAGATCTTCCGATAGTCTGTAGGCTGAGGGAGAGCCAGGGAAGAGTAGGAATGAGCTGAGATGCCTGAGGCTGGAATCCGATCAGACTACTCTGCATAACCTGCTTTTCCGGCTCGGTGGTGAACATCGGTTCGACCATTGGAGATGGCAGCCGAGAATCCTAATTGCTGAACGCCTCAGTTCCAAAGGTAAGCTCTTAGAGGAGGAAATTAAAAGAAGCTCAATTTATTCAGCCGTGTTCTTCGAGGGTGCAGGGCTCTTTTACCACAGGAAGCGACGACGTGCGAGTTTAAGGGATCGAAGGTCTGAATGCAGCGGCCTGATCATAAAGGACAGAGACACATAGGAGATAGAATAGAAAGGGTCCCGAATACTAGGTACATAATGTCTAAATTGTATTCTGTCAAAATAAAATGCTTTCCTTTTTACGAGTATCCTACAGGGACTCTTATGGCACACTGTTTTCAGTGTTGGTAGATGGATACCAATAGACAAAGCCCATATGCAAAGGGACTACATACTTAATTTGGTTTTAGTACGCTACACCTTTCTGATATTTTAAGAAACAAAAAAGTAGGAATGTTCCAATAATTGTAGCAATTGTTCTATGTTTGCATTTCTTATTGAATCGGGATTAACATTTTAAAACTCGTCATTAATTGGAATGTTATGAACCATATTTTTTACTATACCCAAAATATAAAAGCCAGAAAATGTCGGGTACGCATGGTGAATGGTTTCTGTTTTAGTGCATGATGAATTGAACGTATATTTCATTTTTTGGACAAAAATGTTCTAACATTCACCATAAATCATAAACAATCTCTAATTATCTTCATTTGTATCGTTTAAGCTCGCCGGCATGAATATTAACAATTTTCAAATGATAACTAATGGCGGTATACACTATTATCTATCACGCTTTCTATATACGCTGTCACAGTTAACTCGGATTAATCGAACGTGTAAGAGCTACAAAATTTATTATAAATGGAAAATGTTTCAGTGGCAATATTTCGGCTTTAGTATTCCACCAAATCAGCAAAATGCCATCTTTGTTGACATGTTGACAGTGTCGAATTTCTGAAATGGCCTCCAGGGCGCGTAATTGCCTTGATTTTTAATAGCCGGTTTCTACCAAATTTTCTATTACTAAAAATTTTAACTTTAATAATGTTGGAGTCGCTAAAACTGCTGTTGCTATGCTATTACTGATGCTTACTTTGCAGTCAGATAGCGGTTTCTGATATAATCTAAAAAAAATGCAACGATATGACAACCAAGTGAGAACCGCATTTTAAAATTTGTATCCTAACCTTAAGTAAGTAGAAAAGTTGAATTTTGGAAAACGTTTTAACTTTACGTGTTGTTGCTAATGCGCTATTATTCCGCATTTGCCAAATAAATCCCTAATCCCAACTGATGTTTTAAATCGAAATAAAATGTTATTTTTCTTTATTACTTTTTCACATCTGAGAATGGCACCAAATTTCCCAGTAGTTCCGACATCCTTACCCGTTTCCAAATATATAATGTCGTCACATATTTCGTCTAATAAAATAGTATTATGCAAAAAGTACGGTAAACGGCATTTTATTCACGACTTTATTTGACACGAGCGAAGCGAGTGTTTAATAAACGAGTGACTTAAAAAGTTTACCGAACGTGTTGCACACTATACTTTTTCTACGACCGTTGGTTTTTGAGTACATTTTCGCAAAACAACAGGAATATATTCACTGACATGATCGTCAGAATTGACAAACGTCAACATTCAAAGCATGGGAAATAATCTCCGACAACATCCGATTGCCCGTGCGGTAAAATTCCGGAAATGTCTGAAGTGGCTTGGATCTGTGGGAAACAAAACTGACGTAGTAAAGTGACGCTTCTCGCATGCTGGATCGGCGTGTAATTAGGCATTTTGCAGACAGGAGTAGAAAATAGTATATTATGCAACAAGTGCGGTAAACGTTATTTGACTCACGAGTTTATTTGACACGAGCGGAGCGAGTGTTTAATAAACGAGTGAGTTAAAAAGCTTACCGAACGTGTTGCATACTATACTTTTTCTACGACCGTCAGTTTTTGGGTACAGTCCCGTAAAACAACACGAATACATTCACTGACATCACCGTCAGAATTGGCAAACGTCAAAATTCAAAGCGTGGGAAATATCTCCGAAAACATCCGATTGCTCCGAAATCCGTGCGGTAAAATCTCGGAAATGTTCAAACTGGCTCGGATTCGTGGGAAAGGAAACTGACGTGGTAAAGTGACGCTTCCCGCACGCTAGGTGGGTGGGTAATTTGGTATTTTACAGACGGGAGTAGAAAAATAAGTTTACTCACTAACTAAATGAAACATCAAAAATTTGACAGAAAGAAAATATTTTTTTTTATTTTTATCTGACAAAATCATATAGCTATTACAGAAATACTGTTCCTTTTAATAATAAATTTAATTTAATTTTTACTATAGTACTGCCACTATATTATCTAATACCTCTTTGGACACAACAATAACTCATCTTTTTAATCATTATCATTATTATCATCTTGGAAACAAATTTTATTTTTATCTGACAAAACCATATAGCTATTACAGAACTGCTGGCCCTTTTAATAATTAATTTAATTTAATTTTTACTATAGTATTGCCACTATATTATCTAATACCTCTATGGACACAACAATAACGTACCTTTTTAATGCTTATCACCTATGCTGTGCTTTGTGAGAGCCTTGTAGGTCCTTAGCTTATTCTTAGCCGTATTCCATATATGTTTACCAAGTGGCAGGAAGACTACAGACCTACCTGAGCCTTAGTATTAAAATTTCGATTATAGTTAATTTCCACCCTGTTTCATGATGCCTATGTATTTTTACATAACTATTGAATTAAAAATGCCTTAATTAAACCGGACGAGTTCGTCGCCTAGAAGAAATCGAAGCGTTTAAAACTAATAAAAATCTTGATTATTTCAATACACATTATTAATTACTCTACACATATCTAAAACAAGTCAAGTCAAAGTAGAAGTGCTTGCATGCTGCGCAGTTTCATTTTGAATCTAGATTTCATTGTTATTTCCTAACAGTTGTTTCTTCTCCCTCCTTCCCTTAGGAATTAGGCAATTTCTCCTCCCCACTCTAAGATATCCGACTTTGCAAGGATCAAGCGTGCCGAAAGTATCACTTTAAAATATCAGATTTGTTACCCACCTGATCGGGACATTTTCGGTACTTTGGGCACGGTTTTGGTAGCGACTGGATGTCATTCAGTGCATATAGTCATGTGGTTTTGCAAAAATGTACCCTACAATTAATGTCACTCATTTATTATAAGTATTCTCTACTCTCTGCTCGTGTCAATTAAAACTTATTACTAAAGAGGCTTTTATCAAGGTTGTTGCATAATATACAATTATTAGACACAGACATTTAATTCAAAAATGTTCAACGAGTTCAAGGAAAATAAAGTATCCACTAGTATATTATGCAAGTGCGGTAAACAGCATGTGACTCACGAGTTTATTTGCCACGAGCGGAGCGCAGCGGAGAGAGAGAATTTAATAAACGTGTTGCATACTATACTTTTTCTACGACCGTTAGTTTTTGGGTACATTTTCGCAAAACAACACGAAGACATTCACTGACATGACCATCAGAATTGACGTCAAAATTCAAGCCTTATGGTAATATCTCCGAAAACGATTGCTCCCAAACCCGTGCAGTAAAATCCCGGAAATGCCCGAAATGACTGACGTGGTAAAGTGACGCTTTCCGCACGCTAGATCGGTGTGTAATTAGTTATTTTACAGACGGGAGTAGAAAAAATATATTTCGTTATGTTGAAAAAATTTTTAATATAATTCTTTGTTGGTTATAAAGATGAATTTCCGCTATAATACATGTGTTGCCATGACAAGCTGTCAAAAAATCAATTTTAATTGGTTAAAACCATATAGCTCATAGATGTACTGCCTATGCCGATAATACAGTGAAGCAATTATGATTTTTTTTAGGAAGGCCCATTCAACATGCGCATGCGCGAGACTTAAAAATCTAGTTTTTGACAAATGACCGTTCGGCATTCAACAAGCAATATGGCCGCTGACAGATCGCCAATAAGTTTAGATGCGGCAGTATTAGTGCGGTATTTTCTCAAAATATGCCTCTCATTAAATGATTTTGGAAAACAAATTAGGTGTGTGGAAATCGCTGTTTAAAATGAAAATAGTAAAGCAAAGCAGCAAGCGCATGTTAGTGGGTAAAATGTAGTGGTATGCGCGGAAAATCTTTACGAAAATATCCATGCCGCTTGCGGCGCAACACTTTTAACCGTAGTAGGGCTACTATACTATCTAATATGGCAAAAAGCATCCGATTGGCGTAAATCAAGAGGTATGAAATTTTCAGCGGTTATATTGAAACTCTTACACAATTCGACAGAAGTAAACCAGAACTGCGAATAAAAAGCGGAGAAAGTGTGTCTAGTTCCTACTAGCGTCTTCGACGACATTATCTTTATCGATGATCTGCACTGACAAACGATCAGTAATAATAATACTAGGAAATAAGATATTCACGCAGGGAAACTGTACCTAGCAAAATATTTACTGTAGATAACATTCGACTAAATTGTGTGTCGATGATTTCGCATTGTGTGCCAATAAACCCGCGATATTATCTGCCAAGAGGAAAATGGACTCCCGGGGAGTATAAAACGAACACTAGATCGGCATCGCATCTCATCGCACGATCACCCATTCCCAGAAACTCAAGAATATTGTGACATATTTCCTCATATCCCAACTTCTCGCATAAGGTTGGCTATTGTCATGGCGATTATTGCTTTTGATGGGATTGCTCGAAATAATTGTGCTGATGTAGAGTGTCCATGTTTCTATGGTTTTAGCGGCTATCTCGCTTATTAGGTGCGGTTTTGGGGACACTGTAATACGGTTATTCCACAGCTTCTTAGAAAAATAAAAAGTGGGTTTGTTAACATTTTTTACTCAGAATTCAGTGACATACTCGGACTTTTTCTGTCTTTAATGATTTTCGAGAAATAAACCACTGACATGTTTTTAAATGGGCCGCATAGGTTTGGATAATAGGATTGAGTTTGTCATCTCAAAAGTATATAAAGCTTTATAGCCATAAGAAGTTATAACAAATCTCTATCTAATTAAAACTAGAACAATTTTAGTAAAGACCCCTAATAATACAATAATACAACCCATTATTGATTATTTCAAAAAAAAAAACATGAACTTTGTTTTAATTATACAAAGGAAAAATCTTAAATTGATGGCTCATGGAACTGGATCACAAGTATTGCTCAAATTTTTCTCCGTATGTCGTAAACAGGTTTCACACATAATTTTTATACGTCTTCTTCTATTTAAAATACTAAATGGTCGTGCTTAAAGCTCTATAATCTGCCGTTGTTTGGTACTGGACGGTATATAATTTATTTTGTAATTATCTCGACAAAAAGAAAAAAAATATTAAATCGGGTCACCTAGTTCGCCACCTCATAGGTACATTTGTTTCAACCCAGTGGAAAGTTGTAGTGTTAAGATAGGCACTTAAAAATCGCGTATTGTGAGCGGGAGCTCTGTTTTGTCGCAAATATAAATATATTACTATGCGCCAAGGGAACATCGTCTACTATTTCTAAAAATTTATTTTCAGTAAGACTGCCGTGAAACATATATACAATTTTTCCTACCTTTCTTCTTACCGTTCCCGTGCTTCCCCTTCTTCCTGTGCACTGAACAAGGGAGTTGATAACCGATGATTTTTGGGCCGGATGGTAATGTGACCATGCCACCAATACCTGAATGCATTATTACATCACTATCTGGCCCAAAAATCATAGGTTATCGACTCCCTTGTTTACAGAGCCGTAAAACTATCTCAGCCAGAGTCACTGAGGCCTTGCCTCTGCTCTGCTCTTTAATAATTTCCACATTAAAGTTATTATGCAAAAACCGACGCAGGAGGAATCCAGAAGTTATGTAAAAAGGACATCATGTTGATTAACGCCATTCTCTTATAACAACCTTCAAAAATAAAGATCTCGGCTTATTCATAAATCTTCTTAACTGCAGTCAATTTAACAATATATTATTTTTATCCTTCTACATTCATTTGATTTTTTAAAATTAAAATGAGCTCGAAAGTTATTCCCTTCGCCTGTTTTTACGTCTGTTCTATAAACTAAGCATCATTACGCGCATTTTATACAATACCCTGTTTTGTCGCTGCCAATTATCTTACGAACGTTCCTGTACATTCCAAGTCGCTTGCAATAATAATTAATTATGCTAGGTGCTTAGTCAACGCTGGAAACATAAAATGAAATTATTAAAACGTTAGGTCACTCGACGGCGGAAGGAATGGTGCAACAAGACCAACGTAAAAAATTATAAACACAGTGGCCATATGCAGCTGAATAACTGACGCGAGGTGATTTTAAGTTTAGAATATCGAGACCCCCGCGAAAGGTCAACGTGTCGCTATATCTGGAAAGACGAGCTATTTTTAACTGCAACTATTTGGCCATATCTCATATAGATCTGGCCAAATAGTTCGATCGAACCGGAAAAATACCTAAACCAAGTGTATGCCTTTTTTGTAAATTCAAGTCGTTTGAGGTTTTGATTTATTTTTAAGCGTTAAAAAAATAGTCTAAAATGGTGGTTTTATGAAAATTTTATTTTAACTTAACTTTGTTTTCTTCGGGTTGCTTAATCGCCGCGAACTTTATTATGATTTGCATTGAAAATTAACAAAAAAATATATCCAAAACAGCATATTTTCTCGAAATTATTTTAACCCAAACGTTGTTTGTTTGAATATGCTGCATGCGATGAAATTATAGTCCAATTATTTAATATAGAGTACAGTGATGCAAGCGGCGCAGTGAACCGGTTTCGAAAAGTCAAGAAAAGTGAATGTAGACCATGTAAAAGATGGAGCACTTCTTTTTGCACGTCCAGGAAAAAGAGGCCAAGAATTTTAAGGAAATTGAGACATATCACTCCAGGACAAATGAAATCCATAAATCATTTACGATTTTTATATTATGGAGTAGAGACGACCTACTTTAAAACGTAAAGAATTAAAATTAACAACAAGCTACTTTGATTTTTTTTTTCAGTTATTATGCAAAAAAAATTGGACAAAGGAATTTTGCTTGATAGAGTTCTCCAATATACCGTTTTTACAACCTTTTATGGTTTTGACTTCCCAAGACTCGCCTGTTATAAAGCCCAAGGGACCATTCTTTTCCGCACGTGTATACTATGACGAGAAATATTGCGTCTTTACAATCGACTGCAGCCCCTTATAGAACGCCCTGCCGAGCAGACCCTTACCCGCAACCATTTCAGGACCATCCCTGAAATTTATCTGCATACACTAACAAGCGGGATATATGTAAGTATGTTTTCAATACTTTTGGCAGAGCAAATCTCGAAACATGTGCTTAAAAAAATTAGTACAAAGTATCAATTTATTACGTTCTGTTTCATTACATATCTACATAGAATCATTATTAATATACAAAATATTAAATATAACAATAATAAAGAATCAGTCACTTCAAAAATCGTCACTATCGCTAGAGTCGTCACCTAGTTCTCGATAAATATGTTCTTATTATATTACCCGTTTATTACAGTTAGACCATCTTTGTCCTGATATTTTAGCTACCTCTTGTCGAATTATGTTTATGGTGCTATGACCAAATTTTGGTGCAGTGTTATTTCTTCTTATATGCGCCTTCAACTCAGACAAAATCATCTCGATCGGGTTAAACTTACAATGATACGGGGGTAATCTCAAGATTTCATGTCCGTTTTGTTGTGCTACCCAACCGCGAATATAATCTACAGTCTTGAAAAAGACTGTTGTTGTTTACAAATCCAAAAATTATGTAGTAGACACAAAAACACAAGAAGAATGTTGTTAATAGACAAGCACACCTGTACATAAATGTAAAATAAATAGAGTACAGGTACTCACCCTTACCCTTTGAACTATTCAGTGAAAACAGTCTCGCAGGGCCAAAGCTCGACAATCAGGTACATAAATACGTACTTAGTGGAAGGATCACAGTCAAATATCTCCGTAATATATACGAACATATTGCAATTTAGATTAAACTCTTAAGAACAATACATATCACCTGATGTTAAAGTAAACGTTTTTACTTATTCCAAAATAGTCCGCAGTATCATCAATGCTTAATCAAATTTAAAACGGTACATTTACTTTTCAAGTTTCTACAAATATTCGTTACGGTCCATCTCAGGGAAGACCTACTCAATGCAGAATAAACATCTGTTGGGATGTGTTTTACTACGGTTCAGCGAAGGCCTGCGGTTAAGGTACTGTAAAATACTTAAAACGTCAAAGCAATAGATGCACAATATTTTTGGTCCTACAATACCTACAAGCCAGGGCTGTATTTAAGATGTTAGCCGACAAGAACTGTGCCGTGCGGATTGTTGTATTTAAAGAGTAGGGAAATTTTCTTTGATTAAACTGTTACATTAATTCATATTGATGTGTTTTTATAAATCTTCCTTAAACAGTCCCTACTTATGGTAGCTCGATTTCAAGTTGAATTTGCTCCTGGGATAGGTTGATTTATATTAAAAACACATTAGAAAGCTTAAACAGATTTCCAATTTAAGGGTTTGACATAATGACTCTAAAATATTTTCCTAGAAAAGCATTACAAAATCTTAGGCAGATAATTGATTTATAATGGATGTTTTCCCAGTTTGCTATTGGTTGTTTTGTGGGCGTTGGTGAAATCGGAGAATGCTGTCAGTTTTATGGATTAGTAGTTTCTTAGCCATTGAAGCTTTGCAGTTGTTTTTATTCTGTCTTGTCTTTGAAACTAGTAATTGCCAACTTACCAACAACATAAAAATGATATGGGGACAACTGAAACCCAGTTTAAGAAGAAACAACACCTCGCCGAAATTTAGTTCTGGGGCAATAGACTCAATTAGAAGTGAAGTAGAAAAAATATCTGCTTCTAGTTGGAAAAAATGTGGAGAACACGTCATCGATGAAGAAAATGTTTACAGAAGTCGACTAGCGCCAGAATTAATTATTTATGTGGGGGGCGAGTCCAGTGACCATAGCGATTATTTTGATGTAGATTTTTTTTTTATAAATATTCTATCATTGTTTTATAGCTAAATTTACTCCTTCATTTATATTTATAATAAACATTTTAAAGTAAGAATGATTTTTTCACTGCATTGACTAATAATAATCGAGGAATCTCATGGATGAAACTCTGCACAAATCCAACAGCTTTCAGGATTTGTACGCACCAAGAAACAAAATACGGTTCTAGAACGTTATTGTAGAATTACGCACCTATTTATTGAGGATATGTATGGGTATATCGTTTGAGAACTCTAATATGATAAGCGTATGATCTTTAAGGACTCTGTTGGGTCAAATGGGCTTCAAGTAAATTATTTATTAATGTTGTTTTGTGATGTAATTTAAAACATCAAACATTAGAAATTAAGATAAAAGTACCTAGATTTCGCAGATGGCAAAAAACAGAAGATAAACGTAAAATTTTGTTGGAAAATCATAATATCCGCCTCAAAAAAATTAAATATTTAATAGAAATCACAAAACTTAGAAAGGAAGTGTGTATACGGACGAAACATATATAAATATTAGCATACACAAGATAAAGGCTGGTTCGATGACTTTTCTAATGGTATTCGAAGACTAGTTTCCAAGGGGCAAAGACTTGTAATAGTTCATACTTTTCCATCCGATAAGAAAATTATACCTTTTTTCAAAAATTTAACAGAAAACAGTTAAAAAAATATCAACACTAACGAAAACTTATTCAAATCGCAAATTTTGTCAGATACTTTTTCCAGTAAATAAGTTTAAACATTTATTTTCAAGTAATTCAAGGATTTTTTCACCTCTATTTTTTTTTATTTACCAGAATGTGGCCCATACCTGGAATAACCATAAATCCATAAAATGCTAACGACTAATAGGGTGTAAAGAAAGTCTTTAGTTTATTATGGCCCTTGTCCGCACTAAAAATAGATTAAGATTTGAAGCACAAGTGAATTCGTATTTAGAGCGATTCAAAAATAGGTACATACTTTGAGAACTATCCGTAGATAATCGCTGTATTATTTTAGATAAAAGGTTCTTCATTATGAAACTACTTGATATTGATATTGTATTTAAAAAATATTATTATTTAAAAAACTCTTAATGAGATTATCGCGATGAAATGAACATTAAAAATTTTATGACATTGACGGGGAAACACTTATTGCCTAATTTTCCTCCAAAATCAGTTTTGATAATAGACAGAACGTCGCTATTGCAAGCAGAAAAATTAATTTAGTTAAGTTGCTGAGGGAAAGAAATATACCAGTGAATAAAAATTAACAATACTAGCTAGCTAGGCAAAATGAGCTAAAATTTGCAAACATGTGAAGAAACACGAAGAAGAACTCATACTCATCATCTTACCATGTTAATAAAACTTAAAAACTTCGGTGTGCACGGTTCTCCTTACAAAACTCTTCAATCATACATTAATTCTAGGACTCAGTTTGTTGATTTAAATGGAACTAAATCTAAATCTATTAATGTCACGTCTGGCATACCTTAGGTATCGTACTTGGGACCTATTCTGTTTTCTTTGTTCATAGCAGACGCGTGTGAATGTTTTCGTTTTGCAAAATCTATTTCATATGCTGATGATCAAAAGGTGTATGCGCCTGTCAGGAGCATCGGCGACTGTCACAAGTTTCAGGAGGACCTTGATAGGTTTTATGTCTACTGCTTAGGAAACCAACTGTTTTCAAATATTGACAAATGTTACTACCTTAAGTTCAGTAAATGAAAAAATGATATAGCTTTTGATTATAAAATCAATAGAGTAAGTTGAACTGAGGTGGCTTTTACTTGATGAAAATCCATTTAACAAAATTAATAAGAACTAAAAGTTCAGATTTTCACAAAATTATATATTGTTTGGACTACACTGTGTCTTTATCAAATGTAATATTTACAAACTACCTGCTACTATATATACCGAAAAATGACAATAAAACCTTAATTAATGTTGTGAGAATTTAAGTTTAATATTGGAGCGGCATTTAAATCTAATTGATCGTTAAGCAATACATTTGAATGTCTCATTTTTCGGTATATATAGTAGCAGGTAGTTTGTAAATATTACATTTGACAAAGACACGGTGTTGTCGAAACAATTGTCATGTGAATATATAATTTCGTGAAAATCTGAACTTTTAGTTCTTATTTATTTTGTCAATGGAGTGAGTATTAAAGAAAGCATATCAGGGATCTTGGAGTAACTATACACCAAACTTTTTGAAATTCATATTGGAAACATGGTGAAAAAGGCTTACAGAAACTTGAGTATTATTTATTCCAAGGGATAGCAAAGATAGATCCCAAATCGCTGGTCCTACTCTCTATAACGCCTATGTGCGGTCTCATCTTCAGTTTGCCAGTCTGATATGGAGTCCTCAAAATCATTAGTATGCAAACAGAATGGAAAGCATTCAAAAAAGTTTATTTTTCTCATGAACTTTAGATATAACCTCAATCTAATTAACAATTTTCTAATAAGGGAGCCTTAATTATTTTGGATAGACACAGGGTGAAAAAGAATTTAGTAAAAAAGTGAGATGAAAAACGTAAATCGAAATCACCTGTTTTTATAATTTTATTCTAATATCATGTCAATGTCAATAAAGCTATTATACAGTGATTAAGTTTTGTTATTGGCCATGAAACTACCAATTTAAAAATGCAATAATATACAGGGTATTATATTTAAAATAAGAAGGCACTAACTTTAGATCAGAATATAATTAATAATAATTAGGTGGTGTACAACAATAGCAGCTTAAAAGGAGAGTAAAAAATGTAAAAAAGGAAAAAAGTTATATGCTTAATTGTGGTATTATAAAACGAGGTAAATAAATTGGGAGCATTTTTAAAATATAATTATTACAGTGCAAGACAACATGATATTTAACTTTACTCATTTCATAAATCGATAAGAGAACAATTTTGCGGACTGTACGATCATGCAATTCATCCCTCTTAGCAAAGTATGGACGCACAAGACCTAGTTAGCGTAGCTGAAAATGTTTTTCGATTTTAAGCCGCTTCAGCTGTCGATAATGCGTAGACCAGTCTTCAGCAGTTATTTATGAATTTCTGCGAACAATACTTTTTAACGGAATCAGAAGTAGCGATTTACCAGTTCCTACTAGCCATAAAGGAGCAAAATGATGTGTCGTATAGAAGGTCAAGATTTTTTTTAGTGATAAGGACTAAGTTTGATTTTGTTTTTAATAACATTAACGTTCCTCCTTCTATATCAAATTTGTGTATTACGCATATCTATTATATATTAATTATATTTTCACGGTGAACGGTTTCACTTTTATACTGACTGGCTAGCGAGCGGTGCTTCACATTTATAGGATGCTGCGCCTGCTCGTAACAGGGTTTAGCCCCTGTTCAAGCCGTGTTCTGGAAAATCGGCGTCTACGATCTCGCGAAATTAGCTGTGTAGCTGTTCTTCAGCCTATTCTGCTCGCTCGCCACAATAGATACGCCGCACTGTTAAGATTTTAAAATTATTGAATTCTTTGCTTTCCTGCAAAGAAAATTGTCTGTTTTATTTCTAACTCTAATTTGAAAAATATCCATTTCAAATACTTATGACGGGATTTTTAGTTAAACTATTGCCTTAAATCGGTAAAAGGTCCTTTTCGGTACTTGATATGCTATGTTCTGTATCTGTAAATGAAGGAGGTTAGCCTACACTACATCACTTAGGCCTTAGTAGGCCCATTATGCTTCCTCCTGAAGAGAGTACTCAGGTTTACATCCAACCTAGTGATTCCATTTCAGCGATGACAACTCCAAAAATCGTGTTTCTGATTGCCGTATGGGATAGATATGATTCGCCAAACGTAGCTTAACCCCTAAATGAGAGGTGAGGGTCGTCTTCAACGGGATGAAGTTTGGTTTTTTTCGAAGGATGTTGGTCGTTGGGTGATATAAAATTATGATCCAAATTTTCGGAATTTCTTCCCAGACCCGTTATATTCATATTCCATATAGCAAATCTCTTTTCTATTGCGTAAATAAATAAATCATGTTAAATTTTTCACTTTCCATTGTTGTGCGGCTTGTGTTACTCGCAAACTGTTGTCAAAAACACACGCTACTGAAAAAAGCCGTACCGTTTGGCCCATAACCTCAACGGAAGGCACTGAACTGAGCCTTGTGGTTTAGTCGTGTTATTGTGTACTATAATTTACCCAACAAACGGAAAATGCACCTACTTGATACCATCGGAAAAAAATATTTGTAAAAAGTCAAAATTGGTGTGAGTTACGAACGAAATGCTCCGCTATGGTGTTAAGCTCCCGCGGCCACAAAAATGGCAATAAAAAGAGGAAACGTTTTCGAACGGCTTTCACTATGTCGATTTTATGAAAGAGGCGTTCGTCGAAATTACCACAGTCAACCTGAAAACCGCTGAAAAAATTGTTATTAAATTTTCCGACGGATCACTTTTACCGGGCTCGCGCATTTCATTTGTTAGCGAGTGGCAATAAATCTAACCGAGCAGCCATCATTTTCCCTGCCGGTAAATTCACAACGTTAATTAGTCAGGCACTTGGATCGTTAATAATATTTTTTTTAAAACTAACCATTTAGTCATGTGTATGCAATTTAATACTTTAATGGCAGTTTCTCTTGCCTCGCCCAGTGTTTTATGGTATCGTAATTGATGCTTAAATTGATTGCCCGCTCTCCGAATCTTATAAAAAGTCGACATATGAAGACTCTTTCGATCCCGTGCCCTAAAATACTATTTTTTATAGTCGACATCGTTGCTTTACTGCTTTCATTTTTACGCGATAGAAAGCAGAGTATACGCCAGATATCTGCGTATACAGAGTGTCCAGGCTTTTGTGGTACACAGTAACGAGCTGGTAGAGGACCGATTTTAAAATAACACAAAAAGTTCATATCATTTTTTATAGGTCATTTCTTCTTTCCTTCGGAGCTACGAACTCCCAAAGGGAGCCGTGGAATACGGTATCAAAATTCAATGCAAAAATTTTAAAGGCATATTTATTTAAAAAAAATAAGTGTTTTGTTTTCGAAATAGAGGCGGTCTACGTTTCTAGAACCAATCGGTTTTTTATTAATTACTCAAAAACCTTTTTGTGTTGTCAATTCCTGGTTAAGAGATTTCGGGTTTTCACACTGATGTTGCTCCGAAAACTAAGGCATTAATTAAGGAAAATTATTGGGCCGGATGGCGATCTGATAATTCATTGCGTCGGTTTTCTATAGACTGGCTTTATAAGAATGTCTAAGTAGGGAAGAGTGTGGTTATTTTTTAATTAATAATAATTTAATTTAGGTAATCTTAGGGTAGGAAAATGCTGGAAACTATTTTAGAATTCCTCAAACGTCCTCTTATTATGATATCGAGGTGCAGTTTTCACTGGATTGTTGGGCTATTATTTGGTATTGAAATGACGTCGAGGAGCGTTGGCGCATGTTTTTAAATGCACCCTATACAGTTATAAAATATTTTTAAAAAACTCCCTTCGAAGTTAGGAAGTTTAAACAAGGAACCTTTCCATTGTTTTTCTACTCCCTTCTGTTTGTTAATTCTGACGGTCAAGTCAGTGAATGTATTCGTGTTATTTATCTGGTCAGTCAGTAATAATCATTCTGAATTTTTAAAATCTCCCATAGTGTTTAAGGCACCATTTACGGTTTCCCAAAATTGTCCGTCAACTAAAGTCAATATTTACATACTGCTGATCACTATACACAATACTAATATACAGAGTAGTTTCTATACCCAAAAAAGAAAGTTGGGTGATACTTATGAGATACCCTGTATAACATATAATATATCATTTGCAAAATTTTGTTTTCTCAACTACGAAACATAATTATTTTTACAACATTAAATATCAGTCACAGTTCTTTCCATTTAAGATTGAAATCAACCAAATTTGACATGTTCTTGGTTTTATCTACTTCAAAAGCATCTTTGAAGTTAACTACCAGATTTGTGTGTATAAAAGAACTAGCGTATTCTTCTTACTCCTGTACAAAACGCAGATGAATTATTGAGTCGGGTGAACGATGCCTCTACGCCAATAATGCTAGATTTGATTAAGTGTTTGAACCAGAAGGAATATTGAAAATCTAAAAATCTTAAATCTGGCAACTTGTAGCGTTCCCGTACTCCTTAATGCTAACAGAGGAGAACTTTGGGTTTCAAATATTCGAAAATGATGCAATCAATTTTGAGTTAAGTATAGGGAAACAGCAGAAACCCAAAAATGAATTAACATACCACGTGTTTGCTATAAAATAAAGAATTTAAGTCCCTCGAAATACTAATGAAATACCCTAAGATACCCTGGTATAGTATTGTAGAGTCAGATTATTTAGTAAAGAATACGTTGACGTAATTCTCTCTCTCTCTCTCTCTCTCTCTCTCTCTCTCTCTCTCTCTCTCTCTCTCTCTCTCTCTCTCTCTCTCTCTGTGGCGTGACGCGTAAGAGAACACATTAAGTCCTTAATGGATATCTACTTAGACTTAGACTTTTTGGACCGCAAACTGTTTAAAATAACTAGCTTTTGAAGAAATTTTTAATCGGTTAAAAATTACTTGATCCTAACTTCCGAACTATACAAAACGAACCAATTAAAATATCAATAAACTTTTAACATCATTATATACATTTTGTACCTTAATAATAGGTAATAAAAACCATCATGAAAGCAAAATTTTGGTCCACGGCACCGAAACAAAAATCTTTAAAACCTCGTGGTAGGTATCGTGAAAGGAACACAAAGGAAACAGTTCTTGTACAAAACAATCGACAAATGGCTTCAGACTAAAGAATACGCATTTCCATACGTTAAATATTTATCAGTTACGTGGACGGCTTGCTAATAATAATTTCGTATCGTATTAATTTTTATTTGATAACTTCCGTGAATACTCATGCATAATAAGTTGCATCGGTCTAACGAATCGTTAACATCGAAATGTTTATAATTTAATTCGAAAATGCTACGAAAATTGTGATCGTTATATTGGAGCTGATACACGCAGTCGATAGGGTCAAATTTATTAAAATTGATATTTTCAATCTGTGCTACTCGGTGATTTGAAACCATATAGCTACTAGATATACCGGATGTTTAAAAAAACATTCCGCTTATTTCTAGGGGGCGGGGGTAACAAAAATAACGTTATTATGATAAATAACGCTGTTTTGATAGTTTATGTATTATAATCTAAAATAACGTTATTACAGAACAGATAGATAATCATAATTACTGATTAATATTAATGTTCTGCCGTGACACCAATGAACATGCTCTGATAGAACTACCATGAAGGAAGAATATGAAATAATTGCGCTAGAAAAATCTAAAGCTGGTATATCTGATGCTCCTCTAATAAGGCAAGACCCATGTGTTGAAACGTGGGTCTTACGTTTCAACACATCAATGACCCAGGCTGAACCTAACGCTTAGTCTGTATCTGTTCAAGTAGCAACATTTTTGCTTGCAGAAAATTACATAAAATGATTGGAAACTATGCTTTTAAATTTTAATATTATCAGTTGTAACATGAGTTCAGTGCCTCCACATCCACCCAGATCACTTTGCCGAAGATTCCATTATGACATCAAAACAATGAAAGGTCGTTATTAAGAACTATGGGATAACCACATAATGACCGATTACCGCTGGAGCCTTCAGCATGACTGCCCTAGTAAACTCCATTCTAGAAAATCTTATGCAAGAAAATTATTTAATGATACGTGACTAATTTATGTAAATCTGTTTTGTGTAATAGATAGTTAAACCAGAGTGTTTTTGTTTTTATTTTAACTGGCAATATAACAGATATAACGCAAAATATACATAAGTTGTAAATATAAAATGATAAATTGACTATCTCAAAAACTAGAACTCATAAACGAAATCTGAGGGCGCTTTTACAATCTGCATTCAAAAATTACCCATTACTGTCGCAATGTGGTGGTATGTGTCATCGAAACCATGGATTAGTTAAGATATAATATCCGAATCAGCAACTTCTTGCCTAAAAGAACCTTGTCGTAATAACAAACACTGAATTTCTCACTCCTTTTCCATCTTTTGTTTCCAAATTTCCTCATAAGTGCCAATTTGCATTTGAACATAAGTGTCATTTGTTCCTCCGACGTGTCCAAGTCTAAAGCGGTTTGTCCTGGGTAATAATGGAACCATGGACGCTGAGCCGATTCAATTAATTTTTCTAGCTAAGCCATTTTTACAGTTTTTCGGATACGTTGTAGTTCGTCTTAACGGTTTTTACTCGTGTAGACCAACGTTCGACATCACCAGTACCATTAAATTCGCGCACTAACTTCATGTACCGAACATATGTCTCTTGGCCTGTTGGTGTAACATGTTCGTCAAGTAGTAGATGGATATCAGCGATCGGTATAATTCACCCCGACCATAAAGATTGTAACGGTCTCATAGCTCGTATGACGAGTTAATTTTAAAAACATAATATTTTTTTATCACAAACACACACACACGGTAGATTTAACAAAGGAATAGTAGCAGTATTTTTACAGTTACGGGATAAGTAGCGTTATGTTTTCAAATTGTCAAAAATTGTTCGAGTTCGACAGACGTAACGGTGAGATTAAACCAGTCAGTTCGCGTAAAATTTAATGTAACTTAAAATTTATTTTATATAAGCATATTAACAATTTACACGCTGCTGTTCGCCCTATACGCACTATACTAATAATTTATTAATTGGCTCTAATTTATATCCTTGAATTATGTATTTTTGCGAGCTCCATTTTATCTTTTCGACTGACTGACTAACAGCACACGTTACTGGTCTAACAAGTCTATCAATCAGAGCCTAACCAAAACTATCAAGCCGACCAATCTCTGCGCCAGATTTAAACTGAATGAGGCACTCGATACGTGTTATAAATAGTATTTATAGGATTTGAAATAAATGTAACAATGTGTTAATACTACTTTTATCCTTGTTTTTTGGGTGATTATCGATACCAATAGGTAATAATACTATTATTGCTATTATCTCCTATAAATATTAAAAATTAATAAATTAAATATAACTACACACTAATGGCTGGATTCATTTATTTTAATAAAATGCTATATATATGCCATAAAAAATAAGAATAACAATATGTTCTGCTTATTTGTCTTACATGACTTTAAATCAATTTTACAGTAACAGATCTTAAAAAAAAATGAATAGATTTTCTGTAATAAAAATAAAAGGAATGTATTATTAACGGCATAAGGGCCTGAAATTAATAACAAAATGCTTTAGCAACTAAATAAATGGCTGCTTAAACTCGATTTCTTATAATAATGAAACAAAAACACAAGACCGGGTTATATGAACAAAGATTCAATGGATACTATTAATATTCACGCAAAAATTTCCGTTTTAAAAGGACACGGTACATCCATTGCTCAGCGATTCAGATTTATGCCTTTTGACTGGCTCGATGCCGTTAGAAAGTTAACGTATGCGTAAACGAACATTCGAGTCGACTTCCCGAGAAGCGGGTTGTGTGATGTGCTGCCCGAGTTGTTGAAACGCCAATTTAGGACCGGACCCAGTCCATTCGTTCCGCTCCTCATACTATTAACCAATATTTTGAACACAGTAACAAGATGGTACTTTTATGGCGATCGCTGCGAGTCACGCAGCCAAATTCCATCAAGAGGGTCTAATGCGGAATGCCTTTGGGGACGATTAAGCCAAGCACATAAGAATTACGTTGAAATTTAATTACCTATTGTGAACAATTTTACAAAGAGGCATCGCTTTGCTTATACACAGAACCCCACACACTTAACCTTTTTTTTCTGAAAATTTGATAGTATTTGACCATATTTTTAGAAAGTACGGGTTACAAAATGCCATTTTGAATGTCTCTTTTCGAGATTTTTTGGTGGTGACTTCATATAACGATATGGCAAATCGATATTTTTTGAACATTTTTGGTATTTTGAAACCAGTAAATATGTCTTGTGCTTGATTTACGAAACAAGTTGAAATATGAAAATTTCATCTGACTACTTACTTGTTGCAAATAGTAACAGAAATAAGTAGTAATTTTGCCTTTTAGAAGGTGGTCTATAACTTTTACCTCTGTGAAAATTTTGTTAATGCTGTATAAATATCATGAGACATTGATGATAATTAGGACTTAAACCAAACAGATAACCGTGAAAATTGCAAGAGTTGGTCTAATTCAATAGAAAAATATTAGTTTATCATTAAAATTTCGGAATAGAATACAGCAGATTCCAATTTATTGAACATATTAAGAACTGATCCATACATTACAGTACATTTTCGCTTTATTCGTGAACAAACGCAAGAAGTCTTTAGTTTTGTTTATATACAGAGTGATTCACGGTAGATGGCAGGTTAGACTTTTATGATAAACAAGTGAGAACGAGAGAACAATCTATTTGACATTAAATAAGACACTCTGTATTTTGTTGAATTTTTCTGTTAGACCATTAATTTTTTCTCTTCTGCCATTTTTGTTCAAAACAGCTAAAAAAATGTTTATTACGGATATATTTGAATTAGTAGAGAGCTGACATTTCGGCTGTACTTAACGAAGGTCTGACATAATAGCTTTATGTATTATTATTATGTTCATATGTGATTATATTCGTGAAAACAAAAATAATTAAAATTAAATTCTCTCAATTTCTGGAACCCCCTTTAAATGATATATAATTTCCTATATCTAAACATATATTTCAAAATAAAAGCCAGTTTCAGATTGGGTGAAAGGAATAACTACTTAAATAATGTTTTGATGAATTTATTTTTCACTAAATTAAATAAAATATATTCGGTTTCATAATTAATAATTTTACATTTCTGTGCACTTTTCGATTGTGGATCAAAACTAAATTTAGTAGTCATGCTAAATAATAACAAATACGACAACGGTTTTAAGGAAATTTAGGTAGTTTGTCCATTGTTACCCTTCAAAAATAATGGCCACAAAGACAAGAAAGATATGCGTATATAAAAAAAAAATGAAAAGAAATTTTGTTTTAGCAACAAATTTAATATTTGTGTAAAATATAAATTACACATACCTACAGGTTTTATTATGGATTATATCGAGAAATGATACATACAAAAGCTATAAGGTTTATTCCAAACCGCGAGGATCATTCAATTAAATAAATAAAATAACATAACAGTAATATTTTTCTTCATTCAGGGAACTGTTCCCTTGATAATATTGTTAAAATTGTTCGATCACCCGCGTTATGAGGATGCTAAGATAAAGATGGTTTTCTTCCTGTTTGATAACAAGATGGACCGCTTTTTGTTATTTCTTTGTGGCGACTTCCAAAGGCTTCATCGAACAACAACTTTGTATCTTTCTTTCAGCCCCAAATTATTTGTTAATTAATATTTTACCGACGCCTACGAACTACTTGGTCGTAATGCGCGGAATCCTGAACCCGGGACACTTTTAGAAACAGTCTATTATGTCTATTTGGAACACAAATACGAGAAAAACCACTTGGCTTATGGTGTCACCACCTGCGACACCATTATCAACTACATAAAAGTTTCTAATTTTCTTCGACTGTCTACTTCCCGCTATTCTATTCTAACGTCGTTACCGTTCGATATTTTATAATGATGGGCGTGAATCTGTCGCGAATCAAACATTAAATAAAAAAATCGGCACACAGCTTTCAACGACGCGATAAAAAAAGGAAAGAGTGCTTCAATACATTATACCAATACGCCCATGGCTACTCGTTAAATCGGGCTACGGTGCCCAGACGTGGCTAAGTTAATGTAATATCCGCGCAAATCACTGATCCATGCTTATAATTTAGCGTATATTTACAATGCAAATAATGAAAATGTGCATATTTAAGATGAAACCATTTGCAATTTATAGGCACGTTATTGGGTGCACCCAGATGAAGGTTCGCTTTGGTTTCATCGGACCATGACGGAATGGATTATTTGACATAAAACAGCCAATAACGAGTGTGGTTCAAAAGGGCGGCCTAGAATTGCACCATGGGCCTAAGGCCGTTTTTGCATAATATTACATCCACCTATTATAGATCCAGAAAAATATTTAAAGCATAGTGCGCCATAAAATTGCAAACTTTGCCCATCTGGAATCAGAAAACTTATTATTAGAAATTTGAAATGTTTATATCATAGGCACATGTCCAAAAAAGCCCTAGTTCTCTGTATAAGATACAGGGATGAATTTATAAGAAAAAAAAATTGTATCATAATTTTCGAACCATTGTAAATATTTCATTGACACTTTTCACACCGCTTTCATGAAGCAAAATACATTTTTTTATGCGAAATTTTATTTTAAAAAATTACCAGTATCAGTAACAGATTTGTCTGTAATATATTTTACGAAAAAATAGTGCGCCACTGCATTTTCCCAAAAGAAAGATTATTTCTAAAATCCTCACTCAATTTGGAACAAATTTGATCTCTCTACTTTTTCAGATCGATGTACCGTTTTCAAGTAAAAAGATTACAAACCATTTGTTAGACATGTTAGACATTAAAAAGCTAAAAATTCATATTATTTTTGTGAAATTTTGATTAACAAAAAGCAAAATTAAAAAATTGTTTTTCTCTTAGAATTTCATCACCCTGTATCTTGAATAGGAAGCGTTTCCGAACATATTTTATCATTATGATTATATAGAAAACTACTAAACCATAAAGTATAAAAACATTAATTTCAGAGCACCCTTTATAACTGGCTTTTACAAATGGCCAATAAATTTTAAAATACTAATAAAAAACAAAATACTCTTTATAAAACTTCTGGATACCTCCTGAGTCGGTTTTTACTGAGTCGACCTAGTTAACATTTCACCAACCATCCTGTTGGCTTCTTCAGAGCTTGTTCCACTCAGCAAAAATCGTCGCAAGAGTTTTATAAAAAGTATTACACTAGCATTACACTAGCCTGTGAAAAATCAACAAAATACTCAGTTGAATTCGAATCCGAAAATCCTTAAGTCACAGTGTGTCCAATATTGTATGGTTTTATGGCTAATAAAGTCAGAGTGTTGGAGCTTTGGTGACCCAAGGCTACTTTTTCATGAAATAAAAGATGGCACAAATAGAAAAGTCATAGCTATCTTGGATTCTTAGATACCAATTGACACAAAACAATTCCACAACCCTAGATCTAGTCTGGTTGTCAGTTTTCTTCTGGAACTCACAAATTTTGAAACATTAACTAAACTTTTTTTTATGTTTGTCTTTTAATAATTTTTTTCTACTCCCGTCTGTAAAATGTCTGATTACACACAATCTAGCGTGCGGGAAGCGTCACTTTTCCACGTCAGTTTCGTTTCCCACGGATCCGAGCCGCTTCGGAGATTTCCGGAATTTTTCCGCACGGGTTTGGGAGCACTCGGATGTTTTCGGAGATATTTCCTACGCCCTGAATATTAAAGTTTGTCAATTCTGACGGTCATCTCAGTGAATATATTCGCGTTGTGTTGCGAAAATGTACCCAAAAACTAACGGTCGTAGACAAAGTATAGTATGCAACACGTTCAGTAAACTTAAGTCTCTCGTTTATTAAACACTCGCTCCGCTGGTGTCAAATAAAAACGTGATTCAAATGCCGTTTACCGCACTTGTTGCATAATATACTATACTAGGCTTGTTATGAGGTTTTCCAAAATATGTGACATATACGAGATATAGGACAAGGTGTCCGTATTCTTAATATACGTCAGTTTTCATACCGTTATGATATTTCATAATTATTATTTTAATTGCTGTCTTGTAAAGGCCAAATTGTTTAAAACAGGGTAACATCCTATGTTAAACATCCACCATCAAGCAGCCGGCATACGGGGCGAAGAGGGGACTACGCCGATACTCACTTCCAATTTTTAAAAGTGTCAATTACTCAGAGTCGTGTGGTGTTGCCATAAACTAGGTTAAAAATTTAAAATGGGTTATACTATACATACATTAAAAACAGTAGCTTCTGAATCCAGATCATGTTTTGCAAACACTGATCTATTAGTGCTCCAAACCCCTTCAATATGTTTTGAGAACCTATGACTGGAAGAAAGATATTCCTTACGCTCTTCTAAGGCCTATTACCGATATCATTGCTAGGCACTTTTTCCTCATTATTTAAATGTGCCAAGATACAAAAAAAATGGAAAAGAGAAAATAGGTGGTTTCAAACCCTTCATTTCTTCTACAGTGATTAAAATAATTAGAAAATTTTTAGCTTCCCCCAGTCTTATTAAGGTCGGTACGCCAATGAGCTTCAGAGAAGACTTTACGAAATTTCTCAAACTTTCTAATAATGTTATTAAGAGAAAAGATTGACCACATCGACTATAGCATAAACCCAAATTTTCGAAATTTAAATGAATATAGTTTTGGATAGTTTGGTGTTAGTGTTCTAAACTAACCAAAACTCACAATAATTTATTCATTCCAAAATGTTCGTATGGGTTTGTATCATATAGCTACTAGATAATATAGTAGCTCTATTAGTCACTATACGGTAAAAATTGATGCGCCGCGGGCGGCACTGATATTTTCATATCAAACGGTAATTATTTTCTTCGCATGCCTCTACATTTTACTAACTAACCTGCACTAAATAGAGATTACCACACATTTCACTGGTTTTCCCAGAATATTTAATAATATCTAGGCACATTTTAAATCTCGCGCATGCGCTTGTTGAATGGACCTTTTCAATAATTTTTCATAGTTGCTGCATTTGTCTCTATATTATCGGCGTCTGCAGAGTCTCTCTACCTCTAGTAGGTATATGGTTCGTATGTCTAAAACTGTGAAAATAAATAAAGGTTTCAATACTTCAACCATAAATGATCTTAACTACAGGAGAAAAGTCGTATGCAATTGTTGTAAAAGATGCGGTAATCAAATAAAAATCTAACCATAGAGAAATTAATTGATTTCTCTAGGAGTCACATCTATCATCTTGATTCTGTCATTTATTTCATCCAACTTAACTGATCTGTGCCTTTTCAGTTCTGCGGTTAAAAATGAAGATGGCTGATGGATCAACGATTTTGCGAAGAAATAGACCCGGAACTAAAGCAAAGGTAAAGATAAACTTATTTAGAAGATATTGAGAACAATAATACATGAATACGTTAAGTTAACAGTTGCAATACCCAAAGGAACCAGAAACATCAGAAAATAATACCTCCTTCCCAGCTTTTACACTAAGGCACTCGCATTTTTAATTATTTTTTTCTGTACTTTTTTGTTAATTGTCCCCTGCTTGTGTGTATTAGAAAGAAGCACTTTTAGCCTTAGTAATTATTTTAGGATTTTTGCCGATGGCCTGATGAGCCCTTTGAAGAAATGGACAGCACTTTGGCTGTCCAACAATATATTCAACAGTTAATTCGTAGAGATCCATCAAATATTGATTTAATTTTGAAAATGCCAGACTCACAGGATGAAGGTGTTTGGAAATATGAACATTTGAGGTATGTATTTGTTATAAATGGAAAATAGCTTAACTTTTATAAATAGGTTTCATCACACAAATATTACAGGCAATTCTGTATGGAACTAAACGGGCTAGCCGTTCAACTGCAGGGTGAATGTCATCCTGAGACATGTACACAAATGACTGCTACAGAACAATGGATATTTTTGTGTGCTGCCCACAAAACCCCAAAGGAATGTCCAGCAATAGATTACACTAGGCACACTTTGGATGGAGCTGCCTGCCTTCTAAATAGTAACAAATACTTTCCTAGCAGGTGTGTTTCTGGTTTGACATTTCGAGGTGTTTAATTATAGTCACCTATTTATAATTTAGTGCTTGTAAGTAGATATAATTAAAGCAATCTATAAATTAATATATAAAAATAAATAAATATATAAAAAGTATATATTATATTAAGTAAGTCACTTAATCCAAATCTGTAACCCTGCTATTATTTTAAACCTACTAATTTCCAAATGCCCTTTGCACCCATGAGACATGTATTCTGACTATTAACAGAAGTAGTCAAAAGCCATGAAGCAATGAAATTAAAAAAAGAGTAACCCGCACATTTGATTTTGTGTGTTTCATATATTACCTGCTTTTGCATTTATTATATTATTAAGTTATTGAGTCCCCTAAAATGTTATTGCAAATTTTCTATATTTGACACTACTGATATGTAATTTTAAAAGGCAATGATTTTGTTTTTATTTTTTAGGGTTAGTATAAAAGAGTCATCCGTTGCAAAGTTGGGATCGGTATGTCGGAGGGTATATCGCATATTCTCTCACGCATACTTCCATCATCGTTCCATCTTTGATGAATTTGAAAATGACACGTGTTTGTGTAAGAGATTTACTCAGTTTGTGATGAAGTATAATTTAATGTCGAAAGACAACTTAATTGTACCAATATTAGAAGATGAAAATACTCCGGGGGAGTCTGAAGCATAAGGATTAGCAACTCTGACTTATTTGTCTTTCATTACTAAACTATGTTCCACGCATGATTAGACAATGTTTTTTTACTTAGTAGGTATGAACAGAAATGCGCTTAGATCTGTAAACATAATTTTTTTCGGTAATTCACATCTTGTGAATGGAAGTTTCAAGAAAACTTTTGCAATACAATGCAATGCAATGGGTGGGGGGCTTGCAATTTAACTATTGTGCTACAAACTATTTTGGTAATGTCAGTGCTGCAATTAATTTTGGAAAATCTGATAATTGGTACTTGTGATATACAGGGTGTATCAATTTATTATAGCAACACTTACGTGAATAATACTCTCAAAGTCAATAAAAGTTAGTGTAAACGTGGGTTCACAAGTCCTTAGTCTTTGACATACAGGCTGATATACTTCAAATTATTAATACTAATAATATATAAGTATAAATAAAATAAATAAACAGTACTTCATAATAATATTCAAATTAAAATTTATCCCAAGTATAGACAACCACCTTAATTATTTAAGAAAAAAAAAGTGGACTTCTTTTTCAAAGTGGCTTAGGAATATAAATTTAATTTATTATGTATAGGCTTTTAAATATATTATGACTAAAAACAAACAATTTTTTATTGATATGTCCTGTCTATCTACAACCATAACTTGGATATCGAGCCATTAGACTTTCCAAAAACAAGCAAATGATGATCTTCTTGAATATTTCATTCTAACTTATTTTATTGATTCTAATAGTTTCAGCTCTCCAACTCCTGCCATAAAAAATTGATGGGCCCTGTATGTTTCCATACTACAGTTTTGTTTAACCTTTAAGATTACTTACTTACACTTACTGAACATTGTTTTACAATGAACCAGAGATGCTAAAATACTGACAGTATGTAAGTTGTTCATAATATTTAATTTGAAAACAGTGGTTGCATTTAGTAGATGTAACAGTTATCAATTAACTATTGCTGTCCCTTGAATGCGTGAATGCGCCCAGTCTGCATAAAGTTTGCTTTTGTAACTTATAAAAGTTGGCAGCAGCTAGTGACAATTAGAATTTACTCTAATTTGCATTAATTATACAATTTTAGTAAAAGTTAAATACATTAATAAGCTTTTCATTTGACAAAATAATATAGAGGAATTTTAAATTTCAATTTTACAATAACCCTTCTATTGAATGGTCTGCATTATGATATATTGGACAAAATCCATTAGTCACAGTGACTTATAATTGAAGTAAACTTATCCTGATTAATTCATTGATTATCAAGATCACAAACGATCATCAGTGTAAAATAATGTATTATTCAAATTATTCTTGAATATATAGTTAATATAGGCGTAGTTTCAGGTAAAGCGACAATGTATAGAAATGTATTTTATGTTGCGTATATTACATTTATGTATAGTATAGTCATTATGTTACCAACTCAAGTTGATGACATGAAATGTATGCGAATATTTTTGTAAAAGTTTAGTTTACATATTTGTATATTTTTCTGAACTTATAATCACGATAGATCCTTGATATATATTTTATGTATTTATAAAAACTTTATTTATCGCACATTGAGAGAAACTTTGGATAAAAAATATGTTAACACATCTTTAATTTTCTTTTTCTATTTTTACATGAACTAATACGATCCCTCTTCCAAAAAACCGTTATTGTAGTGGAACATCCAAATTATTCAAAAGTTTTAATTTTATGGCAAAGTTGAATAATAAAAACTTTCCCGGCATTTCAATCAGGAAATTACCCGATTTTTACCTTGTAAAAAGTAGCTGCAAACAGATATTTACATTTCTTCTCAATCTCGAAAAACCCTTTAAAAAGTATTTGCCACGATAAAATCCGCATCTTAAAACCACAGAACAACATATAAAAATGTGCCGTGTTCTAAAATACAGCATCTTTTTGTGACGTCATCGAAATGTATCGAAAATGTTTGTTAATGGCAATCTATTTCAAGAAGGACTAAGCGCTACAGATTTTGGAAGCATGATGCAAGTGGTCTGTGACTTGTAATATATTGATTTAATCAATAATTTAATTTTCTGAAGAGGTTGTAAATATTTTTCTTTTTACCAGATCATTTTAAAAGTTAATATCTCAATGTTTAAAAATAACAAAAAAACAGATTCATTTTAAATTAGGACTTTAAATTATAATTCTTTCTAACGTAGGGGTATTGATCCAAACAAAATTAATCACTTAAGCCGTGTTTAGAACGGAGAATGCTGACCAAGTTTTTAAGATTTTGAGCCGACTTCTAAAAAAATTCTCACGTATATTCAAAATAAATACAACAAAATCAATAATTACGTAAAAACTGCACTTTTTCAGTGTATTCATGCATTTACGGAAAAGTCGATGCGTCGAGCAACAACTGATCGACTTAGTGTGAATCGTGCTTTATAGTGTCTACCTCCACTATTCCTTTTAAATATTTGCAATAAACAAATAAGTGACAAGTTATGAACGATATTTATAAAAAATATGCGTGTTTTTAATTAAACTCAAGTGAAACTGTTTTGTGAAAAATAGCTGATGTTTTTTCCCGAAGTGTAATGGAAATTACATTTGTGATATTAAAGCAGAAATGACTAGTTTGACTGCAGCTTTTGGCAAAATTGAAGGGAGTGAAAATAATGTAGAACAAATAAGCAAACTGTTTCCCAAGTGCAGACCAAGAAGCGATATAAATCTAAATTCTATTATCGCCTCGGGAAAAGAAAATGTTTCTGTGGATAATGCAACAAGAAAAAACGATATCATGAGTTTTAACGGCGAAAACGATAGAATAATTGAAATTGCTGGAGGTAGGGAAATATATTCACAGAGTCGCATCAAAGCAGCTAGAAAACCTAAAAATAATGTACATTTAGTGGAGGATGCTGAAAAAAAACTTCAAAATAAATCGCCTATGAAACAAGGAGTGTGGGAATTGCGAGGGCGAAGCAATGAAGCCAAAAAATGTAAAAATTCCCGTGAATACACGGAAACGGTGTTTGCTTCAGAGGTATGGTCAGTAACTCATGAAAAGGACGCTGAAGATCAATCCAATAATCAAACCAATCCTGTTAACATGGCTTTTCCAAGTGAAGTTGTTGTCTTTGATGACATTGGAGAAAACATTCATATTGATGAAAAACACCATGATGCTGAACAAATTAATTACACTTCTTCAAGTATAGGATTTAATCTGAGTGATACTGACAGTGATAAAGTGACCAAAGTTATCGGCAGTTTGCCTATTGCTGTTTATGAAGGTTCTCCAAGAAGATACGGCCCTCGGTTGCTCGATACAGGCGGTTCTCACATGCAACTTCCTAGTGCTCAGAGTCTCCTGGCTTCCCCAAGCGTCTACTCGCCCAGACCAGGGTTTCCTCAGAGAGTCGTAACCACTCCTAGTCCAAGTGAAAAAGAAAGCCCTGATGCAGAAAGTATTTGCCATAATAAGAATAATTCATCATCACCCACCACCAACACATCAACATTTGATTATTTATATGAGTTCTCAGAGACCCGAAAAGTCCTTGAGGAGTTTTTTAAATGCCCTCCACCTGAGGAAGAAACACGGTTAGAAACTGAATTTCAGGATTTAGAGTATGAATTAAGGCGACAGGCAAATGAGTCGGGCAGCTCATATGTTGGAAAAAGGTTGGCTAAAGGTCGGTGTGTTGAACCTGAGTACTCCATCAGTGTTGAATCACCAAAAAAATGTGTTACCAATGTGGATTTGCCAAGTCTGCATGGTCACGATATTATGGAACATGAAAATAATTTTTTGGACCTTTCAATTGGAACAGGCTCAAGTGGAGATCTGGGGGAAACCGAAGTAGGTCTTCAAGTGGGGCACAGTAGGAATTTTACTTTATCTCCAGAAACTACGGATTGTGATTCAAACTGCGGAGATTTAGATAGCGAAGTCTCTTTAATGTTGATGGAGAATGATCTGGGACCGACTGGAGGGATAATCGGATCTAACACAGATGTAGTAACTCCCAATGATGCCTTAAGATTGTATTCCAGCATGCCAGTACTCGAAGACGGCTTGTCGTCTGGTCACGCTAGCGATACAGATAACAACAACCCAACGGTTATCCTTATGAAGAAACAAATAACTGAGATAGAAAAGGAAATAAACCAGGGCATATCTAGCTCGAAATCTGCAAACAAACTCAATGAAAATGGTCTTTCCTCAGTAAACGAGGGTATCAATACCTCGACGGCCGATATAAATAGTTGCATTGGTAGTTTTGAGGAACCACTCAATTTGTCTCAAACGGAGTCCATTGATAAAACTCCGCCGCCGCCCGCTCCTGCGCCTCATCGAATAATTGGGAATGAAAAAACAACCGACGTCGAAGCCGCGATTAAAGATATCCGCCTAACTCTTCAGAGGACTCCTTTGCAAAGGCATTCCGATGGCAATTATTGCGAGGAAAGTGGCGGAAGCCCCGTTTGGGTACCGAGGCAGCGCGGTTTATCCACTGCCAGCGGTGATTCGGATCGGAAGGGTAACAGTGGCGGCGAGGAAGAAGAAAATGATACGGACTTGGAAACTGATAGGCTTTTGGGTCAAAAGAGGACAGACGATCAAGGTTTCTTCGATGACAAAGAGAAAGAGAACAAGAAAAAGGGACGAAACAAGGAAGACGTGATACAGCGATCGGTATTAATCGAAGGCGTGTTGTTTCGGGCTAGGTATTTGGGTTCCACGCAGCTCGTATGTGAAGGCCAGCCGACTAAAACCACACGAATGATGCAAGCGGAGGAGGCGGTTTCGCGTATTAAAGCCCCCGAAGGGGAAAGCCAGCCAAGCACCGAAGTCGATCTTTTCATTTCCACCGAGAAAATTATGGTCCTAAACACGGATCTGAAAGAGATCATGATGGATCACGCCCTGAGGACAATCTCATATATCGCGGATATCGGCGACTTGGTAGTGCTCATGGCCAGAAGAAGGTAAGTAAGATAGTAAGTACTTTACAAGCTTTACAGAGAAACAAGTCTCTGCAACGTCACATAAAGACGCCCTGTGCAAATGCTATACTTTTATAACATACAGTATGTCCAAGGGTGGAATAGACAAGAGAACAAAGAGACTAAAAAGTGAAAGATATGGAAAAAAGTTATTCTTGTTAATACTCGTTCATCACTCTCTCTCTCTCTCTCTCCCTCTCTCTCTCTCCCTCCCTCTCTCTCCCTCCCTCTCCCTCTCTCCCCCCCTCTCTCCCCCTCTCTCTCCCCCCTCTCTCACTCCCTCTCTCTCTCCCTCTCTCTCTCCCTCTCTCTCTCCCTCTCTCTCTCTCCCCCCCCTCTCTCTCTCTCTCTCTCTCTCTCTCTCTCTCTCTCTCTCTCTCTAACTAACCAAAAAAGGTAAAAACTGGTCTGGATAGGACTTTCTGCGTAGCATCCAGTGGCATGGTCGTTTTTTTTCTGAAACTCACAAATTTTGTTATACAAACTAAACTTGTGTTTTTTTAATGGACCATGCTGTATTTTTATCAAACGTGTTTATTTATTTATTTATAAGACAGGAAAATCTAAAGAAATAAGACTAAACTGAACTTAACTGTCGTTTAAAATGTCCAAAACTTTAATGAAAAATATTAAAATTTGCGTGCTCACTGACTATACTATTACAGCAATGAAATATTAGCGAATTTAACATTTGATCTTCATATATCCGCAATAAAAAGGTCTCTACTACGAAGCATGGCAAGTCTGCACAGGGAGAAAATCTGTACAAACTCATTACAGTCTACTTGATTGTTTAACTATTTAAACCCAAAACAAATATCAAAATATACACGTCTGTCTGATAATAGCTGCAAATTATAAAACTGCAAATTGGCCTTGTAAGCCCGGTTGTGGCGAGCTCTATTAGAGTTATAACTCGAAAAGTTACTCTTTTTTTTCTGAACTTTCTCAAGCTGCACTTCACACTTTATGTAGAATAGTGGCAACAAAAAACTATCTAGACCGATTTTCCCTTATCTAAAAATATCAAATTTCCAAAATCACCCTGTGTCTTAAAATTCAAGATATCTATGACATTTCGGTTTGGGACACCTTTCATTTCATAACAAAACAGTTCAAACCATCGAAAAAGATGGACATACTTGTACAGATCCCGGTCGAAGACCGAAGGTAGCAAAAGCAGCGGAAGATATAGAGTTTCTACCTGGTTTATATACAGGCTGCACTTTGTAATGTAAGACAGAATACCTACCACGTAATTCCGAATGACATTTTTTTCCAAAACAGCCAGAGAAAGCTAATCAAATTTCATTGCCAGTAGATGGATGAAAAAGTAAAAATGGTAATATACGATATATATTTTTTTGATATTAGGTAAGTTGAACTGATGATGGTGATGATTGATTCATGGTCTTTTCTAAGGATCGAAACAGCATAGAGTCCTTTCTGGTTCGACTTCGATTTCATATAGACCCTACTATATGTTGTGTTATGGTCTCACTCGGGACAATTAAACTTTTTTACCATGTTTGAGTCCAATCAGACAAAAACGAATGTTGAGATATGTCTTGGGATTTCGTCAGGAAGCTTCCTGTCGACTATTTAAAGTTTTAAAAGTTCCGTATCTACACTACAAAATATGCATTTATTTTCTGAGAACAAAAATTTATGTGCTGGCGACATTGAAATTGTGACAAGACATAGAGGTGAATTGAGCATTTTCAGGCACTTTCTTGGTACAAGAAATATACTTTATGGCAATTAAATCGTTTAGAATGTGGCTCATTACTGCACTGAAAATGGGCACACTTATAAAGAAGACGTTTATTAATGGTTGCATAGTCAATGTTTTATAATTTAAAGTTTGATTCTGAAGGCTATTATCAATTCTATTATAAATGTGTGGTGTATCTTTTGTAAGCATTATTCATTTAATGCATTTTAATTATATTATATTTTTGAGAGTAGCTTTTTGTGATAGGCTGGTTTGTCTTATTTTAATTTTGTCGGCAATATAGAATTTTACTATTATTATTATTTATATTATTACTATAAAAAATCTGCTATTTTTATTGGATCTGTAATTTTAATATTGGCCTGCTTCAAAACGATACATCTTGTTGTCCTGTCTTTATTTGTTTCATTTCTCAATATATTCTACACTAGAAAGATATACCAAGTGATTGCCGAACTTCCATTGCCTTTATTTCCTTTTAAATCACAACGTTTCAGGCAGTGGTATCATTACTCCTTAAAAAGTGTAGGTTAGCGTAGTTTAAAATGAATTAATTGTCCACCTGTATATTCCACACTGTTTTGTTCTTGTTTCTAAAGTTTCCGTTCGTTTCTTCGGACTAGATGGATAGTTTTTGTATTTTTTTTGTCCATAAGGTTCGTACCGCACGAAATGGAGGACGCGCCGAAAATTAACAGAACCCCGAAGATGATTTGCTATGTTTTCGAAAGCGAGGAGGCTCAATTCATAGCTCAATCCATTGGTCAAGCGTTCCAAGTCGCCTACATGGAGTTCCTCAAAGCGAACGGGATCGAGGACCACAGCTTCGTCAAGGAGCTTGACTACCAGGAGGTCCTCAACTCGCAAGAGATCTTCGGCGACGAGCTGCAGATGTTCGCGAAAAAGGGCATGCAAAAGGAGGTGGTGGTGCCGAAAGCGAAGGGCGAGATTTTGGGCGTGGTCATCGTCGAATCTGGTTGGGGATCGATGTTACCTACGGTGGTCATCGCCAATCTAGCCCCGGCCGGGGCTGCGGCCCGTTGCGGTCAACTCAACATCGGCGATCAGATCATCGCGATCAACGGCGTGAGTCTGGTGGGGCTGCCGCTGTCTACGTGTCAAAATTATATCAAAAACTCGAAAAACCAGACAGTTGTCAAACTGACGGTCGTTCCATGCGCTCCTGTGGTTGAAGTGAAAATCAAGCGGCCAGATACGAAATATCAGTTAGGTTTCAGCGTTCAGAACGGAGTCATATGCAGCCTGCTTCGGGGCGGTATAGCTGAAAGGGGCGGCGTTCGCGTCGGTCACCGCATCATCGAAATCAACAATCAGAGCGTGGTCGCCGTCCCACACGAAAAAATCGTAAACTTGCTCGCCACCTCCGTCGGCGAGATCTTGATGAAAACGATGCCGACCTCGATGTTTCGCCTGTTGACCGGCCAGGAGAGTCCGGTTTACATTTAATTCACACCGACCGAAGGTTTGAAAGTGCCTAATCGTAGATGATAATTGCGAAGACCTAGCGGGTTCCCCCTTGGAATCGGTTGGAATCTGATTGCGGTTTAGATGCGATCCTGTACAATTTTTTTTTTGCCCGTTTTGGTTGTCGCAGCTCTGCGGAAACGAAATTGTCAGTAAGTTTTTGTTGTATTCTGCTGGTTTATACGGGCCTGCAATTTCAAGCAGTTTGGCCAGCTTGCACATATTGAACACAATCCAAAATGCCTATAGGATGCCTTCATAAAAAAAGGGGCTGGAATGATCCATCATTATCCAAGTGTGTTAACATGCTCAATAGAATGAAGTTCTAAATAATTAACCATAAAATTACGGTGGATTCACCAAGCGGTTACAAACAGTTATCCCACATGAGATATCCCATCCCATCTGACCTGGGTACCAGCGTAAATAAGTCCTACGTTTTTAACGATTCAATTAACTATGCTAATCAAAATTTTAATTCTGACATTTCGACATAATTTTTAACCGATTTTTAACTTTCTTTGACCCACATAGGATTCAACGTCCCCCATGTGCAATGGTTTGCATCCCTGTCAGTAAGTTACGCAAAATTCTAAAATACAAGGCGGCTTTTTTTTGTCTTTTGTGTTTATTCATGATATTTATATTACTGAATTAATATCTGCCCAAAAATGGCAATAATGGAGGACTTTAACCAACTATCAATGACGATTTTAAAGCTCTGCAGGGAATTGAGCTAGTTATTCGAACGGATCCGTTTCTGGGTTAATATTCTTGAATTTTAGGGAATAGAAATGTTGTGCGCGAAATAGCTAAAAGGGCGTGCTTCCCTAAAATGTTAAAATGCAGTATTCTTGAACAGTTTTGCAATTTGTAAAATTAATCAAAAATTAAAATGGAAAAACCACTGAAATTCGATTTAAAATATGACGAAAATATTTATGGGTCACGTAGATTGATCGATTAATTTCTGGTGGGTGTATTATGAAAATATTGAGAAATTTGATATATTTTATGTTTCTGAAAGGCCATTTTATTGCTTGGACGTATTAAAAGACAGCGATGTCTTTTTTTATGGAAACCCTAATTTTTTATAACTATTTTGATTGCAAGATCCAGATTCTCACTGTAGGTATTACCTTGTTCACTAGTAAAATGCAGAGCTGTAGGTTAGAAAATAATTGCTCATACCCCAATTTCAATTGAATATTTACAAAGTTGTAACTGCAATTTGCCAGCATTTTGGGGATACTATATGCCTATAGAGTATTAATTTTAGCGATATTGATTTTCCCGTGTGTGGTTGCCATACCATAGTAACTAGTGCGTTGGGTTACTATGCGAGGAGTCGACGGTTTAAGTCCGACCGGCATATCCAACCCAAAAAGTTAAGGCATCACCTCATGTTTGCTGTTCGGAACCGGCGTTAAACTGTAGGTCCGTTCTACCTGTGTATCCACTTGAAACACGCACAACACAGACCGATGCGAGTGGTTACCAAGGCCCCGATATTTGGGTAAGGCCACAAGAAAAAGAAGAGACCAGATGTTTTTGTTTGGAATAAAAGCAGTTAAATTAAAACATTTATTAAAGTTTTTCCATTAAACCGAATTTTATTGACAATAAATATGAATGCATACTTTGTTTTACAATTTAAATTCAAGAAACATCGGAAGGCCCTATAGGAAAAAAACTTATTTTGTTATCTAATCTAATTGAGAGATTCTTCACACTTTCTTGCTAGACGTCCTGTATAAAGCGCTACTGACAATTTTTTTCTGCCGTAAATTTATATCATTAGATAAATTCAATTCATCAGACTGAAGACAATACAAGCAAGACCTGCACTCTGCACAAACGTTAGATTTGATGAGCTTTTTTGTGATAGATCATATCTCTGCTTTGTCTCCTATTATCCGTGAATGTGAACAAATACCAAAGATAACTTGGCTTAAGCGAATATTTTGCCCAAGTTAATAGTGTTTATCAAGAATTACTAAGCATTCCATGTTATCCGTCTTCATATTATATCAATATATTTTGTACTGCCATTTTTTTTAATTTTCGGTATCATTTTTAGTTAAATATACTAAGACATTCGATAATTCAATAGCTCAGTTCTTACGTCCATTTTTACCCTAGGCTCAACATTTTAATACGTACTAACACTTTATTAAAGTTATAGAGTAGTTATTAAGTTGAAATGCAAAACTTTGCCTTTACCGGATACCTAATCATAATTTTACAGATAATAACTGTAACTAAAAGTACAGCTTGGTGTAAAACTCTAAATTTCTTAATATTGTGATTCTATTTTATGTTTGAAAACCACCCAAAGAAGTGAAAATTAGAGTTTATCTATTTACATGGCACTACCATCAACTAATGGGACTTTAGAAAATTTATTTTATATATATTAAATTGTAATTTAAATTTGCGTTCTTTGTAGCACTTGTTTGTGTAATTTTTATTGATTAGAGTAAAACTAAAGTTGAATTTTCTGTTGACATGAAGTCCTGTGAAGATTTTGGTAATGTGAAAAGTTGTTTAAAAAACTGTAACTTAGTGCTCGTGAAAAACACGTTATATTAAGAAGTGCATGTAAATGAAAATAAAACATTATGTTACTTAAGAACCTTAGTATAAACAAATGGACCACAAATTATAAATTATATATGTTGCGGTTAACCTATTATATACTACAGTTATCACACAAAATACATATTTGATGAGGGTGAAAAAGATATATGCAAGACATATTCTGAAATCACACAACTCTTATTTGTTGGAAAAATTAGAAATATAAGGCTGAAAACTGGGTAGGTTCAGTTGGGTTCACGAGGCTTGATACTTACCTATATTTTTTTGACAAATTTAATAATTATCCTAGCTCTAAAAACTGCTGTTAAACGAACCGCCGGTTTTATATTTTCGATACGGCTAGCTCATACCTTTGAGTCAGTCTATTTTTGATTCTTGCATTTATTAAAAAAGCCAAATGTAGTTGACGTAAGTATATATCCACGTGAAAAAAAATATCAATATCTGTGTAACAATTGTAGTATTTTCCGTTATATTTTTATTTAAACAAAATTTGGTTGCTCAAATTGGGAAATATCAATTACATTTTTTTGTTCTATGAAATAATCATTTTTCCCTTTCAAATTTGTGGTTAGTAGAGCTAGGGAAACTGAAACCAAAACAATCATCAAATTAATACTTATCAATATTTTGCTGCAGAAATTAGTCATAAAATTAAAACTCTTCAGGTTCTTAAACAATATATAAGTAGTTCTTTTAAGCGAACATTTTTTGACTTTTTACATGTATTGACTTAATCATATTTTTGTTTCCCGTTTCCCTAGTTTTATTAAATGTCATCAGAAACCATAGGCCTGATATTTACTTAAATTGTAATAGGGAAAATTACTGGATTGGCAGATTATTTACTTACCTCTTAAAATTAAAACTAGTAATTAATGAAAAAATGTATTCAAAGTTAGGTTGTACACACATTTCGGACGAGTACCGCTTATATGTAACTCATAATATAATATTTATTTGTTTACTGTCAGTTGATCAAGCAGCTTGATAAATACTAATATTTATTACAATTATTTAAGACTCGAGATTAGTATCAATCCTTCCTTTCCTATAAGTCGCAATTTGTCACTTTTATTTATTTATTTTTTTAGTAAATCCAACAGTTTCATGTACCATGAAAAAAAAAGACGTTTAAGAAATAGCTCAAACACAAACTTAGTTACATGAATTATATGTGTCTAGAAGTGCTTGAATAAAATAAGATGTCAAATAAAACTGTACTGTTAAATTAGACATGGTTTGTTAATTTAATTCATACTTAGGTAGTGTAAAAGTGGAATCAAATAAAACAAGGTATATTCTGGGGAGATTGGTATGTAAGTTGGTTTCCAAATTATTTATACCTTAGTGTCACTCTCATAGTGTAATATTAATGTGTCTTTTCTATGTGATTTACCGCTTTGGTAAATTATTGTTTATTTTTTGTATATTCACTTGTATCGTGCGAAATAGACATCTATGTTGTAAAACAGATCCGCAAATGCCAAATTACAACTATGATATAACGAACTTTACTCAAACAAATTAAAAAAAAACAATCACAATCACATCAAGTTATATTTTCCCTGTCTTTCCACTCTTCTTTTAGTTTCCTTAATTTTTCCTTCTTTTGATCGTTTGAGTTCTTTTTCTTTTGAAGAAGACTTTTGGTTTGGGATTCGATACTATCTGGCCCATTTAGTAAATTATCCAGTTTTGTAGTTAGTAACTCCAAGGCTTTTTTTCTATTTTGCTCCAAATATCTTGTTTCTTGGCATTTTACGACAATTCCTAAAAGGTCAAAGGTCAATTCAAATTTTATTACTACAACTGAAAGTAATGACAATTAATAATGAATAATCTCATATTCTGATATTGTATTTTAAGTACCTGTTGGAATATGCTTTAATAAGACACAATTATAAGTGGATGCAATTTTTGAGCCTCCTGGTCCAGATCCTTTAATGTGTTGTTCTTCTAGATCTTTCTGTTCTAATTTAGGTACTTTAGAATAATCAATCATGTGTTTTATTGAATAATATTTTCTGTCAAATTTAAAGCTTTTGTTATTTGTATTTTGTATTGTATTTCTTAAAATCATTGGAGTGTTTTCTATTCCTAAAAATGCAAGAATAAAAGAAAACTTAAATGATTTTTAAAGATAATTCATTATCAATTATCAAAAATAATAACGTTGTGTTTTTGGTAAAAAATGCGGTCAAAACTAACAACCAGAAATAGACAAGGCACATTTTTAATTTTTATTTATTAAATTATTTAAAACAATCACACTTACTATATACGTGTATAATATTTTCATATGAATCTAAAGAAAAGGTTAATAAGTAATTCAAATGTTGCGTAGCCCACTTATCACTAATGCTCTGTGAAATTTTAGACATTTCAAAGAAAAATTAGAATGACCATGTTAATTGCATTGCATTTTTTAATTTGGGAAATGACTTAATTTCCTATTATTAAATAGACACAGAAGGCAAAAATAGTTTTACCATACTGCATATAAGCTGCAAGCAGTGATATATATTCACAGATATAACTAACCAAAACTTATCCACCTACGGATGACACTATATATCAAAATAAGATTTGTTTAGTAAATGTGGTGGCAAATGACTTAAAATTTAATTAAATAAATTAAATTAATCTTATTTATAATATCACCTGTTACTCTATGGAGGGATAAGTTAACATCCTGTTTGAACTTGGAAAACTTGCTATTTCAATTAAACAAATCATTTTTGTTTATGTTATTAAATTATGCAGGGCTAACTAACCAAAGGAAAATACAAATTAATAACACAACCCCTGCACTTTTATTACCTGTTGGAATATGTTTTAACACCACACAACTTGCAGTTTTGTTGATTTTTTGGCCACCCGGTCCTGAGCCCCTTACAAATTGTTCTTTTAAATCATCCGCCTTAACTGTAGGAACTCTGGAGTAATCAATCATTTTTTTAAATGACGAAAAATGTTTCTTTGCAAGGTATAATATTACTCGAGTAACTGCCATCACAAAACACTTTTTCTCATTAACAGTATTGCGCCTTTCTACAAATAATTTAACAATTTCACATATCTTTTCTACAACAAAAAGTGTACAGGGCGTTCTAATAAGCACTGCGCAGAGGTTATACTTGTTGGTATTTTTGAAAAAATCCAAAATAACCAATAAATGCATTTTAAACTTTAGAATTCAAAACAAATGTATTAATTTATAGTTGTTTTTAAACTATTTTATCAAGTATACATTTAGTTGGATCTCTTGTAAATACACCCCCATTACATACACAGGGTTGGTAAGATAGCGAAAATTTTTATAAAAAGTAACAGTTGAAAATGTAATTTAAGAATTTATACCCCAGAAAAATTCTGTGAGCCAAAGCATGCTTTCAAAAATGCTTAGATTTTCAAAATCTATGCAGCAAATTTGTTGTTTGCTATTCAAATGTTTGATGACCTTTTTGAATTCTACAGATTCATACATTGACTGGCATTTTTTTTTTTTGTAATTCAGGAAAGTCAAAAATAAGCTCTTGTTCTGTACTCTATATGTCAGATATCAATATTTTGAAAATTTTAACTAAAATTACTCCCCCCAAATCTTTCAATTACGGCAAGTTATCTCAACATACTAAAATTTAATTACGAAACAAATTTTCTTTATATTTACCTGGAACTGGAATTCTATTTCTGACTGGTCGGAGAGGTTCTTATTTTTTTTAAATTCTGCTTTAATCCGATTTGAGAAATATTCTCTATTAGTATATTTTAATTTGTCGCTGTACCTTAATATCTCTTTATATAATTTTAAAACGTCTCGGCGATGCACAAAACTCATTTTTTTATAAATCTTAGTTTGTTGGTTAGGTTCTTCAAACCTTTCATAACTTTGACACAGAATACAACACTATACTTTCCCTCTATAAAAGTTGCAGTGGAGTAGAACAGAATTTCCGTATCACAATCGAATTTCTCATTAATCTTTCAAAATTCAAAATATATGAGTACATGCTGCACCAACATTGACAAATTTGAAAAAGGTCCGTAGACAATCTAAAAATTAAATTAAAAAATACTTTCTATTTGGTTTTAGAATATTCCACATATTTACTACATTTATAGAGCCTATGCTGATAATCCAGGAATTTTTGGAACGACTAAAAACATTTTTAGATGGGCCATTTAACATGCGCGGTCAAGTCGTTTTCAACCAGCGGCATTAAACAACCAACGTGGCCGTTGATTGTTCCTCAATTGGACTGGTTCCAGTTTAGACGTAGCATTTTTAGGGCCGTATTTTCTTAAAATATGTTCAGATTTCGTTAAATATGTTATGAGAAAACGAGTTGGAGATCACTGTTTAGAAAGTAAAAGGCGAGTGGGTGAAATTTAAAGGCATGCGCGGAAGATTATTCCCATCTCTACGAAAATGTAGCCGAGGCGCATCAATTTTTATCGTACTAAGGCAACTACATTATCAATAGCTGTATGGAATCTTTTTGAGGTTTTACCAGATTGGACATACCTCGGCCTTGCAGACAGAAGTATAAATTGCACAAAAATAACAAAGTTTACATATGTCATATTAATAATTCGTTATAATAATCTACCTCTAGCTTTTCCTAAAAAAAACTTCACTCTCGCATTCGTCTCGTAACGACTAATCAAAATTTTCCAAATTGACATTTGATTTTTGTTTTTATTACCAAATTTCCCTAGCTACAAGAAAACTCGTAGCCATAATAAATAACAACTTAGTACAATTTTGATTATTGATCAAACCCACTTGAATCCAGTTGCATTTAGTCGATTTTAAAATGGAATCGTTGCAATCTGAATTAAAAAAGCATTCTTTGGTGATATATCCTCCTCCTCCGGCAAGGTTTAAGTCCTATTAAGAACTCCCAGTGTGTTAGTAACTATCATGTTTTCAGGTACTCCCTCACTGAGTGGCATTTAAAGAACAGGTATCGGGAGAGATGTTGCCTAGATCAACAAAAATTGGCGAATTCCATAATTGCCGAGGCAGATAGGGTAAAATTCATAAGTGCTTTTTTCACGACTAAGTGCTTTAAGTGCTTAATATATAACAGGCCTCTGTTTTGGCAAACCTTCAATAAATGTTCAGTATCTATTTTTAGAAGAAATTTTAAGTCACAAAAGATAATAAAACATTCAGAACCATAATTGATATATCCCTTCTCGTTAGTAATATAAAAGCCTTCTCCATGCCCACATTACTCTGCAAAGCACTTAATGTTTTTTACTTCTTGATTTAACCCAACTAGGGTAAAGAAAATAGGATAGTTTTGGTTAGTTTCCATAAGTGCTACGTTCGCCAGATCCGGCTGACCGCAAAAAGGCATCCATAAAATATTTGGTATTGTTCTTCAATAGAAATTTACCTTTCACGCCAATTTTATAGCATTAAAAGCCAAAAAACTATCACAAAACTAAACTATTTTATTCTCCTATATAAATTCAACCCATACATTATTGCCATATATGTATTGTTAACCTTCTTAACATTTCAACCAGAAATATCAAACAAAATTAACTAAAATCTAATTTAGAGAGATAAACAAATAATGGAATTTCAAATGTTACTCTTTATTTTGTTACATATTTTGGATCATACATAAAATTGTGAATAACTTTTGGTAACATGTTATTGTTTATTTAAAAAACCAAACGAAACAAAAAAATTAATCTTAAGTTGGTAGTTTAGTTACAATTGCATTTTATGCTCTTAAGTTTTTAGTAATAAGTAATTTGTGAACAAAGATGGCGAGTTTGTATTTCTGAGCTCTAATAATGTTTTCATTAGAAAAATTTGAGACGCTAAAAATAACGATAATGCCCATAGCGTTTCAATTGTAGAAGACGAATATTATAGCAAACAATTTGTAAATATTAGTTTATTGTAGAATATTTTTGCAATATAACAGTGTATATCCAAGTTTGCTAAAAGCCACTTTAGTCGCGAGTTTGATTCGGCAGGAGCGGATCAAGTATTTAATAACTCCTTATTTTCATTATAGTTTTTGGGTACATTTTACCAAAACAGCTCTAATAAAATTATTCAGTGACGTTTGACTCGACCATCACTAATCAAGCGGCCGAAAAGTTTCACTTTAAAGTTTCGTTTATTCACCGTCGCGAGCCACGTCGGTTGTTTTCGGTACATGAGTTACGGGTTTAGGAACGATCGGATGTTTCCGGTAGTTATGCACTGATGCTATTTTTACATTTGTAAGTTTTGAGGGTCACGTCACACGTCATTCAACATGCAACACTTTGATAGACCTCAGTCATGAATAAACCGGCGTTTATCGAACTTAAGCATACCAGATTGGAAGTGTTAATACGGCACATATACTATATACATACAGGATTTCTCAAAAAATATAGTAATAAATACCGGTTTTGGAAACAACATGAACACTTTCAGTTCAGAACAGTCAACTATTTAGACCAAAAAAATTAAAATAAAAACAAATTGGTTTTAGTTAAAAGATGAACTTCGGGAAAAAACGGACCTCAACAAAAAAGAATCTGATCAGAAAATCGAAGAACGAAAGCGTGAAATAGAGTTCAATACGGATGAAATTAAAAGGCAGAGAAAAGATGTGTGCATCGAAATCGAGAGTTTGAAGACGCACATGCAAAGAATTCAAGATTGCCAAAATGCAATTGGAAGAAACGCTCTCGAAATTTGTCGCAAATGCATTATACTTAGGGAAGGTAGAATTGGCATCGATATGGTAAATATCTTTAAAATTTTGGCTATTCAGGGTATCCCACCGGGAACTTCGTCGATTTGTTATGAGAAAACAAGTAGCAAAAATTTTTGAATTAAACCAATGTCAGTGAGGGAAAACCGGCTAAAATATTTTTAAGATGTCGGTACATATCTAAATATTCCTGGAAGTGGGTAACAACTTTCTTATTTTGAATGAAACATTCCATATATTATTAATTTTTTGAATTCATCGGAAAATTCAAGACATACTTCATGTATAATTTTTAAATTTCATCGGTCTGATATATTTAACACTCTATTTCGAAAATAATGTTTGAAGATCGAACAAAATCTGTACATATTTCCTATGCGGAATGTTTATATAAAAGACGAATTTTTACCCCAGTGAGTCATCACGAAAAGGAGAACAAATGCCGGTGGCTATATGTTTGTCATAGGTTCATTTTTACGTTTTGATTGAGGTATTTGATACTAAACAGCCGTTAAGCCGTCGTTACCAGTCTCAAAATTAGTGTGTAAGATGAAAATATTTGTGTTATTTTTCGGAATATTTTTTATAGGGTGATATTTACATATATCGTTTATGTGTGCGAGATAATAGCTAATTATGTAAGCTGCAGACTGTGTATTTAATAATTAGGAAACCTTGTTTCATGTGTTAATTCTCTCATTCTTCGTTTTTCCAACAAAAAAACACCAAGGTGAGTCTTCCTGAAATAATTTTCAAAAAGTGTTTAGAATCTAAATACTACAAGTTGGACTATCATGTTAAAATTTTTCAAGCTTTATTCCCTTTACGGGAAATGAATTTTCAATCCTATGAAATTGAAAGAGTGCAACTACCCAACCGAGTTAAAAATACCTCGTTTTATCAAAAGCAGTTTTTATTCACTGTCCACGACACGGACAGGCTATTATTTAATTAAGTTTTTGAAAAGGTTGGAAAAGCTTCTTCAAGTGCTTCTTAAAATGTAATCAATTTAATTAATTTAATATTTTACCTTTCTTTCACCTATATTTGATCAACGTTTCACGGTCTTGTAATATGGGAGGTGTTGATCGAAGTCATCAATAAAATCAGAAACTGTCGCAAACATAAATTTATATATATAATAATTCACTTTTAAAGTACAAATATAATATTAATAATATTTAATGCCCATCCATCCACATCGTTTGCTGATATTATAGGTTAGAAAAGACATATCAACATGCTGTTTTAACTAGCGTGTTAGAGGGCCCCATATATATATTTGTTGCAACAAAAGTAATATCGTTGCAGTAATTGTTTGGAGAAAATAAAATTTATTTGTAGCAATGTTGCTTTTATTATTACTGTTAAATATTAGTTTTTTATTGCATCTTGGTTGTTTGATCTTTTATGTATATATTTTTATAAATAGAATTAAAAAATACAGAAATTCAGAAAAAGTTAGACAGCCTAAACAAAAAGTTTCAAATTAGTCATGACTAAAATATTTCAGACTACAATTTAAACTTTAAACGTTCTGTATCTCCGAAGCTTAATCATATATTTTGGTTATGTCCAGTTGTGCATTTCCATTCCTTATAAATGATCCTTTATAGTGGTCGTAAAGACAGTCGATTTTCGTTTTTCGATGAACGTTTAACGGAATATAAACATATTTTAAGAAAATAGATACTGAAAATTGTCAAATTGACGAACTGTTGTTTAAACGGCGTCGGTTGGCTAGTCTTGCTCAATTTGAAGCAAAGATATTGAGATGGGCCATTTAATATGGGCATGCGCGGTCATTTCTTGAAATCTTAACAAAAGTTTGATTTAAGTAGTCGATATTTTCCCATATTTCGTTTTGGGTGTTTCGAATGTTTATTTTTGACTCCCATTATTTATCGGTCTATTCTAAACAGTTATAATTCTGTCATTCGTAATATTGTGGACCCATGGGAACCCATTTTGGTATTTTTCCGAACGTGAACCGGCGAAGATAGTCCCTTGAATATTCAATTAATTGATTGGATCATGTTTTAAGCACCGTGTTGTGCATTCTTTTAATATGTCCGAAGAAGTCAAACCCCGCGTCGCCTCGCTCGCCATCAGAACCCGCCCCATCGGGTTTCTATTTCAATTTTATTATATGATATAATATTCGGAGAGTGAAAGTGACTTTATTCACCACGATTAGTGCAGTGCAAAATAAATGCGCTACTGTACTATGGATGAACGGCAATTGTGGATTCACGGGCTCTAGAAAGAAGAAGAGAAAAAATGGGATGCAGTTCTTGGCAGTCGTTGGAAAAACAGTAGATTTGTGGCAGTCATGAGGAATATTTTGTCCCTTAAAATTTTTGCTGTTTTGTTGCTATGCTGTGTTCCCTCCGGTCGTCATACTGGATTGAAGCGCGCTAATCTTTGTCGTTGCACTATAGTACTGAAATTTCCTATAAACGGCCTTGGAAATTTTATGCACGCATAGTGGTGGACATAAGGCAGTTTGATATTTAAATAGTTTAAAATGTGGTAACTTATGCCATGTTTCAATTTAGTGAAAAAAGCTATTGCATGTGAATATGAAGGCAAATGTCAACAGCAAAAGTAGACAGCAGCACTACTTGAAGATGCAATTAGCAAATGTTGCGTTTTGTTGGAATTCAGCAAATTTTATTTTTTTTGGATTATAGACATTATGACGACCGGTATTATCTTAGAACAAAGATTTAATCAAATTGGGTATCGCTATTGGTTTTTGGTTTAAATGATCAATGCTTTAATCAAGAATTAAATGTCCTAGTTTGAAAAAAAATGTTAATTTTTCTAACATGGATAAACAATTTTCGTATCAGGAGTTCTACTTATTAGTGTAAACACGGGTAGCTTGGAAATTTGCTTAAAAGAGACAGCTGCACCGATTGATGGCGGCAGTGAAAATTTAGTATTTTCGCATTTGATGATTAACTTAAACCTATTATAATAATAATTAGTTGTTCTTTTTTATTCCAACGATTCTATTAAGGCAAAACTATGGCACCGCATAAACTCTAAATCACTTAGCGTTATTCAAAATATCGAATTACAGATAGAGTGGCAGGGGTAGTATGTATCTCGATGACCCGAGAAAGCCCTTTTAAAAGATATTGCCACCATAAATGTTAAAGAACTCGATCCCAATGTAGCAAAAACATATGATTCTTGTTACACCAATAATACTGTGTTGAAATCTCCTTTACTCTCTGAAAGTAGTTATCTGGAGCATTGCAGCATTTTCGAGGCCCAGCAAGGATTGGTTTCATATATTTCTGTTATTTTACTTAAAGGGTCTATGTGGCGGAGGCATGTATTTTGCCTAGTTTTGTTTATCCAATAAGTTACTTTAGTTGCCTGGTTGGTTTACATGAAGGTAAACGGTGAGACCAGAAGTGGCGTGTGTCGCTGGAGTGAATTGCTTTATTGGAGAGTTGTGTTTCGCCGAAAGTGTTTATCCTGCTAATCATTGCGTTAGTGGAGGGGCATGTGTTGGCCAAGGTGATTGTTTCGATAAGCATTGCTTGGTTAGAGAGGCGTGTGTCGCCGAAGGTGATTATCCCGACAAGCATTGCGTTATTGAAGGGGCGTGTGTCGCCAAAGATGGTTAAATATTACAGTAAACAGTGTTTTACTGGATGATGGTGGTGGAACTGCAATGCTGCAATTGCAATGCTCTTGATAGCTGATGCTTTCATAGATTTGCCAAATGATATTACATTGCAAGTTGCAAGTAAGCTGATTTTGGTTTCCTAAAAGTTTTTGTATATTGGTTAGTTTTTTTTATTGTTAATTAAAACAATAACTGATAATTGCATCGCGTTTTTTATTTTTCTTGGTTAGTCAGGATGGACGACTGAAGCTTTCGAGCTGTAGATGACCACCAGGTGCCCGAGGACGTGCACTATGGCCGTGTCGGCGCCCGTAACATTAAGTGGTTGATATGTTCCCATATTTCGTTTTGGGTCTTTGGAATGTTTATTTTTGACTCGCATTATTTATGGGTCTAACCTAAACTGTTCAAATTCTGTTATTCGTAATATTGTGGACTTTGGTGTTTTTCCGATCGGGAACAGACGAGTATAGTGTGGCTCTATAAAAGCACTGGTTAAGTCGGATTTTAAGTAGCTCCGATACTTTATTTTTGATAGGCTAGTTTGTAGTTGATCTAACGGCTCGCGGATCGCTGGATTTCCTTGAATAATCCATTAAGTGATTGGATGATTCATTCTTTTTAGCACTGTGTTGTGCATTCTTTTAAAATGTCCGAGAAGTCTAACCCCGCGTCGCCTCTCTCGCCATCACAATTCGTCCCACCTGATTTCTATTTTATTGTATTATTTATTATTTTTCTTAGGATCTCCGACATGTATTGTATGCAAGAAGCGGCATACTATGTAGTGTTGATGCCTAATTTTCTAATCTGCGTATAAATTGACGTGGTATGGAAACTAAAAAGTACGTAACCGCATTTTTACTGTTTTTACAAGTGTTACGACGATGTGGAGCGAGAGCTCAAAAGGGAACTGGAAGTAATCGAAGGAACGCAAAAAATGCTGCAAAGAGCATTAGAACAAGCGAATGAACAAGTGAGAAGACTTAAATCCACCAAATATTTTATGGACAGAGATTTAGAAGACAAAGAAAGAGTCTTTAAAATCGATTGCCACAATAGCACCTTACGAGAGACAAGTCTAAACCTTAGCATTTATCACGGACTGTCTCCTTTAAACAGGGGGTAAGTAATAAGCTAGCACAATCGGTTTTATTATTATTATTATAAAATTTACATTGCGGAAAAACAACTCGAAAGAGTCCTTAAGAATTTAGGTATTGTTACATCTGCAGCCGCGAACTGATGTGAGCTTCCAGTTTATATATGATATGATGTTAGATTTTTAGCAACGTCCCATTAAAGAATAAACGAAACAAACTTAAAAAAATAGCGATTTCATTTAATACGGTTAGAACAATATTGATAATTTTTGTTAGAAATTTTGGCAGAATTAAAATTTTAAAGTAATACATTTATGTTGATTTAGAATAGACATGGCGGTCAAAAAAAGTAAAGTCACTGAAAATTATGAAATTATTTTTGACGTAGACAGTTTGTTACTTTGTTACTGTATTATCACTGATAATTTTTAAATTACGCAAAGTTTCACGCGAAAACTCTCAATTTCTCAGGTGGTGCCCCTCGAAGTGATACTACCCACCGTAAATATATTATCCACTTCACTCGAAAGAATGCCTTTTCTTTTTATACGCAAATTTATTCTCTGATGGTGGCGCTTCTGACACTAAACAAACATGGCATTTGAACGGCTCATTGTATCTCCATGAGTGACTATCAAGGCAAGAATAATATTTTACAATAAAATTCACTTTATCGTATAATGTAAATTGTAATATGGACAGTTAAAATAAAATTAAAGGCCAAAAGCTATAAAGTTCGTAAAATTAACTAAAAGTAAAAACATATATATTTCTTTCGAAATCACATACCGTTTTTCCGCTTTTTTTTTTTGCTTGTGGTTGTTAATATATCTATTTTAACTAATTACAGGTGGTACTGGTATCCAGGACATTTCTAATCTACCGCTGGTAAATAATACTAACATAACATAATATTGCTATTAATCACATGGTAACCAGAATCTTTAAAATTATCCTTAGCTCACAATTAATACATTTTTTTAAATTTTAAACAAATCTATTATACAAATATACATTTTTTTATATTTCCTAGAAAATTGCATTACAAAGCATTGGCGCTTTGTAAGCGTGAATGTGCCCCTAAAAGACAAGATTTTTGTGTGTTTTTTTTAACTTTCTATAAATATTTACATACAGCCATACAGAAATCACATAGTTTAGGTGGGATAAGAAAAATGCATTGTATCGTCGGAATTATACCCGCTTGTAATGACGTTATGCTGGTTGCCAAAAGTATTTTCACTATACGGCGTTGAACAAAAATATCACCTGATCTTGAGAATATTGAGGCAGGGTTCCGTGCATAGAGCTTCAATTTTATTTTGAAAGGGTGGAATATATTTAAAATTATCATTTCCAATTGTTCATTAAACCTATTGTTATCTTTTTTTTGGAATTATTCGAACTAACATCCAAGTTGACAAACCAATATTTTTTGACTAACAGTTACGCATATTTCACTTTTGAAAAATCTTGTTGTCAGCGCCTGTTTGTAATATACGGACCAAAGATAAACAAAAATGACGTCATTAGACATTAGACACACTTTAGACATTCATTCTAGAGCGAACAGCTAACTTGGAAATATGAACCGCAGGGGCTTTTTATGAAAATAGTCAATAATATTCAGTCAAATTATCAATCTATTATAAGCACTGACTATCAAGTGTTATAGACTCGCTCAAGTTCAAGTTATAAATCACCAATTTTTACAACTCCCGAGAAAACTTTTTTTATAATTGAATATGACTGTACTGACTCGCTATGTGTAAATAAATCCTCCGTAAATCGGTAATACATATTTTTCTTTCCGAATAAATCATTCATAGAATATAAACATAATATGTAACAAAAATAAGAGTGCTATTACATAATTTCTTTACGAATTTGTGAAAAGCCGTCAGGATTTCTCGACACGCGATAGTAGTGGGATACACTCTGGTCCCTCATCAGCGTCTGCAGGAACTCTTCATTATGCGTTATGACCAGCAGCTGGAAATTTTTCTGTTTCTCTCTTGACTTGACGATTTTAGATATCGCATCGCTCAAACTATAAATACTATCTTGGTCAAGATTAGTTGTCGGCTCGTCGAGAGCCAAAATTCCGCAGTTGGCGCAAAACGTCTCTGCCAGTGCCATCCGAATAACCAGGCATGCCAACACTTTTTGCCCCGTGCTACATCTGCCTCGCATGTCCAACCGCACACCATTTTTAACTTCCACCACTTTGTAAGTGTAAGACCTCCTGTTGTCCGTGCTGCCGAGAGAATCAATTTCGATTTCAATATAATCGATGTCGTTACCTCTGTAAATGGTTCTCCACAATTCTCGGATTGTTTTATGTATTTGAACCATATTTTCTTCGTGGAACAACAGGATGGAATTTTCGAGAGCAATGGTATACACTTCTAAATCGCTGATCGCCGACTCTTCCACCCTCAGTTCGTAATACTGTTTTAAGTATTCTGCTGCGGCGTGTTTATTTTCGGTCTTATCCAGTTCCGCGTTGAAACCTCTAATACTTGCCAGAATTTGCTCCTTGTTCCCTAACAGTATGTATTTTTCTTTGTTTTTAAGGTTAACATTACTCTCGAGCAGCTCTTTTTCCTTAAAGGCCGTTGTGTTATTGAGATTGTCGATTTGCTCTTTGAGTTCTTGTATCTCCGACTCGATCGTTGCTATCTTTTTTCTACAATCCCGCAACTCCTTGTTGTCTTTCAAACTTCTTAGTCTACTCTCTTCCCCAGCCATATCTTGCTTATTGTTTGAAATTACTTCGTTTAACACTCTCTTAGCTCCCTCTAATTTTGCAATCTTTTCCAACTGATTTTGGATCTTGCTATTGGTCGTTTCCAGCCTTTCGGGGGCTCCGCTAGCTTCGTAACGTTCGATGATATTGTGCGATTTCTGAACGTCATCTAACACATGTCTAATTGACTCAAGGTCCAACCTTTTTTGCTCGAGCAATTTTTTATTTTGCTGTACAATATGGGCGCGATTCTTTTGAGCAGTTTCAAGTTCGGTTTTCAAAGTCGACACTTCCATCTTTAAGGACTCTATTTCCTCTTTGGCTTTGGTCCATTTGTTACTGGTTTCACTCAACTGCTTTTCAATCAACACCTTTTCCTGCATTAATTTTTGGGCTTCCAACTTCTTTTGAACTTCATTTTGGAGATTAGCGTTTAAACTCTGAATGCTCTCCTTTGTTTGATCCAAAATGGATTTAATATTTTCATATTTTTTTCTAAGATTAGACAGTTCAGCCTTAATGTCTGCCACTTCGGATTCGGCATCTTCTAGCGACCGATTCGAAGGCACCTTCAGCAGGTCTAATTTCAATGATTCAACAGAATCCTCGCTTTTGGCGAGATCCAAGTTTAGGCGATCTAGTAAAGTTACGTCAGATACTACATTCGTAAAAATATCACAGATTTCTTGCGATTCCTGCGATTGATTTTTCAATAGATTTAATTCCACCATAGACTCGCCTACTTTTTTCTTCATTAATTGTAATTGTTCATTTTCTCGAATTTTATGTTCTGAAACACAAAAGACTATCAAATTTCTTATTCAGTATAACATTATATAACGATAATATAATATATATAGCGATAACATACAACTTAGGTGAAATGTGGAACTGTAGTTACAGAAGCCTAGTTTTTTATCAGTTTTATAATAATATAAGTAATTTTTAGACATCAGAAAAAATTCTTCAAGAAAGAATAGAAAATTTGCATAAATATGTCTATTCTTATTTAAGCTATTTAAAATATCCTTACATATGGGATAAGCAGGAATAACAATAGATTCAAGAATATGACCCTAATTTTATTTGTTCAAAATTTAATGTTTGTGTTTAAAAAACGAGATTAGTTTGAAAATGCAATTGTACGTAGTAGTAATAATAGCAGGACTAGTATCTTAGTATCATTGACTAAGAATCACAAAGAAATTGCTGTTTATATGTGCATCCAATTCTTAGACAAGTTAGCAAATAGTGTGAAAGTCAAGGACAGTGTTTCAACATTAAAAAGAAACTATTAAAGAATTCGATAAATTGATTGTAACACTTTATAGATAGTCCATTGTAAACTATTCTAGTGACGACAATAGCACAAGTAATAGTATAACAGTTTTTTAAAAAATTGACTTAAACTACTATCAATAGCAACTTTTCAGTCGTAAGATGCAAAATCCTTAAAACCATATTTTGCTATTGGAGTAGTGTCGAATTTCATTTATTAATTATGTTTTTTTTTTCTTCTTTGTCTTGCCTTCGTAAGCACTGTTTTTTTTTTTTGGGTTATTCATAAGTTTTGTACGTAGTAGTATTTACGAATGATCTAAAGAAAATTGTCAATTCTATTAAAGATTCTATTACTATCCTTTATTACAAAATTAACGATATCAATTTTAACTCAATCGCAAATTTTTGAAATTTGCTTAGCCTTTGTGAGTGACATCATTTGGTTGGATATAAGAAAATTGTTGATGGCATAACATTTTTACAGAATAAAAATGTAACAAGGTTAAATGAAGTAGAATAACTTTTACCTAAAAAGGAATATAATCACCTTGAATCGTTTGGACATTATCATGGACGGTCTTTATTTCCTGTAATTGCCCATAGAGGTCTTCTTCTTTTTTCAGATCAGCTTCTATGGAAGCTAATTTCCTTGGAATTTCCTCAATTTTGTGCTTGAGCTTTTTGATAATGCTTGCAGTAAATTCTTTCTGGTTTGAAAAATTGGTCTCACAAATTGGGCAACAGGGTTTTTCTTGCTCAAATTCCTTAATGAATGCTTCGCACATAACCTTGGCTGATGTACATATGCCTTTTTCTTTTTGAAGTTTCCCCTTTCTGTTGTAACATTCCTGTAACGTTTTTGCAAAGTCCTTTCCTTGACAGACAAGTTGGATTTTGTTCTGGTTTATTTTTAATTCTTCTTCATAATTTTCTAGTTTTTTTTTTTTGAATCCTTTAGCTCGGATTCAAACAATGCTATTTTCTTGTCATATTCGGAAATAGTTCTCCACAATTTGTTTAGTTTCGTTTTCTCCCTGTTTTGAATATGCTCGAGTACACTGAGACAGTTGACCTTTGGAATTGCATTGTCCAAAAATTTTTTTAAACTTCTGTTTGTGTTTTCTTTTTATACCCTCAATCTCTTCCTTCCAGCTTATTATTTCAGCTTTATGTCATTCAATGATTTGCAGTGTACAATTATTTGTATATAAAAGTTTACATTCTTTTTCCAGTCTAGTTAAAGCATTTTCTTTGTGCTGAATTTCTTTTTTTAGTTTGTCTATCTCTTGAATTTGTAGATATTTGTCTAAGTCTGCTTTTTTCTCATTCAAATTCTCTTCAAAAATTCTAACTTGATCATCAATAATTTTTAATTGAGGATTTGAAATACTTATCTGAGACAATTTTTCTTGTAAACTAACTATTAATTCAAACATTTCTTTAATAATATTCTTTTTTGATGATCCATTTTCCATGGAACTAGTATATTTGGTTTTTATTTCATCAACAGCATATTGCAGCTTGTGTTCTTCGGCTTCTATTTGCTTTTCAAAATTTGAAAATTCTTCTTCCAATTTTTTAACATTGTCCTTCATTTTGTCCAAAACTGAATCAAACGATTCTTCATCGTCACAAACCAGATTTAATTTAATCTTTATCTTTTCACTGAACTCATCCCTTTCGGCGCATTTACTTTTTATCTGATTCGCCTCTTCACTTAGTTTGCCTAGATGCAATTGAAAACCCTGCAACTCCTTGTTAAATTCACTGATTTGTCTTTCAAACTGGGTTCATTTATCCTCCTTTTCTTTTATACTTCTTTCCACATTGCCCCGTGTCTTATTAAAGTTTTCGAGTTCTAGCTCCAATTCCTGGACCGTTCCAACAAATTCGGCATCCAAATGCGATCTTATCATCTGCTGATGCTGAACAATACCTAAAATGCCAAGGTGCGCCCTCCAAATAATATTTACAACGTATTTTTGCATAAAAACTTGCTTGCTACATCAAAAAATTCGTTCTATCTATATACTGAAAACCGACTTTGGAGTTGGTCAATAAAATTTTAATCTAGTAAGTACCTAGAACTAAACTCTTGTTTTTCTTTATACATCGATAACATCGTGTCAAAAATTCCCGCTCTAATTGTGGAAGTGTGTCAAAAAGTTTTAATTACCTTTTAATTATATCAAAACATTTAACAATTTCTTAATTTGTTTTGGCGATAACCTCGGAACAAATTATATTTTTTCTAATTTTGAAAACCTTTTCAGATATTCAAATATGAAGCTCAAACAGATTATTGACGTTAAGTGTTCTATCCGTAGGTCCTGGAAATTGTACTCAAATATAGAGTTGCCATATCTCAATCGAAAAAATAAAAACCATTATCGCCGCCTAAGTAAAATTTAATAGGTTTGTTCCAACCGTGGTCAGAACTGTAAATTCCTGTTATTCAACTGAAATTTTCTGTCAGGCTAAAAACGTTAATCGTATCAAAAAATCAGCTGAGTTACAGGAATATACAGTTCCAAGCCGGTTTCTGGCTGTGGTTGAAACAAAGTTTATAACTACTTTCTCGAAGGCACCATTTCTTACATTTACGCCTATTAACCTAATAAAATATGGTGGATATCATACAGCTGGATTTTCACCAAAATTTAATAATGAAAAACTTTTTTTTCAAATACAACACCCTTAATTTTTTATCTTAGAAAGAGCAATAACTGAGTTTCAATATTTACATGTTCCTATAAACACAACTTGCATATTTCCTCAAATGCAAGGGAAGAAATATTTTCTTTTGTAAGGAGGCCAGTCATTATAAAATCTCCTGCTTAAAAATTACTTAAACTAAGCACTACTCACAAACTGTGTTGTTCTGCCAAACGTTTGTTTTTTATTTGACAATTTGTAGTGTTTTAAAATTAAAACTTAAAATTGTAATTTATATAAACATTTTCCCGCAATAACAACCAAGTAAACAGTAATTAACAAATCCAATAGGATTAGATTTTACATTTATTGATTGAATTTGTTTAACATATTTTGTCAGATTATCAAAAAAATTATAAAATACACAAACTATACCTTTCAAGTAATTTTCCTTGGCAGATAAGTCCTGTTATAATGTGCCCAAGGCCTGTTCAAGTTTTGAAATATTCTGAATTTGTTGCTCCAATGACTCAATCTACCCATTTTTTTTATCAATGTGTGTTTTAATTAATTCCACTTGTGCTTCCTGTGCCTCTAGTGAAGATTTAATCTTGTCAACATTTTGTTTTAACTGTTGTTTACCTTTAAGTTGTTCTTTTAAAACATTAATATTGTCCTTCTGTGTTTTTATTTCTTGTCTAAGTCTATCCACACATCTGTTATATTCCGTTGAGCCAAAAATCTCATCAAATTTTTTTTTCAATTTTTGTCCTTCATCAAGAGGCCATGCTGCATTTTCTTGATGGCAGAATATTACGTTCTTGATAATTGCTTTCGAAACATTTAGTTTTTGAGCACAGTAAGTGTTTATATTTATATGTCACCCAGTTATATTTTGAGGTTCTTTAATATGCTGTCCATCCTCCCAGCGTATTGAAGGATTTGAACTTTTAAAATTTAATTTGTCTTTTCCCTCAACTTTCACAAATTTACTCACTGTAACATAATCGCCCTTATAGTCTCTGAACCTAACTTTCACATAACCTTCGGTTGAACTTTTATTTGAAAGTTTAGGGTCATTAACAAACCCACTACCACCACTAACTTCAGGCAGATCTCCTGTCAAGGCATATTTTAAGGATTCAATTATTGTGGTTTTCCCAGAACCATTTTGACCTAGAAATAACACCAATGGTGTTGAAAATTGTACCTTTTTTTCTTCGTTGGCGCCAAAACTTCGAATGCTTTTAATGTACAGCTCTTCCAGCATTGCCATTTTCTAAAATAAACATTTTAAATTACCGGTTACCATAATAGGTTGAATTGTTGTACCTACAGAAAACTTTTAAAAACAAAAATTTTCTTTATATACCCCAAAAAATATTTTGGGGGACGTTGTAGAGGTAATAAGAGTAATTATTATTGTGAATTTACGAACACACGGATGTATTAAACTAAAATAACTTTATTAATAATGAATACACTGATTTTAAATAACACTCTCTTTCATGTTAGGTTAGGTTCTATTCAACAACGTTTCCTCTTCTCCTTTTACAGTGGATAAATGACAAGTAATCATAACAATTATTATGTAAATGCAAATATTGCATATGACAGCAGACTTAACAATCTAGAAACAGCAAATCAAATCAGTAAATGACTTCCAATGCGGGAAAATGGTAAACAAAAATGTTCTCTAATAAGTTTAAAAAAAAAAAACGGAAATTCGACTCTACATACAATGATCAGCTTTATATTTGACTATAGAAAATTTACACAGCCCGGTCCAATATCACCGAAACTGAAAAATTTATAAGAAAATGAAGAACTCCCGGTGTAGAACGCATTTTTGTACAATATTATGTGTTTCTAAGTGAAAAATAGAATATTTGTCTTATTTTATCAGAAGAACCAAAGACCTTTATAGATATGAAGGTTGGAGAGATCTATACCCCATATATATTCTTATATGGGCCTATAAAACACGAGCTCTATAACAGGAAGTGTTCTATATCACTTTTATGTGGGAGCCATCAGTAGAAATTGCGTTGGTTTTGATTGTCGTAATAATACAATTTCACAATATCTTTTGGGCAGTATTGTTAGGATCATTTGACCATTTCTGACTTTTGTCGATAAAAAAACTAGCTCCTCTCGCTCCGGCAGCTGACCAACCGGCTACATCCGGACTTCGACCTGGGTGCACAACAAAAACAGTGAGGCCGTACAACAGCACTTTTTGTCTTGGAGTGGTATTATTACCGATTACGGATCCTCAAGTATCATGTGATAATGTGTAAGAGTATTTACAGATCTAGCCTTTACAATAAAATAAACAAAAAATGTATTTCTCCGATTTCAGTGCAGCCAATTTAGAGAACTTTTTGTCTTTTTTCAGGCTCCCAAATGTTTATTTACATTTGTATATTAGTGTTGTTTTCAGAAATATCACTCTAGAAGAATGGGAAGAGTTTACCAAAAATAATATCGAAAAAGCGGCCAAAGAAATAAATTCTGCGAGACATCTTTGTAGCTATACCGAAATTTTAATCAAGCAGGCTGTTGACGACTTGAGGAACCAGTGTCACGCGGTAAATGAAGCATTTAAGATGCGCATAGATGAAATAAAAGACGCGAAAAGGAAAATGGAAGTCCAACATTGTGAGGTAATTATTACATAAAGTATACTTTACGGTTATTAAAAGAGGATTGTCTGAGTGTTGCAGTATGTCCTAATAAAACAACCGGCTGTCTATAACACCGGTTTTAACAACTGTGATCTAATGTGCACAGAGATAAGGAGTCACAGAATATAAACGTAAGCGTAATGCGTGTTGCATATTATTAATTCCAACACAGGGCATACTGCTTCTGCTTTGCTTTTTTTAGTAGGCAGCGCCTTCTCGTGCTGAGATTAGAAATTTCAAACCATTTGTCGAAAGGCGAGCTGTGGGCTGTGGTTATAACGAAGTTTTTTGAGAAATAAATCTTTCACACAGAACTTTGCATTTCACGAACTAATTAGATTAGTGTGAAGGCATATGTGAAGTTACCAATTTAAGCAATGACCCGACAAACTAAAGAAGAAACGGACCAGAAATTTTATGATCTGCCATATTCATAGTTACCATTGGTTCCGTTTTAACATTATGTAAATATCTGGGCAGCCTGAGACAATGTTGCCAGTGCTGGACATCGGCAGTGTTTTTACATTGCACACAAAATAATGTTTCTGTTTTCATAAGAATGGGTTAACAAAATGTCTTGCTTATATTTCGTTAAACTTATTACAATAGCAATATGTATGTCAAATGTCAATGTCAAAGCTTTTAGTTTATGCTGTTCCATATTCCATGTCATCATAGATGTGGCTTACTTATGTGGGAAAATGCGCGTTGACAACATAATTCGTATGTCGATGTCGGCGTGGAAGTATTAAAGAAATGTCAGGACTCTAAAACCCGATTTTCACTTTGCAACAAGTTTACCATTGCTGCAATTTGTTACATCAGAAGTTACTGACTGAAATTCTCCAAAAATAAAGAGAAGGTTGTAATGACTAACCGCTAAAGAATAATTTCCCAAGTTATGGTCTGTTCATAGATATAAGAAAGTGACCAATTGCTTTTGAACGAATTATCCAAGGGTCATCATTAACATACAATCCAACAAGATTATTACTTTAATTAATAAGTGATAATTAACAATTTATAATTAATTAATAATTTTCTTAATTAATAACAATAAACTTGTTGCATTGTATGTTAATGACCACCCTTGGATAATCCGTTCAAATGCAATTGGTCACTTTCTTATGTCTATGAATAGATCATACTAAGTATCACTAACGAAACAATTACTTAACCTCCCTATGATCGAATCATCTCATCTAACAAAATGTGCGGAAATTAACTTACCTTTACATAATTTTCAAAAATTAATGTTTATAACCCAATTTCGTTACGTCTAAGTACCGTCAACGCAAATTTTCAGTTGGCAACAAAGAAGCCACTATAAAAATGCGGCTGCGTGCAATTAATTGGACCATGAGAACGGCTCAAGGTCATGCAACTTTCGGAATCGCGATGATAAATTGCCTCATCAAAATCGGGCTTTAGATATACATAATGCATACGTAACTACAAATATAGTCACTCAGAAAGTTGAGGGGGATGCCCAGATCGAATCAAATTAAAACTACTTTTGCAGATTGTCAAACAAGTCAATGAAATAACTAAAACATTGACTGGATTGGAGAAAAGTTTAAAGGAAAAAGAAGGTTATATGGCTCTGGCCCATACAAGACTCGGCAACCGAGTCCAAAGACCTGGCATGGAATTGTGCAAAGATTTTGTTGAAATATCACTATCAAATGAAGTTGCCGAAATACGGAGGGATTGCGCTGCTTTACAACATATGTTGGCTGAGGTAAAATGGTATTACGCCATTAACTTATGGCTAATTAATCTCGTTCATGTTTAACAGACGCAGGCCTCATTGCGCTATTTGCTTAAAACTCAGATTCAACTCGAAGAAGACTTAAACGTGAAAACCAATTCCTTGAAAATTGACGAAGTGGACTGCATGGCTTTACGGCAAAATTTGGATTATCACGCATTTTAATGGGCAACAATGATATCTACCTATTAACAAGTGTTTTACTTTCATCTTGACTAGATCCTGAGCCATTTTCGACAATTTTGAAGGTGTCTTATTTATTCATAAAAACAATCCATTCAGTTGACCACAACTAAATATATTAACATCCAAAATAGTAATTTGTACAATTAACCAAAACTACCAGTACGCGACCTACTTGTTCGTAATGCTAAAAACTGTATTTCGAGCAATACCATATTAAGATCTGTACATACAATAGGTTACCTTACTTACGTTTTCCGCACTCCGTGACCCAGTTTCCAACGCGCATATCAACAACTTTTAATCGGTGTAGCGCCGTTCTTTTCTTGTTCACATAGTGGTTATTTTAAATGCACTGCCTTCAGACTAAATACTTTGTTATTTTTTTATTGTATAAAATATTTACAATATAAAATTATACAAAAGGCTGGTGTTTTGTGAATTTAATATGTCCGTGGACCGGGTTTTCGACAGAAAACAGCTAAGTTAATAGCTAACTTGCCGTTTAGCGGGAGACTCCGTGGAGAATACTCCAGCATAGAGTATTTTACAAAGCTCCACGTTGCCGTCTTCGCGGTGTGCGGGGTTGTAAATACACCACCTAACTCTAAATGTGGTATTTACTTTGCTCGTAGGTCCTTTCGTTAGTTACTTCAGTAGTTACAAACCTTGTATAATTAAAACACACATCCTATACAGAAATATTTTGTTTACAAAAGAATGTAATAATACAAAATAACAAACTCATAAAAGATCTGCTGGGTAAAGGACGGATTTTATACCCACGAATATACGCGAAGCATCTTATTACTAATTACTATATGAATTGAAAATGTCCCTCTGGACTCCTAACAACCATTTTCCTTTTATCAGCAAAAATATCCTTTTGAGTCTTTGTTGAAATCTGCTTTAATAAAGTTTATATTTTTTCTAATATTAGATTGGAACTAACATGGCAATGTCCAAACACTGAATCCAAATTTGTATCTTTGAGGAATCGGTAATTAGTTTATTATGCAACAAGTGCGATAAACGTCATTTTAGTCGCGAGCGTTTAATAAACAGGTGACTTAAAAAGTTTACCACACGAGTTGCATGCTATACTTTTTCACGAATACGCGAATACATTGACCATTACCGTGAAATTGACAAACCTCAAAATTTAGGTCGTGCGGTGAAATCTACGAAAATATCCGATTGTTCCCAAACCCGCAGTTACGGTAATATCCCGAAAATGTCCGAAGGGGCTTGGATCCGCGGGAAAAGAAGCCCAAGTGACGCTTTCCGCATGCTAGATCGGTTTATAATTATTTTTTCTACTGCCGCCTGTAAAATACGTAACTACCCACCGATCTAGCGTGCGGGAAGCGCCACTTTACCGCGTCAGTTTCGGTAATAGTATATTTATATATATAATAGTAGTAGTATATATATATAATAGTAGTATATATAATAGTAGTATATATATATATATATATATATATATATATATATATATATATATATATATATATATATATATATATATATATATATATATATATAATAGTAATAGTATATATATAATAGTATATTATGCCACAAGTGCGGTAAACGGTATTTGACTCACGAGTTTATTTGACACGAGCGGAGCGAGTTTTTAATAAACGAGTGAGTTAAAAAGTTTACCGAACGTGTTGCATACTATACTTTTTCTATGACCGTTAGTTTTTGGGTAAATTGTCGCAACAACACGAATACATTGACTGACATTATCGTCAGAATTGACAAACGCCAAAATTCAAAACGTGGAAAATATCTCCGAAAACATCCGAATGCTCCCAAATCTGTGAGGTAAAATGCCGGAAATGTCCGAAGTGGTTCGGATTCATGGGAAACGAAACTGACGTGTTAAAGTGACGCTTCCCGCACGGTAGATCGATGGGTAATTAGGTATTTTACAGACAGGAAGAGAAAAACTTTTTAACTCACTCGTTTATTAAAAACTCGTGAGTCAAATGCCGTTTACCGCGCTTGTTGCATAATATACTATTACAAGAAAGGAGCAAAATGGTATTTCCTCCCCATATTCCTGTTACTGTTTACTCGGACGTCTGTGGTTGCTGCGAATTTTCAAGGCTAGTTAAAATTGTCCGTTATTTACACCATAGATAATGGATAACTACTACTCCACTAGTAATTATTACTTGAGAAATAAATTGTTACCTCAAAACGGAGTCTGTAAATGAAAACATAGGAAATAATGGCGACCATAGACAACTATATTATATTGGTATAACAGTCAAAAGTTTCAGCCGGGGTCGCCAATCGACACGTCTACCAGCACCTCCCGTACCCCTTACTCAGTGCGTTGGATAATTTATTGTGTTTACGTTTTTTGGGACCGTAGCTGCTATATTTTATTATTACAGCATTATTTTTGGATTCTACAAAAATGTGTTTCAATCAGGTTTTTGACACCTGAATCTTAAGGTTTTTTAAATAAGTACACCATTATTGTATCTCAGTTATAAATGGCTTCCTATTTTATACAGGGTGACCAAAAGTGTATTCTAATCTAATAACAACTTTAAGCGGCAATACATGTTTTTCTTCATTTTTATTTTCGCTAGTTGTCGGTATAGACTGCATAATAAATTAATTTTCAAGTTTCCTCAAGTTATCCTCCATGTTAATATTTATAGTTGTACAAGTTGTCACTTACTCTTATTATTAATAGAATTTATACTAATGCCAAGTCGTTATGATAGTGCCAGAGAAAGTAATCAATGCTGCTTATGCTGATAATATAGAGGAACTTTTGTAGCGACGCACTGTGGTGGAGTTTCCCAAAAACATAATAAAAACTATCACAGCTTTTTATTATAAAAGGAAAGAACTTCGCGGTTTCGTGTGGTAAATTGACGCATTGTTTTTCTATCGTGCTCCTGCGGACCACTATGGAACTTTCTCAAAATCGATGTAATTTAATTGCGCATGCACCCTGTATAAAATGTCCTTCACATCTCGTAGTTACAGCAAACATCGGTAAATATGAAAGTTTGCACAAATAATAGCGATTTTCAATGATATTTTTTCAAATATCTCACACCCTGTATAATTGACGAAACCTGAAACTCTCTCACGACACGGTTCACGACACTGTTCACATAAAATTATCCCATCTTATAATTTACCCACAAAAACGGAAATGTTTAAGATATTTTAGGTTTTTTGCCCATAAACGACACACCCTGTATATGATACAATCATTGTTCGAAGTAGAGGTTCTAGCCTTGGATTTTCCTGGTTCAAGAATTTTTGGAAAATAGTAATCATCGCGTCTTGACAGCTCTTGATGCGGCCTATGACACCATTTGAACCAATTAGCCATATTTTTTACGATTTTTGATTCTGCTTCAAGAATTTTTTTGGCCTCGTAAACAGATTTTGAAAATGATGTTTTTTGTAGACCCATTACACGCGCGATTTTTTATTTTTTTAGAATACTTCCCGATCCCCTAGCCACCTCGTTTTCAATAGGTTCCGTCACGGGGCAAAGTCAAATATGAAGTCGATTGCTTCAAATTTCGGACACTTACCATGTTTCATAGCAAGGTCGAAAAAATAGTCGAAAATCATCAGGGCCATTTCTTACAAACCTATGTGCCTCGTCGAGGGTTAAAAATGAGGCAAGTTTCAATTTTGTAGCTACAACGGTTCGAAAGTTATTCAGGAAAAACCAAAAGACGAGAACGGAGAACGGACAGACAAAAAACTTTTTTTTTCGGCGGTGATCATTTCTGTACCAACGGAGATCTCGTAGGACCTACCGTTACCGAGATATAAAATTTTTATACGAACGCAGATACTTTGGAAAATTTAATTTCATCAATTTTAGAAAATAACAAGTTTCAGACAAATGACCATTCGCGATAGGATAAACCGCATTCGTATAGTGATTTTCCGGTTTCTTTTACAAAAGTATGCTCTTCGTGAAACCTTTGTCGTCTGGTATGCAGATCTGTTTTCGGGACTTGTGCTTCTCCAATGCGAATTTCGAGGAAATTCCGGCCAAAAATCAGGAATGTCGACTTGTGAATTTTAGGCAATCCACATTAGCACCTAATTAACTGGTTATCAGCCTCACATATCCTACCCTACTTACTGGTTCATTCTGAACATTTTTAGACATATTTCAGTTCAAATTTGACATTTCCTATAACTGGTGGCATTTTATTGTGAGTAGCGTTAAAATCTGTTTTTGAATATTTTTTCTGACTTAGTTTCTTATATAAATTCTGAATGCTGCAATGAAGCCTCTCTGTAGTGATAAGTAATTTTTAACTATTTTAATACTTTTATTCAATTAAGCCCAAGAAAGGTTGAATTAAATGTCTGCGATAACGGAGGTTTTTCTTGAAGTATTTTTTCAAAATCCGCATTTTTTTCTTCGACAATTTTTGTTGTACTTATTTTTTTTTTCGACAATAATTAAGTTTCAGAAAACCAAACTTCAAATTTTGGATAACAAAAAAGCTTTGTATAAAATTAAAATGGAGGATTTTAATAGTATATATTATTTGCCACTTCTTGCAAACGATGATAGTTTTATGATTTGGATACAAACTCATCGTGGCATCTTGTGGTTGTTGTGCGATATCATGGAAAAAGTATCGCAAAATGAAAAAAGAATTTAAAATTAAGAAAAAAAACATTTTGGGTTTGCTAGTCAATGGAACAAAGCTGAGTGAGGATGCACAGGAATCACGAAATGAAGATGTTAAGAGGTAGGAAATTTTCTAGAAAACAAATTGCGCTGAACATGTTTAATATCCTTGTGCCAACTGAAACTTTCATTTAAAATATGAAAAAGAGTTGTACTAAAAAACAGTATCTAACAGATTTTATTATTTATATGTGCTTATTTTCGTAGTCGAATTGAAATATTATACCACAGAAACAATAATTGAAAATGTTATGGGTTTGATTTTTTCTTGCCAAAAAATCATTCAAACGGTATATATCAAATATGGAAATTTTATATAATAAGAACAAGAGTATTACAGGATTTCTTTACGGATTTGAGAAAAGCCGTCGGGATTTCTCGATACGCGGTAGTAGTGGGATGTGCTCTGGTCCCTAGTTAGTGTCTGCAAAAACTCTTCGTCATGTGTAATGACCAGCAGCTGAAAATTCTTTTGTTTCTCCCGTGCAGTGACGATTTTAGATATCGCGTCGCTCAAACTAGAAATATTATCCTGGTCGAGATTAGTTGTTGGCTCGTCGAGAGCTAAAATTCCGCAATTGGCACTAAACGTTTCCGCCAGTGCCATCCGAATAACCAGGCATGCCAACACTTTTTGTCCAGCGCTACATCTGCCGCGCATCTCCAACTGAACGCCCTTTTTAACTTCCACCACTTTGTAATTGTAATTCCTCCTCTTTCTCGTGTTGCCGATAGTATCTTCATTTTGAATTTCAATGTAATCTATGTCATTGCCCTTGTAGATGGCTCTCCACAACTCCCTGATTGTTTTATTTATTTGAATCATCCTTTCTTTGTGGAACAAGAGGATGGATTTTTCTAGAGCAATAGTATAGACTTCTAAATCGCTGATCGCCAACTCTTCCACCCTCAGCTCGTAATACTTCTTTAAGTATTCTGCTGCGGCGTGTTTATTTTCGGGTTTGCTCAGTTCCGCGTTGAAGCCTTTAATGCTTGCCTGAATTTGCCCCTGCTCCCCTAACATTATGTCGACTTCCCTGCGTTTCGCGTCCATATTACTTTCAAGCCGCTTTTTTTCTTTGAAAACTGTGGAGTAGTTGTGATTGCCGATTTGCTTTTTAAGTTCTTGTATCTCCGACTCGATCTTTGCGCTCTTTTTTCTAGAATCCCGCAACTCCTTGTTGTCTTGCAAAGCTCTTAGTCTACTCTCTTCCCCTGCCATATCTTGCTTCTTGTTTGAAATTACTTCGTTTAACACTCTCTTAGCTTCCTCTAATTTTGCAATCTTTTCCAACTGATTTTGGATCTTGCTATTGGTCGTTTCCAGCCTCTCGCAGGCTCCGCTGGCTTCGTAACGTTTGATGATATTGTGCGATTTCTGAACGTCGTCGAACACACGTTTAATCGACTCGAGGTCCAACCTTTTTTGCTCGAGCAATTTTTTATTTTTCTGCACAATGTGGGCGCGATTCTTTTGAGCAGTTTCAAGTTCGGTTTTCAAAGACGACACTTCCATCTTTAAGGACTCTATTTCCTCTTTGGTTTTGGTCAATTTGTTACTGGTCTCACTCAATTGCTTTTCAATCAACGGCTTTTCCTGCATTAATTTTTGGACTTCCAACTTCTTTTGAATTTCATTTTGGAGATTAGCATTTAAACTCTGAATGCTCTCCTTTGTTTGATCGAAAAGAGATTTCATATTTTCATGTTTTTTTCTAAGATTAGACAGTTCAGCCTTAATGCTTGCCACTTCGGATTCGGTATCTTCTAGCGACCGATTCGAAGGCACCTTCAGCAGTTCTAATTTCAATGATTCAACAGATTCCTCGCTTTTGGCGAGATCCAAGTTTAGGCGATCTAGTAGAGTTACGTCGGATATTACTTTCTTACATATTTCAAGGATTTCCTGCGGTTCCTGCAATTGACTTTTCAATAGGGCTAATTCCATTGCGGTCTCGTCTAGCCTTTCTCTCGCTTCTTGTAATTCTTGCTCAAATAATGGAATTTTACCATCTAAAACACAAAAGTCTATTAACATTTCTTAAAAGTAAAATACATAAAAACATAAAATAACAAACCAACTTACATAACAAATCTGTTATTATCAGTTTTGTAAATAATTTAAAGGTACCTTAATTGTTATAAATCGGCAAATATTCTTGAAAAAGTGATTTAAGATTTTTCTCAATTGAGAATGTGACCTAGCTAAACATTGAATACATATTTGATTTTAGTATTGTAATTTAAAATATTCCATTACCCCCTTTTATTATTTAAGAAATAAATTAACTCTGCGAAACCAGCACCACACTAGGTCAAAGATGCTTCAATTAATTAAATTAAACTAAATTAAATTAATTAAACTAAAACATTGAGTGAAATAACTCCATATATCAACTTTGCATAAAAATATTAATCAATCTTTAAAAACCAATTTTTGCGGTAGCCTTCTTCTGTCTTGCCTTTGAAAAGAATTTTTACTTTTCCTTTTTTTAGCACCTAACTTATTAGCCTCCATGTTTTCTAAGTAGTAACGATTAAATTAAGTACCATTTTATCGCTCTTTAAGCATGACTATTATTATTATTATAAATATTATATATATATATATATATATATATATATATATATATATATATATATATATATATATATATATATATATATATATATATATATATATATATATATATATATATATATATTATAAAAATTATTATAAAATATAATAAACCAAAGAAACAGATGTAGGATAAAGATTATGGTTGTTTGAACTTGTTAATCTAAGAACGAGAATTATCACCTTGAATCATTTGAACATTATCGTGGACGGTCTTCAATTGCTGTAATTGACCATAAAGCTCTTCTTCTTTGTTCAGATCAGCTTCTATCGACGCTAATTTCCTTGGTATTTCCTCAATTTTATGCCTGAGCTTTTTGATGATGTTTGCAGTAAATCCTTTCTTGTTTGAAAAATCGGTCTCACAAATTGGGCAACAGGGTTCTTCTTTCTCAAATTCGTTAATGAATGCTTCATACATAACTTTGGCTGATCTATATGTTCCTTTGTCTTTTTGAAGTTTCTCCTTTCTGTTGTAACATTCCTGTAACGTTTCTGCAAAATCCTTTCCTTGACAGACACGTTGGATTTTCTTCTGGTTTATTTTCAATTCTTCCTCATTATTTTTTAGATTCTCTTTTGAATGCTTTACAGCAGCTTCAATTGATGCTATTTTCTTCTCATGTTCGGAAATAGTTTTGCGCAATTTGGTTAGTTTCGTTTCCTCCCTATTTTGAATATCCTGAAGCATGATGGCACAGTTGACCTCTGGAATTGCATTGCCGAACAATTTTACAAAATTGTCTTCGTGTTTTTTATTTATAACTTCAATCTCTCCCTTCCAGTCTATTATTTCAGCTTGTTGTCGATCAATGGTTCTCTGTATAACATAATTTTGTTGCAAGACTTTATGCTCCTTTTCCAATCGAGTTAAAGCATTTTCTTTGCGTTGAATTTCTTCTTTTAATTCATCTATTTCTTGAATTTGCTGATACTCATCAAAGTCTTTTTTTTTCTTCTTTAGTTTCTCTTCCACATTTCTAACTTGATCTTCGATGAATTTTAATTGAGAATTTGAAGTACTTAGCTGAGACAATTTTTCTCTTAAACTTCTTTTAGATTCAGACATTTCTTTTATAATATTTTCTTTTGAGAAAATATTTTCCTTACAACTAGTATATTTGTCTCTTACTTCATCAACGGCATATTGCAGCTTCTGTTCCTCGGCTTCTATTTCCTTTCCAATATTTAAAAATCCTTCTTCTAATTTTTTAATGTTAACCTTCAGTTTCTCCAAAACCGAGTCAAATGATTCTTCATCCTCACAAACTAGATTTACCTTAACTTTTAACCTTTCAATCAATTCATCCCTCTCAGTGGATTTGCTTTTAATCTGATTGGCTTCTTCACTTAGTTTGCCTAAATACAATTGCAAACTCTGCAATTCTTTATTGAAGTCGACAATTTTTCCTTCAAATTGAACTCTTTTGTCCTCTTTTTCTTTTATATCTCTTTCAATATTTCCCCGTCTCTTATTAAAGTTTTCAAGTTCTTCCTCCAACTGCTGGTCAGTTCCATCAAATTCGACATCCAAATGTGACCTTAATATCTGCTGATGCTGATCAATACCTAAAATATACCTTATCTTCCAAATAGTATTAACAATTTATTGACATTGCCCCTGATATTAGTTCCATATAGTTTTTATAATTTTAGAAAAACATTTACAGAGAATGTTATTCTTAATTGGGTCCACCAATTTAGGCACCACATGTAATACTAGTTTTCTAGTAAAAATTTGAAAAAGTTTTTATTACATGTACAATATTAAAAAATACATAAACAATTTAATACTTCATATGCATGCTCGATTGACAAAAGATATTTATGAATAATTATTGAATTATTGTAATACAACATGAGATACATCCGAAGAGGCAAAAATCTGAAGCTAATATGATTACCCCTATAAATTTGGCTTACAAATGAAATGCAATTTTTGACATTGTTTTGCCAAGTATTCTATTCTGTATTATTAAAAACATAAAAACAAATATTACCTTCCAAATAATTTTGCTTTCCAGATAATTCCTCTTGTAAACTACCTAAAACCTGTTCAAGATCCAAAATTTCTTGAATTCGTTGCATCATAGGCTCAATTTCTGCTTTTTTTTTATCAATATTTATTTTAATTGTTTCGACTTGTGCTTCATGTGCCTCTAAAGACGACCTAATTCTGTCAACATTTTGTTTAAATTGTTTTTTAACTTCAAGTTGTTCTTTTATCACTTTAATGTGGTTTCTCTGCCCTCCAATCTGTTTTCTAAGCCTATCCACACATTTATTATATTCTGTTGAACCAAAAATCTCATCAAATTTTTCTTTCAGTTTTTTTCCTTCATCAAGAGGCCATGCAGCATTTTCTTGATGACAGAATATTACATTATTCAGAATTGCTTTGGAAACATTTAATTTTTGAGCACAGTACGCGTCTATATTTATATGTCGCCCTGCTATATCTTGAGGCTCTTTAATATGCTTTCCATCCTCCCATCTCAACGAAGGATTTGAACTTTTAAAAGTTAACTTTCCATCACTTTTTGCCTGAACTTCCACAAATTTACCCACTGTAACATAATCACCCCTATAGTCTCTGAACCTAACCTTCACATAACCTTTAGTTGAACTTTTATTTGAAAGTTTAGGATCATTAACAAAGCCATTACCACTACCTACTCCACCAGGTAAATCTCCTGTTAGGGCATATTTTAAGGACTCGATTATTGTGGTCTTGCCGCAGCCATTTTGCCCTAAGAATAAAGTTAATGGTGTTGAAAACCGTACTTTTTCTTCGTCATTTGGCCCAAAACTTCGAATGCCTTTAATGTAGAGTTTTTCTAACACTGCCATTTTCTGCAAATAAACATTTTAAATGACCAAACCACAGTAACCAACACTAACTTGCTCACAGCATTTACTACCCACAATTTAACTTTAGCTATTTGAAATATCAATTGTGGGTAGTTGTTGTACGCGATAGTTGTTAATTTCCTGGAAAACAGGAAATTGATATAATAAATTCAGAGATACAGTTCACAGATTAGAAGAAACCCAAAATATACAAGTAACACCGAAGGCGGGAAATATAGTACCATAGAAAAGCGAAATGTTGATTCCTTTTAAGACTATTTAAAAATAAAAAAAAAAACTAAATTTAACCATAGATACATAATTAAAAATGGCAAAATTAAACAATTGTGGCCATATTAGTAAGGATGGAGAAGATTGAACCACAGATAATTAAAGAGAAGTTTATGACATTAGATCAATGCGAAATGAAAAATTAAGAACAAAGAGCTTTAGAATATATTTAATTTAATATTTCCGCATGCGTTTCCAGAGATATGAAAATTAACCTCACATATCTCTGTGTTAGATTCAGTTAGAGTTTTGACAATCGCGATTGATTCGGTCACTTTGATTCAATCACTTCATAGTATCGATCAACCGAATCCGGCTTGTTCGTAACGATTCGATTACCTTGTTCGCTCTCGTTACTGCGCTCACCGGTCTGAATTGAAATGGCGACTGATCGACCGAGCGTGCTAAAACAAATCGAATTCGCCTTGCGGAATACGGTTCATTCGAATCGTTTAAGATTAAAATGCATGACAGAGACAGACCACGATAAAGGAATGGGAGTAGTATAGTTATAATTATTCTATTGTATTGACTTGCGACGTCGATTGGTAGATTTGTTCATGTGTTGAATATTGAATGAAATGTCTATTTCCACACATGTATTTAATTTAAACAAATTTATGTATTACCAAAACAAAAAACAGAACATATAGACACAACAAAAATTCAAATTTAAATGAATCTGAATCGGTTATTCGGATTCAGTGACTATTGCCGCTTATGGTTAATAGCTTGCAGTTGGCAACAAAAAGGTTTGAAATGATTCGAGAATTGAAAGGTCTATTTGACATGCGCATGCGCAAGACTTAAGATATCGATTTTAATCAATAACCTTACGGTTAGTGTGTGTCAATCGTTCATTTTACGATGACCGAATCATTACAATCAATCGTTCATTTCAATACTTTTTGTTGCCAACATAAGCGGCAATACCGATTTAGATTCATTTGAATTTGAATTATTGTTGTGTCTATATGTTATGTTTTCTGTTCTAGTTATTGAATAATGATTTTATCAAAGTAGGTGCTACGTATTTGGTTGTACCAGTAATACATTAATTTGTTAAAATTAAATAATTGTGTGGAAATAGATACATCAACTCAATACTATAGAATAATTATAACAATACTCCCATTGCTTTTCCGTGGCCTGTCTCAGTCATGCATTTAAATCTTAAACCATTCAAATGAATCGTATTCCGGAGGGCGAATTCGATTTGTTTTGGTACGGTTGGTCACTTCAGACCGGCCAGGGCGGCAGGGAGAGCGAACAAGGTGATCGAATCGTTACGAACAAGCGGGATTCGGTCGTTCGATCCTATGAAGTGATTGAATGAAAATGACCGAATCAATCGCGATTGAGACAACTCTACTTACGGTATTCCACATCAAACATGGCCGATGACAGATCGTCCATAAGTTTAGATGTTGCACTTTTACGGCAGTATTTTCTTAAAATAGGCTTAGATCTCGTTAAATATTCTGGAGTTAAATGTGTGGAAATCGGTGTTTAAAAAGAAAATGGCGTAAAGTGTAGGTTAATGGGTGAAATATAGAGGCATGCCGGAAAATCACAACCTTTATGAAAATGTCAGTGCCACCTGCGGCGCATCAATTTTTACCGGAGCAGCGCCACTAAATTATCTAATAGGTATATGGATTCAGCTATGCTAAGGGTTTTAGAGTGTTGCGGTGTTGAGAAATCTTAATTCTTGCTATTTTTAAATAACTATTAGTATACTCCTTATTTACATGTGTAAAGTTATTATAGCCAGCTATTTTTTATTAAAAGATTTTGTAAAAGTGCAGATGAGAGAATGCTGCTTTATCTGCAACCATATGTTTCATATTTCGTTATTCTTAAACAAAATCGACACATGATCATAGCACCAAAACAATGGCCAATTAGGGCCTAATATACTGAGTAATACCAATAAGAAGGTAATAGCAACTATTTGTTGAGTAGTGTTTTGTTTCATTTGTGTATTCAACTAGGATTTTATTTAATTCATTTTTAATGTATATAAGGAGATACATGTTTTTTTACATTTCACCGAATGGCAGCCAAGAGGAATTAATTGTGCAGTAGGTACATATCTTCTGGATTTTTCCTGAAGATGTGTACCTACAAGTTGTCAAACCTGCGAAAGTTTATTTGAATATTAATTCTAATTCTCATGTACCACAAAGGTGCGACACACTGAATGTTAGTTTAAAGTGCAATTTATATCTATTTTATATTAAATATACAAGTATATCCATATCCATAAAATTCATATGATGTGTAAGTTATACATAATTTTGTTATTTGGGTTATAACTAAATAAGAATAAAAACTATTTATGGATTCGATAAGAAGGCACAGTTCATCAGATAGTCAAGTTATTTGTAAAATTTGTTTTTCGTTTATTACCTCGAGTGTGTCATTTTTTAAAACATTTTTAAGCATAATGCATTTTTTTCTTTTTTATGGTTAGTTCAAATGCAAGAAACGGTGTTGTCATGCGTTGTAAAACGATGTAGTTTAAACATATAGTAATTAAAAAATATAGTGGCCCTACTACAGTAAACATTTATGCGCCGCAAGCGGCATTGATATTTTCATAGAAAAGGAAAATTTCCGCGCATGCATTACATTTCAGTCACTAACCTGCACTGCACCTGCCTTTTTCTTATTAAAAAATGATTACCACATATTTAACTCGTTTTCTTAGAACATTTAACGAGATCTAGACATATTTTATGAAAATACTGCTGGGCTCAACTTATTGACGATATGTCAGCGGCTATGTTGGTTGTTGAATGCCGCAAGGTCATTGGTTAAAAACGAAATCTCGCGCACGCGCATCTGGAATGGACCTTCTCAATTTTTTCCTGTTTCATACGTTCGTATCTTATATATGGGTGGCTGTATAAGCTATATGCATACACCTGAAAAAAAAGTCGAAGGTTTGCAATCTTAGAAAGTCCAACACGACACTGCGGGAGATATCGAAAACACATTTTGTTATTATCAGTGCTGTTGGTTTTATTATGTTACTGGGCGCACACATAACTGAAGTTTTTGACTTTGGCGCAAAAACACGAATTCCAAAAAAGTGAGAAGCATCGCAAAAACACGAATTCCAAAAAAGTGTGTGAGTGTGTCAGTTGTCAGCCCGTCAAATAGAAGAATTTTCAATTTTCCATCCGTTAAGATGTTAAGAGGTAGTGCTTCATGTAGGAGACCTCACTAGCAAGATGCGGTGACGTTGTTGCCCTGAGTCAAGCCAGATCCCCACCGGGATTGGGACATGGTTATTACCGTGTCCATGTCCGTGTGTCAGTTAAATGGCTACATACAGGTGTACTTTTGCGGGATATCTCCGTTAGTTTTATAAATGCATTTTAAGGTACAGAGGTAAACTGAAAATATTATTTTTAGGTACCCCTCATGTCTCAACTATCAGATCACTAATAAAAAATGTGAAAACTGTCTCATGTAACTTTTCCCATATTTTTGGACTCTAAAATTTATCTTTTTTTATATTTTGAAATATATATAATAGTATGTACTTTTTCTCAGAGACAAACAAATAAATATCAATTTTTGAAAATTATATGCATTTAGTAGGCTAGAAGGAAATTGGTTTGCATCCTGGCACTGTTTTTCTAGTGCCAACAAATCGATGTTAATTATTTATTTGGCTGAATTGTTATCTGGTCAGATGAATGCTTTTTCTTACATGAGGGCATTTTTATTCGTCGCAATACAAGGAACTGGATTAAAGAGAATCAGCATTTAATGTTTGAAAGAGCACAAGGACGCTTTGAAGTTGGTGTGTCATATTTTATTTTGGGCAGAGATATAGTTTGTAAGGTTTTTGAAGAAGCACATAGATACCTAGAAATTTTAGAGGATGTTATTTCAGAACTGCTTGAAAATATTCAATTGTCCCAATATACACTCATATACCTACAGCAAGATAGAGCTCCAAGTGAAAACTCTAGGCTCGTAAGGGTATATCTGTATAATAACTTTCCTCAAAGATGTACCAATGTACCTGTTTCGATGGCCGCCGCGATCACCCGATCTCTCAATTTTATACTTTTACGGGGCTATATACAAATCAAAGTATATAAAATCATTTAGCCTTTCGAAATCTGCAAGTGAGATCCATCATTTTTTTAAACGCTATTCAAAGAATTGTACAAATGTGCCAGTTTTGCATTAGAGAAAATGGTCTTCAATTTGAACATTAGTTTATTTCGTTTTTTTAATAATGTAGTTTTTTTGTATTGTTATATTGTTATTTTGTTACAAAACTGTTAAAGTAAGCTTTATTTTGGAAAATTGACATTTCTTGTTTCATTTCTGAGAAAAAGCACTGCTGTATTTTTTTGAAAAGGTAAAAAAAAGTTTTATAGCCAATAAATATATAGGATGTTCCATTAAAAACATATAGCTTTCACAGTTGAGATTCGAGGTCTGTATCTTATAAAAAAAAAGGGCTATGAAAATTTTGTTAACGGCATCTTTCTGTATATAAAAATAACGGAAAAACCTTGCAAAATGAGACACCCCCGTTCGTTGACATGCGACAACAGATGGCGCGCAAGTGCTAGTGGTGCCACCTGCCATTTAACGCTAGAACTGGGGCAGCGCGGCGACCAATCTCGTGGAGTTCATGGCCTCGGCAGGGCTGCAGGTAGCCAACAGAGGGGTAGAATCTACATTTTTCACGGCGGGTCGGAGTTCGGTTATAGACTTGACACTCTGTACCAGGGCTCTGCTCCCGGAAGTAACTGGGTGGTGTGTGGGGAGGACTATTCGGACCATAGATACATCACCTTTGGGTTGGAAATGGGTGTTCGGGAACCCGTTAGATTTAGGAACCTCCGGGAATAAACTGGGAACTCTATAGGGAGCAGCTCGCTTGGCGCCTAGGGTATTTACCAAGAAAACACCGCTATGATACGGGCTTTCGAGAAGAGCTGCCCTGAGACAGAGGAGCATAGGGCGGGGAGGACTCCTTGCGAAGAGCAGCGGCCTAAGTGCGGACTCTATAGGGAGTTCCGCAGACAGTACAAAAAAGAACTATGGGCATCACAAAGGAAGGCCTGCGGGAAGACTAGGAGTGGTCCGCAGGACTGACAGTGGCTACACAGCGGGACCAGCGGACACACTACAACAGTTGCTGACCACGCACTTCCCATGGGCCACCAATCCGTACACAGGGGGGAATGTTGAAGCCGGGGGTCGTCTTAGATGCGACTACGCCACGGGAAGGAGGGTGGTTACCCATTGCTGAGATAGCAATATTGACAGCTTTGGCCCCTTCAAGTCAGCGGGCGGGGATGGAGTATTTCCGGCTCTACTGCAAAGGGACGGAGGTCTCCTGACCAGCTCGCTGATGGATCTGTTCAGAGCCTCCATTGCAAGGGGATACATGCCCGAGCTGTGGAGACACAGCAGGGTAGTAAAGAGCGACTACACGGACCCGAAATCATATCGGCCCGTTTGCCTCTCCAGCTTCATTATGAAGACTGGTGGACCGGTATCTAAGGGACTGGCTGGAGCTGGAAGCCCCTTTAGAGCCAGCCAGGGTTTGTGGGCTCGGCTCTTCACGATCTGACTTCCAGGTTGGAGGAGGGTATAGGCTCGGTACGGCTGTCGGTATGCGTGTTCGCTGACATCGATGGGGCATTCCATGCTAACCGACCGGAGGGTTGAGGCAAGACTGGGTGGGGAGCAGGTCTCCATCGGGTCGTCACGGGGCTGTCCACAGGGTGGGGTCTTGTTCCCCTTTCTGTGGTGCCTAGTGGTGAACGAGATATTGCACATTCTAAGGGAAGAACACGGGGTGTATGCTCAGGCATATGCAGACGACCTTGTGTGTGACAATGACACAGGGGACGGACGTGAGAAGGATGCATGGGCTCCTGAACGGGGCATTGGCAAGATTCTCACAATGGTGCCGGGACAGCAAAATGACTGTCAATCCTGACAAGGTGGAGATGGTCATCTTCACCAGGAAAAGGAAGTTGGAGCGTAACCTCAACATTTCGATGGATGGGGTGTCTGTTTCTGCAATCGGAAGCGTCAAGTACTTGGGGGTATGGTTGGACTCCAAGTTGACCTTCCAGGAACATATAAGATCAAGGATCAGGTCGGCCTTTGGAGCTCTGTGGGCGTGCCGGAGAGCTGTAGGGGGCACTTGGGGCCTAGGGCCAAAGATCATGCAGTGGATCTACGGTACCATGGTGGTGCCTATGCTCACGTATGGGGCATTGGCATTGTGGCCGGGGACCAGAAGAGCAGGAGCAAGGCTAGTTCTTGATAAACTGCAGAGATTGGCTTGACTCTGCGTAAAGGGTGCCATGAGGACGGCGCCCACAAGGGCCCTAGAGGCTCTAGTGGGTTTGTCCTCTCTGGCGGTTCGGGTGCGGATGGATGCGGCCAGGACGGCTGTCAGGCTGGGCGAGCTGCAGGCTCTGGAGGGAGGGAACCTTCAATTGGGGCCCGTACGACATGGGCATGCCGAGTGACGTCATGATCCCCGAGATGACCTTCTTTGACAAATGGACCTTTCTCTTCCCATCAAGGGAAGAGTGGAGAGAGGGCAGAGTTGCCTCCTGGGATGGACATGTCTCGTACACGAACGGGTTCAGAATGGGAGAGTTGGCCGGAGCTGGAGCGTACTGCGAGACAACGGAATCGAGCTTGTCGGTCCCTCTGGGTCAGTACTGCACGGTGTTTTTGGCGAAAATTTTCACTATATTGGTGGCGGCCAGAGAGGTGCTTCAGCTCAACTACGGAAGCAGGAGTATATTCTTCTTCTCGGATAGTAGGGCTGCATTTATGGCGCTGAAGTCACTGCGCACGCGCTCCTTGTTGATAAAGGACTGCAAAGGGGTACTGAGGAGAGAAATGTCACGTTGGTCTGGGTCCCGGGTCACACCGGGATCCGGGGCAATAAGGCAGCGGACGCCTTAGCCTTGGAGGGCTCCTCGCGTAGGCATATGGGACCAGAGCCCCGCCTGGGGATCGCCCCGTGTGTGAGGCGGGGAGCCCTCGAAGCCTGGGCGACAGAACAAACCGCGGTGGGATGGAGATTTGCTCCGGGAATGAGGCAGGCGAGGCTTATGATGGATGGGCCCCCTCCCTTGGCAGCTGCTTAGACTGACCAGAAGGGAGTATGGAGCACTAACAGTGGTCTACACAGGACATTGCAGGCTTAGGAGGCATCTTTGCTTGCTAGGCATTGGAGACGACCCGGAGTGCAGGTGGTGCATGGAAGGGGAGGAGACCCCGTATCATCTGCTCACCGAGTGTTCTGCTTTGACATGGGCAAGATTTGGAGTCTTCGGAACGGCCCTGATCTATTACGAACTCAGTGTACGGTATTGGGCTAAAGGAGTTGCTGACCTTCTATAGGAGGGGCGGCATTCTGGATGCCCTCTAGAGCGGTCTGGGGGCACAACGGGCCCATCTGGTACCAATACCAATACTAATATAACAACGCTAGAACTAATTAGTTAAAGCCAGTAGATGGCGCGCACGCGGCAGTATCAACATCTCGTTCAATGATGAAAATAATAAGTTGAACCAAGCGCCAATAGATGGCGAACATGCGGCAGCAGTACCACCTCTTGTTAGTTTTGAACATCGGAACTAATCAGATGAGGCAAAAAATGGCGCGCGGTGGTGGAGTGAAACCATGGAGCTAATTATTTGATGTAAGAGTCAATAGATGGCGGAAATGCGTCAGTGTCGCCATCTTTCTTTAATTCATGGTGTCATCTCATTAAATCCTGACACTAATGATTCGAAGTAAGCACCAATAGATGGCGTGCATGCCATCTTCCGTTAGGTACTGGAACTAAATAGTTGAAGCCAGTAACAATAGATAGCAAGAACACGGTAATGGTGACATCTTTCGGCGAAACATGGAACTAACTAGTTGAAGCAAGCGTCAATAGATGACGCACACGTGGCAGTGTCATCTGTTGTTAAGCTGTGAAAATAATTAGCACGAATAGATGGCGGCACCTCTCGTAGGACGATAGAATTAGTTACGTTTCTCAGTAATTATTGATTATTGGAGGTGTCCAACATTCCAACAATAAACATCGTATTTAGAAAAAAAATATATTGCACATAGGTCTTAATCAAAGGCTATTAAACACCAAAGTTCTTCAGGCTTAGCTTATCGAACGAGAATCCGGAATCCGGGTAGTCTAGATTTCTTAAAAATAAATTCTCTAAACATAAAGGGAGTATACACATTTTTATGGATATGAAAATAAATCTAAACTCAATTGTGAGTATTGCGGCAGATTAAGATTTCGTATTAAAAAATAATTATCATAGTATAATACAAGGTTACGGAGAGAAAATGTGTATTTTTATTTAAACATATATATATATATATATATATATATATATATATATATATATATATATATATATATATATATATATATATATATATATATATATATATATATATATATATATATATATATATATATATATATATATATATATATATATATATATATATATATATATATATATATATATATATATATATATATATATATATATAAACAATATTTGATTTTATCAATATTTAATGAAGCTGGCAATATGTGTGCACTTTCGACATTGAAAAGTGCATTATTATTGCTTCAGTCACCTTTAATCAATACAAAATTATTTTTCATCTTTCCTCGTTACCTTGTATATACAATATGGACAATCAAGCGTCTCTTCAGTTGGCAGTTTAAAAGATACATTTAAATTTGTAAAAGGTCATTGATAATTAGATTAGTTTAGTACGGTATTTCTATGTTGCTGTGATACGGCGAGTTTACAATTAGGCAACATCTAATCATTTAATTTTATAAAAGAGTTTACTTTATAAAAAGTTTACTTTACCCACCTTGACTGTCTAAAATTTTCGTAGCTTTTTCGGGGCCAAAGTCAACTGCCTAAATGCACAACAGAATACGGTGAATTACGTAGTAGTCTCTGATAGATGATTTCTTCTTCTTTAATTTCTTCAACAGTAGAAATACACAAAACAAGAAAAGAAATATCCCTAGACCGGACGCATCCTGCTGAATAGACGCCGAATCAACGAATTAGCCATATAAAATCGACTGCCACCATTTCCCGTGTAACATTAATGTAGTGTCAAAGCACTTTGCTGTTCACTTTAATTGTTCGTTTTTAGTTTTAAGAAAAGCCCTGTTTTTTCGAAAATAAACCTTTTTTAAAACGTACTGCGTCGGTTGTGTTATTTAACTCACGACATTTCGAAATTCAAATCGCCGAGTTTATTGCAAACTTCACAGTATTGCGGCATTTCATTTCTGTTTAGAATAGAATAACAATATTCAAAAACACCTTCTTACTTTCAAAACGTGACTTTTCTAACAAAAAATGAGCAATTGTAAAAAGAAGTATTTGTCATTTTATAAGTAATATTTAACGAAATATTAGCAAGACATTTTAGTTTTGAATTGATTGTTTCAGCCCATGTTAAAGTGGAAACAATGTTATGGTCTGTTCATAGATATAAGAAAGTGACCAACTGCTTTTGAATGGGATTATCCAAGGGTGGTCATTAACATACAATGCAACCAGATTATTACCTAAAGTTTCGGAATTTAAATTCAGATAATAGAAAATAATTTTATACCTACCTGTGTTTAATATTCTTTGGTTTGGTATACTACTTAGTTTCAAGTTTATTAGTAATCATTCTTATTTCGTGAGTAATACAGTGTGTGTTGAATCCTGTGCGAATTATGCAAAATATGTGCGAGTCTAGTTTATCTCAGTTATAAACAATGTTTATTTGACTCTGATTGAACGTGGTGCCAGCCACCAAGCAAGCATCTTTAGAAGCCACCTTGACGAAAATTCCAACATCAACTTTGGCACCAACTGAAATCTGCCATTCGTCGTAACAATGTTTTCCGCGTGTTTACTCCAATGTCCTCAAACTTATAGAAACCGAAGTTTTTAACATTCCTCCACAAAGTTGGGCAAATTCTGTTAAACATATAGAAAAAGCAGAACAATCGTATATCCATAATTCAAATAATATAGAACAAATAAGAATACTGATACTGAAACATTATGTGAATAATTTTAAGTAATTTAAGTAGGTTGTTTAGTATCTTTCCTAACAAAACCCCAAATAATTAAATTCCAAGCAAAGTACGGACCTGTTCATTCTTACAGCTTGCCCGGGTCTTTCCTTAATTCGTATCAGTTAGTCACTTTCTTATATCTATCAACAGACTTTACCTCCTTCGATTATATGCTTATATACACACACGGCCTAATTTCACTAGGCAGTTGTTAGTGTCCTGTCTCCATTAAAACCAAAAGGTTCACTCATGTTGGTGGGTCGAACGTGACACAAAATGGTAGATTTAGCTCACAAAAAATAAACAAAACAGAAAAATTGTAAGTTTTGAAATGCGCATCTGAAAATGGTTACTGCACAACAATGACTGGTGTACTGTTATCGGAGGCTACAGTCTACCATATAGCAAAGGCTGGAGAGAGTAAGTTTTTCATTATATAAGGGAGACAAATAGAATATACGAAATGGACTGGTATAATTTTGTCACACACACCTATACAACTTTATTTATGACTGAAACAGACACAGAACTGGGAAAAAAGGGTTGGTTTACTATTGTCCGTGGATCCAGCTGGACATATAAAATAGTGGGGATACATTCATCTGCATGGTCTGTTTCAGTAGGCCTTGCAATTTTATGAAGCATACTTACTACTACTACTTATTCTTCGAACACTTTCGCTCTAATAGCTAGACTGACGACACTAACACCATTAGGTAGGTCTCTTTCGCAAGTTTTGCAGCTCCCGCAAGTTTAGAATGTAATCTGGTTCACTCTGTAAATATTAGCTGATCATCAATAAATTTAATTGCTTGATGTTTAATTGATATTGAAAACTTACTCTTTGTTATAAAGGTGAAGGGTTTCCAGATCATAATTAATTACTTACTCAAATGAAACACAAGGTAGTTCTCACTATGTACAAACCTTCTGGATTATTCCTGCATTGGTTGTTGATGAATCGAACTTGCTGACCTTTCTTCCTATTCACTTCTTTAGAGCTTAACTGAGAGTCAATTAAAGCAGCCAGCAGGATGATTGGCGAAAGGTCAGCAAATCTGATCCATAAACAACCGATGCAGGAGGGATCCAGAAGGTTTGTAAATAGTATAACAGCAGCCTGTAGAAATTTCTTTAAAAAAATAAAGTAATTCAAAGGGGAATGATTTTTTCCTTATTTAAAGTCACATCGCAATGAAAGTCATAGTAATTTATTTTAATAAATATTTACGCTCTAATAAAGTAACAGCTAATTACACAGCCTAATTTAATCGTTTTAGTTTCTGGAATGAATGGAAATTTTTATTTCTATAATTAAGTATAAATTAGTTATTAACAATAAAACTTACATTCTAAACATTGCAAGAAATAAATTACCTTATTTAATAAGAGTCCTTGTCATGTCTGAAAAAGAATAAAAATAATTACTTAGGCGTAGATTTAGATCTCAGAGCCAAATACTATCACCTAATTAAGATTGGTAGCTCCTAAAGGATTGAATGGATTTTAAAAATTTGACTCGTGCGTGTGTTCAATAAAGCAATGACTCAATTTTAGAAACGTTTTTCCACGATCATTAATTTTTGGATACATTTTTCCAAAACAGCAAAACCAACCAAAATATGTACGAAACCCGATAATCAGCCTACCACTAGGTGGAACTTGAGGCGGTTTTCTTTGATTCAAATTAAGTTGCGCTTGGTCGGTATGAATTGAAATTTTTGGTTTTTATTTTTGCTTTGTGCTTTGTGGATGGTTGTCAATTTAGCGCTTGAAGTATATCGTGCTTACGGAGAACGTTATAGAAAATGTGTTACCAATAAAAATTTTGGTGTAGGAAGATTCATAAAATAGAAAATAAAAGAGAACTAAGGCTTTTACAGATTTTTGAAAATTGACAACTTACTAGATCGGATGAAAATAAATCTTCTTAATTTTATTACTTTTACTGACAATGATTAATCTTGAACAAAAATAATGTTGACATTTTTGACGAAGTCATTGGTTTGGAAGCATGTGGAAACGCACATATTATAGAAATAAAATTAAGTTCATATTTACGTTTTTTTATTTGTGCAGTGGCTTAAAGAAGTCTCCAACGGCATCTTGGAGAAAATTAATTTATTAATTTAATTTTAATTAATTATTAATATAGATACAGCTGGCATGATTTGCCAATTTTGACAAAATCAAAGATTATTGTTGACACGTATTTGTGTTTAATTCCACCCAGTTTGCCATTATCTGTTACTACGCATGGGGAAATCAATGATTAGAACGCTTTTAAATATAAAACAAAATTTAGTGATCCGAAGAAAACAAAATCAAAAAACTTGAATGTTGATACCATTTAAGATTTTTAGGACCACCAATAAATTTTTACTTTTTTATACATATAAAATAAAAACATAACTGTTGAAGGGAGCTTTTTTTTGTAATGTTCTGTGATAAAGAATGAATGAGGGTAGCCGTTCGCCATTCTCGGAGGATGGTAACTTAATTAATAATTGTTTGCTGAAGTCTGACTTTTCTGAAAATTTGGATGTCTAGGATTCCTAACACGCTCAATATAGAATATTTTCAGGGCTATCGCTTTATCAACTTCCCATTAAACCGGAAGATAGTGTCAAGAAATACATTATGAAAAGTTGAGCCAGGAAAGTGCCATCGGCTTTGCACTAGGTCTGACTGCGAAAAAAATTCTACATCGTGGTTTTAGATGAAAATTTCTGTCATATTAAATATGTTTGGCATTGCTAGAATAATTGAAAAATACAATAATATAATAGCTTGCCTTAAACCAAATTTATATGACGCTTCATTGAAAACATTTTAAATGGGCTGAAGAAATCCAAAAACCTAAGCAACAAAATTTTCAGAACAACCCTAGCCATAACCTCTCATGCCAAACTAATAAAAACGCGTTTTTTTTAAACTTAAACTTTAGGCTTAATATTAAAAACAACCATAGAGTTTTATATATTTCTGAGATGCTCTTGACAAACTCAATCGTGTTATCCAAGAATATACAAGGAGACTCATTAAAAAATGTGTCGTTTATTTCTCTACTTTTATAAGCTTTAAAATAACTGAGGTACGAGGAGTGTCCCACAATGCAAAGCTTTGCATCTCATCTTGAAAAAGTCGCGAAAACTTCATCCCTAGATCTTTACTAATAAGCGAGATATCTCCCTTATTAATAAAAGTAAAGTGTTGCGGCTTTCATGACGAAAGGTCATTTTTTTCATGAAATAAATCTGGGATTTTGATAATTGTGCATTTTTAGGTACCCTTTGGAGCTCGGTCATGCGTACACTTATCGAAATCTTAAATTAGAATACTGTGTTTTTTAATAATGTTATTAGGCTTATCATTACCTTTTTTTGTCCTCCACCTCCGAGTGCAGAGCGGCTTAGCACGGTACGCAAAAGTTTTTGGATTTCAAATGATAATAAAGTCTTTATTGTTTCGTACAGTGACAATATATAATATATTTCCAGATGAAGAAAGGGGCGGTATCCAACTAAGTTGCTCCAAGAAATAAACAGATACAAAATAACGGAAAAAGAAACAAAAAAAAAAGAAAAAAAAAGACGGTAACTAAGGAAAAAAGGACAAAATAGTGATATGTATTAAATTATAATGAGGGGATATAACTTGCATGTTAGGGTCAATCTCTGAGTTACTCTATATATACTTACTCACCTTTCGGTTTTATTATCCTTCTCGGGTATCGAATGATCGCCATGTTGAGCAGGCGAGGCTCTTGGTACCCTCTTCTGATTCACAAATGGCGGCGTCCAACTAAACCCTGAAAGTGAATGACAAAATCGCGGTCGCATCTTTTACCGGAAATGATTTTACTAAACCTGTCGAGGAAGACGGTTGGTTGCAATTTTCGACGTGTTCGCTCAACGGTGGAGGCGATGTCGCGTGTGCTACCGAGTTCACGTAATGCGAACCGCCGCAGTGGTGTTTACGTCTATCTTTTAATGGCGAATCCCGTTTACCATTTTGATCGTGTTCGGGGTAACAATTTATTGAACGAAGAAACGATTCTAGAGGACCCATAACGGATTCCTTAAAAAAACATTAGTGGTTAAAATTATCGGTACTACCGCAATCTATTTTCCTTCATATTTATATTTCTCGCTAGTAAGTTCTCCTATGGTGTACTTGTTTGAGGTAATACCTGCCGGGTTAATATAAAGATCGCAACGCTATCGCGAATATCTCCGAAACTGCTCAAACGGTAAAGATAAAATTTTAAATTTGAAATTTTGAGACCTTACTAAATTCGACATGCGCCATTCATTATGACAAAAACATATTGGGCATTCCATTTAAAATAACAAAATTTAGACGTGTAATGTAAAAGTGGTAAATCTGACAACACTGCTGTTAGTTTTGGTTGATTTTCTGAATTCTGCATGTTCAAAAACTCCCCGATGTTGAATTTTATAGTTACAGCTTTAGCAGTTTTTTACAGTGATTAGGCAATAGTGTGATAGGGTACCTTGGCAATTACTAATGACTCTCATTATTTTTTTTATTTTCCATTGATTTATTTATTGAACCTGCAGTTTCGGTAAGTGGAATGCCACAATTAAACAAGTTAGTTTCCGTTTATAGTGTTGTGAGATTGCATATCCACCAATTGGTATCCCTTACAGTAAAACAATACAATGAGACTGAAGAATATAACCAGGAGATGATATTTGAAAATACAATTCCTGTGAAATCTGTTACTGAAAACTGTTACAATTTGCAAGAAAAAAGGTCTTTGCGTAGCGTGAATAGCCTACTACTTAGGAAATAATAATCGTATATTATGCAACAAGTGCGGTAAACGGCATTTGACTCACGAGTTTATTTGAGCGAGTGTTTAATAAACGAGTGAGTTAAAAAGTTTAGCGACCGTGTTGCATACTATACTTTCTCTACGACCGTTAGTTTTTGGGTACAATTTTGCAAAACAACACCAATACATTTATGACATGACCGTCAGAATTGACAAACGTTAAAATTCAAAGCGTGGGAAACATCTCCGAAAACATCCGATTGCTCCCAAATCCGTGCGGTAAAATCCCAGAAATGTCCGTGGCTGACGTGGTAACGTGACGCTTCCCGCACGTTAGATCGGTCGGTAATTAGGTACTTTACAGGCGGGAGTAGAAAAATACTATATTGTCGTTATCTTATCTTATATTGCTGTATTGTCTTGGAGATATTTATTAAATTTGATAGTCAAAAGGGCTTTTTTTACTTTTTTTTTTAAACACAAACGGACTCGATTGGAACAAAAATTTAAAATTCCAAATTTGTAAAAGATAAATCAATAATTTGAAATGGTTCGATTTTTTTAAAACTTGGAAAAGAAAAACTCTGATGCGGCTCCGATACATTCAATCTTGTACTACAAATATGTTGAAAAAAAATTTAAATACTTAACTCAAAGATACGAAACCTTATTCAAAATACACAAAAAAATATTCAGCATATTTCAAAAATGCAATAATATATAGGGGTGTTCATACAAAATACCGAACTCTTATATATAATATATAAATGTTTTTAACTTTTTAAATATTCTTATACTTTTAAATACTAAGAACCCTTGGACGGAGGTTTTTTCATATTTCCAAGTTTCATGACATTATGACAGAAACGCGCTGTGACGGACATGTACAGTGTGTATGGTTTTAAGACGTATCTCCATTACTAAGAAAGCTTAATATATTGTAGCTTTCATGACCGAAGTCTGCTTTTTTTATGAAATGAAAAGTGAAACAAACAAATTCATAGCTATCTTGGATTTTTAGATAAAGGGTGAGGTTCAAAATGTTGCATTTTTAGACAATCTTTGTAGCTCGGTCTCTTATGTAGGATTCAGTTGCATAGTCAGTTTCTCTCTGAAATTCATAAATGTTGATATATGAACTAACCTTGTATCTGAAAGCCTTATGTATCTTTTAGACTTATTATGAGCTTCTAAAAAATATAGAACACATAAGAAGTATTCCAAATACAAATAATAATTTTTTTATGAAAAAACCATGGGAAAAGATGTCCGTTTTTCCAATATATTTTAGTTGACATTGATTGCAGTTTGTAATTATTGTAATTGTAATTTCTGCCTCTTCTTCCTTCTTCTATGCATTATATTAAGCCAAAATATGCCAATTATGAAAAACTGGATATAATAATAATAATAATAATAATATTAAAATTTGTATGTATTAGACGAAAATGACTACGCCACTGTAAAAATTTTTATAGAAATCAGACTTTTCGATAAGTTTACACATAACCGAGTTACAAAGGGTGTCTAAAAAATGCAAAATTTTCAAAATCACACACTGCATAATTTATTTGCATACCTTGGTGGTGACTGTCAAAGGTATCGTTTCTGTCCAAACACCCCCAGAGGTACTGCTAATTGGGGAGGTGTCATTATGCTGAGACCGAAATCTTTGTTTTAACTTTTTCCTGTTTTCCATAGTTGTCAAACTTGAACCTGCAAGCACAATAACTTTACATTTAGTTTTGATGCACATCCATTGCCGACTATACCGCCACTAATTTTTTGGGGAGCTGACCCCAGCGTAGCCAGATCGAAACTAGTAGTTGGAAAATCGAGACCGCCGGTGGAATTACTTCCTGCTAAAATATTTGGGTTAGTTCAGTATATTTAAAATAAACACAAGTACCTTTAGAACTGCCTGACGCCAGAACTCTGTCGCTAGCATTTTCAAACAACGTCAGCAATTTAATCCTCTCTTCGAACGTGTTAAGTTTTTTATCAAAACTGTTAAGCAGATTCGTTGCCATATTGTCTTCCTGGTTTCTCAAAACGAGTCCTTGGGCCATCGACAGTTCGGCGTATTCAACATCATTCTCTCCTGAATATAAAATAACACAAAAAATATAAATTAGGATGGTTTATGTAGAAGTAAGTAGAGTTTATATACGGAGTGGAGCGTTTATTAATGGGATCATCCCAGTAACCCATTTTGTCCCAGTGGTGCGTTAATGTACCACCTATTCCATGATTTTTTTTTTGTCACATACTGAAAATATTTTTGCACATTTAGAAATTTTATTATTATCACTACTAAAAGACATAAAACCGTAGAAATCGCTAATGTGTAAAGGAAAGATCTTATATATGACTTCAAAAATTGACAAAAGCGGTACATAAATTTGTATCATATTTTCAAGTAAATCCGAAATTGCAAAAAAAAAATTTTTTTGGATTTGTATTGCCATTTTTGTTCTTTAGTATTAGTTTGTGCCTTGTGCAGTGAACGTTACAGTCCCGAGGTATTTGACTCAAAAGGAATTAGAGGCGGCTATGGAGGAGATCGTGATGGATGAGGACAATAACAACGAAAGTCGTATGTATTATTTGGATTTACTTATTCTTATGTATTGTAGCATTCCATTCCTTGTAAATTCATGCTAAAAATAACGTGAAAAAATATTTATAGAACCTATTGACGCGATCTATATTCCATCCGACGTGGATACCTTGACTGACGAAGAAGATATGCACGATAATATAAATCTACAAGAGTTTGGGGAACCAACTGATATAGTTGGAACTTTCGAGTTACATACACCGAATAATACAGCTGTCCTTCAACTACAGGACTGTTCATCAACTACTGAACCTGAATGGGACTCATCAGATGATGAAAACCTGGAATTCCAAAGAAGACGTATGCTTTCTGCAAACGACAGGCTTGCTTCTACTGTCAAATGGATGAAAAGTCAGTTTGAGTACACTTACACACCTATATCCGATGAATTTAGATCATGTGAGGAACTAAAAAATAGGCTTTCTGGAAAAACTCAGCTTGAAATATTTTTTATGTTTTTTGATGACGAAGTGATTGATTTGATTTTAAATATTACATTGCTTTGCGACTTTTAAAAACTGATAAAAGAATTACTCAAAGAAATTTTGCACCGGCAATAGATGAAGTGCGTTATGATAATCAAGGTCACCTCATGATTGTTCAAGCTAATAAAACCCAAAGGAGATGTAGAATCTGCCACAGCCACACAATTTACGTTTGTAATAAGTGTAATGTGCATTTACATACTTCATGCTTTGTAAAATATCAAAAATGAAACCGGTTGTTACCAGTGGTGTGCTCAAGTACCATAAAATATTATGCGTTTTTTTGTATCAAACCAGGTTCTATTTGGAAAACTTTTAGCTGTTTTCTGTCGAATTTGAACTTTCTTTTGTATATTTATGTATAAATTATATGTTACATCTTATGTTCCCCAAAACATTATTTAATCGTTTCCCCAGTGGTTCGTTTACGCAGCAATATTTTTTTGTATGATACGAGTTTTTTTTTTGACACATGTAATGTATTCTTAAGTGCAACAAAATAAATAATTTCTGAGCAAAAAAGTATTTTTTTATTTTTTTATGCTTGGGATAATATGGGTTAATCGCCTTATCTCAGAAAAAACTTAAAAACAAAAGTTGTTTGGATTCACTTAAACTTTTAAAATATTTTGCTATATTCGTTGACAAATAACTTTCTTATTTTAAATGGAACACACTGTATATGAAGACAATTTTGAATTACTCTGAAATTTCTAGACATATTCTTTTATAACCTATATCGCAATAAGTCTTACTGATTCGGACATATTTTGAAATATATGTCAAAAGTGACCTTTGCTTGTCTAAATATATCGATTTGAGGGACAGAAAGTTTTTGATATATATTCGAGGTTGATTTCCTTATGAAAGGGGATCTACTTTAGCGGTATAAATTAAAAATTGCAATTGTCATTCTTTTTTGACTTTTTAATTTACTATTAGTATTTTCTCCATTATTTAGTTTTTTTTTTAAGAAAAACATTTGATAGACGTGAGACCATTTTTTTGTATTCGAAATCTACCACTTTTTGAAATAGGAAACCTTATTCACCCTTTAATTAATGGGAAATACGATAACTTATAACATTTTAAAAAATAAGACTTTTTACGATTTGTTCATTTAAATGATTAATGGTGCTTTTTAATCCCTCTGTATTTACCTATGAAAAAATCAACCCCAAATACATAACAAAGGCTTTCAGTCGCAGAAATCCATGTACATATTTAAACCTGCAAATGTCACTCTTGAAAAAATTAAAAATGTCAGAAACAGATAAACGTAGGTATAGATCATTACATATAAAATGGCTAGAAAGTTCCATAGAATAAAAAAATATCTTAATATACAAGGTTATTTCGAATAAGCAAGTGTTTTCTTGTACATGAAAATACACCTTGTATGTATAACAATATAATATTTTAAACGTCTAAGTGAATACCAACAACTTTTGTCTTAACGTTTTTTAGTATTTAAAGATTCTGAGATATGGTTTCATCCCGAAATAAACGGACCACCCTGTACAGCGCGATTCACGTAAAATATATGATCTGAGAAGATCTAGAAAAAAAAGTTTAATATAAAGATTTCTTTTATTTACCTTAACTTTTTAATTATATGGTTTTTATGTATACGAGGTGTTTAAATGGAAAATATATTGATACTCATTTGGAGAGTCTGTTCAACGATATATGATATCGGAGGTCTATGACGCCACATTTCGTATTCAGAGGCGTTTTTCGTTTTTTGACACAAACGAAGGCTGTCATCGCAAAAACATTTTTTTAAACATTTCAATTTTAATACAGCGATTAAAGACCTAAGAAGATCTTAGTAAGTACGATAATTTCGCAAAAACAAACAATACGGACTTAACGTGACAATTAATTTTAAATAAATTAGGCAGTGGCATTTTCTTTTATCTCTTACGGTTTTAGGGTAAAATTTAATTTAGTTTTGGTTAATTTACCTATTACCTAAGTATTACTCATTCCATTCCATTTAAAAAATCGAGTAAATTTACAAAATGCGAAACGTGGTAACACTGTAGAATATTGCTCACTTAAAAATTTGCTTTACACAGATAGAGCAGTACTTCAACTTCTATTTTTTATTTGGCATATAGAGAATTCAAAAAAATATTTAAAATACTTTAATTTTTCAAGAAAGAATCTTAACCGCGACTGAGGTCTTTGGATCCGCACCACTAAAACAATATACAAGCAGGTACAGATTAGAATGCGAACTAATTTCAGTGAAGCTCTAAAGAAGCCAACAGAATGATTGGCGAAACGTCATCAAGTTTAATTTATAAGCAACCGGTGGAGGATCCAGAAGATCTGAAAATAAACACACTCGCTATGCTAGGTTCCGTTTATGTCAAAAAATGAAGAAAAAAGTCTCTGTATACATATACATATCATATATTTAACCTTGATGAAGAGAGGGAAACCTTCGCCCTTTTTCTTTTGTATTGTATGAATTTTATGTATTTTTCTGCCAGTATTAATGTTTTTTTCTTTTCTTTTTTAAATCTGCGTTTTCTCTATTTTGGCCAATAAGGACTATTTAATTATTTATTCATAATACAGGGACATTTTGTGGTAAACTTTTTTTTTAAGATCTTACCAATTCTCAGAACGGATGTGGGTCATTTTACGTGGACCACACTGTAGATTTTATATGTACAGAATTAAGTTGTAGGATCATCAGACAATTGGACCACATCTTTTTGGGTTAGTGTGCTATACATGTAGATACATATTTTTGAAAATAACGTGAACAAGTGCAAACTTGATAGATAAAAATGCTAAATATTTAATTTAATAGAAACAATGTGTTGGCTTTGTTGGTATAACATTCAAATGGCTTTAGGTTGCCATATTCTGAAATGGGTATAGGGTGTGGTTTACCACGTGAAATTAGGAAATTGTGTCTGGTGATGGTAAGTGTAAATTTTAAGTAATTGGTATTGCCTTGTAATATCTAGTCAGTTATCTCATTTCAAAACGGACACGCGATATATGCAGTGTGTTCTACGGTTTATGGAACAACTAGGAACTAGGCTTACGTTTTGGTTAGGTTTTTTACTCGCTACCTACTTAAAATATATTTTCAGTATCAAGTGAGACAAGCGTAGATACTTTCATCGGTTTCGAGAAAATAACAAGCTTTTTATGAACGATATAAAATCATTTCTAAAAAACCTGAAGTTAAGCCAAGGCTTTTATAAAGCAACGTTTTTACGTTGCTTAATAAATATCATTCACCTTTTAATAAAAGCTTTAACTGCGAAAAATTTTAGTTGGGAGACTTATTGACTTACCACGCACCTTTATAATTCAGCGAAAATTTTGTAAATGTTTTAGAACTTCAGCGAAAAAAACTTTCAATTGGCATAAAATAATAGAAAGTAATTAAATCTCGAAAACTGCAATATTGTGATTGCGAAAATATTTTAGATTGTCACGTTTTCGCATAACGTGACATCAATCGTGAGACACTCTGTCTTTTCCCATTATTATGTTCAGGAAAAACTATACAAATAGCTTTAAAAAATAATGAAGGCCATTTAGAAAGATGAATTTTAAGAAGTTGAATTGGCAAACTTTTCAAAACTGTTTCGTTATATTTTTCAAAGTACCAAAGGTAATTAAATGCGCAATTTTTATATGGAATACTGTCAGGATCAACAAGGCACAATTTTGCCTCAATTTGTATCACCAGAGAAATAATGACGAGAACAGAATTTGAAGCACTGGCCATAATCTTATATTTTAAATACATAATCTTAGAATTTAGAATGGAAATTAATATTCCAGTCATCATCAATCCTAGAACTTTCAGAAAAATTTTGAAGAAATGGTAATTATTGGATAATGTAATATATATATTTTATATAAAAAAGTTGTATACAAAGGTTTGATAAAAATTGTACTGATATTCGTTCAACCATGCATGGACATATTTTCAAGTGGACCTGCAGGCTGGTCATCTTTTTCAGCAACTTGATTACCGGGTTCGGGATTTTCACATTCGTATGAATCACACGAGACATTTCCACAGTCTCCATGACCTAAATACAATTCCTGCGTCAGTGTCATCACAATGTGTTTGGTTTAAGTAGCCTTTGTCATTAGGTATGACGTAAACAGTGAAGAATTAATGCTGTCAAAGATTCAGATTACCAAAAGGTAAAATTGCATACATAACATGAAAAACATTAATTAAAAGATTATCCTTGGATCACACACAAATACGAAGATCCGCGAAATGTTGGAATAATAATAAAACAATACTTATAGTGGCACACAGAAAAGAGAATAAAAGACTTAAAATCTCAAGTAGAAAACAATTTTTTTTTTCATAAGTTCCAAAGATTAAAAGGCAGTTTAAAAGCAAACGAACTAGTAGTATAACAGAGAAAGAAAGTCGCCTTGTGCCTTAAATTACTTACCAGACATTGTTTCAACGTCAACATCATTTTCGTCATTAGAATTATCGCCAGTACAAGCAGGAGTATTGTCTCCAGGTTCAAACCCTTCGATAAGAGGCTCTGGTTCGCTAAGATCCTAGAAGAAATTTATAGACCCAATAACACAAAAATTATATATATAAAAGGCATTAACATCTTGTGTACCAATCACTAACGTTATATTTGAAGATAAACTCAAAAGATAAAATGAAGAACAATTAATTCTACGTGAAAGTCAATAGTACCAATACTTTAAGCAAGTAAAAATTCTGAGTCCAAAAAATTATGGTTTGTGGGACAACCTCAGAATATCTTGTAAAAAAAAGTATTTTACAGTAACTTTTTGGGACTGTTAATGGTTGAAAAAAAAGAGCTCACATTTCTTTGGAACAAACCTCTAAGTTATTCAGAGGATAAGAAGGGTGGTCAAAAATAGGAGTGCTCATAGGTCAACATTAAAAAAAAAGGGCTAAAGGCTTTTAACACTTCATTATCGATAAATCATGGAAATATTCATTGCGGGACTGACAGCTTGCTATGCAAAATGTAAAATATGAAAAAGTCGGACCTCATATGACTGTACTTGATTGAAGTACCCGATTGAACTTATTTGGGGAATTACAAAAAACTATTAAAACCCACACAGTGGCAGAGATGGACATACTCAAGATGCTTGGTTAAAAATCTGGCAAGAGGTACTGGTAACTGTTGCCAATAAAATGTGGAAAAGTTCCACATCACACATATAGACAGAATGATTGACGAGTGGTTTAACAGGGAACAAGTAATGGCAGGCAGTAAATTAATTATTAATGTTGACGAAGACTAGGGATTCTAGTAATTTCATTTACTCAGAATTGTAAATACAAGGGTCACTTGAAAAGATGGTGGCACTAGTTACTAAAACCTAGTGATCCTAATTGTGCACCTCTAGTTATTTACCTGAGTATAGAGCTGTCATAAGATATTTGTTTTCAAAAAACAATACGCCTATGCAAATTAAAGTCGAGTTGGACTCTGTGTATGGGGACTCTGCATCGTCATTTACCACAGTGAAATTTGAGGCAGCTGAATTTAAACGTGGTCGTAAGAGCTTAGGAGATGATGAACGTTCGGGACGTCCAAAATGGTGTTAGACGACCGTCGAATTAAGGTAGGTGAGATCGTAGAGGTTATGAAAATGTCCGAAAAAGGTGTTTGTCACATTTTAAATTATTATTTGAGCCTGAGAAAGCTGTCCGCGCGATGGGTACTGCATTTACTCATATTAGACCAAAAACGTGTTTGAATGAACCTCTCCAACACTCTGTTAGCGTAGTTTACGCGCAATAAATCCGAGTTTTGGTGCTGATTAATTAATGTAGATGAAACTTGCATACAATATTATACGCCCGAATTAAAAATATAGTCAAAACAGTGGACTGCGAAGGGGTAACTGACTCCGAAAAAAGCAAAAACTGTTTTTTCGGCTGGGAAAGTGATGGCGACGGTGCTTTTTGGGATAACCATGGAGTCATCTTAATCGATTGGCTTCAAAAAAGAAAAACCATTACAGAAGCATACTACGCATCATTACTCAAAAAGCTCACAGAAATTGCAAAAAAAAACGGCCACGTTTGCAAAAAAAAACCTCACCAAGACAACGCACCGTCTCATACCTCAGCGGTTACGGCTTGAACTGCTTGACTATCAGCCTTACTCACCAGATCTAGCCACAAGCCGATTCTTTGTGTCACCCCATGTGAAAACTGCGCTGGGAGGACAAATATCTTCGTCAAATGAGGAGGCAATCACATTCGTGAACAATTATTTTGCGGAGAAAACTGCTGGGTACCATTTGGACGGGTTAGAGAGATGGGAGCTTTGCTGGGAGAAGTACATAGAGTTACAAGGAGACTATGTAGAAATATAAAAAAAGGAGAACAAATGTCTTGTATCATTGTTAGGTAGGAAACTTTTCAACCCTCGTAAAATAATTTCCATGTATTTAAATATTCATAATATTTAATTATTAATATTTAGAGGTAGTGAACGTTACTGTTATGTTTTTGGTTTTTTTAATATGATTGACAAATGAGCAAACAAAATCGAGTTGGTAATCAATATCTATACAATCAAGCTATGAAACATTATTTATAATGTAAGTAAAAAGGGTTTACATGTTTAACAATATAAAATCAGCAAAAGAAGTAAATGGCGGCAACGCTGTATCGACCGAGCTTGATAACATGGCTAAAATATTATTTGGTATGAGCTACTTGTTAGAGTACTAGTTTTTTTTAAACGTCAATTTTATTTTAAAGTTTCTATATCTAGTTTTTGAGATACTGGCTGCCTACATTTGGAAAAAGCGTTTTACGGATATCTGGGCGAGAGGAAAAAAACACTCTTATTAGGTGACATCAAGTACAAAATGATTTTGTGTTAACAAAGTATAATAAATATTCAATAGCCCACTGTTGCTATCGAGAGCTTTTTACTTTGACTACAAGGTCCAGTCAAAAAAAATATTTGTTTTTATCCATTCTAAATGACGTAAGAAGACTGACTGTCTTCGTTTCTCGTTTCTACTTTATGTACAAATTTTTAATTTCCGAATTTTTGAGGGCATAGATATCGTCTTTAAACATTTTTTATAATTTTTTTATTAAAGTGGACCAAGCCTAGTAATTGTTAAACGTTAAAAGAGAAATTATATTGAAACAATTATAATAGCAACAATAATAATAAATAATTTTAAAAATTGCTTTTTTTGTCAGGTGTTTATAAAATTATTACAGTTACAGTTAGAATAAACTAACTTTTGAAATGTGCGAAAATAATCGTTGTCGCGACTTAATATACAGAATTTTTTTTTGTTTGTTTTTAAATCATTTTTTAACCCGCTTCGAAGTGACAGTAAAATTATCTGGTAACAACTTTTTAAGTGAGAGCCTATGGTTGGCGCCAAAAGTAACAGCGTGTTTGTTTGAGTGCTCCCAAAGATTATAGATAATTCACCGATTAAGTCGTGTAATCCGCGGTGATTTCATTTTTAGATTGTTGATTTAAGACCCAAGCACCATCTGAGGCGGAGTACTTCAAGTTAGTCTTGTTGTGGGCTTGCTTTTCCCTCGTTACCGCTTTGCCCGTCCGATGTGCATGCGTATGCTTTCACCCTTGCTAATTTAGTGTAGGCTTTTATATGAGTTCATAGAGCGGGGAGGAGAGACAGCCTTCCCCCATGATTCTACTCACATTTATAACAGAGTTAAAACAGAACATTATAAATACACAGACACGGGACCTTTTAGTGTGCTTGTTGAGGGCACATCTGGAACTGTCGCATCCATACACCCCATTCGACTTGGGAGGGAATTAAGGAAGACTAATGTAGCAGGAATATTGAAAATAACAAGGAAAGGGCGAAATAGGCTAGGTATTGAGTTTTTAACCAGCAAGGCTGCAAACGAGTTTATAGAAGACTTAATCCAAGTAGCTAAAGCAGACGCAGAAATATTATCAGTCAGAAGAATGGGAAGGGTGACAAATGGGAACGCAACAGAATACATTCCAACAGAGACATTAGTTTAAACATTCCAAGGGAAAAGGATACCTTAAGCCATGGATGTCGAATATCACAAAGCAAAAGTTGACATATACATAGGTCAGGTTCTACAGTGCAAGAATTATTTAAGATGTAAACATTTAGAGGCAAGAAAAGATGCTCAAAATGTCAGGAAGAATACTCGGAAAATGAATGTGACTTGAAAATAATAACATGTGCGCCCTGTGAGGAAGGTCACAGCTTGCTATCCAGAAACTGCGTCGAATGTTCAAAATAAAGAAAAATCATGCAAATTATCTCCTTTGAAAATATACTTTTTTATGGAGCGAGAGCCAAATTCCCAAAACAAGGGGAATCACTTAAACAGAACTCTTCAAGCAGCATGACTTACAATAAGAATGAAAGGGAAACACAATTTTATAAATAGGCAAGAACGTCAAGAGAGGGCAAATCAGAATACGACTATTTGGAAACATTCTTATACAACAATGACCAAACTCCCCAAAAGGAAGCAAGAAGTCATACATTCGCCGCCTGTTGACAAGAAGTCTCTAAGAGATAATAGACGTCAACAGATAGAACGCCCACTCGGGGCCATGCAAGTAAGTCAATTATTGATTATATTGATATATTATACAAATCAATATCGTGAGCTGGAACATTAATGGTTAAAAAAAATAGCAGATCTGCAAAATCTTATTTCCCAACATCAAGCAGATGTAATTCTTTTAAATGAAACGCATTTACGGAGATAAGACAAATTCCGCATGAAGTTGTACTCAGTTATTCATCAAGATCAGGACGATGGTTATGGTGACTTAGCCTATTTATTAAACAAAAATGTACCATTTATAGAAAAATCAATTATTACTGAACAAGTTCCAAGCAAAAGAAATTTAAACCATATATATTTTGGGTGTGTAATGAGGGAGCAACAATGTCAGAGAGCCTATGCCACAAAGTCGCAAAATTGCCATAGTCTCATAAACATTCAAGAGCTATCAAGAACCCCACCATCCAAAACATTAAACACACTATTAGAAACTCTTGAAAAAGATGACATAAAGATTCAGTTAATGTTCAACTGTCAACTTTAGTTACATAGTTTATCTACTACCCACGGCTTGTTCCCCTGTGTACTAATGCATTGGTCGCCGCAAAGCGAAAAGTATGTCTTTTTTGTAGTCCTTACATTTATCATTTGCCCTTTATCAGACATGTGACTACAGAATGGTATAGACATCAAGAACCAGAGGCATATTTGGTGCGCCTTCCATTAGGAAACCTATTTGGGCGGCCGTCTAACCAAAAGCGAGCTCATCATCAAGAAGAAGCTTTGAAGCATAACAGAAATATTTGTTAACCCAAACAATTACTGGATCTTGTTTATTTTTATAAAAAAAAATGTTTAAAGACGTCTTCCAGAAAAACATGGACTTTCTCAAAAATTATTCACCCGATCGGCAAAATTTTAGAACCAGAAAAAATAAAAGATCCGGGTCATTTTTTCGATTATATATATAGTTTTTCAATTATCGACAAAAATCTAAAAGATTGTACTTTTCCAGAGTAAATTATTAGGCGTAAATCAAAATTCATAAAAAATACGGCGAATTGATTTAAACAATATTGTAGGCAGCATCAAGAGCTACAATTTTTGTATTTACGGTTTTCGTCTATCACATATCCACAGGAGCATGATAGAAAAAGCAATCGAAAGCAATCTTGTTAAGTTTTATTCTCTTATCCCATGTTTTTTTCTATTTGATTGTAAGGTCAGGTTTTTAAGTACTACTTATGACTGCCCTTTATGAATTTTAACATATTATAGTGAATAACGTACGTTGCTTAAAAAACTCTTGGGTGTATTTGTATTTATATAGAAAGACTGTTGTGCAATGCAAGAACTCCTCACACCAAATTTTTAAATCAGTATTAGAACTAATGACGGTATAGCTCCTGGCTCTGATTAGATACGGAAATAATAACTTGTAAGCGACAGTAACTTGGAAACTTTCACCAAAGTTTTTAACTCCATCCATAGAACAGGTAAAATTCCAAAAGATTGGCTAACGACTGTTTTCGTCCCTAAAACTAAATCTAAAACGATGCAATACTTCGAGACTCATCAGCCTCATTTATCATTTACTTAAAATATGCCTAAAAATAATTCAGCTTCGAATATACTGAAAATATGAACCGGATATGGAGGACGAAACATTTGCTCTTGGAAAAGACATGAGTGCACGAGATGCGATATGTAACCTTATAATTCTATTACAAAAATGTCGAGGATTATGAGAAAACGTTCGACAGAGAGAAACGACCTAGACTTGAACGATATAAAAATCATTGGAATAAAATAGCTACTGTCAGAACGGAATGGAGAACAACGATGCGGGTAGCAATTAAAAAAGCGATAAGACAAGATTGCATTCTGTCCTCGCTTTGTTTGAACATATATTCTGAAGAGATCTACTCCCAAGCTTTAAGTGACAGCGAGTAAGGTGTTAACATAAACGGAGAGATGTTACAACTGAACATCCATGTTTATAAGACTAAAATTATGGTTACTTAAGAGTAAATAACGAAATGATACTACAATTAGCTAAATTCAAGAATCTTGAGGGTTAGATTGCTGAAAATTTGGATCGGGATGTAAAGGTTAGACGACTCACGACAACTAAGATCACTAACAGGATATACGTTATTTGACTGGTAAAGAAGTGGATCAAGAAGATGGATAAAAAATTGGAGGAACCACGCAGACAGAATGACAAATGATCAGTTACTTAAAATTGCAAGAGTGGAAAAACCAAATAAACCTCGACCACCTATAAGATGGTATGAACGCTACGTCATCATCCCAACTGGTCCTGGGAAAGACACTTAATATAAATCGGGGATTAAATAAAACAGCACTGTAATGTACTAAAATTTTTGGGATGAAGTCCATTTTCCCATGTATTTCTTTAAATTTCTTTTTTTTGAATTTTAATTACTCAATAAATAATGTCGAACTTACGCTTTCGCTGCTGCTGCTGCTCAACATCAATGAAACTGCGGAGTTGAGCAAGTTGGGAGAACTGAGTGATACACCAAGACCCAGCAGTTGATGATGCTCCCGACTAGTGTCGCTACAAGAAGTCTCGTTTGACTTTTTACTGATGACGTTAGTCTGAATGGACGACACGGACGTCGATGCGCTACTAACTGGCTCGTTCGTTTGTGATTTTGACAGACAGGCGCACTCGCCCGTTGACACCTTGGCGGTCTGAACGGCACTAAAGTTTTATTAATTAATAACGGATACCAACTTTTTGGTACCTTCATACCTTGCATTGCACTCTGATAAATTTAATTTTCTTTGCAGGTTAGCTAGTTCCGAGGAGTACGATTTTTCGGCTACGTTACTTTGGGACGTCGTCGGTACAGATGAAATTATGTGGTTATCTAATACTATTTCGTTAGTAGTGTTGACGGGTAAAGGTTGCAGATTGAAGACGCTGTTCACCAAAGCGATATTTTGGAAGTCGTTTTGCGGATTGCAACCTAACGATGCCGCTACTGCGCTTCTTGACAATTCTGCCGCAAGCCTCTATTAAAACACCACAGGCTGTAAAATCCATCCGATATGCAGATACACAAAATAAAATACGAACCTCTTTGGATTCGGTTATTTGGGAAATATATTGGTTCTGAACGGTCTGAAGCTGGTTTATATACCACTGCTGATCGCGACACCTTTGATAAAAAGTTGGAGCACGAACTTGAAACCTGTAGAAATATTGGAATAGGTACCGTAGAAGCAATACTTATAGGACAGGGTTAACAACGCCATATGAGACGTAATTTTTTGATGCAAGGTTCTTCTTTTTTCTTCTTAAGTGTAATTAATTACATATACATCAAAACCCGTTTTTACAATACAAAATTTGATCTTTGTTAAAATCTAACACAATTTTGTTCTTTCAAGCAGTAGAATGATAGATAGATATTTTATTTTCGCACGTCAACAGGGCATGGTCAAGACAAAAAACTGTAGTTTTAGGGTAATAAAATGTTCTTAATTTAATAACAAACGAACGCAGAACAAAAAATGTACATCCGTGTGCCTATTCCATGTGACAAAAACTATTGTTTGGATATTGGTCCAGCCAGGTTCTTAGTCCAATCGGGTAGCACATTAAACAATTATATTCCAAAATACTTATAACCACGATTTATTTTTGGATTTTTTGTTGCGATTTTAAGAGATTTCTGCGACCATTATTGTTTTGTTATAAAAATAATGAAGTATTGGAAATTTTAAGCATTGCATGAGACAAAACCTCCTTGGATGATTAAAAGTTTGGTTATGCCAGACCGTTCATGAAGTTTAATCTTTTAGTGTCATTGTTTTAAAGAAAAAAAGTATTGATAGATTCACCTACAAACTAAGTTGAAGATATTAATACAATCAACTGACCTCAGCACCAATGTATCCAAAGCCACATTAAGGTAACCCTCACTGGCGAGTAAATCAAGTCTGAAAAATCGGTTGTAGCCCCAACATTCCCCAACTTCAAAATCAGATGCAAACTCCCTTACAATATTTTTTGAAGAATCTCGGCTTGTCTGATGCACCATTTCCACCCTATATTCGTATCTGAAATAAATAACGACAAATTTTATTTAGAGGGAGACGGGAAATAATGGGGATTCTGTTCTCTATTACACAGGTAACTACTATTAAATATTTAAAATACTTGTTCTGTTTGAGTTTTATGAGGATGGTGAATTCGTTGGCCAGGGGGTACTTTTTGAAATAATTTTTTTGATTAATAATTTCACACTGATGTTAATTGAAAAACATTTTTGACAATGGTAAATTCTTGTGCTGCCTATGATTGCAGTAACCTATCTATCTCACAAAAGATTTTTTTATTTTGGATACCTATTCCACATTTTCTGATTTTGGTTTATAAATAACTAATAACTCATCAAGGTAATCGTAGCGATTGCGCTTCGAGTTAAGAAGAGATTTCTAATGTTATTGTTAACTTAGCAACCACATTTATAGTATGTTTATCGACCCACAATATTGATCATTCCGTATCATTTGAGTCAAAACGTGTTCATTGCATTACAAATTGCGGAGAAACTGCAATTTTTGGTTTGAAAAACAAAGACATTGCAAAATCGGTACATTAGGGATTTTAGTAATCCTATTGAAAGACCAAATGAAACATGTGTATAGTTATTTCGACTTAAGAAAGAGGCCAGCAGACATTTGATGGGCAAAATAAAGTCATATCATCGGGTCGGTCGTAGGGAGTTGATGTATAGTTTATTGTTACTTCTTCTAAAACTGAGTACTATTAATTGAATAATTATGTGCGTATTTAAGTCTTTTTTGAAATAAAAGTACTGAAAACATCAATACTGCTGTTGTCTGGAAAAAGAAAAAGAAATTTCTTTGAAACGATACAAGAGACCTAAATATTTCAAATTTCTAAGTGTATCAACTTGTGTGCACCTTTTTCTGGATAATGATTTCAGTAAGAATTATATATAAAGTAATGAAACGGGAACATTCTATTCTCCCATTTATATAAATCAGTAAATTTGACTCACTTTTCTATCAGGCGGTTGCGATTCCAAATCGGGTTTACTACTTCATAGATCCAAAGGAAGACATTATCATAATATATTCATAATACAGAAAATTTTGACAATATTTTATTTTATAAAGTTTCATTTTAATACAAGTATTTTGAATCAAAGAATTTCAATTGGAAAAATGGCAACCAACTTACTTGGAAGGTTCAGGATAACCTGCACTTAATTCCAGAAACACAGACAAATAGTTTCCTCGTACCACACCATTACCGTCCGGATAAACTTTCAGTCGCCAACACAGACCATTGCAATGAAGTGGCGTTGAATAAACGGGATCAGCCTTTCTCTGTAGCTGCGTAAAGTTGTGCATAACAAAGGTGCTAATGCTGTATGCTGGGACAATTTCGCTGAAAATATAACATTGCAATAATAAAATTTATAATGATACTATATGTACTAAATTAGTAGCAAATCCTATATAAAACAATATAAATTTAATGTGTATTCACACGATCGCACGTCATTACAAAATTAAACCAAAAATCATGAGCAACACCAGGCCTTTATCAGAATACAGAACATTACGAAGTCTAAACCGACTATTAAACTATCTATTAAATATATATATTTAAATTTATTTAAATATTACATACTTATTAAATCCGAATACTCGGAAATAGACTTAGGACGTCAAAAACAAACTACAATAGCATTAGGGGAATTTTAATTTTAATGTCTTTAACGTTGTTGACTATTTCCAAAGAATTTTTGATAAAAAAAATTGATTTGACAGCCGTGTGAGATTCTAAATATTTTTTAAGAATCTTGTTAATAGTTAAACCGTTACAAAAGAACTACCTGTCATTTTCAGATGATTTTTTTAAGAGGCATGATTTAAAAAATTGGTTTTTGAACTATGTTCTAAGGAATCAATGGCTTATTTGCTGGAAAGAACTTAACAAACAATAAAATCAAGTCACAAAAAACTTACAAATCTAGAGTCTACAGGCTAAAATGTGTATCATGTCATAAAATGTTATCAGACAAACAGGTACAACATTCAAGAAACACAACTAACCAAATAATCAAAACCAAAACCAGGAAATTTTGATTTTTTACATATACTCAAACTAAATTTTTCAATCCAATCATTTAAAACCTTTCATCCAATGTTTATGTATCTGACATCAAATATGACGGCGTGCCACATTTAACAATTTTGTTAAAGAAAGAAAATTAGCATATCAAGCCAATTTAGGTCCTTAAGGAGCAAAAAGGTTAAGCAAATTAAGAGATAGAGATAGAGACACTTTTGAAATAAACATTTCACATATTGATTAAGGACAATCAATATGCGCATGCGCGAGTTATTTTAAAACTCGCTGCCAATCAATTAGCCCTTAATATCTACGCAACCTCGGTAGCCTAGTGGTTAAGGCGCGAGTCTCGAAACTGGAGACTGTGGGTTCGAATTCCACCGATACCGGACGTTCCACTATTTTTACCTATGAAAGTCCGCTGGTACAGGTGCTGTTACGAAACTAGTCATTGGTTTCCTTCGGATATTGTGAATCATTCTAGACAATTCCGAACTTTTTGAGATCAACTCGGACCGGGTACAAGCGTGTAATTGATGCTCAATTTCGTGAAGTAAATGTTCCAATTGTTCAGTTTCCTAGAAATCAAAATAAAAAAATTTTCACACTCATAAAAAAAAGGCTCGTCTTTATTGCAATAGATCTCAAACAATTAATTATTAATTATTTATTATAATTTTTACCTCGGCGTAACACTGATTTCCTACTTCAAAACAAAGCATAATAAAGTTGTCGATTTTCAAATATAAATTTATTCTTATAAAATTCACTTCTAGGAGTGGGTATCTATAATTGTCTGGTCATTACTGTTCTAGAGTTGAGTTTTAAAGTTACTAATAAATATAGCAATAAATTGTATAAACGTGCAAGCGAATGTCGTTAAGTTTTTCCCTATAGAGAAGATTTTATTTGAAGGCTTTAAGGATTCTATTGTAAACCACATTTAAGATAATATAAAATTATTCCATAGCACAAAATCGGCTATATCATTAATAGAAAATTGCTCGTTTAGATTGGCTTAGTAAATAAGATTTGTATATAAATATCTTAGTTGTTAAGAAGTTAATGTTAATGACCCGAACTTTTTGAAAGAGGCGACAGGATACAGAATATTATCAATTATCAAAACGACATTTTCTCAATTCAAAAAGTTTCTTCTTCAACAATCTACTTCTTTTTATCTTCGATTATGACTATGTGGCAAAACACAGCACGTGTATCAAGTGGTAAGTTATGAGAAGTGCAGGCTAAGACAAACAGCTTTTTAATTTAAAAAAATTGATTTAATCAAGAAATTAGTACAAATTTTACAATATTTCCATCTGAATGGTTAAAATATAAAATGTGACGGGGTGTTTCAAAATGGTATCAGACATAGGGTAACTTAAATCAGAGACAAGTTGCGTATCCACGAGTCTGAAGAGATTCTGTTAAGGCACTAAAGGTATGCTGTAAATTGGCGGAAGATAATATAGATAACCTTCATTTTTCGTTTTTTTTTTTAATATACAAAAATTGTACAAACACGTTCTCATTATAAATTTTTCTCTTTTGCAGAAGATCTTCCCTTACAATATTTGGCTGTTCTTAAACCATCATAGACTTTAATTTTTTTATTCAACACCTCATAGGCAGTTTTAGACTGCCTTTTTTATTATCTTCTTATAATATATATTGTTATACCAAATTACTGTTGTTTCAAAAATCTGAAATATTAAGGATATTGGGTGTTTGAAAAAGATCGTATTTGTATCAGATAATTTATTGAGATTGTTAGTTTTACGTAGTTTTGGTTTTAATAATTTGATCATCTATACACATATCAGTAGTGTTGACCACATCTTAATTGACTGGTCAAAATGTTTTAAATAACATCTTGCAATTGTAGAGTGTTATCTATTAATATTTAATAATATATATTTTATAATAAATTATTATACCTCTGTAATGTCCAATTGACCTATAAGGAATACTCGAATATGATAGTTAATGAGTCGGAGAATCCCAATAAAAATACGGACTCTATCTAGTTCTCAGAATGACGTGACGGCGCGATAACGCACAATATAAATAAATAGATATAAATTTCAGTGTATTTTAAAAATTATTTCGGTTAATTGACACAAGTAAAATTGACCGGGGCCAAATCCACAGCAGGTATAAAAACAAAAAAAAATGTGCATATAGCAAAGGTACAATTTGAAACAAACTAAATCTGTTATCTACCTGCGTAAGTGTGTCTTTCTGTCCCATTAGTGTTAACAGTTTGGTTTTGAGTTGAGAATCCAATCTTGCAATCATAAGTTCGACGGCATTTCTGATTTCTCTGACCCTCTCATCCTTGGCAGATCTAACAGATTCAACATTTCTCTCCTAAAATTGATGTATTATTGACTGATGTGTGTCTTGGCGCCAGTTGGAAACTTGCCACTTCTTGAACGATACTTATAAGTTCCATCAAACGACGGCGCAACTGCGCCACTTCATCTTTAATTTGGGTAACGTGCTGTTCATAGACCTCGTCTAACGGTTTAAATGTGTGTCCAGAGTGTGTGCCACCCCACAACGCACATTGATGACAAATACAACATCTACAGGTCCAGCAATAAACGGATAATTTTTCAAGATGTGTTGAACACCTGCAATAGCAGTACGATAGTTTTGGTTGGTTTATAGTTGTTTCACCTTAGAAATGTAAAATTTTATAGATGTTGCTTTATGAAAAAGTAATAATAAAATAAAAGTAATAATACTATACTATTACATTTTTCGTAAACTTTAAGATTTTGGTCTTTAACACCGGATTTTCTCCTAACTGATTGCCAGTGTAGAAATTCATTAATTACTGTCAAGCTTGGACTGTTGGTCAGGCGGACCAAATCGTTCCTCCATTTCCTTCCATATTCCAAATTTAGAATATTTTTGAGCGCACCATGTTGCTTTCATGTTAGTTGTGTTGATATATTTACAAGTACTATCTTCTATAAATTATATACAGGGTGCCCGAAAATAACGTTCGAATGATTCTTGAAAAAATAAGAAAACTTTTTCATATGAACATGGATCTGGAAATACATAGTTGTCAAGTTACAGAGTGTCAACTTTGTATAAAATATTGCAATCTTTCTAATTCTAATAACCGTTACCCAGATTTCTTGGAACTTTACACTTTTATCTGTAATTGATAACTTATTCCTAACTAAATTAAAATCATTATTGTATTTTTATTTAAAAATACAACTTTTTATCTCTTTAAAAGGTTTAACACCTTGCAATGAGGTTAAAATATGTAGGTATTAAAATAAAAACATCAATTTTTTTTCATAGTTGCTTCATAAGTTCCATGAGCAACCAAAAGTCCTGTCGAGTAATATTATTTTATTCAGTATATCTGCATCTTAAAGATGCCTTAATATTCATTTCAAGAAATGACCAAAATACACTTTCCAAATTGTCGACTTGTAATAAATTGTTTACCAATTCATCAAAATATGTGTATCTAACAATACACTACTATGTATTTTTCTAGGATTATTTATATACCAGTGTATAGCGTATTTTGTCTATTCCAGCACTTTCTTGTAGTGAAAGAGCTTTCATAGGTCCATGAAATACATTTTTTAAAATTATTATTTTCGTCGTATCTATTTAAAAATTCAAAAAAAAAAACTGCATCCTACTTTGGCACTGTTCGTCACGAAGGTTATGGGTATTGCGTAATTTAAATGCAGTGTAAATATATACATTTAAAAGTGATTGGATTGAATTGCGAAAAATACCTCTCTGCCGATAGGATAGCCTGTGCGTCAAAGAACTCTAAGACATTTGTTTTGATTTTCTTCATTGAATGCACGTTTATTCCGATATACTTTTTGCCGGTTACCTGTTTTTTTCAAATTTTTAACTCTTGCAAATACAGTCTATCAACAAAGTCTCCATACGCTAAATATATTTTGCCGGTAAATAAGAGCTTTCAATATTCGTGAGTATTAAATAAAAAAAAAGCTATATTTATATCCAATAACTTGTTCTTTAATAATTGAACAAGCAAGATCTTGAACCCATAGTTTATTAATCTTAATTAATCGACAAATATTTTCTGAAGTTATTTATTGATCATCAGAATTGGTACAACGAATAATTTGTGTTAGTAAAATATCTTATTTAATATGTTGTGGCATAACCGTGAGCCTTAATTATAGCTCTAAGTCCATTCGCCATACTAAGAACTAGTTTCCTGGTTTCTTCGCTAGGTAGATGATTCCATTCTTCTATATCCCGGGCCATAGTCGCTTTCTTGCTGAAAATTTTGGTTTTGTTCCCGCCCCGCTTTAACTGTTCCAACAGATGTTCTATCAGATTAAAATCTGTTGACTAAGGAGGGCTACTCAGTTGTTGCCGAACATTATATATTAACTATTCCAGCACCACTTTAGGCGTATATTTGGGAATGTGATCCTGTTGAGACATGTAAAGGTCATCTAGTCCCAATTTACAAATGCTAGGCTTCAATTATTCTCTCAGTATGTTTAGCTAAACATGCTGATCTTCTGTATTGTTGGACACAAATGCTCAAGTTTAAATGCTGTTATTGTTTCTGTCCATACACTCCTTCACCCATCTGTCCAAAAATATTAATTTTTGTTGTGTCAGTGATTATCACGTTCTCCCAAAACTCTCTATATTTTGTAATTCAAATTCCAATCGTTTTTTGGGATTTTGTTCTGAAATGAAATGTTTTCTGTTTGTTATTTGTCCATTGTACCCAGCTCTATGCATACAGTTCCTCACAATTTGTGGATTGACTACTTTTGAGAAGTCATCCTTTAGTGCCATAGCTAACTCAGATACACTTAACTTCGGATTATTCAATATTTTCCTAACTATGAATGCTTCTTCATAAACAGTTCACTTTTTTGCTTTACAATATACTGACTTGTTACAAATCTTTTACCAATAGTTGAAGCAATCATGCCATAAGATTTTCCTTTCCTCCATAAGTCTATAACAATTTTTCCTAAAGAATTTGGAATTTCACAGTTTGTTTCATTCATTTTTAATAAAAGCTTTTCACCAGTAACCACTACTACTTTTCAGATTCAATATCTTTTGTAAATTTTCTGTAATAAAAACCCCTCTAAATACATATTAGCCATACCATGTACCACAGATCACAGTTCCTTCTGCCCATTGAAGCCAGACCTATCTTAAATTTTGGTGTCAGTAACATAAATATGTTTCTGCTTTATAAACACAAAGAGCACCTTTCTAAACATATGTAACAAGAAACATCTTGAGAATATTTTAGAATAACTATTAGTTGAAGAAAACCTTCAATTGACTTTATATTCTACTCAAACTAACCCTAGATTGGTTCACCTCTATGGGTGCATATTTTCTGTAAAACATCCAATTTTTGTCTAAGTATTGTCCTCTGAACAGATATGATGCAAAAATGTTAATGATTATGCTCACCTGTCTTTTTCACCTTCATCTGCCCTGGAAGTGTTTAGACTATTAGCTTGCAGTGTGTCTAATTGTTGGGTCACTTCCTCAACCCAGCGACAGTTAACTAACTCATGCAAATGTAGAGATGCTCGACAATGTGGACATTGAGATCTTTGTTCAGTAAGCCACCTTCTTATGCACACATAACAGCACAATTTAGAACAGTGAGGACATAGATGAGCATCGCGGAGTTTTTCCATGCAAATGAAGCACCGAAAAACCTCTGAAAGGGTCTAGACCAAAAATTAAATTTGGGGCGTGCGTTATATTACAAATTGTTGGCTATGTTACAAGTTGTGTTTTAAATTTTGCAAAATAAACTTACACATTCTGAAGAATTGTAACATTCCATTTTTTATAAAAAAACTTTCAATTTTGACAAAAATGAAAATATCCAAAAACATTTCCTATGGCAATTTGATTTGAAAAAACTACTAACCTCCATGCTATGCTCCTCGTGTTTAACAGGTAATTGGTTTCTTGTTGCCATTCGAAAAAATCGCCGTTATACCAAGTCTTCTCCAAAAAAATGTTAGCCGAGCATTTTGTCTTTGTTTGGTATACAAATCTTTTGTGTTTTGCAGGAGTGGTAAAGAATCATGGAAGTAGTTATTGACATACAAGAAATAAACAAATATTTGTGATATAAAATTGTACACTGTGTGTGTCAATTAATTCTTAAGAATAAACCACAAAACTACCAAAACTTTAAATACTTATTTGTATCCAATTCATTTTTAGTTTGCTACCCGTTAAATATAAATGAACCTAAAACCGCTTATGTTTCTCATCTACGGCCTAAGAAATTTATCTATGCCATGGACATTGACCACATGAAACATCAAAGAGTACAGAAATGTGAATCTTAAACAGCTTTCTCTCTTATTTTTTCGTTTACCCTTTACAGCCGCAAAGGGAGATGTACGTATTACGTAGCTCAATGGAAGATTTGTCAATTAGTTATGTTGTTCTGTTATAACAATTTTCTTTTCACATAAAATGGATTGCATTAAAAGCCAAGAAACATTCAAATAATGCATGAAACTTGAAGATATTATTTTTTGTTAATACCCTTTTTACTTTTGGTTCTTCTTCTTACCTTCTATGACCACGAGTCGCAAAATCGTGCTGGCAATTTTTTTAGATTAGTATCAACATCTAAGCAGGTTTGGATTCTATAGTGAGCATTGCTCATGACTGTTTAACCTCCGCTCTTTCCCCACAGAATCCTTTGTAATCGTCGCATAAGTTGTGAAATCGATTTGAATTGTGTGGTTTTTGTTCCCTAAGTGTTTTGTGGAGGTTTTAAAGTGTCTAATCATTGCCGGCCCAGCTGTTTTTCCCCTCCACGCCGAATAACGGCAGAATGGGCCAGAATGGTCCAAGGTGGAAGCGGGGCTGACCGTTTTTTGTTATCGGCCAAAGTCCTTTTTTTTGCAAGCTGAGAACAAATGTTAATAGCTTTTTTATGTTAGTCTGTAAGCAAAAGAAAAAACTCGTCGATAATGGGCGAGTGGCGATGGCGAACTTGCTTAACTGTGTTCTAAGAAGCAAAGTACATCTTAGCATACCCAAGATTACTATGATTCGCCCAAGTTGCAGACATTGGAGATTAGGAAGTTTTCGCAAGTGCAATATAGTGGATGAGCATATAAGCTAGATTTGATTGGATTGTATTTTAAAAAAATCAGTTAAATAATTGTATACAATCATGAAGTATTTCTGGCCCTGGAAAACTATTCTGTGTTCCTGGTTTGGTAACAGAATCCGCAGCTACAAAACACGCTGCTGTTATGGCATTTTCAATGCTTATAGCATTATTGCTTGATAAAAAATATGCCAGAGCGCCGATAAATGCATCGCCAGCCCCTGTCGTGTCAATGCTTCTGACCTTTGGTGCATGGGCTCGAAAATATTTTCTTTCACTATTTATATATAGTGCTCCTTCAGGACCTAAAGTGATAAGTACACTGCGGCACCCTTTAGCCAACAGATCTAGCGCAACTACTTCTGCTTCCCTGTAAAAAAGCTCTTAATTCTTAATTAAAATAGATCATTATGCTAATTACTCTACATTGGTTACAGGCAAACCTGTAAAAACTGATGCTTCCGATTCATTAACGCAAAATATAGTTGGTAATTTCAAAAGGGATGGATCATAGTGTGACAAAGCAGGGGCTCCATTCAGTATAGAAATCTAAAGTTTAAATCTTAAAATTTCAGTTTGTTGTTTAAATTTAATACTTACACCCTTAGAATACTGGAGCGCCTTTAAAGCTACATTGACAGGGGTTTCGAGTTGCAACACCACAACAGCAGCTGAACTTATTACATCCCTGGCTTCCTTAACATCCAATTCATTAAGTTGACTATTGGCACCGCTGACTATTACTATCTGGTTTTCCCCATTATCCGCCACACTTATTTGTGCAATTCCTGTACTATGATTTTCAGTAATTTTGATATATCCTGTATTCAAACCCGCACTTTTAAGATGTTCTACATATTTGCTACCCCAAATATCACCTCCAACCTATAAAGTGATTTAGTGGTCCATCAATTAAGAGAACAAGGGACCTTGAAACAAACTCTAGCCACTAATGTGGTTTTCCCTCCTAACTTAGCTGCTGCGACACACTGATTGGCGCCCTTACCGCCAAAATTGGTGACAAATTTTGTGCCATGAACAGTTTCGCCTGGCTGTGGAAGGCGGGGAGTATAGCTATCGAGAAGAACGTAAGCATTACATGTGAAAAAATCAGGTTCTATCCATACCTTACAAAATCGATCATACATGATCCTATTACCACGATATTGTTCGACATTAGGAGTGCAAGTAAGTAAATCTGCTAAACTGCCAGATATTTCTGTAATTCGCACACAAAATATCGGCAATGTTTCTAATTTAGTACTATCATTGCTATATTGTAAAGCACTTATCAATAATATTTCGTTATCAAAAATTAATTAAGTGCAATAGATATAACAAAAATATATAACAAGCAATCTTCTTTTTACAAGTGGGTAAGTTCTCAAATCCACATACCAGATTTAGAGAAAATGTGAAACCTTCTAACTAGAATATAAATCTCCCACTTATGTCTCTAATCTGTGACTACCAACTGAATAAGTAATTAAATCTCCATGGAGATATATTACACCAGGAGGACATTGTCATTAATGAAGGGGTAAAATTACAAGTATTTTAATTATTCCTGTTGCACTTATTTGCAATTATGATTCCCTCTTGTTTTTTCAAATATATAATTGCAAACAAGCGAATGTTGCTACACAATATGTCTTAATAGTTTATGCCATATACTTTTTAAATGATTTGAAATACAAAATGAAATATCTGAGGACTTAGATTTAAGAGAAGGTATATAAAATCTTCCAATAAAAGTATAGGAAAAAATTTATCAAAATTTTATTGCAAGTGCTTTCTAACATTCAGGAGTACCTTCGCCACTTGTATATGTGTTAGATTTTTATAATATAGCATTTTATATATTACTTAAACAATTAAGGGTAAAAACTTTTACAAAGCTATCCCATGCACAATCTGCGATTTGACCCTTCCTGTGTATATTCCAATCTAATCCATATACAAATTCCGAGTGATGAGAGAAAATTTCCAGTGCTTTACAATTTTGATTTAAATCCCATATTTTAGTATTGAAATCATAACCAACTGATGCTAATACATTTAAGCAATGGGGTGAAAATTGTATTCTTTTTATGGGACATAAACTTGCCTTCCACTGAAATACAGGTTGTGTTATTTGTCTTATATCCCATCCTCGAATAAGACCATCACTTGCACCAGTAGCTATGAGATTATGATCAAATTTGCACCAATCGCAACATAAGATTTCTGCATTATGAGCTTGAACTGAAATAGGATTCACAGCATCTAAACAATTCCAAATGTTTAAAGTTCCATCTGCTGATGCGGACGCAAAGCAATTTGAGATGTGAGGAGAAAACAATGCAGTGTAAACTATGTTGGAATGCTTAAAAAATGTGTGCAAGGAATTGAGTCTGTTTGGATCCCATAGTTTAATTGTATTATCCCAAGAAGCACTCAAAAATTTATTCTCTTGTCGGCATTTGCTCCAATCAACGGAATAAATTTCTGTTTTATGTTCACTGTAGATGATAGGTTTTACATTAGGAGCTTGAAGATTCCATAATTGCAAAGTTCCATCACCAGAGCAACTAACTATTATTGCAATATTCGACTCGGACCAAACCACATCGAAAAGTCCATCTGACCAGTGCAATTTTAAATATTCTTTAGCAATAGATCCCTCATTGTCGATATTTAGAATAAATAAAGAACCTTCTCCAGCGAATCCAAAGTCCCGACTAGTTGCAACGATTAAACAATCAGAGTTGTATGGAGAAAACTTAATGCTGTATCCATGTCGATCTTCAGTACAATATGAAATCATAACCAACAGTGTGTTATTTTACAATGAAATATATTTTGTTTTATGTTAATGTTACACATTTTAAAGTGCCTTATTAATTACTTCTATTGGGCAAGCGTAGCAGCATCGTTCGGTCATATTTCAAATAAAATACGTTCTTTTTTCTTCTATTGGGTTTGTTACTAAGATCGTTCGGCCATTTAACATAACTTCATTCTTTCAAACAAAATTCATATAGTAAGACTTCTTCCACGTTCCTTCTTGTGATTATTAGAATTGCATTAAAACAATTTGAACTTATTATTATTATTACTTGAACTATAGCTAAGTTATGCCCTTTAAATATATATATTGAAAGTATCTGCAGCGTGTAATGTAATGTATTAAAACCTTTTTTTTTTGTACGATCGCCACAGATTTTCTTATTATTTTTACTTATTCTTTGTGGGCCGTGTTTAGAAATATCTAAAAATCTGATGATGCGCGCTGTTACTAGTTTTTGCTGAACAATCGAACATACTAATCTAGTGATCTATGATCTTATTTGTATAGATAACTTTTATGTTAATTTATATATACTATTCTATAGTTTATTTGCATTCCACATTTTATTAAAAGTTGGAATAATTGTGGATACGGTTTGAAAATTTGTATGGCATGTTCAATATTTTATTGAAAATAGCTTACGTAAATATGTTGAATTTTGTCCAGCTAATTTATCGATAGGTATGCCGAAAGAAAAAGAAAGGTTAGTATTTTTAAATTTTATTAGACAAAATTTAATTTTCTGTTCGTAGCAAAATTAAATGGGAAAAAAATCGAAGACATCGTTTAAATGAAGCTTTCAATAATCTAAATAAAGTTCTGCCTTGTTTTGATCCTTCAGTAAAACTTTCTAAAATTGTTATTATTGAAAATGCCATATCCACTATAAAGGATTTGGATGAAAAGGTGAAGAAAATTTTATCGTCCGAAAGTGAAAAAGATGACACCAAAGGTAGAACTTATTTAATATGTAAATACTATATAAGTTATGTATGGATCAGCAATTAATTACTAAGCACTGCAACATGTTTTCAGTTATAGAGGGATATAGATTTGGAGTAGGGTAGTCTGTTGTTATTTGCAAAAGTAAAAGGTTTAACACTGTTTTGTTCATCTGTTTGTTGTATTTGACTTCTAACAGTAACAGTCCAATATTTTAGTTGAAATTATTACAAAATTTGAATCAAGAATTAAAAAACTTCATTTAAGAAATGGATTTTTGAGTAAAGTTATTAATGATGCTGGAATCAAAATTCCCGCTGGATATGGCACCATCAAGAAGCGGTTGCCAAAGTTGTCAAACAAAATCACACCGCAACAAGCAAAATTTTTGCAGGAAAAAGCAGATATTGAAAGTAAGGATACATTTTCGTTGTTGTTTTGTATGTATTCTTAATTTATGTTCTCAAATTTGTTTAGAAGAAAATGTTGCTATACGCAATAGAGCACCTCCTAGGAAGAAAAAGGCAAAAATCAATGACACTTCACCTCTCAGGAAAACATTAGTGGATAGCTTGAAGAATAAGACAGTTATTTATAAAAGCAGGCGCAAATTTAACCAAGTTCCTAATCAAAAATGTGTAATTATTCTCTCTCAGCCTGGACCTGTAAATAATCAGTGTTATATTATAGCAGGAAACTCAAAGAAAAAAACACCAACAGGTAATATATTAGATTAACTATTTTGTTGTATTATAGAGTATATCCAAATTAAAATTTGTAGATTTAATTTAATAACTAACAAAAACTGTTCTAAGGTTTTTGTTGTCAAGTTATTAGGGCATCTTGTATATATATGTAAAGAGCAACAAATTTTTTGTTTTTACCTAGAGTTTTATATAATGAAGTGTTTCCATATTTTTTAGTATTGACAAATTCCACACTGCTTCGAGCTCCGCTTGCCACTCCAAGTGTTAAGCCATCGATATTCCCAAATGCACCAGTCCAAGGCCTTGGTCCCGGAACACTGGTATTAGCAAATGGAACTGTTTTTCCCATTAACCAAAACCCCCAATCAATATCCACTCCGACTATAATTACCACTCCAATTCAAAATAATTCATCAGCAGTAATTATTGTGTCAAAATTTCCAACAACAAACACGAGCAACAAAGTCGTAGTGTCCCAGTCCCTTACTACGTGTCAAAATGTCATCTACAAAAATAATGTGGCTAGGAAAGATTCTTTACCAAAACTTAAACCAAAGTCATGGTTGACTCAGACAACCCAAGTGATAAAACTCCCCATACCGGCACTGACTTCAAGATATAATTCGGTGCAACATTTAAAAAATAGCGGTGTAGAAAAAAAAAAGTCTTTTAAAGGAACAACTGTTAAAGATAAAGTTAAATCTAGCGACAACCAAGAGTTAAAGAAAAGAAAATCTGATTTAGATACAAAAACTAATATAAAACGACCAAAAAATGATTCTCTTGAGGAGTCCACTAGCGAAGGTAGCGGTTTAGTAGAACCACCTTGTACCATATCTAGTATAGCACCCAGCAATCAAGTAATAGACCAGGAAAACATTGTTAAACCTGTGTTGGAAGCTGCAATTCTTTCGGATGTCGGTCGTGAGAGTAAACAAACAAATTTGAATTCTAAAATTGACTGCTCAAGTGAATTGTTGCCGACTTCTGAATCCGGAGTTTCAACAAGTCAAACGGAAGAAATCAGTGATCAAACAAAAGATAAATCAAATTTTGTAGATACTGTAACTGCTGTGCCTTCCTGCCAACAAGAGATCATTGAAAATGTCATGTCAGATATGTGTAATACTGAACACGCCGCGTTGCAAGAAACATCAAATGTTGTCACTGTTGAAGAAGAAAAACTTAATACAGACCTTCCAGTCATGGAGACGGTCGATATTGAAGCACCCACAACTCAAACTGCAACTGAAGGGATTAAAAATATTGATATTAATCTCGCACATTCGGATCTCTCCAATGATATTTTCGCTTCCTTGCAAGTACCGCCTGGTTGTCAGAATCCAGAGTCGACATCACCTACTGCGGCCTTTTTGTTGGCATTCCCGCTTGTTTCTACAGGAGCAAAAGTAACGGAAGTTATCGACGAAGAGAACCAGTGCGACAGTCAGTCAGAGACGCCTAATTTGCTTCAGATAGGCTCTTTGGATTCGTCCAAGCCTAAGCAAGGCAACGCCGAAAATCTTACGCCTAGCCTTTTAAATATAGATAATTTTTCGTTCTTCTCCAGCAAGGAAATTTGCGGCGGCTTTTACAATTCTTATAATTCCACGTCGACTAACTCCGTTGGTAATAGTAACGCTAACGCAATAAAAGACGTAATTTCTACACTGAATGATTGCGAAAATCACACTGTAGTCGCAGTTTCCTCACAAGCGAGCTTGGTTCGGGATAGAAAGCCTGATTCTTCCGCAGGAATGAAAGAACCTTTTGATAAGGTAAAAACTACTAAACAGGAACCCAAAATGAACGAGTTTAGTAACTTTGAAACAGCAAAATGCACTAATACGATTTCTGTGTCTAATTGCAACTCGAACGTAACTCACGAGTTTCCCCTAAATTATGATTCCGTAAAAGGTCAAACAGGTGGCAGTTTTCATGGTCGAGTTCAAGGTAATCCGCAATCGACGTCCGATTACGGCGACCCCCACAAATTATCCGCTCAATATAGATCTGAAAAGGACGCAAACGTATGCAATCAAAATCAAATAAATTTTCAACATGCGAGTATTAACAATCATTCTTTGAATTCCAATACCGACATCGATAATTTTTCCAACTTTAACAACTTATTGTTGCCGACGGCTTTAAGCAACTGTAAGACCAAGGACGGCCACATGCAAAACACCAAGCCAAAAGATTATTTGAACAAATCCTACGACTTCACCTCCAACTATAACAATCAAAAGAATGGGTGTTCTTACGCAAGCGTGGAGACTAACAAAAATAATAACGCGTTTTATAGCAACGCCAATAATTGCTCTTATAGTTATCCTTCCGATCTGAATTTTCCCAACAACTACTTTAAGAACGTCTCCGCTAACGAACCCAAAAGCGATTACGCATGTTACGACAACTGCTCGAACTACAGGAAGCCGGACATGCACGCGAGTAACAATTATTGTTCGAATATTCAACCGATCAAAAATGCCTACTCCAATAACCAGACGAAAGCAAAGCCCCAGCAAAGTAAGCCGATAAACTGGATGACCGGGGATAATTCGGCCAACTGTAAGTTTGATTATTTCGTGCCGCCATTTTCGAAGGAAAGTGATTTCGGGCACAACTTGTATTACAATTCGTTTGGTGGCACCTCTGCAGCGACCACTACGTACTTCGGTACTCCATCGATATATACGGCTACGGATCACAGCAGTAACGCGATTACCGACCTGAAGAAGAACATCGACCTGCCGCTGTCTCAGTTTAACTACAACCAAAAAACGGACGCCGACGAAAACCAATTCTCTTGGTCGCCTTCAAAGGTTCCACAATTTCTTGACCATTCTCACTCTTTCGTTTCGTCTTCTTTGCCTACGCTGGTCGGAGATTTGGCTTTGAACACTTCCCAATACCCTGAACCTAAAGTTACAAAAGACAGAAAAGAGAGCGTAACGAAAATGGTAAATTATGACAGCCAAATAAACCAGTCGAATTTTTTGTCCGTAAGCCAGCTAGTTGAACACTCTAAAGATCCGGCACCCGTCAAAACGGCGGCTAGGAGGAACAGCGGCAACGCCCGAACAAAGTCGACTACCCCGAAATGTAAAAGGGCCAAACAAGACGCGAAAGACGCGCAGATTTATCAGAAACCTAGCAAAAACAATCAAGTCAAAAACGCTGGCAGCTTTAATATAATCGATCCATACGACCAGAAACATCAAAGCAAGAGTATCGTCAAAAACGTCTCCAGCAGTTACTCTGCGGAGGCGCTGATAGGGCATCAAGCCCAGTCCAATCACAAAACGAGCGTATCCAATTTCTTGCCAGAGAACATAATCTCTTACATTCCGTCCATGGATTCCCAAGCGTCACAAGCGAGTTGTTACATCCAGCAGAATCAAAATTATCAAACGACGTCATTTCCTCATAATCTACCGCCTTCGTTCCAAAACAACAGCTTCACGACCAAGAGTTTCATCCCGAGCGTTTCGACGTTGACGACCACCTATTTGCCGACGACGGGCTTTCCGCATGACGGGAACGTTCAAGAATTCTATACGGACAGCTTCAACGTGTTTCAAAATAACGGGGCGTGCAAAGACAAGTCATACAAAGAGTGCGGGAAGCAAACGACGAAAGTGGATAAAATCTTGAACGCCGGAAATTGCAAAAAAGCGACGCGGAAAAAGAATCCAAACGATAATATCTTACCAGCGTTTGATATCCCGTTTCTGTCTATGCCGGGCAGCATTAATTCTCCCATTTTACCGGACGACTTCCATCACACTACCTTTTTACCTCCAACTCCATACCCTTGCAAAAATCCGCTGTATCCCAAACAGAATACGGACCTAAGTGGAGGCGCGTTGTTGCCGTCTTTTCCACCGGTGACAGGAACTAAATCTGGTCTGCAGCACCCGGACGTTTCACCGTCGGTCAATTCGGGGGGCACTTCTTTGACCAACTTCAATCTGAGCACGATTTTTCCAGAAATTACCAAGGTGGGTTCAGGTTACGCTTGCAACATTGCATTGGTATAGTTTTTACGTTTTAGGGACCGTTGCCTAATGTTTATCCAGACCATCGAGGTAAAGAACAGTCGAGAAACTTTGCAACTACATCGTCCAATCAAGTAAGTGTTTTCGGCTGCCATTATTTGCTGGAAGATTAACGTGTGTTAATTTTTCAGGTACCTTTCATTAGTAAATCGTCATTTTCTTTTAATTCTTATAGCACTTCTTGATTTTTGCTCTGGTTATACGCTCGACGTCAGTTGTATATTTTGTATTACTGTAAACGTATGTAAATAGTATTTATTTCAAGTACCTGAGTAAGACACCTGTTTTATTGAGTTATGTAAATAAAAACCTATTTGTAAGTTACTAAATTATTACACCTTTAATCTCAGTGAACTAAGATTAACGGTCGTGCTGCTCTAGATCTTTTTGTCCATTTTTTCCGATTACAATGATGGTACTCACTTTATATTTTAGTCCACTCGTTTTTGACAATTAGGCAAAAATAGGAAATTTTTATATAATTTCAAATAGTCCCCTCACTGACTGCAACAACCATAAATATTTACAAATTAAAGCAGAACAAAAACACTAAAAATGACAAGACACACTAAAGTTAAAATTCTTTAACTATTTTAAATACTAGTATTTTAAATACTGTCTGTGATCACCATTTAGTAACGTTTCCGGATTGTCTGTTAACTGATTGATTGCCTCTGAAAACCTTTGTCGAAGTTCCACTACATTATTACAAGGAGTTCTGTGCACGTGATTTTTTATGTGTCCCGAAAAGAAAAAATCTATTAAAGTTATGTCAGGGCTGTTGGCTGGCCAAACCATAGTTTTGTCGTTCCCTATCCAACCATTAGGATATTCCATGTTAAGAAAATGTTTAACTTGCATAAGATTGTGAGGCGGGACATCGTCTTGCTGCCATAATCAGCGCTGATATATTTAGTGGCAAATCTTCTATAGATTGTTCTATTTGCTGCTCTAAGAGTTGCAAATAATGATCTCGAGTTAATTTTTGATCTATAAATATCGGGCTCAAAATATACCTATTTATGACACCACACCATACAATGATTGATTGATACCCCTTGGTTTTTATTTATTTAAAAACCAATATTGCGTATTTTCTTTATTACAAACCTTTCTTGTAGTGAACGAACTTTCATCAGTCCATAAAATGTTTTTCAAAAAATTATTATTCTAATTATGTCTATTTAAAAAATCCAAACTGCATCCTTCTTTGACATTGTTCTGTTGAGTTGTACGAAATTTAAATGCATTATATTTATATTCTTTCAAAACTAAGTGGATTGATCCCCGAGAAATACATATATATATACATATACTCTAGTAATAGAGGAAACTGATGTTTGCCTTATTTTCTTCATTTAAAACATTATGATTCCGGCATACCTTTTTAGCGTTTAATACGTTACCGTTTCTGCAAATTTCTTTGCCAGCCTTGGAAATATCTGTTTTGAAGGACCTCGGAGCTCGGGATAAAGTCTAATAACTTACGACGAGCTGTGGTTGCCCTTTTGTTATTTAGAATGTATACTTGAAGCATATCACTCCTTTCACTGATGCTAAATTCGCGAAAAACCCTTATAACAACAATAATTCAACCATCAAAGTTGTTTACTAATTTGTCAAACATAAACATATTTTTATTTGGCAGTCAGGACGCTCTCTGAAATTATATAAAAATTTCCAATTTTTGCCGATTTGTCAAAAACGAGTGTTACTTGATTGTAATCAGAATAAGACATTGATTATAACACATATATAATATACAGAGTGTTCCATTAAAAAAATGATGTAGACTTATATGTCAGAAAATTGATAGTGTTTTGTTTTATACGTCACTTGGAAAAAACTAGGCTACTAACCGTACATTTTGCTTTTTTGTTTATCTTGACATCTCTAAAAACAAAAAAGTAAACAGCCAATTAAAATGTTATCAAGATAAATTGAACGGACGGTACAGATTGTGAAACACTACCAAACGACCACGTTTGTTCACTCTCAGTAGCGCCATTGCCAGAAAATAAATTCGCAAATGCAATGAGAAATAATCAGTAAATTCTTCTTGAACTATACAAATAATTTGAATTTCAAAAATAGATAAAAAAAAACCATTTACTAAAGTAATTCTCGACCCATTTGAGAAAAAAAACTTAGCCATAGGATTATTTGTAGATTTGAGTAGGGCGTTTGATTGTCTAGATGGTGAAATTTTATTGCATAAAATGGAGAGATATGAAATCAAACCTTTTTTAGATAGCTAACATGAAAGCAAAGCCATGAAATCGGAAATGTTAGAAAAGATGGGAGGGATACCGCAGGGTAGTACATTGGCTGTAATTTGGAAGAATTTACATTCATTTTTTATTTGAACCACCTAACAATGGGTATACATAATTTCTTGGTTACAAACTTTGCGGTCGACACAAACATCCTGGATAAAATATATCCAAGGTAATAAAGTGAACCAAAAATGCTTTTGAGGAAATAAATTTGTGTTTTGGTCAAAATAAACTAATAGAAAATAACAGTAAAACGAAAATGTTTTATTTCGCACAAAAGAGAGTCAATTCATCAATTTATGATTATATAGAGTTAAATAAAACAAGTTCTGAGTTTCTAGAAAATAATAATTTTATAGGAATGCAGGAGGAATCCAGAAGTTTTGTAAATAGCATTATGTATATTATTATACAAAAGGGGATCATAAAATTAATGTAAAAAATGAAAAACATCGACTTTTAGCTTTAAGTCATTGCAAATAATGGCTATGTATGCAATCTATGCATGAATAAAAATGAGTTACAACATGCGAACTCAGAATATGATACTACCCAATGACTTCTTTCCATAACTATAAAAGGACCTTATTATAAGTGCATAAGGATATACAACTAACTGCAACTCCAAAACTAAATTTTGTGGAATGTATTAATACAAGCAGAAACTTCAAACAAGCATTCTAGGAAAAGTTAGTGATGCTAGACCCATATTCATTTGAAGAATACTTATTTTAATTATTTGGATTAATCGTTGTTGTCAACGTTATTTCATTAAACGTGAAAGGATTTGTTGTCACACTTTTATTAAAATTGAGCATAATGGGGACGTGAATAATTCCTAACTCTTTGATGGTAAATTATGATTTCAGAACCAAGATACAACAACGAAAATAACTTAAAAATAAACGATCGGCTGTTCTTCCTCTACTATTATTTAAGAGTAAGCCAACTGCATAACAAGATTGACATATGCGATACATTGAGGTCTACTGTTTTTACCATCTACCCATTAAATAATATAGGGAATGATTTTCCGCGCAGGCCTCTACATTTCACTAACTAACTTCACTTTGTGTCATTTTCTTTTTAAACAGCGTTTTCGACAAACGTAGCTCGTTTTCCCACATCTCTAAAATACTGAAAATTTTTGAAAATTTTCCCACAAATGGTGAGGATTTTTTTGAGCATTAATGTTTTTTAGTCATATTCTTGGTTAGGATAACGATATTGAAATAAGAGTTTCACTAGGTTGTTGGGCCCTTATTTGACAATCTATTAAATTAAAAAAAAAAATCCATAAAACTAAAATACTTGCACGTAATATATTGTTCTACCAACGAAATATCCAAGAATCTATAGAAATATATAAGCAACTAAACAATTTTAACCGTCTTCACCTGTTATCCGAGACGGTGTTCATGCCCCTCCAACAATATAAAAGCAAGTACTGAGTAAAATACGAACCAGTTTCGGTCAAGCTTTGAAGAAGCCAACAGTCAGTAAGTTCGATTCAACAACAAATTAACATGGATTAAGCCTTCTTGGAGATTTGAACATTTCACACAACAACTTTCCTAACCAAAAATAACCAAAACAAATAATAAAAAAGAAGTCGAACATACCACATTGCATGCCGAAAAAAAATATTAAAACAAAATTAGTCGGGTGTTGTCAAACAGTTGCATTTTGTAGATTAAGCAATTATCTTCTAAACAATTACATTTGAAAAATAATTGATTAATAAACATTTTTGAAACTAATTGGTGGTCTATTCATGAGTAAAACTATGAGTAAATATCTTTTTTAACATGGTTGATCGTACCTTTAAGTTTACGACGAACAGTACATTGGATTGTTCTGAAAACTTGGTTAGTTCCATAAGCTGCGATGCTCTATCGATCTAAAATAGTTTAAACGTTGGTAAGGAATCGAAAAGGTAGCATCAACATTGAAATTATAAATAGAACACCATGTATATTATTACATTTTGCGATCCGCTAATACATACTTTTTCATTGTTTTTGAATAATACGTTTCTGTACCTATCTGCCGCAGTTTTCTGTCTGCACGTTATTTCTTATTGTCGAATATATCATACAGGGTTGGCCAAAACTAATTATTTGCCTTTGAGATACAAAAATGGTTAAAAGTGCATTTTGAAATAGAACACCCTGTATATCACAAGTTCTAAGCCTTTCGAATGATGTATCATGTCCTAAATGCCTTGGTTTCTGAAATAAAATCATGAAAACTGGATTACTTTGGCATAATTCATCTATTAGATGGCCAACGAAGCAAAATTTTCAGAAGAGGGTATTTTCAGTCGTATCATTGAGTCCGTAATATGCAGGAATATGCCTGGATTATTTGTTATGCCATTACAAGACGCAATTATCAGATTTCTTAGGCCTTCGATATCCTGTATTGAGGTAGTGTAGCAGTAAGGAGACGGCGCCATAAGAAGAAGAAGCAGTAATATCCAAAGGATTTAAATCTGGAGATTGACGCTGGCAATGTAAAGTCGCTATCCAACCACCCGTACATAAAATCTATATCTGCCCTTTCTGAGTGTAATTTACCGTTATTAAATTATTATTGAACACTTAAATGATTAGATAATAAATTTTTGATTAAATTAGCCCTATTTTGTATTCAAACTAACTGAGCAATGTCAAATAAGGTAATGTTATGCCTTGATTTTTTTTTATTTGCAAAAGTGTTTTGAAAAAAATGCAGGAGACAAAAGTTTCTGACTAAAACATCAAATAAACAATATATTTTAAATGTTTTTCCCTAAATTTACTTAAGGATGAATAATTTAATTTTTAAAAAATATGCACTAAGTGTGTTTTTATAATGTTTTTGTAATATTTATAATATTTTTCGCCACATTTATATCCCGATATCTCCCTAATGGTGGGCTTTTCACTCGACGTTTGTATAGCAAACTACAAACAAGAAATTACCCCTTAAAATTTTCGCATTTCCTTCGGAACACTCTGTGTACTTCTAAATTTATAGTAAAAAAATTACAATTAATAACTCTAAATATCACATCATCACCAAAAGTGGTCCAAATATGTCGTTTATTAAAAGATTAAAAAGTGTTGGACCATGAGCAGGACCCCTGCGGAATCCCTGAGGTCACATGTATCACACTAGACAAATAATTACCAAGGTGTGTATACAGTGATTGATGGTTTATTATGTGAAATTAATTTTTTCAGTCTACAGTAACTTTTCGCGAATAATTTTGTGTTCATCGACACAAAGGTAAGCTAGAAGGTATTTGATTTCTGACGCCATCATTTGTAATCGGAATAAAGTATTAAGTAAAAATTGCCGTTATTCCATTTATTTTTTTTGGCTAAATTTTCTAGGAACAAGGTACCGTTTGTTAAAGTTACGGTTATTGGCAAAGCAGATGCTTTACTTTACTGTGTCCAAGCTTGTGTTACTGTCCTCACATAAGGCATATACAGAGTAGCTCATTATTATGGAATATTTTTATATGATAAAAGTTTCTGGTATCGAACAATTTTAAATACAAAATTTGTTTGTAAGTGTTGCATGAGGTAAAAATAGTTGCCATTATACTGGGCTTATCATAACTCATAACATGCTAAAATGCTAAAATAAAACAATAAATTGATTAGAATTTTGAAAAAGTCGAGCTTAATTTTAAAAAGTTGGAAGGTTCCCACGAAATATGCCTTATAAAATTTAGCGGGCCGCAGAAATCAGTGCTTATTGCATTAGGAAGTTTCGTATAGTAGTCGGAATGGACTAAAAGCATTGTTAAGGGAAGTTTTTGACTGTTTAAAAACAAAGCTGGACAAATTAAATAGTCTTGAAATATACCCGAGGGGCGAATTAAAACTAAATATTGATGATTCAAAGAAAGACCAATTAAAATTGTGTACCAGAGAGGTAGTTCTAGTGAAAAAAATGCTAGAGACGATGACTCGGTATCGGATTTGCGAGTGGAAGTGGAAAAGACGGATGAAATACATGTGTGCGAGTGTAATTAGTAACAAGTCGGCCCTTGACAATATTGTGAACAACAACACATTGTTTAAGAAACAATACAAAGTTTTCGAGATAGTCACATGCAATGTAATGACAATAAATGTCAAGACTACAGTACCAGTAAGTCAAAACATTTTCCGGCTTTTAGAAGATCGTAAGTACAATCTACAGCATTTACTTGATAACCTGTTTATATAATAATAATAATAATAATAATAATAATAATAATAATAATAATAAACTGTCTTTATTGAGAATGAAAATATTGCAAAATAAGTAACAATACAAAAGTGGCGACATTCGCAATTTGCGCCCTTTATAAACTCATACGCTTTTGATAGTTACGCGCGGTCTTAATGTGTCTCGATTATGAATATCATTTCCTCTGCAAAGTTTATCAAACAAGTACGTTGGCTTGGAGTTTAGTAAAAAAACAAACGCGACTGACTGAACTTTATATCGGTCCTCCAGCTTGACCCAACCCGAATCAGAGAAGCACTGTGAAATATGGCCATACTTTTTGAGATTGTAACTAAAACGAATACAAGCATTCGTTGAAGTCTGTCCTCATCTCGATTAAGTATAGCTTGCCAATAGACAATAAGCGACATGGGATAAAATTAACATGTCACAGAGTTTAAGTTTGACTCTTTTACTGCGAAAAAGTTTATGAATATACAATGTCCTCAACTTATAGAAGGATTTGTGTAACACCAAGCCAACATGTTTAGAAAACCGCAAGTCATCCTAAATTTTTTTATAATATCTTCCCTCTTATTTCCAAATATTAACATCTGCGTTTTGATAGTATTCAATAAGAGGTTGTGAGCTGCAGATACCTCCGCAATTTTTTTTACATCTAAATTTATTTTAGTAGCGGCATTTAAAGCCTCACTAACAACAAAAGATAAATTTAACTTAGTATCATCGGCGTATTGATGAGATTTACAAAATTTAAGAAAAGTAAAGAATTCAGCTGTATACACTGAGAACAGAATAGGTCCCAGAATATTCCTTTGGGGAACAGTCTTCTCCAAAGCAATGGCATATGAATGAGTATTTCCTATAACTCTACCCTTTGGCATCTCTGACCAAGAATTTTTTTTACAAAATAAAGAGCAGTACCTTTTATCCCGAAGAATTCCAGTTTAGCTAGGAGAAGGAAATAATCCAATATGTGAGCATATGTGAGCTCGGTTGTGCTTGTACGCAAGCGAAATGTAAATCGGAGACTTGGTATCTATTATAGATCCCTTAACGCCATTCTAATTAAAGCAAAAATATAATGGATGAACAAATCGGAAAATTAAGAAATTTTTAAATATTCACTTCGTTTGTTGTACGTTCTGGATATTATGGCTAAGGGTTCCTTAGAGCAAACTGGCTTCATTATCCCAGATGGCAAATATGAAATTCTAAGAATGATTTCCGGGAATGTCCAATAAGTTTTTCAGAGGTTGATGAACTACCTGGTACAGCTCTTTGTTATTTGGATGACATCATAATATCGGCTGCATTGCAGCTTTTTCGGAAGAGCATTTTAACACTACAATTTTCAAAACAAACTGTTATACCTTGGAAGAGAGATTAACCAGGATGATGTACGACTTTCGCAATCAAAGGCTCAAGCTGTGTTAGACCCAGAATCCCACCGAAATGTAATACAACTTCCACAATTTTTCGGCTTAACGGAGTATTTTCGAAAATCCATAGAACGTGCGACCTTTAACAATTTTTTGAGGAACTATATCCGCTGGTATTGAACCAGTAAAGAGATTACTAGTGCAAGATCCTGTTGATCAAGTTCACAAGGATGGAAAATATCCCATAGCATATTTTAGCAAACAGTGCACCTTAGAACAAAGCAAGTATCATAGCTCCGAACTGGAAACCATGTAGTTTTTGCTCTTAGACATTTGGGAAAAGAATTTTTATTATACACGGGTTGTTCAGCTGTAAGGACAGCTACCACAAAACCGGCTTTTCTCCCGTTTATTGCAAGTGAAACTACAATAGTTCAAGTTTGGAGTACGCTACAAACCAGGAAGCCAGATGAGTCACATGGATTATTTGAGTAGAAACCCAATCAATGTGAACACGATCATGAATCTAACAGAGGTAGACGGGACAAAAGTCGTTCAAAGTCAGGACGAAGAAAATTGTATATATTTTAAAGAATAAAGATAAGAAGATACCTAAACATTATTGCGTCAATATTGAGTTGAATCAAGATATTTTGTTCCAAACAGTAGAGGCGGCCGATGACAGATTTGAAAGCACGATGATTATGGCAATTTTTAATTCGGCATTCCTTTAGAGAACATAAAACGAAACTATTGGCTCTCCAAAATGAAACGATTTGTAAAAAAATACGTAGTTTGTTGCCTAATTTTTGCCTATATCAATGACGTAGAAGGAAAGAACAAAGGCAATGTATCCTATAGGTAAAGATAATAAATACATTTAGATCACGTCGTAGTGCTCACAAAATTCGTAAGGGAAACAGTTACTTGTTCCGAAGCTCGCTCCACAAAGCACAATATTCAATGAACAGCGTCGGTCGTGAAAATATTTTTTGTTGGGCGAAAGAAACTTAATACTATAAGTATAAAGGCCCCCACAGACGTTCATTTTTTTACCACAGACCAACTGTGCAGGCCAATTTGTGCAGTTTAACTATACTATTGCCTGTCCCACACACACGCAGGTTTATAACACAGTTCTGTCTATACAGCCAACTGGGTAAATTCACACTCACTAGTTTTGGCACGGTTTTTCTATACTTAGTAAAAGAAAATGGATTCTAGAGACACGGCATTACATTGCATTGTGCTTGCCTGTGCAATAAAGAAAAAGCAAAAAAAACAACGGTGAGTTCAAAGAAGCAAATGGACCAAAGATTGGTTACTCAAAAGAAACGATTACTCCCATGTCAATTTGCTTGCTGATTTGAAACTAGAGAAGCAGGATTGGTTTAACTACCTAAGAATGAACGAGACAACCGACTTGAAATTATTGAAACTCTTTTCTCCTTTAATTCAAAAGTAAGACACATGGATGAGGCAATGAATTTCATGCCATGAGCGGTTAACAGCTATTTTTTTAACTACGGCTTCCCTATTTGCTCCCGTATCAACTTCTTTGAGTTTTTCGACCAACACATCATAGGCTGCGGATTTTTTGTTTCCGTCACTGTATTATTTACTCTTTATTTTTCATAAACATGGTAAGCTTTTGTATACCTCAATAAATTCGCTTAAAAACTGTTTGTTAAGATTCGTCATTTCGTGGCTTACTATTTTTGGATTGCCCCGTTCAGGTTTCCAAGTTTGCGCAGGCTAAATTCAAGCACGGTCTGATTTTGCTCAGGATAGGCCAACGGCCTGCGCAGTCGACCGGACGTTCACACAAACGCCCCGATATGCCTGCACAAACTAGGTTTGCACAGGCGGCCTGTATTAAAAAACTGAGCGTCTGTGGGGGCCTTAAAAGACGGGAATTATTGATTTGGTTTGTCAGATGGTACGATTAAAAAGAGGGGTTAGTTACACTGAGTAGTTCAAGAATAAAAATGATCTTCAGATTTTATGATCGAATAATTACGTGTTTCATTGAAATACCCATTTAGGGTATACTGACAAAGTTTGTTGTCACCGCTGGTTGTTTAAACAAAGATAAACAAAAATGACGTCTTTACCAATTAATCCATGAAAAAATTGTCGGCGTGAAGTGGACTTAAAAGTATTCTTGATGACGGTCTAGTATTTGAAACAAATTTTATTAGTCCGAGTTTCGTGTGCCGGCATAATAGGCCGTAAAAGTGCAGACCTACGTAAACAAACCTGTTCTAAGAACTATCGCCGAAGGCTGCGTTAAGGTGCCCGTCCCCACAATTCGATAATGAAAATAATAAAAATAGTCGGTGTGACGGAACGGGGGAGAGTGCGCTGAGCCGGCGGAGACAGCTGAACGGGGGTTTTCATTTCTCGGTCAGTCCGGTAGCGTCAGGAGGTTAGTACGTGTTATGAATGGGTGCGTGGCCATATCGTTAACTCAGCGATCCGCGTAACATTTGCTGACGAAACTTCGAAGCGTGCCGATTGTTTGGAAAAAGTCGCCATCGATGTAAACTGAAATCGAAGATCGGGCTTCTGGACTTTCGTATTCAGGTAAAAATTAAAACCTGATTTGGTTTAACAGGTGCGCTGTTTAAAACGTTGTACGGGAAATTTTATTCGAATTGTAAATAAAGTGGGCTTCGTGGTAAGTCACCGAGACGAAAACTGATTGTTATGTGAAAGAAAAATAGTATTTTCATAATTTCTTCGGTTCATTCGGATCACCGGGACAAGAAACTCTCTCTCCAATAGAAATCGCATTTATTTTGTATTATATAAAAGGCTGAGTGATTCATTTGAAAATAATGTAACGCTTTTCTCTTTACCAATTTTGTTTTATGTTATGCGTTGACCATATTTCGATTGCAACGAATTTACATTACGATCACAGTTATTACATTTTAAATAAATGTTTAAATACTTTTTTAACTAACTTTAGCCCTTACCGACAAGTAAATAAGGCAATAGATATTGCTTGTCAAATTAAAAGTAGTGTGAACTGGTCTCGAACATTGACTGACCATGTAAGTGTGCTCGCCCTTTCAAGGTCGTGGTTCGCCCGCACTGCGGACGCTGCTATTTTTGTACCCTTGAAGGACGTATAGGAAGTTAGCCTTACCACTGCTAATCCTTGGTAATGCTAACATGATGTGGAAGTTATACCACCCTTTAAATTTACTCTTTCTGGGATATTTTATTTGTTTTTGTTATTGTGTACCTTTTTTGCCGTAAATTAGTCCTAAAAGAAAAAAATGGACCTATTTTTTTTAATAAATGAATAAAGCCGCAGAAAAATTGAAATTGCAATTTTTAACTTATTATTGTTATAATTGTAACTTTTTATTATAAACTGCTATGCGACAACTTTTTATTTTTACGACCAAAAATTCACACCTTATCCACGAATAAAATATTCTGCAATTCTAAGGGTTGCTTTTGATATTAACTTCTGTATGAAGTAAGCATTACCAGACGTTTTTTTTCTTTTACGACAAATTTACGACAAAAAGAGTAGTAATGCTAACTTTCTACATCTATTTAAAGGTCAAGTTCTCTGCTATGCCAAGATCAAACCACCGATTTTTTTTTCATCTATAGTTCATCTATATATAGTTAAAAATTGTGAGTTCTTTTCACAGATCCATATTTGGAAAAATAATAGACAAGCATATTATTAAGTATCATTTTTTATATACCACTGTGTAAATTACTTTTGAAATATTGTCCAAGCACGTATTAAAAGTAAAAAAAAAAACAAATTCGGTTTTTTTAAATAAATTTGCTACATTTTACGCCAAACAGATTCTTTGTGTGAAAATATCGGGACTTTTGTTACGCCATGTTTATTTTTATAAATGTCGCAGTTTTTTTTAAATATTTTATTGTGCATAATTTTTTCTCTGTTGTTTTTTCTTTTTTGATAAAAATTGTAGTCTTTGGGATATTATACATTGGTCCCCTAAATTATACAAAGTTGGTTATTTTAACAAAAGATGTAATTCGAAAAGTTCCGTTGAGAAATGAACTTGTAAAAAACTAAAATCATTAACCGAAAATTTTCGAAACAGCACGTGTACAATGACTAGCCAAGTGTACAAGTAGACATGGCAATTAAACCTTCAATGCTTTTTATTTGGAATTACCTCGGTTATAATTAAAGTAAAATTACATCTGACAGATATTAGGTACTAATAATTAGAAATTAGTAAAATTTTACAATTAGATCTCGAAAATTAGAGTTAAAGTGATATTTGTTTACAGGCGCAAAGGTCCCTTTTCTAGTATGCAATCATAGAAACTTGCTATTGAACGAGTAATCATTTTTTAAAGAAATTGTTCAATGCAAAAAGTTCTGAATAATTTAGAATGGAATCTTTTTCGAATTTAACTAACGACTCTAATAGATATAGATAACATATTTTGGCAAATGCAGCGTCGACAAATTTACTCGAAAATCAATGCACCTTTGGAATTTCAGATGAATCACTTTGTTACGAATTCGAACCCCTCACAAGTTGATAAGTAATTACTGAGACTACCATGACTTGAAAAAAAAGTGTAATATTTGTTTTGGTCAGTAATCCAGCCAAGACACTTTTTCGGGTTAGGTTTGGTTAGTTACGAAATAATATACTGGGCTTTCCATTTAAAATAAGTTGCGAGAGACTTATGAGATACCCTGTATAATGGTAACTATTTAACTAGAATAAACTCTTGTGGAGATATAAAAGAATCCCGCACTAGTTAGCTACCCTGCATGTGTATGTAGTAATGTCGATTTATACAGGGTTTCTCAAAACTGTGCTTAGCTTTGAAATTTTAATAATGATGAAAACCTAGGTGACAGATATTTTGTTTTTTAATGCAATACCCTGTATGTTGGTATCAAGTGGATGAGTAGAATATTCGTAGTTCTGTTGTATTTAAGTATTATAAGTTTATTAGACAGTGTTCTATTAAAAAAACTATTTTACACCATTGTTAAATGTCGAAAAATCTACACTTTTTTGGCACCCCCTGAAAAAAGTCGATATTAACTAATAATCATGAAACTGTATTATATTATTTAAAAAATATATATTCTGTTATTCGTTTAGGATGTGATAAGTTATTGTGCCAACAGTTCCAATGCGGTGGTGCTTTAACCTACAGGAAAAGATAGACGAACAAAGAATAATTGTGAGATAGCCCATATAGTATCCAGTTTAAAGATTGAAGAAAATAAAGAAAAGTTTTTTAATGTGGGGCTTTAGACCTCGCAGGACAAGAAGTACTGGCAGGATAGCCCTTTAAAACAGGCAGCCTCATATAGTAATAATCGACGTTATTGAGATAAATCAATCGACAATGTATAACATAAGTCTTTCGATATATATACTCTATTTCGGGGCGAAGTTTAGCCAATGGACTATTCTTACACTCAGACTACACGAATATGAACCAACACTAATTGTAATTAATATAAAGGGTGATTCAATAAGGGTTTCCACATTAAAATAATTAAAAAAACTTGGAAGAATATAAAAATATACAAACACTTTAATTTGCCACTTGCCTATGAGAGTAAGATCACATGATCTCGGAGGCCAGTTGATATCGCCGTTACGTGAGATAATCCTACCAGGAAACTTGCCCCGCAGCAATTGCATCGTTTCTCTCGATGTGTGACAAGTGGCTCCATCCTGTTGGAACCACAAACCTTCAATGTCCATACATTCCAACTGCTCCCAGAAAAAATCAGATATCATGTTTCGATAACGAACACAGTAACAGCGTTCTCCGCATTATTCTCGAAAAAATGGCCAATTATGCCTCCGCACGGAAATGCGTACCAAACAGTCACTTTTTGAGGATGCATTGCTTTTTGAACAATCTCTCTTGGATTTTCTAATCTCCAAATACGAGAATTGTGTTTGTTAACAAAGCCATCAACGTGAAAATGTGCCTCATCGCTAAAGATGATTTTCTTTGAAAAATGAACCCCTTGTTCTCGTATCCATTCTAGAAACACGCGGCGTTGTTGATGATTTCGAGGTTTCAACTAACGAGTTATTTGGACTTTATATGAGTGTAGATGCAAGTCTTTCGTTAAAATTCGCTGTGTGGTTGAGTAAGGCCCACTTGCTGCGATCGATGACGAATCGATGTGTTTGGATCTTCGGCTACACTTTCGCGAACAATGGCAATATTTTGATCTGACCGACCTGCACGAGCACGTTGAGGGACTTTGAGGTTAGTTACAGATCCAGTTTGCTCAAATTTTTGAATCACATTCCAAGTTGTCCTCTCAGAAGGTCGATTGTGCGCTCCGAAAAATTCATGTAGAGCCAGAAATGCATTTTTTTTATCGACCATTTTCATAATAGGCTTGTACAATTTTTACACGTTGTTCAGTCCTATATTGCTCCATGACTAATTTTGTTTATGTTTTGAGGTTAGAAATCTCATATGATAATAAACAAATACAGTGGCGTTTCAAAAATATTTCAGATTGTAATGTGGAATTACCCGTTATTATGCCTAAGGCTAGGCTATACAATGGATAGATAGGTGGATAGAAGGAAAGGAATAAGCAATAACAAGTGCTAGATTCTATAGTATATGTTACTCTTGTTGGAATAATAAAAATTGTTTATATTTAAACTTAAAATAATTTAAGGTCCGAGGTTTAAAGTTGTTAGGAATATTGTTATACAGTTTGCTGGCTTGGAATGAAAAACACTTTTAAAAAAAGGCAGTGGAATGTTTAACTCTTTTTTGAATCGAGTATTATGATTATATGTCTGCCTTCGGGATATTTATTTATTTTTTAACTTATATATATATATATATATATATATATATATATATATATATATATATATATATATATATATATATATATATATATATATATATATATATATATATAAAATGTTTAACTTCCTAAACGTATGTAAGATGTGATTATACTTTCGTTGAAATATAAGAAAATTATATTTTTATAAATTTATGTACTCAATCCCCATATTTGAGAAAAATTTCTGGGCTGATCTGTTAATTAAAAATTATATATTTCAAGCAAAACAATGACCGTTTGCGAAACCATACAAATGTACAACACGAATTTTGAATTTTTTGATAAATATGACCCAGAGACAAATTCTGCATAGTTAAAATGCGTTAGCATTTCTGTCAAACTTTTTGACAATATCGGTAGTGCATAAAACATACCAGCTAATGTTTCGCCAATCATTCTGTTGGCTTCTTCAGAGCTAAACTGAAACTGGGTCGTATTCTACTTTTTACCTGCTTTTATGGGCGGAGGAGCTAAGGGAGGGACATGAACATTGTCTCGGATAACTGATTCCTATATCGGTGAAAGGTAAAGACATGAGTCGCGGTTAAGATTGGTTGCTTATAGATTTCTAGTTAATATTTTTTTTCCGTTCGCTCCAATGTTTTCTTGACCGAATATGCTTGGAATGCTGTAAACTCCTGGAATATCAAACGGAATTTTGTCTTTGGGAGATTTTTGGACAACTCTCAATAACTTTTGATATATGGTCACTGATGTTTTGAATGTAAGGAAGGCAAACAGAGTGTTTGGTTGCTTTCGGACTTGTCTTTGGAATGTTGTGATGAAGTGTATTTTTGTGATGGAACGTTTAATATCCAATGTGGAAATTATTAGAGATAAAAGCAGATGTAAGGTGTTTTAATTCTGGGTTCAGTGACTCGGGTTGAGTTTTACGGCTCTGTAAACAAGAGGGTTGAAGTATCATCAACGTAGCGTTTCCATAATTTTGATTTTAGATAGGTGTCGAAGAATCCGTAGCTGTTCCCAAGGTTAGTTCGTAAATTTTTCCATTGCAAAAAAAATATATTCCAGACAAGTATTTTTTAATTAAGATGAAAAGGTTTGGTTCCAGATTCTCAAATTTTAATATATCTAGTTTGATTTATAGACAACAAGATGTATAAACAACCGGCGCAGCAGGAATCCAGAAGATTTGTGAATATTATTACAGTAGCCTGTGGAAGTTTCTTTGAAACATTTTTGAACAATACGTTCTTATTTTCATAAAGCATCATAAATTTGAAAAAGCCCAATGTTTTTACACATTCTTCTATATGAAAGTTGTCGACGACGGCATAGTTTTTAAAGGAGAAGGGAACTCCTGTTAATCAGTTTATCTCCTTACCAGCGGTCCACTTGGGGGTAGATGACTAAGAATATGTACTAGGAGCTCATCTCACTATTGGCAATTTTCCACATTTTTAGACACGATATGAATGGACTTTGGCTAGAAAGTGCAGCTATCCCTGAGACAAAAATAAGTATAGAAAGAGAAGATTTGTCGAGAGAATCCCGGACTTCATTTTGAGCACTTGTTGGGATTTATGTTTCTCAGACCAGCCTAATTGAGTCAGATTTCTATGCAATAAGCTGATTGATCCATTTATAAGCATTTTTGTAACTTGTTGGATTGTTAATTACAGTAAGGTTAATATTATAGCTTGAAAACTTTTTTTTTAATATTGAACATAGTAATTTGTAAACCTGCTCTGTTAAAACGGTACGTAGTTTAAGAGGCACGTGGCACAATGTTGGAGCGCCAAAAGTTATTTGTGAATTGCAAAGGATCTCATTTGGGCGGCAATAGAATGAATTTCACATAACGGTGCTTCTAACACATCGCATTATAATGGCTTACGTTTGATATCTCGATGCTTCCCGGTTACGCTTGAATTTCCCAGCTGTGACGCTATGGTAGTCTCAATCTCTTTCATATACCAAGCAGGGTTTAATATAATAAAAGCTTAAAAATGATCATAGTTTGACGTTGTGCTTTGATTAACAAGGATTTTTAAAAGGAAATTTTATTGTATTAATAAAAAATGAAAACTCTCTATCATCTATAATTTATATTCATATAAAATATATATCAATACCCCAAGATTCTGATGATGGGAATAACGGATCTCCCAAAATTAATTTTCCGCCGTTTTTGTAGTGAATTTTTGGCAACCCTGAAGAATGAACTGTTTACAACGTGTTTTCATTATTGAGCCATATTTCAAAAATAATAAAACTGGAGCAGTTGGAGATCTTAACCACATCGGTGGCCCAACAACAAGCCGTTCAAATGTCGATATCGAAGCAGTATGCTAAGGTGGTGGTGATAAATTAGGAACATCAATTCGGTGTCGTAAACAAGGATTGGAAATTTCAAGAAGCTCTTTACAGCTTTTACTCACAAAGGATATGTGTCTCCATACTAACCAAATTCAATTAGCCTAATGCCCATAAACAGCGAAGAGAATTCGTGGAATGGAATACTGAACATCAACAAGTGTATGATGATTTTTGATGGCTTTGTTAATTGCAGTTTCTTCTGCCAGCGTTGAATGCTATTTATGTGGTCACTATGTGAAGTACACTCCGTAATTAGCACTATGGAAAGGAATGCGAAACTCTGAGAGAGTCAGTTTGAAATGCGGTTCTAATCACATTGTGATTTATATGAAAACATTGTAGGTATTAACCTCTGCTCTGTTAATAGCTTCATTGTTATTTATATGATAGATATAGTACGGCGATCATACCACTAAATCATTTAATTCCAGAACTTACTAAACAAACGTAAAGGAGGGTAAAGTCGAGTAGGTTTTGCATAGTATAAAACCAGGGTTTCGCATTGCTCTATTTATAATTACTGCAAAATGATCCACAAAAGTTAGTTTACAATCAAAGAAAACACCTAAATTGTAATGCTTGTAGCAACCTCGATTTCAGCATTATTAATACTGTATTGGTTCTGAGCAACATTCGCTGAGCGAGTAAACTAATACTACCACAATTTTTGGACGTTTAAATCAAGGGCATTAATTTTAGACCACACAAACACATTTTCTACGTCATGCTGAAGCTGAACTAACCAAAACAGACGGCATGCCTTCAGATAATTTTAAAGGTTTATTATGCAGAATTATTGTGCAGGAAGGTCCTGAAAAAAATTCATTTACCAGCAAAGCCGTTGAGACTAAAATAAAGATTAAAACCGTCTTCTTCTCATTCGAACATTGCGTTAATATTTCACTAGAACTACAAATAAGACAGGACTTGTCAATTATGCATCGCGTACAATTATTACAGAACGGAATAATTGTACTCGGGGTTACTTATTTATTATTTACTATTCCATCCAATATTTAATATAAATTAATAATTCAAGCGCCAAGGACGACTTTTCTTTGAGCATAACAGGTCAACATGACTGACAATATATCGCAACACATATTAAGAAGGAACTTTAATTAAATTGTTTACGTTTTATGGTCGGCATGGTTTAATGGCGTGGACCCGGAGGTGTTTTACAACTTTCATAAATTGAATGGCGGCAAAAAGGAAATGGATTAAAAAATTACGCGTTTTACACGGACTACTTTTGAGACGATTTGTTACTCAAGAATGAATTTTGGTTTTGCTAATAGTTATTATTTTCTGTCAAAGTAATAAGTTTTGCCACTAAGGTGCCGTCTTAGTTGTTATAATGTCAATTATAATAATTATTTTAGCTTCCAATGTTCATAGTCAAGCATTTCCGAAAAGAAGTATCTTTTCATCAAAACCTTCGAGAGCCTAAACTTTAGAGAAATAGAAGAGATTCTTTACTTGACAATAGAAAGTCGATTTTAGGACACACTTTCGGTTAGCGCGTGGGAGGTATTATAGGGCAAACAGTCACAAAGACTTAATCGTGATGGTTACTTGAAGTTTTTTTGAAGATGAGCCTCTTGTGAAACTGCCAGTATTGGTGTAAGATGTAAGTCAAGAAGAAGAAATGCCCTATGACAAGTAACCCCAAGGTGGAATACAAAAACCGGGAAGAATATTTTCTGAGAATGCTGTCGTAAATATATCACGGTTTCTGTTTTACTTTTTTAATTGTGTGTTAATTTTGTACTTATGTCTTATCGATCATCGCAAGGCGTTTGATATCATTAGATGGAGACATTCGTGCCACCATCTGTCGTGGTTGTTTCAGGATCTCAACGAAAATAATAAGGCAGCGATGAAAAATCAAGTATTTAATACCTGGAAAATAGAAAATAGGTCCGACGAGAATGTATCCTGTCTCCCATTTTGTTTAATAACTAGAATATGTTATGAGGAATGGAAAAGCAGAGTCACCCTTTGACGGAGTACAGACCCCTAACCTTCGCTACGCAGATGATACCGTCCTGTTAACTAGCAGCCAAGACGAACTTCTAGAGATCTTGGAAAAACTATAAGTGACCTGGGTTTAGATATCAACTACTTTAAAACCGAAGCGATGGTGATAGAGCTCAGAATAATTAAAGAAATTTTGAACCCATGAATAACTGTTAGGCGTTAGCCAGGACATCTATCTGGGAGTTGTTCGCAGTACATTGTACCAAAAAAAAAACGTAATTAAGACATTGATATTCTCTTTAATGAGCAGAAAGATGGTCGAAAGCTGTCGATCGCAAAAAGATTGACGCATTTGAGCACTGCGGCTGAAGAAGGGTTCGAATGCTCTGGACGGAAAAAAGAACCAATGCTTTCAGAAAATTAAAGTACAAGGATCTTCTAACTAACAGCCCAGACTGACTTATCTAAAGCCCGGTAAACACGATCCAATTTCTACATATTTTTCTGCATGTATTTTTATCAGATAACAATTGCTGATAAAAATACATAAATTTTTAACTGGAAATTTTTTTAATGGTAGACGATATGTGATTTTTTCGAGCAAAATGAGTTTCGTTATTTTGGATGAATTTTGTTTTTCAAAGGTGGTTTTTTAAATTTTGATACAATAAACGATACTTTTCAGCGTTTGTTAGTGTTAAATACAATACTAAAAATCAGAGAAATAGCAGGTTTGTTTGAAGTGTCGAATAAAATCCAATATATACTAATTATATTAATTTATGCATTCTCTAAAATAATTTCCGAGCAGTTCTCTTACATAAAGGGCTAATTTAGGTTACATTGTAAATACGTTTTTTTTAATTGAATTGTTTATAGGCAGTTCTTTAAAATATTTTCATAGAGGCTAAAGCTATATGTTTACGAAAATAAACACTTTGCGCCGATTTACAGGCACAAATTCGGGAAAAAATCGCTGGTAATTTTATCTGCCAAATTTCTGGCAATTTGGGAATAGACACGTTGCAATATTTACATGCATGTAGAAATTGCATCGTGTCTAGCGGGTAAATTGTATTCCGCGGCTGCAAAATTTATAAATGAAATAAATAGCAATCAATACCATATATATATAATTAAAATATAATTAAAACGTAAAAATTATTCCATACATCATAAAAGGTATTGTTCATTTTGGATTTGTCATATGGCACAAGTCTGTGATTGATATTTGTAACAATCGAAAATAGCCAGAAATGTTGTATTTTTAACAAAATACGAAGAAACTGTTTTTCTCTGTAACCATGCTATTTGGTAGTAAGCGGTACTAATTAACCGATGTTTAAACAACACACTAATTATTTTACCTACCTGCAATATGTTTAAATTATGCGAAGCGACATCGCGACGTACTTTGCCGTATTGACGTCATCGGGTATTTTTTGTTCGGGGGATCCACCCGACCGAATATTTCAGACAAAAAAAAAAAACACGAGACCAACTTTTCCATATAAAGACCAGAACAGGTTCAAGTTAATACCCACCGAGCTATTAAAAGTATATGGAGAATGGATAAAGATCTCAATATTTTTTTTCATCGTCGCATCATAAATTCTAAGCATACGCAGGGCCTCTGTATATCTATGGTCCAGGTCACACTGAGCGTACAGTGTAGTTTTATGGAGTGCACCGTTGCCAGTCGTAGTATCGCTGGTGTCGGACAACAAAATTTTAATCTCAGATATTTTTATTCAGATATGAATTCCAAGACAAAAAATAATAATAATAAGGCAAGTTTGTAATTTATCTTATATTAAAATTTTAGTTACTTTTTGAGATATTCGAGGTTTAAGATGAAACCCTTATAAATTAATTTATGTTTGTCAACTTTAAATTTTCTTATAAGATACCGAGATTTTTATTTTTTAATTATTTGTGAAAATCTAACCCAACGCCCAAATCGCTTATTTAAATTACTTATTTACTTACTATACCTAACTTCGGTAATTTTATTTAAAGTCAATTATTTCTCTCAGATATTTTTATTCAGATATGAATTCCAAAACAAAAAATAAGGTAAGTTTGTAATTTATCTTATATTAAAATTTTACTTACTTTTTGAGATATTCGAGGTTTAAGATTAAACCCTTATAAATTAATTTTTGTTTGAAATAGCAAAGACATGATACTACTTCTTTTAAAGATATACGAATACGAAAGATATACGAATACGAAAGATATACGAATAAAATCTATTGCTAACAATACAGGGTGTCCATTTAAACGTAGAAATTTTGAAAAAAATCGATTTTATACTACACACAGATTTAATTAAACCTCAGAATCCATATTTAAAGAAATATGTAATAGTTAATTATCTAGCTTGATTGAAAATACATAATAACGAAAATAAATAATTAAAGATTATATGTTAACCAAAGAACTATAACTTATTTAAAATACAAATGAAATATATACTAACAAAAAACTTGACAACTATGAACTTTTTGAATAGAAATATGAAAAACAACAAAAAGAAACAGAAATGACAAAGTTTGTTTATACCTTAATGTGTCACAAAAAAAGATTGTGATGTCATAGCCAACTACATTTTTAAATGTTTTGATATTTCTTTGTTGTTTTGGTGCCAGATGCATTTTAAGAGGAACATTTTTAACTAAAATTTATGGACCGAATTAACAAACCCTTTTTAGTTACCTTTTTTTTATAGATTTATTTATTCAAATTTGTAACCTTGGTTAGTTCGCCTATAAACTTTAATTATTTATTTTTGTTATTAAGTATTTTTAATCAAGCTAGATAATTAACTATATTAACTATTACATCTTTGCTGTTTAAAAAATACCTAATATTGCCAACAAGTGACCTAGTGTGGGCAGCTTTAAATTCAATAAGAATTTATACGGAAGTTTTCTTTAACCTCGAATATCTCAAAAAGGAATTAAAATTTTATTGTAAGATAAATTACAAACTTAACTTATTTTTTGTCCTGGAATTAATCTAAATGTAGGGTGTTCCATTTGAAAATCTTGAGATTTTTATAATTGAATTCGTCAAAACGGCAGCACTTATTTGGGACACGCTGTACAAGCTGAGGCGCATCTGTCAAACTAATTGAGTAGTGCATCATCTCCTTAGTCTGTGGTTAAATTTTCGTTGTATTACCTGGATCGGTATGGTCATTTTTGTATGAGGAAATCAAAATATAAAAAAAAAACACATCAACTCAATTTCTGCTCAAACTCTGCAAAATTCGAATAGGACGTTCATAAGAAAGTGACCTTTATTTTAACCAAGGTTTTAAAAAATGTCGAAATATACATTTAAAATAACAAATATTATTTCGGGGTGGGGGGGGACACTTTTGGGACTCCCTGTATCAACAAAATTTTAATATTTTAAATCTTCAGGAAAGCCCAAGAAACTTTTGTAAGAAACTTTTTTTATCTCCTATGGGTTTCCAGATCTTATAGCGGATCGTTCTATTTGGCACACGGTGTACATCAGTGGAATTTATTATTCTTGGTCGAGATAGGAAATGTCAAAGTTGCTCTCAGAACTGTCGCCAGAATTTACGCTATTAAAAAGTTCATCCACTTTGTGTTGGAGTGTATCAGTGGACCACATTTCCTTTTAGTTTTTTTCTATGACGTGTTGGACATAATTATTCCAATTTTGTTCAGTAACGAACATGTTCTGTTCATATCGTTTTACTTAATTCCATATTATTTCGATAGCGTTAAGCTCACAGTGACATTGTTGAAAACGTAAAATATATATTCCGTATTTCGCAGCTATATCTTCAGTTTTATATTTTTCATACTCATTTTTGTATGCGTGGGCACTTCCAGCAGCTCTCATTACATTAGAAGTAAATTGGGAATTAGCGGCTCCTCAATCGATTGCTCAAAACATTCGCCGTTCATTACGTCGTGATAATCGCCGTCGTTTTTCGTTGCTAAGAAAACTCGGTTGTCGCCTTTGCATATTCTGCATGAAGAACGAAATATGGGCCTTTTTTGTATTTGCTGTAAGACATGTTGTTAAACCCTTTAACGAAGCGTCTCTGCGATCTCTAATCGTATAACCCACATTGACCCAACTTTCATCTAAATACCTCAAATACCTGGGACCACGTTTCACCTATTCACGTCTATCGTTAACTAACCAAATCTTTATCCCCTCGAATAATTTTATAAATTGTAATTAAAGTTGGCGGAATGTTTAAAAAAAAAAACCGTCATCATATGTATAATCGCGAGAGTTTGACCGAGTTGCCCCCTTTTTTCTTGGTGTATTATTTTTAAATTCGCCATTGTTCTGTTCCGTGGCAATCCGTCATTTTGTGACGACAGTGTAATTTATTTATTTGTATTTATTTATAACACACTGATATCATTCAGCTTTTATTACTGTTAATATAATTTTACAAACAATTGTAAAACATGTTATTCTAATCTTTGTATCAGTAATTAATTTAATATGTTTATTTATATGTATTTAAAATTATCTATCTACACATGTATCTTTTGGGCAGAACCGACTCTGGAACTGCTATACGATTCTCGGCAACGCTGTGCCGCTTTCTCCCATTTGAAATGCCTATGCTACTCGCACTGTATTCTCAGTGTGACTTGGACTATAGTCGCTATATGCAGCATATACATATATACATTTCAGAGATGGAGAAAAAGTTTATTACACAATTTTTATACTTTGTTGAATAATTTTAAAATACAGTAGTTTCATGTTTCAGGTGGTATCCCAATTTGGCTGTGGCGCCGTCAACTTTAAATTTTCCTATAAGATACCGAGAGTTTTATTTTTTAATTATTTGTGAAAATATAACCCAACACTCAAATCGCTTATTTAAATTACTTATTTACTTACTATACCTTACTTCGGTAATTTTATTTAAAGTAAATTATTACTCTCAGATATTTTTATTCAGATATGAATTCCAAGACAAAAGATAAGGTAAGTTTGTAATTTATCTTATATTAAAATTTTACTTACTTTTTGAGATATTCGAGGTTTAAGATGAAACCCTTATAAATTAATTTATGTTTGAAATAGCAAAGACATGATACTACTTCTTTTAAAGATATACGAATAAAACCTATTGCTAACAATACAGGGTGTCCATTAAAACGTAGAAATTTTGCAAAAATATCTACTCTATACTACACACAGATTTAATTAAACCTCAGAATTCATATTTAAAGAAATATTTAATAGTTAATTATCTAGCTTGATTGAAAATACATAATAACGAAAATAAATAATTAAAGAAATAAGGACATCCTGTTAAATAGTGGTGCGGTATTATTGACCAATATCTAAAAAGAAAAACATTCTTGAAGTTGCTACGATATCACACACTGTGAACCTAGTTAAGCGACTGGCAGAAAATTTCCGCCAGTATTTAGTTTTTTTAACAGGATAATGCTTCATATCACGGGAAAAAATTAAGAGCATTTTTAAGTGAATACTTTAATAATTTGAGTATTTACAACATCGAGGATATTTCATGCCCGCTGTGAACTCCGGATTTAACACCATTGGATTTTTCTGAAAAAATTAATAATCGAAAAAATAGTGACACTGTAAGAAACTTTTCAAATAGAGCGTTTCCTATATACAGTTCTATCTCGTTGCTGCTTATATAATTTTATAAATTTTAAACCGACTTTGAAAAGCTATTGTTGTTGCTGAAAATGAATATCAACAGGCGTATAGTTGATATTACTAATACTTTACCTCCGTAAACAATCTAATCCATGTTATTCAGTTGTTTGATAAAATATTAGATATTACTAAACAGGGACAGAGACAGACGCATTCTGCTAATTAGTTGCAAATAAGCAGGTACGGAACCATATTATTATAGTTTGGGATCGTATGATTTAAAGCAACTATCAGAACTTTTGAGTGGGTGTACTAATTAGCGCCAAAGTGGAAATTTTAAAACATGTTAGAACTTATTAACCAAAGCCATCAATTGTTAATGCGCGTTAATTTAACAAATGGTTTTCCAAATTATACGGGGTTATTCACGCTATACGGCACCTAATATTATGTTCAAAATACAAGGTTTTCAATACCATACCATACCGGTTGTCCCAATAGTATAAAAATTATGAAAGTTGTATTTTTTCACATGGAACCTCCTTGGATTCTACGACTAAAATAAGTGTGTGTTCCTGTAAGGTTTTTGATATTTAAATCTTATTTTTTAATTTTTGAGTTTTGTTAAAGTATTTATATTATGTCAGCGAAAGTTGCAGCAGAGTAGACCATATTGTATATCCCAATTATAACAAAACTTCCCATCTTTGCAGATCGGTAAAAAATTTATTCTAATTTAATAACTACTTTAAGTGGCTATAAACTAGGGTGTCCTATAGTTTTTCACAGAATACGCAAAATTTGACGGATTTTAGTTTCATTTGGTGTTTTCCGAGTTGATTTATAAATAAAAGTTTTTTTGCAGCTAGACTGTGATATTTAGAAATATCAAATAATTTTTTTTTGGTTGCCAGCTTTGTCTCATTTTGTATAATTGTCGAAGTTTGGATATTACTGTGGTGGTTGGCGTTAGTAGTTAGTTCACAGACAACGCAATAAACAGATTTTACAGCAAAACCAGACTCAATCTTCTACCTCAATAAATTATGTCAGTTCGAAATACGATAGGCAACTAAATTAAATAAACAAATTTTAGATAACCCCAAAAACTCTCGTATTCTGCTAAAACGCGAATACTTAGCTATGGGACGGCTTAAACCATACCACAGGTAATTAAAAAGTACATTCTCTGGTATTATAGCCAGTTAAAGTTGTTATTACATTGGAATAAAATGAGAAGCCCATGTATGGTCCTATAGCTAACTATTTGCACTACTACGGTAATAGTTGATGCGCGGCTGGTGGCATTGATATTTTCGTACAGAAGGGAATGATTTTCCACGCATGCCTCTACATTTAACGCACTAAGCTGCACTTTGCGCACTTTGAGAAAATACTGCAAAATGCTGTATCTTAATGGATAATAATAATAATAGAATATTATGAAACAAGTTTGACAAGCGCCACTTTAGTAACAAGTTTATAATAAAGGGTTTCCAAACATATTAAAATCCTGAAGATCAATGAAGCACCAAATAATATCAAACAAATATAGCAAAACGATTAATTAGAAAATCTTAAAAAGACGCTAGCAAACAGAGACTTAAAAAGGAAATTTGGAACTTCAAAAAATAAGAAGAAACAAAAAAAATTAATAAAAAAAACAGACTGTATGGGGGACAGAACCAATAAACTCTCAACTAAGAATGAGAAGAAATGGCAAGCATATTTAGGGGAAAACGCAGCGAAGTTATGAACTTTACTAAAAACATTATAAAATGAAAGTGAAAAATATGATACAGTCGAAACAAGAAACACGAATTTGGAAATAGATTAGACTCGGAGAGCAAAACCAATCAAAAGCTGCTCTACAGAATCTGAAACGTCTTCGAGGCAATAAAATAGTAGAGAGTACCGGAAATCAAATAAATACTAAAATGGCAAAAGAGGGAGAAGGTAAACAAACAAAATAAATTGTAGAGCAAGAAGAGACAGAACAAAATGAAGAGTTTATGGTGGAAGAAGAATTTTTTACTGCAATTAAACAGCTAAAAACTGCAAGTCGCTAAGTGGCTAAGTTTCATTTATTGTTTTTTTCAATATTGGGTAATAAAAGTTTAACTATTATTATTATTATTATAATTTAATACCTCCAAAATTCGTCGAAGATAGTTGTAGGGAAATAGTCTCTAAAAATTACCTCCATGAATCGCCCTGTATACACGCTTATTTTGTCTTACAGAAATTAAGTATCATCGTTACAAGTAACCTTCGATTACTACTGAACCGTAAATTAGTAATAAAAAACAGTGTATGTTCATTAAAGCCAGCGATTCCTGAAACAAATTAATGAACGAAAAAATGAGTTTGTAATATCTGTCGTCATTAAATTGTACCAGGCAATCCCCTATAATGTTGCCCCTCGCCCCAAACTTATTAATTTTAAGTGTCTTAAAAAAATTAAAATTATGACCGGGTTGTGCGGTTAGCTACTGGGTGCTGGGAAAATTAAATTTAGTATTGCTAAAGACATGCTCAGAATATTGAACTAAATAGGAAATAAACACAAGAACTGCGAACCTTCAAAGAAAGTCTCAAAAAATTGCTATGAGGGAAGATTTGGATTCTGAAAATTCAGTAAATTTTTTAATTTTTGGAGTAACATTTTGATGAATATTTTTTTTTTACAACTTTTGATAAGTGTTATAAAGATTAGCAACATTGCGGTTTTTAGTAGACAAGAGACAACGCCCACAAACATGATTTTGCTGACTCGAACCAAGAATGGAAACAAATTCAGGACGAAATAAAGGCTGGCGAAAAATTTTAAAACGAAATACTCAAGCTAATGCAACTCAAAAGAACATTTAAAAACAAAAACGTACTAGAATGCAGTACCAGAAAGAGAGAAGGAAATTGGATGGAAAAAAATAGTCAGAGATAGAACAAGCATAAAACAAATGAAGCAAAATATATAACAAACGTGAACAGTATTAGCAGACTCGTTTGACAAAGTGCAACATGTCAAACTTATTGAGAGACTACGTAATACGAATATGGCTGGAAAAGACATCCGTCTAATAGCAGGCGTGTACTCGAACCAAACCCTATGCGTTAGCACTCACGTGAATATTCTCATCCAGGAAGGGATACGACAGGACTGTATATTGTCTCCATGATTGTATTACTTGTGCATCTTTACTTAGAAAAACTTATTGGTGAAGGCATTAGAGTAGGAGGAGAAACAATGGAAAATATACGATATGCTGATGATACTGTCCTCCTAGCCGAAAATATTGAAGCTCTCCACGAACTACATAACCGAATAAAAAGGAAGTAATCAAGATCTAAGACAAGAAATCTTATAAATGAGATCGAAATATCATGGACCCGTCACACATCGTGAATTGCACCGGACAGACATCAGTACCAAAACCTAATAACCAAAGCAGTCGCCAGAAAAAAGAAAAAGCTTCCCGACAGCTTCGATTATTCTATTATTAATCGAACAATAAATTACTATCTACAAATTTTCTGGATTCGTCGTGCCTTGGTTGTTGATGTTGATGAATCGAATTTCCTGCCATTTCGCCCATCATCTTGAAATTTGTTTACATCCTACTCTGTACCTGCTGACATACTGTTTGAGGAGCCTGGGCATGCTATTATTTCTTCTACTAAAGAAAAAAAACAAGAATCCCTAAACAAGTAAATAATCTTGGAAAAAAAATCCCTAATCAGTTTTCCAAATTTGTTTACCCATGGAAAAAAGAATTCTTCATTACCTGTTTAACCATAATTTTAACTTTTTGAAGACTTAAAATAAAAAAGTTTAATGGTTGTAAGCGGGGGGGTTGGGAGGGGAGGTCAAAATTATTTATGAGGGGCCGAGGGATATGAGCCAACAATGTAACGAGATAGAGATTTAATCTGTCGCATGTTATAAATCTTTATAAATTTATTAACGTAACTGCATTCCGGTAAATAAGAGAAAGTATTTGAACGTTAATAAATTGTGATATAAAAAGTGCGTTTCCGTACATACAGGGTTTTTAGAAAAATGGATTTAAATGTGAAAGAAAAGTTATAATTTATATAAAAATTGTCAGCAATCACATCTTTACTGAGACACAGCTTACGAAAATTATCATTTGAATATGGATAAATTAAATTTATTTTGTTACCATGACAGATGCCTATCTAGTATTTACAACAATTGTAGATTTGTTTTAATTATTTTAGAAGTCTAATTTCTGAGAACGTAATTGAATGGGCGAATAGAACAATAAATAACGTTAGTTTATAAACCTGTGTCCCGAAATGCCCCCTTTAGGAGATTTATTTTTTATTACTTCTGAAACGGTTTAAGATACCTGAATGAAATTTAGTCTGGAAATATCTTTGATCGGATTATAAAAAAAATAATTTGCAATATTTTTACTGCATAGTTGTTTCTTCTGTTGTTACTTGCTAAAATCTAAAATTTATGCAAACTGTAACTTTTTTTGACTTTCGACAAGACTACCATTTTTGATGACTAATTGTCATTTATATATTTTAAATCGTTCCAGAAATAATAAAAAAAAACTATTTCTATTTCTTGGGATTTCTTTTATGCGATGCAGAAATATTTAATTAAAAATTACGTAGGCAATAGAAACTTTGAGCTCTAAAATTATAAAAATAAAGGAGAATCTTAACATGTCTGGTACTAAACAGTACAGTAGCTATTGTATATTAAGGACAATAACTTTGCGAATATTGTTCAAAATTTGCACTGTTTTATGCACATTCCACTACGTCAGTGTTGAGTAACTGATCCTTCCCATTGCCGGGCATCGACAGAATATATGCTCCGTCTTTTCCTCATCGTCCATGCACTAGTTTTCACCCGCAAGGTGGATTTTGTGCAAGGTCTGTCATGCTGATGCCTAAGAGGGTATCATTTCTGCTGTGAGATTGTTATTGGTAATCGTAGCCAATATACTTCCCCAGATGTAATCCATTAGCTGCCTTCTTTGCTAAAAGGTTTTTCTTTTTTCTTAAGGCCACAGTGTCCATGTAGCCAGTGCTATTGCATTTCGGATTCCTAACATGGATACAGCTTCTTGGCTTCTTAAGGATTTTGGAGCTTTTATCTGCTCTTATACCTCTGTGTAAATTGCCTTTCTACTAGATTTCTTGCAGAGCGCTCAATGACGTGCACTTAGAACATGTACCAAGTCCAATTTTTTACGTCTTTGAATGTTAGTCATAGATACCAACCCCAATGCCCTTAATGGTTCTGGAACCGTCTATGAGCTAACGCAGTAGGTCAGTCTTGTTCTGAACTTATTTGTTCCGGCTTCTTAGTTAAGGTAGGTGCTATGTTTGATGGTATCTTCGAAATATTGTGGTTTATGTTTTTTATTCTCAGTCCTCATTTTTTGAGGCTAATTTTCTTTCACTGTACACGAACAATACAAGTTTTTACCTATTATCACCTGCATTGCTTCTATTACAAAGCAATGGATCTAATTCCTAATGATTTACTTCAGTGGTTGTGGCAGCAGAATCTGGCTAACGCAACGCTTGCGGAAAGTATCTATCTTCCCATGGTTTACTGTTACAGAAGGTAGACTTTGTAATCTCGTTTATGAGCTCATAAATTGGTCTCAATCTATTTTTGATTTTTTGCTTGTGTTAGAAAAGGTAAGGCGATTGATCAAACATTTCCTTCAACATTTATAATGCCAGCAATAACTAACCAAAAGTACCTGTATAATCAAGAATGTAATGAAATCTACATGTTTGGTTTCGGTTTGCCTTTTTGTTATGAGTAGTTATGTGAAAAAAGACAGAAAAGATTATTGACTTTTACGCTCGCACCTGCAGTTGCAATTTTGCTAAATACTTTCAGGGAATTTATTTGTAATATGTTGTCGCATAACCTAAAAAAAAAGCTGGCACTTTTTTAGGATATTGGTGGTATTTGCTCTTGTGGGGTGCAATATTTAATTGCTGTTGCGGTGCATATGATATAATATCAAGTCATCAACTCATTTTTATTGAGAACTTGTTCATGGGAATCTATGACCTTTTTTACCGTATCAAATTAGACGTCGCAGGTCGAGTGAGTTAACCCCGTAACTTGTATAAATATAACCGCAGATTTTTATGAAAACAATATGGAATAAAAAACAAAACAAAACAAAATTGTTTTACAGTTGTTTTTCATTTTTTTCAGGACGGAAAGGCGGTATGCCTGCTCTGCGCCTGTTTGGCAGGAAATGGTTAGCCGCTTCGGACGATCTGGTATTTCCCGGACTTTTCGAAATATTTTTAAGGATAATATGGTAAGGGATTATGCAGAGTGATAAGGAAAATGAATTTATTTAGTATTCTGATGTACGCTTTGGTTACTTAATAATTTACGTTTAAATAGTTTATTATTATTTGAAAACTATTCTTATTTATGTGGCTTTAGATATTGCGAATTAGAGTTTTACCCTTTTTGTAAACACTTGTATCATGTTTTCTTTGTAATATGTACCGATAATATTTATTTTATTTATTTTTATAATTTAATAATTTAAATATCTAAAAGCTGTTTATAAGAAACCTTAGTATTTATAGTTTTGAATTGATTTTCCCGTTATTTTTTTTTAGTTTTATAAGGCTTACGAAGGGCTTTATTATTACCTGTTTATTTTAGTTTTATTTTAAGAGCAATATTGCTCTATACCTAGGTTGCTGTTATAAAATTTTGCAAGGTGTTTAATATTACTTTTATATTACTTGAAAAGTAAATTTTATTGGACAAATAAATAACTCGCAGGTGTTTACCAAAATTTCATTTTAAAGTGCTCATAACGAGGACGCTTTACTTTTTGTAAGGGTAAAATTTATTTCATATCGAAATTAAGCTAAATTTCAGAGTATTTGGTTTATAATATTTAAACAAGGCATTTTCTTAACTTAAGGGTAAAAACAAATTACAATGACAAGGACACAAACTAAATATATTGCAAAAAAATGTTATGGAAAAATATGAATTGAAGCTTATAATAGACAAATCGACAAATAATAACTTTTATAACATATTTAGGTAAATTTTATAGCGGTAACCAGAATGTATTCCTGGCCGTTACAAAACTTATCTGGTCTTTATAAAGGTAGCAACAACCTCTTATTTACAAATCAATGGAGGAGTAAAGGTTTTATGTGGCACTAAAATTTGATCACCGTTGTCCATGTAAGTGCTATAGGGGTTTTATAAGAGAAACGAAAACATTTCGCGAAATATAGGTTCTCAGGCGTTTTAAAATAGGTAATCGAAACACAACCAAACGAAAGGTGTTAGTTTTGGTCAGTTTACAGAATTTTGGAGTGCCTTTAATTCGATGTATTAAAAACAATGTTTAAAAATTGCAGAAGGTATTTAAAAAAAGATCGAAATTTTTGAAAAACGCCCGCCATTTTGTTTCTTAACTGTAAGGGAACGAGACAAGACAATGTCCACTGATCTAAGTAAAAAAAATTAATCAAATTTTTACAATATAAAACGTATTTGTCCATGTATGTATATATACTTTTATTAGAAATACGGAAATAGTTTGACTAGAACAATTTGAATTATTATTAGATCTTCTATCTATCTGGGCATTCACATGACTCAGCACTTTCTCAAAACGTTATGCTCAAATAATGCCAAAACTCCCTTTTTTGCATCCTTTTGAAACTCTTTTTAAACTAATTTTAACCACACTTTATTTTTGATTTCTAGCCAAGGCTTGACCAACCACCCTCTTTTGATTTAAGGTAAAAAATTATCAACAGTAATAATAAGTGCAAACGCAGGGTTTATTTTTCTTATTCTTGAATAATTTTTATTGTTCTGTAGAACAGCGCTTATTCAAAACAATAAAATCAGTCAAAAATTACCTCTAAATGAATTGACGAGGCTCTTTCCCAATGTAAAGCCAGTGTGGTTCGTCAAGAACTTCATGGAGAAATTAATTAGTTACTTCACGAATGTATTGTCAGTGGAATACTAGTATAATAGATTTGTTTTTATTCAAAAACGGGTGTTTTAAGATTCTGATGCATTGTTTGTTAAATGGCATACTACTGGTAAAGATAACTTTTGGATGTTTTTAGGTAAGTTTTAAAAGATAAGTTTTAAAGTGTTATCTGCTTGAAGTTTGTAAAAAATATAATTCGATATTGGGTGGGAGGAAAATTAAATTAAAGTAAGATAAAGTAAGGCGGTTCCACCAGTTTGACGATGATACTGATTTCGTCATGTCTAACTGAAATAAGAGTCGCTAACATGAAAAAAATGTTACTAGGCCTTATTCGTACATTGATTTGATTGAGTATGATCTAGAAGTTATAGGAGGAAGAGCTTATTATTAGTGTAGATGTTTGGTAACATAAAAAATGTTACTAAGCCTTACCCATACATTGACTTGAGTATAATCTAGAGTTAGAGAAGGAAAAGTTTCTGACTTTATCCTGGAGATGACGGCAATAATTACTAAAAGCTACTATTAGTTGTGCACCTCGTGGTTTTTCTTTAAGAGTTGTTTGAGTGAGTTTTTGCATGTGGAGTCTGCACCGTCATTTGCCACAGTTAAATTTTGGGCAGCTGAATTTAAACGTGACCATAATAGCTTAGAAGATGATGAACGTTCAGGACTTCCAAAAACTGTAACTATCGATGATAATATTGCTGAAGTTCATCGAATGGTGTTAAACGATCGTCTCATATTTTAGTGGTTGCCATGGCGAAAATCCACTAATTACGATTTGAACTGCTTGACCATCCGCGTTACTCACCAGATCTAGCCCTAAGTGATTTATTTCTGTTCCCTCAACCTAGAACTGGCTCGGAGGCCAAACATTTTCGTCAAATGAGGAGGCAATCATCTTCGTGAACAATTATTTTGTGGAGAAAAGCACTGGGTTCTATTTGGACGGGTTAGAGAGATCTAGACTATGTAGAAAAATAAAAAAAAGAGAAAAAATGTCTTGTATCTTGTCTTGTTTGGTCGGGAACAAGTGACCCTCGCCTTGTTCAGCCATTAATGACCAAAAATTTCATTAATGATACGTTTATTTAGTTTTTTCTAAGGACTCATTATTCTCGCAGTTACTTGCTGTTGATTGATTCTACCTGTTATATCGAATCTATGGCCGGTAGAAATTATGGCAACACTTTGGGTACATACCATAGTTGCAAGTAGAACTTCCTTGTCTAAGGGAACTACTGTGTAGTTGGCAGTTCTCCTAACCTGTTCGGAATAAGTGACTTTTATCATTCTGAAGTGCTGGAAAAAGTGATATTCCAAATATTTTATAAAAGCCCGGTATGCGAAAATTTGTGTTTGCTACTACATGGCAAAAGTCATATGTTACTTAATTCTGCATTGTGTTGTCTGCAAACATAGCATAAATTTATTTGTGTCTTCAAAAATTTACTTGAATAGGAGCATTGCTAAAGGTACTGAATCCCTTTCTGCCATATTAAAGAGAAACATAGATTAATTAGATCACAAGTTGCCACTACAATGTCAGCTGTAACTTTTGATTTTATTTGTTGGTAATACTCGTAGTGTCTAGAATATTGAAGGAATATATACAAAAGCGTACAAATTACAGAGCCTTCGTTATACCGTAGCCAAATCATACAATATTGTATTTTACTGTGGTTTTACGATTATCGACTCATAATTTACATTTTTTATTTATTTCTTTTGAACATATAATAATTTATAGGTGTGTTTAAGCAAAGCATTAAATTTTATTGGTAATAGCCAAAATCCATTGTTTCCATTAATGAATTGTAAAAACTAATTTTCTTGTGTTAATTGGTACTTTAGTTTTAATCTCGGTTTCGACATACGAGGCTGACAATGGGGACCAATGCTTTTTTGCTTTCTTCATCTTTTCAGAATCAATTTTAAGCAAGCAGGCAAGAACTTAACACTTTTATATATCTTATAATATTAATATATAATAATGAAGCCCTCGAAAATTTGACCGGTTTTTGTTGCTAATGCTAAAAAATTATTGCTGAGAAACACCATATGAAATTCTTTTGTTTCTTATGCTGGAAGATATGTTCCAAACGTTTGGAATTACTCAGGAATAAATAAGATCGTAGCATTTGCCTGCCGTAAGTAGCAAAAGTAATTCGGTGAGCTGGTGACTTGCGATTTCTTAACTTGTAACTGGAATTTTAAAATTACAGTTACGTTGTCTCAATTCTAATCTGAAGAACTAAGTCTTATATTTTCACGAAACTTCTTTGCACGTTGCTGATGCAATACCAAGGCATCAAGTGCAAAGCCTGCAAAGCACAAAGCTGCCCAAAATACCAGGCTCCAAATGGGAGAGCCATTTTTTTGTTCTTTTATTCGCCTCTGCTTTAAATGTGAAAATGAGTTAAGTTGACAGTATTTTATAATATTTCCATCGAAATGTCATAGCTTGAAGAAAAGTGTTTGAACGAAAAGTTTCCTGAACACATAATCTTGAATAGTGCCAAGACCAAACAGATGTCGGTGGTTAATGATTTAGAAATAAAAGTAAGATTAGTTTTAAAAATGTAGATTTCTGATTATCTACACTTTTTATATTCAAGAATTAAAAATATCATAAATGATATATTTTCAAAGAGCAAAATTTTATTTATTTAATAAATACTATCTTAATGTTCATGATATATCCAACATTTTTTAAATAAATTTTGCGATTTGCATTACTTTAGTAAATGTTCGTCATTCAAAAAAAATAATTTGTTTTTACTTATATTTTGCTTCTTAAACTATGTTTTCTTTGCAGGTTGGTTTTAATAGTCTGTGTATACATCGAGTACTACAGCGACACATGGAACTGCTCAAAAGGTGGAGACTACGTACGAATATACATAATTGGTAATTACGTTTTGCTAATTATTACTTAAAGTTCATTTGTTTATTGGAATTGGAACCAAATTTTAGTAACCACTGTTTTTAATATTTTCTATTGTTTTTTGCCAGTTTCGGAATCATATATATCCACAGTTTAGTACAATTCTTCTTCGAAATGGTGATAATTATACAGGGTATGTTAATGTTGGTTTGGTCGAACATCCTATTGAAGAATTTTTTTTTGAAATTGTGTGCGGCGGCGTCCGCAATTCATTTGATTGTAATTCAATAACTATAAAAGATAAAAATATGGTGATCTATATTAAAAATTGAACTGAGGTGGCTTTTACTTGCTGAAAATCCATTTATCAAAATAAATAAGGAGTAAAAGTTCAGATTTTCACGAAATTATATATTATGACATGACAATTGTTTCGACAACACCGTGTCTTTATCACATGTTGATAAAGACACGGTGCTGTTGAAACAATTGTCATGTCATAATATATAATTTCGTGAAAATCTGAACTCTTAGTTCTTATTTATTTTGACCTATATTATCAAAAAGTTATGAATTCTTAAAAAGCTCATAAATATAGGAGGTGTTACGTTACAAGAAAGCATTTTGTTTAATTATTTCCTTACGCTCTGTATGTTTTCAATTCTTATATTATATTCTGTACAATTCAGTAAAAAAAATAAACAATCAATTTAAATTTACATCTTATTACAAATTGCATCAGTGTATAAAAGACTTGTTTTAAAATATTTTAACCTTTAATTAACATTAATAGCTTCTATTTTATTATATATATATATATATATATATATATATATATATATATATATATATATATATATATATATATATATATATATATATTCATGAATGTCCTTTGTTTGTGTTACATAGTGCGAGCATGTAGAGACGATGGAAATAGAGAATTTTATTTTCTTTAAGAAGTAGGATAATGTAAATAATGTAAACATAACAAAAATACACAAGACTTTATTTTCGAAATGTGTGGTAAAGAAATCAAAATCTATAAAAATCATATTTAAATCCTGCTGTCAATGCCGTACTCTTTATATTTTGTTAGATGTTAATGATATTACAATTTAAAACAATATTGTGCGAAATACGTCCGGAAACACTTTTTTTTCTCTTGCTCTCTTCGTTCTGAGAAAATCCGCAACATTGCATAAAGTTATTCTTTTTTCAACTAGTTGTCCGCTCGTTGCAAAAAGGTTTTTTTCCTTAATTCAATGAACTCGCGTCTGTCTTTACTTAGACGACTGACCGGATTGAAGTCAGTCGTTAAGGTCGGACAATAAAAGCAATAACAACACCTAAGGCAAATCGACTTGCCAGGTCTAACGACTTACCAACCGAACCATACTCCATCACTTAGAAAAAATATTCTTTTTTTATTTAGTTGCACCAATTCCTATTTTTCGATTATTTAATTATTATTGCATTATATAAATCTTCAGCTCCATTAAGCAACATTTTTAAAATAATGTTTTAATTAAACAAAGTGGCACCAACAAGTTTTGGTTTTTTATGTGCGAATATTATGCAATAACTTCTGAATCTTTTTTAATTTTTGGGTACATTTTTAGATTTATTACTTCCTTCCGATAATTTCTACTAAATACTATTTAGAGCGGTGTTCGAAATATGAAAAATATCGAATATAAATATTTATATTATAGAAATATTCAATATAAATGATTGTCTAATGCAATTGGAAAAGAAGTTGTTGGAATTTGTAAATTAAAATATCATTTGCTAAATATTTATCTAAATAATATTATATTAATATTAATAAGTGCGCAACATATAAAAACTATTTTGAACTATTTTATTGAACGATTTAAGTTCTTGACGTTTGGTTTTATTGAAATCAAAATAAATGTGAAAAGTAACATTTCTATATTTTAGTAAAAATTATCATTTTCAAATGAACTTTGGTAAAAGTTATTCGATAAAAGTGTTCTTTTTAATAATTATCTTTCTTCATTGTCCCCTAGGATATAAATAAAAATAAAGTTGAACAAGGAATGAGAGGGATAAAAAATAAAGTACGGAATATTCAATTATGTGTCGCCTCTACCACTGAACAATATTTTGATATATTACTTTTTTTAATGTACCTAAACGTAAGTGGTAACAATGTTTTTCTAAATATACTCTCAATTTTTTTTCCCAAATTCATTTAAAAAAATCCCTCTTTCAAATTCCTGCTCTAAAATACCCATTATGAAGTGTGGCTTAAAGACGTTACTTACGACTGCGAGCCACTTCGGATCTTTCAGGTAATATATTAGCCAGGGCTGTGGTTTGTCAATTCTGATGGTCAAGGTACGCATATAGTATGCAACACCTTGTAAACTTCTTCAGTCACTCATTTATTAAGAACTCGCTCACTTAAGAAGCCATCAGGATGATTAGCGAAACTTCAGCTGGCTTTATTTATAAACAACCGATGCAGAACGGACCTACAAGATTTGTAAATAGCCTTCTGAAAAAAATGTTAATTTTGGCGAGTAACGAATGCCGCTCTCATCGCAGTTGCCTGTGTTCTTTTTAAAAAATCCATCCTTATTTTTATTAAAATTAAAATAGTAACTTCTTATTATTCCTCCTAAATATTCCAAATAACTAATATCGGACCATTTTAGACCAACAATAAACACACATAGCACAGCAATATGATGCCTCAGTTGGCCTCGTAAAAGAAAATATTTGAAAATGACATTAATTTCTAAATTAACAGTTTTTCTTAATTTGGTACAATAATTTATTGATCTGCAAGTAAGTCAACAGTCAAGAACTTAGAAAACAATTTAAAAAAATAATATTTAAATATTAGTATTTACTTTTTACAAAACTTCTGGATTCCTCCTGCATCGGAGTCGAACTTGCTGACGTTTCGCCATTCATCCTGCTGGCTTCTTCAGGGCTTGACTGAAACTGGATCGCATTTTACTCTGTGCCTGAGGGGGGCGGAGCTAAATGAGGGGCAGAAACACCGTCTCGGATGACCGATTCCCATGTTGGTGATAGGTTAAGACCAGAGTCACGGTTAAGATTGTTAGGTTATTTATAGATTTAGATAGATAGACGCTCGGATTTTTAATTGGTAGAAGAATTGATCACATGCAAGAATCATAGAAATCATCAATAGAAAATCACACCTAACATTGGGTCATTGTGTTTATAGAAAACCTACGCACACCGACCGATACCTTAATGCATGGTCACATCACCATCCGGTCCAAAAATCATCGCTTATCAACTCTCATGTTTACAGAGCCGTAAAACTATCTCAGCTCGAGTCACTGAACATGGAATTAAAACAACTTACCTCTGCTCTTCTCTCTATTAATTTCCACATTAAAGATATTAAGCGTTGGAAAAAAAATACACTTCACCAATAGCAATGAGGTCGAAAGCAACCCTGCACTTGCCACTGTGGTCCTTCCCTACATTCAAAATATCACTGACCACATATTAAAAGTAAAGAAGTAGAACGTAAAAACCAGATTTACCACTTGTCCAAAAATCTCTCAACATGTTCGATCAGTCAAAGACAAAATTCCATTTGAGATGCCAGGAGTTTACAGCATTCCATGCATATGCGGCCAACAATACATTGGAGAAACCGGACGCAAAGTATCAACTAGACTCAAAGAACATGTAAGAGCCTTAAGACTAAGACAAATAAACTCATCAGCAGTTGCCGAACACAATTGCGAAACCGGATATAACAAACATTAGTTATATAAACTTTGCGTACGCTTACATTAACATGACCCAATCATCACGTGCTTTCTAAGCGAATCAATTGCGATTCTAAGCTTCAAAAGTAACATACATATAAACCTCTTTACATCGGTGCTCACTCATATTACAACGTTTAAATAGTAAATTCAAAGTGTTCCGGTGTTGACCCTAGTCAAGGTAAATGGTAAGGCCTAGGCCATATTCAACTTCGCGCAAACAGTTTTCCAGGAATTAAATTATATGCCCACATTTGACGCCTTTTGAAGGTAAAAGCAATAACACCAACAAATCTTAATTATCTGGGGCATTAATATTCATCGCTTGTATGTAAGTGTTTAAGTTTGTCGATACGAGTTTCTTGAAAGCTGTGCACTTTGTCGTGTCGAGAACTCGGATGGTCAAGGGCTAGTTCCTGGTTCTCTTTCCCTCCCATTAACGCTTAATCATCCTTCGTGCTCTACGGAACACTTGAGAAACAATTTTTTACGACTAGACACGGTAAAAAATCTACTTTATCATTCCCAATATTTTTAAAATTCCACTTTAATACATTATTTAAATAATAATAAAATAATATAAGTAAATATATCGGGTCTCCCAGCAAGTATGGTATTACAGAAACGGAATATCCCGGTGTTGAAATTAATTCAGCGTTTTGATAACAGATGGCGCTAGTGATCTATTTCTTTACCTACAGGAGTAGTTGCACTTGAAAGCACCTGTTATTTGATGTCATATTCTGTACTTCTTTTTTTTTTTCAAAACGTAAACAACAATTTGTGATTTTTTTCATACGTCGAAATTTTGTGCCAAATAAAGTATTTTTGGAGCAATTTTGCTCCATTATTTTAAAATGGGTGCTGCAGAAAGTCATCGTATTTTGGTAGATGAAGTAGATGAAGAAAATGTACTAGTTGAGCAAACTTGTAGAAAATAGTTTGCACATTTTAAAAGTGGTGATTTTGATTTTGAAGGCAGGACAGCCCAAAAAAAATCGAAGATGAACTTCACTAGAAGTTGAGCTTTCGACCGTGGAAAAACGTATAAAAAAATTAGGGATGATTCACCAGGAGAGATGTTGGGTTCTATATAACTTAAAGCCAATTGATATTGAAACGCGAGAAAAAGAGAAGGATTTCTGCATAGGATTGTGACGGGACGAAAGTGGATTTATTATGACAATCCTAAACGACGAAAGTCTTGGGTAAAGCCTGGTGAACCATCAACATGAGTGCCGAAACAAAATATCAAACCGATCTACGCTCGTGCTATGCATTTGGTGGGATCAACCGGGTCTGATTTATAACGAGCTGTTAAAACAAAAAGGAACGATTACAGGAGCACCTGCATCTGAGTCGTGAATTAAAAGAAAAACGGCCCGAATATGACACACGATATGACAAGGTCATTTTATTACATGACAATGCTCGCCCGTATTTATCGAGAAACCAAGCAAAACATACCTTGAATCACTGAAATGCAACGTCCTACTCCATCCGCCCTACTGTCCACATGTTGCACCAAGTGATTTCCATTTGTTCCGATCATGGAGTGAATTCGTGGATCGCATTTAAAGACCAGCAGTTTTTCCGACGTGGGATCCGCCTCTTGCCGGAAAAGTGGGAAAAGGTATTGTATGTTTTGACATTTATCTTTTAATCAATTTATTTTCAAGTTTGCGAATCGGTCATCAGAGAGCGTTGTTATTTTACCTTTAAAAACTCGGTTTCTAGAAACATTTCTAATATATTGTGCGAACATTGTCGGAAGTAAATGTCGGTAACTCGAAGAACGCAAACGATATGATCTCCAAAAAACTTGTGAAAAATGGAATATATGAAGCGATATGATTTTTTTAACTTCAATAGATAGGCAAATAAGGCCCCAACAATCCAATGGAAACCGCAGGTTAATATCTTTTTCGTAACCTAAAATGCGAATGAAAAGAATATTTAATGTTGTTATTAATTTTCTATTATTCCGAATTTACTAAATAAAACACAAATTTATTATTTAGAATACCAAATGATATTTAAAATCACTATAAAAAACATACTGTTATTTATCTTTATTACTTTGTATTGATATTTTTGCCTGTTTCCAATTAATTTATTGTTGTCGCTTACTTTTTCATAAAAAATTAGGTTTAGCCAACTAACCAAAACTAATGAATTATTAAAGACTAACTCACTAATTGTATTGGTTATTGAAATATTTAAGCGGTAAAATGTGTATTGAAATTACCAGATTCACATTCATTATTAATATAGCGTCAATTTCTTATAGGCACGGGATTAGGATGAACCTGTCCAATTTAAATAAAATATTTTGAATGTAACAGACATATAACAAATTTAAACCATTTAAAACGATAAGCAATCAATAGACTTTGGCAGTCATTAAATAACTATATGAAAGATGCGTAGCGTTTGTTTGGTTCGATAAAAACAACTGTTTTTAATGGCGAGATGTAATATTCATTTTTTAAATGGTTTTCCACATTTTACTACCTAAATACGTCAATAGTTATTATTAGTTAGTTTCCAACAATCACCTAACAAGTTAATTTTTACCCTAATAACCTTTTATTCCGAAAAGTGCAATTGTTTCCCAAAGTTCAACCTTTTTGTCGCGTGAGGTTCTTTGATTCATATTTTAGGTTATCATAAAGATTCGAGATCACTCGAATGTGGGGCCCTTATTTGAGTTTCTAATGATGTAAAAAGAGCCATATCGTTGCATCTATTTTTTTTTTCAGAAAAATATATTTTTTTGCGAATATTTCAGAAAACATCAAAGGTGGCAACGTAAGCAACCGCATAGTCTATAAAAAGCCCTTTTTAACGACTGCAAGTTTATTACCCTGTTATAAGCTTTTTTAGAGTTTGACAGTTCAAATTCTATAGTTCCTGATTTTCTTTTGCTACCATCTTTACAATAAAAAAATGAATTTGCCAAGTGAAGTGACCAAGATGGAAATGTAATAAAAGAAAATGTTTTTAATTCCATTTACTATTTAATGGAATTGAACACCTTTTAATTTAATTAATTTAATATTTTGTATCGTAAATAATAAAACTTTGCGCGTAGTGGTATATTCGTTTTTGAGACATATTGAGAAAATGTGGTTGTTTGTTGTCGATTAGTTAGATTTAGTAAAGACTTCAACAATATCCTACATAGATCACTTAGAAGAATTTGATTTGATCCAAAGATCGAACGAGCAAGTAGAACGAGATAATGTGAAGAATTTCGTTATCGACTAACATTGAGGACTTTGCTGCTAATATTTAGCACAAACATGAGTTTTACTTCTTCAGTAACTACATCAAAACATTATGTATTTTAAAGTATATATTTAATTTTGTATGGAATATTTCTTTATATAAATGAAAAGTCTGCTTCTTGAAAGAATGGGTACATCTTAAAAATATATAAGTAAACTTTGCAGGCCTAAGCGTTTCAGAATCGAATTTATTACACCACAATATACACGGTTTAAAGAAAATTTTCAACTTAAATAATAATTACACCTTTACCAGCAAACATGTTACACAGATTAAGTAAATATTTTTACATTCCGATGTAGCGAGTTTTTACTTTCTGCTATATTCAGTTGTTTTACACCTCAACGCGTCGAAATTTAAATTTAATGCCTACTTTTTATTCTGTTAAAATAAAATTCTTTTCGGTATACGAGTGTTGGGGCACCTAGGCCGCACTATTTTCAGTGGATGGATAATAATAACAATAAAAATGGCTTAATGTTTCTGAAATCGACTGTAGAGGCGGATCAGGTTTGGTAAATGATTGAAAAACTCTTTTTTCGTATGGTCTCCAAATCTTCCTTCCTTCCTAAAATATAAAATTTACGAAGGCGGTTTCAAAAGTTTTGGGAATTGCACTATAAATAAATTAGCCAAAGTTAATGGTCTCGCACAAGTCTTGACATCTATGCAACTATCTAGTGAAATATTGTTCAGTTTGATTTAGGTGAACATGTCTTTGAAAAGTCTATCTAATTCAGGATTAATATACAGGATGTTCCGTTTTAAATAAGAAAGTTGGTGGTGACCACTGCGAAACGGGTTTTTATAGCACTGTTTTTGTTAAAGTCTGTTCATAGATATAAGAAAGTGACTAACTGATACGAATTAAGGAAAGACCCGGGCAAGCTGTAAGAATGAAATATGGCCGAACAGGTCCGTACTTTGCTTAAAATTTAATTATTTGAGGTTTTGTTAGGAAAGATACTAAACAATATTTATTTATTTATGTATGTATTTATGTTTAAATCTAAAATAAAATTACAAATTATTTTTATTACCTACTTAAATTACTTAAAATAATTCACATAATATATCAGTATCACTATCGCTATCATCGCCTGTTCTAATTATTATTTGCAATGTAGATATACGATTGTTCTGCTTTTTCTATATGTTTAACAGAATTTGCCAAACTTTGTGGAGGGATGTTAAAAACTTCGGTTTCTATAAGTTTGAGGACATTGGAGTTAACACGGGGAAAAACATTGTTACGACGAATGGCAGATTTCAGTTGGTGCCAAACATGTTCAATGGGATTAATTATACAGTGGTAAGGTGGAAGCTGTATGCCTTAGATTTTTTGCATAATTATCACAGACGTATTCCTTTTGTAGGTTCAAGCTTGGTAGAACCTCAGTTAATTGCTTTTTGGTATAATCTTCGTGAAAATAAATGTCGTTATTATACATGTAGTTTTGGATTGTTGCTTTTGTGTCACATGAAGAAGGGCTTTTAGTCAACTGTCTACTGTGATAACTTGCATTGTCCATTACAATTACGCTATTGGGAGCAATGTTTGGAACTAGTTTGTTTTTAAACCAACTTTCAAATAAATCAGCGGTGGTGTATTCATGGTAATCCAAAGAAGAATCTTTAATATTTTTGGAATCCAACCATCTAGGATGCAAAAAATTACCTCTTTTTGAGGGCGCGTTTGTTTTACACTTATCAGTTGAGTCAACCCAACCATTTTCCGGGGTATCATAAGTGTAGAACCAGGTTTCATCCAAGTAAATAATTGGTCTTTTCTGTTCTCTGTAAATCCTAATTTTTTCTAGATATTCCAGTCGCCATTTCCGAATTCTAAAAGACTCCATTAAAACTTGCCTTTTGTCAATTTTTTTAAATCTAAAACCCATTTGTTGAATACACTTCCATAAGGTAGTTCTGTCACATTTAACACCGGTTTCATCTTTTTCAAGCCTCCTAATTGAGATATCTACGCTTTGTTTCTCGTATAACTGGTAAATTTTACGCCGTATTATATCTTGATCACTTTCATCTACACTCTAGAAAATGTCAGCATCGCTTCTTTTTTTCCTCGCTGAAATGGGATTATTCACAATTTTTCATACAGTTGATGTTGGAATTTTCGTCAATGTGGTCGTTTCTTCTAAAGATACTTGCTTGTTGGCACCACGTTCAATGAGAGTCAAATAAACATTGTTTATAACTTCCTTGGTCTCAATAGAATAGTGTTTTCTACATTTGGGCGGGAGCATCTCCTGAGATACACTAGACTCGCATATATTTTGCATAATTGGCACACGATAAGAATGATTACTAATAAACTTACACTAAGTAGTATACCAAACCAAAGAATATTAAACACACCTAGGTATAAAATTATTTTCTATTACGGACCACAATTTTACCTGAGTTTAAATTTCGAAACTTTAGGTAATAATCTTGTTGCATTGTATGTTAATGACCACCCTTGGATAATCCCATTCAAAAGCAATTGGTCACTTTCTTATATATATGAACAGACCATACCATAGAAGACACAGCAAAATCTCAAAGAGCGGTAATCTTTTTTCGGAAAGAGTTTTGGAAACATTAGAAATTATTCACCGTCTGTGAGGAATATTTGGTGAGTCTATAGAATATAAAAGTATTGTTTGGCATGTACAGGCAGACATCACAACCTTATTTGAGCAAATAGGAGATTGAACGATGAGAGATTGATTAAATACAAAAGTTGCTTGGTTTAATTTGGATTTTTAATTTGTTATATTTTCATCTATACCAGGTTACTCGTTTCGCCGTGAAAGAAGAGATTAACGATGGGGTTTAAACGCAACGTTTCGGAATTATTAACATGGCATTATTAAATAAAAAAATCTTACAATATTGTCATACTTTGCGCAACATTTTTTTTTTCAAATGCAAACTCCCGTATATTATGCTATGTCTAAATAAGCTTAATGCCTAAATAGACCATCTAATATCGATATATAATCGGACTGGTATACAAATCACCATTTCTCAATTATTTTTAATTTACAATATTCATTTTCAGGAAACCCCTGTATATATAGTGAAAACGGTAAAAACATCTACTATAGATTATCGAACAATATTATAACAAATCTAATAAAACGACGTTTACTAACCTAAAACAAATTAACAACAATTATTTAAGTTGACCTTAATTTTGGGAAATATAGGCCTTTAAAAGTATCTCATAAAAAAAAGTCTAGTGGAGTTAGGTCTGGGTTAGGTTAGAGGCTAAGGATAAACACTGTTTTGACGGTGGATTTTGTAAAACTGTTTTTTCTCCTCGTTTCGATTTTCTGTTTTATATCTGGAAATAGCATAATATACTGGGGTCTGTATTTGAAAAAATGCAGGTTTTGCAAAATAAAGAGCATCTTTTTATTAAGCGCAAAGAGAATTTGAAACAAAATTGAAGTACCTTATATAAATCAGTTTAAATATTGGGTCAATAATGAAAATGGACGTTAATAATACCGAAACTTTTCGTTTAAACCCCATATATCGTTGAACTCGTCTTTCAAAGGTCTATCTACATCAGGATTAATATACAGGATTTTCCATTTGAAATACGAAAGTTGGTAGTGACCGCTGCGAAACCGGTCACCCTAATGAAAATGAAAAATCCTAATTAACACAAGCAATTTTTGTATTTAACTTTTTCTTCCATGTCTTCTATTTCCTGACATAAGGCAGTGCTGCCTCTTAAATAGTGCAATATCACTAGGAGACGGTTCATGCAGTGGGAGTCTGAACTTGCTTGATTGTTTGGGCGTTATTAAGATTTCGGCGCACTGGATGGCAAGGCTGTTGAGACCATAACAGAAATTCAATACGTCTGATACTTGTCAACTTCAAAGAAAGCCTGCTGATCCGTTATGGCGATGAATTTAGGCACTGAATAATAACGACCAACGAAACCCTATTTCAATCTGAAGACAAGCAATCTGAAGAAGGCACATTTAAGGCACATGTATTTCTGTCTGTTGGAAAGGTAACTTGCTGTATTCTGGATTTTTTTTATTTATTATCTGGAAAAAAGTTCTGCAATTAACACAGAATATTATTCGAATTTACCATCCAAGCCGTTGCGGTAGGCACTTATCAAAAACGACTTGCAAAGTTGCGTAAGCGTCTGCTGATACAGGATAATGCAAGACCACACACAACGATTTACGATGCTCCCCAGATTTGAAGAAACCCTTAACCAATCAATCAATCAATCAATCAATTTATTGTTTATAAGAAAATGCAAGTATTCCTATAACAAGGATATCTATAGGATAATGCTTACTTAATGCTACGGTGGATTCGAACAGAACACCAACACTGAAAAACTGAAAATTTGATATAATAAAAAAAAATAAAGCAAGTGTTAATAATAATAAAAATATATATATATATATATATATATATATATATATATATATATATATATATATATATATATATATATATATATATATATATATATATATAATTGATAGGTAAGAAACGGCCTAAATTTTAGGTTCGGTTCTAGGTGTTAGTTATCCAGTTTTTCCATAAAAACCTCGTTATAAACAGGGCATCTAAACAATGCCTGGAATAGTTTCGTGGAGATTACAAACTGCAAAGTTCATTATAGTTGAGTTTATATTACAAACCTTTATACATGCATTTTGGGAAGTGATTATATATTAGAGCTAAGGGGTATCACTAATAGTTGTAAAATCTTCTGTAGTGAGAATTTCGAGCGAAGTCAAGATCAGTCTGAAAGCAAATTTCTTTGTATTTACCAAGGATGTTAGACAAAGTGCGTTTTAGAGTGCTTCGACTAAGATTTTGCCACCGCTAGGAAAATCCGAGTTTCCAAGTCAAACGTCTCATCTGCGCAACTCAATTATCAAAGTTTAAGCACATTTTAAGTATATATGACTTTCAAATGAGTTATACCACACTCCAGTCGCAAGATATCAGAAGAAGTAGATTTCGGCAACATTAAGAACCGTTTGAAAAAGTTAGATTGGGCTTTTTCACTAATATCGAAATAACGTAAACGCCAAACAGCAACGTTACTAGAAAACCGACCGACAATACTCTCCAGGAGATAAGTTTAGATTTATAGAACATGCTAAGAGGAGGACCTGTGTACTGTGTTGCTCTGGTTACAGAAGATTCGCCTATTTCCTTAAAAAACGAAGAAGAAAAAGTAACTCTGAAATATATATGTTGATTAACTGCTTCAAGAGGATAGATATTTAAAAAGTTCTTTCAGGGCGGCTGAGTTTATTGTTGGGATCCGATGTATTGAGTTAAATGGAGATCATGGTTAAAAGTTAACTTGTAATATTGACGAAAATGAACAAAATAATAAAAATTATAGTTCGAAAAAATTTTTGCGTATGTTATATGTGTTAAAAATTTGGTTCCAATTTCTGATTTACTTTGAAATTGAAGGTCCTTACTATTTTATTTTGTATATATAAATATTGCAGGTATGATGGCGCTTTTGTGTGCCGTCATTTTTGTCCTAGCGGCATTGGTTAATCAAAGCGCGAAAGGGTCCATTACCGACGTCGACGCCAGGAAGCTGGTGCCACCGATTTTGTTACTAAAACTTTTCCTGGTAATTCCGGAAGTAATACTCAACGTATTTGGTACCATGTGGGCTTTCTGTAGTGATTTGGTCGTATGTCCATATGAAGGTCATTTTTCAAGGACTGTTATTGAAGGTAAGTATTTCGTTTTGCTACACGGTGAGCCAACGAAAACGTTTCGGACTCATTTTTAGTGACTAGTATTATTAGAGATCATATTGGTAACTTAAGTGTAATAAAAAGAAAAATAATAAAAGTAATAATAATAGTAATAATAATTAATAATAATAATAAATAGTAGTAGTAATAATAATAATAACAATAGTAATAATAACAAAAACACACACACATACACACACGCACACTGACTCACTCACTCACTCACCCACCCAGCCGAGCATACAGACACCGTGATACGTCAGAGAGATCAAGTTAATAGGTTATCCACGGCTTTCGAGTCTAGATGGACTTAAAATCCTTTGTTTAATAACTAATAACCAAATGAGAAACAATTTCACAATGGCAACGTGACAGGATAGTAGTAACTTAAAAGTTATATTAATTAAAGTAACATTTGCGAAATCCTGTTAATAATCAAATTGGGTAATTATTTCAATTCTTTCCCGGAGATATGCTAATGAGAATTGGATTTTCAGTTTCCTTATTTTTATCCAAATCCAATATACTTTGGCCAAGATTCGCATTTTTCTTTTGAAGTAAGAGTTCCTTAGCTAGCCGAAACACTTGCAGTTGTTCAAGTAAAACGAGACGTTAAGTTCTGTTAACAACAATTCTCTAGTTTCCTCGGTTTCCACTTGCAACTAACCTTGCAATCGAGCAATAGTAGGATTTGATTTTCCTTTCAGTTTTATTGGTTTATATCCTGTTTGATTTCTGTCTGTCTTTGCTTTTAGTCTGGTTTTTATGTTTTGAATCTTCTTGCAAATCTTCCCATCATTACAGCTAATTTAGCTTCTAACTTTTATTTTATTTCTTCTACCGCTTTACGTCGTTTATTTTTTACTTCCGAGATGTTAGATGTCTCTAACAAAACAGGATATTGTTTAATTATCTTCACAAATACGGTTTGACTCTCGGAAGAATCCTCTCCAAAACAGCTCGACATCGTCGCTTAATCAAATTATTTATACACAACCGACAAACTGACAAAATATTTTAAATGACAACAATGGGGATATATGCGACTTTGGAGAGATATCAAGACAAGTCAAAACCCGAATGTCAAAGTGCCGACTCGAAAATTTCATTTTAGCTGAGTACGGTCTCCTTTTTCGTTATAAATGTTATGCATACTAAAATGACGTACACTCTCACATATAGGAGCTACGATGTGAAGATTTGCATCACGTTAAAATGTATGCAACTCCATATACCTTGATTATAGAGCTATGTCGTTTCCGCTCAAACCGGAAGTGCGTCGATTGATTTTATAGTGCACAAAAAAATTGCACTTTTGACTCATATTAAGTCGCCCCAAATTCGATTCGTTGCGTCAAAACCGTGTTCGCACTTTCTTGTGTCACCCGGTATGTTGTCTAGAATGAATTTCCAAAAATAGTCAATATATTCTCGTATTAGTCACCGCCTTTAAGGTCGAAAAACTTAACGGGTTTGATTTGTTTAGCGATAAGCGCACCGCATATGTTTCGAGTGATTTGCGCCTAAGAATTTGCAATAATGTCAGTGTGAATTTCTAAAATTCTTAAATGGACGCGGAACTAATCGCGCTTCATTATTAAACTGCTGTTAATTTTCGTGTTCGGCAGAAGTAAATTCGGGCAAGCATGAGTATTATTAATCTGCAAATTAACCATTGGTTTTCCGTGACCTACTAAGAATCTTGTGCGCAGTTTGTTTTACGATTTCCCATTCATTCCGCCGATTTCATCAGCATTCTTCATCAAATCCGTTGTCCTAAAAAGTAATGAGTGTTTCGCTAATTTTCTGGCGGATTTCCATAGACACTGGTTGCCGCCCAGTGGTTTGTTTTCCTAATTTAGCGCGTCATAAATATTTTTAAATCACAATGTCCTTACAACTTTTCAATTATGAAGAATTCATAAAATTTAGCTTGATATCTTGGTAGTATAATATGTACCGGTTGTCCAATTAAGGGTACTCGTTCCTATCTCGAAAATAATTGTCGTAACAACTGGGGTGAAAAAACTTATAATCACTTTTAAATCCCGTTTTTTGAAAAATAATCTAGTTAGCTAAAATGATTACAGTTGTAAAGCTGAAATAGATTCTATTCTTTTTTGTTCATTGGTTTTTGCTTTATCTCTTAAGAGAAAATAGCGGCTAGTGTATGAATATTTTCGAAAGTAAATGTCAATAACTTCAGAATTGCTCTTTTTAGGTTGTCGTTGTTATATTGGTTGTATCGACGTAAGAGAGCACTTGGCTACATCCCTCATAAATTTTATTTTCTCCAAAGAAAGAGTCTAACCCGCTAGCGGAAACCTATCATATAATTCCTAATTTATTTTTCCTGTAGAAGAATATTTCGTGTTTATTTTCAAAACATTAAATGACGCAACTGCTTTTGTTAGAATCTGTGCGATGTTGTTATTATTTTCCAGTCTTGAAATGTTTCAACAATATGGGAAAGAGTATTAATTATTATGGTCATTTTAAACATGTTGGCGTTATAACAGTAAATTTATTTATATTTTGCTAAAAGAGCGAATATTTAATAATAATATTTAATAATAGTAGTACTCACAAAATATTTCTAAAGATGGCGAGATTTTTTTCTTTTGCTGATATTATAGGTGAGAAAAATGATACATAACAATAGCCCTTTTCAACGATTCTAAGACAAAAGGAGCGATTACAGTCATTCCGAAGTTATTGACATTTATTTTTCAAACTGTTCCAACACTCCCACCACCCTCCCTTAAGAGATAGAGCAAAGACTATTTAAGGAGAAAGAATTGAATGAAATCTATAGTATAATAATATTTAAAAAAACATTATTTAAAATTCGAGAATGCGATTACACAATCTGGCGGCCGTTCCAGAAATTTAATAGTATATTATGCAACGAGTGTTACGACCGTTAGATTTGCGTACATTTTTGTAAAGCAACACTGATAGATTCACTGACATGACCGTTCAATCCGCGCGGTAAAATCCCGGAAATGTCCTAAGTGTCTCAAATCCATGGGAAACGAAACTGAAGTGGTAAATTGACCGTTCTCGCACGCAAAATCGGTGTGTAATTAGGCATTTTACAGACGGGAGTGGAAAAATGTTATTAGAGCTTCTAATTTTTGACGTCACTGTCGCTATGACTTGATGAGTCCTCAGCTTCATTATTCTCTGATGTTTCTCCTAATATGCAGTGTTATTGACTCTATACGTCACGCAATATGATGGTGTCTTCAAAAACTTTTACTCTTGAGATGTATGAAGCCTTATTATGGTTTCTTTTTAAAATTATTATTATAGCATTTTTGGATTCTACGATCAAAATAAATATGTCTTTCAATAAGGTTTTTAATGACTACATCTTAAGATTTTTAAACTGTAAAAATGTAATCTAATTTTAATTTTTCAAATAAATTAAAACTATTTCAATTATGTCCACGAAATTTCCAGCAGAATGCCACTATCTTTTATATCCCCATAAAAAAAAATCCATCTTATGGACGGTGGCCAAAAATGTAGCTAATTTAGCGATTTATCCGACTGAAAGCCAAATACAGACTAATCAAAAAATTATGCATTAAAAATTTTAATAAAAAAATTTTTATTTAATTTTATCTTCTCATGCACGTGGTGGTTTCAGAAATCCTTTTGACACAGGAGAATCGCTTTTTAGCGTTCAGTTTCTGGTTCAGATGTGCACTGTAATATATTCGCAGGTGTCATAGATTATTCCCTCAGAATTTTCTGTAATAAGATGAGTACGCCAGGGATGAATTCTGTCACAATTACTCTTCAACATATACTCTGAGAGACTATTCAAAAAGGTGTTGCAGATCTCTAGCGATGTAATTTTCATAAACCGTCATATAATTAACAAATCTTAGATATGCACATGACACGGTGTTGTTGGCCGCAACAGCTGAAAGCTTTCAAATACTAATACATCGTGTCATCGAAATCCGTGAATGAAATGATATGAGAGTAACCTTAAAAATGACTCACGTTCTTAATGTAACCAAGAACGATATAATTCATACTGTTTTATGTTAATACTAAACTTTTAGAGCAAGCAAGTCTCGTACCTCGGCTGCAATCTCAATCAATGGGTTCACCCGCAGGTAGGATAGAGAAGACCAGAAGTACAAAGTGCAATATGCAAATCAGTATTCAAACTCGAATTCAAGTCATCCGGTGTTATATATACATATTCTCGGTATTCTTTTATGGTGCATAGCTTATACGGAAGTTACATGCGAACTTTAGAAGCCTTCGAGATTTGGTTCAATCGATGCATGCTCAGAATATCATAAATAAATCACGTAGCAAATGAGGCGATGCTGGGGCGCATGTAAAAAATATGGTTTTGAGCACCATTAAAACTTGAAAATTGGGATACTTTGGACATGCGATGAGAAATGGAAAACACGATCTCCTCCAACTAATTTCATAGGGAAGAGAGTGCTCTGGACGTTGAAAAACTTCATGGCTAAGAACCTAAGACAGTGGTCTTGAATAATCTATAATATCCTCTTTAGATCAGCAGAAAGCAAAGTATCTGGACTAATATGATAACCAATATCCGTAGACGATATGCACTAGAAGAGGAATATCGTATTTAGCATTTAAGCTTTTGTATAAATCGTTTTCCGTTGTAAAATTGATAGTCATTTTTTGTCGTTAGTGTTATCTTAATACAAAAAAAATCACACCTATATAACATTTTTCTAGCAAAAGAAGTAGTGAATAAAATACTAATACTAAATAACACTAATTAAATAAATACTTTATTATTAACAACATTCAGAAGACACTTACGTTAAACTAGGAAATTTGTGCCTCAACTTCGTTTTTTATTTATTTTTTGGTTTTATTACTATAATTATTATTCATTACAGCGTTGGTCGTGTTCAATTGGGCCCTGTTCGGCCTGGCAATTTTCGGACTGGCGATGATTTTTGATCCGTTGGGTTCACGACGGTACTACGAAATTCACGAGACACCGAGTGCAGGAGAATCGCTACGCCACCGAAAAGGCACCAGTATTTGGAAAAGACGTTTTCGATGGGCCTTCTGTTGGGTCAGGTCTGACGAACACGGACACGAAGCTTTCCAACAAGTGAGTCGTCGCAGATTTCGGTTTATGTGCGAAATATTGTTATCATTTTAAATAAAAACCGTTGTTCGCGAAATAAAAATTCATTCCGTTTAATGAACTATTTATATGTATTTGTTTTTATTTCTTCAGTAATGTTGCACCGTTTTAGACAGGAATTCGATTGGAAAATAGTTATTGATACTTACAATAACTTAACTAACTAGGTTGGGCATGCTTTATGCTATTTTTTAAAACCACCATTGCTACTAAAGACTTTTTACCATAGTCCATAGTACAGTCGATATCATCCGTCAATAACTTGAAAACGAAAAATAGATCAGGGGTACTTTTAATCTGTATGCCATAACGCGCAACATTTTTGGGAACATTTTCTAGCTTATCTACATGAGTTTTATCAAAAGTAGATCAAACCTGGCTTGCACATTCGAATACTATCCCGACACAGGGGCAGGCTTAATACAAAATCGAGTAGACAGAATTACCATTCAAATGATTCGATAAAATTATCCGACAATTAAGCAAAATCCCAAAATCTTTAATTTGCATTTGATGTCGGAAATTGCCATTTGTGGATTTAAGCTAGTGTCGCATTTTGAAGACAAATATATCGAACAGCCTCAACATTTGTAAAAATATAACCTCAAAATCCATTGCCTGTGTATATAATATATGCTGAGAAGTTGATTTAAGACATTTGTCTTCCGTGTCTATCCTTGCATTTGCATTTTGGTTATTATGCTCCTACACGATTTGTTTTTATTTCTAAATCAAAAATACTTTTATGATAAAATCATGAAATTTCATCATTGAGTCTTGGAAAAGAAAAAGAAATACCGCTGTAATGGTGTCTTTTAGAATTTTATAACTAATTTTCGTTTTACACAGTTTGATTGGAAACAAGATATACGAGATAGGCTATTCGGTTAATAAGGTAAATATTTTGGGATGGGTATGATGCAGCAATAAATGATTTTTCCAGCAAGATCATGTTTGTTAAAATGCTTTCAGTAGTTTAGGACCGTTGTTTATTTTAAAAATGATAGTGGATTACTTCCGCCACTTGGAAATTTTTTCTTCGTGATTGTCGTAGAAAAAGTATCGTATACAACACGTTCATAAACTTCTTTAGAAACTTGTTTATTAAACATCGCATCCAACCCGTGATTAATGTACCGGAAACGCTATTCCTAAAATTTAAAATTTTCTCTGGAAACCACATACCCTTATTCTGGGAATGAGGCCATATAAATAAAACTGGGAGAAAGATGCGTTAAAAGTGGCGTTAAATTTATCAACAGCATTTCCTCTGATAATTTTATCCCAACAACCATAACATATCTATTATGAGTAGTTGCAGTATTACAATTCATTATCGTAACTGTTGCAAGATATTTAGTACTTACTATCAAGTCTAAAAAAATAAATAAAAAGTTACCGCCGAAAAAACAGATCTGATCATTTCGTATACAATAGAAAAGATTCAAACGCTAGCGTATTAGTACTAATAATGTCGTGAATAAATACAAAAGACAAAAAAAAATAAATTTGTATGTTCTTGCCCTGTTTTTATAACCTAAATTTTTCAAGAATGCAGTTTAACAGGTTAGGGCAATACAGTATCTATTTGACCACAACATTCTAGTGGGGTTATGAGGTGTCACATGACTTTCATTCCCATTTATTTAAAAATTGACGATGTGGTGCTAACTTAGGTTTTGCTATGCTTTTTACGTCATAAGTTGGATTTTGTCTTTCTTTCACTGCGAACGGAAATAATTTGTTCAAGCTAATTAGTTTGTATCGGAAGAACATTATGAGTTGTTTTATAGGTAGCCGCCTTGCTCAGCGCACTGTTTCGCAGTACCGATTTGGTACCGTCTGATATACTAGCGGGATGTGTTCTACTTCGTGTGAAGCAGAAAAGGGAAACGAGAGAGATGCGACGAATCTACATGCTGTCGGACGAAGATCCAAAATATTCATCAGGTTTGTGTGTATGTGTGTGCACGCGTGTATGTATGACTATTCGTATACATTCCATCAATATGTAAGATCATAAATTTCAGATTTCCTAAAATCTTAAAAAAAAGGGTAACCCTTAAACCATTGAATATCTAGGGTCGGTTAAATAGAATACCAAATTAAATTATTAGAGGTGGATTAATAAATATTTTATAAAAACCTAGTTCTTTGATTCCTTTCTTGGTAGCCATTGATTTACAATTTTTCGATATTTTGTATTCGGGATGTATTTTTGGACATTTATAGATTATTTATAAAAAATTGGGCTAATTTCATAAAACTATTAAATTTTAAATTTTTAGGTGTTTCTTTTGATTCTCACCTAATCTGGATCAATCCGATAGATAATATTTTTAAAACGCCCCCTAAATATCGCTACGTGATGTTAGAGATTAAGAAAATTAGTTGCCATAGATCTTTTACTTGTATGTTATTTTGTATGCATGCATTTACTCATGTCATGGCTGGCGAAATATTTCAATTGCAAAATGGAATCCTCAGAAAAATGTTTTCGTGACATGAGAATGTTGATCCCTTCAAGTCTTTTTATTTTTAATTGTATATCGTTAATTATTAATTAATTGTAAATGGTAAAACGAATTTTGTGTTTGTTTAAGAAACTTTCGTTTACACATACGCTGCTTATTTTATGGTAATATTTAATTTTGTGTGGTTTGTATTGGATAGTTACCTTCCAGTAAATCGCGTATCACATCAATAAACGCGAAGTACTACTATAAAATTGGCTCGGTTTTTTATAAGTAATCTAAAATTTCAGTGTTGATAGAAGTAGTTCAGAATTGGGGCCCCCTGTGTTCAAAACCAGTAAATTCCGATGAAACTCACTTTGAACCTTGCAACTTTTGTATAACTTTTGTGTATCTCATAACACTTATGCACCACTAAATTCTGGATCCTACGTTCTAGACTAATTATCCTCGTAAATGCCCAAAGCAGAAACAGTATTTTTAGTTTACTATTTGGTGTGTTGTATTCATATTTTTTGTAATAAATAATAATAATATTAACAGGGAATACAATAATGTTAAAATATATATGCTTATTTATAAAAAGGTTAAATTTTCCACTTAACGCAAAAGCAAATCAAGCTAGGATTGTTTTAAAAGCTGCATAAATTTTTGCTTCCACGAAAATCGAGCACAATATTGCGAAAACCGCATTCCTCTATCTATCCATTGCAAAATTTCACTTAATATTTTCGTTTCAGACATCAACCGAATATTTTCTTTGGCACCTCGCTGGATGAACCTGGAAGATGCCCGACATTTTCTGCGGCTCTCGATGGCCGCTTACGGCTGGCCCTTCGTGTTTTACCTGCACTGCAGTACCGCCCTCTTTCGTCTAATCAGCAACGTCTCTTGCTGTTCGTGTTTTAAGCCGCCGGATAACACCCCGGTTATCGATGACAATTGCTGTCTCTGTCATTTGGCCGGAGTGAAGTACATATCGAAAGTAAACGAGCAAGACATTCTTTTTGCGTCGTTCAGAAATTACGTGTTTGAGGTACGCCATTTTTTAATTTCATCCTGTTAATATTTCCCACAATTTGTGTTGTTGTGTAGGTGCTAACTAACTAAAAACTCGCAGTCAGTTATCAGCCGAAACATAAATCCAACTATATAAAATTCGTGAGACGGGAGTTGGCACTTTTCGCCAAAAGATGTGAAAATATTGGGAGTTATGCCCTTATAAATTTTCGCCACCGATCTTTAAAATATAGACGTTGAATGTTATTTAAAAAAAAAACTTTTTATTATTTTTATTTATATTTATCACATATTGTTTGGTTTGTTTTCTTGCAATTTATTACGCTCTCAAATTTTCTCGATGTACGTGTATGGTCTAACACGTATTTCATTTAATAAACCTCTTACTTTGTATAATTTTGTCTCTTTTGTAGAAAAGTTTCTGTATATTAATTAGTATATCAAAAGTTTAAAAATTATCAGCAAAAAAACACATTTTTGTAAATTGTAAAAAATTACGTATTTTAATAACTCTAGAAATTGAAATTGCTATTTAAAAAATCTTCTGGTTTCCTCCTGGATTGGTGGTTGGTAAATGGAATTTGCTGACAGTGTCTCGGATGACTGATTCCCATATTGGTGAGGTCCCGGTTTGAGATTGTTTGGTTGTTTAAAAATGTACATTACATTATAAATACCATGTTGTAACAAAATATGTGAAAAAAAATATATATATATATATATATATATATATATATATATATATATATATATATATATATATATATATATATATATATATATATATATATATATGTGTGTGTATGTGTAGTATGTGTACATTCTGTAGATTATTATCGCTTTAACAAAAAAGCTCGTATAAACGTACGACCATAAATGCTAGGTTTTGAATGTACAACACAATGTACCAGATGTCTCACATATACCTGTAATAGTTATCAAAAAATGTTATATAAGTTCTTTGTATTTAATTGAATTTTCCTATTATTCATTTTTGGATTATACAGTGTGCCACAAATCTAAATGGAACACCCTATATTTTATTGCGTTTTTGAATTTAGTGGTAAAAACAAAAGGTAACTTTTAAGAAAAGCCCGCAAAATAGATATGAGATTAATTACTAATATTTTTAAAAGGAGGTAGACAGCGAGTTTTTTATTTTGTTAACATATTGCTGTTTTTGAATTACAATTAGATCGTTAACAATAGGTATATCGCATTTCAGCTACCATTCTGCGTGATAGCGGATCACAAAACATCCAATATCGTGATCGCAGTTAGAGGCTCGATATCTCTTAGAGATATCTTCACAGATCTTACGGCCACATCAGAGAAATTTGAAGCTGAAGGTCTTCCTCCGGATACGATGGCCCATAGGGGCATGACAGCCGGAGCTATTTACATTGCCAAAAAGTTGAAAGAGGTAAGTTGATCCAAGAGGATCGAATAAAACGAAATATATGTTTCGCCGTTTTAGACTGGAATTTTGGAGAAAGCATTTTGCCTGTACCCAGAATATGGCCTTGTGTTGACGGGCCACAGTTTAGGGGCGGGAGTTGCTTGCTTGCTGGGTTTAAAGATTAGGCCGAAATACCCCGATCTTAAAGTTTTTGCCTTTGGAACTCCGGGTATTACTTCCATATTTCAGTTATTTTCAGAAATACAGGGTGTCCTAGATATTAATTGGCTTGTTTTCGATTCAATTTAATTTAGTACCGTGTGTCCCACGAAGAATGCCTCATATGGCTTGCGGGCGAGGGTCATTAGAAATTACTGAAAATTATTTTCAATTTCCTATTACGGCCGTTACTATTGTGCCGTGTATGCTAAAATAAATTGGTGGGTTAGGGTTAGTTATATTTTTATTTGAATTTATTTTCATTGATTTTAAAACATGAAGAAACCAAATAAAAAGCTATGAAATTTAAATTAATTTTGTTGTGTAGGCAGGAAATATGTTGCGGCTGTTAAAGCAGATTAGTTTTGACCGTGCTGTATATTCTATAATTTTAAGTTGCACCAGTAGATGGCAGTTGCATTGAACAATTATGGCGAGAATTAGCTATTGTTAACTCGTGAACTTATTCACAATTTTAAAACAAGCTTATCCAATTCGTTAGTTGTTAACAATTGACATTTGACAATTGTTGAATTCACCTTAATCTCATTTTTTTGTGTTTGCTTTTTGAGAAAATTTAACCTTTAAATCGCAAGATCTATTCAGAAAATAGATAAATAGATAATAGAATACACTGTTGCTATTGAATAATAGTTACCATTAAGCGTTTAAACATGTGAATTATCCCTTGTCATTGTTTATGATTCCTCTCCACGCAGTCTAGGTTAATTTGGTCAAAGTATGTCTTCATGTCGCTCCAAGCTTGAACTATCGCTAGTAGAGATTTTTCTCTTCTCAGGTTTGTTAGTTTCGCAATGTTTTCTTTTGTTATATATATCATTTGCACGGTAAATAGATAAAAATGTTGAAGCCTGAAGGGTCAGTTTTAAAATTAGATAAAAATGAACATATTGATATACCGGCCTCCAGATTCAATTAATTATGAAATATACGTTTTGAATTTATTTTTTGATTTATAGCTAATTTTACTTAACATAGTTTTGTCTGTAAATTTTAGGTCTCTTTTGCCCCACAAAAATGGGTATTTTTCAATTAAATCTATGAAATTTTCAAATTCAGCCATGCTAAATTGACTCATCTTTTAATTATAATTAGAGCCAGTTGAACTTAATGTCTCAAAAAGCGAAACGCGAAACCAGTTAAAATGCGAAACTATTCAAAATTTTCTGACATGCAATAATTCGATTTGTTTATATATTTCAACCAATTTACAGGTTGTGTTAATCGGAATTCGTAAAAGTTGAAAGTTGCTAACTTTCAAGGTCATATTTTGGTGTAAAAAAATATGTTTATTTACTGCCCAATTTCTATGATACGCAATAAAATTTCCTTTTATTTTCATAATGGATTATTATTGAGCTACATAGATTATCAGTAATTTGTGCTAACCTCAAGACACGCCCTGTACTCATCATACTAATGATTGTATGAGAAATATTTCGTGAAATAAGGTTTGTGGCTTTTTTCATATCTCAGGAGGCTAGGAGATTTTCATTGATCTTCGGCTCATGTACATAAATTTCAAACTCTAGCCTGTACTTTGTGCCATTTGTTAAACAGCAATCTTAACATCTTCACCTTGTTTTTGATAAAATGACGCCGATGAAATACCACAACCGAAAACTCTCAAAATTACAAATTGCCGGCGATCATGTTGAACGCCAAGGTCTTATTGCCTGAAAGCTAGGTTTGAAATGACGCGCGCCTGCGCATTTTGAATATCAGATGTTAAAGTATGAGTCATCACATTAAGGAATAGATATATCCGGTTGTACGACGTTCATAATATCAAGATAGAAGACTCTAAAAAGAACGTTTTAATTGCTTTATACTATTTTAATATTATAATATAGTACCCAATAGTTTAGACATTCACGCAAAGGTGGTGATTTTATTAAAGAGCATATTCTTGTACCTATTTTTGATATGAAGATTAATTTTTATTTTTTTATGTTGTTTGATATTATTCTTTAGCATAATATTACAAGGCAGCTTTTATTAAATAAATAAAAAAAATCTTTTTGATCAAACGAGGGTGCTTTTCACTTGGCTCGTTAGTACTTCTTCCGTTGATTCAACGCTGCAGTTCAATTTCATAAGCTTGCCTTTAAATGAATAAAATTAGACAATTTTTAACTTGGTATCACATCTTGTACATTCATTCGCTTTAGTGTTTCTGCTGGTACAAACAAATGTTCTTTTTTTATTGCTTGAATCTATTTTTTTCGCAAGTCAGTTTATGTGTATATATATATATATATATATATATATATATATATATATATATATATATATATATATATATATATATATATATATATATATATATATATATATATATATATATATATATATATATATATATATATATATATATATATATATATATATATATATATATATATATATATATATATATATATATATATATATATATATATATATGATGACACTATATTCCGGGATATCATCCGTTCGCTCGTTGAACTTCGAACACTCGAAGTGTTTTCGGAGCGCGAGCATTGAAGATGCCAAGTGAGATTTTGGCGAAACGTCTGCAGGATTCCAATCGGATGCAGGATTTGCAGGATTCCAGTCGGATGCAGGATTCCAGTCGGAGTTCAACGAGCGAACGGATGATATCCCGGAATATAGTGTCATCACATTTTTCCATCCGTGAATCAATACGTGAGAATATATATATATATATATATATATATATATATATATATATATATATATATATATATATATATATATATATATATATATACAGTGTGTCCAAGATAAGGATGCACAGCATGGGGATCTCGGAAACTATAAGAGATACAGTGTCGGTTAAATTAGACAAAAGTTGCGCATTTTGATACCGAACAAGATCCCGTTTTACAAATTTGAAAATTCCAAGCCGTTCCGGAAATATCCGAGAAAAACCGAAATATTGCGATTTCGTTTTTATTATTTTTTAAAGCTATTTGAAAAGATATGAAAAAACGGAAAACACTTTTCCATTGGCACTTTTTAATCTCTCCAATTTGACGTTAACAAATTTTCATTACAGCGTTTCGATTCCATGGAACCACCATCAACTTTGATTTTTCTTATGGGACGGAAAAAAAGTACACACAGTATTAGGTTGTGCTTTTCATTGCGAATTCAACGATGTACGATACAATACGGTTACTTATGTTTTTATCCAGAAAAATGGATTTTTAATACATTTCAGCATTTAAATGGAGTAGGCCATGACAAAATGACATCCAGTCAATTTCAATGACACATTAATGTTATTTGTCTTTGTTATCAGTCGATCATAAGTTTATTCCTTTAGTTATTGTTTTTGTATTTTTATTGTTGTTGTCTTTTTCTAATTTATTTTGTTCTACAATGGAGGGAGGTAATTTTACAAACGAAGAAAAATGTGATATGCTGTCTTGCTACATCTGATGCCAAAGAAATTGTGTGGAAGCCGAGCGTATGTATTCTAACAAATACCCAGAGCGGAGACAACCTGACAAGAGTATTTTTCGGCGTTTGTTATTTAATCTGAAAGAATATGGATCATTTAAGAAGCCTGCATTATCCCGACAAAAACCTTCCAATGAAGAAAACCAATACATTGTTCTACAATCTGTTATCGAAAATCCACAAACTTCTACCAGAGAAATTGAAGACCAGAATGGGGTAGCTAAATCTACAGCTCAGTTTATTTTAAGGAAAAATGAATTTAAGCCTTACAAATTCAGAATATGTCAAGGATTAAAACCGGGTGACGACGAACGACGTAGACATTTTTGTGAGTGGTATACCAGGATGTGTGATGAGAGTTTTAATTTTCCATATAAAGTCATTTTGTCTGATGAAAGTATGGTGACCAATAACGGTATTTATAACAGGCGCAATACACACTATTGGTCGCAACAAAATCCACGTGTTAATAGACTATCCAGACATCAAGTTCGCTTTGGGTTTAATATTTGGTGTGGGATTTTTGGTAGCAAGATTATAGACCCTATTTTCTATAATAATTCCTTAACTTCCGAGCGGTACCTTGACATCTTGAGGCACGATTTAGAAGATGCCTTAGATGATTTACCGCTAGGCGCTGTGCAAGGCTGCTGGTTCCAACAAGATGGTGCCCCAGCCCATAACTCCAGAGAAGTTCGCCAATATTTAACTGAACGGTTTGATGGAAAATACATTGGGACTTACAGTGAAACACCTTGGCCTCCAAGGTCCCCGGACTTAACTCCCTTGGACTTTTTCTTATGGGGCTACATAAAAAATGAGGTATTCAAAGAATGTTTTGACAACGAGGAACAATTACGTCAATCAGTACGAGCAGCGTTTAATAAAATTACTCCTGAAATGTTAAGTCGTGTTTTGGAGTCTACCGTGAGACGGGCGTGCTTATGCCTAGAAAATGGACGTCATTTATTCGAACATTTGTTATAGAATTTGTTTTTCATTAACTTGTTGGATTTAGTTGTTATGTTAAATGAACAGTTAGAGTTAGTAAATAAATAAACACATTAACTCGAACTTGTCAACCATTTTCTTTTGCCTTTCATCGTTCGGATCTCATGGCCTACTACAATAAAATACTAGAAATGTATTAAAAAGCCATTTTTCTGGATAAAAACATAAGTAACCGTATTGTATCGTACATCGTTGAATTCGCAATGAAAAGCACAACCTAATACTGTGTGTACTTTTTTTCCGTCCCGTAAGAAAAATCAAAGTTGATGGTGGTTCCATGGAATCGAAACGCTGTAATGAAAATTTGTTAACGTCAATTTGGAGAGATTAAAAAGTGCCAATGGAAAAGTGTTTTCCGTTTTTTCATATCTTTTCAAATAGCTTTAAAAAATAATAAAAACGAAATCGCAATATTTCGGTTTTTCTCGGATATTTCCGGAACGGCTTGGAATTTTCAAATTTGTAAAACGGGATCTTGTTCGGTATCAAAATGCGCAATTTTTGTCTAATTTAACCGACACTGTTTCCGAGATCCCCATGCTGTGCATCCTTATCTTGGACACACTGTATATATATATATATATATATATATATATATATATATATATATATATATATATATATATATACAGGGTTTTTCACTTAAAACTCCGCACGCCAATAACTTCAAAACGAAAAGAAATATTTAATTTATGTAAAAAGTAGTCAAAGTGTGGGGTCAAGTAGATATTTCCTAAAGTTTAAAAAATTCGACGCCTGCAAAGAGCTGGGCGTCGCGACGCGTCGAAAAATTATTCGATTGCGGAGACTTTGGAAATACGCGCATACAAAAGTACATATTATTTAAAAACTTTTTTGTTATTTACTCAAACTTATTTACTTTACCCGTTTCTAAGTTATACCGATTTAAAGTAAACATTTCTTGATTAATAAAAAATGTGATTAACGCTTATTTTTACAAGTATGCCATGAATGTTAGTTACTATGGCAACCATTGTTATCGCAGTTGTTTTAAGTGCAATTACAAACAATAGATTTCAACTATTTTAGTATGATTTTATTTATTATTTTTTATCGATTTAGTTCTGATAACATGATAAATAAATGAAAAAACAGTAAAATGCCTACAAGTTAATAACCAAAATTATTATTGCAATTAACTACATAATAAGACATTTCAAAAATTTTGTTCAAAATTATGTCCATCTGCTCAAACATAACTATCAAAAACTTTTAACAGATGAGCTTGGGTCACTTGTAGGAGAGTCCTTCTTGTGATAGCGGCACACGCTGCACTAATTTTGTTAATGAGATCACCCATATCTTCGATAGGTTCTTCATAGATAACGTTTTTTAGGTAGCCCCAAAGAAAATAATCTGGTGGTGTAATGTCCGGGGACCTCGCCGGCCACCTTACCGGTCCATTATTACCAAACCATCTATTGGGATATTCTCGGTTCAAATACCTCGTTACTATTTGGGCATTATGTGCAGGCGCTCCATCCTGCTGTAGCCACATATTCATTCTGGTGTCAAGATTCACTTCTTCTAATAGTTCCGGAAGTGTAGTTTAATATGCCGCACCAAACATTGATACTAAAAATTCGTTGGTTACCTATTTCTGTAATCGAACGAGGATGGTTTTCAGACCAAAAACGACAGTTGTGTCTATTAACGATTCCATTATTATTTTGAAATCGACCTTCGTCGCTCCATAAAATTTTCTAGAGAAAATTTGCATCTTGGCTATACAAATCGGACAATGTCGCTAAGAAATACATTCTTCTAGCATAATCGCCTGGTTCTAGTTTATGAACTAGTTTATTTTTGTACGGGTGAAAAGAGTTTGTATGTAGAATTCTCCACAAAGAACTTATGGTAACACCGGTATTTTCTTTTATCTCTGATAGGGATATCTTGGGGCCGTCCTGTGCCGTCCTGTTCCTATCTCTTTTAGGTTTTATGAAGCTGCCATATTCTCTTAAGTTTTTACATAAACTTGAAAAGGTTTTTGCATCGGGGACTCTTCTATGCGGATAACGCCGTGCGTAAACTCTTTTTGCTTCTCTACAATTGCATCTGCATTCTCCAAACACCAGTAACATGTCTACTTTTTCCTCATTGCTAAATTGCACCATTTTCACATAATAATTCTTAGTTTTTTTTAAACCGAACTAATTGGGATATTTCTTGTGACAAAATGTAACAATTTTTTGATACAGCAATAACAACTTACGTTTGTAATTGCACTTAAAGCAACTGCGATGACAATGGTTGCCATAGTAACTAACATTCATGGGTAAAAATAAGCGTTAATCACATTTTTTATTAATCAAGAAATGTTTACTTTAAATCGGTGTAACTTAGAAACGGGTAAAGTAAATAAGTTTGAGTAAATAACAAAAAAGTTTTTAAATAATATGTACTTTTGTATGGGCGTATTTCCAAAGTCTCTGCAATCGAATAATTTTTCGACTCGTCGCGACGCCCAGCTCTTTGCAGGCGTCGAATTTTTTAAACTTTAGGAAATATCTACTTGACCCCACACTTTGACTACTTTTTACATAAATTAAATATTTCTTTTCGTTTTGGACTTAATGGCGTGCGGAGTTTTAAGTGAAAAACCCTGTATATATATATATATATATATATATATATATATATATATATATATATATATATATATATATATATATATAGACCGTCTGTTTTCGAAAAACTAATATTACAGTAAGCTTATTTTTCAGCCTTGTTTCTGTAAATCTTTATTCATTACATCTGGGACGCCCTGTACAACTATTGCACTGTTGCGTATGTTTTGATTTATGCATTATTCGAAAATTTCTTTTCCAGCCGGTTTAATAAGCCGCGAAGCTGCCAGGATAACGGAAAGTTTTATTTTCACCGTTGGCGTAGGCGATGATTTCGTGATGCGGCTCGGAGTCGACAGCATCGAAAATCTTCGAACGGGAATAATCCAAACACTTCATGCCAGTAGATTGCCAAAGGTACATAACAAAACAATAGGCTATTTGCTAAAAATGTGCATTAGTAGATTTAGAGCACACCTATCAAATATTACCCTGTTTTGTAATAATTTTACACGCATTTGACGTTTCAATCGAAGTGGTCTGAAAAAATCCTTGTGACGTCACAATGTGCGTCCGTTTTAAGGTTAGAACACCTAACCTTTAACTTGTTTAAAGTAACGTATAACGTACAGTAAAGTATTCATTAACCTTAAATATCTCTGTTATCAATCTATCTATCATGGTTTCCCGAATCCAGTATATTCATTTTCTTGTTTTTTTTGCTCTTCTTGTTTTGTGTTTAGTATCATACCACAACAGATGTTTTGTTTTCACTGTATCTGCACTAGCGAATACTCTTGCTGTTCATCTGCATGCACAAAAACCATTTTAACTATTTTTATTTTCTTTTTATCTTCTTTGTCGAAATGCCAGCACTCACTTATGTCAGAATTGGTTCTACAATGGCATTTTAGATAGTTGTTTTTGTTGCTAATTTGATCTTATTGGACTATAATATTGAATTTAGTGTGCGTATCGCCTTTTTGCTTTGCTGTACTCTGTTATAAACGTCACTCTTTGTTGTCCTTTCTTCCGAAATTGTAGTTCCTAGATCTTTGAGCTCCCTATATATTTTTAGATACTCTGTTTTATTAAATAATTGTCTAAAAATAAAAACGAAGCAATGTTGATTTTTACTTTACACAACTGGAAGATCATCCGACTGGACTATGGAATTCATTAAAAATGAGAGTTTAGGTTAGTTTAACAATTCCCATCGGCTGACATTTAATGCATCGTGACGTCACAAAGCATTTTTCGTGACTTCATATTTGAAAGGCTCTGGTTAAAATTGGAATCCCCAATTTGAATAGAAATAATTTTTTTCAAGAAAAATAAGTATCAGATAAAGTTCACCAGGTCATAAAAGAAAGATTTATGATGATTTGCCTCAAATTCTATTTTGTTGTGGAATTTTGAATAAGACTGCATTTGAGTGAAGCGGATTTAATATGATAATTGGAAATGTGATGCTTTTAGTATCGAATCCTTTTGAATGGATTCGGATATGCCTTATTCGGAGTTCCTCCTGGTGATTTGGAGTCGACGTGGCGCGACGAAACCTTGCCGGAACCTGGACGATCGCCATTATTAGAGTCTAGTATAATCCCGACTGTAGCTGCGTCTACGGTGAGTAGTAATTTTATGTTTCGATTTATGTAAAATAAAGTTAACAATATGAAGAAGGAATTTTTGACATAAAAATTTGAAGCATTCTGTGGACTTTTAAATTTTATATACAATATGTTTATTTAGTTGTCGAGCTGCTTTCTGTTTTACCATAATGTTTTATCATAATCGGATATTTCCTCCAAGTGCGCAAATAATAAGATTTGGTTAATTAAATTAATAATGAAAACTTCATTTAGTTATTCTTTTTGCTGTCTTTCTTTTCATTTCAACTTATTTAAATTTATATTTAATTAGAACAGTTATCTAAAAATATATTAGCTAGGCTAAAGGCTTAATAAAAATTCAAATATGACGCACTTGGATGGAGTATGCAGTGTCGAAACCTCTAAAAATTAAACTAACTAATAAATAGAAAAATAAATGTTTAGGAATCCTAATCTTTGTCGACTTAGTTTTGGAGATCATTGTATATTATAATGTTTCTTAAAAAATATATCTCCCTCAAAAAGATATTGATTGGCAATTAAAAGACAATAAATATTTCTTCAAGCAAGCTTCCTTACTCACGGTCGCGAATTTTATTACCAGATAATTGAGAGGGTTTACCGCATTACAGAAGAATTTTGAAACAGGAAAAAACTTCCAAACGGTTTGAGGTAGCGATTCGAAATCGTCATGCCACTATGCAAAGTGTCCCAAAGTGAAACTTTCATATTTTAACTATCTCTGAGGCTAAAATGAAGACAAAAAATTCTTATTAAATTATGGCTTATAAATTGTTATTTTTGAAAATACCGGCTGTCCATCTATAAAGTAGTATATTTTAACTATAAAACGAAAGATTTTCTCCAATATAGGTGCGATTAATGCAGATACTGTGATTTTTTTTTAATTAGTAAATTTATCTGAAGTAGTATATTATGGAATAAGTTTGATAAACGCCATGTTAGTCAAAGCTGTGATTTGGCACGAGTGCTTAACTACCGAGTGACTGAAAATCATACTTTTCTGTATCCTTTATAACCAGTATTGTCTTCCTTCGCTTCATAGCATAAGTTTAGTGGGGATTTATTTTTTTAATTTTAGGAAGCAGCTCTCTTATCCAGAGACTTAAGTGTCAGAAGATTTTCCAAAATACGTTTGTATACTGCCGGTCGAATCTTGCACATTATTAGTAGGAAGAAAACCAAAGCTGAAAGGTATAACACATTTCTCACTCTTTCTTTTTAAACTAATTGAGTTTTTTTTTTCATTATTATTTCATTTTAGTATTATTTATTTATTTTATGTAATAATGATATATTTACTTGTAATTTTAGAAAAGCGGGAACCGGTGGTCCGGATTTCGAAATGAGATGGGCAAAAGCTGAGGATTTTATGGAGCTAAAAGTAATGCCTAAGATGTTGCTGGATCACTTGCCCGACAATGTATATAAAACTCTAGATACTATTTTAAAAGAGCAATCAGATAACGTTAGTGAGATCATTTAAAAATGACGAATAAAAAAATGTTTTAATAGAAAGCGATCCGTTTGTCGGTTTTCTATTTTGCGGTTTAATTGTTATCAAATTTTATTTTTGATTAATATGAACAAATATCCTATTTGTATTTTTATATTTAATAAAACGTTAAGTCTCAATTTTGGGTTTTTTAATTTTGACTTCCTTATTAAATGTACAACAAATACATTGAATGAGGTAACAATATTGGCATACATCAAACTCTGTAAGGAATTCACAATCTATAATCCGTTAATTAAATTCTTTGACGATTCACGTTCTTATTATTCTTGCGGAAAAAATGTTCAGAGATAAAAGGTGACATTGTTTTCATATAAGTTTTATATTTTCGTTATATCTTTTATTTTGATATTGATATAAAAATGATTCCTTTATTGGTTTCAAATCCAAATACAGAATAAATTACTCTGTTTGATGGGGTATCATTGATGAAACGTTAAGAGCTTTTGATGTGAAAAAATTGGTCTTTGATCCTACCTGACACATTTTAGGAGAACTGCAACAATATCCACGGAGTATGTTAGGCTCTGTATATTAAATTAGGATTATTAGGGAATTACTCTTCTTGCGTGATTCAATTAACATTTATCAGTCGGCCTCTAAAAGAGCGCAGTTGAAAAACTTAATAATAATAAACCAATTAAGATATTCCTATCAGCTGAAAATTAATAATGAATTAAAATGCCGTCTTTTTAGTTCCGCAGAGATTTGATAAGTTTTAATATTTTTAGTAATTTTTATTAGAATTTATTAACTTATTTTTCTTCTTATCTGTATCAAAATTAGTATAAGAATTCCAAGTTATAACCAAAAGCAACCAATACAACAAGAGATATAAAGACACGCAAGTTGCTGTGAGTTTAATTCCATATTATTTTTCAAGTGTATGTTTTCATTCTTGCAAGTTATTTAATAAAGTTATTAAATCTGAAAGTGCATCTTTTAACCAACGTGGGAATCCAACAGGTATCACTATTAAAATTTTACGGTACACATCGTATTTACGAATTTATTCTCCGATGGCACCAGTAACGCTTAACAAACATGGTGTAAAATAAGTATTTTTTATTGTTTAGCTGTTACCTTCGAAGCAACCCTTATTCCTCCGTGCATAAGCGACAGGTTAAGTATTATTCGTGGTTCCACTAACAGTTTTCCTGATGTCTGCCTTACGGAAAATGATACGACAGAATAAAATAATATCATATTTAAATTGGAATTTGGAAAGCCGATGTTTTGTGTATACCTAATACCTATTCAATGAATGGCCTGTAATTTCTATCCGGTCTATAGCAAAGACAAAAAGAAACATTCTGCGTTCAAATAAACAAAATTATAAGCATCCACTGAAATGAAGGTTCAATTAAATATTGATTTGAACAACAACTATTTGTAGAAAATTGGAATTTTTATTTGAAACGTACAGGGATCGTTTTAAATTTGATTAAGCATTGATCCGTGATATGTATCATTCTTAAGAGTTTAATCTAAATTGCAATATTTTCGTATATATTACGGAGGTATTTGAATGTGAGTCTCCCAGCAAGTACGTATTTATGTACCTGATTCTCCACCTTCGACCCTGCGACTCTGTTTTCACAAAGGTTAAAGGTACCTGTACTATATCTTATGGGTAAGTTAGGAAATAATCATTTTTGTTTTGTGTGCCTGTCTAGTAACAATATTCTTCTTCTTGTATTTTTGTGTCTTCTACATAGTTGTTGGATTTGAAAACAACGACAGTCTTTTTTAAGACTATAGATTATATTCGCTGTAGATAAGGGTACGTCCTAAGAATACAGATAAATATTTATTAGAATCTTACAATTAAACATGTTTTGAAGGTTCCTGTTTTCACACCTTAAGATGTGGAGACCGTGGAATGATCCACATGGTACCCAGTTAGAAGAAGACATGGAAAACAAAGCAGAATTTGAAGACGAAGTGGAGCTGGTAGTCGAACCTAATGATAAGTTAGAAGACGAACTACCTCAGCAAATATAAAAACGGATCCATTTGTCTTCGGATGCTAAACAAAATGTTTTGAATGATTACAATTTTATAAGAAATTCAGAAGGGGAAATAGGTGGCATAGAACGTAATAAATTGTTACTTTGTACTATTTTTTTTATATATATGTTTCAGGAATTGCTCGGCGAAAAAGATTGAAAACATACTTACATTTTGCATTTGCTTGTTTGTATAGGTAGATAAATCCCTAGGACGGTCCTGGCAAGGTTACTGGTAAGGGGTTGGTAAGGGGCTGCGGTTTTGAAGTAATAAATAGTAGGCAACGTTAATGACGGGGTCGGTTGTAAAAGCACTATAATTCTGGTCGAAGTATAATGCATCTTTCTTCCTTGCTAGGATGGTTTAAAGCCTGCCGTAAATAATAAAATTTAACAGGTAAACTTTCCCTTCGATGTTGGAGACGAAGAAGATGAATCCATAAAAGCACTAAATCCTGAATAATAATAAAAAAAAATTATGCAATATCTGTCACATCATATAACAGGGATAGGAGTCATTTCACTTGTAAGGAAGATTAAATTTTTTTACCCCAGAAATATAATGGAATTTTAAAATTGCCAATATAGTACCACATATACAAGGTGTCAACAATTATTTATACGGGAAACTCTGGAATGTAGGATGTTAAATTCAATTGAACGTAGATTAGGAATGCAGAATTAATAATATTTGAACAAACTATTAAATATCGTGCCACGTTGAAACAAATAAAGAAACACGGAATGACATATGATGGGCATCATCTACCGTCTCTTGATGACTACCGAAACTAAATTCTAATTTCAACTTTCCTTGTACTTATGCGATGTCGCATCGATAATTTTAATCTTAATACCCGGCTGTTAGATTGAGCAAATCATGGGCATGTAGTGACACATGGTTCACCCTTTTAGGTACAAACTGCGCCGACTCCAACTGATTAATTAATTAATAGTTGTACAACATGATATCCATTTTGGTTATTTGATTATCACTTGGACTCATCAGCACTTTGGCCCGATTTGCTTACAAAATGAAATAACACACACGTACTACGTCGTTTTTGATTTTTATTTTTTTATTATTTATTAATGTTAATAACAAATAAATTAGATACTAATTATTAAATTGGTGTGTTTATTGTTATCTATTTGTTACGGTGCACTAGAAAAGCAACAGATGAATATATGGACTCCTAACCACAAATATAGTTTGCAACATCAAACATAACATTTGCGATAACATTTTAAACGTTTAAACAATTAAATGGGACACGTCCCACGTATATCCGGGTAAATATCTGGGAATTGGTTGGGCTCCTCCTTCTTCCGGTCGTCTTTGTCTTATATCTGTGTCGCCAGGCCACGCCCTTTCTGGGCCGCTTAATTGGCCCACCCTTTGGAACTTGTCAACGACGTGCGAAATGGTCACCGTTTCATTTACTCCGTTTGATTTAATCCTCCTTTGTGGTACAGCTGAGGCTCGTAAGGTTTTGCGTTTCTAAAATACAACGGGATTCGTAATAAACTGGGTGGCCCATTTGATTTAGAAGTACCACTGTAAAATGTATCTTATAAGCGAATTATTATTATTATTTTACTATACAGAACGTTCCTTTATGTGTGCGCGAATACTTGGTGACAATACTGTTCATTTTAAGAAAAAAACTTCGTATCCTAAGCTGCTAAACGCTTTCATATTTGAGGGTCGTAAAGCTTTCATATTATTTAAAACATAATTTTAGATACTTCAAAGAGACAGCTAAACATGGAATACACATTATATTTTGATGTTTTTGAATAGTAACAACTTTGTTTCGAAAATTTAACGGTAGGCCAAACACTCAATTGCTCCTTTGGTTTTGAACTGTTAGGAACCTAGACGACTACCAAATTCCAGGCATGAAAGCTTTCTGTTCATATTGACTCTGGTTCTTTAAAACTGAAATGAAACTCACTTATGCCAAGTTAAGTTCAATTGGACGTAAGATCCTACGATTCCTTTTTAAGCTACCTTATAAGCAACATCTATCGACTTGCTTAATATTATAACATGTCCATAAAAAAAAGCAAAGTTTTTAAGTTGAGGGAGCTTTTCATAAGCATATCACAAGAAATAGAAAAAAATTATATGTTCAACAAGATAATCATAAACATTTTAAACAATCACCAAATTTTTGCTGGTTTATGTCTGCACGGCTCTCTTCCAGAGGCATTAAAGCATCTCACTATTAAAAACTTTTATTGAAAACTATTAAAAACTTCTATTGAAAACTATTAAAAACTGCGTCCTCCATTGACATTTTTTTGTAGTGCTCGTAACCCATATACATTTATCTATCGATCTAAAATTTAATAAAGTTAGTAATTAGTAATTTATTATTTTTACTTGATTAGTGAATTTTAAGAACGGTTCACCTGACAAGCAAAACGCAAGAATATCAGTATGAAGTTTTTTCTTAAAATGAATCGCAGAATTGCCCCCTCATTAATAACGTTCTATTAAAAAACACCACGCCAAAAATTTATAATTTAATTTTAATTTTCTTTTTTTTTTGTTAAAAAAGGTGGCCGTTCATTATTTCAAACGACTACAGCACAACATTAATTTAATATTTTTGTAACTAGATTGGCAAAAAATAAAAAAACTGCAAACACGACAAATAGGAGCTAGTAGGTACATCAACAAAGTTAATAAAATATGCAGGGTGTCTCACGGTAGACATGTGAAGTTGCGGAATGATCACCTGGGACATCGCGTCTGTTCTGTCGATTTAAAATACTCTCAGCGTCGCACTGTTGCTGCTTGCATAAAAAATAGGAACATTTTTGAATTTCAAAATAGGACACCCTATACGTTGTTCCATTTTCTGTTTCGATGTCACTATATAGTATTATTATCATGAACTGCCCAATTGAACTCTTTGTAATTAAAATATTACGTTAAAAAGGTAAATCTTATATTCTGCTTTATATTTTTTTTATGAAATAACTTTTTTGGTAAATTCTAAAGTAAAAAAGGTTCCCATATGCTGCCGACTTAATTGGACACACAGTATCATATGGTAAATACTAAAAATTAGTTAAGTAACCCATATTTTTAATCATTATCTGCTCAACAAATTTATTTTGGTTCCCTATTGTAAATCCAATATTAAAAAATATATTGTGTTATCATTTGTGACCACTTGCCATTTCACCTTATATGTTGCTCCTCATAAATTAAGTCAAACCCCCTGCATCCAATTAAAAGAGATAATATATATATATATATATATATATATATATATATATATATATATATATATATATATATATATATATATATATATATATATATATATATATATATATATATATATATATATATATATATATATATATATATATATATATATATATATATATATATATATATATATATATATATATATATATATATATTTCACTATACCATTAATTAAATTGTTTTAAATTGTCTTCAAGATTGTTACCATTTGTTTCTAGTGTCTACATAAAACTAATTGCAGAATAATTGAAATAAATACCAAAATGAAATTGCAAAAAAAAAAAACGATGACATACGTCGAAAATTTAAACGTGCAAGTTATACTTAACATGTGGTGACTACTGTATGCCTTAATTCTGTTTCTCAGGTGGAATGTAATTAATTTAAGAAAGTGTAAGTAATTAGTTTAAACCCCGTGTGAAAGCTAGGGGAATATGTAATTTTTGCATTTTTGCCAAAATATATTCATTAAATCAAATTTTGGAGAGAGGTTTTTAGGATGTTTTAAGCTCATTGTCAATGAGCACCATGTAAAGCAATTTTTTTTTAGCAAACAAAAATGGGAAATCTAATTTGCAGAAAAATAAAGCTCGAAAAAACGTATACGTATAACGATAGGTGGCATAATGAATGTTTTGCCACCTCTGAACTGATAATAAATGTTCTATTGTTAGAGTAAAACTAATGTGACTAACACCAGTTGGCACAAAAGAACTTAAACAAACTGACTGGTTTTCTAAGTGAATAGGTCTATTCTTTTCTGTGGTGAAAAAGTTTTTAAGTTTGAAATTTTTACCATAACTTTGCAAACATTGTAGTCAATAAAACACAAACCAACCACTAAGTACTGGTTACGGGGGCAAGGGGGGTCACATAAATGGCGACAGGTTGTGAAAGTTCCATTAAAAAAAAAACAATACAATATCTATAAAATGGTGAACTTGCTTAATTCTTAATGTTTATAGTACAGTACTTATCTGTATATATGTCTAAAATACATTTTTGTGATTTATTAAGGTAATCTATATTAAAATATGTTGGTGATCCGTTTGAAATTCCAATTATTGATTTAGGCCCACGTCTAGAAAACTTTGCTTCAATAACATTACATCCAAGTTATAACCCAAAAGTCCAATCAAATCGTAGCTCAAATGTGTAAGTCCCCTTCGAGAAAATATAATCTAAAAGAACGGGTCACCTTAAACGTCAGCTTCATTAAACATCACACGTCACAGAGTGAACGGATACGTGGTGTTTTGAAGAAATATAGTTTTTTTTAAACTTCCCTAAACTATCTAAACAACTAAAAACTAAACTAAAAAACAACTTTTATGCTCTATCTAGAGGAGGATTATTGCTGGTGAACTTCGCCACAAACTCATTAAATTGCTTCAAATGTAAAAACTAATACCGGTTTTGAATTATTATTATTATTACCTTCGAAAATGCTATTGATAGTATATTATTCAACAAGTTTGATAAAAGTTTATTTTAGTCACGAGGTTCATCAAAAGTTAATCAACGTTCAGCGAGATTTAGCTATCCCATATGGTCCAAGTAGTTATAGTTAGCCACAATTATCTAAGTATTAGTTATATGAATAAGCTGATTGTTTGATCAGCTGCGGTTTAGGTGTATGTTCGTATCTACATGCTCTCTTATATTTATGGTTTATAATATGTTACTGTTAATTTTGGTTACTCCGCTAGCTAAATACACAGTTATTTTGGTGGAATCAGCCGTTTTCCACAAAAAAGAACAGATAATTAGTGAATAGTCTAAATACGAGGTGGTTAGTATGGAAACCATCAATTTACGTTGATTAATTAACAGGTTGCACGATTAGTTCGGTTACAAATTAAAGACCAAGTCGGGTGATCTGATATGCCAGATCTAGTTGGTATTCATCGTCGCTTTGTGTGTGGGGTTTTAGTGACTTGATGGTTTATTTTGGACATAATGTTAGTGTGATTATTAGCTCAAACTTCGGTTGTCACAGGAAGCTGAGGCCGATTTCAGTTCAATTTCTTTCCTTCACTTCCAAAGTGCATAAGTTAATCCCAAGCAGCACCATTTTATAGATACTGTTAGCTACCTATCATACATACCAAATTTGATTTTTGTTATCTTAATAAATGCCAGCGATATAAACTAAAAATTACTAAAACTGCATCTCGCAAACTAAGCAGGACACATGTTTATACGCGTTTTCAGCCTGAAATAAGCGATTTAATATAGCAGCATGACATTTTAGGAACACGCGGTACTGATCACTAAAAATGTTACCTCGACTGCTCCTCTCCATTTATCGGCCGCGTGTCTGGCGATCTCCATTTTCTTCTGCTTTTTGATTTGATGCTTTTTGTAAGCCATTTCTATCACTATTAGTCCTATTCCTCCGACAATACCAGCTCCGACGAGAATAAATACCCCCGCCATATTTTTTAGTCCCAGCGTGTTGGGGGTTTTCTCAAACTGTTCGCATTGCTGCGTATTTCCCTGCAGTATCCACTTATTGTCCAAACTTTCCATAAAACCGCCTAAAACGATCGATAGTAGTAACTATCTGTAATTGTGGTAAAGATATATGTTCAGTTAACTAGTCAAATAAACTAAGCGTAGATCTAGACCATTTTCAGGGAAAACCCCGAACAATTTTGGTTAAATCACATTAATTTAATAAATTAAAATATTTTTTTAAATCAGATTAAACAAGTTTAAACACTAAAAATTAACCATGAAATATAACTACAAAACCATACCTGCGTTGGTATAGCAAACAAATTTATGGACATTATAATTTAAACTAATCAAAACTAAACAAGAACCTACCAAAATGCAACGAAATAAAGATTGAAATTGTACGCGAGAACAATTCAATAACAGTCAACAATAAACATCCGTATAAATTGCAACCCTTAAGGGCGCGTCCTGAAATCAGCTAAGGCAGGTAATAAAAAAGTGCATATGGAATTCACATTGAAAAGTATCCCCACTATCTGATAATTTGGGGCTCAATGTGTTTTTTTTTTTATCATTTGAAGAAGTAAAACGGAATATACATGAAACAGATAACCATGACATTTTCTAGGAAATTAAAAATACTCCAAAAAATACTGAGCTATGCTCTCATTAAGCGTGTTAAAAGGGCCACTTTAAAATGTCGGTTTCATTAAACACTTTCGCCCACAAATTTGAGAATTTTCGGTAGCTTTAAAACACCGGTTCTTTCACGTTTTTTTAGTTATAATAGTTCTTCATTAAGTGAATGTGTTGGTACTGTTTTCAAAAATGTATAAGCAGAGTATAGTATATAGTACGCAACATGTTGATAATCTTTTTGAAACACTCTTCCATTAAATACAGGCATCAACTAACAAATTTAATGATAACAGTATAGTACTTTCCCACACTATTGCGTCAGCCTCTATTCTTATATAGTGTCACCTGTGTCTTTATTTAAATAAAAATTCGGTTTATTATTTTCTATGATACACAGTTTTGGGAAAACCGCTTTGGTTAACAACGTGGTCGCCTGAACAAAGCTAAAGTTATGGCCTTCATAAATATGGTGTTTAGCTAAGAGTTTTCCAAAATACTGTTGCTAAATGTTGCCAATTGTCCCCTTGGTTTATGGCCAGTTTGATAGTGTGTGACGGAAATTGCGGCGGAATGGGACCAACATTAAATAAGAAACTCTCTAAACACTTTGTACCTAATTTTAAATGTAAATGTTTCTATAACATTCTTTCTGAAAATTTAAGCTGCAATTAAAATATGTCCATATCAAGTCAACAGATCGCAAGAACTAAAAATTTATCAAAATTTTAATGATTTTGTTTGAATATGTATATTCTTGTAGATTAAGGTTTTAAATAAAAGGTTTAGTATATAGTATATAGATATAGTATATCAAACAAGTTTTACAAACTTCACTTTAGTCACGAACGGAATAACTGGAGAAGTTTATAAACGTGTTGCATACCATATTTTTTCTTAACCAATCGATTTAAAATATATCGAAAGTCGCACTTACTCTCATGGAAATCCAATATTGCTAGCGTTACGTCATCTGACCAAGGCGAAGTTTTTTGTAAACCTATTCCATATCCCGAACGACCGAAGAGTTCGCCAGCAGTGACCAGTTCACAATCTTGTGCCGCTTCAAACTCCAATCGAGAACTATCCCATATAAATGCCATTAAAATTCTAAAATGCATTCAAGCGGCTAAATTATGTAAATGAGTTCCATTACTTTAAAAAAATGGCATTAAAATGAGTTACATCTTGTAGCGAGTATAAATTTTATATTTTTTTAAATTATTTAATTATTATTTTCATAGTTGTTTTTGCGAATTAACACAGTCAGTGGATTTAAGATCAATACAAAAACTCTACGTACGAATTAATTTTGCCCATTGCACATACATCAACATAGAATACTATTCATAGGAAGCGTGAGACTAATAAACTCATGTCAAAAAGAAGTACTGTCTTGCTGAAACATGCAGTGGACATAGAGTAAATAGTGACTTTCAAATGAAAAACAATCAACAGTGGTATAAAAACGTATTCAAATTCAACTCTAGATTTCATTTATATCAAACTTTGGTTAGTAAATGAAATTTGAAATAAATGCTTCCGCCGGGTTAGTCTACAATTGACATCTCGAGCAACATTTTTGATAATAACATATTTTTTTCTAGTACTCATGACTAAGCATTAATTTTAGTAAATTTGTTCTCTGTGCACCATCAAATCACGATGATCAGAAGGAGAACTTAATGTAATGTAAATACATAAATTGCACAACTGTACTTCGACAAGAGATACAATATAATTCATAAGCGCAACCAGGAGAGTAGAAAAAGCATTGGAAGTAAGTGAAAAAATAGAAACGAACAATATAAAGAAACAACTCATCCACACTGAGGAATTATTCAACCGATTTTATTTTTAATTTTAAACACTTTGGCATCGTAGCTAAAAGATTTTTCTGAAAACGTGGTCCTATGTCCTAAGTATTTCAAAGAGATAGCGATGACGAGTAGAACACCCTTGGATGAAATCATTAGAGTTAATTTTTCAAAGAAACTTCCACAGGCTACTGCAATACTTTTTATAAAACATCTGGATTAATCCTGCGTCTGTTTTTGCTGAGTCGAACTTGCTGACGTTTCGCCAATCATCCTGTTGGCTTCTTCAGAGCTTGACTGAAACTGTCTTAGTCGTAAGGCTCTTTCGTGTTCTTTGAGTCTAGTTTATATTTTGCGTCCGGTCTCTCCAATGTATTCTTTGCCGCATATGCATGGAATGCTGTAAACTCCTGGCATCTCAAATGGAATTTTGTCTTTGAGGGACCAAAGATGTTGAGAAATTTTTGGACAAGTGGTAAATCTGGTTTTGACGTTATACTTCTTTAGAACTTTTGATATGTGGTCAGTGATGTTTTGAATGTAAGGAGGGACCACAGTGGCAAGTGTAGGATTACTTTCGGCCTCATTGCTATTGAATGGTTGTGGTGAGGTGTATTCTTTGATGGAACGCTAGTTCGAGGTCCAACTTACAACGAAACTTAATTTTTAGTCACCACACTACCTACCTACCCTGCTTTAACATCTGCAATCGCTTTTTCAGCCGTATCGTAATTATTGGCCTCCATGGTTCGGTACATGTTTGACAGTTCAACTTGCCGTCTAAAATACATATCCACGGCAGAGCCTTTCACAGTTGCGCAAGTTAAGTTCTCCATGGTATTCCGCAGCTAAAATATGTTAGTATAATGAATAATTTTTCTTTAATTCGCTATGATTAACTAATAATTAAACGGTTGACAGAATGCTTTGGTTATGGTTTTTTTCGCGTTCTATTCTTGCATATAGTGGAGTGATTTGACTACCTTCTAATGCAAGGGCGCTAATTTCATTTGATAATTCAGTCTATCGACTGCTTTTTGTTTTGATGCTTACTCTTGCGTCATTAATGCCCGTAAGTTTGGTTTTTGGTCTCTCCAATACAAGGAAAGCGGCCAGATTGGCAGTGTATGATGCTACGATGATCATTGCGAAACCGGCCCATACCATACCCAACACTCTTGCTGAAAAACTGCGAGGTGTACCTAAAAGACGGTCACACTTGTTTCAAGTTTAGTCTACGAACATAAACAGAAGTTTGCCAAATTGAGTGGCTACAACAGGAGACAATTTATATTTTCGAAATAGTTTGCGTCACGAAGATTCAATCGCAATTAAGGGCCAACTTTTAAATTTTTATTTGGATCTTATATTTTAGAAGTATTAGGATACTTCACAAAATTATACGTTGTTGACACATGGTGTATTTCTGCTCTGGAACCGGCTTTGCTGATCTACTAAAATTGAATTGAAAAAAAGCTAGGTGTTTATCAACCTTGACCTTGTGAACCTCTTTTGAAATTTCACTTTTATTTCACGTTATTGGTTATAAACTGGTTATTCAAACCCCGATTTTTGCAATTATTTAAGTTTAGACCTTTAACTGACTTTATACGGACCTGAGGTAAATACATTTGTCTTAATCTCTTTTTATTATTGAAATATTTGATTGGATAGGATAGCTTGATAAATTCGACTAATATATCCGGAAATTATTCGATATTATTATATGTCCCATGTTTAGGCAAACATCATTATTTTATTAACGTTATTTTTATATCGGAAGTTTCAAAAAGAGGCGTCCAGCAAATTATTTGTTTCATTGGACAAATTTTCAGTGGAATCGACCGGATACTTCATTATCTGGTATTATCTGACTTATTAGAGCAAGTATACCGGCTAATATTAATATGTCTAGAATCTGCTTTTTATTTTTTATTACTCACAGCACCGCACATGTGTACTTTTTTTGAATAATGTATTGTATCCACAGCACAGTATATATTTATCTGAATTAGAGAGATTGACAATGCAAGCATGCACTGCATTGAATGGGAATTTATGCATGGACCCAAATCTGAAATAAAGCAATTATTTTCGATAAAAATTAAACATAATTATTGTCACATATTCAATATTGTTTCTGATATTTGATTATCTTTCAAAATGATTGATATTTTAAAAAGCTGGTCGTAAAGAAAGACAATATTGGATAGAACTTAGGTGACCTTTTTTCTCCTGTTTATGTTCGCTGGTTTAGTATAGTAAATTGAAACACCTTCACCAATTCCGCTGTTAAGAAGCACACCCCATGCAAACCATATTGCGCTGGACAAGTTTAGGGCGTCTTCTTCTGTTCCATCAGTATTGGCAAGCTTAAACCTACCAAACGGAGAAAATCTGTCCAACAGATACAAAACTAATGCTACTACATGGACGGAAACCATTACTAAAATCCAGAGCGTGTTGCTAAAGGGTTGCAAGAATGACACCAACGTTGACGATCGGGATGGCTGAAATGGGAATTCATTAGTTTTTAAGTAATTTGTCGACTTTTAGGCAACTTATGCTTATAAAAATTCACTCATATAAGAAAATGCCACGGGCGCCATACATTAGTCTGCGATAATATCCTTTTCTCTTAGATCAAGGTTATTTATGGATCAGTAGCTTGCCAAACTGATTTTCCGAATTCATTATCCAATGGTGGCGCTGCCGACAGTAAACAAACGTGTCCGCAAGTATTTCATAATGTTTATCTGTTATCTTCCAACCTTTGATGAAATCCATTATATTATATTATCTTTAAATGCGAATAGTGAATGTTTTGCAGAAGTCGAAAAATTATTAAATGCAAAACATCTAATTTTATTTGGGACTACTTCAGAGGTAGATAACTCGAACAATATTTTGTATTGCACCTTCAAAAGAGCAAAATTAAAAGCGCTCTCTATCAAATTCTCATAAAGCGTGTTAGGTAGGTTTAAATTTATTATTATTAGGATAATTTATATATAATGTTTCTTGAGAGACATCCATCAACAGTGCAATTTGTATTGTTTTTGGATTTGATTCCAATGTTAAAAACTCGCGCTATACCAAACAAACAACAACTTAACATTACAAGTTTGACTTCCGAAATAAATTAACAATTTTTCTTAGAGAAGCCTATTGAATTGTAAAATTGGCAATACAGAAAACTATCTAAATAATTTGGCCATGATTCATCATCGTGAAACAAAATTTACATTGGGTCTACGATACGAAAGCTGTTTTCTGAACGCCATATCTGATTTATTGTAGGGTTATTACAATCTACAGACAGATATTTTATTTCAAAAACAGTGATTTGTATACCTCTAGTTCTTGAGCTTCAAGTAAAACAAATATTTACTAACAATAAAAACTCAAAACTTTATCCCAATATCCTTTACTAAAATTACGTAAATAGAGTATTAATATGTAAATATATAAATAGTACTTTAATGAAAATAAATAGAAACAAAAGATCTTTCACAGCAAATAATTAGGGCTCTCAACAGAATTTTTCTAAAATTATTTTTAAATTCGTTCGAATAAACCAAAAAGTAAAATCCTTCCTAATTAGTTTTTTGTGTTCCAAAACTTAATTGCTACTATTTCACTCATTTAAAAAGATGCTTTATTAAATATTTGCCATTTTCCGAAGAGTACATGACTACCAATATTGAGAAGGATGAATGAACTGTTTGCCTTTTGATGCAGAATTATGATTTCTAGCAGAATATTGCTGAAGCTGGGATATAACTGTTTAAGTTATTGCAGCTATTCGGTGCTACATGTTCTGTGTGAAATATTGTGAAAAAATGAAGAAATTAATCATCACGGCCATTTGCAACTTTTGGATTGTCACCACCATCTTCGTACTTTAAAGTATTATATTCGTTCTCAATTGCTGAAAAAAATAGCTCCTTCATTCTTCTATTCAAATGAAATGTATATCTAATACTAATGAAAACGTAAATTTTCTTAATGTTTTTTTTTTAAATATTTGCTATTATCCAAAAAATATATTAATTGTAAAGTCTTTTTTATTATTTCAGACTATTCCCAACATCAAATGCTTCCACTCAATATAAACATGCGCTGTACCTATATGTTTATTTAAAGTTTTTCTTATAGTACTAGACGCCTGTGGCTCTTCCTCCCTTGGTCCGTAACCTACCTTCTTCTCCAAGATGGTGATCCCCTGGTATTTGAAAGGTTTACTGAACTCTATGAACTCGGCCCTTTCGGGATTTATGGTCAAGGGCGCGACAATCATATCCGCCCGTTCCCCTACCAACTCGCCAATGAGACCTGTCCATTCTTTTTTGCCGCTTCCGGATGTATTTTTGATGATGTAATTACCAAACTGTCCGTCGGGCGATAACGCTAAACTGTAGGTGAAGTTAATTTTTTTTGACAGTTCCTTAAGCAAGTCCATACAGTAACCCTTGCAGCAGTATTTTGCGGTAACTAAAAAACTCAACATTAACTAAGTCCCTTTATAACATCAGTCAGTCTATGTCAGACAATAGTAAAAAAATATAAAACTATAAATTGAACGGCTTATGATTTTTTAGTTCCAAAAATGTATGTGACTTTCCACCGATAACTCTACCTTCTTAAAAAAAGCTTTCTGATCGATTTTGACTTTGCAAGTTATACATAAGGTGAGAGTGTCTTTAAATTTTATTACACTCGGCAAGTCAAAGATCACACAAACATTATATAATTCTTCCTCATCAGAAAACAGGATGTGTTTATTTGTAACATTTCTTTTTATGTTCTGTTTCTTAAAATGATTATAGTTTTTTGATGATTAGTTTTTAAATTTTTATGAAGGTCTAACCGCAGGCCTACGTCGCTTGGGTTTCTCTTTGTAACCCTCAATAAATAGATTCGCAATTCCACAATGACTTTCCAGAACCCTACTTTGGTACTTCGTGCATGCAAATTCTGAAAGCTGACGGATTTGTGTAGAGTTTCATCGGAGAGATTCCTCGATTATTATTAGTCCATGCAGTGAAAAATCCATTCTTACGTTAAAATGTTTATTATAAATATAAATGAAGGAGTAAACTTAGCTATAAGACAGTGCTAGAATTTTTTTTTAAAGCTATACAATATCAAAACTCGTCCCCCACATTAATAATTAATTCTAGTCGACTTCTGTAAACATTTTCTTCTTCAATGGCATGTTCTACACATTTTTTTCAGCTAGAAGCAGATGTTTTTTCCACTTCACTTCTAATTAATTCTATTGCCCCAGAACTAAATTTCGGCGAGGTGTTGTTTCTTGTTAAACTGGGTTTCAGCTGTCCCCATATCAGTTCCATCGGATTAAAGTTGCAGTGATATGGTGGAAGACGGACAACTTTGAATCCTCGCTCCATCGCCAACTTGTTCACATATTTCTTGTCAAACGTTTCAAGCAAACAATTTTTAATGACTTCTTTAGTCGATGATAAATTCGGTATTTTTTCCGCTTATGCGGAATGGTAGCTGGCGCTGTGCATCACGACAACACTGTTTTTTGGTATTGGGAAGCAATTTTTCAGAATGCCATTTTTCAAAGATTTCTGCTGTCATGTTTTCGTGGTAGTCAACCTTTGCTTCTTTGACATCTTTTGCAAAGCGTTATCTAACCAACCAGCTTGACAGTCCGCATGTACTATTCTTGCTGTTACCATCAGTCCATCCTTTCTTGACTTTATCGTGAACATCAAACCATGTCTCATTAAATATATGATGGCGACTTTTTTAGCACGAATTTCTTGGATATCAAAACTTGTCTCTTATTGATGGTTTGTAACAAAAACTAATTCTTCGTGCGAACGCACGCAACGTCTCTTGGCAACAGTCAATGTTCAAAACACTACGCAACTCTTCATATAATGTTTTAATTGTTAAAACAATATTCTTCTGATACGCATCAAATATCAACCGTCTCACTATTCCTGCATGGTGCATGTCAAGCATACTTTTTGAGACCCCACAATCTTTTCGAGTTTTTCTTTTTTGGACACCGTTCACAACTATGTCACGTACTGTAGTCATCTCAAATATTTATTGTATGGCTCTACTTTCCCTAGATGTTGATTTCAGAAACAGAAACACATTTAGAAATATTGTAACAACGGTATATCGTTTGGAGAACTCTACCTACAGGGTGAAGAGAAGAAGAACGAGTAGAAGAACATGTTCTGGCCCTGGTGTTTAAAGTTAGAATTATAGTTACTTTCCGACAGTTGTTAGTAAAGTTCGTTCTTAGAAATAACTTATTTTCTGAATTTGTTGATGAGAAACGAATTATCAAAATTGCGCTTTCCGAAACTGAGAAAATTATTATTCTCAATGTATTCAAAACTCTCTCTGCGCCACTAAAACCCAACATCGGAGTAGCAAAAATAGTTTCGAATATGACTGGAGTTGGACAGTCAACAATACACCGGGTTATGGATGAGGATAAACGGGGCAAATGAAATAAATGACGAAGAAAAGAGTGCAATCAGAAGAATAACACACCCGTTTTACTTACAAAAAGACCTCCCATGGACAAAATAATTGTTTGAAATGAGAAAGAATGATTTCATTTCACCCATCGGTAAGAAGAGATTGTTTTGCTGCTGGCAACAACTATATTTGAGAGCAGACAGACAGTTTCGAAGGGAAAATCTATTATCTCGACAAACAAAACTTGGGATATGGTAAAACATGACAGGATAGAAAAATTTAAAAGTCGCCACGCAAGCTTTCATGAAGCCTCTGAAAATGTAAAGGGTAAATAATTACTAGCAACAATTGATTTGTCGATGGTAGCTTACTAGCATTTCAATAAAAAATAATGTCTTTGAAGACCTCTACCAAATGTTAGATCTTATTCCTTCTCGGCATATTTTTACCAGAGATATGGAGATCCCGCGTATGCCGATAACCAACTATGAAAAAAGAATTTGAGAAGGTCCGTTCAACATGCGCATGAGCGAGATTTAAACGTTTTTCATTAAAAGACCTTGCGAAAAAACGAGCTAAGTGTGTGAAAATTGCTGGCGCAAAGTGCAGTATAGGCATGCGCGGAAAATCATCCTTCTCTATGAAAATATCAATGCCGCATCAGCTTTTACCGTAGTAGGGCTATTATATTACCTAATAGCTATATGCTCCTGGGTCTCAAGACAATTACGAAAAAAATCTTACGTCTTCTAGGAAAAAAAAAACTTTATTTATTGATTCACTTTAAATAAGAAGCAGTCAGAAATATATACTAAGAAAGAAGCTACCGTGAAACAGTGGGGAGTCCAACATGTGATTGATAGAAAAAAAGAATGTAAGAAACTGTCAAAATGCTAGAACACACTACAGAGCCCCCCTTATTATTTCTCTGGACTCCATCTGACTACTCTAAATATGATGATCCAAATTTGCAATTAATATTGTATTGTAAATAGATTATTTTAAATAATATTTTAAAACTATATATTCAATAATAATAAAATATATTTTAATAATAAATAAACTACCTGCGGCAAACAAGGTCTGGCGGCTAATAAGGCCCACCAGTCAAAACTCGAAACCTAAATCTAAAATCCGACAACATTATGTTGTTTCTACTAACTTATCTGAATTTCACATCCCAAAGAAATAACGCTGTAAAAAAGTCAGTGATAGTCCGAACGACGCCCGGTATTAACATGTTATTAAAATTCTCCTCGATTTGAACGTGAATATTTTCTTTTTTAGAAAAATAATATATTTCCCTAAATAGTACCCTGAGTTATTTTATGGTTAAGAAGAGTTTCGGTTAATAAGGCCCAGTGATTTTTAGATTGCTAGATTAGTGATTAGTGGGCCTTATTAGACGACACTGTAAAATATTCTTTCTTCGAGTGAATTGGACTACAGAACATCTTCAAGCTGCCATTAGCGCGGTTATAGATAATGAATTGTCCCAAAAGATAAGCTGCTCAAAGATATGGAATACCCAAGAGAACTCTTAGAAACCACCTATGATCTGACGTTCTAAATAAAAAAATAGGACGTGTATTAACTGCCGATCAAGAAAATCAATTTTCTGAAAGAAAAATTCGTCTCTGTGAAATCGGTATGCCGGTAACACCATTTTTAGTATGTCGCTCTGCATATCAATTCTGCATTGAAAATAATAACAGGCACCTATTTGGTGCTTCTTACGGAGTCGCTGGTAAGGATTGGCTCTAGGGGTTTTTGAAAAGTAATCCTAATTTGTCTAGGCCCAAGGCGCAACAAATGAACCCGGCCAGTGCTCAAAAATTAAATAAATTTATTGTGGGTGATCACTTTAATAAATTAGCTAACGTTTTTAATGAAATGAATTTGCACCAAAATCCACAAAACGTTTTCAATATGGACAAAAAAGGGTGCCGAATCACCATCAACAGCCTGTTATTGGGCAAAAAGGTGCTAGACGTGTTCACTTAGTTGTATCTGAGCACGAAGATAATGTGACCATTGCTGAATGCTCTAATGCCTTGGGAAATAGTATTCCACCTTTGGTCATATTTAAGGGAAAGCCATTAAAGCCTGAATCTGAAGAAAACCTACTACCAGGTGCTCTAATTAAAATGGCCGAAATATATAACGTTACAAGGGTCCAGACACTGTCTTGCTAGTTTTTGATAGAGGTGCTAGTCACCTGGATATTTCCATAACCGAGGTTGCAAACGAGTTGAATATAAGGCTGTTCTGCTTGTTTATCTAATACCACGCATGAACTGCAGCCTTTAGACAGCGGTTTAAAGGTCCTTTGAACATCATTGGGAGCAAGAAGTTTCCAAGTTTTGGGAGGCATCTCCAGATCATCGTATGAACAAATCTCGTTTTGAAAAAATTCTGTCTAAAGTTTGGGCCAGATGCACGACCCCAGAGAACATGTTAAGCGGTTTTCGAGAGACAGGCTTGTATCCACTTGATCCTACCGTAATTCCTCAATCAGCTTTTGCTACATCAATAGCAACTGAACGTCCTTATGTTGAGGAATATGATGGAAACAAGGTCAATGCTAATAATGTTAACAACGATACTGAGTCCAAAAATGTAACGATAATATTATTGATATTAATATGACATTCCACTTGGTATGTTAAAAAATATCAAAGAAAAAGTCTCCAATAAAATCCAAAACGATGAAACACCTGTCAAGACTGATAAGACACAGACACAAGAAGAAAGTGAAGATCTTAATAATTTTTTTAAAGAACTTCCTACACCGCAACTATACAAATTGAAAGAAAATAAGAGTTTAGAAAGAAAATCCCAAAATTACAAGGCACAGCTGGTAACCAAAGACCCTTTTTTTCAAATTCTAAATCCAGACCTACAATATCCAAAAAAAATGAAAAACAATTAATAGCGTCATCATCATCGAGGGTGTCGTTAAGAAAGCGCACGAAAAATGATGTCCAAGAAAACGAGTCTTGGTATTGCTTTGTGTGTAACAAATCAGAACTATTAGATATGCAAAGCTGTGTGTCTTGTGGCACTTGGTGCCACGAAGTATGTATTTATTTCACAAAAGACGACAAGCACGACGACTATATCTGCCTACGTTTTGATTAGATTGAGTTTGTTTTCTTTCAAAGAGTTCAATTTGCGTTATTGTTATAAAAATGCTTTTATTTAGTTGATTTATTTAGTTCGATAAAATATGTTTTATGCAAACTTTGCATTTTAGGATTTATAACTGTTTATATAAAAAATAACTAACTCTTTTAGCCTTTAGCCCCAATTTTTTTGTGTGCTTTATTAACCGAATGTACGGTAAGAAAGTCCAATGACAGTTTTTTTAAGTGTGTTAATTGTTTCACATGCCTTGAAGATTGAACGTGTTATTTGTTTTTGTCTGTGTTTGCCAAATAAAGCAATTCCTTATTAACTTGGCCTTGCTTCTGTATAAGCTATCTCAATTTTTTATACCTGTAAATTTGTCTGATGGTAGAGCCCCATCATTAAAATGTCAATCTTGTGGGTTTCAGTTATATGAGGCATTGTGGCATTGTATTTGTTTGAAATTCGGCGCGCACGTCTAACTTCATTTGCTTTTGTTGCAATAAAAGTGAATTGGTAAAAAAGAGGTCAAGCAAAAACTATTTTACGATAAAGTTATAAGTTTTCTCACCCCAAGTCTTTACGACAATTACTTTTCGAGATAGGGCCGTGTACCTTTCTTTATTGGCCACCGGGTACTTGTACTTGTGTCCTATTAACAAATGTAGGTCACTATACCTCACCAAAGTAACCTAATTTAGTAAACAGTCAAAAAAATAATGAAAAAAGTCAAAAAGAAAAAATCTATAAATTTTAGAGGAAAGCCATTTTTCAGTCAATTGCTATATTGCTATTGTATTTACTAAATAATGTCTTACTGTCGTGAGTTTCATTAAAATGGGGACACGGTATTTCATCTTCTGTGCACGTTCCAGGTCCTTCAATTTTTCTAACGTAAACGAACGGTTTTTCTTCTATGGTGAGAACTTTTAGATGGGTTGGAATCATAAAACCTTCGGGTTTGACTAGCTGTCGTCCCGGCCAAATTATGCTCTTTTCGTCGACGGTAAGATGCATTTTATTGCTTTCCTAAAACGCAAGTGTTATTCGTTTCTAAAGAATTTTACAAATCGCTCAACAATCCTACCGAAATATGAGAATCATTTATTCCTAAAGTTGCGATAACGTTAACGTAAAACGTAATTTGGAACAAGTAAAATCAAATATATAGCATATTGAATAAATTAGCTAAAAACTATTTTTTTTTAATATTTTTGTTGCCATATACTATTATCAAACTAAAGAGTAAAGCTAGAGAACGCACGAAGGCGGTCATATTTGTAGAAATTTGTCTTTTCGCTCTGATTAAATAAACATCACTCCATTGATTAGCTTTGTGTCACACACAACTGTACAGTGTGTCTCGTTTTGAATGGATTCACTAGTATCTCCGTTATTATTCAGGCTAGCGCCTTTCGTCAGACAAGGCTGTAATCTTGAGCTTTTCGGTGATTCGTTATCTTATCGAAAAAGTCAAATCTGTTCTAGATAGAATTTTTTACCCAGGATCCAGGTGGCGTAGTCGGTTTTCTTCTAAAACTCACAAATTTTGTTATACAAACTAAATTTTTGCTTTTTTGTTAGTGTGTATATTGATAATAATGTCATTAAGCTGGTTATGAGCTTTTCAAAATATTTATTTCATTTATTATCTTTGATTAAATTCTTTTTATGGGTGAGCTATGGAAAAGGCTATCAAACGGTCAAGAAATTCCATAATTATTATTTAAATTTCTGCCTCCTGCTTCCAAAATATGCGCCTTTAATATGGCACAAACACACAAGTTTATTTTGTAAGTAAGTAACTATTTGTAATAAATTGCGTTATTGTATATTATAGTGTATATTGCGTATTGTTATTTTTAATAGCTAGTATATATAATACATATTTTTGAAAAGCCTAAAAAAATTATTCAAACAAACGTTGGGTGATCCATTTAAAAAAACAACTTTAGTTTGTAAATCAAAATTTATCAGCTTTAGCATTAGCCCATTGAGGCCCCTTTTCACCTTTTTAGTTTTATTATTAAGCGATGTATGTCCGAAAGATATCAAAAATGCGACAGACCGTACAAGTTCCGTACTTTGTATTTATTGCTGACACTTTTAAATTTCATTTGTACTTATTACTCCCTCATTGTCATATGAATTGTTAATAAATATTTTTTATAATTAAATGTTTCTTCTAATTCAATTTTTAAATTAGGAATTATATGGCTTTTAGAAATATATCGATAGATGTTTTCAATTCGTAAAGACTATTAATTGTTACTAATATTTGATCAAATTTCATCCTCAACGATGCTCGATGGAGAAAAGGTTTTTGCTTTAAATCAAGCTACACTATGTATTTTAAATAACACGAATCGAAAGCGTGGCAGAAATTTTGTTTTCGTTGAGTGATAAATTATATCTATCACAAAATCTCACCTTGTGAAAGAAATATTTTCCAACGACATTTTTTTTCTTTTTCCTTTGTATGTTAACGATATTGTATTCGGCATTTATTCTATCCCCCTGGTCGTCGAATGCCACTTTTCCAGTTTCGCCATTTATCAGCACCTGTTTTCTAATAAAATTAAAAAGGTCTCGTCCGGTTTCCCAAATCGATCCCGAATTGTCGCAGTCTTTTGGGGCTTCCGTTATTTCCTTCGTTTGGTTCATGTCTCTCAAAGCGGAAGCTAACACGTATCTGTGGAATGAAAATACTAAATGTACAATCCTTTGGGTGGTAACTTAGGTAACGCATGATAAAGTCACAAGATTTATACCACCAAGGCAGTGTTACTGATATCCGACTCTTCAGATCGATATCGTTTTCAAAAGGTTTGTTTAAGATTTATATGTGGCGCATGAAGAAGGAATTGCACAACTCCTTTTCCCAGCCAATCAAAATGTTTAATAGACATTGGTTGTGTACGTCTTACTTTGACTTCAAACGCGTGTTAAACCTGTCACTGGAGTTGAAGATACAAAAATTATCGAAATTAAATAAACAGTTCAAAGAATTATAAGGTTGTTCGGAAAGTCATTTCGTTTTTTCCCGTCAGAGGACTTAATTACGTTTTTTCGAAACCAACTTCACACTTAAGCCGCATAACCATTATATGTCTTGAGAGCTGATATTGCAAGGCTTGTGTGTGAAAAAGTTCTATTAATTCTACGCAGTAGTTTTTGGTTGGTGCCCTTTTAAATATGGAGAGCAATAAGCAGCATTTTCGTCATATTTTACTTTTTTACTTCAGAAAAGGTAAAAATGCTGTCCAAGCGAGAAAAAAATTAACGGATGTGTATGGAGAAGGCGTGTTAACAGTACGCCAGTGCCAGAACTGGTTTGCAAAATTTCGATCCGGCAATTTTGATGTCGAAGATGCACCACGGTCTGGAAGGCCGGTCGAAGCTGACAAAGATGCGATAAAGGCATTAGTTGATGCAAATCGGCGAATAACCACACGAGAGATCGGTGAGAGATTAAATTTGTCGAATTCGACTGTTTATGGCCATTTGAAAGGCATGGGCTTAACCTCGAAACTCGATGTGTGGGTGCTCCATGTCCTTACGGAGCGAAATTTGTGTCGTCGCGTTGACGTGTGTGATTCGCTCCTCAAACGTCAAGAAAATGATCCATTTTTGAAGCGGATTATTACTGGGGACGAAAAATGGGTTGTATACAACAATGTTAAACGCAAGAAGTCATGGAGCAGAAAAGATGAACCGGCTCAAAGCGTGTCAAAAGTCAACATTCACCAAAAAAAGGTGATGCTCTCCGTTTGGTGGGATGTCAAAGGAATCATTTTTTTTGAGCTTTTGCCGGCCAATACAACGATTAGTTCAGAAGTCTATTGTCATCAACTGGACAAACTGAATGATTCACTTAAAGAGAAGAGGCCCGAATTAATCAACAGGAAGGGTGTAGTGTTCCACCAGGATAATGCGAGACCTCACACAAGTTTGGTCACTCGCCAAAAACTTTTACAGCTTGAATGGGACGTACTGCAACATCCACCATATTCTCCAGATCTGGCGCCTTCCGACTACTATTTGTTCCGGCCCCTGCAAAATTTTTTGGATGGCAAAACCTTTACCTCAAATGAAGATGTCAAGAACCACCTGAACCAGTTTTTTGCCAGTAAGGACCAAAACTTTTATGAGAGGGGAATTATGCTACTGCCAGAAAGATGGCAAAAGGTGTTGGACCAGAATGGCCAATATATAATTTAATAAAATATTTATTCATTATACGAAAACTGTCTTTCATGTTCCCCAAAAAAAACGAAATGACTTTCCGAACAACCCAATATGTAGGAGTAAACTATTCATCCATACAAAGAATCATTTCAAAATGAGAACCCGCCAAGCCTACTGATTTTCAACAAAGAGTAGAATTATGTGAAATATTCCTAGGGTGATTGCAAGAAGACGAATACAAATTTACCAGAGACGGTCCTTTTTATTAGGCGGAATAAACACTATTGATCAACCGATTATTGATAACCAATGTGTATCACATTTATAAAAATAAAATTTGTATGAAAATCTTGCAAACTGTAGTGGCGGAGTTTTTAGATAATTTACCATTAAATTTGGCATATGAGTACGAGTTTCGTGTAAACAGAATTCATTGCACCAATCGCGTTGTGACGAATAAAATATGTTCGGGTTAATCGTCGAGGCCCACGGAACTGGCCACCTAGGTCACCTGATCTCAAACCTTTGGATCTTCTTCTATAGAGTCACATTCAAAATGTGCGAAGAACATATTAGAAGCACTACAACATTTCATATTTTAAGAAAATATTTTATATGTTTAATATCGTTTTATATCGAATAATTTTTGTAGGGATTTTAACAATTGTGTTAAATTGTTCACTTACCTGTATTTTTTTTTAATGTTGGATGTTGAATACTAGGCTAATGCAAAAACATATAGGGTCTTACATATATTTTATTGTATCGAATAAAATTAAGTATTTTGGTGGAACAATAAATATATTATTATTATTATTATTATATTATTTAACCATTTAAAAAATATTGTGCAGTGCATCTCATATAATAATAATAATCGACATTATTTATAACAAACAAGAAATAAATGTACAAAAAAGCTATATGCAGCACCAACTATACCATGATGCTTTAATTCAATCTTAACCCTTCAAAATAAATAAATGTAGTTAAATTATAACTAATTGCGTCAAGGAATACGTAAACTTTTTAAAATGGTACTTACTGCCTGCCTTAGGACTGGGGGGACTTTTTCGAAATTGTGATTTCGAATTGTAAAGCTGAATGCTCTTATAGTTACATTTTTTCTACCTAGCTTTCTGTGCTTAGATATTAAAAATTTTAATTTTTAATTTCTATTTCTTGTCAATTACGGATATCAGACTTTAGCTTAAATTTATTTTTCTATAGTAAGAAAAGGAAGTTTTGGTGAGTGATATAGAAAATATCGCAAAAGTAGTTCGATATAAAATGTTTATTACCATTGAAATTTAATTATGTACTTTTTAATTGGGTTTCAACCTTCATTTTTTGACTCAAAAAACGCTCTTTAGGTAAGAACTTTTATGTGTTCGGTAAAGTGCAAATTAGCATCCAGTAAGAGACCAATACCAGGCTGACGCACTAAATGTTTAAAAAATCAAATCTGTACTAAAAGGAATATGTTCCATCTTCGTGTCAAAAAAATAATTTGGGGAGCTTGACGAAACCTCAGATTCCATGTTTCAAAAATTAACAGTTTTTGAAATAATAGATCGAGATTCAGGCGTTTTTCAAAAATAACTCTGTAAGTGATTAACTAAAATGAGCTTGTCGAGTGTTGAATGGGCATCATAAAATTCAAATTTTAACTTAAATCAGTCCCCCGATAGGTGTCCCATTAAAAAACTTAACATTAACTATTTAATCGGCTAAAATCTAAACTGACTTACATACTGTCCCTAATATGTGCTCTTTCGTTGGTCGCATTAACAAGTTTCAGTCCCAAAATCCCTTCTGGGACGTTCTCAGCTTCCAATGCTTGTTCAGTGACGATCCAAGCGTAACCAGCGTCAGTCATATTCAATGCTGCAGCGTCTCGAAATATCACTTTAGCATCGTTTTTGCTACAAAAACACTGTTTCTCGATACAACTCGCCATACGTAACGGGATCAATACCTCGCGTACATCAGGTATACCCTTGCCTGGGCATTTTTAATTTCAATCAACGTGTCCCTAAAACTGTCTAGTCCCGTTTCGAACTCGTAAACTGATTCCACCTAAAACGTTCAATTATTGTCCGAACGGTCGCGAGAAATTGTTATTAACTGGGTATTCTTCCAAAAAAAATTAATGCTCCAATCTATAATTTTGGATAAATATAATTTCTTTAATTTTCCATGCGATTTTCATTACTTTTTTAAGGAAACAAAATGCTTTTTGCCAGGCCTTATAAACGACAAACTAAGTGCTTGAATTAACCCTTAATAAGCATGACACTGAATATTTTTATCGAAAAAAATCGTACGCCACTGTTTTGTTTTTTCAAATCGAGGTGCATTTCGTACTAGAAATGATCTCAATAAAAATCTTTTTTAATATTATAATTAAATTGAAAGTTAAATAATCGTAATTTATTATTCTAGGCCTCCACCAAGGAATCCACAAAATTTCTAAAGCGGTATCCCTGAAAATGAGGAAAACCGCTTTTTAAATATAATTTCATTTAATGAATCTGCATACCAAAGATATCTACGTTGATATATTTTTTTATCATCTAAGCAATCACACCCTTAAGGATCATCGTCTTATGAAACACCCTATTTAAATATTGAATCTATAATTTGTGACTGGAACTTTGTTAATTTTAATTAATTTTAAATTTAATTTAATGGAAGACCACCTAAAGGTTTCATCCTATCCGTGGATAAGAAGAATTTGTTGTAAATTTTGAAGGAATGGAAAGCAAAAAAATCAGTTTAAATAAAGAAAGAATAGAAAAACCACTTTTAAAATAAGGGACGCTGAAACTTTTTTGTAAGGGAGAATGAACACAGTGGATTTGGAAAAATGGAAAAGAAGAATGTGGGAAGCTGATAACATGCTAGAAAAAATTGGAATAATTAGAATCTCAATTTTCTGTCCATTTCTGTAATTATAATCATGTATATTTATTATTCTAATAAACTAGCTGTGGTAACGCCGCTGTCCCGTAACTTTCGCATTATTTGATCACCTACCTGAACTTTGATTTCGATATCATCCTCCAAACTTTGCGAGGTCGTCTGAAATCGACCAAGAAGGGCACGACCATCTGTGTCGGAGCTGTGAATAAAAATCACTTTTTTGTAATTGAAATGTTTCAACATCTCGACCCAGACGTCCGCTTGGTGAGAGTACGGAGGTACCGTTCTTAGAAAGGAGACGTGGATATTCTGCAATATAAATCGTAATTAGCCTCCGTTGCGGTTCTCCATATAATTATTAGGTCTAATGTTTCCGCATACCTATATCAAAAATCGCTACAATTTATAGTCTGTTAGATAATTTCAGCGAACTCATAAACAGCGTGATAGAAAAGTGAGGCAATTTTTCAAAAGAAAATGACAGGGGTTATAAGGATAATTGTCTTTGTTTTGCTCATTTACGTAAATGGAAAAGTTCACATTTTATACACAAAATGTTTCAGACATAATGCATCAAATAATCCGGCCTATTGGAACGAAATCCACTATATAGACTATGGGTCGAGGTTGTCTTGTTTCTATGATACAGGGAGCAGCTGCCTTTAGAAACAAAAAATCAAAGCATTCATTATTTACAAAGAAAAGATAAATTTATAAAGCTGTTACACAGCCCGTGTGAAAAATTGTTAAATGAAGATTCAATTCTTATTAGGTGACTATAAAAAACCAATAAGTTGTTAGAACAAGTAATTAAATTATAATACAAAAAATAAAACATAACCTAACAATTAAAGATATTGATTGGTTTGTGGGTAGGTGGTGTGAAGGTATTGATTTTTCTTGAATGTTAGAAATGCTGAATATGGTTTAGTTTTGCCAGAAAAGAAATTGTTTTTTCGTTTGACAAGGTAATGAATATGGAGATGCGCACAACTTCAGTCAGCAGCGTTGTTTCGGTCGATCTACTATAAACAACAAATAACAAATAAAATTAAATATCGTGCAAATGTGCACACTCTTAATACATATCTCCTTCAAACAAGAGCACAGTTTTTTTTTTCTTTAATTTCTATGAATATAATATTGTATTAGTTTTTTAAAATATTATTATAAACTGTTTAAATTGATATCGTTCCAGAAAATCCTTTTCTTTTTTCCATCCTTTATATAGTGATAAAACTTTTGTGTATTTTAGCATGGTCAAAATTAATAGAGCTTAGTTTGAGGGCTAAACTAGCCTTGCATATAGCTATTGTTACTGACTAACCAAAACCTTAGACGAAATAAACTCTTATTATCATTTAATTTAAAATAGATAATATAACTAAAGAGAATCTTTTTTTTTGTAATATCAGGATCGTAGATAGACGAATACAGATTGATGTAATTTTCTGCGTCTCTAGATAATCCGGTTCCATTTTTTCTCCCCACCAAGAAGTTACTGCCTACCTTCGCCCATTTGTTGAAAAATTTTAGACTAGGAAGAGACTAGAGTGTGACCGGTCAATTGACCAGTGAATTGACCGGCCAACTCACCGAATAATTTTAGAAATACCATGAAATTTATATTTATTTATTTATATTGTGTGTTACGTCGCCATCGCATCGTTCTGAGAATCAAATGAAGTCGATATTATTATTGAGATTCCCCGAATCGCTAAGTATCGTATTCGGATATTCCTTGAAGTGTGTTATAGGTAAATTGGACATCACACGCGCATAATAATTTATTAAAAAATACATATTATTATTGAATAAGACTCTAAAATTGCAAGATATTATCTAAAACATTTTTTGATTAGTCAAAGAAGTGGTAAATTGACCGATCAATTAAGAAGTTGTCAATTGTCCACTTCCAACACTACTTATGCCTGATGATGTCATAATTAATTTTGAAAAAATTGAATTTAAGTATAGCAGTTTTTAGGTGCCGATGTTGATGTTCTTACCTTATCCGAGAAAGCGGAATCTCTAGACGAAATTCCAATTACGGGAATGTGATAGAAACCGCTGGTATAAGAGACCGCAGCTGGTGAAAGGTCTCCGCTTAATGGATGTGAAACCACAACCGCGTACACCTAAAAATCAACGAGCTTGACAAAATTCGCCGCATCCTTTTGTGGCGTTTTTAAATTAAGAAATGGGCGGAACCGTAATTCGATTGATATTGCAATTAGGAGAAAAGCCGCTTCAAGTTAGGCCTGCTCGATGAGCTTGAACTCAAATTGATTTTGCGTTTTATTGCTAAACAATAGAAATTAGCTGATAAGTATACGGGGTACCTGGTTTTCATTTCATATCCCATTTACTTTAATTATGTCGAACAAGTTAAAATACAAAAATTGCAAAATATTTTTATTTTTCTACAGAAACATATGTATGCTCTCTTCTGAAGTATTCGAAATTAAATTTGTCTACTCCAAATTAAGATAATGCATACCGTTATTAGTTATTCAGGGTTATTTTGAATTGAAACCGTTTATAGGTAAAAAAACTATGCATCATTATATTATACCATGAAACAATTAGACAATAAAAAATTCCGTAGACCATAAAAAATTCTTTCTAAACAACTATTTCTGAGTACTAAACTTGTTTTCCCAGAACAGGGATCTGTATAATAATGTAATAATAAATGTACGAAAACCATGTAGAATTTAGAGATATAAAAATCCTGACCAATGCTGATAATAAAGGATCTTATGAAGCAACTATGAAACATATTTTTAGAAGGGCCGTCCAACATGCGTACGCGCAATACTAAATGTCTCGTTTTTTTAACCAATGATCTTGCGGCATACAACAATCAACATGTTTGCTGAGAGATCGTGAATAAGGGGCCCTGAAAAGTAGAGACATGTGCGGAAGATGACGAAAATATAATGGACCCGCATCAATTTTTACCATAGTAAAGCCACTATATTATCTACTAGCTGTGTAAATAAAACAATATAGCTGCTGGAGATATAGAGGCCCTGCCTATGCTGATAATACAGGAACTTATGAAGCAACGATGTGGAATTTAACCACCCAAAATGGCCGCTGACAGATCGTCAATAGGTTTGAATGCTTCGTGTTTAAGGCAGTATCTTCTTAAATTCTACCTAGATCTCGTTAAGTGTGGAAATTGCCGTGTAGAAAGAAAAGAGCGCAAGGTGTAGGTTAGAATATATCAATGCCGCCTGAGGCGCACCAATGTTTACCAATTGGACTGAAGTGGCTTTTAATTGATGAAAATCCATTTAACACAATTAAATTAGAACAAAAAATGTTTAGATCATTTGGTAAAGGCACGCTGTTGCCGAAACAGCTGTCATAAATCATTAAATAACTGTGAAAATCTGAACATTGTTCTAATTTAATTGTGCCAATTTTTACCGTTGGTCGCACAACCGGAAATGTCCTGAGTATTTTGGATTTTTAGAACTTTATAGACACGCTTATGCGTTCTTATGAAAAAGGTGAAAACTGATCTATTTCTGGCATTTTATGTATCATCAACAATAAACCAAAAATATTTTACCTATTACACAGTCAGGCTCGCGTGCCCACACAGCCTTGGTAATGTCATTTTTAAAGCAATGCTGTATTAAAAGTCTGACCCAAGCAACGCTTTTAATCTAGTGCATTTTGATCTACTATTAGCAAAACTAAAACCTACCGATGTGACTAATATTCACGAAAGTGAATGGGCAATTAATTGAAACATATACTCCAGAACACTTCCATCAGTGATGTTTTTTTTTCCTTTAAAGAAAAAAGTTCGTTAGTTCTACACTATCTTGGGGTCGATTCTTTCCTATATATTTATTCAGTAATAAATATGCCCAGAATATTTTGAAATGTTGGTTATTCTATTTGTACGCCGACGATTTTCAAATGTAGTTTTCATTTCCATTCATTTTACACGCTATTACCTTAGTAAATTCTGACCTTGCTAAAGTTATCGAATAATCGGGTAATCACGGTTTAAGATTAAATGCAGCTAAGATGGCAGTACTGTGTATTTGCCCGGAGGAGAAACGTACTATGATTTAATTCAGTCGAAATTTAGCAATTAATTAAGTGACTGTAGAGTGTGCGGAATCAACTAAGAGCTTGGAGGTGTTTAGATTTAGGGTCAACATTTTTTTTTAATTACTTTTTTATTTTGTGAAGATATATAACTACAGATAAGATGTAAGATAATTATTCTAATCTTTTCCTTTTGTGTAACATCACCCATATATCAACCACATCAACCAGTGTGTTCCATTATAAAAAACAAGGTTAGTTTATACATTAATACTTGTGAGCTTCACAAGAAAACTGACCACGCCAGTGCATCCTAGGTAAAATACAATCCGATTTCGATAAGTTTGTACATAACCGAGCTATAAAAGATGTCTAAAAATGCACAATATCCGGCTGTATCTCAAAATCCAAGAGAACCATGACATTTCTATTTGTGCTTCTTTCCATTTCATAAAAAAATAGCCTGGGTTACGAAAGCAGCAACACGATAGCTTTAATATTAATGAGGGGATACGCCGCCGTAAAACCGTAAAACATGAGACACACTGTACAGTAAGAAAAAGTTGAATAAGCGACAAACAAGTGCCCAATGAATAAATCGTCGAGCGATGGAATGGCATGTGCGAATAACGATGTTTACGAACCTGCCTAGCTATCAGATATTTGCAGACGTTCAAAGCAGTCCTAATGGGATTTGGATCCATCAAAATTGCCGTGTTGTAGTACGTCACTCCTTTCGGGACAAACGTTGAATCGAAGTTAAGGTGCTAAAATAATAAATTTCAATTGCAATTTATATCTTGTTGTTAGTACTAAACCAAGCATGGTTTTGTTGTGTTATTTATGCAAAATTTTGAGGAAATAAGAAACAAAACTAAATCTATTAGTGCTTTTTATTTAAATTTTAACAAGAATTATATATTAAATAATAAATTAATACATTAAATATTAAAAAATTTAATAGTTTTCTATAGGCGCAGGTAGAAAATCAACCTATATAAACATATCAATTGAGTAACAATTCAGGTAGATAATGAACATAGGTAAATCCTAATGAGGTATTTGAATTTTAGTATGTGGTATTAATCCACAGTGTGAACAGTAAGAATAAAACTAATATTCGTGGGGGCCATCCAACTGAAATATTTTCAAGATGATTTAACGGAAGTTGGTGTCGAGTTTCTTATTTTAAATGAAACACAACATATATTATTATATGACATTTACAGACCGAACAATTTCTGTATATTTTTCCCCTACGAAATCCCTTCAAATATTACTTAACTTAGCTTGTAGAAAATGGTTTGTCTGAAAAAATTTATTTAGTAATTTCGATGATTAATAGTACAGGATGTTAAAAATAATAGCAGTTAAAATGTAATTGAAAGAAACTGGCGAATTTTTTTTTTCGATGAAAACTACCTATTTTCATAATCCCATCTTATTTAGAATTAAAAATTAACACAAAAAAGTGTCAAAAATATTTGTAAATTTTAGTCAGAACATAATATTGTGATCACTATATGGAGTTAATAAAATTATAAAAAATCTCACAAACTTTAGATCTACTTAAAGCGAAAGCGAAGAAAATTTAAAACTCTGCAAATTAAAAATACTAATTATAGAAATAACAATGAAATTTTAAAACTAGCAAAAAAAAAACGAAGTTTTCAGTAAATGCTCAAAATAAAGTTCTTGAAAGTCAAGATATTTTGGTGATGGTTTCTGTTTTGGCGGATAATGAAATCTTTGTGTGTATAAATAACAACCAAATTGAAATAATTTTTGTGCGAACAATTATTCAAGCCTATATAGCGATAGCAACTGACAACAACATAGAAGTATATTTGACAGTTTTTTATTTTCCTATGCCGCGTCACTCAGAAAGTTAAGAGCAGACAAGTAAAAATAACAAACGGCAATTTGAATATTCGGAACACACATCCTATTACAAGATTTTTTCAATTTTAATTCCACTGTTATTTTTTCCAACATTCTGTATTGCTAATAGTCGAAATTACTAACTAAATTTGTTCAACACGGTAAGTAAATAGAGTGAAATTTCAAAGGATTTCGTATGAGAAAACACATCATTTTTGATATGAAATGTATCAGAAATATTGTCTGCAATTTTTCGAGGAATCCAAAAAAGCAATATTGAAATTACTTTAGATCAAATTTTTACTATTTATAGTTTTTCCATGATAGATCGACGAATTTCCGGATGGGACCCTATCTATGACTGCCTTAGACAAAATTATCCAAATTTGACCATTCAAGAGAATGTCGAAAGAATGACTGGAGCAATTTATGGGTGTTACCTATTCTTATCCAATCACCAATCCTGAAAATTGCATGCCAAAAACGTTTAAGATAATAATAATTAGTGTTTCACATAAAGTGACCCATATACTTTTCTCGAAATCTGTAATAGTTAGCAAGAAATTTTAAATAGAATTTTTTTTTGTATTTAACAGAATTTTTGGATTAAACAGGGTACCCCATTTGACTATCGACATCAACTTTATAATTACTATTATTTATTGGTTTTTGGATTTAACGTTAAAAACAAATTAACTTTCAACAGACCGGCCTATTTGATTTCCGCATGGTTTAGGAAATATTTTAAATTACACGATTTGTTGATTTTCTTCATATTCGTAACGGTATTTGTATAAGTTTACAATGGAGATATAGTTTGTTATATTAAATAAACATTTTTTTTTCGGGGTTGGAGTACTCAGTGTGTTACATTATTTAAAAAAAAAATCCCAAATTCCCAATGCGCGTTCTACTAATAATATACGGGGTGTAATATTTAAAAAAATGAGAACTTAGTAATTACAACTCGCACAGTAAAAAAAAGACACACGGTTTAATTATAGACTCAAAAGTCACGAAAATTTATGAAACCTAAGTCATATGTGTTCATATATTTCCTTTTGCAAATATCACTAGTTAGCCAATTTTGCGGGCTGTTCTTGTCATGCATTATTTTATAATATTTTGTCGTTGTGCTGATTAAACCAACCTAGTTAAAAACAATAAATAAACAATGTAGATCAATCAATCAATAAAATATAGTAAACAGGACACAAGGTGTTTCACTTGAGAAGTTAAAATATGCTGATTTTTCTAAAACGATTTTGTGTAAATTTGCTATATGTAGTTCCATCTTTATAAAATTAACTTCAAACTTATTTTTTTTGGTGGTGCGATAGTCGGCCTTATCCATAACTACTACTGAATCAACATAAAGGTTCATTACCAGTTCACCAAAATAGTCATTAAAAACATCAGAATTCAGGCTCTCGTGTCACTGTTCAGTATGGTACGGACTGGAAGGTTAGCACATGTTCATTAAAGCTTGGCGAGGACTGGTTATATTTTTGTTTATTTACTAGAATTACATTTACAATTTCCTATTTTATTACTATACACTTTTCAGCCTATAACAATATTCAAGTAAACATTAATATAACATAATAATGTTTCTTCGTTCCTACTTTACGATAAATTTGGTTTTGTTTATCACTTCCGCATATTTATTACGTTTTCTTTCTTTAAACCAATTTTATATCATTGTGAATGTAAGCCGATTGAGATGTGTGCTTTTATGTTGTTTCTTCTTTTTTTTGCACTTACCGGCCAATTTTTTCTGTTATATGTTACTGTAATATTTTCCACATTCATTCTCCTATAAAATTGATATTTACATTGTATGCAGTAAACAATAGTAACATTAACAGGAAGAATCGTTTTTATTAATTAAAAAAAATAAACTCACGTCTATAGTCTCTTTGAACAGCAATTTGCTATCGTTGCTGCTCAAAACGCCTCCGATATTGAAAGTAGTAGGATTTGGTGAATTCCAGTCTCTCTCCCTTTGACCGCCCGATGTTTCCATCACCACAAACATTAAAACCAACCGCCACCACATTTTTGAACAATCGCGTGGGTTACGTACTAAATACGGCAAAGGCGAGGCATTCGAGATCAGCTTTTTCGGACTGATATGAGATTAAAATAGGAGCGAGTCTACAGCCACCGACCGCGCCCGTTGTCCTGGAAGCTTACAGCTTCAGATGATATCGATTTTGCAGGATGTCTTTGCGTTTTTCAAAACGTACGGGGTGTCCCATTTTGGATACTTTTGCGGTACTTATCCGTTATTTTATAAATAAAAACTTGACGGTCTTTGCGACAGTGTGATATTAAAGGTAAAATAACATTTTTCCTTAGAATACGATGCTGTAAATAATTTTTGTTACATATTTACTATTTTTAAATTACAAACCAAAGTTATATTTTTATTCGGGGAGTTATGGACCATAAAATTTATCTATTTAACTGAGGTAGATTTTGCTTGATGAAAATCCATTTACCAAAATAAATAGGAACTAAAAGTTCAGATTTTCACGCAATTATATATTTTTACATGACAATTGTTTCGACAACACCGTGTCTATCAAATGTAATATTTACAAACTACATGCTACTATATATACCGAAAAATGACCATAAAAACTAAAATTAAAGTTGTTGTGAGAATTTAAATTCAATAAAGGAGAAGTATTTAAGTCTAATTGATCGTTAAGCAATACATTTGCGGCACAATCCGTCCATTGTAGATAAAATTATAAATAAAAAAACAAATCCAGACAACAGTAAACTCTATTTATCCGAAACCTAATACAGAACACGAACAATTTAAAACAATTAAATACATAGGAGAACCTAGTGAAAAAGTTTCAAAACATTTGTCAAAATGTGGTTTAAAAATAGCTTTCAGAACTAACAACACAATAGGAAAATTTTTAAAAAACATTAAAACGAAATGTCCAAAATCTCAAAAATCAGGTGTCTACAGGTTGAAATACGGATCTTGTCCTAAAATTTATATTGGAAAAACAGGTAGATACTTCAAGAAACGCATTAACGAACATAAAAGATCATTTAAAAGCGATTTTAATTAAACTTAAACACAGAAAAACACATTTTTCACGACAATTTTGATATTTTACATACAGCCACAAAAAGTAGAAAATTAAATTTATTGGAAGCCATGGAGATTAACAAAATGAGACATACAAATGTATTTATTATTATTAATATTATTATTAATATTATTATTATTATTATTATTTATTTTGATAAAATGTATCTGTTTTTGACTTACCGAAATTATATGTATATCTAATATGCACGCATAATTTCATTGTTTGTGGCAACGGAACGGCAGATGAAAAGGGAAACCCAAGAAATTGCCTAATTATGGCTACCTTGGAAATTTATTTGCCTATATTGGATTTTCACCCAATAGTGCGGTCTATTCGTCAGAGGGCCGCTCTCGTTATACAGGGCGTGCATGTACGGCAGCGATAAATTTCATTTTCTTAGCGTAGAACTTAGAAATGGAAAATTCTATAATTATACACCGATCTAGCGCGCGGGAAACGTAACTTTACTACTACTTGAGTTTTTTGTCAATTTTCTCGATCATCAGTGAATGTACACGTTCGGCAAACTTTTTAAGTCACTCGTTTAGTAAACACTCGCTTCGCTGCACTCCACTCGTGACAAATAAACTCGTCTAAACTGCTACAAGTAATTAGCTTGTAAAGAAAGTGGACATATGTATTTCCTAGTCATTTTTACTGAATTGTTTTGACTGGAAAATTCAAACTCAAAATTTATATAAACAGCAACAAAAGAAACAACAAAACTTGAAAATTTTAAATAAAGTCATTTTTGTTTTCAAATTTCATAAACTTTTTTAGTTCCTTTATATAGTTTTTAGTTTAAGTATAATGTGATCACTTTCTTTGCAAGTTATTGTTATTATTTAGTACACCCTGTTTATGAAAAAATCTGACAATACTGACGCATATATTCAAGAATGACTACACCATCGACTGAAAATCAAAAATCGAGTAACAAATTTCGAATGACTGAAGAAATGAAATTTAAACCACTTCTTGGGAGTAGGTTTAGTGATCGACTTTTGGTTTATAAAGCATATTATATTTGGTCTTTTGGTAATGGTAATAAAGAATGAACAATATAATATGCTGTATGTTTTATGTGGAGTAATAAATATTCTGAAGGAGCTTGGGAATTATATATCCAAAGATAAGCTTTTCTGACTGTGAAAGTCTCCATTATGATTCATGGCAGCAACGGAGTACCAAAAACAGATGCTGTGAATTTTTCTAAACTGGTCCTAGGTCACATTTTGAGTACCATCTGTATATCATAAAGGGATCTTCTCTATAAAAAAAAACTATTGCATGAGACCTTCGTAAACAATCATAAAAATTTTCGCTCACTACGAATTCGACGAATGGCGCATGTAAGTAAGCGACTAAATTTTCAATCTATTTTCTTCTTATTCTAAACCATTTTGTCACGTCTTGAATTCTGCTTTGTTCTCATGTGTTCTCATTCTTATAATGATTTTCCTAACACCCATCTTACTCTTTTCATTTCCACTTTGCGCATCATTCTCCTGGTCTTTGTTGTGTGTGATCTTGACAATAATATAATGAAGTGCACATTTTAAACTGTATAATTGCATAATTGCGTATTTTTATTATTATTGAGTGAAGGTATATTCTTCAACTACTACTCACTCACTCTGAGTGAGTGAGCTCGAGGTCGCACAAATAGATAAACGTTACTGCTAATGCCAACTTCACAGGAAAATCAAAATCGAAGCTATTGTAAAATTAAATTTATTACAAAACTATAAAATATACTAATAAAATCGCAAAAAAACTTAACTGGCGAATATTTTTATGGCTTTACACTAGGTATAGTCAACAATCGAATTTGTATCAGTCGCCGCATCGAAAACTATATCCCTCTATTTGTTTTCAACTCTCTTTTCCATTTTGCCTCCGACGTCTTTCGTCACGTACCACCTTTCCTTGTAAACTTTTTGTTTATGCGTTACCGGAATGTGCTCGGAATGTCTGCCTTCGATCGCCTCACCTCTGGGTTTCCCGCTCTTTTTCGTATATTTCGTTTCCCTATATTCGCCTTTCGGTTTCGCTTTATTGCTTTTCTTAAATTCTTTCGGGCTTTTATATTCGGAACTGGTGCTGTAGTTTTCCCTCCATCCGAATTTTTCACTAGTGCCCGCCATTTTACCTCCATTGACGTTCTTGTGAGATCTGGGATACGATTTGCTACTATATTTACTAGATCCCCGTTGATTGTCTTTGTCTTCTTCGTCGTCATCATCTCTGTAATGATAGCGGTGTTTTCGCGTTTTCGGTCTGTAATAACGATCTTCATGATCGTCGTCGTCGTTTTCAAAGTTGTAGTACTTGAATCGGTGGTGGTCGTCATCGCCATCGTCGTCCTCTTCATATTTTTCTTTATCTTCTTCGCTGTCGTCTGTAAAAAAGAAATTGTTATGAAAAATTTTATCAGTGAATTTTAGCAAGCAAATTTGTAGCAAATTTAGTATAAGTATAGTATAAGTAGTAGCTAATTATTAGTATAATTAGCCTAATTGAGATAAACCCTGTAAACTGCAAAAACAGTTGAGTTCGAGGTAAATACCTGACGTGCATATAGAAATACCTGGAGAATAGAAAAAGACACGCATTTAAAAATTTGGTTTTTGACCATAGGATGATATGATATCTATCTATAAAGTATTAACTTGTTGTGTGGCGTATATCAAGATTGTATTAAGTATTTTCGAGATAAAAACCATTTTATAGAAAATTTGGCTTATGTTTTCTTGTTTTACAAAATATAGATAACTTTGTAAACATGATTTATGCGATAATTGTACATTAGCAGAGAATTGACAAGCTTTAACTAAAATTTAGATTGTTAAGATGTTTTTGCTAAATTATCTGCAACTGTCGATGGCAACACATCCTTAGACATACAGATACGCCGATATGATAGGCAGCGACTCGCCAACCGTATTAATATGGCTGCCGGTGACTTCAGAATGAAGAAAAAAATATTTAGAAAACCAAGGTAGTATCCATTCAATGCACAAATAAGGCACCAAAACTCAATCAAATAAGTGCAAAAATATTGGCGAACAGGTTCAAATATTTAGAATGTTGGAGTATCTCTAGGCTAACAAAGAAATAACATCAAGAATAGAAAAAGCAAGGAATTGTTTCTTAAGGCTTACATAAGGAAACTACTTTGCAACCCTTGAATCAACTTAGATCTAGCATTAAACCTTTCAAGATATTACATATGGTTCACCCTCATATGTGAAGCTGAAACATGGACACTAAAAACATTATCAAAAACTCTGAGCTTCTGAGATGTAAATTCCTAAAAATATTATGAACGGCACATATCTCAAATGAGACGGTTCTACGAATAATGAGGAACGTGAGCTATCCCGCACTGCAAATAATTAGGATTCTAGGAACAACAACGAGGACAGGACGTTTTGCCATTGTAATATCCAACCTCAAATGACCCATATAGAAGAAACATAAGAATTTGATGTTACAACTGAATATCCCGTTGTATGTCTGATTCAGCCCGTTACACAAACATTGTTTGTAAAGAATTGTTCCCCGTTTCAAATCGATTTTAAATCGTATTGTCCTCTCCACTGATCTTAATTAAAAGTATTCAAATTTTTGGTAAGTTTTAGTTAGTTTAACGCACCATTAAAAATTAAATCAATATGCGATAGCTTTGGCAACCAAACAATAACGTTAAAAAAGTCATTCCAGGCTAATTAAAGGTAAGAAATTATTAGTCAGTATAGTACCTTTACCTTACTTGTTTGTGTCAAGAACGGTGCAACTGACAAGAAATACATAAGAGGTAACTTTCAGGCCAAAATGACCAGCCTATCCAAAGAAAATATTCTCTTGTCAAAATATCAGTGTCGTAAAAATTTTTTCTTCATAAAGCATAAACATGCGATACAAGTCGGGCATCGACACAAAATTAATTGAATCGATTTAATTTTTCCAATACGGGGTTTGCCGCTGAAAAAATATTACTTTATTTGGTATTTAAAATAATAAAACCTGCTAATGGTAATAGTAATGGTAAATAAATCTCAAGTTTTTACCCGATCTTTCTTCGTCATTTTCGTCGTATTCGTTCTCCGAGCTTTCTTCTTCATTGTTTTCCGGTTCTTCCTCGTGTTCTTCTTGGCGCTGTGGGGGAGCCGCTGATGGCTTATTTATTTGTTGGTGCTGCTGTTCAGATGGTGCCTGGAATCTAATTGTTTAATTTTTAAATATTTTCGATTATTTTAACTGGAAACCTTTTATTTGATCATGGAAAATACTTATATATAACTTATTAGAAAATGTAATTATTAATAGTCTTATCGAATGGTATTAGGGTGTCGCATATAGCTACTATATTAAATATAAATTATTTTTGACTCTAGAGCATGTACATAAATTTCACATATTATTTTCCGAAATTTTTTTAAATCTCTGGAAATTGCAGGTTAAGCAAAAAAAAAATTCGCTATTTCAATTACAAAATTAACATCCACATTGATACCTTGTGTTCATTATTGCTATTTTCAATTTAAAATTATCTTCTGCTTTAGAAATAAATCAACAAGCAGTATGAATTCACAAGGAAAACAGTCCAACCTCTTTTTTTTTACTTTTTTTAATCCAATTTATACAGCTGGTGATTAGAAGATTTAAAAATAACTTTAAATTACATATCCTGCATTTTATTAAGTGCAACAGAGTAATGGAGAGGTTTAGTTTTGTTATTTTTTGTTATTCTTTCCCTTGCTTTTTTAATTCACACCTCTAAATTGATCGCTTCACAGCTAAGAGCGAAATGGGCCGAAGATTTTACTTTACGAAAAAACCGAAAAATAAAAATCTAGTGAAACAATGATTCTCAACAAACTTTAGTGTTTAAAAAAAGCAAAGTAATTCCTTAGCGAATTTCCGATTAACACTGTATAATAACTGAACGCCATTTCACAAATTATTGGATATTGAAATTAAAGCTGCTAAAGCAAAAACTTGCTGCAGTTTGCTAAAGAATATAAAAAATTTGCAAAATTGGATACTTTCTGTTGCTCCTGAGCATTTTTATGTTATGGGTATGATTGATTAAAAATATACTATAATCAGTGGTGTAGTCAAATTTGAAATATAAATTGCTCAATGAATTTTTTCCTTTCTCTGTAATGAAGAAAAATCATAAAGTGTTATGAATGCCAAATCCAGTTTGATGATATAGGTTATTTCAGAAAAATTTAGAGCAATAAAATGCCGAATTCCGTCAAATTTCGCTCAATTTCGGCGTAGGCCAAAAGCATAGGTAAACTTTGTGCAACAAAATTATTTTTTAACCCCCCAAAAGTGTAATTCGAAGAAAAGGTCATTACTTTTATTTTAAAGAATTAACGCTTACCTTAAATTAAGTTTTAATGGAACTTAGCCAGGATTTTGCTTGGGAAAAGCATAATAGTAAATAAACGAAACTAATGGAGACTTATAAAGGAAAGAAATCATTTAAATCGTTGAGATGTGAATTGAAAAAAGTTATTCTATCAGGGCAGGTGTTTTCGTAGACTATTTGGTAAAAAAGTATCTTCCGGCTGATTCGGAGTAGTTATGGATAATGCAAGCTATCATTAATGAGGCATAGAAAAGATTCCAGCTTCATCTTGGAAAAAAACTGAAACTAACTACGAAAAATATTGAGTTTGAGGATAGTTTAATAAGGGAGGAACTACTACATATTACAAATTTACACAAACAAACATCGATTTATGAAATAAGCAGAGGAAGATATAGCAGAAGGATTCTATGCTGAGAACACCGCCACATCATTGTGAACTACATTGTATAGAACTTATACGGGAGCAATTAAAAGGATTTGTAGCAAGACACGTCACTGAAAATTAAAATTCAAAAAAGACCTTAAGCTACTAATTGATCAAGCCATTGAGGAAATAACACCAGAGATCTGTCTGTCATTAAAGAAGAGAGAAAAACATGGGATCTTGACTTCTTGATCGATGGAAGCGTCAACTCCTTAACAATCACTTCAAGGGCAAATGACAATTTTTAATAATCAATTTCTGTATAAGGTCTTCTGTGTAACAATTGCCATAAATTTTCCCAAAGCCAATCGGTAAATAAAAATTAGAAAGTATGTAGCATTCCTAATGCGGTTTTATTACTCTACATCTTTCAGAAGTATAACAAAAATAAAATATAACAAAAAAATTGCACTTACCTGTTATAAGTAATCGGTGGTAAATTAGGTGGGGGAAGCATCTTAGGTCGAACGCCAACGTTCGGTACTGAATTTACGGCAGCGTGAGTGGCTGAATAATTCTGAGCAGGCTGTCGATTAGCGAAATTAATCATCGGCACTTTCTGTTGGTTGTGAAGAAACGCCAAATTCGGTCCTTGTTGTTTCTGCGCCTGGGGCTGGCCGACTTGGTTGGGTTGATAAACTATTTTCCCGTTAAAATAGAGATATTTCCCGGGGGTGTACTTTTGGCTGTTCGGTACATATTGGCTTTGTTGATATTGGTTCTGTAGTGGGTTATAATAGCTGAACGTGCCTGTATTCTGACCGTGATTGGTAAATTGGTTATGCTGTACTGGCGAGACAATCTGGACAAAAAGAATATATCTTATAGCAAAGCAAAGCGGGCGAAAGTTTTTTTTGTAATTTTGAAACAAAACTTTAAAAAATGGAATTTTTATACGGTCGGTTAAATGATATAAAAGTTAAGCTGAAGCTAACAAAACTTAATTAACAAAGGTGTACTAATAAATATTTTAGGAAAACTAAATTCTTTGATTTCGTATTTGCATTCAATATGAACGGGAATTTCATTGTTTTGTCTTGTCAATGTTTGTGCAATTTAGATTCTTTATAAGAATCTAAACTAATGTTGTAATTAGTTTTTTATGGCTATCTAAAAAAAACAATTTAAAACTGGAATTTTCTTAATTTTGAGTGAAAATCTCTCGAAGTGGTTTCACATGGGAGAAAACTTTGTATAATAGTCATTGCAACAATCTATCAATCACATTCCTTAATCAGTATTTAAATTAGAACAAACTAAAATATCGGAAAGAAAAAGTTGAAAATGTAGACGATTTAAAACAAACTATTTAATTTTTTAACAATATAATTTTAAACTTCTAATAATTACTTTGGTATAAAATCTCACCAGTAAGTACCCATCTCTTATATGCAGGATATTTGTATTATGGTAGACAAGTAAGAACTTTCTTATTGAATGTTTCTATATTGTTATGAATCGAAAAGGTACAATAAGGGAATGAATTTGATCCTAATATTTGACAAGTTCCCCAACAAGTTTTGTTTCGATGCCAATATTTTCCACAAGCACTTACAGTTTCGGATGTGGCAGGAGAGTAACCAGACGCATACGGATGAGAAAATGACGGATATTGGTTAGTCGACGTCTGCTGTTGATGGCCTAAATTATTTAGTCCAGAACTCAATGAACCTTCCGTGGTAATTTCCGTGGGTTCAAATAATTGCTTAACGTGAACGTTGGAAACAGCGTTGGTTGGAGTTTGTTGGAACTCGTACAAGACTTGCTGCGCAGCAACTTGCTTTGGGCTATCTTGTTCGAAAACCTACAAATTGAAAAATATCATTTGCAACAGCCAAAACAAAACCTGTATCGAATTGTATTGTTATGAAAAATATCCATTATTGTGTAATACATTTCAAGATTTCTCAGCTGAAACGAAGTTAAAACCAGTTTAACTCAAAAATGTTACAATTTGTATTCAATGGATATGATAGGAGCGGAGCATCCGATATATATCGGAAAACGGCATTGCAAATAATTGCTGAACGTGAACGTTGGAAACAGCGTTGGTTGGAGTTTGTTGGAACTCGTACAAGACTTGCTGCGCAGCAACTTGCTTTGGGCTATCTTGTTCGAAAACCTACAAATTGAAAAATATCATTTGCATCAGCCAAAACAAAACCTATATCGAATTGTATTGTTATGAAAAATATCCATTATTGTATAATACATTTCAAGATTTCTCAGCTGAAACGAAGTTAAAACCAGTTTAACTCAAAAATATTACAATTTATATTCAATGGATATGATAAGAGCGGAGCATCCGATATATATCGGAAAACGGCATTGCAAATAATTGCTTAACGTGAACGTTGGAAACAGCGTTGGTTAGAGTTTGTTGGAACTCGTACAAGACTTGCTGCGCAGCAACTTGCTTTGGGCTATCTTGTTCGAAAACCTACAAATTGAAAAATATCATTTGAAACAGCCAAAACAAAACCTGTATCGAATTGTATTGTTATGAAAAATATCCATTATTGTATAATACATTTCAAGATTTCTCAGCTGAAACGAAGTTAAAACCAGTTTAACTCAAAAATATTACAATTTTAATTCAATGGATATGATAGGAGCGGAGCATCCGATATATATCGGAAAACGGCATTTAGAAATTTTCTGAAAATTTGGTCACTTAAAAAAAAGTAGCAACATTTTCCGTTCCGCTGTCACTTTCTGACCATTTTTGTATAATATTTCCTTATACCGATCTCTAGCGATTCATGTGTGAGATTGTGAGACTCCCTGTGTATTATTAAAAATAAATATAAATCTATTTCTTCCTCAATAAAATTTGATTAGGAGTGGTTACAATGCAAATTTTACTCGTCCATTTTGATCAACCTCAAGATGATAAAAGGTGCTTTTGTTGTATTATTAAGTTTCACTGAATATAAAGCTATTACAAAAAATAAATATCAAGAAAAAAATAATTTCCCCTCACAAAAACATATTTCAAGATTTACAATCACGATAACGGAAATAAAAAGCAAAAAAAAAAGCGTTATAAAATCAAGTTTTAGTTCTCTTTTGCCCCCGATGTAATGACGAGTTTAAATTTCATCTTGACAGCCCATAGGATAACTGTTACGGGATGGAACAGGCTTTTGAGGATAAAATTGACAATTTTTTTGTGGAGGAAAGTACTAATTTGGGAGAGATGAAAGAAAGGGAGATCGAGAGGTTTTTAATAATTAATATTTTTTTTGTATTCAATTTAACTTATCGTTTAAGTGCAAAACCGAAAATAAGATATGCTATATTGCAATAAAAATACCTTTGAACCACAAAATGAAATAAAAAATATGGTATGATATTAAAATTAAATATCCAAAAAATGAATTAATTTGGAAGACAATGTTTTTTCATAAAAATGGGTTCCTACTAACTGTTAAGAAGTGATCGCCAAAAACCTGGCCCTACATGTATATTTCTATGACCATAGAGTGTTTGTCTCTTTTTGACATTTATTTACTAATCTATTCTAAAAATCTTGTGCCACATCTAGAAATCCTGGAAATAAAATGGTATATAACAGAACTCATATAGGGAATGAATTTCAATAAGCATGTTTAAAATAACAACGTAAAATTAAATTAATTTAAATTAAATTAAATTATAAATATTATACTTTTTCCAATGTCCTTTGAAAATTTTCAGCTTTTTTTTTTTAGTTTGAAGGGTTATTTCATTGATATTTCAAAATTAACTATTTTCCATTCTGTCGAATAGAATAAAATAGCCAAAAAAAGATATAATAGTAAAAGTTTTGGTTTACTTCTATTCCCAATTCCCAACTAGATGTTCAGTCTGAATAGCGTCAAATAGTTTAATCTAGAAAAGGTACATTATTTTGAAATTTTGATAATTGTGTAAAGCATGAAGAGGCTACAGATCTTTACAGATCTCTACAAAGGACGATTGGCTCTATACGGAAGAAAATAATATTTTCCCCTGATGGGCACAATAATAGTCTGCTACATGGAGGGGTGCAAAACAAACTTGGGACAGGAGCTGGTGTATATAGCAGCTCTTCTCCAGCCATCTGTGCCCCTGGGGATCTATCCCAGTATATCTTCAACAGAAATTTTAACGATATTAATGTGTGCTTAAAAGAATCATAATAGAACAATTAAAATATCGGAAGGAAAAAGTTGAAAATGTAGAGTATTTAAAACAAAGAATGTAATTTTTTTACAATATCATTTTAAACTTCTGATAAATATTTTGGTATAAAATCTCACAAGTACCCATCTCTTATATGCAGGATATTTGTATTGTCGTAGACAAGTAAGAAGTTTCTTATTTGAAACAGTCTTGCGGTTTGCAGGTCCAAACATATCTATCAATTTCTTCGACTGAAATATTAAAAAATATTAAAAAAAATTAATGTTATTTAAATTTTCTTCACACCTTAAAACTTCACAATCTTATATCGGAAATATCGTTAGAAGGAGGGAAGGTACAATAAGGGAATAAATTTGATCCTAATATTTGTTCCACAACAAGTGTTGTTTCGATGCCAATATTTTCCACAAGCACTTACAGTTTCGGATGTGGCAAGGGAGTAACCAGACGCATACGGATGAGAAAATCACGGATATTGTATGGTTAGTCGACGTCTGCTGTTGATTGCCTAAATTATTTAGTCCAGAACTCAATGAACCTTCCGTGGTAACTTCCGCATGAAGCATCCATGCCAATGGCACAGGGACGCACCACAGACAGAATAGGAATAAAAACTATGATTGCATACCAAATTAAATTTTCTCGTAAATTAAGCCCATTTTGGTGCTGAATAAAAGTTGAAGATATATTTCAAGCGGAGAAGAAAAACTAAATCCTCAAATCGCTCAAATTTTAAATATTTTCATAAATTCAGGTTTTTCAGAAACGAGCTTATGTTTCCCTCAGGAAATAACAATTTCACTACATAGCAATCTAATACAATATGCATTAAGTAATTAGTAGCAATAAAAAATGCACTTTTTATCCCATTTACTCCACAATTTATAGTAAATCAGTGAAATTTCATATCTTATGATTTCCACCACTTTGAATAATCTTTACCTGAATCGGTTGCTGCACGCTTACAAGGGCCAAAGGTTTGGTCGGGCCGGTATAAAATGTTTTCAATCCGGACGACGCGGATGCCTGCAGTTCTCCCTGGTGCTGCGGCAACGAAGGATTTGTATTGTCCATAAAGAAAACGACCGGCTTTGTCTCCCCATGGTTATATATTTGGTCCGACAAGGTCCTTTTAGCTTTCGGTCGAGCGTTTTTGGTACTATTGTACGTAAGCGTTGACGCAGCTTGAACCAACAGAACTGCCAAACAAATATGCTAAAAGTAATTAGAGGAAGATCATTAATCATACTAGGACCAATTTTTTTCATTCTTATTTGAACGAACTGTAGTATAGATAATTTCTTGATTAAAAACTTTGTTGACGAGATAAACGAAAAAAAAATCTGCTTCTATTGAGTTCAGTAACACAACTACTCATTTTACGAAAAAAATGTTTTTGGGGATTCATGTAAATGAATATCTATGCTGACACCCCCAAAAATCCTCAATCTATTGCACGATATGACATATTCTGGTGTTGTGCCATGCTTCTGACATAAAAAGAATTTTTATTATTATTGAAAAACGATCGTAGGATCATTGAAAATCATGCAGTGACTCTGGTAGGTTACATATGTCGAATATTTATATTCAACAATAGAAATTGGTTCATCAGAAATATAATCATTATAACACCCGAACCCATAATATCATGTTACCGATTATACCGATGTATAACCATCGATCAGATTCTGTGAAATTTATCAATATAACCAGAAATTTAAAGAAAGCTATATTCAATTTGACGAATACGTTATATAAATAAATATTTATTGTCTGACGTTATTTCGTTTATACTTTTATTTTTGTAAAACCGAATTAGAATAAAGAGGTTTTATTATTATTAATATTAATAAAGCAATTGTTTAAATGCTATTCAGTACGACAGTTATCATACTAATGATAATTATAATTAATTTACATAAATAAACTATGAACTATGCCTATACATTGCAATTTTGTGTGAACCACAAAATATTATAAAAGGAAGAAATTAGAATTATGAATGTGAAATCTAATAACAAAAATAAAAATTTATTTGCCATATGTAATTCAATAAAAAATAAGTTCCAAAATTAATTAAAGTTGTTGAATACTGAAATTGTTGTGCATCAGACTTACAAGTCCAAAAAATTCTCACTCACATAATAAAAGAGCAGTTTACCTTAATTATAAGACAATACAAGCAACACCAACACATTTGGATCGCAACAATTAAATACTAGTAAAAGAAACAAACAAAAACAAGAAAGAGAAGCCTCCCAAGGTCAGGAAGTGGTGGACTTTAATTAGGATGAGTAGTGATATAGATGGCGTTAAAGATTATTGATATTTTTAAAAATAAAATGCTTTTTAAATTAGAACAGATTTGTAATGCATCTAACCCCAGGGCCGTTTAGTGCTTTCCTGATTTCCATATTTTACAGCAAATTATATTTCTCCTCTTGTCACAACTTGTAGCTCATAGATATGTAGCACGCTAATATTTTACTCAGGTGAAAATGTTAATAAGTGATTCACAAAAGATGGTTCGGAAGTTGTACCCTCCGAATTTGTAAATTTATTAAATTCAGCATCTTTTTCTAAAGTACCATGTCCTTGGATAATATTTTGTAGTAGACCGTACTTCCCACCTCTCATCACATGGTCGTAATTCTCCAATTTTCTTTTCTTAATTGTGTCAAGAATCTCAATTTTCTTGTTTAATCGTGACAGTATTTCGATATTGCGTATTCTCTCCGTCCATGGAACCTTTAACGTATGCTTATACGATCACGCCATTTAGGAGAATAGTGAGCTCATAACAGAAAACGAACTCTCACAGTAAAAAGAAGAACAAGCTGCTTACTGATAATACAAGTAAAGATTAAAGAGAAAGGAGGCCTTAGAAGTAGGAAAAAGTCGTGGCTGAGAAGTTTAAGTGAATAGCATAAGATACGAAGTGTACTATAATTTAGAGTATTAATTAAATTATATTTAAGGTCAATGTTGAAGGATATTTTTAAGAACACTACTTCGCCAGTTTTAACCTTGAACATACAGGGTGGTAAAGTTTTTAAAATTAATAATATCTGATAATATTTCAATGCATGTTGCTTTAGAGGTTCCCATCAACGCATTTTTTGATGCACCACATTCCTTTTTATTAGAACCGGTTGTGTCCCTAGGGAATTTGAAATGTATATTTTAGCCAACATTGATAGTACGTTATCGATTTTTTTTAAAAATTATAAATGAATGTTGATTTGAAATATATGAATACTTTGAAACTTGCTCTTATAGCCTTCAAAGCTCTTCAAAAATCGCTTCGTTTTAAGTCAGTTACCTGTTTTAATTGTAATAATATCAACTAAATTTTATTTGGGTTTAAAATAATAAATCCATATTAGCTTTGCATCACTTTTTTTTAAATCGGCATATGTTTTTTTTAGTTTTTAAATATTTTTGATGCCCAAACAATCCCCCGGATCAAAATTTGCTAAAACTCATTAATAAATGTTGCCATATGCTGCGGCAACACTGTAGTATATTAAGATTCAATTAAAAAACATCCTGTATATAAAGTTTTTTAGTTGAATATTGACCATTTTCTACACACCAGTATAATATAAAATTAACAATTCGATTGTAACTAATTTTAATTAAATTGAATTTTATCTTATACTTTGTTCTGAAATTCTAAATATTCAACATATATTGAATTGAACTGAACTGAATCACAAAATTTTCACACGAACCCGTGATTATACTGATCAATATAAGAATATCGCTTCTTAAAGCTAAAAGTAAATAGAAGCGTCACCTATTCAAACTACACCAACACACTCGCAACAAATGAAATAACTACCACTTTTTACACCGTTCCAAAGTACTTACAAACAAACTCATGCTGGAACCATTCAGATGAAGAAATTTCTACTGAACGAGAACATTGACATTCAAATTCTTTTATATACTACCGAAAAGCAAAAAATACCGTGGATAATTTACGTGGCTAAACGCAAACGTACTTTTTGCGGTATGAGAGAAAATTGTTAAAAAGTTTAATAAACTCTTCCCAAGAGTGAAGACTTTTTACGCTGAAAATCTTATTAAAGTAATTGACTATAGTTTGCATGCTTCATTTGGCATTCCATTCTATCTCGAGGAAGTTTGTTATTTGATTTAAATTGCTTTAGAAATAATCTGAATAAATTTATTGACCAATATGTTTTGGTAATAATACGTTGTTGGGATCGGATTACAAAATTAGCCTAGATCCAATTAGAAATTACAAAAACAAGGAAAAATAATATATTATGGATGTCTGATTTTGGGTACTTTTGGGGGTATCTCCGTTATTTTTATAAATAGAAAGTTGAGATTTTCGAGACAGTCTACCACTTTTTCATGAAACTAAAGATGTCATTAACAAAATTTTCATTGCCTTTTACTTTGCTTTACTTCTTAAAATAAACTTTCTTAAAATCTATATGTATATGAGAAGAATTACATTACGTTACGTTGGTAACTTCAGCGTATTATCCAAACATTCAAAAACTCTTCCATAGCATAGCCTTTTTTAGCACATAAGTTTTTATAAATGTTTTTATTTCAAGATTCCTTATAAAATCAGGTAGTATGTGATGATAATTTTGTATCGTGTATGATGATGATGGTGTTCCAGATAAAACTTGCTAAGATATAAACATATGGTAAAGTTAGCAGTCCTCTTCTGTAGTGCAAACACTCAACTTGCTGTGCACTACGATTCCACAAGTATAGCATAGGAGCAATGTGAAGGAAGGAAGCTATGATTTCTCAGAACATGGAGGGCTGAGGTTAGCTTTCTTGACAAATTATCTTGTTATAAGTTTGGGAGATAATAACAACAATAATAATAATAATGATAATAATAATATGTTTATTCCATAAATGACATTAAAGGAAAAACACAAGTACATTCGGTAAGAAAATTCAAATATCGTGACTATTATGTATCCAATAAATTAACCTTAGGCATTGAGTCCACTGGGTCAAGGCAAGGGCCCAAGACTGTGCATCAATTATTTAACTGAGATAAAACTATAAGTGCTCCTAAGCTTTATACGTAACATGCTCTCCAAGTCTATGTTTTTAGTCTAGATGCAGGCCTAGACTTTTTCGCGAATAGGAAAATTGTAATGGCAAGTGATTAAAAATTATTTTCTTACCTTTTCAACCTGTTTATACTAGTTTTATAGGAATTAATATATTCATTCATTTGTTGATTTGTACTTTAATCAAAAGACGTATACAAATTGGTGTAGTCTGATAAGTTGAATAGTGTGTAGTAGGGATCTGAGGATACTACCATCAGGTACTCTGGGTTTGATGTCGATGCTATTTGAACGCTACTTCATTAATAAGGAGTTGCTGAATTCAATCAGACGAGAATTATTTCAGCAGGCTTTGAGAACTATCATTCAGCCCAATAAATCTTAACATCGAAACTAAACAATATAGTGTATCAAACTCCGATTTTTGGTTTATAAAACAATTTGTTTTCGTCCTTTTGGTAATTTTAATTTATTGATATTTATCAATTTCTTAGAAATATGACGGCGTATAGAAATTATTAAAAATATGATATGGTAGTATGTTTTATGAGCAATGAAAATTCTGAAAACGTTGTGAAATTTTCAACCTACTAGGACTATGAAAATGTCTATTATGAATATAGTTTTGTGCTTGTCGGCTATTCAGAAAGAGATTAATCGTTTATGAGATATTTGTTAAGTTAAAAGTAAATTTAGATAATTGAACTGAGGTGGCTTTTACTTGATGAAAATCCATTTATCAAAATAAATAAGAACTAAAAGTTCAGATTTTCACGAAATTATATATTTTTAAATGACAATTGTTTCGACAATACCGTGTCCTACCTGTTACTATATATACCGAAAAATGACCATAATACCGTAATTAAAGTTGTGAGAATTTAAGTTCAATAAAGGAGAGGTATTTAAATCTAATTGATCGTTAAGCAACACATTTGAATTTCTCATTTTGTTTCCAATAAATTTAATGTTCTACTTTTAGTGGTTTTATGTAAAATATCAAAATTGTCCTCAAAAGTGTGTTTTTCTGTGTTTAAGTGTGTATCATAATTGGAATCTGAACTATTGTTTTTAAAAGCTCTTTTATGTTCTTTAATGCGTTTCTTGAAGGATCTACCTGTTTGTCCAATATAAATTTTAGGACAAGATCCGCATTTCCACCTGTAGACACCAGATTTTTGAGATTTTGGACATTTCGTTTTATTGTTTTTTAAAAATTTTTCTATTGTGTTGTCAGTTCTGAAAGCTATTTTTAAACCACATTTTGACAAATGTTTTGAAACTCTCACTAGGTTCTCCTATGTATGTAATTATTTTAAATTGTTCGTGTTCTGTATTAACTTTCGAATAAATAGAGTTTACTGTTGTCTGAATTTGTATTTTATTTATAATTTTATCTATAATGGACGGATTGTAGCCGTTTTTGATATTTTGATAGTTTACGTACAGCCACTAAAAGAGATTAACAAAATGAGACATTCAAATGCATTACTTAACGATCAATTATATTTAAATGCCTCTCCTTTATTGAACTTAAATTCTCACAACAACATTAATGAAGGTATAATGGTCATTTCTCGTTATACATAGTAGCAGATAGTTTGTAAATATAACATTTGATAAAGACACGGTGTTGTCGAAATAATTGTCATGTAAAAATATGTAATCTCGTGAAAATCTGAACTTATAGTTCTTATTTATTTTTTTAAATTTAGATAAGCATAGATCATTTGTTCTCCCGCGTTCTAAAACATACAACGCAGAGGACAGGGAACGAAAAGAGATAGATGTTCTAGGATATATGGAGCAACAATCGGAAAATCATCATTTAACATTTGAAATTGCACACTTTGGAACAGTTTATTGGATTCAGAAGGAATATAATGCCGTTTGCCTGCACCAAGATGGGGCCCCAAATCACAACTCTAGAGTCTTAAGGGCATTTCTACATACGATATGACAAGATAGCAGAATTTTGAGAAGCAATTCATTTAGCTTTTCGAAATCTGTTAGTGAAGATCAACTGTTTTTTTAATACCATTCAAAGAATTACATCTTTAGTTTTACGAAAAAAAATGTAAACAAATTTTGACAAGCGGTACATAACATATACAGCGTGATTCATGTTGACTGTTGATAAAATTCTTAATAATGTTTCGCAACGCAGAAACTCATTTTTTTTAGCTAGACAATGCAAAACTTCTACATGCTTTAAAAGGGAATATCACATTTTATTGTTTTTGTTATACCATCGAATAGCCTGAAAATAATTGCCATACAATATTTTTATAAGCGGCATTCTGTTCTGTGATACACACATGTCATTAATGTCATTAATATATGACATTTCCTTTAATATTTCAGATTTTTTGAACTACAACGGTCACTTGTAATAATCATTAAAAATATAACTCTTGTTGACTCTGCAAAAAAAAATTCATTTGCTAATAAATTTTGTGCAGCACCACCCTGGACAGCTTTTAAAATCGGACGAAAAGTTGGAAAATAGCTATGCCCCTCAAATGATCTGAAAATAAAAAGATAAACAAAATAAAAAAGTAAACGTAAACTACGTTAAAAAAATGTCTTATTATCTTGAGGAATTGTACTACACAGTTGTGTCGGTTAGATCGATCGAGCCTAAATGAAGACAAGGCGAAGGCAAATCTAATTAGCGCTAAGCCTTTCTACTGATACCTATCCCTCGGGTGCGAAGAACATATTGCAAATATTCTGTTCATTTTAATTGACCGTAAAGTTTCGATGAATATGCGAGTATAAAATTTAAGAAATATGCTAAGAAAGTAAAGTAAAAACCGGTAAAGGGATTCCTGAAAATAGAATGTGCAAATGAATTTATGAACTTAGGTACAACGTACGAGTATACTTATCTGCGGCATATTTTTCAGACTAGATCGTTTATTCTCCTATAGTTTTTTATACCGGGTGCGCGACGCAACACAACATCTCCACAGGTTTGAAATATACGATTGAAACAAAAAGAAATAAATTTTAGGCGAAATTAAAACGAGAAGCATTTTTAAGAAATATATAAAAGTATTAATATAATAAATAAATAATAATAAAATAATGTATAATAAAAAAAATATATAATAAATATACAATAAATATATAAGAATTAGAAGAAAAATTTTCTTTATGTTTTCAATTATATGGTATATTTAATAAGCACCTAGGGTTGATTTCTTATTATATTCCATATTTCTATTATAAAGAAAATTATAAACTTACGTAAACTTATACTTTAGTCTAATGATAGTAAGTAAGCACGTACTTTGGTATCTAAAACTGCCAAAAATATTGAAATGGAAACCTCAAATTTTATAAGAATTTTGTTACTAAAACATAAGATCAATCATATATAAATAATTACATAATTAATCTATTTCAGTTATTATACAGAGTAGACAAAAATCAGTTGACATCAGAAACACATATCGAGACAATAGCCAATATGCAATAATAAACGCCATTTCAGGTACGAGTTTATCAATGTGTTGTATTCTACACTGTTTCTATGATTATTAGTTTTTGAAAAGCATGTGGACAATTTGGTTTTAGTTGTTCATTAATAATTTTTTTGTTTTTTTGACTTTTGAGATACACCGCAATTTAATTTTACCTAAAAGTTATTAATTTGCGATATATTTTACCTACGAAAGGTACGCTAATTTTAGCAGCTATTTCTGAGTTACCAGGGTCTAAAAAAATTTACAGGAAATGCGAATGTTCTCTGCGAAGCAATCTGTGATGTCATATTTCCAATAATTGTAATAATTTTATATCATCTGCATATTACTGAGCAACAAGTTTTGAATCTTTGGCAAAGTGAAGAGGCCCAACGCTACTCAGTTGTGCATAAAATGATTGCAATATATATTTTTAATTTTAGATAAAACTTTCGTTTCTATATATACTCAAAGTGATAATGTAATAACAATGAATGAAATGATAAAGGAACACCCCGTGTTCATATCAAAATTCACCAGAACATATTGCTTTCAAATCCGCAGTGAAGAAAATTCTGGTCCGCCTTGTACGGTAAAAAATAACGCGCAAAGAAAGTAATGAGGTTCGTGATATCGAGGAGAGTCCTTTTAATTTAGAATTACTCTAAATACGGAAGAAGGAGAATTATTACCACTGTCATAATAACTGTATTGATTTAATTTAGATTATTCGTATTTTTTAGAAGAGCGAGGCACATATAAAAGGGTTCCCTTCTGAGTTTTTGTCAGTGTAGTCAACATCCTCACCACTAAGCGCAAGATGATCTTCTGTGGAGTAAGTTTCATTTTTAAACATTTCTAATATAATAATAAACAGACATCAAAGTCGTGTGGTCTAACAAAGGTAGAATCTGAAATTTCTATGTAAAAATTATATGAAAAATTAAAATTGGCTTCAATTGATAATTTTACTTTTTTAGAGCATTTTTAATTGCACAATTTATATTTATATACCTTTGTTTCCGTGATACACGGCCGAATTTTCAAATTTTCGAAACCACATTTTCTTAAATACTTTAGTTTGGCCTATTTGGACGGTAATTTCTACCTAAACTAAGGTGCATTTGTCAATTTCTAACCGTTTTTGACAGAAATAAATACACTGACCCCAAATCCACTGCCTTTGTCAGACATTTTTTAAGTTATGTTTCAAGTTATTAATTATGTATCGATCACGTTAAATAAATGTTACTGAATTAGACATTGTGGGTAATTTTCCTTTTGCTTTGTACAGTTTTATAGAAAATATTTGAAATAACACAGAAATTTTTAAACAGTTTTATGGAAACATTTTCAAAAGAACAACACACTGAAATGTCAAAAATTACTTCTTAGTTTTATTTATTTATTATGCTATTGGTGACAGTTGTTCACCGTTTTCTGCTATATTTAGAAGATTACAACAAATTTTTTTGTCGAGATCTATCTGCGGGTTGAGTAAATTGATTCACTAAGTCTGGAACACTAATTCCAAATCTAGCGCGTCGGTCTTTGATGCATCATACTTGCTGATGTATTGAAAATTATCCTTCTTTGGCACTGAGAAGCCAACAGGATGATTCGCGAAGCAAGTTCGATTCATCAAAAGCCGACGCAGGAGGAATCGAGAAGATTTGGAAATAGTTTTACAATAGCCTGTAAAATTAAGTCTCAAAATCTTTGCATACGTAAAATCTAATGAGTCTAAATTTGCCACCGTTACTTTTGCATTTTTCATTAGCACAATAAATAGGAGTACATTATTTTCTATTTACATTGTACATATTTAGCGACTTTGTCAACTTTAAAATATGAGACCACATTTTGGTAGGAAGTATTCTGACAAATTCTCATTTTTTTCAAAAATCATTAACTTATGTGACAATAAAGATTTGGAATAGCCTTACGAATCCAATAAAAAAATGATGGATATCGAGCTACACTAAATTAATACCACACAAACAACAAAATTTGCGTTCAGGATAATTACATTCAATTTTAAGGGTATTTCTATTGTGTAATATGTTTAAACCTCCAAAATAATTTCAGTGTGGATTAAGGCTATTGTCTCTTTTTCTCCGGTTGTTTCCCGATATTGGCAAACTCTCATTCAGTTATGTTAAATATAATAACAAATTGTAGCTCCTTAAAATAATCATTTTTTCTTATTTCCATTTAATTTTGTATTTTATATATCTTGTTTCTAGATTCTCTAGTGTCTTCTCGCAAAGGCTCTTCTTTTACAAATTATTGAAAATTATGTTCTGATATGAAATTGTATTGTTTTTTAACAAATAAAGGGTCTTATTAATATAATTATTATTTTTACACAATTTTTTTATTAAAATGTTTTATTTATTGAAATTTATTCGACAATTTAAACATAACTAAGGTAATTGCCAGCAGTTGATAGATACACAAAAACATAAACAGTAGAAATGAAAAAATACGTGGGTTTTTTTACAGTGGGAATTATAAAAACCTGTGGTATCCTGGATATGATTGCTCACGGATATTTTCAGGCTGGTGCAATTCTGTTCCTGGTCGCCGCCTCTCTGGCATCCAATATTGCAAAGAGGGGCGTCTTTGACAGCGGTTACGGATACAACTCGTTCGACAGTTATGGACCGTCGAGTTCTGGCTTTTCGTCGCCCAGCGTAAGTTTTGTAAGTATTCCGATGTAAAAGTTGTCTAAGTTTTCAATTTAATTAAATCCAAATATTAAAGTAATTTTAAAAGTGGAAAAAGGTTGCTACAGTTAAAGTCGTTGTACGAAGTCAAATGAATTTAACGGACCACAGAACAAGCAAAAATTTAGAAAGCTATATTTAGTACTTGTTTTTGTTTGTCGGGTGAAATATTGTTACGCTTATTTGGAGCCCTTATTTTCGGTGTATGCTGGTTCCATTAATTTATTCCTGAAAATTACAGTGGGGTAAATGCAGCAGCAAATCAACGCAAAGCACCAATATTACCCAATAAAAGTAAAAGTGGAAAGTAAAAGACCTGTCTCTAGAAAACGAAATTCATTGCGCTATTCATGTCAAATCTAGAATTGAAAGTTCCTTGCTAGAGAAACCACGAACGCAGTTACAATAATATGTCAAAGAAAAATAATACGATGTCTAAAACTAAAACAAATTACGTTAGATGTACAAAAAGGCCTTCGATTTTTTTTTGAATTTAACTGCCTACTTATTTTAGTACGACCTTTACGGCCCTTTGTTATATATAATTGTTTTATATTTAGATAGACTGATTGTAAGTTGCAGGAAATTATATTATTGAATTATATTCTCTTCCATTCTAACGCTTAGTATTTGTACCTTCGGCAAAATCGCTTTAAAATGAATAGTTGAAGAAATGGAACTGCGAATAGAGAAGACAGTCCTGGAAATACCGTTTTTCTGCAGTTATAAGTTGAATGAGCACAGCATTTAGTTTAGGGTTAGAAAATTCCAAAAATTGTGCACAATAGTTTTGGTTGGTTTATAACGAAAGAAAATTTGATGATTAGTTTTCATAATTTCATTGTTAAAATGAACGTTAAAGCAAAATGAAGAAGATAAAATGCGTTCCGAGCTGAAATTCAACAAGTACAGTAACAGGTATAGTATATAAACTTTTAACACAAAAATTAGCTGTTAAAAATGCAATCCAATTTTTTTGAGCAAAATGGGTGTGATTATTTTGGTGGAATTTTGTTTTTAAAAATTGTTTGTTTTTTTTAATTTTGATAAAATAAACGATATCTTTTGGTGTTTGTTATCGCCACTACTAAAAACGAGAGAAATTAGGATTTTTGTTTAAAGTTTTTAAAGTAATTTATGTATTGTCTAAAATTAATTGCTGCGCTCTTATATTTAGGGCTAAATTATGTTACATATTGAAGAACAGTTTTTTAAACAAATTGTTTATTGGCTTGTTTGATAATAGTTTTACTGGTTGAATTACTGTGGCATTGCCTAGAGTGTTTTAAACAAATTGTCCATTGGTCGATTTGGTAGTAGATGCGTTGAAATATTTACATGAAAAAATACATGTAGAAATTGCGTCGTGTCGACCGGGCTTTAAAAGTAAATGCTGTTTGGATCTGCTTTAATTACAATGACAATGTTTCGTATTAATTTTTGTTTCCTTTATTCGATTCAAAATTTTTAGGAAGGGAGAATGCAATAATTACAATCTATTTTAAGTAGAGGGCAAATAGCAGTTTCGGCAACTTAGCGGTAACATGACATGTAATTACTTTCAGCGTTTTAATTCAGACTTGCTTTTTGAAGCGTAAGACTACCCTGCTTATCACGTTTTTTCAGAAACCTTATCACCAGCCAGTTTCTCCAGCTGAAATTGCATCGGCGATCCAAGCCGCCAAGGAAGCCTCGTCCGCCGTCATGTCCGCTCAACGAAGGGTCCAGGATGCGAAAGAAGACGTCTTACACCAACAGCACGTGGCCAGCCAAAAACAGGCCGACGCAGCGCTCGCTCTTCAGGTAAGCATAAGCATAGAATATAGAAATAATAGTATATTATGCAACAAGTGCGGTAAACGGCATTTGACTCGCGAGTTTATTTAGCATGAGCGTAGCGAGACATGAATATTTGAAAATCATACAATTGGTCTTGGCAAGATATTAATATAAAAACTATGAAAACCACTAAAGTTCATGTGAACGGTATGAAAAATTTCTGTGGGAAACTTAAATTATAAATGTCACCTTAGTTACCGACTAGTCCACTCAATCTTAATTGTAGCTTATAGCAGGTTGTCTTTAAATTGTCTGATATATTGCACAACATTTTCCTGTGTATTAGTTTTTGAGCACATTTTTGCAAAACAACACGAATACATTAACTGATATGACCCTCGACAAACGTCAAAATAAAAACCGTGCGGTAAAATCTGCGAAAACATCCGATTGCTCCCAAACCCGTGCGGTAAAATCCCGGAAATGTCCGATGTGGCTCGGATCCGTGGGAAATGAAACTGGCGTGGTAAAGTGACGTTTTCCGCGCGCTAGATCGGTGTGTAATTGGGTATTTTACAGACGGGAGTAGAAAAAAATATTAAACGAGCTTGTAGCTTTGCCTCTCTGGACAGATATTCAAATTGAGAGTAAACGAACATGAAAATTATATTTTCTATATTTTACTGTGATAAAAAAATGCAACCTAAGGTCTGTTTGAGAAATGAGTAATTAAACCTCATTATTCAATGTCGAACACTTTCAGTGAGAAACTAATCCGTCGATGACATGAGTCATCTCTATGCGTTATCTGCCACTAGTACCGAATCAGCAGGAACATATTTTGTCATTTCACCAAAACAGTCTAGCAAACCTTCTTTAGAAAATCCTTCTTCCCTTACAATATGGACCGTTAATAGTCTCTACCCTTTGACAGACGTTCCATTAAAACTCAGCGCGCATTGGTTATAATTTTGTCTTGCCATATTTTTGGTACTACAAAACTATCATTAATCCACGTCTCATCAATATAAAAGATTTTCTTCTGCTCTTATGGAGATTGCTTTATACTTCTTGACAGCAGACAATTTCATCGCTATCTAGTAAAATTCCAGTTATACATTTGCGAGCAAGAATCCATATTTTTTAAAGAGGTCCATAAAAGTAAAAAAAAATTCTAGTTATCAAAGAAATAAAGGTGGAAGTCACTTTTTTAAAATTGAAAGAGTAAATATTTCTTCGAATTACACCTTAGCGTCGGCACTCGATGGCAAGTTTCGAAAATCTGCAGCTTGTGAAAGCTAATCAAAACAATTGTACTGGAAGCTGCATCCTACCGTTAAACCGAAATGCGACGTTCGTATCGGCGAGCGTCCTAAAGGTCGCCATACACGATCGAAAACTGCAGCATGATTTCGTGGGATTCAAAGAAATTGGACATAATTGCATAAATCTTAAATATGAAGCAAAACATCATAAATCCTTTTTAGTAACTGCTGAAGTCTACCTAATTCTATTTTTGACTTTTGAAACTAACCTATTTAATATATTAATAACCATTTATCTATGGAAATGCAATGTAAAATTTTGCGATAATATGGTAAGAATTTTTTTATTAACAGTAGTAGATCTGGTGGTTTTAGTGATATTTAAGCGTTCGGATACTTTTTACTAACACTGTATGCATAAGAAGTCAATACAAGAAACTCTTGTAACAAATTTTTTTGTAAATCTTGCCGTTTCTCAGATTGCATAGCGTATCTTCCTTATTAATAATTCTAAAGTGTTGTAGATCTATTGACCCTAGACTATTTTTTCATTAAATTAAAGTTGGCGCAAACAGAAATGTTATAGCTATCTTAGATACACGGTTATTTTGGAAATTTTGCATTTTTGGCCACCTTTTGTAGCTCGTGCTAAGTACTCTTTTAAATACAAAGCAGATATTTCTAATTTTTCATTTTTTTATGGGTATGGCATAGAAAATCCAGTTTTTTTTAGATAAATTAAATAACTTATTACAGAGTTACCTATCAAAATAAACTTGACATACTCTTTTTTCATGGATAACTAATTAAAAATAAAATTGCTGGATAACAAATCAGAGAAACATTTAAAAAAAAAATTAATTTAGATAGGGGTTCACAACCTTGGCAAACAGAAGTGGAGCAAAGAAGAAAATTATACGAAAATTAGAAAAGTTTCGGTTTATAGATAGTTTCAGTTTGTAGATAGCACTTTGAGCCGTTTTCTTTACTAAACACCGATTTCCACATACTTAGCTTGTTCGCCTAGAACATTTAAAGAAATATGTATTTTCAGATAATACTGCCGTAAAAATGCCGCATACAAACTTATTGACAAAATGTCAGCGGCCATGTCGGTTGTTGAATGCGGCAACGTCATTGGTTAAAAACGAGATTTCAAATCTCACACATGCACATGTTGAATGGACCTTTTCCATTCATTTTTCATAGATGTTTCATAAGTTCCAATATTGTCACCATACCATGTAGGGCCACTATATCGATAATAGCTATATGGCTTGCACATAACCTAACTACCTAGATTGTCTAAAAACGCTATATTTTTAGAAATACCCCGTATCCATCCAAGATAGCTATGACATTTCTCATTGTCGCCTCTCATTTCATAAAAACACGATCACAAAAGCCGCAACGCGCTAGCTCTATTGATAAATCAGGTACGTCGTAAAACCATCGAAATGGGTCATACTATACAGTTCTGTTGGGAGGACACCGCAGTATCGTGAGTGGTCCGCTTAAAAAATACCATCATTCGTCAAGCGAAACCAAACCACGCGACGCCTTTTACAATTCGTATCCATTCACTAAAAATGTAGATGTCATTCGGGTTCGGCTAATGCAAAAGGAATAAAGGCGGGTTGCAATGGGGAGCTGCTGTAACTGAAAGTTAAATTACTTTTTCCGATCGAACGGTTTTGTAACCGCGCGATTTACAAGTATACGATCGGCGTCAGACGAAGAATTTTTTTTTAAGGACCTCATACTTTTTATTAAGTCTAAGATACTAGTCGCTTATCACGTTTCCCCAAATTTATATACAAGGTCACTAGAAACATAGGTCTGAGTCTACTATTTAGTTTTTGAAAAACAATATAATGGTTATCCCTAAAATAATAACACACATATCCGATACAGCTTCCTATACCGGGTGTTCCGAAATTAATGCACAAAATTTTTATGGTTTATTTTACGTCGACAATAACCCCTAGATTTATGGATAAAAACATGTCCTGAAAAGTTTCATTTCCCTTGAGAAATTCTAAAAAAAGACTATTTTTATCATAATTTTGAAACTACTCTAGATATTTCATTGACATTTTGTACACCGTTTTCGACCAGCAAGAACCTATTTCTGAGGCAAAATAGTTTTTAAAAAAATGACTTAGTGACATCCCTACCAGATTTGAATTAAATAATTTTTAAGAAAAGAATTCCCATTAAATGTCTTTTTCTGCTTGAAAACAGTTTACCGGGTGAACATTTATGTCCCCGTCCCTTTGACTCTTTTATATAAAAAATTGTCAAATACAAATTTTTTTTAGAAAATAGGCTAGACTGGCCTTTGCTGAAATTTTTCATAGATTCGATCAAAGTTTTTTTATCTGGAACGTGCATTAATTACTCCTAGTTCCTTTAAGGCAATTTAGCCTTTTATTTGCTTTAATTGTTTTTCTCTCTCAGAATAAGGCATTTTATAATAAAAAGAACGTAAATTTTTGCTAAATCTGTTATTGGAAACTGTCACTGTCATTTATAAACAATCAATTTGTTTTTTGCGACGACCTACTTCACAGCCACGGAAGTTATATCTTAAAAGACTATTCGATTTGGGTACAGAACATATTATACAACAAATGTGCAGAATTTTTAGGAGATTTTATTAAGCGAATTATGTTCGAGCGAAGACGAGATGACTTTTTAAAAAAATTTATTTTCAAAATACAATCGAAAATTAAAAGTTTCTGCAGAAGCAGTTACCACAAGAATCCTTCATATTACTTAAAACTAAGACTTTATAGGTTCGTATCTGAAAAGCTGACAATGTGAATCTCATGGTCTCTTCATAGTACCATTGGGGCCAAATGCTGCCATTGTAGATCTCACAGTGTCCTATCCTTATTACGTGGAAATCATTGTACATAACTCCTCCCTCCTCAAGAAGCAAACATAATGGAATGACTTTGCTCCGACTGATTTGGTTTATCGGGTTCGGATTGATTATTTTGACATTTCGGTACAAGTTTCTTTCTAAAAACGATCATTAGGGCTGCAATGACCCCTAGAAAAAATATAATAACAATAATATTAGTTATTGAACTTGTAGACATAGGCTGGCCAATTTCTTTAATCGGTTGCAGTTCATTTGTTATCTGTTTTAATTGATATAGGACTTGCAGGTTAATTTGACTGATGTTCGCTAATCTGTGTAACGTAATTGGTTTCAATTCTTCTATATAAACTTCAGGTAAAAGCAAAGGCTTTCCTTTCATAATTTTTGGCATCGTTGTAATAATTTTTCTTGCCCAAGGTAATTTGGCAAGCAGCTGGAATTTCTATAAGTGTGGGAATATCGATCTTAAGGTATCGATCAATTTTACACTTAGCAAATACCAAAGTATTTTTAAGAGGTAAAACAAGCACTTTTTCTTGCGTTACTTGCTCTGCAAGAGGTTGTAATAATTCGATATGGTGTTTTCGACAGTTGCTTATAGGCTGAATTTCAAGCAATTGAATCGTGCATTCATCCTTCGAGTTGTAGTTTTCATGGCAGTAGAAAGTATGCTCGATTTCGGGACAGCAGGACTCTGAAATGTATATCTTCTTTTTCTCGTGCGACATAGGGGTATTTTGGAATAATTATCGTGTTATTTTGGATAATAGGAAACAGGTGATGGAAAGAAAAATATTTAAGCCTTAAAATAGGGACGTGAATAGCAAAAATTATTTTAGTATCTGTAAATGTTACTTGAGTCCCTAAAAATTGGTAATAAGATAACGTGTTATTAAATTTTGGTAATTCGTTTATATCATAAATTGATTTTAAATAATCAATCATTTTCTGAATTTCCAAAACAGGAACTATTGAATTGTGTAAAGCATTAGTGTGTGCAAACACGATTGCGTTCTCTAAATTATCCAGAAAATTTATCAGGTTTTGACAGTCAATTATAATTTGGGATAAAACACTTTGAAAAGGTTATATATAACTGAAGATTATTGATCGTGTTATCAACAGATCCTTTTAATATTTACATTGCTTTCTCTGGTTGGTTTAAGGAGTAGAGTCGAAATCGTTAAGTTATAATTATCAATCAGCCGTTTCGATAAAGATATTTGAGAGTTTAAAGTTTTCAATACATTTTTCTGATTTTTCCGCAAGTTATCGATAGCATCGTCATAATTTTTTGCATCATCCGAATCAAGAGTGCGGAAAAGCCATTTCTGTACTTTCCTACTACATTAATCAGTCCTCTTTTTGATCTATAATGGGGTTGAAGGTTTTTTAATTTATTTTGTACTAAATTCATTAGGTAATCTATTCTTAATAATAGGCTTCTTCAGAAATTTGTTTCATAATTATATTAAAGTGGTTTTGCACGTTAATGAATGGGGAATGGACTTCTTTTAAGTCGACAAAATAATGGAAGGTGTGTTTAGTCTAAATTAATTTAGCCGGACCAAGATTTATAGAGAGAAGGGGATTTTTCAAGGGAATTAGTTTGATATCTTCACTATCGAAGGGCCAGGTTTGCTAACGTCGATGCCACTAGGACCCTCGGGAGGTTCATTTTCCTGCGAATTTAATTTTTGTTTAGATTTTGGTCGTTTGGCAGACTTTTTATGATATGTTCCCGAATTGGTTTTAATTTTATTGGTTGTTTTGTTTTTTAGAGTAGTTTCCTTAAATTTAGGTAAAGTTTTATTACGTAACTTAGTATGAATGTAGACCGGTTCGTTCTTTCTTTGTTTCTTTTATCAATTATTTTTTCTTTTGTTTTTCGATTATTTTCCGAAATTAATTGGTAAACCTTTTTCGAACTCTGTGTTTTTGAACATAGTCCCAAATTATCACGTGCCCACTAATGTCAAAAGGATTTGTCTCATTTATATCACCTTTGATTATTTCAAAAGGCGTAAATTTCGTGACACTGTGTATGGAGTTATTATATCCTACTGACTGCGCCAATTATATTCAAGCGAAGACGAGATGACTTTTTAAAAAACTTTAGTTTCAAAATACAATCGAAAATTAAGAGTTTCTGCAGCAGCAGTTACAACAAGAATCCTTCATATTACTTAAAACTAAGACATTATAGGTTCGTATCTGAAAAGCTGACAAGGTCAATCTCACGGTCTCTTCATAGTAGCATCGTGGCCAAATACTGACATCGTAGATCTCACGGTGTCCTATCCTTATTACGTGGAAATCATTGTACATAACTAGCGTGTAATATACAATTAATTCTATTAGAAAATATATAACATTTATCTGTGGGTGATTTCTGCAACACAATACATATACAGGTTTAATATTTTTTGAACAACTTTTTTACCTGCGTTTTTTCCCAAACATTAAGTGAAAAAAATAAAGGCGGAGGGGGAACATTATAATGATCACCAGGTACAAAAGGGGGGGTAACAAAGTAGTTTCCTCCTTAGAATCCCGTAAATACCTTTATGTAGGAAACTAGAACAATTTTGGAATATGAAATCAAAATTTGGTGCATTAATTTTCGAACATCCTGTATAATGGCTATAAGAGAACGAAACAAAAAATTTGTCCTTGTTGATAACTTTTTTCCCCATTCCGGCGATTTTTTTCTAAATCTTGAGATTCTACGAAAACCTGTATAACGTTCATCTGAAAGAATCTCATTTGCAGTATGGTGATTTCCAAACAATGTTAATTTATTCGTTTTCTTCGCGTTTCCCAGAAAACTGAAGCTGCTGCAGCAGTGCAACAGCAAGAAGCAAAATCGGCAGCCACTGCTTTAGTAAGAGCTCAACAGCGGTTAGCTCAAGCAAAGGCCGAAGTGTCCGAAGCTCAGCGAATAGCTGCAGCCAAGGAAGCTCACGCTGCAGCCGTTATTCAGAAGAGCGCAGCCGCTGCCGCACATGAGATTCAAAAAACAGGTGAGGACATTCAATTCAGGTTATCAACAATTCTACTCCGCATAGTATAAATTAAAATACCCTAAAATATTTAAGCCGCCAAAGCTCTTTTAGTTTTTTGCAATATAATAACTATGCGTTACTTCGGGAATAAAATAAGACTTTGGTTTTATATATTTATTTTAAATTGTAAATATGATATTAACATTTTTTATGGCAAAGAATTGCAGTTTTGTAAGCTCTGTAAATGAAAATGATAAATACAAAAATTATTTAGGAAATTTTGCTCTTAACGAAATAGTGCACACATTTGTTTTCAAACTTTTCATTTTTGACATATGAAAAAAATATATTTTTTTAATGAAAATCTTTTTATTGCGGTTCTAACTTTGTTCACCTAGTTGTCTATGGAAGAAACATTATTGCATAAAATAAAAATTCCGCCGTTAATACAAATCGCCCATTAATTATTATTATTATTATTATTAAAGGCGATCCAACAATTGGATTGTTAAAATAATACAATATAGTTCTTTGTCACCATGGTAACCATACTAGCATAGTTTAGCATAGTTTTGTTTTATGTCATAATTTTTTTTCCATATACAACTAGATGAACAACGTTGAACTAAAACTTCAATTTAAAAAAAAATAAAATCCCTATCCCTATTTAATAAATATCAAATTTAATAAGGTTTCCATTAAAAAAAACGAACTTTTCTCATATATTACAAACGACAAGACAAAACTTTTGTATTTATCATTTTCTGCTACAATTCATATTTATACAATTACGAGCATTTTAAAAAATTGCCGAAAATATTTTTTTTCTATATATCTATTAACAACCCGCAAATCTTAAAAAACTAAAATGGTTTTAAGTAGAGCTTACAAAGTGCTATTCTTTACACTTTTCATATCTGCTACAGTTCCGAGATCCATTTACTAAACATAAAAAAACTCTATTAATACTGCTATTTAATTATATTAAATGCTTACAATTAAATATTGAAATATTATAATTATAACCAAAAAATCAATCCCTTAAAATTTTCGCCAGGATATGTTGCACTGGTATAAAAGCTTTTGTTAGTTTGCGATTTTAATCATTATTTGGCTTTGGTTTCTTATTAATAAACTTAATAAATGTAAGGATTCAAATACACCCACAACAAGACAAGTTAATGTTTCAAAAATGACGAGCGTCATCAGGTATCTTTAGTTTTGGAAAACGAGATCTCTTCGTGTATAGGCGATTTGTTTTTTTAAACTGTATTATTATAAAGTAAAAAAAGTTGTACAATATCAAAGTATCGGCGGATTGTACAATCTTCTTTAAAAGAGACGCGAATGTTTGACCGAAAAGTGACGTCATAAAACGATGACTAACAAAAAAAATTGTATTTTTAGATGATGCTGCACGGAAAATTCAATCTATCCAATCGTCCGGCAGTTCAGCCATTAGACAGGCAGCGGCAGCAAAACAAGGCTCATTGACAGCTACGTCAGCAGCTGTCGCAGCTGCTGTTTCATCCGGCGATCATTCTGGAGGTTCAGATGGTTCAGCCGGTCCTTGGTACGGGCAGAAGGTTATCCATTTGCAGCCTTGGGGTTAACCCTTAAAGACGACTTATTTTCCTATATCTCGTTTTGATTTAAATGGCACGAATTGTTTTAGTTTTAGTAAATACGTTATATTGTTATAATATGGTTGAGTTTTTTGTACAAATATATGACACGTTAATGTTATGAAAAAGAGTTTTTGTCCTGACTGTAAAATGCCCAATTATACACTGTTTCTTAATGCAGGAGAGATCATTATTGAACTGTAAAACTTAGTGGTCTTAGCCGTGTTCCATATTCGTAGTGTTGTAGAGTTCTCCAAACGATATACCGTTTTTACGACCTATTCCGGAATTTCTTCTTCTTCTTGTACTTCTTGGAGACCTGTCTGTTAATTCTGAAGCTGCCTCTGCATCTTTTCCTGTGAGGTGGATTGCCAACTATCTTTCCACCTTTTAGGGGGTCTCCCTGGAGGTCTTGGGCCGGGCGGGTTGTTTTCCAGGACTATTCTCGGAAGTCTGTTATCGTCCATCCGTCTCACATGGTTGTACCACTGCCTCTTACGTTGTCTTCTCCATCTCACAATATCTTGTATCCCGTACTGCTCTCTGACATCTGTGTTTCTTACTCTGTCTCTTCTTGTTTTCCCCACTATTGTCCTCAGGGTTTTTATCTCTGCTACCCTTAGCATTTGTTTCGTCTTGTTGGTGTCTTCGCGGACTTCCGTGCCGTACGTCATGATGGGTCTGATACAAGTCTTGTAGATTCTAATTTTGCTATCCTTGCGCATGTACGGATTGGACCACACTCTATCTCGTAGGCATCCTGATAGTGCTGGGAAAACATCCATTATAAATCCATTATCTACATAAGATTTTGTATTGCTTCCCTTGGAAAATGTTTTAGTGTCATTATGTTAAACCCTTAAATTGGAAATCAGTTTCAGCTTCAGTTTTGGAAAGATTTATAAAAAGCACATTAATTTAAATTAACATAACACTTTAATCAAAGAAAATTTCCCTACTCTTAAAATACAACAGTCCGCAAGGCACAGTTCTTGTCGGCTCACATCTTAAATACGGCCCTGGCTTGACTACTTTTAACAACAAAGGTTATCTACCTTGAACAAAATAAAGTCTGAAATGAAAAAAAATGATTTCATTCCATACATGGGTAAGAAGAAATTCTGGAAAGCCTCTAAACCGAAAATCAGCGCAGATCAGTTTGATAGTTTCGAATAGAAAATAGACGTATCTAGTACCTGGATGAAGATTGGGTAAATCGAGGATATACCCTTGCCAAAATATGGCAGGGTAAAAATTTAAAAAGTGCGAGGCAAGCTTTCATGGAATGATGGTCCACCGAAATAAAAGCACCCTCGGAAAAAGATTAATAATTACTCATATTGGTAGTCGCATCTCAATCAAAACCGATTGGAGGCCATCATAAGTATACTTCCAGCAAATGCTAGATCTTATTCCTCCTGGGTCTGTTATCATCACGACTCAAATAAATCCGAAAAAATACCTATGTCTTCTCAGAAAAAAATGTAAGTAAGAATTAATTTCAGACAAATGTGCTGAAAAAGTACCCACTGGAGAATGCACCTTTCAACGAAATTCACTTTAAAACAAAATGTAACAGTATTGCGCCTTCCGCCATGTCACTGTGGTTACTCAAAAATGAATTTATAAACTGCGGTTCGGAATATTCGGTACGTGTGATAGATTGATCAACTTATGAAGTTGTAGCAGTATTTTTGGTGGTTGTTGGGCAAATACATGACCTTTGAACTTGTAGATTCATGCTGCAATTAATGGAACCCATTGACCATTGATCTTTCGCAAATATATAGCTATTTTCTAAGTCAATTAATATTTTTGTTAATACTAGACTGTTACAGTACGGCAGATATTGACACTTGTGAACGCACTAAACTAAACACTCTCTAGTTGTTGCTAGTTTTCAGATATAAGTGTATGTATAAAGTATGCTTCACCACCGAATTATTAATGATAACAGAAATTTGAAGTCACGCCGCAAATCACTGAGCAAACTCATTGATACTACTTCTGGAAACCGTGACTAAGAAGTTTATACTGTTAAGTGCAATAATAGAAATTTAGAAAATAATAAAAATAAGAGATATCGTAGAAAATTAAGAATTTTGTCACATTTATAAAAATAGTATATGATGAAAAAGCACTTCCCGGTCAGGGTATAGCAGACCATTTTAATTTATCTATGTTTTTAAGACTCGATTTCATTTAATTTAATGATTGTTTAGTCTCGATTGGTCTTAACTAACCAAAGCAAACTTGTGACTAAAATGACATTTGTCAAACTTATTGCATAACATGCTCTTATATCTAACAATATTTTAACTCAACTTTGCAGCTTCCTATGTATATAGTGATACATGAATGAATGCATTCTATGCTGAAATCATTGCGCAGTTTCATTATTTATTTTTATTTCAGACTTTCATGGACCATTTTAGTTGTCTGACAAATTGTTCACACCCTGTAACTTAATTTTCAATTTTATTTTCAAAGTATAGATTTTAAGTGTAATAATTTGTCTCGGTTCATTATTGTGGGGATGCGTCAGTCGTACTGTATTTTGTGGGCATGATATGCTACCTTTAATTTCATTATCTTTTCAGAATGTTTTCTTAGTGTCGAATTGTTAAACAAAATTATTTCTCTCAGTTCAATAATGTAGATACGTCAACTCAAGGTCCTGAAAACTGGATATCAAAGGATATTCTTCTTCTTTTTATTTTTCACAGTTGGGCAAAACTACTATGGCCATTCGTTCATTACCGACGTCAATGGCGGAATTTTTTCTTTTGGTCATGGACCAACAATTAAGGGACCTTAAGGACTTTAATCATTGACCAATAACAAAAAACGGCCACCCCCACTGACAATCCGGGCCAACCCCGCCTCCAATCGGCGTGGACGGGCAAAAACAGCGGAGCTGACAGCGATTACACATTTTAAAACATTCACCAAACACTAAGAACACTAAACCCACACAGTGGAAACCGATTTCAAGTTTTTAGGAGACGATTACAAGGAATTCTGTCGCGAGCTAACAGGGGTTAAACCACCATGTGCAATGCTCACGACAGAATCATCAAAGGATGTCAATCGTTTCTGTATGGGTTCATTTTTCTCTTGAATTCAGTTGATTGAGTGAGTCACGCACATAGTAGTATAAAAGTGTTGATCCACAAACTTATATAAAACTAATAGACACCACAGACACACAGTAACTACAGTAATTTGTTCAAATCACATTATCTAATTAACAAAGTGTATTGATATAACAAATATATATACATATATGTGTATAACACAACCAACATTTTAATTTAAAATATATACAGAAGTAAGTAGCTTAATAAGATTCTCAAGAAAACTAAGAAATAAGAGATTTCTACAAACGGATGCAATCTAAACTGCCTATACTTCTATCCTCTGAGTAATAATGTTTCTGAATAAAATTTCTAAATAACTGGGCAAGTTCATCATTGGGATTATTTAAATGAGCATGATGTGTGCCTTCAATGTAGTGGAAATCGCAGTCAACGCTGCTTCTTTTGAGAACATCTAACACTTCATAAAAATTTTCCTTTGCTTCATAATATGAACCACCCCTTGCTTTAATAACAAAAATTGGACATTTAATGTTTTGTGCAAATTCCACCAAATCACTCTGCGAAAAAGTTAGAAGTTCTCCTGATTTTAATCTAGGATCTCGAGTAAAATAATATTTTCCTGGGTTTACTTTCGACGGGGCAATATTCCTCTCCATAATGTAATGAGCAAATTCTAAATACACTGATCCTTTATTAGGTGCATGTATTTTCTTTTTTATCTCTTCTATGGTATAGCTTGGTGGTTCTACATTTGTCATTGCATAATCATTATTTTTAACAAATTTGGTTATTTCATTTGCTAAATGCAGAATTGTTCTTTTGCGTGTCATTGGCTTTGCCCCATCTATACAGGCTACAAAATCCACATTATCGGGATAAAGCATGGTGTATGTGTATGAAGTAATCCCTCCCAAGGAGTGGCCCATAAGAGATATTTTAGGCCAATTAAAATGTCTTATTATTGATTTTATGGTTATGATATAGTTAGTAAAGTGATAATACATTCCAAGAGGTAGATGAGATGAGCATCCATGACCTGGAAGATCAATTGCCAAAAATGCAACATTTTTCTGCAATAGTGGTAGCAGCCTATCGAAGGTACCACAGTTGTCCTAAAAAGGGATAACTTAGTGCAAGTTAAAATATACATATAATTTAATATTCAATGTATAAAATACAACACGGTACCTGCCAACCATGAATACATAATATAGGTCTAACATTAGTAGGTCCCCACCACTTTCCACTTATTTGACCCCACGGTACTGGTACTGATATTTCTTGCCATGGTTTGTCGGTGCATAAACTTCGTCGAATATTTTGAAAACTCAAGAAACATCGCCTCGGGAACATCACTGAAGATTAAATAAAACAAGATAACCAAAGAATAAGACAAATTTTTATTACCAGGATTCACGTATGTCGATATGTGAAATCAAAAACATAGTTACACAAAATTAGAATAATAATCCTAGTAATTTACAATAGTATGGGTTAGTCCGTAACATGTTTGTTTCAGCGAAAAGAGTTACGGTGATTTGCCACACACAAATGACAAAATTTGAATTGATTTCTATAATTTACGCAATCCTAAAATACGGACACAATTTAAATTAAATTCTATAAAAAGCAAACTGAAATTTTCCAAAAATATTTATCAAAAAGAGCTGAATTCACAAACGGAACTACTCCAATAGTACAATCCTTGTGGATTGAATCATGAAAAGCAAAAAGAAAAAAAACGTAGACACAAAATCCACAATGTAGTAGTCTGTCGATTCTTACTCTTATCCGTTTTCGCAAAGCTTACTTAAATGTGTACAACGTTAACAGTTTATTGCAATATATGTTCTGAAGTTATGTATCGTTGTTTGTGTGAGGAAGTGATCGCTTGTTGTCTGCTGTTCGTTTTTTGTTAATTGACTATCTGATCCTGGCAAACTTGTCCGATTGAATTGCAAAGACGAAGAACAATGAAATTGGGGAATATAGTTACAGTTGCTTGTGATAGATAATTCTTAAAATTTTAAAGTCGATTTTACTATATTGTCTATAACAAAAACACGGTTGGAACCACAAATACGATGTGGTTTAATTGTTTCTTCTTACCCACCGCACATTCCGCAACACTTTGAAAATGCTTGTACCTCGCCCTAATAACACCTAACCCACTTCCTTAATCGCATATTTTTGTTAACATGACATATCACATCTTTAATACATTGATGATTCATTTTGTATATATTTTTAATTGCTTTCGTTAACGACAAAAACAAGTAAAACAAGTAGGACATAGATGTACCTGCTGACATGAATAAAGGACGCAACATTTTTCAAAAGTGCAGATTTAAAGCATACTCAGCTAGTTTTAAACTGAACAACAGCGCAAAATCAAAGTAAATCAAATTGGACATATGTACATATTTTTAGAAAAATTTTAATTAATAATGGAACTGTCATCTCTCTTCTTTCACAGATATAATTTAACTAGCCTTAAATAGCATAACACGTTGCTAGCTACACATTTTATAATAATTCTATGCGGGTGAGAGCGTTAACAAGCAGAGATAGTGTAAGTGACTGTTACATAGACTATAACCGTTTTTTTCTGTCCAAGTTGGCCTGCGATTTTGGCAATAGTTATCGTTTTCGGGGAATGAAAGTTTACAGTGGAAGTGGATTGAAGGCTATTTAGTGCGCAGACTCATTACGGTTCTTGGCTCTGCCATGTTGAATTTATGTTGATATATCATATTTTTTGTGGTGCAGTTTTTTGTCAATTGTAAATAAGTTTAGTTTAAATATAATGTGCAGTTGAGGATGCTAAAAGTACATAGTGCAATGGAGAATTTAGAATTAAGCTAGGTTCGAACATATTTATTTTGGTATGTACGTGAAAACGTCAACAGTATTCTTATTTACCTATTTTTTGAATATTTATAGTTAGAAACCTCCTAGGGAGTAAGACACTATTGAAATGCTTGAGCAAAGTTGCCACAATATTTTCTAAAAATTTATGAAATTTACGATTCCCCTTTACTGATTGAATTTTAATTATTTAAATTCAAAGATGATTAATACGATTCCGCCTACCCTGATTTTTTCCAGTTTGATCTTTGTAAAAATAGTAAAAATAAAGTCGTTGTGCATTCTCGTCGAACTTATTGAAAACCGACGATTCATTTGTACAATAAAAAGGTTTGTTTCAAAAGAATTGTAAGGAAATATACCCACTGAAACCTTTGCAATAGGAGGATTTCAGACTGAGTTATTAACATTTCTCAGAAAATTGAGTACATACTTGGTTTGTATTATTGACTGACTCTTTTACACAATAGCAATTTTTACACTATTAAAAACTACTAACAGTCAGTTGCTCTTCAAGTGTCTTTAGTAGGTTTTGGAGTAATGAAGCTGATATTATTTTTTGTTAATCTCTTAATAATTATAAATAATTCTATTTATCTGTAGTTTAAGCTAAATGTATATTACATTCTATTTCTTCAAACACCATATGGGGTCCCGTCAGATTCAACACCACAAAGTTGAATTTGACTCACCTGCCGTTCTGGTATAAGTCCTTAATTATAATTACCTAAACATGTTTATCTTGGGAATCAGTAAGTATTACTATAATTTCAAATATTTTTTTTGATATCTTTATTTAAAATCGATTTTAGTTGAATATTGATGCAAAGGAATTTCCTCAGACTCAATTAGAAGGGCAATAAGTACTTAAACATTTAATTGCATTTTTTAAAATTAAGTAGTCAGTTACGCCATCCAAACAACATTAGATATTTGTTATAAACTATAGGTAGATAACAGCGGTGACAGCGTTGTTCCCGGTACTCTAGATATACTAGATAAGATAAAATCGTGGATAAAATTTATCATCATCCGCCTCGACAATATGTTGGTGATGTTGCACTGTTATCCTGGCCAGTGCAGGTTGTCAAACTATGTTTAAATTTGTATTTCCCATGGCATATTTAATTAGGAGCTAAAGTGATTGTAATTAGTGAATACGACAGTGAGCCTAAAGTTAATACTGCTCTGAATATTCATTTACAAATTACAGCTAGAAGTTCATGGATGTTTAACACTTGACTAAATGAGGATGTACCACATTATTTCGTTTTAGAAATAGAGGTACCTACACGTTTCACGAAGCACTTTGTTTCGTTTTTTTTTTTAATTTGAGTTTTAACAAACTAAACATTCTGATTTAAAATATGGGTCAATTTCAAAGGTAATTTTCTCGCGAACAGCTGACTCGATTTGGATATAAAGTTTTTTAAATTGTCGCTTAGATTTTCAACAATTATGTTATAAAAAATCGGGGTTAGAACAGAAATCGCAATTGCCTCTGGAATTGCATAAAATTACAATTTTATAGATTTGTGTATGCAAATGCAAATGTAGAGACGCATTTGCAGGCAACTTGAGTGATGCTCATGTATTTGAAAGATTTCATTTTTGGAATAGTGTTGTTTTTTCTTTTTTTATTGCACTTCTACCAACCTAATACACGCTTATTATGGGTTGGATTTCCATCGCCTGACAAATATTAAAGTATAAAGCTATCTTTTTAATATTCAAAGAGCGAAATAATAACGTCACCGCAGTTCCTTAACGGGTACATACTCCCAAAAAATGTTGTTTATGAAACGGCCGGATTAAACGGGCATGGGTTTCTTTAACACCTCGCATATGGATTACTCGAAAAGATGAAAGTTCTGTTGATTTGTCGACAACGTGACTTAAATAAATAAGAGCGCCACTGAACCCAACAAAAAAGAATATATTAAACGGCAACTATAAGGCATCAAAACGACTACCTTACAGAAACACCCTACCTGAAAAACACGGTACAGGATGTCCTTTTATTTCTTACATAAGTGAGATACCCTAAAAAAGTTGGTTCTTTGTACAAATAACGCTATTCCTAACGACAATATGCAACATTGCATATAACATATTGAATTTATTTTTATTTGTTTTCATTTGTAGCTTCTTTTCAACAAAACAAAATGCCAACACCACCTCCTCCGCCGCCCATGGCTCCGGCTGCTCCTCCGCCCCCTACATTTGTTCCTGCAAAGGGTGGTGGAGTGGACGACAGAAGCGCCCTACTCAAGTCAATCAGGCAAGGAACAAAACTCAAAAAAACCCATACAGTTGATAAAAGCGCTCCCTTAATATCAGGTAAGATTCTATGACGACATATTTCAGCGTGTAAAATGTTAAGGCTGTGTCATTTTAGTGCTTCATTGTATTTAAAATGTGTAGATTAAAATTTTCGTTAATAACTGTTTATGATAGTTTGAGGTTGTGAGTCGAAACTGCAAATAACTTAGACACTCTTTTGCTAGTACAGTTTTGCGATTGTCAGAAACCTCCATCTCGTGGCAATGTAAGCAATCGCAATCGGGTCACTCATAGCACGACTGAAAATCTAGGAAATGCCCTTTTTAAGTACTTCTAAGTACTTAAAATTACTTAAGTAATTTTCCCTAATACCGTACCTCGTTTTAACTATTTATCAAGAATATTTGCATTGTCAACTATTGGAATAACAAAAATTTTGTCTTTCCTCTAAAATTAAGATATTGCAGCTTCCTGAAGTCTGGATGCATTTGGTATAATTATGTTTTTCTACTCCCGTCTGTAAAAAGGTTAAATTAATTACACACCGATCTAGCGTGCGGGAAGCGTCACTTTACCACGTCAGTTTCGTTTCCCACAGATCCGAGCCACTTCGGACATTTCCGGGATTTTACAGCATCGCATTGCGAGCAATCGGATGTTTTCGGACATGTCAGTGAATGTATTCGTGTTGTTTTACGAAAATGTACCCAAAAACTAACGGTCGTATAAAAAGTATAGTATGCAACACATTCGGTAAACTTTTTAAATCACTCGTTTATTAAACACTTGATCATCTGGTGTCAAATAAACTCAATGTCAGTCAAATGCCGTTTACCGCGCTTGTTGCAAAATATACTATTGTAGTACTAGGAAAAAGTATTCATAATTCATTTGACAATGAAAATTTGTATTAGTACTAAAACACCAATCATTCATGGTCAATGACTAACTAACTGCTGCTAACTTACTATGTTCTAAAGTTATTTCTTCCTTTTTGTTTTTTTTTTCAACAGCTGTTTGACGAGTCTTTGTCCATCAGAGTGGTGCATTGAACTGGTCAAATTCGTTCGTGAACCATATACGATTTTGGAAATAGTCTATGGCTGACAACTACCACAATGTGTTGACAACTTGTATCTAATTCAAATAGAGCAAATATTTTCGTGTTTACAGAAAAAATCTTTTAAATTGCAGGAAAAGTCAGCAACATAGGTAACAACAGTAATTCTTCAATTGGTGGTTCTGCTCCATCTAATAATTCTACTCCAGCTACCTCGAATGGCCTGCCTTTGGGTGGACTTTTTGCCGGTGGCATGCCTAAGCTTAGGCCTACGGGAAAACTGGGTGAGCTGTTTTTCAATTTTTTTGTTGACTGAAGAATGAATATTTTCTTATTCTACTTCTTCCTGGCAATAATTGTGTCAAATGTTACAGTTATTCCTATGGCCAAGGACAATAACAATGAGCCGGGATCCCCAAGTTCAAAACCGGTTGCATCAATCAAAAATTTCAGCAATATTCAAAATGAACTGAAAAAACAGTTGGCTAGTGATAATAAAAATAGGGGACCTCCGCCTCCAGCTCCGATAAGAAACGTATGTATACACTACCTAATACATTGAGACATAATATGATCCATTGTAAAAGTTATTGCGCGTTTCAATACAAAATCATCGAAGTTGTCGCTTAAAGTTTTAGTATATAACTGAGCACTATAACCACAGCTAATCTTTATTTATGTATTATTTGGGACCACAATACTATAATAAAATTGCCAAAGAAATTGAGTTGCAATTAGCATAAATGTAAACAGTAGAGTTTTTATTGTTAATAATATTGATGGGATTGAAGTGACAATGTTAATGTATCTATACTTTTCTTCCCTCCGCCCTAGTTTCGATTGATTGATTTTTATTTTTCCTCGGGTGTTCTTTTCTTTCTAGATTGATGATTGTACAATAATATTTCTTTCAGTAAGCACCTACAGATGTGACTTGCATTTATCTGTTACACTTATTGGATGTACTTTTAATTATTTTGATCAATTATTCAAATACAAGGTTCTAATTTCTACAGCATATAACTTTCAATAGCATGTTGAGGTTTCATTTTAAATAATCTCTTAGGTTTTTAAAAGCTATTTTTTTTATTTATATGCTACTTGAAAGCCTATCTTAAACATTTTCTTGTTTTCTAGCATGATCTTGACTATGGTCATGCATACTGCTCCTTAATTTCTCGTCATTGCCATCATGATTTTCATTTTTCATTAGCTATAGTTTTGATCTGATTATTTTCTAGCTTTGAATTGATATTTGCATGATTGATAAGGTTTTTAGATTTTTTTCAGCTTGCATTTATTTTTCTAGAATTTCTCTCTAGTAGGGCATGTTTAGCTCAGATATTTAGTTGATATCAGCTGTAGTTTTAAATTCAGTTTTGTATCTGTAATCTCTAATAATTATTAGCTCAAAAAAGATTATGTTATCATCTCTATTTAACACATTCTGCAGTGATATGGAGTTTTCGGATGTCACTCACAACTATCCTGTATTCAGACTTATGTCATTTCCAACATGTTTCTGATCTTTTTTTTGGCTTTATAGTCATACTGTATATGTTTATTTTGTGACATTTGTTGTTTAGGTTAGTGTGGAGGAACCTAGAAGCAATTTAAATGGTGTGAGTTCGAGTACAATGTCACTCAAAGTGAACCCATCGAGCCTTCACATGAACAACAGCACTTTACATCGAAAATCAAAAAGTAACGCCAACTTAAGTACTTTAGACGGTGTAGATAGTGTAAATAACGGCATTCAGCTAAACAAGCCTGTGATCAATCATGGAAAGCCAAATTTGGCGCCAAAACCTCCAGTGTTAAACGGTAAGTTTTTATTTTATATTCAACGATAATAGCGAATGGCAACAATTTTAAGAAATAGCAGGTTCTGCTATTAGATCTACAGGCGATGGTTAAGAATTACCAACACATTTGTTTTGAAGAAAAATTAATTGGAAGGATTAAATAAATTTAAACTATGGTAGTAATGTAAAGTAAAATGGTAATTTATAGTAACAAAGAACTTTCAATCAGACTGATTCTGTTTCTGCTTTGTTGCGATCTTACCCCAATGTGCGATTGCAACGTGAACACATAAAATTGTGTTTCGTTTCCTTTATATACCGATAATGGTTATAAAATAACCATAAAATAGTGTTGCTACTTGCTTGTTGGGCAGTCACCTCGATTGTAACCTATTTCAACTGGAACAACGATATATATATATATATATATATATATATATATATATATATATATATATATATATATATATATATATATATATATATATATATATATATATATATATATATATATATATATATATATATAATGACACTATATTCCGGGATATCATCCGTTCGCTCGTTGAACTCCGACTGGAATCCTGCAGACGTTTCGCCAAAATCTCACTTGGCATCTTCAATGCTCGCGCTCCGAAAACACTTCGAACGCTCTGCTTACTTCTGCAATAGTTCTACTCATTGCAGAAAGCAATATTTAAGTGTTCACCTACTGTGATCTTTTACCCAGCATAGTCATAAAAATTTGAGACACGCACACAAAATAGAGATTAATAATTTTGTGTACATACCTGATTTTTCTTGAAAAAGCTGGCTATTAAATGTCTGCTAGCTTCGTTGTTAACTCAAAGACACTTAACAAACATTTCATTTAGTACTTTTAAGGGATTATTATGATCCCTTATATGTACCGATTTTCCAGTCTTATTCTTTCTCTAAAGATTGCTTATGCGATGCATATAAATTAAGTAAAAACTGTATTTGCTGTTTCCACGTTTTTAATGGAACAAAAAAATTAACATAGCCATAACCACCACTTTCGTACTCGAAGGCGGAACTATCAATATTGCTGGTCAATAAATGTGCTATAAATGTGGTTGCTTATGATTAAAACTGGAAAATCATTTTGGTTGAGTTAGGCATAATCATTATTCTTAACTCGAAACACAATCTCTATAAAACTCTGACAATGACAATTATCGTTCCCTGAATTGATGAAAGAATTTGATTCTTCCTTTTAAGATGCTGATTAAAAATTGTTAATATTATGGTGAACCTGAAAACCCGAAAATGTTACGGAATTCAAAATAAGTATCTCAAAATATTTTGGAACTCAGAGAAATTTGTGAAAATTGTTAAATTGACTTAAAATGAGTTAATATCCCGTTCTATTTTATATATTCCTTTTTTTTACTATTTGTTTAAAGCCAAAGAATTTGTTGCCTGAATTAGACATATAAGTCGTGACTAAAAAGCTGAAAGAAGTTGGTTATTTCTAATCAGTGTGCCCAACAGAGAGGCGTTTGACAAATGTGAATTTACATTCTTCAAATTGCTGATGATTTTGTTATAGGTTAATTTTTGCAAAAATGCAATTGAATAATAAAGTAATAATTTTAGGAAAGCCGACACCTCCCAACAAGTTATCCATCAAAATAAACAAGCCAATCAGTCGAGCACAAAGTATGAGGTCGCCGCGATCACCAGACCCGCAAAGTCCAAATGATGTTCCCGCCAAATTTGGAACCGTTCGTCACATGACTTCCGTAATAGGACAATCGTTGGCAAATGCTTCTGTAAGTTTAACTGCTTTTTTTTCTTGCATTCCCAACTTTCAATTTCTGACCTGATGTTTCAGGGCCCACAAAATCCAAGGCCGAGACCTCTTTTAAACGGACGCCCGTCAGTACCGCCCCCTTCTGTGCCTCCTTCAGCTCCAGCTGCGGCCCCTCCTACACCAAAAATTCCAGTCAAACCTCCGAATCATGCACCACCCCCACCTCCTAGCAATCTGCCGCAACCGCCTAGTCACGCGCCGCCACCACCTCCCCCGCCCCATAAAACGCAACCGATGAGGCCACCTCCTGCAGTAAGTTTCCCGAATACTTTTTTATGTTGTGTGGACAGTTCAGTGTGAAATCCTTCTTAATTTATTATTATCATTTATATCAATGAACATCCTGATTGGTCATACCATATTCGATTTAACAATAAAACTCAACTCCATTTGGTATGGTATTGCCAGATATATGAACCAGAAGTCACTTAGAATCCTGTACTTTGCCAATTTAAAATAGGTTTTTAAATATGTCATTATATTTTTAGAAAAAGACAAGAAATATTTTGACTATACGAAACTATTTAAAATTTGTCCACAGATATGAACTATGTAGTGCATAGAGTTGCATTAACCGAGAAATCAATATTAGCACCAAATTGTTTAATGCCCTCCTAACAGCATTGAGAAATATTAGTTCACAGCAACAGTTTCAATTACAAATAAAAAAAATGTTAATAGATTTAGAACCATATATTTTAGGGTCTTTTTTATCTAAAGTACTTGAAAGGATCATGCACAAACAAATGGTAAGTTTTCTAAATTTAAATGATGTCGTGCCTGAGAAACAATCCTGTTTTAGAGCCAACTAATATGAAATTTTGTACTATCCCTAAAAAACGTATTTACCAAAATTTTACAATTTGTACAAGTCAGCCTGAAGAAGTAGTTGATCTTTTCGGAATATTTATTCTGGAAAACTCCAAATAATCAGCAAGCAAGCATGCTATAAATAAACACACACAGAGGATTTATAAAAAGATTAAATATGGTTTTTAGATTTTGCTTAATTTTTATAGTTTTGTCAAAAATAAATATACCGTTTTTGTCATAATTCTTATCATTTTTATTTTTGTTTTTTACACAATGTTATTGAAAGATTATATTTAATTATTGTATGTGTTGTTGAATCAATAATCTATTGGATCCGAAAAAAATGACGAATGCAATATTTTTTATAGAAAAATGTTGTGGTAGAAACTTGATAGGTTTGATCATGAAATCTTAAAGATACATAAATTAAAAAAAAATTCTAGGTGCCTGCTGGCAACAATATTACTTCAAATCCACCACCTCCACCACCACGCCATTCATCCATGAGAGACACGCAGATGTCTCAGAAAGTGATAGATCTGGAAAAAAGGTTTAGGCATAAATTTATGTCTCCTGACCTATTTCCAAGACCTCCGCCTTATAGGAATGTATTAAAATTGTATTCCAACAAGCAAGGTCAGTATTCAAAATTAGCATTTTGGTATCTCAAGGCTTCTTTGTTACTAATTAAACGTGTTATAAATATATGTTTTACTAGTATTTATTTATTATTGTAGTGTTAACAATACGCAGCAGCATATGATTATTTTTAACATTTTCAAAAATATTAGTTATTGCTTGGAGGCAATGGTATGAATCAGAATGCAAAATTTAATAAATGTGTAATATAATACATTATGTAAACATTATTCTGATTCTGATACATACCATTACCATAGAATCTTCTTGTGTGTTGTATTTATATTTCTTTTCTTTTCTGTTTTTCTTAGAATCGTCTTGTTAAAGTTCATCGGGAGTGATGCATGTTTCTTTCGGAGAATGCATGATTTACCTTCAGTGAGCAGACTAATGGCTTATCTCTTAATATCTGATTTTCTTGTATTCTTTACTTTATATTACTTTAAGTAGCTTGGGAAAGTTTTCTAAATATGGTTTTCCATGGATTCTAAAAGCAATCTGTAAAAACGGGATTTACAATTTTAGAGAGCTAAAAACATTTGGGGAATACATGGGATATTATTAACAATTTTAAAGCCAGGAATGTCTCTTTAATAGCATTTTTTGTGATAATCAAATTTTTGAAACGGTATAATCGATTGTAGGAAGACTTTTATCAACAAAAATTGTTTTTTATCAACAAAAATTGTTTTTGCCATTGCAAAATCCTTTAAGGTAATAATTTCTCTACTAACCTCCAACAATGTGGTTTAAACCTAAAAACATTTTAAAACATTCTACTATAGAAATACTATAAGTTTCATTATCATGTCTGAAGAAACTCTCTCATCTTTAGTAACTGAATAATTTGTAGTTGGTAAAGAATACCAACTAGAAATTCTTGGAACTATTGTACAGTTAAAACTTCTTCCAACTATGAAAATTACCTATCAGGGTATTTTTGAAAAACAAAAATGTTGGTTGGGATAGTTTTCAAAACGACAACATATACAAGTATATGTAATTAGCAAATGAACTTTTTTATTTGATGTGAAAAAAAAATCATATTTGAACCAAATTGGGTCTCATTTTTGCAGTGCATTATTTCTTACCTAATCCTATATATGTACGTCTAATAACCATTTAACTAAAACACTTAACTGGTTAACTATTAATTTTTCTGTAAGGAAGTTCGGGTAATATTTAATTAATTATAATGATAGGTAAAACATCCAAGTTATAAAAACTAATGTTTATTTTTTATTTAGTTTGGAACAGAAAAAACTGAGAGTTTCAATCACAAAACGCCAAAAACAACGTTGTCATCTTAAGTTGGAATACTGTTCTTGCTAAACTTTAAAAACTTTACATTGTATTGGTAAACAAATGTCAATTAGATTGTTTTTATAATTACCAAATATAGTTGTTAATAATATTTCTTCCAACTTTTGGACTATTCGGGAAAAATCATTTTTGCTTTTATTAAAACCTGCTAAGCTCAAAAATATCATATTAGGAATAACAATTAGGGTCTATGGCACGTATGCACATATCAAGTGCCATCCGTAATTGTTTCATTGCTAATAATTAAGGACTTCATATCTAGGGCAATTATGGATGTTTAAGTAAGCGAGTAAAATACAACAAAATAAAATTTCATTGTAGTATGTTCTTTTCATGCATAACATGAATTTGTTTTCAAACAGCTGAAGTATCATCAATTTTTTTTTGCGCTGTTTGGGATTTGATGGCATACAGAATGAATATATTGAATTCCTTGATGTCCCTAAATTTTGTAGTAATTTTTCCCAAATACCCAAATATATTGCATTCTATTTGACACATAATCCCACAGCCGCCATTTTTTTTCTAACCAAGTCAAACTGTTTAAGAGAGCTAAAGTCTGTATTCATGTTGTCTAAATATTGTTTGCCTTCTCTTTGATAATTGTCCTCCTTACTGTGTAGTATGTTATCTTAGATGCATATGTTATGCATTAAAAGAAATACATTAAGGTTAAGTGTCTTTTTAGTCTTTTAGGTTAGTATCTAGTCATTTGCACCTAATTGTTGATTTCCATTACTTTAAACTTCAGTTTTCTTTACCTAATTCAACTATCTTTGCTATCTAATGCCTTCTGATGCTCAATTGGTTTAAGCGATGTTTCCAACAAAAATTATTACAGCGTAGTCAAAGTATCTAAATAACCATCAATCTATCTTTGTGTAAGAACATATAAAAATCGTAATTAAAGTATATTGTGTTATGATGTCCAAAGTTGCAAATTGTCATCATTTTTGAATTTCACCAACAATATTTAATTTAGTTTAAAATTTAAAGCAGGAAAGCAATTAAAGATACATAGGACCTCAGATACTAATCTGGACTTCACGCCATTTTCTGCCCAAAAAATTCTACATCCAAACTGAAAACTGGCGAATTGACGAAATGACAGTGGCCATATTGGTTGTCAAACACCGCTAGATTGGAAGCGAGATTTGAAACTACAGGTCTTATTTGCCGACAACACTTTTTTCATGGTGGCTTGAAAAGTTCCTGTGTTATAAGCATAGGCAGTGACTGTGTATAGCTAGTAGCTGTACGATTAGGACTATTACTATATTGCTTTAAAAAATTACAAATAACTTGTTAAAATTTCAGTAAATAAAGAAGTAAAAACGGAACGATTAAAGAATTTAATTTAGGTTATGCAGCTTGAGATTTGTGGCAGTAGGCAATATTAATGTTAGAAAGATTATAACATCCCTTAAACCAACGAAGCAATAGCGATAAAAAGGTTATACAAACTTCAATTATTTGAATAAATGGAAACAAATAACTATAAGGCACAAAGTAAAAAAAACGTGACTGATAAATATCTGTAAATGGAAAATTAAACTTCCTGTCGCTCTCTTTTCTGCACTCTTTTAACTGGAAGTTAGATTAATTTGCGTTAATGTGGAAACAACCGCAGCCCATCAAATTAATTAATTTATTGTAAAAAGGGAGAACTATATAACTATATTATGAGTTTATTTTTCATTAAAAATTTAACTTACACATTATTGCTGCAAATGTGTTTGGTACTTTCTAGCCGAAGCTACAGTGGACTAAAGTAGAAGGAGATAAATGGTAATAGTGGGCATGAAATCCTAATTACTAATGGGCTTTTTTAAATAGCCGCTAGTGGCGGGACATGTATTCCGTTGAAGTCATAAAATTTTCCGTTTCTTATGAGCATAAATCCACTTTTACTTTATTTTACTTACTTTACCTGTTTTACTCTTGCTTACTTACCTTAGGTAGGTTACTTTCACTGACGGGTTGAATAACCTATTTTACATCTCTGAACAAAATTTCAATCCGATATTCCCCTTTTTATCACTCGTTTCCTTTAAATTAATTTAAATTTTATTAAACACTTAAGGAGTTTGTGTTTATGTCAAATCTTGTCATATAACTAATATGGCAAAATCTCCTTCTTGTAGTCCTCTGTAGCCTTAACTTTTAACGATAATTTGTTGTAGTTGGCGGTAAACAACAAGCACCCCTTCCCCCCCAGTGTTTGCAAAACAGAATATGGAATCCAGCGTCGACAAGCTAACGGTAAATTTGCAATGTTTACGTTAGTTTAGCTCAAAATTCTTACGTTGTAAGCATATGGTAGTTAAAAAATATTAGCTGGACGCATTTTTTGTTTGAGTACCGACAGATTTTACTTACCCACAACTCAATCGCTTCCAACAATTTTTGGTCTATTTTATAAAATATATTTCTGTAAACCAAATGAAACAGAAACTTGACTGGTGTCTTACACTGGCAATACTATTAATACCATCGCATTCGTTTAAAAACCAAAGGAACTAAAATAATCAATTACCGGATTTAAAAAAAAATACAGCATTATTTTTTTTTAGCAGGTTGAGTGATACTGTAATTTTGTTTTTCTACTCCCTTCTCTAAAATGCCCAATCATACGCCGATCTAACCTGCGGAAAGTGTAATTTTACCACGTGAGTTTTGTTTCCCACCGATCCGAGCCACTTCGAACATTTCCGCATGGGTTTGGGGGCAATCGGATGTTTCCCACAGCGGGAATTTTGACATTTGTCATTTCTGACGGTCGTACCAGTTAATGTATTCGTGTTGTCTTGCAAAAATGTACTCAAAAACTAACGGTCGTAAAAAGTATAGTATGCAACACATTTGGTTAGTTACCACACTTGCGTAATATACTATTATACTTCTGTTAAACGAGTGACTTAAAATATTTACCGAACGTGTTGCGTACTATACTTTTTCTACGACCGTTAGTTTTTGAGTACCTTTTTGCAAAACACAGATACAAACAAACAAACAAATGACAAAATTAAAGCCGTGGGAAATATTTCCGAAAACATCAAACCAAACCCGTGCAGTAATATCCCGGAAATATCTGAAGTGGCTCGACTGCGTGGTAAACAAAAACTAGATCCGTGTATAAGTGGAATTTTAGAGAAGGGAGTAGAAAACTTACTATTTTTGGTTACACATTTGATGCTATTAATGAAGGGATAGAACATGTGACTTCTTCTAGTTATCCTTTTAAAAAAATCATTGAATTTTTAATGGCCCACACATCTGTTTCACTTGTGACAAAAAAATATCCCAAAATTTACATAAAACAACAAGTTTTAATACTTTTAATTCATGCACAATATTGTGTTGCATATAATGTCTTATCGTTTTCCTATTTCAGCATTTTAGTAAAATTGGTAAATAAAAAAACATCTAAAACAAAATATTTAAATGTGTATGCTGCTAGTGTAACAGTTGAAATTTTATATTTGTGGTTTTTAACATAAATCAAACATACCCGTTTATATTTCATTGGGAGTAAAAAAAAAATAAATTAATTAAAAATCTACTGAAATACAAAATTTTGATTCTCCTGTTATTGGTAGACATAAGAGTTTTTTCGGTATATCACACTAGTTTCTTATTTTGTTATTTTAGTAAAATTGGAGAAAAGTTATATAAAAAACTAAAACATAAAAATTGCAATGTCTTTCCTGCTAGTGGAACAAATGAAATTTTAGGTTCTTTTTAACATAAAGAAAACATATCAGTTTATATTTTATGGCAAATAAAAAAAGAACTAAAAATTTGTCGAAGTGCAAAATTTTGATGCTTCTGTTATTGATAGGGGTAAGAGTTTTTTTCGGTATATCACACTATTGTTGAATAATTCGTTTTCATTTATTATTATAGAAAATGAAAAGTTAGTCCATTTGGCTGTGGAGTGTTGATAATTTTTATTGTAAATATTATAACTTGTAGTAAAGCAATACGCTAGTAACGTATTATCAGTCATTTCATTCAGTTTAATTTAAATGTAAGAACGCAAGTTCCGGACGGCCTATCACAGTTGTTAACCTGCAAGTGAACTATGGTTTCAGTTTGGCGTTCCGTTGGGACAACATTAAACTTTATATTTTTACCTAGAGTTAATTGGAGACTTTAATTTTATAGTTTTACCTTTTAGTTCTATGCTAGTACAATCTGTATTTTCATTTTTTTTTAGAATAGTATTATATATTTATATTGCATTTTTCGTTAACAATACTACTAGTCAGATTTTAAACTTCCATTAGCAAAGTATCAGTGCCTAAACTGTCACTTATATATAGTGTATATATTTTGTAATTTGTAAATATTACCTACTGTACAAATTGTAAAATGTTAAATTAAAATAATATTTCTAACAAGGACATTTTTTATTCAATTTAATACACCTCAAAGTAGTTCTGGGAAATAGTCATTGTATAGTCATAACATTTAAGTTGTGACTGAAATTTTCTTCATCTTTGTTTTGGTTAGTTGGCTCTGCGATGATTCCCACATGCGCATTAGCAATTTAATTTGTTTGGTAAAAATTATATCCCATTATAAACCAGGCCAAAATTGTTAATTCTATAAATATATGCAAAACAGCTTCAATACTCAACAACGCAACAAATAAATGCCATGGTTACTTACTTTTTACTTTACGGAATTTGCAATTTTTACTGCAATAAATTAAATTATGCAAAAGCTAAAGTAGTTATAAAGGGTTATAAGTTTGATTTGTTGTATACCTCTACATTACATTTTTTTAAAATAGCGATGTTCACACACTTAACTTGTTTTCCCATAACAATGCCCAAAAAATGCTACATCCAAACTGAAATCTGTTAATTGACGAACTGTCAGCGGCCATGTTGGTTGTTGACCGCTGCTTATTGGTTGACTTGAAATGACAGGTGTGACCGAGAATGATCATATTGAATGGTGCTTTTCAACATTTTCTTTCATCGTCGCTTTAAAATTCCTGTTCCTATTACCAGTACAAGGCAGGACTTCGATTTATCTAGCAGCTGTTTTCTCGAGACTGATGGTTTTTGCTGTAGCAACTGACTGGGAAGTATTAACGATATTAAGCAGTGGATGTAATATTGGTGTTTCCCTTGATTAATATGCTTTTTTTAAAGGACTATGATAAAATATCAAGGAAATTCACTAGTTTAAATTTGAAGTAAAATATCTATTTGAGGTGAAGAATGTTATTTAAACTTACGCATCTTAGGTAAGAACACTTAAAACTTATTCTCAGATACTCCTTACCTGCAGTGTCATTAGCATTTTGATTAGTTTTTAATATAAGCAATACTTATTACGCCTCATTCGATCCATAGTGAAATATGTTGAAGTACATAAAGTGTGGAAAAATGAGAGACATTTTCATTTCAATTTTCAAATTTATTTTCCAAGTTGAATTACATTTTCAACCGAAACAATAGGGAATGAAATTAACATCACTTACCAATTAAAACAAATATTTTTGAAAGAGAAGTTTATATCTGTTTGTTGAGGGGATAAAATTAGGGTCAGACTTAAAAGAAATGATGCAGTACTTTAAATTAACATTGTTTAGACTAAATAAATGATTTTGCTTAATCCAAAAACTACAAAAATAGTCACAAGATTTACAATTTGCTGGAAATAATGCAAATGCAACTGGCATCATTTTTTTAAGTGGGATAATGGGACAATCGTTTGGATATATGAGAGAGAGGAAAACTTGGAAGTTCATAATTATGAGGTATAATTCAGATAAATGCACTGAAGAATTTTCTTTTGCGGACACTCTTGTTATTTTCTTAAACTGCAATTTTGCCCTCGAAAGACAGAACAATTTTCATTTCTTTCTTCAATATCAAAATCTTGATTGAACTCTTAGTTTCATTCTTTTTTCACAGCTTTGATTAAGCTTCACGGGATTTTACATATTCAGACTTTCTCAATAAACTTCAATTTCATCCAAAAGTTCTTGTTCTCAAACCTTTTTAAACACACAGAAAACAAATATTAGTGAAAATTATTTATTACGTAACTTAATTACTACATTAAATTCATGATAGCTATAAATTTATAATGTGACAAAATCTAAACGTATTTTATGATAAAGCGGTTCGATATTTGAAAATGCCCGCCAAATTTTAATCATCGTGTCAAAAAATAAAATCATTTTTCGCTTGTTTCAAATATTGAACCCCTACCTCCCTATTTAGTGATTGATATACACAAAGCACGAACGGTGCTTTAATATTAACTATACAATAAGCGACGTCCAAATTTTGAAATGTAATAAATGAAAATGTGGCAACTCGGATACATAGTCGGTGGAAGTATATTTATTAAGGGGAAAAAATGAAAACGACTACTTTAAAAGAGTCAATTCTAAATATCCGTAATATCTCGAACACGTCCGCACGTTAATACCGACCTGAAAGATCACATTAAATAAAACAAATTAAAATTAAGCGCAAACAAAGCAATGAAATGTGGACACGGGTTTTCCCCTTTAAAGCAAAACATGCCCGAAAGTTGAGGAACAAACACATTCCCAACAAATGAAAACTACTTACGTGGAGAGTAGCTGCGTGATCTTGAGCGCTCATATCTGCTCCTTCGGCTACTTCGATAATATGGCGAAGGAGAGCGGCGGTATCTAGAACTCTTGTAATAAACCCTAAATAAAAAATACTTTCGTAAATTCATTGCTTACATCATTTTTGATTTACTCGTTGTAAGATGGCTAGGTAAAAGGTGTTAAAAATGTAATTTAATTTCACCTGTCTGTGCAATATGACCCACTGATTCAGCCAAAATCATAAACAGCTTTTTACAACTTTAGAAATAATAAAAATTTTGGGGCCATTGGCTTAACAAAACAACTTCGGCAAAGAAGTGTGATCAAAACCAGACAGTCCCACTCCATCACCTTTCATCAATTTTAACCTACATGCATCACAAAAGACGTAAAAATTGTGTGAGCATTTTAAAAGTTTACATTTATTTTAGTTTTACAAAACTTCTGGATTCCTCCTGTGTCGGTTTTTGTTGAGTCAAATTTGCAAACGTTTTGCCAACCATCCTGTTGGTCAGTTCGACTCAGCAAAAACCGACACAGGAGGAATCCAGAAGTTTTGTAAAAAGTAGCCTGTGGGAGTTTCTTTGAACAATTAACAAGCTTGCATTTATGTTTACTGTAAACAAAATGACCTCGACAAGGAAAAGGAAAAGTTGTATTCCTAGAATATTTGACATAAAGCACTTTTACTAAACTCACAGATTAAAAAAAATATTCGACCAAAATATGGGGCTACTTACTCTCTCCTGTCGCTGTATCGGTCATTATATTTACTGGAACTGAAAAATAAAAAAAAATTATTGTATGAATGAAAAACACTAGAAGGGAATGTAAATCCAATATAGAATGCAATATATATGTTTGAAGCAACCTTTAAGTTGTGTTTCAAACCTTCATAACACAACTCCTAAATTTGCTCAACTTTTTTTTCCATAATTGAAAAGTTCTTTCCATTCCACAAGGGAAATAACTTAATAACAATTTTGGAAGTGCCCAAACATTTACCATAACTACTTACTATGTTGGTTTTCCCATATAAATTCCGGGTGTGGGGGTGTGGGCTCTCTCAGTGATCGAATAATCAACTCGAATGCTCTTCCCATTTATTTTCATCCCTGAACACTGTTCTTTGGCCACTTTAGCATCTTCCATGCTTTCAAAATATACAAAAGAGAAACCCCTTGATCTGCCGGTCTGAAAGAGAAAAAAAATCACTGTTTAACATTTAACACATTCCTACTCAGATTAACCGACTTGTCAATCAGTGCTGTTAGGATCTAGACTTAGCGATTTAGCTTAAATTATGACCTAATGCGATATGGTTGAGGTAAATTAGTTTATTGATTTTAACTACTTGGAAATTATTGTAAAGCATAGCATTACCATTCTTTTTGCAAGAAGTAAGAATAGGTAAGTTATTTACTCTATTATTTTAATTACTGATTAACTTACATCAAGACAATGTTACCTATTTGCAATGGGTTTTTGTATATGTATTTAATAACTAAATCAATAAATATCACCCTATTTGAGAAATTTTATTTTTAATGTAAGATATTTTAGAAAAAGAAGCCGATCCTTAAGAGTGCGACTTTTCAGAATTCAGGTAAATACAGGTATGGCCATCGAAAGTCTGTTTATAAATGGTGCAAATTTATAGAATCAAATGCCATTCATTACGAAAAATTTTTCCGTCTATAGGCATAGATGGAAAATTGGCTTATAAAAGCACATAAATTAAGGAATATTATGTGAAATCTATCTCATCAATAGTAATAACGATATTAGTAAAATGGTGCGTTCATCATCGACATTCAATTCACTGAAAAAAAAAACTGTAATAATTCTCCATTATCACTGAAAGAAAAAAATGTACATGAAAGATATGTTACAATAAACTGTAGAAAGATGTTGCAAAATGACAAACTATTTAAATTATTGCTTTAAAAAAAGCCACGTCAAGAGGAATCACCACGTCTGCGACTAGACATAGGACTGTGTGCAATATTTGATATGATCGCGTGAGCCGCAAATAAATTGTCAAAATCGATCTTATAGTGGGGATTTTACGATTTATCAACAAACTCTCAAGTTTGTTTTTCTTTAATCTTGTTTAATTGTGCTTATCATTTTAAGCGGTTTTAAAGCATTGATTTGCAGCTGTCAGTTTTAAGTAACAATATAAATCATAAAAAATAATTTTCTAATTTTTTGCATCCCCAAGTAAAAATAATGGATTTAAATTTGATAAACTATTTAATGAAATGAAAAAAAAATCGCCAATGGATATCCAGAAAATAGCGAAAGCATTGGAAATCAGCTTAAAAACTGTGCAGAAAACTGGCCAGTTTTGAAAACAACTGCAAAAAAAAGGTAGAGATTTGCATATTGAACTTATATCATTACCAAACTTAATAAGAAATATAGTGGGAATTGCATATTAAAATTTAGAAAAGTAGTTCTTTTTGACAAAACGTAACGTCCGTAAAAATTGTAAAGAGGAAAAGAGGATGTGACATGGGAAAACGGTTCATTATTTTGCATACGGATTGTTCAACAGGATTATTTTGGGTGCTATTTTAAATTTTTTACTTTCACGTAAACAAATTTTTGACTATCATGATAATATGATCTGTGAAATATCGGAAAAATGTCTAAAAGAAGGACTGATCCCAAATATTCATGCTCCTGATTAATTGTGTTAGAAAATACCGCCTATCATTCAATGGTATTAAATAAAAGCAAGCAAGTTCCTGACGTGTTGGATTATATCACGCCCGAGTAGTTAGTATTATAGTATGATTTTTTTATACATAATTTTCTGTAAAGTCCTTTATCTGACTCGCACTGTTTCCGCTACTGCTTCCTGGAGACTGGTTGGCAATTTTCATTTCCTTTTTATTCCTTGATATAATTATCCAGATTAAATACCAGCGATTTCAGACAGTTGCTATAAGAAACTGGACGGTTTAACATTGTTATTAATCAGATAAAGTTCAGTTTATGACTACTTAAGTTACCATAATAATCAATGTAATTTAGTTTTTTGTAACTTTTTAACTTCTGAAATATAATTTTTGTAAAAATAATGTTAGGTGACTATCCCAACACTGCATAAAATAAAACCATTTCATTTTTCCTTTCTTGAGGTATATTTATAATTGCACATTTTGGTAGTCCAAGTGTGCTAGTGACCTTCGGACCTGCATGGTAAGACTGGATTTGGATACAAGTATACCCACCTTTGCGTCAATAACTACTTGTACCCTCTCCACAGGACCGTACTTGCTAAAAATGTGGTAAAGCTCGTCTTCGGTGGTGTAAACGCTAAGTCCGAACACTCCCAAACAACGGCCCGGCTTGGGATTGTCCCGCGCGCTCAAATGACGTCTGCGACTAGACATAGGACTGTGTGAGTGAGAGCGCCGACTTCCGTAACCAGGAGAACGCGACATGCTGCGCGAATATCTCGAGGACTTGTGACGTCTGTCTGAGCGTGATCGACTGCGTGACCTGGAAGGTCGAAATCACAAAGACACCGATTTAACATTGCCTCGGATATTTAGTGTGATTTTGTGATTTTTTTTTATGGCGATGTATTGTGAGTCTTGTAAAGTGTGAAAAATTTGCCAGGCAACTAAAATTGTGAATGAAAGTCGAAGATAAAAATAAAATAATGAAACTGCGAGCGAGGTAGTTTCGCTTTCTGCCCAATGATTTAAGCATAGAGTGTATTCATTCATTTATCATCATTAAATTAGCACAGTGGAAGTGTATTTTAGGTACTCAAATAATTTTTACATGAACATGTATAAAATAATTGCTAATAAACCTCAATATGTAGAATACACTGTATACCTGTAAACATCCTTTGCGAAGCATATTTTTTACACAATTTTACAATTTATGCAAAACTAACATATCAATCCAACCCAGACGACGCTTAGTCCAATAATGAGAAAACACGCTAACCGGTATATATGTTATACAGGGGCTCATCGAAATGACATAATTTAATGAGCGAATTTCTGGGCTACAAAGATTTTTAAAATACTTGTCATGTCACTGGATCTTTCTGGGGAAGTTGCCCAACCCTTGCAGCAGTTTGCTTTAATAAGTCAAAATATGTAATAAATGAATTTAACAATTTTACGTGTCAGCTTGGAAAAGTTCTACACCAGAAAGCACATTATTCAATAAGCAAAAATTTTTAATTGATTTCATACACACAGCAATATGCTATAGTACACCGGTATGAATCAATGATATTATGTTGTCCCAAATAATCCCGCTTTGTAATCAACTAAAATTTAATTAAATTCCATATTTTTTAGGATGTAAAAAAGTGTTGGGATAACCTGCTAAACTAACCAGAGATACTACCTCTGTTCTGACTGCAATTAGGCAGTGGGCTCGATGTTAGAAATGAAATTGCATGTAAAATCGATTGTAAACCAATAAAGAAACAACCTGGTATTTTTAATTTAATTACAATCTAAAATAGAGGGACATAACACTGTCTCCTTAAATCAAAAAATTATATCAGAATTCAATTCAACCAATAATTATTTAACGCTCAGTTGCTTAGTGAAGTCTTTTATAGTGGATGTGTACCGCCTTTGCATGTAACTTGTATATGATTACTGAAATACCACTGTATATAAGAAAACTTCCTAGTACCAGCACAGAATTATAAAAGGCAATAATACATGTGTGGTGCACAAGGGTTCCCAACATTTTGGACCAAAATGCTGTCTCCAAGTGCAAATTTTGGAAGACTTTGGCCAAACATCTATTGAGCATAAGGACAGGATCCATACTAACTCATTAAATTATGTCATTTCAATAACATCCTATAAACGTTTTTCGTAAAAATTTTTGACAAAATTTATAATAAGCACATACCTATCTCTTCGGCTGTAATCCCTATCATCTCGACGTCTACTTCTATCATCCCGATATTTTCTGTCTCTACTCGGGCTCCTAATTTAAAATAAATCCGTCAAACAACTATTTATTGATGAGAAACAATTGCTTGTAGTGTTAGAATGAGCTTTACAAAAGTTTGGTTATGGATATGTCACTGCATTGACCTGGTTCTCAAATTCACTACCTAAGACCACTGTTGTAAGGAAACAAAAATAAATTGCAAAAGGTATAACATTGCTTCCAAATGCGCAATATATTTTTATATATATAAATAGTATTTACATTACAGTGTTACATTTAACATTTACATTTTTCACATTAAATGCCCGGGCATATGATCATGACCAAGATATGTCTCTTTATAACTAAGAGTGGAATTCATAGTCGATATATGAGAATAAAAATAAAGATTCAAGCAAATAAATATCAAACCTCTAAATAAGAAGATAAGTTTCATTTTATGCATATTTTCTGTAGTTTAAATCCCTGCCAAACAGATTTACTCAGACCGTTCCAAGACATAAACCCATAAAAATTTGATTTGTTACTAACTTTTATTGCAACACCAAGCACGATCTTTGGGTTATGACTAGGAGCTGTTTTCGATTTCAAGTAGTTCTAAATATATGTTAAAAATGAAAAGTAGCAAAAAAACATTTATGCATTTACTAAATGATGCAAATACTATTAGAGTAAATGTAGTAAAATTTAAGTATCTTGTTGATGTTTAAGTATGTTGTTCATATATAGACATGAACAAATTGTCAGTATTATCAAACAGAGTGTTGGATAAAATAAATGCACCTCATTAAATCATTAATGAGTTATGGATAATTTCAGCACCTGCTTTGGCAACAGTAGCATTATGTTAATAGTTATTTAAAAGAAAGTAATCAACTGGGTGCCATGCTACAAATTCAAATAGAAGAAAATTTGAAACAAAGTTAACAATTTTTCTTCTGGCTTCTGAATTAAGATTTTTATGCAATTTAAACCTATATTATTTAATAAAGATCAAAATATATACTGTTCATGTTGCTTAAGTTATTTTTGCATTCAATGGCTCAAACTTTAAAAGCAAATTTTGAAGTTTAATAATTTAAAGTATTTACCTGGAATAACTATTGCCCTTAAGATTCCTTGGAGAATCTTCGTGTTTGACCCTTGGTGAGTGATCGTTCATTATGTTCGGCGAATGACTACCCTATTAACGAGAACTTTATAATTAGAACACATCAAAAACAAAAACTAAGCATATAATAAGTCAAAACAAAATGATTAAAAAGTATTCTTGAAAATGGTGATTTTAAAATAAGCGTGGTTTTAAACCGGCATTTTAAATACATTCTGAAGTTAGGATCGCAAGGCCTTTACCTCTCTTTCACTCATTAGCCGATATACAAAACACAATTTAACTATTCTTTTTGCTGTTCAAACTTGCTGAACCTAAAATTCCTCCAGAAGAACGGCAAAATATTCACTATCACTTGCCAATTTAGACGCAACAATATTATAATATGGCGTCTCTTAGAGCGCAGTGCTGCCAATTTGAGGGACTACTAAAACGTTGAACATGTTCGCCAATATTACAAAAATTCATTCACCATAAAAAAAAGAAAAATAACATACCATTTAAGAGCTCTACTCTCTGAAAGTTACACAATATTATTTTATTAATTTAAATAAGATAACATTAATCTCTGGATTCCATGCGGACCAAATTTAAGTATAAATTAGTCATTGTGTTGTCGATCCTCGAACGGATGCAGCAAATATTTAAAATGTTATGATGAAGTTGGCAATTACATTGTCAAAGTTCATTGTGCAGGGGGCAGGGGAGGTATTTGTACATAACCTCATTGTATCGTGTGCTAACTGTATCATTTCCCAAGACAGCGAAAGAATTATATCGCCTTTATTTGCAAATTATCGTGTTTGGTGCGTGATAGTGAATTTTAAATGTAAAAATATAGCAACATCATGGAAACCGTTTTCGATATTGATGATGTTGAAACCGTGGAATTATCAGATTCTGAGGATGAAATCGAAATTGATGAGGTAAACACAGATTCCTCCAAGTATTTTCCATCCAATGCGTAATTAAGAAATTTGCCTAATGCATAATGAGAAAATCTGGTTTATCTTTACCTAATAAACTACGTTTTCAAATTTTTTGTATGGTGGCCTTGTAAAATGCTGAATTTATGTTAACAGCTTTGTGCCAATTTCCCCAAATTAGTTTTAGGAATCTTGTTAATGACAATCTTCCTTTCTTTCATTTTAGAGTACCTGCATAGATGAGAACCCCAATCCTAATGAAGTCATTGAGTAAGTTATTCCCTAGGTGTAACTATTTTATATAATAGACCAGTTTATGCTTGGCAAGGGCACCAATCTTACTTCCTGAAGTGTTTGCTCTGGTTAATTTTATACAACGAAATTAGCGTGCGATTTACTAAATATTTCATCTGATTTTAAAATGTTGTGTTTTGGTAGTTATTTACAACAATATGTGTATGACAATTTATGGGTTTGTTAAATCTCCATTAGCAAATTTGGTTGTGCTGAAAGTGAAGATTCCATCTCAATGTTTTATTAAACTTTTTAATAATACCTACATTCTTTGGATTTTTATTTGAGTGATGTGTTTTTTTATTCACAAATAATAAAAGAAAAAATAAAGAACTTTGTAACTATATTTTTATTAAAATTTTACTATTTAAAAGTAAAATTGGAAATTGAGTGATCTTTTTTAGACAACATAATATATGTATATTAACATTAGTTTTATTGTTAATCATTCAAAATATTGCATACTGATTTTTTACTGATACTGTCTTATTGTAAGTGGAGGTGTCAATATATAGTTTTCTTTTATGGTCAATAAATAATTATTAAATGTTAGAACAATACAAAGAAATAATTCAGTGCCCATTATTGCCTCCTAATCTTTTTAGTTCCTCATATGTAATGTTATATTCTCCTACCATAACAAAATACTTTTTCATTAAGCATAGTTGCCCTTACACGTGGATACCTACATATAATTTTTATAATGTGTGTACATATGCTTCAAAGTTTTGATGGATAGGTTATAGATGTTTGGTTTACAAAAACATCTTGATTGAAATATCTCTGCAGGAGTATGATGACTTCTGAGTTGTCTGTGGTAAATTCACAAAACAGTAACATATATGCTCTATATTAATTAAATAAAAGAAGTTACCAAAAATTGAAACATACTTTTATACAGTCAATAAAAAATCGCTGTCTTTTTGATTTTAATAATAAATTACTGCAAGAACATTACAGTTCAATATTCTCGTAAACAAAAATATCGAACATAAAAAGTAAAGTTTGTACCACAACTACATGCCTGGTGTCAGCTTGGTCTAGATATTTGTTTGCATATTAAACAATAAAATTGGGAAAGGGTAATTTTAGATAATTGCAACTAAAATCTCAGATACAGAAAATATTTCTAAAAAGATCTTTTTCATATTTAGTCCGATTTTAACGATTTTTTGCACAAGTTCAAGGAAAATAAATTTAGACTAAACCATATCATTTATATTTCCTAAAGAGTCTGGGTTTATACATACTCTTAAGAGGAAAAACAATATCACTTTAACAATTTTATTTCTGCCTGTCTATCTTCCACCCTTCGTCATTCTCATTCAAAACTATACTGTATGAAAGTTTTGTTGATTCCATATTGATTGTTTTTTTTTTTAATTTATTATATCTGCATTTATTTCAAGGTTATTTCTTTCTTTGGAGACAGTGCCCACTAACAAATTGATCTAATGTTTTTTTATTTTACCCTGACATGTTTGTGTTATATATCGAGATATCAAAATAAATAAAAAAAAGAATAAACACACTTACGTACACTATACTTTTAATTAAAATCTAAAAGTTGTTTTTCACCACAGTGTGTCATACACACTTTTTTTTTAGGAAATCTAATTAAAGAAAATGAAAAAGTTTGTTAAATCAAAATAATAAAGCCGGTGGATTTTTCTACACCTAAGTATATTAAATAAACTAATTAAATTTTCTAATTGTTATATCCCATTTAGTTACCACCCACGCAGAATGTGACATTTTCTATGTTCGTTTATAGGAAACTACTTATAAAACAAAACCTGTAGTTTCTCCCTTAGGAGGGCTAATTGAAAAATTGGCGACTGGTAGGAGTGCTTACAAGTTTTCAACTGAAATAGAATAGCGACCTCCATGAGGGTCAGAATCTTAATGATGAACCTGTTTTTTTTTTGTGCCTTTCCAAGATAAGTTAACTAACCAAACGTTTTCAATATAAAGATTTTATTCAATTTTTGCTAATGCACATTTTACCTCTTTTTACAATTTTTTTTGGCCATGCGCTCTGTGCTGGGGTACATGTCCAATTTTCAGGTAATCTACATAAGCAGACCCGTAATAATAAAGAAACCTATTTGTCAGTAAACAAAACCTTTTTAGCTACCAAAGTTCATGAGATAATGAATATATCGCTTTTATATTACCAAGAAAAATTAATTTAACCTTAGAAGTGTCTCATCAAAATGCAGACAGCACATTTCCTTCATTACTCCGTAAGATCCAAAAATACACAAACAACAAACTATCAGATATAAAAGCGACATACTTTAAAATTATTTTTAAAAATGTGGACTCTAAGGTATACCAGGCGTTGACAGTTATTTAGAATGAGACACCCCATATACTATTGTATATTTGAATTTTTCTCTCAATAGTGTCTAATTTGTACAAGGTTGCCCCTTAAATCCAGACTCGTCACCAATAGGCCACCCGTCAGAAGAAACCCTATAGAACAGAATTTACGGAAATGTATCGAATATATATATGGTATATAGTGTTTGGGGATCTAAAAGCCTTAAAAGTAAACGATTTTTAAAAGGGACAAAACAAAGGATTTAACAAATTTATTAGAGCCAAGTATAATTAATGAAATCCTTGATAGTGACAATATCTCATCTGAAAGGAAATAAAAATAAATTGCTTTTGTTTGCATAGCTTTTGAGTTAATTGTCATTAATAAAAATAATTTACTGTGATTGACTTCCAAAGGAGGTGTTGGCGTTATCAAGTGCCCAGTAGAATTTCATATTAAATTAGCTTTCTTCATAAGACATCACTTAAGGTGTGCATCAGATTAAAACAAATAATTTACAATTCTTATGTAGTAAATAATGATACTCACAGTTTAATGAGATAATTTTTTTAGATACAATACCAGGCATGCTGAACCTTCAAAAAAAGAAAAATGATAAATGCATTGTCAACGACGAAATTATGCCACGTTAATGCCAAAATTTTTTAATTCATCAATTTTTATTGTTTTTTCTAAATGAACATTTTTTTTTTCATGCCTAATAATGAATTTGCATTTTTTTCAATATTTTGAAGCGGATCATGTTATGGACCGTAAGTTTAAAACATCCAAACAATTATTTAAAAAACTTAATCGTGATGAAGGTCTTGAATGGCAAATCTTTGAATTTTAATAACAATTTGCCATGTTTTCAACTAGCATTGTTTTTCATAAGGAAACATCTAAAATGGGACACCCGGTAGTATGTTTCAATGCATTCTATAGATTTGTTTTTCCAGCTTGACAGAGGGTGACTTTGAAACTTTAGAACTAACAGAAGAAAATGTCAATCCAACGCAAGAGCGCATGACTCCGAAAGATTTTGATCTGCTAAAAGTACTTGGAAAAGGAGGCTACGGCAAAGTTTTTCAATGTCGTAAAAGAAACGGCAGGGATGCCGGAAAAATATTCGCCATGAAAGTATTAAAAAAGGCTTCCATCGTAAGAAACCAAAAGGATGTATCCCACACGAAAGCGGAACGAAATATACTAGAGAGTGTTAAGGTAAAGTAAGTGTTGAACATTTTTCAAAATTTTATCTTTCAATTTTAGCACCCGTTTATCGTACAGTTGAATTATGCATTCCAAACCGGTGGAAAGCTGTATTTAGTTTTGGAGTATCTAAGCGGTGGCGAATTGTTTACGTATTTGGAAAAAGAAGGATTATTTTTGGAGGAATGTGCTTCGTAAGTAGAGCGTATATAGTAGAATTTAACTTCATAAGAAAATTCTATAATAAAAAATGTTTTAAAAAGTTCTTAAAAGAAAGTGCGTAATTGTTTCTTCACATTATTTCTTAAAACTCATCAAGTTTAAGTCTTCTGATAATCTGATTTCGGGTTATGTTTTTTATTTTTAATGCTCTTGGATTTTTAAAAATAACTATGTAGTTTGTTGCAGTTTGATTTTAAGTATTTTCTATGTTATAGTTTTCTATTCAAAATTGTTTAGAGTAATAAAATTTCGTCAGGTATGCAGTGACCTGATGAATACTTGCACTTAGCCCTATTTCAAAAAGTAATTGTCGTAAAAAGTTGTAATTTGTAATCGTAAAGAATTGTAACTAGTCATCAACGCTGGAAATTTATAAATTTTTAGAATTATATTACTGATAGCTAATTGTCATTTTGTCAAATTTGGACTTGTTGAAAAGGGCTCTCTTTAGGCTGTTTTTTATAGTAATACAAGCTAGACATAATATTTATCATGTTTCAACAAGAACTCGACAGATAAAAAAATATGATTCCAATTTTTATTAATATACTATAAAAACTTCTAAAATTAATTAGAAAATGCAGATTAAAATTTGAACGCCCAGTATGAGGCATGTTGAGCTTAATTATAATATTTTGTTGCCTATTATCTCCAGTTTCGAGATTATCCATTCTTTATGAACCACTCTGTATTTTAAAGACCTAAACCTGTTGGTATTTTGCAATTTAAGGATTATTTTATTTTCAAGGTTTTATCTAGCCGAAATTATTTTGGCATTGGAACATTTGCACAGCTTGGGTATTATATACAGAGACCTTAAACCTGAAAACATTCTATTGGACAGAGATGGGCACATAAAACTTACAGACTTTGGATTATCGAAAGAACACATTCAGGATAACACCAGAACCCTCACTTTTTGTGGTACTATTGAATATATGTAAGTTTAGGCACACTTTCTATTTGTTGGGGATGGTAATTAGTTATTCATGATTTATAGGGCGCCAGAGATTTTATCAAGACTTGGCCATTCGAAAGAGGCAGATTGGTGGTCTCTTGGTGCCTTAATGTTTGATATGCTGACGGGAGCTGTAAGTTCAATAATGTTTCTATTATTTTTTGGTAAATAAAGCGTCTTTAAACAATGAACGTGACTATTGTATTTTGCTGCCTTCGGAGTAATTTATTTTGCATTAATTGCCTTTAAGCCGCCGTTCCACGGAGAAACAAGGAAGTTAACAATTGCTCTCATCCTGAAAGCGAAGCTGATATTCCCTCAATTCATGACTATGGATTGTAGGGATTTGGTGAGGAGATTACTAAAGAAGAAACCACAAGACAGGCTGGGTGCACCGCCGGAAGGTGCAAAGGCAATCAAAAGGCATCCGTTTTTTAAAAATACCAATTGGGACGATGTTTATAACAAAAGAATAGAACCGCCTTACAAACCTTACTTGGTATGTTTTCTTTTTTTATTATTTAATTCAGTTCGAGCCGAACGTCGAGCCTGTTAAGGAAAAAAATATATTAAAAAGCAATAAGACAGAGTCTATGTGAAATTATTTAATAAACGAACTTTTGCTTCAAGAGGCAAACTTTTAAGCTATGACAGTAAATTGACATGCAACTTCATAGGCGTTCATCAAAGACTCAATCTTTTTTCGTTTGTTAAAATATTATCAATTTTTGTAATATCATTAGAAATAATAATAATAAATAAGTATTTTTAGTATTTGAAACATTTTGTTATTGGAAGTGTAAATTGAATTTCGATTTATTTGGTTGGTTCAAATTTGTTGCGTCAAACGGGGCAAGAACTAATGGCCTCCGAGAATGTATTTGATTTGTGCTACCATTTAAAGAATTTTAAAGAATTGCGCTACTCCTTAAGCTACTGAAAAATCAGAACTGTATATATATGCTAACATAATATTTTATTATTCCATTTTCATTTTTAAGATAAAAAATAAAAACATTATTTTTCCGCTATTTATATCACAAACTTCACCCTTTATTTTAATCAAGGAATCACCCCCTTAAGTTTTTCATGTTTGTTTTGAAACACCCTATATATATTATATTAATAGTACTTGCTTGACAAAATTTCATCTTCATTCTTCCATTTCTGAATCCTTGAGATTTAAATATCCCAAAAACCTTATATGAAATTAAATTTAAATAGTTAAGTGAAGAAATAAAAATTGTAACACATTTATGATATTCATTTAAAATTTCAGGTTTATGGTTACATTTCTCCAATGAATTTTAATATTTTCTGATATTATTCCAGCGAAGCGAAGATGACGTGTCGCAGTTTGATCCAAAATTCACCCGTCAGACTCCAGTCGATTCCCCCGTAGATTCGTTTTTAAGCGAGAGCGTTAATAATATTTTTCAAGTAAGTGATGTAGTTTATTTGACCTGAGGTTGTGACCATATAAGAGTTTTTTTTTACTCTAATTTACTCTTGCAAAAAACGTTTATTTTATCTCATTTAAAAAGGTGGTTTCAGATTTTGAATGCGCTGCGATTTCCTAGGTCTTCGATATACTGTATTGGGGTAGTGTAGACTACTTTTAGATATTCCCAGATACAATAGTCCAAAGGATTTAAATCTGGGGACTTAGGCGGCCAATGATAAAAGCCTACCTCTCTCTATGCAGCGCTTTTCATACATTTGCTTTAAACGCGTGCGCATATTTAATTTGTAATGTTCTGGGGCACCATCATGCATTTAGTAATACATGTCTCTTCTAGGATGCAATTCTCTCTGTAGAAAATGAAAATAGGACTCAGCATTTAATCTTAAAGGTAGAAAATGTGACCCAATTAAATGATCATCGATCATTCCTAACTAGATATTAACAGCAAACCGATATTGAGTCTTCATTCTGTTATTGAATGCAGATTATCTTCAGCCCATCCACGCCTATTTTGAAAGTTTTGAATTCCCTTGAGAAACTAACATCGTACAAAAAAGAGAATTTTTGACAAAAAAAAAGGGTCAAACCATTGGGAAAAAATCACTCTCGATTCTAAATCTCTTCGTTATAGTGCTTGGTATAGGTGTAATTGTTCTTCTTTTAATATCCTCAATACAGTTGATGCACCAGTATTTAATTCTGCCGCAATTTTCCTGGTACTTGTCTTCAGTTGCCCTCGAATAATATTTACCACAGCATCTTCCAATTTGGGTGTTCGAACTTCCCAATATCGGTTAGTATCAAAATTCCATTTTTCGGAATTTCCAGAGTCATAAAGCGTTTGATTAAGCCTGGTAAACAGCTGTGATGAGGAGGGCTACGAATAGAATACGCTTATGTATAAACACGAAAAGATTGCAAGGAATTTATTTTATATTCAAATTAACTGAGCAATGTCAAGTGACACCAGCTCTCTCGATTTTTTTATTTTTTAGATTTCATTTTTCTATTTTCTATTAAAAAAATACATTTTTTATGTCGGTTGTTCCCTAAATTCCACTCATTTAAAAGAAATTATAAAATATGCAAAATGTGTGTTTTTATAATAATAATAATTCCTTAATATTTTGGTATTCAGTCTATTTTCTTTTTGAAGATAAAAAATAACAGTATTTTTTCGCCATATTTGTAGCACGAAATCTCCTTAATACGTGGGTTTTGACCCAAACTACCCTGTGTTGTAAACACCCTGTATAGTTCTATGTGTGAATAATTAATTGAAGAGTTTAAACTAAAAAGGGGATATGTGCCAAAATTACATTTTTATTACGAAAAACTGATTGAATTTGCAATACTGGTTATAAAAGCCTGTGTTTGCAAAAATAAGGCAAATGCAGGTTACTCAATTAATTAAAATAGGCACATATTCCTTTTTTCATTACATGCGGCGGGGCACGTACAAATTCTAACGCAAAACGTTAATATGCTAAGAATTAATAACTTCTCGGTTGGTTCTAGAATAATCAAATAAATAAATAATATAACCAATTGTTAAATCTTTTTTTTTATTTAGGGATTCACCTATGTGGCCCCGTCAGTTCTGGAGGATTTGTACAGGCCTTCCAACTCTCGTTCCCCTCGCAGATCCGGGTCTTCCTTCCATCAGCAAACCTTCGGCTTCAATATACCTTCCAGATCGAATTTGCATCATAACATACCGACGACTTCCAGTCGCTTCGATCCAGGACACTCTGTTCCTCCTCCCGTCGACGGAGACAACAGCTTAAGACAAAACGGTATCCCTATCCAGCGAAATTTCAATAACTACATGACAGAAAGGATGGAAGTGAGTAGCGGAGGGGTTATACCAAACGTATAGTATGATGCAACCATCTTTAGTTCAATTTTAATATGTACATTATACAAATTGTAAGGCTGAATTAGGTATATATATAGTTTTGGGTTTTATACGAGTTATTTTGTACACGGAGAAAAAGGAATTGTCAAACCCCGTCATCGAGGAATTATAGAAACTCGACCTTGCTTTTTGATTTTGGCTTCCAGTATTTTACGGTTTGGATTGGATATTTATTTTAAAATTCAGATTAATCCAGAATTGGAATAATGTAACCAAAAGAATTTATCCCAAAAGTCCTTGGATTTATAGAGAACAAGGTCAGCACAAATTATCTTAGATTAAAGTAAATATATTAATTAATAAATAATAAACGCGTATACTTTCGAGAGTAACAATTTTACAAATTTTATATCAAAGTTAATTTTACTACAAGAAAAATCAATACAAAAATTACTAATCATTGTGTTTTTTAACTAATTAACCTAGATAACATAAATAATTCCTGAGGTATTGTTTACATAGTTATTTATGTGCAACATTTAGAGTTACCTGCAGTTTTTAGTGAATCAAAAAAAAACAATAATGCCTTTATGAAATTTATGTACAGTGTGCCCATTGTCCTTTTCTTATTGCGTATCCTAATGAGATGATAAATATTCTTGTAGATTTTTTTAACCTGTGGCATACTCAATTTTGTTGTAAAGGATTTTTTATTTTATTAACTTTATTGTTATTGTTATTATTAATTACTTTATTACAAAAACCACCGGCCGCCATACATTTTTCGTATAATTTAGGAATTATTTGGGCATTTACGAGGATATCCGGTCTACAATCCAGAAAGGAGAATTCAAAATACAGTGCCGTACTCAATTTTTTTGTGTAAGTTATGGGAAACAACAATATTTTAAATGAAACATGATACATTTTGTATTCTGTAGTCTGTTTAAAAAATATATCCTTAATTTTTATCCAAAAAATTATACGTAAAGCGATGTTTTTCATCATCGCGTTACGAGACACGATGTTTAATATACAAAAGATAAGTAAAACTGCCAAATTCTGTGTTTCACTTTATATCTCAAAAATAAAGCTATCAAAAACTGGGCACCCGATACATTTCCGCATTATACAGTGCCTGCCTTAAATCCCCCCATTTTTTATTTTCTGTATCGCTGGAGATATGGAGAAATTTCGTGATTGTGACCAATAAAATTCCTATAATATTGCAGGACATTTCAAAATTCAATATAAATAATTATATGGCCTCTTTTTTTCAATATAACATTTACAATGACAGTAGCTTAATTTCGACCGTCTAGTCCATTTAAGAATATATCGTCATTGTAAAATATATTTTAATAATTGTAGGACTTCTTGAGCTGATCATTTGTGGACAATCAGTTTATTAAGGCTTGCGTAACAAATTACATTTTGTGTTTTTCAATATTGGACCATTTTTTTATAGAGTGGGAATTCATTTGAACGAAATAATATTTTTGCGGGAATATTTGGTGAGAACATAGGCACGTTTATTTGGTTTCTTAGTAAACACTTTATCCCTGAAAGAAGAGTGCATTTTGATGAAGCTATCTTCATTCCCAGGTATATGTATAATAATAATTTACAGCCAGCTGTTGATAGAAAGTATCGTTTTGTATTGCATACTATTCTACATATTAGAAACAATAAAGCAATAAGTTTTCTACTGCGTATAAAAACACCAACGCTAACGAACTTCTGTTAAAAATTTACTTAAAATGTTCTAGTCAAAACTACCTCAAAATATATATTTTTTTAAATTCCAGAAGCTTAATTTTACTGAAGAAATTAGTGAAAACCCTAACAGAATTAAAATTTCTATCTTCCTGATTCTGTTTTCTTTCTCCATATTCATTACTGTTGTCCAAAATTGGTGTACAATCAGGACGCACTAGGAAATGATTAGCAATTGCCAATAATTTAAATCATATTTCCCTTGCATTTTATGTAAAATTTTCATTTTAGTTTAGTAAAGCTTTGCATTTTTAATTAAATAAAACAAGCCAAAATTTTTGTATCTAATTCAGCCTATTTATCCCTTACCGTTATATTTATTATCCTTTTCTCTTGATATAAACAGCGAAAAAACTTAACATTTGTAGAAATGTTTGGTCAGCAAGTCCTGATTCGATTGTTGTATAGGCAATTGTTTTGATATGTCGATGTGTAAGCTGTTGTTTGGTCAGTCTATTCACTTCTTCAATGTTGATTTTATTTAATTTAAAATCTAATCTCTATGAATTTAGGTAACCAAAACCACCTTATGATTAGAATCTGTATTTATTGTGTTTTAGCAAATGTTACTAGGACTTCAAGGTTAAATACTCTATGAATTTCAACATCTGGGGATACAAGCAGTAAAATAACCTCAAAGCTGGCGTGGATAAAAAGTCAATCTTCCTATCTAAACTTTTCGTTTGTTTAATAGTAATATTATTCATCACTATGGTCAGGTATTTCTTCCCTAACCGAGATATTTTATGTTATGTATTTATGTATGTATTTTATATTAGTATTTGTTCCATTGTTCATTTTTATCCAGATTTTGTTGTAGAAGTGACCAGGAAGTTTGCAATGCAGGATTAAAAAAGGAGAGTTTATCTTTTGTTTCCAAAGGTAAAAGAAAAACAAATGAAAAAATATTAAACAACTAAAATATTAGTAATTCATAATTTAAAAAAAAATGCAACCGTTGACATTAGGTTTCGAATAAAGCAATGTTTGGAATTTTCAAATGTATTTCTTGCATTTTTTTGTTACTTGAAATGCCAATTGATAGAGAGTTTAACTATAAAATAAATTGACCAAACAATAGTAAAAATAAGCTAATTCGGATAACTTGTTTACCAAGGTCTTCCATGTTACATGTACATATTTAGAATAATCGTCTCACATTCAACATCCAATGTTCTGCTTATGATGTGGAAACTAAAAGAGGTTTATTCAGATATTGCTGGCGGTATTTTGGATATATGTGTTATATATAGAATATATTTTGCTTATTTAGTGAAAATATCAAACCCATCCTTTAGACCGAGTAAAGTTATTGAAATAAAACAATGGGAGTCGCTGGTTAAGCAAAACAAAAATTAAAACTCAATAAAGTCACCTTCTTACTGAAAATATATTTCCCAATCAAACTTGTCAAGTAAAAACAAGCCCCAAATGTGTAGAGGGCGTTCCTGCGAGGGGTGAAAAAAGATTCATTTTTTCTATTCCTTGTGAATTTATAAATTTTTAAAAAGAAGTTGAAAAAAAAATAAAAACTTTTATCATTATTCAGCATTATAAATTTATTTCAGTGCATTTTAAATGAACAAGTTAGGAACCAAAAATATTTTGCAGATAAATGTGTATAAAAAAATCAGTTCATCACTGTAGTGATTTGGTTTTTACTTAAATGATTTCTGAATTTTGAACCCTCCAGATTAAAATGTAACTATACATTATATTCAGTAAACGTTGAAACGTCTGTAATTATAATACAGGCGTTATGCAGTAAACTGTTGTGTGGTGTGGTTAGTGATTTTTCTGAAATATGTGCAACAGTTGTACTGTGGAATGGATTTTGGCTCCTATAAACACATTTAATTTGCTTGACAAATAAAATTCACAAGCACAATAAAGTTTTGTCAAATTTGTGATGAACTCAATTTATTTTGAACTTCATGCTTGTGTTAGCTACATTTGGATATGAAGTCTGTATACAACACTAGTTAAATTCATTCAGTGACTCTAATTTGACACTTTTCAAAGGTTTAAGGTATTTCCAGGAGACAACTTACTTAAACTTACCCCATTTTATTTGTAATTGAATCAGGCTATGGCCAAAATAAATACCTACCGGGAAAAATTCTAAATGAAACTTTTTTCTATTTGTCTAATGGCAAATAACAGTTACTGTAATGAATTAATATGTTTTAGGATAACCCCAAATAGCGAGAACATACACTTTTTAAAATCATCACGTTCAGTCTGATATCTGTGGATGTCTATCTAAATTTGCAAGTAAATGAATTTTACCTAAAATTTAAAAGCGAATATTAGAAAAACGGCTGAAGATAATATAAGCAAATTTTATATTCTTGAAAACAAGGAAAAAAATTTTTTTCAAATAAACTCCAAGATTTAGCCGTAGGTATGGTGCAAAATATAAACAACCCTCCTGTACATTTGTTCATGGCTATGTGTTGTGTTATTTGGAAAACAACCAATTTACAAATGGGAAAAACAGCAAATCTTTTTTTAATTTATGAGAACCCTATAGGATGAATTTTCAATTCGAACTAGGAATTAGAATTGTCACAGTGTTGTATTACATTACACATTACAAAAGTACTTTTTAATCGTCTCGATGCGCAGAAGGCAGACCTATATATTTTATTTTTATAAAAATGTAAATTCTCTTCTGTTTTTTTCCTTCCTGTGAGCTTATTTTTTATCAGGTTTTGAAAATATCTGGTTCAAAATATTTAACGGTTTTAAAATGTGCTTCTCCCCTGTAAAATTAGTTAGTTTTCTCCACTGTTGAAATAACCACAGCAACTCTTTTGAAACGGATGGTATTTGGAAGTGACACTATAACATAAAGTTCAGTCGAAAGACTAAAAAATGAGTTTTCCACAGTACGAAACTCAAGTGACTAAGAATGATTCTTCAGATTCTAACAGTTGTTCATTTAAAGCAGAAACCACTTTGCCATCTTGCGCACTCACGTTTATATGGAATTTTTGGAATTATCCAAGGAATCATTCCTTAACATAATGAAACACCCAATATGTATTTCAGTAAAAGAGAAATTACTGCAACTAAGTTCCTATCTCTTCTGCCCAAAAAAATGTCACTTTAGTATTCCTTTTTGGTTTAATACTTTTTATCAACTGTAAAATAAGAGCGCGAGAGGAACAAGTTTCCCTAATTAAATTTGGTAAACTAAGTTTTAGTTTAGCGTAATTTAAAAATTATATGACCCAAACTAACCATTCAAAACTTCGAAACAAGATAAAAAAGCTAAATTTTTTAATCACTGGCCCGGGCGAGGATAGGAGAAACAAATACGAATTATTCTTCCTTTCTTATTCTTCTGCTCGTAACCGCTTTTACAAATTCCATCAATGCAAAACTTTAAGAATTTCAATGTTGCGAAATTCAACTTCTCTTCCGCCTTCATTTTACATCTCTTAATAAAGGTGCGAAACTAAATTTTTAAACCCAACGATTTTCTTGTTCCAATATTTTTTTGTTTACGGACATTATCCATTAAAATAATAATAATACAATTAATATTGAGAATTTTTCCAGAAAAGTGCCTCATGAAAGAGCAATTTCTCTTGGAGCATCATTTAAACTCTTATGATTGACATTAGTTCCTGAGAAATAGTAGTAGTAAATGAATCATCCAGTACATGGAGATAATGTATTTCCCAGGGAGAAAATTTTTTGATTATCGAAAATTTATGATATTTACCTTTTTTTAAATTGCAATACAAACATAATTTGGCAATATTATAATTTAAAAATTAGAAAATTAAAATTTAATATTATATTGACTTCAGAAGATAAACGAGACAAACGAGAAATTACCATAACTTAGCATGAAATTTGCACCATATTGTCCTGCAATTTTTAGTAACAAATTTTGTTCGAAGTTTTGCTCATGCCATTTCAAGATCAAATATTGTGTTCAAAGTATCCTCAACAAGACTGTTAGTATCTTAACTCAATTTTACCGAAATAACCGGCTTCGCTTTTAGAAGTTAAAGTCTAATTCTAATCGTTTTTTACATTCTGCAAATCTGGCACTATTTTCATAAGAAGTTTACACAGGTTCATTAAAAGTTTCAAATCTTAATTCTTGGGGTTCATAATTAGTTGGATGTTATCTTTCATTTTTTACTGTCACTTCCGATTTGGCAGGAACTGACGTACCATTTAACTAACATAGGTGATCTAAAGGCGTATGTCGCTAGAATAATTTTGGGCATAATTGACAGTTGAATATTCAAAAACGACACGTGTGACATGATTACGGCATTACTTAGTGTCTTAAAAGTCAAAGATTCGCAACTTGCATATGGATCTTTAGTTAATTGGGACATCCTGTGGCGTTAATTAGTATATTTACACCTCTGTACACCTAATTTTTTGTAGAAATGAAAAATGGAAAGTATACAGAGAGTCTATTTTGAACAAACCAAACACCAAGCTATTAGTAATTTTAAAGCTTAAAAGATTTCTGCCTAAATAACATCTTGTTAATTTTCAATTCAGTTCGCTTAACGACTTCCTGTAGAGGAGACTTCAACAAAGGAAGCCCGTAAGTTAAATTTTTTTAACACCGTTGGTTAGCCCAGAACTGTGCAAGGTAATTGCGAAATATTTACGAAGTTCCTCACAGATTAAGATATATTCCAAACTGCCATCGTGATTTAATACAAGTTCTTGCCTAAATGCTGTTTTTTAAAGTTAAGCGAAAAATACACAAGTAATATTGCATTGTAGGTATATACTCGATGTCAATTGTGATCGTGCGAGTCCATTTTTTACTTTCAGCGAACTACCTAAGTATATTGCAGATCTTTGTGAATGATGAAACCATTTTTTTAGATGCTTGCAAAAATTGTTTTGCTTGTGTCTAAATAATAGTCGCCTACATTTTTTTTTTGGCAAATGTGAGTTTTTTAAAGCTGTTTTTAATAAGGTGGGAAAACCGTAAATACGACTTAAACTTAGTTAAATATTTTTTCAATCGGGATAGATGTGGTCTTTTAATATTATATTTATTGGATTGTTCTTTTGTAACTCACCTTGCACTTATTCAAGATTTTTTTATAAGAAAAAGTCTGATTAGTTTTGAAATTGTCGTACTTCGATTTATTAGAAATGGAACGTCACGATTATCGTTTCCTTCTCTTATGCGCCTCTATATTATTTTTTGTTGATAATGTAAGGTACTTGAAATAGAGAAACTAGAGCAAAAAGAATTAACGAGGTCTAAGTGAGAGAAACATCCGTTTTCGGTGACGTCACTCATTTCTTACAAATCGGACTATACTCTAAGGCCGAGATTTGCCAACTTCGGATTTTGAATTAATTCTCGATAGTAAACGGATTCCCAATTTTAAAACACGTTGACTTTTGAGTTCAGCTTAACACCATTTTTTGTTATATTTTTAGAAATAAAACGTTCACGAATTAAGGAATTGTATAACCGATGTCATACAACAGCCATACATTGTTGGCTACTCCCGGCCTTAATTTCTAAGGAAGATATTCTTAGTGAAGCATTTTTCGCATTGCGGCAAGTCTAGTATATGGATGTTTTTTAACAGCCCCCCTTATAAATAGTCAGTGTACATACAAATTCCGCTGTAAGGTGCGAAATAAAGTGTTCATAAAAATATTTAATTTTAGAAAAACTCGGATTTAAATAGAGTGAATTTTTCGGACTATAATTACATAATTAATAATTTGAGCAAAAAGTTATCGTTGCATTTCCGTCGTCGCTGTTGCATTTTCTGCCGAAAGTTGCAAGGTTAGTTAGTTTGAATTTTAACTTTAAATATTTATTTATTTATTTCAGGCTCCTAATTCGACTTTCGTATATGTTCATTTTGGTTGTTTTTTGTTTTGTCTTCACGGGTTAGTCGATCAATCATTAATCATCGTCAAAATTACTACTTTTGAACAGTGAGTCAGAGTGAAACTTATACATTTGTAGGTAAAAAACCAAAACCGCTATATTTAAGTTTTTATTAAATAAATAAGACAAAAATTTATTTTAATATTTTATTTGGCATAACGAAGATTAATAAAAAAAAAACATTCTAAAAATGAGACCTCAAAATGAAACTCATACACCGAGTTCTATGATTATAGTATTTACATGTGTTTTTAATGCTTCGTAGTCCTCTCCTTTTTAGGATGCATTCTAGTCTTGGTGGAACTGATTTGACTAGTTTTTCGCAGCAACTATGTTAGCCCATCTTTCCAGGAGAACTTTCTTTAGATCGCCGTTGTTTGAAATATTGCGCGTTCTAAATGGCTTTTGCCAAAAGATTTTGAATAGCATTGATATTGGGCGATTGGGGTGGTGTTTCCGTTGCCTTAAAGCAGTTGTACAGGAGCCACAACTTTACTACATGTGCCTTATGCTTCGGGTCGTTATTTTGTAAAAAGACAAAATTTCTCGAAATATTACTTACAAGCGTACATTTCTTTGTTCACAATTCCCTTTATAAAATGCAAGTTACCCACTCCTGCTGCAGTCATACCGAACCATGCTATCAGTCCCAGCCTAGTTTCACTGTCGCTTTTCTCAAGAAGCTCCTCGTTAACTGTTTTCCAAAACATAAAAGTTGCATTTTTCAGAAATCATACTATTATTTCTGTTTATTTTATTTACAAAAAGTTTTCTATTAGCAGTTCGGCCATGATAATTATTTTTTTGTAAAACTATTCGAACGGTTTCAGGATTTATTTTCCATACAAAATAGAATAAAAAAATTCTGAACCGTGGCTGCCAATTTCGGGGCAGTCGACGGGATTTTCCATTATTGTAATGAAAAATAATCGATTTCCGCAATTGCAATCGTGCATTGATATGTGCTCTCTTTGACATACCATGTTTTCTTTATTATACGGAAATCGGTGGTAAACTGACTTGAGATATTTTTATTTTTTGCATAACGACGCGCAATAACTGCGTACTCCTTTTTTAGTAAAAAAATATAAATAAGCTATTATCTTGATTCGGGTTTAAAGGCCGTCGTCGATTGGAATTACTTCCTAACGTTTCGCTAGCACGAGTGGTGAGCTTCTTCAGAGGTCCTTCCATCTCCGATGTTGGACGTAGACTGTCTACGTCCAACATCGAACATCGAAGAAGCTCGCCACTCGTGCTAGCGAAACGTTAGGAAGTAATTCCAATCGACGACGGCCTTTAAACCCGAATCAAGATAATAGCTTATCAACGGGCCACGAAAGCATTAACCAATTTATCAAAATATAAATAATTTTGTTTTTATTTCCTATGCCAAATAACATATATAATAAATATTTTTTTGTTCTTCATTCCTACTCATTATAAACAGTCAATTACTTTGCCTTACTGTATACGATAAACGATAATATTTACGAATAAGACGAAACACGTCAGCGGTGTATACCGTTATTAAAAAATTAGGTAATATTCAAAACATATGTACTAGGCAAAATTCTAGTTCAAAATTAACTAAATCTATTATATATCAGACACTGCCATCCCAAATTTTAAAACATCATTGTAAATTTTTTACTTTGAGTGATATGCTTATGAAATTTGAAATTATGCACGTTAGGATATTGCCTAATATTTGATGCTTCTTCTAAAAAGAATTCGTAAACCAGCAATTTATAATATTAATGTTTGGTCGACTCAACAGGCTTTGTGAAATTGTCCTTTCAAAGAAAATGTTTTTCAAATCTGACCTGAACATTTAATATTTACAGTCTCGGAGTCATTCTGATGTAACATGATTTTTGAAATACACAATTACCATTAGAATAATTAACATTTATATTAGCTTTTAAGTCTGTTGTAATTTTGGGCATAATTTCGCAAAACAAAAAAAGCAATTGCTTTTAAATTGCGTTGTTTTAATACTTTTTAAGAATGTTTGTATTGAAATAATAAATAAACCAATATACAAAATAGCGCGTCTTTAATAAATTACATTTATGTACAGTGGCTTATTTTACATTTTTTTTGTATTTTCATCGTTAGTTTCAAATACAAACCATTTTTTCTTATTTACTAAGAACAGGACCATGATCAAAGGTAGGTGAAGCAAAGAATACCTGAATAATTTTCTGGATGATGCGCTTGATGATTCTCTATAGAACTGGTAAGCTAAACAAAAAAAATACATTTAGTATGTACATATCATTCATATAGCAACTGAAATATTTTAATATCGACTAAGGAATTAAGGACTTAAGAATTTATAGGCTATTTTAGAGAAGCGTCCAGTTCTTCACAGTTTCGGAATCAGCCATAGGCGTTGGTAAACTTTGCACAGTACAATTATTTTTTATCCCCATTATAAATCCGATACTAATAATTAGGCTTTGTTGTTTGCCAACCAAATATCTTCCGAAGATTCCAACTTCGTCTTAGAGAAAGCAAGAAATTATCAACTGGTTCACCATTAAAAATATTGAATTTGAGGACAATTCGGCGTGTGAAACCACTAGTAGCAAAACAACAGAACATTAAAAATGAAAGACCCTAAGCTGCTGTTTGATCAAGCCATTGTGGAAGTGACACCCCATGAAAACTATTCAGCGTGTCATTAAAAAAAAACAAAATATAGATCTTCACTACTATTTAGAAATCTTCTAGATTTCGCCTGCATCGGTTGTTGATGAATCGAACTGACGTTTCGCCAATCACCCTGTTGGCTTCTTCAACGTTTAACTGAAACTACTTAATCAACCAGATTGTCAACCAGTTAATTATAATGTCAAGCGGAGATAACAGTTCCTCACGTGACGAAGAATATTATGATTTTTTATAATTTCATTTCGGTATAATGTATTAATTTTATGATGTTTAATAACAAATAATATCTAGTACTATGCACGTAATACCTAATTTTTATTCTGCCAAAATAAAATTAGTTCCTTTTTGAGAGTATCTAGGCTTGAGACGGCTTTGACACGGTCTGTTTAGTGTTGGTGAATGGATAACATATAGAGCATAATCATCCGGACACTAATTTCCGGACGTTCAACAACACGCGCCTCGAATTTTTTACTCCTTCACGCCTGTCGGAGCGTTACGTAGTCCGTACATTATTTACATTAGCATCAAGTGTTAGTAGTAGGTGTTTATTGTTAAAAAATACCAAAGAGAAAAGTTGTCTAGTGTCAGATTAATTGCCAATAAATTTAAAAAATCTACCGTCTCAGATATTTTTAAAAATAAAGGAAATTTGATAGCGTTTAGCTGCAAAAATTTATAGCGACACAGGGTATAAGACAGTTATTACTGGTGAAATTCTTTCAAGCAATGTTGAGGCAGTGAAACCATTTACTGTAAGTAAACTCAATAATCGGAGAAATGGGTCTCATGGTAACAAAAAATCAGCGCCAGGCCCAAAAATAAGTAATGAGTCCCATAAGTTATGATTGCTTGATGTTGGAAAACCACGAGCTTTCGGAAATTCATTTACTCATGTACCTTGCAAGGAGCAAAAAATTGGATAACAAAAGATTCGATACCAATAAATTTTTCTAATTATACACCGATCTAGCGTGCGGGAAGCGCCACTTTACCACGTCAGTTTCGTTTCCCACGGATCTGAGCCACTTCGGCCATTTTCAGGATTTTGAATTGTGACGTTTGTTAATAATTGAACTGAGGTTTTACTTTAGCTTTTACTTGATGAAAATCCATTTATCAAAATAAATAAGAACTAAAAGTTAAGATTTTCACGAAATTATATATTTTGACATGACAATTGTTTCAACAACACCGTGTCTTTATCAAATGTAATATTTACAAACTACCTGCTACTATATATACCGAAAAATGATCATAAAACGTTAATTAATGTTGTGAGAATAAAATAAAGGAGAGGTATTTAAATCTAATTGATCGTTAAGCAATAAATTGGAATGTCTCATTTTGTTAATCTCCATGGCTTTCATTAAATTTAATTTTCTACTTTTTGTGGCTGTATGTAAAATATCAAAAATGTGTTTTTTTGGTCATTTTTCGGTATATATAGTAGCAGGTAGTTTGTAAAGATTACATTTGATAAAGACACGGTGTTGTCGAAACAATTGGCATGTCAAAATATATAGTTTCGTGAAAATCTGAAATTTTAGTTCTTATTTATTCTGACGTGTCAATAATGACGGTGATGTCAGTGAATGCATTCGTATTGCTTTGCGAAAATGTACCCAAAAACTAACGGTATTAGAAAAAACATAGTATGCAACACGTTCGATAAACTTTTTAAGTCACTCGTTTATTAAACACTCGCTCCGCTTGTATCAAATAAACTCTTGACTCACAAGTTTACCGCACTTGTAGCATAATATACTATAATGAGGTAAAAGTTCTTGGTGAAAAATTATTAGGCACAGATATTTCAACTGATGACCTAGAAGCATGAATCGCAGGGAATGGTCTGAGACTGACCTGTTACTACCAGACAAAGAAGAAGCAAATGACGAGATAAACGTAGACAGCGATTCTTCTATCGAAATTGTAGTGAAAGTTAAGCAACATGATGCCATAAATTGCTTTAAAAAATGCATCCATTGGGCACCAGAAAACAATATGCAAGATCATCAACTTGAGGTACTTTTTCAAACTGAAAAATGTTGCTGCTGATTTTTTAAAAGTTAGGTTCCAAAGTAAGTATATACATAATTGTTTTTTTTTGTGATTAACAATAAACGTTTAAAAAAAATTTTCTGGGTTTTATGTGTTTCATAAAATTATGTTTTGGTCTATATTCAGTAATCCGGACAAATCAATTATCTGGCTAGGCTAACTTACACTTAATTGTTCCGCATTATAGAAGTTGTACTGTAGTCAAAACCGATAATTTGAACCAAACCCGAGGGGTTTGTAAGAATTGTGCAATGCGCACGGCTTAAGGATTTGCTATATATAGCCTAATGAGATTTTATTACTCTACACCTTTCTGAAACAGACCATAAGGATTTAATTTTTTAAAACTTCAAATATGACTTTATGCGTCCCCCTCCGTGTCATGTGTGACGTAATATATGAATAAGGTATTTTAGATCTAAATACCATTTGATTATCTGCCCATATTAATTAAATTAAAGCCCAAGACAATTATTAGTCCATATAAAAATCTTATGAAAACTGAACAAATACGCTAAAAATACTCACCCAAGTAAATAAAGTATAAGTTGATGGGTGTACATTCAAGTAGAAACCACCAATTCGTTATGTCTAATAATGGTGCCGCTATACAATAGGCCTGCAAGGCGAACGTGTGCCTTAGTGCGACTCTCCTGCATAAAGCGGGATGTGTCACAGCCATCATTCTATAACCAGCCCTAGAATAATCTGGGCGAAGGTTCCATGACAAGGCATTGAAGTGCGGAAACTGCCAACTGTACAATAAAGCAGCCATGAGAAACGCACCGGGACCCAACGAATTCGCACAAGCAGCCCAGCCCATAAGGGGAGGAATAGCACCAACTGAAATAAGCAATTTCAGTTAATGATTTTCTAATAATATTTCAGTACTTCTTTAATTGAGAATTTTTTTATAGTATAATAAAAATCGGCAGTTTTATCTTGTTTGACGCCAATTATGAATTTGAAACTTATTTTGAATTTGCGCCTATAGAGCGCCGTTTCACCCAATTATTTCATTAAATTGACTCTCATGTATTTTATCTGTCGACTTATGGCCGAAACATGATGACGATCTGAAAGAATGTTGAATTTTTCATTGAAATTTCTTGTTTAGATCGTCTAATTATGTCGGTTTTTGACTTATTTTTATTTAAAAATTTTAAGATATTTTTTCTGATATATGTTTTTATAAATACATAAAACAATGAAACGTAACGAGGAGCAATAAAAAAACAACATTTAACAATAACAATTTTGGTAAAAGTAATAAAAAAATCATATCAAATGTTGAAATTGCCTGACTCGATACAGAACAAACTCATTTAAATGTCTTAACAGGTTAAACAAAACTTCGCGGTTGCTTGTATTTTTTCCCGCACCTCCTAAAAACAATAAACTTCTTCAGTGTATACCACATCCTTCATCCTCCATATTGAGAAGTGCAGAGTGTTTATTTCTGAACTTCTTGGTGGTCAAATCAAATTCACTTCTACAACCACTCCTTCAACTCCATCATGCGTAAACAGCCGTTACTTTAGAAGGATTAAATAAAAAATCAGAAATTACACCACATCACCTTAAATTCATGCTGAAATTGTCTTGCATTTACAGCATGTGGATTCTGGGAATCTCACAAATGAATATTCTTACAATTAAAAATTCCTCGTCTCGTAAATGGTGTGTTGGGTTTTCGTTTTCGTATTTTGTAAAGATTGAGCAAATTATAAGCGAGCTGGTAAATATTTTGAAGCAATGGATGGAGTTTTTCCTTTATTCAAATTCTGGCACTTTACCGACATTCAAACCTGATTTTTCAAAAACACGAATTAAATTTCGTCTTCTTCATGGACGGTGTTGGTTCTTGGAACACCATTATTCAGTTTCGGACGATATGATCTTGTCTCACCTAAATGGTTGTAAAGATTTCTAAAAAGTTTAAGATTTTATTGCCTTCGATTTGACCACTAAAATTTGCTCGAGCAAAAACCCAAATCACGCAACTCACTAACCGGCATTTTGTGTTTATCAGCTAATTCATTTGTACCACATAGTTACTAAAGATATCAACGCCCAGCCTAATGCTGATAATACAGGAATTTACGAGGCAACTATGAATTTTTTTTTTGAGAAGGCTCATACGCGAGATTTAAAATTTCGTTTTTAAACAATGACCTTGCGTAATTCAGCAACCAACATGGACAGATCTTTAATAAGTTTAGATGCGACATTTTTACAACAATATTTTCTCAAAATATATCCTGATATATACAAGGGACTAAGAGATTAACAATACTGTCCCGTTTTTCGTATGTCTCTTCATTGCTTATATCTTGTACTAATGAAGATTTAAATAGGTTACAAATATAACAAAATAGAGTTATGCAAATTTTATTGAACTGTGATAGGGATACCCTCATAAAGCTAAATTTGCTAAATATCGGAAAGAATAAATTTAATTTTAGTTTTTTGAATTACGCATAATCACCTAAGCTAGCTGAAATTATATTCGGAATAAATATCAAATTTTCACCAATATAATATACATTACAATCAGCATTTTAAGGTTCCCATGATAAAGGCTACAGCCTGCTGTAAAGTCAGTAATGTCTTGTTGTCTTTAATTGTTTTCTAAATAAAATTTTATTAAGCGATCATCTTTTAACAAAGAATATATATTTATTATGTATCAAATTTTCTAAAATTTTTATAATTTTATTATTTTAATAATAATAATTTTAATTATTTTTGGTTACTGAACTGCTTTTGAGTATTAGTAGTGGTGGTGACCACTTTCATAATTTGATCTTTATATTTGAGTAATTATTTTGTATAATTTATAACCAACCAAGTGTTCATTATTCTAATAAACTGGGTGATATTATTAAAAAATGCTCCTTGCCTAAAAATATTTAAAAAAAGCCTTAGAATGTATTTGTGTAATTCATAGATTGCTTATGTAAATATAATCACTTATAAATAGCCAAGTGCTAAAATAAACAAGAATTATAATTATTCAAAAACCTCAATAGTCATATTGTCAGAAGTTATGCTGCAGGTAGCAAGGTCAGAAATTATATGTCCTCCCAGAGCTATAATACCGTTTTTGCAACTTTGGCAACAAACTGCTATTTTTATATACATTATTAATATTTTAAAATTATAAAATAAACCAATTGTATATAGAATTTAATTTGAAATATTACCTACTGAACCAACCCATGTATTCAGAATACTGACTCGCTTAAGAGGTGTGTAAACAGATGTATACAATATTAAATTCGTCAGACCTAACCACATTGTAAGACTGTTTACCCCATAGTACAAAATGTGGAGTCCAGTGACACTAGCTGCTACAGCAAATACCATTGAATTTAAAGGCCTAAAAAAATGGATAACTTATTTTTGAATTTCCTTACCATGTTTACACTTCCCTTATAAAAGCAATTATGTAAATTCTGCATTTATATTGAAAATTTGATAAATTAGTCAGCAATCTGACCAGTCTTATTAAATAAATAAGCACCCTGCTGTGGTATTTGACCAACCACTGATAAAAGGGTAAGTGTAGGCACGGTGACACATTTTCTTATTAAAACATGTAAAACTGCTCTTCTCTTTTTGAGTATGTCACACAAATAAGTAGAATTTAAAACATTACGTCAATCTTCCACACACAATAACTCGGTGCTTAGTTCTAGACATCTGGGCATCGAAGGGAACCTCATGGTACTGATTTACAGCATTTGCTGCTCCAGACAATAAACCAGTGCCTATCACACACATAGCAAATACAGAAAGATCGAATGGTGCTGGAGCAACAGCATAACCTGCCATTGTTGTCACCACTACTAAGCCTAAAAAAATATTTTAAATAAAGCATTCAACTTTTTTATTAGAAAATTTACTGGTAAGTCTTATTTTCGATAATTTTAGATAATGTTTTATCATATTTGAACTGTCTGTGGAAGGTGTGGGCCTCCATCCTGGTGAAGCTGCAGGCTTCTGTGGAAGATGACCAGTTTCACATGCTATATCAAGTGTTGAAGCTTTCGGATTTGATTGATTAACAAAGCGGATTATCGGCGCACTAACTTTATAACCGTTCTGCAAAATAGTACTTAAAAAAACGAATATAGTTTGATATATTACAAATAACAAATTTTTATTTACCGTTGTGTAAAACAGAGTTCTTTTACAAAGCCGTATTTGAAGTTCTATTAATTTTGACATTATATTCGACAATACTTATAGTGTTATATTTTACACGAAAGTTGTGGCATTATCAAATCCAAAAATTTACGGACCAACAATAAAGTTTTTTCTAGGTTAATTAATTGTTATGGGTAACCAAAAAATTCATGACATAATCGTTCTTCGTTTCTTTCTTCAGTCAAAGTACAAAAGTTCGATTCACCCACCAGCTTTCTTTTGGGTATTATAAAAATAAAAATCTACTTAAAGGAAACATAAATTTCCTGACAGATCGAATTATGAAACTTATTTGACAGATTGTAGATTTAGCCATCGCTTTTTCCAACGTTGCTGCAGTGTTGTTATTAAAAGTTAAAGTTGAATTAAATTAAACTTGTTTTAACATATTGTGGGGTAATAAGGGTAATCAAGTTTCATTAAGGTTATTTACAATACCACCAAGTTTGGCTACCATTTAAAGGTACCAACGGAAGAGTTGTTCCAAGTACGCTCCCTACAGAAGTTATTGTAATCAGTTCAAAATAGTCCTTATTGCCCTGTTTTAATTTAAAATAGTAGTGAGCCTAGTTCTTGTTTGAGTGTGTTTGTGTTGAGCGGTCCCTCCGTTTTGTTGTTCATGCCGGTTGAAGGCTGGATGGGCCCGGATGGTTCGCGGCGGAAGTGAAGAACAGACGTTTTTTTTGGAATCTGTATAAGTTGGAAATGAATTTAATTTTTTGTGATATGAACTCATGACCGAATATGACCGAAATGAAAAATCTTTGACGTATATCGACAATCAGCAAGTGTCCATAGCAGACTTGCCCAATGTTAGTAAATTAAAAGAGAAGAAGAGTTCTGAATATCTATCAAATTCCGGTAATAAAAAAAGGTGCAAGTGAAACTAGCCATCTAATGTTAAATTGGGTGGAAAATTGTTCCGTTTGTTCCGAACATCGCGTTGTTTATCTGTAAATTTGTCTCCTTATTTTCCATTTAGTGAAAAATAATGGTAGACATCATAAAAATTGGTCAACGAGTGGAGGTCCCAAGTAAAGGGGTTCAAGGCACAATTGCTTTTATTGGTAAAACCAATTTTGCACCCGGAAAGTGGATCGGGTTGATTCTTGATGAGGCGAAAGGGAAAAATGACGGAAGCGTTCAAGGCGTGGAGTATTTTAAATGTGAAGAAAATTTTGGAATGTTTGTCAGAGAACCACAAGTTCAGCCACTTGATGAGAATGGTAAACCAATAGCAGGCAAATCTGATATTTTAACTTCAAAAATTGCCAGATCTCGTCAGACCATTTCTAGAGTTTCACTTACTGGAAGTAGACAATCTTTAGGAGGAAGTCGGCAGTCTTTGACTGGTAGTAGACAATCTCTTGCTGGTAGTCGTACACATTTGGCAATGTCTACTTCTGAAAAATCTATTGAATCTACAAGTAATGAAGCAACAAGCCAGATTCCGAAACGAGCATCCTTTATTGAAACAGGATTTGTAGAGACTCTTAAACCCCATTTTACCCCTGGAACAGCTATAACTACTCCAACACCAGTTATATCAGTTGAGGATAAAATCAATAATCTACAGTTACAGCAAGAACTGGAAAATCGAAATCAGCAAATCAGAGATCTGAATGAAAAGATTGAAACATTAAAAGTTAAAAGGCAAGAAGACAAGGAAAAATTGAAAGAATATGATAAGGTAAAAATACAATTGGAACAACTTATTGAATTCAAATCTAAAATTATGGATTCACAAAGTAGCTTACAAAGAGAATTACAGAAAGCAAAGCAAGATGCTAAGGAAGCTATTGAAGCCAGAGAAGCACATGCTGAAGAAGTTGCTGATCTCGCTGAAGCAGTGGAAATGGCAACATTAGACAAAGAGATGGCAGAAGAAAAAGCAGAGACTTTACAGGCTGAATTAGAGGCTTGCAAAGAAAAACTTGATGAAGTAAATTTGGATTTTGAAATTTTAAAAACTGAAATGCAGGAGAGAGCTTTAGGAGTTTCTGGAACGGATGTTCAGGGTATGTCGAAGTATGAAATCAAACAATTACAACAACAAAATGCTAGGCTTAAAGAAACTTTGGTAAGATTAAGAGATTTATCAGCACATGACAAGCATGAATATCAAAAATTGTTGAAAGATATAGACCAGAAGAAGTCAGAAATTGCCGAATTAGGAAAAACAAAAGAGAAACTGAGTGCAAGAGTTGAAGCGATGGAGCAACAGATTGCTGACTTACAGGAACAAGTTGATGCTGCTCTTGGAGCGGAAGAAATGGTTGTAATACTAGGAGAGCAGAAATTAACACTTGAAGAACAAGTTGTTCAATTGCAGGAAGAGGTATCTGAATTTGAAGCTTTACAGGAAATGAATGATCAGTTACTTGAAAGCAACGCGGAGTTGGAAGCTGATTTAAGAGAGGAATTGGACATGGAGAGGGGACTCACAAGGGAAGTCATGAGAGACAGAGATGCTGCTTTGGAAACTGTAGCAGATAGAGAAGCAACAATCGTGAAATTTAGAAATTTGGTACAACAATTACAAGAACAATCAATAAGTTTGCAAGAGCAGCTGGAAAAAGCGTCAAGCAAGCCGGTTGCTTCCCTTCCAGAGATTGTTGATTTTAAGAAAATTTTTGTGGAGAGTAAAGCACACACAAAAGCTATTGATTTAGAATTAAGAAAGTTGGATGTCCAGCAGCTTCAAGACCATATAAAATACCTGGGATCATTTATGCCTGAGTCATTTATTAGTAGAGGAGGAGATTATGATGCCATTTTGATTTTGTTGTTAATACCTAGACTCATACACAAATTGGATATTATTTCTGGGCAACTTAAGGATAAATTTCCAGTTCCAGCAAAAATTGATAGAAATTTGATTTTAAAAGAACATTGCGTGGAACAGTATTCGTTTAGGTGTAGGATGTTCTATTATATTTACTCATTACAAACTGTGTTGCATCAGTATAACTATGCACTCAACAATTGCAAACCAGAAGCATTAATAAGAGTAGGTGCTAATTATATGGAAATGGCTGCGCAGGAGAAAATCATTGATAGTTTTGTTGAGCTTATTAAACGGGGCCAGTTAGATGAAAATATGCCACTAGAACCTTTAGAAAAATGTTTGGGCTATTTTAAAACCCTCTATCCTATTTTATTAGGAAATGAGGTGCAGGCTAATCAGAATCAATTACTTGCGGACAACATCAAACTGATGTTAAGTGCCATTTCTGGGTTTTGCACAGATGCAAGTATGGTGAGGTCTTTAGCTAATACTTCCAATTCAAGTATTTCTTTGCTAATGCAACATGTGGTTTCGAGTTCGGAACTTTTGCAACAAAAACTGAAACAAACCAAACGTCGCTTGCCTTTGGATCCACATATAACAAATTTAAAATTTGGAGGTGACTTTGTCGATAATCTCGATCAGTGTTGGCTTCACACACACAAAATCCTTAAAACGTTGAATGACATAGCCAAAAATTCTATTCAGACGTTGTCAACCAGCGGCGATGCAGAAAACGGCCTTGGGGAAGAAAGATTGAAGGAAATAGCGGCAAATGCAACTGACAAAGTATATGCCCAGGATGATCTTGGACCTGTTCAAAGTGTGAAGAACTCCTTGGAAAGTATCGCTGCACATGTAGCACAAATCTCTAAATTTGTTCAGGACAATGAGTTAGAATATAGTACAATCAATAAGAATTTGGCAAAATCGACTCCGCCTATTCAATTAAGAGCTGAAACAGTAAAAAAGGAATTGGAACAAACGAAAACGCTAACCAGCAAGTTGGAAAACAAGGAATCTGACATTAAGGAACTTAGAAAGTTACTGAAAGAAAAACAAGAACAATTGTCTGAAATGTCTATTAGAAAAGAGTTGGCCGAGAAGAAACTGGCCAATGTGAACAAAGATTATGAACTAACAATAGAAAAGTTGCAACGTAAGTTAGAAGAGGCGCACAATCAGTTTAAGAGAAAAGAAAAGGAATTTGAGGAAACGCTGGATCATCTTCAAACAGACATAGATTCTTTGGAGAGTGAAAAGGGTGAAATGAAAGAAAAGATGAAACTATTAACTAAAAAGGCTCAATTGGAGGCTTCAATAATGAAAAGCACTTCTGGTTCCCAACTAAATTCACTGCAATCAATCGGACCAAGTTTACCAGCTGTGGTTAAAGACTCTCCATTGTTAATGCAGGAAATTGATAATCTAAAGAAAATGTTCAATCACGAACGTAATGAAAGAATCAAGCTGCAGAATAAAAATCTCGAAAATATACTTGACAGTTTGGATCCTCTTCCAACATTTAAGAACAATAGGGACGAAGTTATCGAGAAGTTATTTAAAGAAGGTGCCGCAATCAAGCAAGAGATATGCATGGCTTTGGCGAAACCAACGTTTCCTGCGATTTACAAATGTAAACCCGGTTTGAGTCAAGCTGCTTGGCAAAGGCACTTTTTGGATGAACAAAATCGAATCGATGAACTTAGGCATAGAGCTCAAGAATTTCAAGCCAAAGTGGCACAAGAAACTGTCAAAAGGCGGAGTGGGGGTAAAATTCAAGCAGACTTTAACATGTTTCCAACCAGGGAAATGGTCAAAGCTTTAAACGAAACTGAAGCAGTAAATATTGGTTACTTGAAAATTCCAAAAAAATTGTTGCCAAGTAGCGAAAAGCCGGGCATAATAAATTTGGAATTGGATTTTGTCCATTTGCAAAAAATTTTGAGTAGCCTGTCTTAGAATATTTATTTATTTTATTTTATACAAACTAATAAAAGTTAAATTTGTGGTAATAATAATATTTATTAAATAAATGCTTTGAATAACAAAAAGGCTTTAATTTCGATAGCACCGTTATTTAGTTATCTATTTTCAGAGTATAGACTGTCTCAAAGTGGCAATAAAACACCTGATCAGTCGGTCATGTAGGCGAAAGCACATTATGTTTATTTACATGTAATAAAATCACAGTACTAATAGAAAATACGATGAGTCTACAAATTATCAATAAGTACGTTTTTTGAATGACATTATTTCCTGGAATCCACTCATCCTTTGGATACCGTGTTATGTGTTTCCTATTGGTAAATTACATGTTACGAGCTTTTGAACTCAAACAATTTTTTAAAAACCACAGAGCTGCTGATGAAACTGATCTCTTAGTTTATGGTTGAGGCAAAGTCACTTAGGTAGGACAATTCGCTGATTGAATGAACATTAAATACTGAGAATACTCATTACCTTTACAAGATCTTTTCTTTGACCAGAGCAAATAGATCAATATTTGATTACATAAAAATTGATGGGACTAAATGATATAATCAAGGAAAATGCTATCGAGTAGAAAAATAAGAGAGTTGGTTTATATTTTTTATCAGATAAGACAGATTATCTAAGTAAAGCCTGATTTGCATTGACAATAGGTATGAAGGTAGTCATTATTTTTTTGGGAAGGGCCTGTTAAAAATCAAGACGATATACTTTGGAACACACCATACTTGTGATCATACATATAAATATTTCTCATTTTGGTGATTATATCTTCATTGATAATTCACCAAGAGAGTGGGAAGGTCAATGACACACATTTCTACATTTTTGTTATTGACTTGCCTGGTGTGCTGTAGATAACAGCAATATAAATGCTAATAAAATATCTCAAAAATAAAAAATATATATATTTGAATAACAGGAATTATATAAAAATTAACGATACAAATTCAACTTTAATAATTTCACAAAATGTTTCAATCAGGGTATCATTATCAATTGTCTATTTTCAAATTTCTGGAGCAGAGAAGGAATAGTGTGCTACAATTTGTTTTTTAGAACGTTTTCTTTCCAGTTAGTTATATCTTGCCACCACACCGGTCTGCTCATTGCATATGGAGATCTAAATATTGCAGACTGCAAATGTTTGTATACCTGAAATTGATAAAATGATTAAATTTTCGTTGCGATATTGTTTATCGGACAAACGAATTTTGGGAAACTGTTTACACTACTGGAAAGAGAGTACCTTTAAAATAACAAATAACACAAAACAGGAAAAAAATGCCCAAAACACCTACATCACAATGCCGCGCAACGTTAAAGTGTAAGTCATCACATGTATCTGATTGGATGCTATTCACAATATCAAACACACGGGATTCTTTTTTCAGACAGTTCTAAAATTGTATTTAAATATTTGATACTTTTTCTACTGTTGTATGTTTCGAAACATGCAATTTTGGTAATTTTAGGGCCAAGTTGATTGACTGACAAATAAAAATTCCAGGACACAAAAACGCAACATTTTAATATAACAGTATTTACTTCTTCTTTAGTTCACCTATTGATTCAACGGTTGAAAATGAAACTCACGGGAATAAGAAATTAGAAAGTTTTTAACTTGCTAGTCGACCTGGTAATACTTCTAAAATTCGAATACTATTTCAGTAAGACTCACCTTAGTGTTTTTTGACAAACAAATCTTCTCGTATTATTGCTTAGATCCATTTTTTGCGCAAGCAACAATGGGAAAATTACTAATTTTGGTCTGTTCTTATAATTCCCCTTCCAGTTTTGGAACAAAGCATATGTTTACCAATCACACCAACAAAAGATAGTGAAATACAAGGCTTTATAATTATTAAATACACAGTCTCTAGTGTAAATATATATATCTCATCTTCTACACATAAAGGACTATGTAAATATCTTCCTATAAATAAACACTTGGAAGAATTAAACATATTTCGTTTTTTAATATTGTTTCATTATAATGTCATACGCCACGCAAAGTTGGTAGATATATAGAGCGCCTATGCTGATAATTTATTTAGGAATTTATGAAGCAACTATAAAGTTTTTTTTTTGGGAAAGGACTTGCGGCATTTTTACGGCAGTATTTTCTTAAAATACGCCCAGATCCCATTATATATTCAGCAAGTAAAAGAGTTAAGTGTGTGGGAATCGCTGTCTAGGCTCGTCGCCTTTAATTTTTCCGTGTATTATTGGTTAAAGGAAGTGGTATTTCTCGCCCCTCATAACATCTTCGACTTGTTAAAGTTTTCGTCGCTTTACTGTGTTTAAGATCTGGATCGTTGTATTTAGACGTAATAAGACATTGCGTACTCTATCAGTCCAGGAAATCCTGAGTATGCGACGATAAATCCACATTTCACAGGCAATACCGGTCTAACAATCCCTCTAATCTATAAAGCAAGATGGGAAATGGATGGGAATGGAAAAGGCGTTGGCCAGGCGTCATCTTAAACTTAGATGTAATTGTCTACAAGTAAAAAGCTGCTTCATTTTGATAAATGCACTCTCTCTTTTGAGTGTTAGATGATTGGCATTACTAGCATGTTAATTTTTGTTAGCAACCATTGCAATCTTCAGAGCAACTGCTCAATAGTACTGTATCATCCGCATAGCGCACAAAATAGGCTCAGAAATTTTGTCTCATCCGATATATGATTCTCCACGTGAACCGAAGCCGAGTTCCGCTCATTATGGTCACGCCCGATGTTTTGGCGGTTTTTTTATCATTTTTGTATGTTGTACCTGATCAAAAACCGTCTCATAGTCTATAAAACAAATCTATCCTGGTCTATTCATATCTAAGCATTTTTGAATTCATACTAGCATGGTAAAGAGAGCACCTTTTGTTCCAAGACCATTTATAGAGAGAAACTGTTTGCCTGAGGCAACTTGTTCGCACTTTTTGTATATCGTGTCGTGAATAATCTTTACGAATAGAAATAGTTTTACTAAATATGGCTCATAACGCTTATAGTGCAATACTCAGAGTGGCGTTTGGTATTAACTTTTTTTAGTAGTATGCCAAAAATGGACTTCAACCAGTTCTGTCCGAATTGTATATGGTATTGAACAAATCAGTGAGCACTTGGCGACCTTGTCTTCTGCTAGTTTGAGAATATTAACATAGATGTAGTCACGGCCTGCAGCTTTACCATTCTTTGACTGACTTGTATGATTTCTGCTTTTAAGATATTTGGACCGGCCTCGCCTCTTCAAAACCATGTTGTTCAGGTATGTCATTCTAGAATAGATGCTGAATATACCGTTTTCATCATCATCGTATCAGTTTATAGACCTCCTCAAGGACAATTTGATCTATTTTTAAGAAACTGATGTTGTCAGGGTTAGAAATAGACAATACTATAGCACTTATCGCAGGGGACTTTAATATTGAAATGTTGCTAGAAAACAGTCGGAAGAATTCTCTTTTTTTTCTGTTTAGTTTGTTCGGAATACATCCAACTGTAACATGTAACACTAAACTGTAGTAGTTGTCTAGATAATATTTTTACCAATTTAGATAGTAATGAACATTCTATAGTAATTCAAGATCATATTTCAGATCATTTAACACAACAATAAATAAAATAAATAAATTTGTACAAAAAAGATTTTTACCATGAGAAAGCATGTTTACTTGAAAGGATAAAGTGTCAAAATGACTTCTTAGATATAAATATGCAGTGGACTATGTTTATAAATGATTTCATAAATATCTTCAATGAGTGCTTTCCTCTCAAAAGGGCTCACAGCAACAAAAAAAAAAGAAAGTTAAAAAATCCTTAAATCTAAAAGGGATTAAACAGAGTGCTACTTTATCAACTGCTAACCTTATCAAAAACAAGTATTTATACAAAGTAACAAAGAAGGAATATGATAAGTTTTTAATTGAAGAAAGAAAGCAATTATAAGAAAAGAGAATAGTAAACTCGGATAGCAAAATGAAAAGCATGTGATCAATCTGCGGCGAAATTACAGGAAAAAGTAACAACTAATTTATGAATAAATGTCAATTGTTCTCTAGCTCTCAACATGCCTACTTAAAAAACAGATCAACCAGTTCCAACATTTTTCACTTCACAAAACCAATCTTGGAGCAGTCTGAGGACAAAAACTTAGCCATAGGTTTATTCTTAGACCTCAGTAAGGCATTCGATTGCTTAGACCATAAAATTTTATTGGACAAAATGGAGAGATATGGGATTCATGGTAAAGCACTCAATTGGATACAATCATACCTTTCAAACAGAAAACAGCACGTCAGAGTCCAAAGTCAAAACAATATTACAAAAACACAAATTACAAAACAAGCTAATAGTCAATCCTAATAAAACAAAGATGATTTTATTTAGAACAAAACAAAATCAAATAGCCTAGATTTCTGAGTATCTAGAAATTAATAAAATAAATGTAGAGTTTACGGTTTTTTTTTAGGTGTTCACATAAACGAACATTTAGAATCGGAAACGCATATACGGACAGTATGTATAAAATTAAATAGGGTGCAATTAGAGTTATCGGAAGGTATATGAGACCGGAAGCCTTAAGAATTGTTTATTGTGTCAATTTTGAATCAATTGTACGGTATGGCATAATATTTTGAGGTTGCAGCCCTGAACTAAAAAAAATGCATATTATTCAAAAGAGAACCATAAGATCGATGGGAAAAATGCAGAGGATGCTTTAAGCAACTACAGATAAAGACTGTTCAGTTTTGGTTATTTATTTGTATATTGACATTAAATATTAATTCATTACCTGGGTTTTCTATATATTGATTTCTTTATGATTCGGGGTTAATCGAATACATTTATCAATTTTTGTTTATTTAATTTTTTATATATTTTATCGTATCATTTCGCCGCGATAATCTGAGCCCTCGGGTTTTGTTTGGCCGAATTACCGCGCGTAGTTTTCGTGTGTCTGCGATTGGTACCCCCACTACATTGCTGCAATGGACATGGTGTGGAGAACAAAATCCCGAGACGTCTCGTCTGTCTTACACTAGAACGCACATAAGGTAGGCCGTTTTTTTTTTTAATTCGAGGGTTTATCGTAGTTTTGTTTATTTGGATGAACTTGTATACTATTATTCCACCCGCGGCTTCTAAAAGGAAGCGTAGGAAACATTGACAATGACCGTGTGTGGAATCTATATTTACGAATGTCTCAATATTTATATTTCAAAATAGAAATGAATTTAACGCAAACATAATCCACAATTATAACACTCGAACGCAGAATATTATGGTACCTAGTCACAGACTGTCAATAACAGCAACAAAGGACCTTATTATATGTGCATCAAGTTATTTAACCATCTACCGAACTCTGTGAAATGTATAAGCACTATTAGAAATTTTAAGAAAAGTATTAGGGAAATGTTAATAACCCTAGAACCATATACACTTGACGAATATTTTGGTTAATTATATTAATTAATCGTTGTCTGTTTTTGACGTCATTTCATTTGTCCTTTTCTTGTAAAGCAAACTGAAATAAAGAAGTATTATTATTATTATTATTATTGCCTCCGATTAAATTTCCGTTTGGACGTTTTCTGTTCATTCCCAGTGTTTCTTTTATTTTTTGTGTAAATTGAAAAAGTCATGCTTACTTTGTAATGCCTCCACCTCTTGAAATTTACTATTCAACCATTCTTCCTTTACAATTCTGCACTTATTTTGAATTTCATAGTGGATGGCTTTGTATCGGTCGCGATTATGAATTTTATATCCTCTGTGTCAAACGATTAGGTTTAGAATATCGTCCGTCATCCATTTCTGCTTCTTTTGTCTGTGTTGGCTTTGTAAAGGTATTGATTCGTAATATGTGTGACAGTCTCCTTAAGATGCAGCCATGCATCATTTATGTCTCCTGAAGTCTTAATTTCTTTTAGTTCTTGTCTAAGTTGTTCTCAAACCATTGTTCTTATAACTAGGTCTTTAAGTCTTGTTAGGTCAAACCTGGGTACGATTGTTCTCATTAACGTCTTTAATTTAACCATTATTTTAGAAACCAAAAGGCTGTAATCAGAGAAGATATCAGCTCCTGGAAATGTTTTTGCTGACTTACTATTTTTGAATCTGTAGTTGATTAAGATCAAATCAATCTGGTTTCTAACAATATTCTCAGGTGAGTCCTGGGGCGATTTCTAGGCATAAAGTCGTATGTGTGGCAATTTACTATTTAATACCTATATATTTAAGCAACACTCCCTACACCACTCGTCCCTTGCTAAAATGTCTATGCTGACGTTAAAACAACAGAAATTGTATGAATGACTTGTGAAGCAACTATTTTCGTTTTACGTCTGTGAGCCGAACTAATCAAAAGTTATCAAAACATTGAAATATATACGAAACTGTCAAATAAAATACTATTTACAAATAATAATTTTTTTTAATTAGTTTACCTACAAAAGAAATGAATTAGTTTTATATAATGTGTCTATTTTCATTTTCAAATACATTTACATAAGTAAATTTATTTGTAAAGCTGGCACTTTAGACTAAATTTCTTTTCTGTTATTGCTGTCAACAAAAACTAACTTTTAAATATTCTATAGTAGTGTCCAATATAGTGCACAGACATTTTAATTAGATCTATGGCGTTCTGCATCTTATAATATATTTATTTCCAAAAACCATTTAAAATCTTGTGGTTATTTTGTCAAGATTTGATATTTTAAGCACATATTATATGTTTAAAGTGTTTTCTGGTTATAAACTACAGTTCATTAAAAGAAAAAGTGTTATTAATCAAAAATTTTTTTTTTCTCGAAAATTTATCGATGCTTCGCTTTTTTCATAGTTATTTACTATCTTTCCAGTAATATATAATTTTTCTTGAAATTCGCGTGTCATAAAAGCTAACCTAAATTTCAAGGAAAGAAAATTTATCATATCCAATACAATACTTACCTCTCCATCGGAAGACCCCAACACAGAGTTTAAGATAAAATCTGGAGGTGCGATAACATCTATTAGGGACACAGCATCATTTTTTAGATCGCCGCATAATTTAAGTATCGAGTTCTGGACAAGTGTTGTTGCCATTTCTCCTTTGGCATATCCCCCTTGATACAAAGTTGGTAAATGCTTCTGAAGTGACCACACACCGTACAAGGCAAACAATTTTGACAGAACATTTTTGATATTGTCATCTCTGGCCTCTAATATCTTATTGTACATAACTTGAAGCAAGTAATGCTAAAAACAGGTAAACATTTCTAGTTTGGGTAAGTTGTTGAGTTTATGAAACAGGAATTGGCGTTGATAAAGTTCCTTCAACCAATAGTCGACAAAACCTGTTTCTGCATAACAAATAATGTGCAACTACCTGAACGAAACATATTGATAGATCTTTGGCATAAAACACCTGACTATCGTTTTTAGCCCAAAACAGATTCTTGCCGTTATCTATGTCAGTGTTCAACTTTTCCCAAGTCCTTTTCAGTAAATAACAAACTAACCACTGATAAACCGATAAGATATCTACAAAAAATTGCAATAAATTATAACAAAAATTAATACACCAAAAACAGAAAGTTAATTTATTTATTTTTATTCTTCATTCTTCAACCTTGTCAGACGCGGAACGATACAAAGCTAGCACAGAGGTATCTCTAGAACATTTAAGGCCCCTGGCAGTTGCAAAGAACCATGTAAACCTAGCGGTTAATTTGACTATCTTTTGTTGCAATAAAGTCATACCATTCATGTCATGTCAAGTCATACAATATAATAATATTTCCAACAAACCGGGAATGCGATTACACCCCCTAGCGGCCATTATAGAAACTTAACAATAATTTCCAGCATTTTCTCTTTGCCGCTTTAGTTAGTTATAAGTTCTTTCGGACAATAACTTATCTCAGGCAAACGCAAAATAATGACTATAATAATATCTACATAATAACAATACACGATTAAATGAAAAGTAACAATTATAAAATGCCAACTGAGTTTTGTGGAACACTTCAGAATTTATAATTTAGATATTCTTTTTTTACGTTTTTTTTTTCGATAATTTTGCCTCTTTTGAATTTGGAGAAATAAATATATTGCAAGATTTCTTGGAAAACTAAAAAATGCCGAAAACTTATTTAAAAGATGTTTTAGATATTTTTTAATTTCAATTAGCAGACTTTTTTAGCTAAATAAGCACTTCAAAAAAAAAGAGTTAAATCAAAAACAGTCAAGATACTTTAAATCTATCCCTACAACTTTCAAGAAATTTTAACCCTTAGATTAGCCTAAAAGTTCTTTTTTCGCTAATAAACATACTTTTATTGGATTCTCTGTCAAAGGTGGATTGTCAAATTATAATTCATTAAATAGGAGACACTTGCTGAAGTATCCTGAGACTGTAAGATTTTCTAAAAATGTTTTTATGATTTTCTGCTTTTTTAAATTGATATCCGTTGTTTTATTAAATGGCAACCTTAATTAAAGAATGCAAATATTGACTTACATTTTGGATTACACATTTCATCAATATTAGTTGCTTCAAATTTGGCTGTGTTCAAAATGTCCAATCCACTGGAAAGGAAATCTACCGATTGCAGCGGTGAAGAAATTTTTTCTTTAGCTCTTACAGCAGGCCAGAATTTTAGTAACCAATTGCTGGTCTGCTGAATTAGCACATGATTTTCTCCTTCATATGTCAAGTTCGCGTCGTGATCGTTCCTTATGTCACCAATCCCTGCAGCTGTTTTTCAAAAGTAGAATATAAATAACCAACACCATTGCAATTTTTTTTCTTAATTCTCTAGCTGTAGTAATATCTGCTTTGCGCTTGCAAAATATTCAGGACTTTTAGGCCGTAATTGAATTAAATTAAAATTGATTTACAACTCGCATAGAGCATGTACAGAGTTTATTAAAAAGACTGCGTAAAAACTTTTTATATATAAGTTGTATTATTTTTTCTCTATTATCTTTTGAACACTTCACTTTCTTAAATGGCAAACTTTCACTCAGAATAAAAATATTTTGTTTTCTCGATTTAAAAATTATATAGTAAGTTGGTATTTGATTCAGGCGTTTTTAAAATAGCTCACTATCAATATTGCCGTGAGAAAAAAAAAGAGATAAGTATATTTTTCTACTCCCAATCCTTTCTCTATTCTGACGGTGATGTAACACGTGGTGAATGTATATATTATTTTAAAATTAGGGCCAACATTTTTTTGTCTTTTTTATTTACTTTTATAATAAAGCAGCATGTTTAATTAGTCCTCCTGATTTCCATGCACAGATCTTAGTTCTTGTTTTTATTTGAATACTTTCTATCTCATCAAATCGACGAACATTGTTCTTTATCGTGTGTCTAACAACGCATATTATAAACAAATAATGTTTTTACGTATTTTAAATAGTCATGGTTATTAATATCTCTTAAGGTGCCATCAAAACGATTTTTTTTTCCAATTCAATAATGATGGTGACTATCAAATTCTATTTTTGAATAATTAAACTCAAGTTATTTCAAATCAAATTCACAATAAACTATATGTTTTTGAAATCGGTCCTAAAATGCTAAAATATAAGGATGTTTCAATAGGAAAAAACTGAAGTTGTTGATTTTTTTTTTACATTGGGGCTCATTTGTTTCTATTGGTAGGTGCAGGTAATTATTATATTCTTTGTAACTCGTAACTAATAACTAATAAAAGTATCCAAAATCCAATATGATTCATATAAGAAAAAATAAAACTGCAAAGTAAAGAATTTTATAATTAGATAAAAATTAGATTGAGGTGGTAAATGTATTATTCGTTATATTATGACAATTTCAATTTGACTAAAAAATTACCTTTTAAATAACCATGGCCTCCACAAGTCTCTCTACTTTCTTGTATAGCGTCCTTCATAATCCACCCAGCAATAGGTTTTGTTGCCGACGATAGCGCGTGTATTTCGACACCTAAATCTGGTAATTTGTCAACGTTATTGCCCAACAGCGAATCTATTGAAAATTGGTAAAATACTTCAACAAACATTGTCGTCAAAATTCGCAAAGCGTATGCAGCAGCGAGGTAAGGCAAAAGCCGATATTGCTGGAAAAAAAATTACATTAGAACTGTATATTGAAGTGCAAAATATATTGGTAATCCTGCAGTTAACCTATGTGGTAAATGCCGTCCTAGACACCAGAATGATCATTTTTCAATTACCTCCTTGCACCTATTCTGCCATTGTTTGCCTGAATATTGACAACGGTCCGCGAACTGGGCACAAATAATATTGTCTCTTTGACACGATTTTCGATGAAAAGGAATTGAACTTTTTAAGGCTTTTAAGGAAATTATTTTTAAATAGTATTTTGAAGATATAATCTTTTATGGGTTTTGGTGAAAACTCCCTTGAACATATTCCATAGCTAGGGAGACTAAAAAATAGTAGACACTGCTATGACGATATGTTTTTTGGCAAAGAGAACCAGCTTTGGCGAGCGATGGACGTCAAAATACTGACTCTGTATGAGGAGATTCTATTCTAGCATAATATGCTCTTAGAATGGAATATTTCCAAAACATAGTAGTGGACGAGGCAGGGTTAGTTGTACTCAACCATCAATTAATGTGGAGAACTAGACATAAAGCTGCAAACAAAATATATGCTGTATGGTACTGTTCAAACGCGTGTTCAGTTTCTTATATAGAGAATTTAGAAATTCCATTTTCCATTTAATGTCAATTTTATTTTGCAGTTTAGTTTCAAGAAGTTTTATATTAATGTTATACTTTATATAAATTTGTTATAAAATATAACGGGGTCCCAATAACTTACATTCCTACAAATCACTTTTATTTTAAAATAAATCGGCTAAAAACAAATGCTGGAAATTATTTTCGAGTTTTTGAAATGGTCACCAAACATTTCTAATGTTAACCATAATTAAAGTGAGTATTACTGTTACTCTGCAAGGAAAGTGGCGAGTTAGGGGGGACGGGGTATTTGAACATTTTCCTAAATAAATCCCATGCGCCCAAAATCTATAATAATAAAGGCCAAACAACCTGAAAACCGCTCTCAATATCTTTATCCTAACCTAATATGTGATTAAAAGAATTTGCGCTCAAAGAAAAGGTTAGATTAAGAGAAACATTTCTACTTTCTGGGATAATTATCCTGAATTTACCAAGTAAAACGCGAATCTATTATTTAGAATGGCAAATGATATTTCACTCAATAATTAATACTAATTCAAGTATTTAGTATTATCACTTATTGTTTCATTAAAAATTAAGTTTAATCACTAACTAGGTCACGAATTTCAATTGTTGAAGCCTAACTAATTTTACTAACTACTGACGTAATTAAGTAGTAAAATATGAAAAATCATTTCAAAAATCAATAAAACATCTTTTTTAATTTTTAACCATCAAGATTGAAATGAAAACAGATTTTGTTTTTATTGGACCAAAGTTAGGCATCTTTTGTGTTATTTGATACTTGTCAAAATCATAACATGATTAATGGCCTGGGAAGATCACCTTTATTTCAGAAAATATTAACAGACCCACCGCCGGCAAAATTACAGCAAACACTATTACACAAAAAAGATTTGAATCTCTATTGACTGGCCATTTGCAGTATGAAACAGACAGCATTAAACCACCTCAATTTTAAAGTTTTATGTAATTTCCTGGTTAAATAGAAAAAATGTAACACTTTGACAACGCTGTTTGGCGATCACAAATAAACTATTTCCATTTCCATATAGGTAAAGCGGCAGGATTGCTAATATATTTTTAATATACACATACATGAGTTTGATATTCCAATATTGGAACCTCCGATTCATGTTCCGGACCAAACTGCTTTCTGACAGCAGAGTACCTTATCGCTATGGTAAGCGCCTTCACGCCCAAAGCTTCGCAAATAGCAGTGATATTAACCCTACCAGCGGATAACGCCCCAAGGGAGGCGCCGTGTCTTTTATTTGGATCTTTGAAAAGAGTAACATATTTACCATCCTTTGTAACATCTCCCAACTTGTTAAGTAGATTTTCTTGAGGGATCTTGTAGTTGTTAAATATCACGAATCTATAAATATTCTAATTCTAACAATGTAAATAAAGTTTAATAATCATACCCATTGTCGACCCCGTTCAAACCAATTTTCTCGCCCATGTCGCCGACAATGAGTCCCGGATAGGGAAGCAAAGTCTTGGGATCTCTGACTGGTACTACAAATGAATGCAAACCATGATTGGTGCCATCCAAAATCAAGTTTGCGTAAACAATTGCATGGGTAGCCATTTGACCCAAACCGCCGGCCCAGCACTTTGCAGCTTCGAAATCCTTGGTGTTTAAAATGAAACTGTGACTATCTAAGTTATAAGTGGCAGTAGTGCGCATGCCTCTCGCATTACTACCGTGACCTATTTCTGTAAGGCAATAGCAACCAATGATCTAAAAAAAAATGGTCTTTGGCTCTCATAGGAAAACTACATGCATTATATCGGTGGGAGGTTTGAACTTCATTAGTTTAGATTTTTCTTTTTTCTATTTCAGTTTCATTTAGTTTCTGGTTAGCTTTGTTTTTATAAATTATTATACTGCTTATTCTAACTTCAGTTTAATGCAAAGGTTGTAAGCTAACCTACACAAATGTCACTGAATAAGATGCTTGAATTCGTATACTTATTGCTAGTAAGAGCAGTTAATAGTTTTGTAAGATTTAAGTGCCACACAGAAACTTGTTTTTGAGAACAGAGTAGTTTCATTATTTTGGTAATAGTTGCAATAAATAATAAATAAAATACTTTTTTTTCCAAAATTATTAACGCAATAATAGTAATTTTGAATTCATTGAATTCCATAAGAAGGGAAGAAAATTAAACCTTTGAAAAACAATACAAACATTTTCAAGTTTTAAGAAAAGAAGCCTATTATGATTTTATTTTCATCATGAAACTACTAGGTGACATTCTGAAAAAGAATTAATGCACTCCAATTTTATTGGACGAACCGATGATAGAGGGACATGGGTTAAATTATAATCCTATCTGTCTGCTTACAAGCTGTGATTTTAATGTGAGTTAACATTTGGTCTTAGTTTTACTTTCAAAGAATCTGAAATATGTTTTCTGTGTTCATTATTTCATAGAAAAAACTACATAAGTAAAGCAAGCAGCAGCTTTCTATTAAACATGTTTCATCAATGAAGTTCTATTAAATACTATATAAAATGTTACATATCTTACTTTTCCATTGTCAGAATCTTCTATAAAATGATGATGTCTCTCTGTGCCCATACTCCTCACAACACTGATAAAAAGTGAATCTGTGACGCTAAATTTTATGGTAGATGATGGGGCATATTGAATCATTATTCGAGTGGCTACTGCAGGTTTTTTTAAATTTTGAAGCAAATTACCTAAGGATAGTAACTCAATTGATTTATAGATGAAAGTTTGCCTGCATGCTATCCTCCTTTGCTGATCAAAACTTGATGAAAATAGAGAGTCTTGGGCTTGATATTCTGATTGTGTCTGCAACTCTTTGAAAACTTCATTCTGAAGCAAAATATATATGGTTGAGAGCATGTTGAAACAATATTACTTTTTCACCCTTACTTGATAACATATAATATCTTCAGTTTCTAAAAACACTTTTAATTGTTTCCAATCGAAAGAAGCTTTTGTTCTATAAAAATCTAAAGGACCTGGTTTAAAATCTTGTAGAACGTTAGCCATTTTGTGGACGTGTTTGATCATTCGATTTCGTATTGAGGAAACGTTTATAGAAGTTCATAGGTCGAGAACCACTTTGTTGGTTCATTTTGTTTTTATTTACATTTGCTTGATGGTATTTTGACGTTTGTCAGTTGATGGTCACCTTACACGTCACTTAGTGAATACCAGTGGTGTTTTGCAAAAATGTACCCACAACCGAAAATGAAAATATAATATAAATATAATATGTGCAAACAGAAAAAAGTCAAGTATTTTTAATTTCCAATTTGCATGCGTTTTTTTCGGAGATTTCTTAGGAAATGCAAGTCTAAAAATTTCATTTTTCACAGATATTTAAAGAAAATATTGTTTGATCAACTAATAATATGTACATGATTTAAGTAAGAATTATTTTTACATATTATACTATAAAGTTTATGTCATACTAATAAAAAAAATGGTTGGTAATCAAATAATAATATTTAAATGATTTCATTAAGAATTATATGCGTAAATTTGCATTATTTTTCAGCACGTCGCCGGGTTGACTCCAGTGGTTTTGGTAATTTTGTTATTTCATTGGAAAGAAGATGCACTCGTAACAAACGAAGACGTAAGATAGTGTTTCTGTTTTGTTCTGTGCTTGTGGAAAATGTTTCAAAATGGTAAATGTGTTTTTACTGATTTTTTCCGAAGATGTTTGTAATTTTATTTTTGTTCTTGTTTAGTATTTATTTAATGCCCTTCCTAGTAATAAGTATTTTTTTGGGAAGTTGACATGCCTGGTAACCGTCTTATATTTTTGTCAACGCGAAATACTTTACGTAAAAGTTAAAAAATCTAAGAAATGAAAACACTAGGTAATTATTAATCAAGGGTTGGAGGTGCATCAAGTTTTGCGTTGTTTATTAATGTTTTGTCAAATTGTGTATGTTTATCCTACCCGCAATCGAAAATATGAGAATATAAAATGTATCAAATTGTACCAATCAGACTTCTTTAACGATTTACAAGAAGGGAGAGAAGGCTGAAAACTCGGGGACTAATAAGGCAATCCCTCTAATTTGTCCAAAATTTTTGAACATTGCCATCTTGATTCTAATACCTTTTTTTTTGCAAAAAAACTAAACTTGGCTTGTAATCATTTTATTTTCTGCACTGAGCTTTCGACGTCAAACAATTAATTTAGTTTATAAGAAAATTAATAATTGTATTGAAGTTGGTGGTCCCCTTGGACGGTGATTTTTTTGCTTTATTATTGCTTTATATTATAAGCAATGATATGTTGAAGTGATGGGCTCAGTAGCACTTAAACTAATTTTAGGAATAATATAATAAAAAAAGTGAAAATACTCTACTATTTAGTTCAATGCATTGATTTGAAATTGAGAAGGCTAAATTTAAATTTTTTCACCCTATACTTTTGCAATGTAAATGTCACTGCACATTTATTTCTGATTGAGTAAATTGTTCTATACATTTCCTTCTATTTTTAATTTGTTCTAATTTTAAAAATTCCATTTAGGCGGTTGTAACCTCTATAAATGCATTTGGTTATAAGTGAAAATTTCTCAGCTTATACCTCACCTCCAAAATGATGAATAATGTTTTAAATATTTTCAAAATTAAAGATAAAGTAAAAAAAAAAACGAAAATAAAATGGTGCTCAAGGGGGCCTTTGGAAGCATTAATATGAGAAAATGTTGACCTGACTTCCCTTATGAACTTTGGCAAGCACCCTTATCTTTGATCAGTTTTATAAATAAACACATATTTATATTAAACTGTTGTTAAAATACCCATATAGTATAGAAAACATGTCTTTTCTTTTCCCTGTAGTAATTTTTATTGCTTTTGATTTTCTCATGGGCTGTGTTATACCGGTTGATAATGATTTAACTCCTAATCCATTTGCGGTGGGCCCCTGTGTTAATGGCAGACCTTCAGACTTTCCCATCCATTATGCCGGCACATCTTCACTAGCTTTGTTGAGTAGATCCATTCAACATGCGCATGCGCGAGATTCGCAATCTTGTTTTTAATCAATCACCTTGCGGCATTTATAAACCAATATCGTCGGTGACAGATCGTCAATAATTTTGGATGTAAATGTAGGGCCATCCGCTGAATATCATTGCCATTTCTACAAGAATAGCACAAGTGAGGCGCATTAATTTTTAGTGTAGTAGGACGACTATATTGTCTAATAGCTATATAGTGGCGAGAGATTTTAAATCTCGCGCATAATGATAAAGAATGGAATTTCCCTGAAATATTTTCCAAGGCCTCTTTATCTCTAATATGGAGGCCACACACTGTGTTTTGCATATTTCATGTCTCAGCACTACCTGATGACACAAATGCAATTACTTTGAAACTTCAACAAGTTTTGGTGATTTTGCCGGTCTAGATTTTTGATTTGGCTGGTATATCATGTAACCTTATAGGTGATTCTGTAAAATCTTCAAGCTACATTCTTTAACTTTTATTTTACTTGTAAGACAGCGTCTTGCCCTAATTCGAACAACAGTGTATTGATGGCCTATAGAGACTTTTAAAGGATCATCTCTAAGTTTCTGTGGGCTGTAAACTGTGGCGGAAATTGAAAAATATTTGACAATTTTTGTACGTATTCTTTGGCGTTTGTTGAAAACCGCACACACAAACATTTTTTCCTAAATAATTAAAAGACTATTTCACTACTGGCCCAATTATAAATAAATTCAAATATTTCCATCCGTCAGAATGGTAAGAGGATATGGTTGGTCACGGATCGTAGGGAAAGATGACGATGAAAATAGATCGCTGTGATTTTTGGGGCGTTGAAACGCGTTCCATTACATTCTCCTGCTCCGTCTGAGGCTTGAACATTTATTTCGTAATTTAAATGTCCAAAATGAGTTTTTTTTTATTCAGGAGATTGCTGGGCATAACCTATTACATTTTATATCGTAACGATGTTGCAGGCGGAGTGGAGCAACAAGTGAGCAATGCCGACGTCATGGATTACGCCTCACCCAACCCGAACGTTCAACAAAATATGTATCCCAATGTCACTGCCGATACAAGTGCGAATCTCAACCCACACCTCAAAGCGTCTGAAAGAACCGCGTCCTCCACTAATGGGGCCCAAACTTCGTCGGTGTCTCAGTTCCCGTTTCAGAGCATCGCCGGTAATTTGGGCATTGTAGGGCAGCCTGTCATGCAAGATGTGACTATGCAGTGTGTGCAACAGGTGAGTTTCCAGTTTTGCTTTCTAACGAGGATTTGAATTATAATTTTTAGTTGGCAACAAATGGTAAAACAATTATTAGACAGCAAATAAGAAACTATGTGCCTTTTATAAAATTAAAGTGCTATTTTGCAGTGGATACAAACTATGTGGTAGCGAAACTGATGCTGTTGTTTTTTCCTTTTACTCATTCGGTAAGTTTTTTCCTGTTACAAAGGTTTATGATAAATACCGGAAAGGAAATTGAATGGTCTATTGTCTAATTGTCAAGTTTTCGATTTCAATTGTATATGAGTATATTGTAACTAAGATATAAACTGTTTTTATAGTAGTATGCTCCCTTGATCAAATATTAATCTGTAAATTTTAGCCACTCTGAAAGAGGTTGATCGGTACAGGTATAAGGTACAGTGTAATTGTTCAAATGTCTTTAATTAGATTTAGTAAAATATTCCCATTTTTTTGGACAAGTACAAAATATATAAAGTTAACTCAAAATAGTCTTGACTATATTATTAATTATTTTAAACTAAGGGTTCCCAAAACTTCTGAAAATTTAGATATTTGCAATTGCAAATAGTTGGAAAAGCCTGCTTAATAAGTAGTTATTTAAACTAATATTTTATAAGGATTCACTTTAACTCACCATTGGCTAGGAGGTCGGTAGAGCTTGCATTTCATATTAAAAAGAATTAAAGGCAGTTCAACATGTTTAACAAAAATATGTACCTGTTGCCATAATTAACCTTTACATTATCGGGAAATGTGCTATCAAGGTTAAAATCAGACACTGGGTAATAGATGGCGACACTTGCCTTAGCACCTTCTTGGTGAGGCTGTCGATTATTGTCGACTTGCGGGAGCTTTACCTTATACAAATAGGATATCTAATACTGATTTTACAGTCACAAATTTATGATTATGTTACGACAGGAATCACATTTTGACCAATTTTTTGATAAATTCTAATGCTCCAATTTGTTTCAATAGGTAAATTCGATAAGTATTTTCTGTATAAAACGACCGTTTTCAGGATTGGTCGGTTAAATATGAACCGGATGGACCTATACAGCCCCGGTTCGAAATAAACGCTGCCGACTTATACATACCCACAATGGCTTATTTAACTTACGTCTGGGTGGCCGGTATGGTGCTGGGTATCCAAGGTCGATTCACACCAGAGCAACTCGAAATAACCGCTTCTTTCGCATTGAGATGTTGGGTGTTGGAATTAGCGATTCACCTGTGTATCCTATACATAATGCAAATCAACACAAGACTTGAAACATTCGATCTTCTGGCTTACTCCGGCTACAAGTTCACGGGCACCACCGTCAGCGTTTTGGCTGGCGCGCTAGCGGGAAAAACTGTTTATTATATTGCGTTGAGCTATACAAGTCTGGCACTGGCATTTTTCCTCATTAGAAATCTAAAAGTGCCCGTGTTGTCTAGATACAGAAGCCACCAGGACTACCAGTATAACCCAGGACACGCCACAGACGACAAACGGAAGAAATATTTCCTGTTGTTTGTGGCAGGCATACAGCCTTTGCTGTCTTGGTGGCTGTCGCGCTATTTGATAGACTTTAGGGGAAATTGAAATGTAATCGTAATTTGTAATTTGGAGAGTTATTAACTTAGTAAACCAATATTTTTCTACTTGCATTTTATTTTTTGGAAGACCCACTACCGAAATAAAGAAAACATGTCAGAACACTATCAGCATAGTAAAACAACGACGAAATCAGCTAAAACATAAAATGTTTAAACTATATTATATATTGAAGGGGTGCAACGTTAGCTCGCCTCCTCGTGGTGCACCCTGGGTAACGCTAAAGAGCTAACACAGCTGGCGGTCAGACAATTTGTATCTATATCCTGTCCCTTAAACACATGTTTCTACTGTTCTACTAGTGAGGATGACCTCGCAAGCTATTCCAAATCAGATTCGAAACAGCTCTTCTCAGAGCCCCAAGACTAGAATTATCGGACCGTCAGTCCGTATTTGCCAGCTAAATATAGAGGGTATAAGCAGAGCCAAATGTGAATACCTATCTAAACTGCTGACCGAAAATGACATCGATATTGTGACCTTACAGGAAACCCACACAAACAGCGAAGAAGAATTTCAAAAAAGAGGTCGTATCCCTGGTTATACCGCACTTGCATCTCTTTTCCATCATGCCCATGGCTCAGCCACATACGTCAGGAGCACTATAAAAAATGCATCCTTAGTATCATCCAAGTGCACGAACAGTGTCTACATAATAACCGTCAAGATCGGCCTTCTCTCGATAATCAATGTGTACAAGCCGCCTGGTATGACCTGGCCGGAAGCAGCTTTACCAATGGAAACTCGCCCCGCGGTCTATATTGGTGACTTCAACAGCCACAGCACTGCCTGGGGCTACCTTAATGAAGACGTTGCTGGTACCGAATTAACCAGCTGGGCGGAGATCAGTAATCTCTACCTAGTTCACGATGCCAAGCAGCCAGGGACATTTAGATCCGCCGCCTGGAACAGAGACTCTAACCCCGATCTTTGCTTTGTCACCAGAAAACTAAACAACACCCCCCTAGCAACAGAAAGGAAAGTGCTTTCCCCATAGCCAACATAGGCCTGTTCTGGTGACAGTAGGAGTCCAAATCCCACTTATAAATTCAACACCAAAGCCAAGATGGAATTTCAATAAAGCGGACTGGGGAAAAATTCCAACACATCCTGGATAGAACTCTGCACTGGATCCCGGCTAAGCCCAAAAATTATGACAGATTCTGTGGAGCGGTGATCGCCGCCGCAAAAAAGTCCATCCCTCGAGGATATAGAAAAGAGTACATTCCCGGCTGGCATGAGGACAGTCAATCCTTATATGAGGAATATCTCAACAGCCGAGACCCTGATCTCGCTGACGAAATACTGCAGAGCCTTGACAACGCTAGACGTAATAAATGGTCCCAAACCGTCGCCAATGTGGACTTCAAACACTCGAGCCGAAAAGCCTGGAGCCTCATAAGAAAACTCGGATCAGGTTCTCCACCTGTGAGAAACGACCCCGCGGTATCCGCGCCCAACGACAAAAGTCACACAACCAAAATTAGAAAAGAGCTATCCCAGCTAAAAAAGAACATGACAAGAGAATCCGATTTCGCTAAACCCTTCTCAACAGAGGAGATTGAAAACGCTATAAAGGAAATGAAAACAGGTAAAGCGCCCGGCTATGATGGGTTGCATGTAGAGTTCTTGTCCTATAGTGGATCTGTAACAAAGGCTTGGCTGGCTAAGTTCTACTCTGAGATTCTCCACAATGGCTATATACCACCAAAACTAAAAAACTCAAAAATAATCTCATTGCTCAAGCCTGGTAAAGATAAAGACAGACCCGAGAGCTATAGACCCATCGCATTACTCAGCTCCTGCTATAAACTACTGGAAAAACTTATATACAACCGCATATCCGACATAATCATGCTGCATATCCCAATAGAACAGGCGGGATTCAGAAAAAACCGAAGCTGCTGTGATCAAGTCCTCAGCCTTACAACCTTCATAGAAGCTGGTTTCCAAAATCAGGGGAAATCGGCATTCGTTTTCATAGATTTAACCGCGGCTTATGATACGGTCTGGCGCCAGGGTCTTATATACAAACTTCTGAACATCACCAGATGCAAAGCAACTACAAGCCTTATCGACAACATGCTTAGCAATCACTCATTCCAAGTGCATTTGAATGATCAATCAAGTAAAAAGAGAGTACTAAATAATGGTTTACCGCAGGGGTCCGTCCTTGCCCCTCTGCTATTTAACCTTTATGTGTCAGACCTACCTGAAACTCGCTCTAAAAAATTTAACCATGCCGACGACATGGCTCTTGGCTTCAGACATAAAAACCTCCACGTTGCAGAAGATGTACTGTGCGAAGATCTGATGGCCATGAATGATTTCTTTGCGAAATGGAGATTGAAACCGAGTGTGACCAAAACTGAGACTTCTTGCTTCCACCTTAACAACAAGTTGGCGAACACAGAACTGAACGTCGAATTTAACGGAACCCGACTAAAACATAACAAGCACCCGAAATACCTGGGCGTCACCTTAGACCGTACACTCTCCTTTAAAAAACATTTAAGCAACGTAGCCGCCAAACTTAAGACAACAAACAACATAATATCCAAACCGATGTTCCGTTCTTGGCCTTGTTTACTCCTCGGCCGAATACTGCGCTCCTGTCTGGACGAATAGCCTCCACTCAAAACTAGTGGATGTCCAAATCCACAACTCACTTAGAATGATCAGTGGAACCATCAACTCCACACCCACGTATTGGCTCCCCGCGCTCTGCAACATTCCACCAGCCCATCTCCGGCGATCGGAAGCTCTCTGCAGAGAATTTAGAAAAATACAAAACAATCCCCAACTCCAAATCCATGAAGATATCGCTCAACTAGGGCACAGGCTCCGCTCCAGAAAACCTCCAATTCAAACAGCGGCAGCGCTTATATCCAATAACTTCCACCTACAAGACGAATGGGCTCAGATGTGGCAAAATAGCGTTCCTCCAGATATCTGCAGCGTTTTCCACGTTAACCAAACTGTTCCAGGTTCTACACTACCGAGAGGAACCTGGTGCTCCCTAAATCGGATCCGTACAGAATGCGGTGTTTGTGCGGACTCTCTGCACAAATGGGGCAAATCAGAAACCAACTGCTGCGACTGTGGAAGGCGACAAACCATCCGCCACCTAGCATACGAGTGCGAAAAAAGACAGAGCCAGTGTATGACAACAGACTTCTTGAGGGCCACTCCATCGGCTCTTGTTTGGATTGAAAACCTAGATATTAAGATTTAACCTTTGTAAACATTAACCTTTAAAACTAGACTGTGTTATTGCCATACGATAATAATAATAATAATAATATTGAACAACTTATAAGTCTGCAGAATCCGAAGTCACTGCCGGCAACGTTGCTATATTGACAAGTTACATATTTGTTTTAGGGATAAATTTTGAATTTAAATTAAATGTTTAGAAACGATTTCTCGGCGATTTTCTTTTGAGCTTAGTCCGAGATTTAGATTTGTTTTGTTTAGTGTTTCGTGGGTTGTCATCTAAATTTTAATCTTGAAGCAATACACAATATTTTGCCGGATAAGCCCGATTTCAAGTCAAATGGTTTATTCGGGAAGGACTAAAAGCTAACCAAAGCTCCCATAATCTTTAACTTTCTCCTAAGACAAATTCGTTCCGCTCAACAAAAATTAGTTTTTAGTTAGTTCGGGTTAGTATTTGTTACTCCCTTTCCCGGTTTTTAAGTGACATTTACTGCATTAAATGATAGAATAACAGCATTTAGTGCTAGCGCTGCTGTAAATCCCGTATTCGCGCGTGTCGTATAGCTTTCCTCTCCTGGTTACATGCTAATGAGTCTTAAAACTTTGTCCACATCAAATAAAAAACATAATGCAAAAACTTTTCTTCAGGTTAGATTGTTTTAGAAGAAAAAGTAGCTACGTCAGCTTACACCACCTCGCATCTTACAGCCTCGCAACACATACAAAAGGATACCTAAAAAAAGGAGGGTGATAAACCATTAGGCCAACTAAAATTCCAAACTAAATGGATAGGAGTACTAGATAATATAGTGGCCCTACTAGGGTAGAATTTGATTTTTCGAGCATGCCTCTGCATTTAATTCACTAATTTGCCCCAAAACAGCGATATTCATACACATGATGTTTTCCCACAACATTTACAGAGATCTAGACACATTATGACAAAATACCAAAGTAAAAATCCTGCAATCATACTTATTGACAATCAGCTGCCATGTTGCTTGTTCAAGGCCGCATGGCAATTGGTTAATAAGATATATCTACTTATACAACGGATACTCATCACTTACCTTCTATGCAGGATTCTGTGGTGGAGCATTGTACGCGGCGGTTTAACCTCCGTTCGCTCCCGACAGAATCCCTTGTATTCGTCCTCAAAAGTTTGATATCGGTTTCCACTGTGTGGACTTAGTGTTGTTAGTGTTCAGTGCATGTTTTAAAGTTATAATCGTCGTCGGCCCCGTCGTATTTCCCCGTTCACGCCGGTATGGAGGCCGGATGGGCCCGGATGGTCCGCGGTGGAAGCGGGGGGTGTCGGTTTTTTTTGGTATCGGTCAAATTTGTTTTTTTGCTAGTTGAGCAAATATTGATTATATGTCTTCTTTGTACGTGTTGGTTAATGACCAAAAGCGAAGATCCTCGACGGAAGTCGGCAATGGGCGAATTGATCCTAGCAGTCGAGCCCAACATTTTTTTGTGAAACGCATACTTGAACTTGAACTTGACCTTCTATGCATGTAACTTTTATCTTTTTATCTATGGTCGTTCAAAGAATAAGATAGGAGATGGACAAAAGAAGAAGAAATTGAAAGGTTAATTTGTTATAAATAATAATATAGTGGTATATTTACAAATGGATGAATTTTTGAAGTTGTCTTGGTAAATCCGAAGTAAAATTTATTTAAATTTAATGTAGGTACTTCCGTTTTTTAGGCGCACGAAACAAATTTCTGACCTTGAACCGCAACGAGTGTTCATTACTGAAGAAGTTATATCCAAATCCTTAATTTACAAATCGTTTCACGATAAAAGGTTATTTAAAATTAATAAAAGAAAGCAAATATTTGATGATAGCATTTATTTTCCTGGTGGAAATTTTGGAATAAATACAACCATCAAATCTTTATTAGACGAATGGAGCCAGGAACAGTGTTTAAAAGCTCTAAAGCTTTTACACAATGGAAAGGATCCTTCCAGTTTTACTACAAGCGAACAGTTTTTTATAAACGTTTTTAATGTAATACTCTTATTTTATTTTGATTGTATTGTAAATTTTTGTAAAACCAATATCGAGTTTTACTTTATTTATTAATAGAGGTAAACTAAAGAAAGGGAACTTCATATAATCATATATCATATATTCATATAAAACTTACTGGGAAACTAAATCCAGTATACATTTTTGTTTTATTTTTAGTATGCTTGAAAGAAAATGTCTATTAGGTAGCTTTTTTTTAGTAGAAGCTGAAACCAAAAATTATCCAGGAAAATGCAAAGTATGAAACACATGTTTTGAATGAATGGAACCAGAAGGATAAAGCGAAATTATTAAGGATAAAACCTGCTATAATATTATTTGGCAAACAATGTTGGGAAATGAGGTGGAAAAACTTAGGGCTATATCCAAGATTTTATAATGAAAAATGTTCATTTAATATGAAGTTCAACGAAAATGAAAATATTATAGATTTTACATGTACTCACAATGTTTTGGAAATGGTAAATGTCTGGTTATTGTGTTCTGTTCAGTCAAAAAAGTTTGTATTTCAGGGAACACTGGCAAGGTTTAGTCATCCCGATTTAAGAAGTCCTTGTCGCCTCCAAAAGGCTAATTTACCAAATTTAGAAGACAATCACCATTTTAATTCAAAACTCCCAGGTAAAAATGAAAATCAATTAATAAAAATCCTGGATGATCTCTTGCTTCTCCATAGCATGTTATTGGCCTCCAAAATTAGATTTTTTGCAATTTAAATATAGTTTAATCCTCCTTCTCTGGGTCACACTCTACATATGGTAATAAGTTGGTCAAAAATGTGTGGGAAAGATTAAATTTCAAAAATTTGACTCAATTTTTTTTTTAATGCTTAATGTAACAACAAGGAAGTGCCCATTTTATAGATGTGCTTCCCATTTAAATTTTTTGAAACTGTATCTAGATTTTCTACAAATTTCCTACACTTTCAGTTAGTCGTGATGAAAATATAATGAACTTGCTGCAACAATTTGAGGTGGACATTGTTATCTCTTTCAGCGCGTTAAAATGTATAACAGATAGTTCCGATTTGAAGAACAAATGGTTGATTCCAATTGTAGTTAAGAAAATTAAAATCCAACGAGGTAAGTGAATTACTTAATTGTGTAGTGTCTATGTGTGTTTTATATGCACATATATCCTGGTCTACTTATTTTGGGTCTGGTGTACAGTATCCACAAAAATCATTGCACCTGTCTGTAAAAAATGCAGAAAAAATGCTTTATATTTAGATTTTTAGAGATATAGAGGGGCAAAAGTAATACCCTGTATGTCTTTTAATAGTTTATTAGGCTTGTTATTAGCTTTCCAAAAAAGTTAGTTGTCTGTAAAAATAAATTGGTGAGTGCAATATTAAATGAGAATTGATAATACACCACTGCTATATCCAATTATTTCTCATAATTCTCATATGTTGGGTTAATACAAGTTATAGTAGGCGGAACAGGAGGCCGAAGTTAAAGTAATAATTACGAAATACTGAGACCGTTTAACAATTTAAGTATATTAGAAAAACAAGACGTTTTTTTTTCCATAGTGTACTCATAAAAAAAAATAAATGATGCTTTGTGTTTGTAACACCTCTAATGTAAGACGCATTTTTGAAAATAACAAGAAAAGTGAGTACACTATCTTAGACGTGTATGCAAAATGAGGCATTTGGCCATTGCTGCATTAGCTAACTTCAAGAAAGTAGTCCATTCGTAATTATGGCATTTTCTGCTCCGCTATTATTTTCTAGCTTTTGTACAATTCATGCCTGGGGTGGGGGTGTTTATTTTCAGCAGTTTTTGGGGGTAATTTGATAATAATAGTGCTTTATTCTCAAAAATTCAATTACAGAAAATACTTAAAATAAAATAAACAATAAACGCGGCGCAATAATTACATCTTACGCCTGCCCAAAAACCAAGTGTTCATATAAATAATAAAAAACAACCAAAAGGAGATGCGAAGAAAACAAAGCGGAAACTGAATTATTTTTCAGATTCTCTTTACATTTACAAACGTGTCAAGTGAGTGAAAGTTAATATCACACAAGTTAGCAATTTGGTTAAAGCTAGTCACATTAGATATATTGCTGATCTGACCATCACATTGGTACTACGACTAAAATTCTTGAAAAATTCAGCACGCTTAAATTATAGCATGGAATTAGAAACGCATTCTCTCTTCAGGGAGCGGACAGTCTATCGATTATGACTTATTCACGAGTTAGCATGCTCAAAGCAGTAAAAATATATAGGTAGTATTCCAAAATATTTTCACTAATGCGACATTGCTTCTTCTTCTAAAAAAAATATCACCTTTGATAAAGTAAGTGGCTCTGTAGATTTATTTTTTCCATTTATAATCCTCACGAAAGTCACCATTATACAGAGTGTAACTATTTTGAGTGCAGGCTGCACTTTCATAGAAAAAAAAACAATTTTTTCGCTAAAACAAACTCTCAGAATCTCCCAGTAATGGCAGCCTGTATGCCATGGATCGCTCTGCATATCATAATTTTTGTAGTAATCTATATTTTTTGTGGTAGTTTAACATCCCGGATGTAAAAACTAAGCATTTACATTACATTTTTTGTTTTTTCAGAAAATGAGCCAGAGAGATCGAAAAAAATAGTGTTTCTGGATAAACGGTGTTCCTATACGGAAACATCAAACGTTGATTTTGCACATCTTAGTTTCAAAAGATTGATTAGAACAAATTTTTGTCAGTTTGAAGCTTTCAAGTAAGTATTGAAGTCAAACTAATGCTAATGCTAACTTTGAAGAGCACGGATCAAGTATTAACTATGGTTTAAAATAATAATCCATATCAATATCAATAATTATTATTAAGTATTCTACCTTAAGGCTCCATTATAACACATTGTGGACTAGGCCTACTGAAGAGTCCAGATGTGGATAATTTTATGGTCTCTAATTTTAATTTATAATAGTTTTAACACATACGATGTCTATAGGCACATTTGGCACTTTATTTCAACCAGTGTCATCAAGGTCTACACCAAAATCGAACTTTATCGAAATTTTGTTATTTCGAATTTTTAAAATTATATAGTACATTGTTAAAAGCAAACATGTTGCCATTTTATCACATTTTCCATTTTCGCAATAAGATCCAGGCATTTTTAATAATTTTAGAAATAATAATTGTTTTAAATTTTAGATTTTAACAAGCGTATTCGTCAATTATTTTATTTTTGGAAATCCCCATAGGAAATTGTTTTCGAAATTTCCGGAAATTTTTATTATTTTGTTAGATCGAATGTGAATTAAAAAAAGGGCCATTTTTGGGTAAACTTATCGAGCTCAACAGAACGTTCTTAGTCTGACAACTTCACTAAAATAACCAAAACCAATCATCTTATGTGTCCATATGATCTATTACTTTCATCGAATATTTTTGATGATTTCAATTATGGTAAACAAAAATTCTTACCGCCACATTTCATTATCAATTTATTATCAATCAATCAATTATCAATATCGCTACCATCGGAGAATAAATTCTACTGCTTACATCACTTAAGTTGAGTTTGATATGTTGTGAGCGGCTGAAATATGGAACAAATTCTTTTAAAAATCAGGTTTGGGATTTCAAGGAAAATATTCGTAATTCATTTTTTTTTGCAGTAAATAGAAAATATACAGATGTCGATACCAAGTTCTTTTCTTTATATCGAACACCATTTTGTTAAATATCCATTTTCGAATTTTGCGTCACTCTCTCACTTTTTGTGAGGAAAAAAAAAGAGACATTTTATTTTGAAATGAAGCGGTACAAATTGTCACAATTACATTTCTGTCAGGAAATGAATATGACGCATATAAACGAAACTCTGAAAATTGAAATTTTTATTTTTATTGGATATGCAGGCAAAACGAGAACTCAAAAAGAGGATTGTAATTTGTTTAAAGTAAAATATCCAGAAAGGCGCATTACAAGATCGAGTCAGTAAAATTGAGATCAAGTTCCATATTTCAGCCGTTCACTGTATGCTCAAAATACTACACGCGTATTCCAAACCGTATACTTACGCTATAAAGACTCTTACAAATATCAGCCTTTTGAAGAAATAAGACCTCTGAATCAGTTTCTTTTCAAACGTACTTACCTAATTACTACTATTATGTGTGGATTATGCATATCATGTATAATACATATAAGCATTTTATATGAAGCTATTTATTTCAAAAGCTGCTGTGCGAAACTTCAGTTCTTTATTAATTTCATTTTAGGTATGATAAACAAGAGACTTCAGTATCAACTTCAGAAGAAACTAGAAATAAATCTTCAACAGTTAATGAAAATGCTGGTTAGTACCATTGTCAATATGTAAAAAAAAAAAAATGGAAATCTTTGATGCGGCTTATGCAGTAAACTTAACTGCCCTTATCATATCCAGTTTTCTTTTAGACGAAGCTTTTAGAGAAAAAAATTGCAACAAAATTCATCATAATGCAACTTACAGGATTTGGAACATAAAGAAAACTGATTGCCAAAATAATCTAATGAAAAACAAATCCAAATCCCTGGAAATTAATGTACTCGTACGAAGTAAACTTGATGCCTGTGAGGTAATAGTTTGAGTCTTTATTTTTCATGAAACCAAAATTAACTAACACCAACAAAAAAAAATTGAAGGTAACGTTTGTAAAACTTCGGGAGTTCACCAGCAGGCCAGATGCTAGTTGCTGTGAGTGATGATGTTTTGACGTTTGAATGTATTCATGCTGTTTTGCAAAAATGTACCCAAAAACTAATAGTCGTATAATAGTATGCAACATATTGATAAACTTGTTCACTGGCTCGTTATTGCATATATACTATATATATATATATATATATATATATATATATATATATATATATATATATATATATATATATATAATAAAAATATTTTGAAACAATAAGTCTTAATTACATTATATAGGGAAATTATTTTAAAAACATGCTCTTTTCAGTGCAACGAAAATAATACTCTCCAACCTGTCATCTTATATCCTAAATTGGAAATGCAGTTAAATTTTGGTGCAAATATACCATCAAAATCGGAATTGGCACGAGAGTGGACATCCTTGTTTTTCACTCCATATTCAAATTTATATAGAGGTAATGAAAAATGTAAATTGATACAACTTAAAAAAATAGAAAAAGCTTTTAGTTAGAATATCGCCTCTCACAAATGAAGTTATATGCGTGGAAAGGTGTACAATTCAAAAAGTTGTCACAGAAGCTCAGACTCATTATAATTACAAACCACACCTAGGTTTAGGTATTTTGCAAAAGGTTTTTGAAAAATTGCAGATGTTGGAACCCGGAAACTATTTACTGCAACATCTCCCTAAGCATGAAGCATTTGTTGCTGTATTAAAGGAGTGCCAAGAAAGGTGTGTATGCCAAATGTTCTTGTATTTTCTTGAACACACATTTTATTACTAAAGTCATTGAGGGGGACCAGGCAAGATTTTTTTTGTTTTAGTGGGGGAGATAGATTTGATCTGCATAGCGAACAAGAGAAAATTGTTACAGACTCTCTTCCCAAAGACTGGCTTCCAATCGACGTCAATTTTGTATTGCCATCGTTTGATATAGCAAGAAGAATGCCTGGAATGTTTTCACCAAGGAAAAAATTTAATAAAGTTAAGAAAAAGAAAAAAGGGAAAAAACTCAAATCCACCAAGGGTAAAGCGAAAAAGAGCAAACAATAATTATAAATTATTTATTATGATTAAGCAAAAGTAACAGTTTGCAAAGTATTATATTAAAAACACTTGTACAATAAAGACAGCACTTTTCATGATTTATTCTTCTTCTATCCCGACCCAGACTGAAAAGTGCTGCAAGACTTCAACATATACAAATCAAACCCACAAACTTTATTATATAGAATTTAATTTGAAAATCAGAAAGCATTTTGTTAATTATGTACACACTATGTAAGTTGTTAAAGAGGGAAAAACAAAAATGCAATTCAAATTAGGGAAAATTTAAAATTGGTAGGAAAAATACAGTCTGTTTTAATATGTCAACACTTAACCTATGAGAGCTTCTTTGCTTTTTGATAAAGTGTGTCTACAACTTTGCTCATGCTTTGTATTGTTTCTAATGCCATTTCATAAGTTTTGTCTACTGGAGTTTCTTCAAATACGATCAATACACCTAAAAAAAACAATGATTAGGATCAAACATATATATTTTGAGATTCCAAATTCATAAACTTTAAAATATTTGTTAAAGTTTCAATAATTTGGATAACAAATTTAGGGGTACAATGTGGAATATTGCTCTCATAATGTCACAGATTAGTAGAACGACACCATAGATTTTTATTAACATTATATTATTATTAAACCATACCTTCTCCTTGATCCAAAATTCCATGAAACTTAGCATCAAGAATCATTTGTGATAATTTTTTCTCTACTTGTGGCATTGGAAGCTTGATAGTTTTTGCAATATAATCAACTTGAACTCTGCTGTATGGTTCTATAATCCTACATAGGTTTTGTTCCAACATATTATCATACAAAGTTCCCAAATGGGCCCTTACGATAACATCATCCTCTAATTCATGCTTGAATTGTTTTACTGCTTGTTGGAAGTCTGCTAGGGATCTCTTGTGCGACGCTTGTGCTACTGCTTTCATTGCATCTACATCTCGGCCAGCATACTTAATCGCTAGTTTACCACTCACAATTTGTTGGACATCTTCTGGATTGTTAAGCATTATTTTTGACAGCAACATATATTTTAAGGCTGTCAAAGCTTTTGGAGATTCAGCACTATCAAAACCTTCAAATGCTTCATAAAAATATGAATATGCTGTTTTGAAATCTTTTTCGTCAGCAGCATGTAAAATGCCAGACTGAAGGTCTAATGCAGCCTGAGCTTTAGGTGGGCAATAAATAGCATTTGCTGTTGTGCGGGCAGAGGTCAATGCTGCTCTTGCTTTGGGCAAGTTACTCAGTGCATGGTAGGTTTTACTTTCCAATAATTGTACTTCTACCAATAAATTTTTGTCATCCAGTTTTTTTAGTTCCTTAAGTAATGTAGACCCTAGTAGAAGCGCTTCTGCAAACATGCCAGTATCGAAATATAAAGCCACTAATCTCGCTTCTAGTGACTGTCTCAAAAATGTCCGCCTTTCTTCTTTAGCCCACTCGATACATTCTTTACACAGTTGAACTTCAATTCCTATTCCAGCCTCCAAGTCCAAAAAAAAGTCAACAAGAGATCTTACAAGCTTGGCTGCTTTAGCTTTGCTAATTTCACTTAAAAACGGTCTCGTTTGCTTGATCAAGTCTGCAAGTTCTTTAGCTTTACCTTCTTTCTTGTATTTTTCCCCCAAATTAAGAATATCTTGTTCTTTGTTTTGAATATTTTCATCATCGTTATCTTCATTATCATCGCTACGTTTCAATTTCATCAATTTATCGTGTTGAGAAGGAACAGATTGCGCTCGTTCAAACAACATTGCACCTGCCATATTTAATATCTGGAAAAGCACTGTCATCACCGAGGAAATGAAACTTTAATTTTTTTGACGTGACTTTCAAAATGTCAAAAATGTATTTCCAGCCACACCAAAACGTGTATCTATGGTGACCCGTTCAATAACAATGCGTATTACATATTACTTTTTTATTTTACATTCGGGCAAAGTTAGCCCGAATAAAAAATTCGAGTTCAAAGAAGTTTCGATTTAAAAAAAAATGCGCAGCATCAACTTTTAGCACTTTGATAACAACATTTTGATAAAGGTAGAGTCGAAATCTGGGTTTAGAATGACGACTTAACTACAGTTTAAAATATCAAATTATCAACATTATCCACCAATTTCACGAGCGCCATTGGGTGCTAATAGTATATTGTGCAACAAGTTTCATAAAGGCTGTTTTAGTCACGAATTTTATTTGACCATCGTGTGCGCAAGTGCTTAAAAAACGAGTGACTAAATAAATTTATCAACGCGTTGCGTATTATACTTTTTCTACGACAATAGTTTTGCTAATTGTCCTGTTGACTGAATGTGAAATGGCTTTCTGGTTGTTTTGCTATTCTGTGCGGTATACCGATTTACCGCCATCTGCCATAAAAGCACATTTAGAGGAAGGCGGGAAAAAAAATAGGTTATGTAATCTGAAGTTACTGTTCCGTTTGTCCGCCAATCATTATTGTCGGAAAGTACGTTACGCGTTAGTTACGGTGATGTTGGTTAGAGATTTGCAACTTTCTAGTTTTATATTTATATGGATTTGTGTCATTTTAAAAATGTTATTAATTTTGAAAAAGAAATATTATGTTTTTATTCACTAAAAACTTAAGCTTGTAACCCATATATATAATAATATATGTGCACTTTTTCCTTGACTTGATAGGATCGATGGTTGCCATGGTACACATCGTACGAATTGTACATGACGTCTACAATTTTCCGAAGAATTGAAAAATGCGATAACACATCACAGTTGTTGCACAAAAAATAAATAAGTTGTCATCCATTCCCGATCTGTTTCCACCGGTATATTCCCAATTTTCAAAAATTTGCTAATAATTTTCTCGTACTTATAAAAAGTATTAATGAGTTTTGATATTTTTTGCGAAAAAAAAAACAATACAATAATAGGTATGGTATATTCATTTACCCAAATGGCTTTTACAAACAATTATTAAAATGTACAAGATCAAATGGTAATTGGTATATTGGTAGATTAGATTACTGGACTAATATTTCTGTAGGCTGATATGCCAATGAAGCTTTATCGCGACCAGCATTCAACAAATAATCCGAATTTTGATCGCATATTTCCAGTTCGTTGTAACACCATTTCTCTATCACTGCCGCCGTATAACAATCGCCCAATAGGTTGTTAGGAGTGCGCACTCTGTCTCTAAAACATTTGCAAAACATTTCTAAAAAATTAAATTTTAGCCTTATTTTTCGAAATATTTATACACAACTGCATATTCTTTAAAAGCTAAAAACAAGCTGAATGAAATTGAATAAAAATATTTACCTACGTACTTTTCCATTAGTTGGAAGATAACTAAGATACGAGGGTGCGTGTTACAATGTATTATTGTTAGTATCTCAAGGTGGCAAAATTTTGTATACGGCATGATGATCCTTCTAGCGTTGCTAATAATGAATATTCCTTGTATTTACAACCAAAATTGGGTATCCTGGGCAGTGTTATTACGGGGTAGCTCATTTATTATTAGAGAATGATCGATGTGATTTTAGTAATACTGGCTCGATTTTCGTGAAACAAAAGATTACGCTTTCAAAACAATCCTAGCTGGTTTTGTTTTTGAGATTCAGAGCAAAATGAAACATTTGACTATTTCAGTTACCCTTAAATTTGTCTTTTAAACACCCTGCATCGTAATGAGATGCTTGAAACGGAATATATGGAAGTTTTTGATTAGCATATGCAGTGTGTTTTAAAAGACATAAACGTAACACTATGTCCGGCTAATTATTTTATTCATTGTTAATTGTTACGTTTATAACATCGCGGAGTTCTCTAGTTTTTGTTTTCAACAACTCCGTCTTTTGTCTCTACGGACCACACACAGAAACGCAATCTCAAATAGAATCTGGTAGATCTTGTATTCAGATTGATTCATATTTACTATTTTTTTATACGCTGTGCAAAAATTTGTAGCTGTTTAAATATATTTTTTAAAATAAACATACCAGATTTTGAAAATTTCAAAAATATTCTAGTTTTGATCTTAATTTCATATGAGTGAAATTAAAAAATAAGTATAAGTATTTACACTAATATTTAATGGTCTGATCCCCTAAAATTCTACAGTACATTAAAAAAAAGTATTCCAGATTATATTGTTGTTATAATTCATGCCCCCACTTTGCTTCTTGATCATAAGGAGACCCAACATTTTCATAACCTAGTCCTTATTAATAAAGGAAACATGGAAACAAAATTGATTGATTAATTGTTGTCAAAAATATTTAATGCTACTACAATTCGTTGTTGCTTTTTACAAAATTTCTTTCCTCCTGCGTCGGTTTTTGCTTAGTCGAAATTCTGACGTTTCGCCAATCCATCCTGTTGGCTTCTTCAGAGCTTGACTGAAACTGAAGAAGCCAACAGGATGATTGACGAAACGTCAGCAATTTTAACTCAGCAAAAACCGACGTAGGAGGAATCCAGAAGTTTTGTAAAAAGCATTACAGTAGCCTGTGGAAGTTTCTTTGAAAAATTAACAATTCGTTGTTATTCTAAAATTTTAAAATTATATGTTTATTAAAAAAAATATTATACATTATATTATACGCAGTTATACATTTTTGAAAAGCTTATAAAAATTATTTCTTTAAAAATCACGGGGTCTTCCAGTAAAAAAAACATTACGGCATTTTTTGTTCCACCAAAATTGACAACCTGCCGGATATGGAGGGTTACGTTTATCTATTTTAGAACACAATGCATACGCTAATCAAAAACTTCTATGGATTCCGTTTCATACATCTTAACTGGTAATTAAAATAGCTAAATTTAGCATTTTACTCTCTATCTCAAAAAACAAACCCAGCTATGATTGTTGCAGAGAATTGCAAATGAATTAATTTTGATGCCAAATCGCTTACACAAGCCAGTCTATAGCCAACAGCAACGACGCTTCTTCGAATGGTATATGGACGGTCGAAAGTATAGTGCCTACTAAGGCCACTCCAGCACTTGGAACACCAACTGACGAAAACGAAGTCAGGGTTGCTGCTATGCTGTAAAAGAATAGAGGTGCTTATAATATATCATTTAGCAATTTCTGCTGTTAGTAAGTCACTATTCTTGAATTCTAACCATTAGAAATGCTATTAGTATTTTTGATTGATTGATTTTTCATTAAAAAAACAGTGCGATTTTTATTTTCTAGGAAGAAATTGATTCTATTTGCATGAATGATAGATTATATCCTACAAATTTGTTTTTTTTGTCTTTTGTGCTTATTCACGATATATTTATCTACTATTTATTAATATCTAGCCAAAAATCTCAAATATGCTTATTCTAATTATCATTTTCCGGTTTCTAACAGAAACTTCATTCCCCATTTAGACTAACGAAACCGCTTCTTCGACGACTTTTGGGTGTGGCCACTAATATTTGGGGTTTTTCAGTTATTTACGGAATCATACAATATTTTTGTTCTGTGATAACGTTTCTTGTGTCCATTCCATTAGAGTTGATTAGGATTCGTTCGTTTGAATTATAATATACCAAATATTATTATAAACCCTGTTTGAATATATGTAGCCAACCGTACGGAGTTGGCAATATATTATGGACATAGTGGAAATGCTGTCGAAAAATTTGGCAACCTAGAATCGCTTCTCCCTGTTTTGGGAGTTTTTCGTTGCCAGAGCAAATCTTGAAATCTTCCTGGGGAGTAAAATTTTTACTTTTTTTTTTTTGAAGAATAGACTTGCGTATCTTCAATTAAGTGGATTCGAACTAGGTAGGATAGCAGGCCTACAAGAAGCTAAGATGTCCTTGTGGTAATTTGAAAACAGGATTGCTCGGAATGCTACAAGTGATGCGGTCTTTCGCAGAGTGTTTCGTACCGGACTGGACCGTTTATTATGCGATGACGCCTCCTTATCTTAGACCCTCTACAAAATATTTAACAAACCTTAGAAACAAAATGTGTTTGGATTCACTTATCTCCATATGACTTTATTTCATTGAAAAGTGTTTATCCTACAGTCGAGGAAAATAGTTGCTATTGTACAGGGTTTCTCATAACTATTTCATAATACCTAACCTTATTTTAAATGGAACACCCTCTATATTATTTCATTTTCGGTTTTTTGATAAAATTTTGTGGTTTCTTAAAATATTTAATTATTTTTTTTTTCCAAAGAAGCACCATTTTTAATTTAATTAATTATGAACGGAAATACAAGAATCATCATTTCGAAACTTTAATCGAAAATTAATTTTTCTACTCCCGTCTGTAAAATAATTAATTACACACCGATCTAGCGGGAAACGTCACGTTACACGTCAGTTTCGTTTCGGGATTTTACCGCACTGATTTGGGAGCAATTTGACGTTTGTCAGTTCTGACGGTCATGTCAGTGAATGTATTCGTGTTGTTTTGCGAAAATGTACAAATAAACTAACGGTTGTAGAAAAAGTATAGTATGCAACACGCTTCGTAAACTTTTTAAGTCACTCGTTTATTAAACACTCGCTCTACTCGTGTCAAATAAACTCGTGACTCAAATGCCGTTTACTGCACTTGTTGCATAATATAGTATATTCTACTCCCTTCTGTAAAATACCTAATTATACATCAATCTAGCGTGCGAAAAACGTCACTTTACTACCTGAGTGTCTTATCCCACGGATCCGAGCCCCTTTAGACATTTCCGGGTTTGGGAGCAATCGGATGTTTTCGGAGATATCACCGCACGGCAAGTTTGACGTTTGTCAATTCTGATAGTCATGTCAATGGATGTATTCGCGTTGTTTTGCAAAAATGTATTCAAAAGTCGTAGAAAAAGTATGCAACACGTTTCGTAAACGTTTTAAGTCACTCGTTTATTAAATATTCGCTCCGATCGTGCCAAATAAACTAAAATAACCAAAACTAAACATTATTTTCATATTCAAAGAATCTTTCACCAAACCTTAAACACATACTGATATTATTAATTTAAAGTGGGAGTAAATTTAATTCCAATGAAATAGTATATTATGGAACAAATGTTTGACACGAGAGGAGCGTAGCGGAGTGTTTACTAAACGAGTGACATAAAAAGTTTACCGAACGTGTTGCATACTATACTTTTTCTACGACCGTTACTTTTTGGGTACATTTTCACAAAACAACACGAATACGTTCACTGACACGTTTGTCAGAATTGACTAACGTGAAAATTCAAGGCGTGGGAAATACCTCCGAAAACATCCGATTGTTCCCAAACCCGTACGGTAAAATCCTGGAAATGTCCGAAGTAGTTTGGATCCGTGGGAAACGGGGAAAACCACAAATGCTATAATGTGCATTTGTCCAAATCACCCAAGGCTCCGGAGACGGACACGGGAAGACGCCCGAAACATTTATCCAAATAAAGAGAGAGGTTTAGACGAAGACATACAAGCGCTTCAATTCAATTTCAATTTTTTCATACTTTTTATCCTGATAACTAACTTTTATTTTTTGACTCTTGGGTATGCTAGGTAGCTGGTTAATTTTTTGCATGATCCAAAATATTTAAATTGACAACCATATCCTCAAAATAGTCGCAGCTGAAGTATTGGATAAAGATATTGATAAATTATATTGCTTATTGAATAAATTTAAAAATCATCAATAATTTTAGCTGTGAGAATTGGGCATATGTTTTTATTAACCTTTCATGATTCATGATAATCGCCGTATGCAACTTCTGAGTAAAAGGTACCTAAATACAATTTTACTATGACCGCACTGATTTATTTAAAATAATTGAGAACCTTTAAACAAACACATTTATGATAGGTTTGGCTCTTTGATTAATTAAAATGCAACTGAATCTTTTAAGCTGAGTCACTGTAAATATTATCAAATAGATGTATTTTAAAAACATTGTAATGTAAATAAATTTTAATTATTCTCTATCGAGGAAAATTCTTTCTCCACGTAAACGCTTTGTCGGCCTCCCTCCCGCGCTGTCCCGAACGAGCACCGAACGCTCCGATACGATTTGGACAAAGGAAAATTTGGACAAACACGGCCATTTGAGGAAACGAAACTGACGTGGTAAAGTGACGCGTCCCGCACGCTAGATCGGTGTGTAATTAGGTATTGTACAGGCGGGAGTAGAAAAAAGGATTTTTTTTTTACAATTTATAATGATGGCTTCTTCGTAGTATATTTAAATTGTCATTTTGTTATTGTTTTCTTTTCAATTCAAATTCAAATGCATGCACATATTAATTTCAACAAGACATTATAGAACGTCTTATTGATAGCGTTTTTCCTTTTTAATTTTACTACGTTTTTAGTATTTAGCTTATGCTTAGATGGTACAGGCTACAGCCATACCATCCTCGAAATCGCTGTTTAGAAAGAAAATGGCGCAAAGTGCAAGGTTAGTGGGTGAAATGTAATGTAAAATGTCATGTAAAATATCAATGTTGCCTGCGGCTTTAATCATCAATTTTGACTTTGACTTTGTGTCAGGAACAGGCTCACTCGAATCAAGAGCGGAATAGAGTCCTTATCAGTTACGAGTCACGTTTTAGTTCGTGACCTAACGCAGTAAAAATGAAGGAACTAACAATATTGTCACCATATCTCCAAAGTGAAGAACCTTTCCGGTCATTTGAGATATAAACACCCCCGAAACCGCTAGGAAGAGCGCCGTCCCATTCATGTTCAAGTTACACCCGAGGGGGATGACAAATCTGGATACCCTCGGGTCCATATGTACTTTTTCATCCATAAGCTTAAGCGTGACCGGAAGCGCCGCTGATTCGGAAGCGGTTGTAAATGCAGTCAGAATTGCTGAAAAAATTTTATCAGTGTTATCCTCGTATAATACAGGGTGTTTCACTGTTGGTGGAACGTGTTTCGAAAATTTTTTCAGTATTTAGCCAGATTGGTTTTTGGACTCCTCTCTATAGGTCTAAAATATTTTCAGGGTTGCAGTGTTACCGCTTGAATTGAAAATCCTTTACAATGAGATGGAATGTGCATATAAACTTTTTACCAGGAAAATTAAGAGGGCTTCTGTCAAAATTTTCATATCTTAAAGATTTTCTAAAAAGCGAACGTTTTATAATATTAATACATAATTAGTGGTTTATTCAAATAATTAATGCCAGAACTCTTTTTGCAGAATGTAGCGTTAGATATGCGAGAGTTATATTGTCTTAGAATTTAAATCTAAATTACTTGAGAAAAATTTATCTATAAAATTTTCTTCTATTTAGAGACTTTTTAAAACCTAAAATTGATATAAATGCTGGCTATGAAATTACTAATCAAATGCGACAATTAATGGGTTATTAAAAACCTAAAACCCTACACAAGTGCTTGTGTGCGTTACTTGTGACGTATTTTTGTCTCTGCTTGGCATTTTATTCAGAGTCTATTCTGTTGCATAGGCTGGTAAGCTGATCTCCAGCGTTGAGCAACGTAAGTATTTTCTTTTTTTTTCTTGTTGCTATATATTTATTATAATAAAAAGTCTCTTCGGAATTTTATGTGAATAATCTTCCTCCATTTAAATTCTCTTTTTTCTTTTACTTTCAAAATAATTAAATTTTGTTAGATAACATTCTTAAGTGAAAGTAATGGGGAGTCGCAGATCATTTTCGGAAATAAATGTCAATAACTTTCGAACGACTAAACGCATTTAGTCAGGGGTCCACGGGACATTTGACGGGAATCTACATTGACGTGTTAAAAACTACAATTTTTTCATTGGACATGGAAGAAAAATAGCAGCAGGGGGTCCACTGGAGATTTTGAAAGTGGTCTATAAGAAAAAAAGTTTGGAAAGCGCTGGTACATAAATTTACTGTTAAAACTCAAATATATTGATATGTATTATGTGTGATATGTAAACATAGTGGAAAAAACAAAAAAAATGAGACAATCAACATACGCTCTAAATATCTGCATCTTAATTTGATTGACATTTAAACACCGCCATTATAATGTTTGCTATTTTGTTCTCCAAAGATCACTTGAATTTTAAAAATAAATGTTGTGCAATGCTTTTCGACCTAGGCAGGAATACACTATGGCTCAAAATATTTTAAATCGATAGAGGAGAGTCAGAAATCTCTATGGTGGTGAAATTTTCAGCACATTGCTAAGATTTCCCAAAACGTCTAATCAACAGACGGTTGCTAGACAATAAAAACAGGAAATTAACTAGCAAAGAAAAGGTCACTAAAAACTGATCCCCATTTGAAAGTGACCAGGTCGCTTAAAATTTGGAACAGAAATTTAATAAATAAAAACGTTTTATTGCTAAGACTAATATACTGTGTGTCCTCGTCGTGCCAAACTGACTTCATCAATAAGGTTTATAGAATGTTCCCTACAGTGTCCCTGGGACTTTGCGCAGAATTTGATGCCATTCAACGAGAACTGGTTACAAACCTTATTGAGGAAGTCAGAGAGATATGGGCCTTAGTGTTAAATTTTTTTCATATTTAAATCTGTATGTTCTTTTCAGTTTTATAATTAAGCTTCTAATAAAACTAAAAAAAATTGTCATTGTCGCATATGCTCAAATTGAAATCTATATAAAAAAAATCACATAGCTTTGCCGCTAAGGAATAAATCTAGGGAGTCAAATTTCAATTTGAGTTCAGTTTCTAGTGCCAGATTTTTGCAAAAAGCGTAAAAAGTTAAACTTTTGATAAGGTAAACAGTTCGAAAAATATCAAATTTATGCAAGATCGTAGAAATTTATTATCTCACTAACAGGCAAGGACCTGCTTGAAATTTGCGCCCAAATTAGTTTTACAGATATGTATAGTCCAGCACACGATTAATGGTCATCACTAGCCTGGCCTATCACAAACGGAAGGTCCTTTACCCTCAATAAGCCGATCAATAAACCAATAAAAAGCCGACTTATAAGTGTTTATCAATACAGTGTGGTATTTTTATTTTAGTATTTGTGGGTTGAAGAAAATTTCGACGACGGAATGAACGAGAGTATCGAACCAATAAGAAAGTGTCATTTCAATATGTATCGTATATGAAGGTAAAATTTATCTAATGCTTACATTTTTATATATATTACTGGACAATTGCACATACGGTTTCTACGTATTTAAATTTTAAAAAACTTTTTGAAAAGACACCAACCAGTAGACTTTTACTTTAACATAGCAAAATATGTCAGGAGTTATTTTAAAAATGTCAGAGGGCATGGAATCTGCCATTGATAGGACAGTGGAGTCAATTGTTATTCCAAGGCCCATCTTGCGTCGATTCTTTGATAATGAGTGTCTTTAGGACTGGTGCTGCAGAGTGAATTCACAGGGAAGCGTATGCGATGTATGAGAGTAATCAGATTCCGTCACTTGAATCATTGCAACAGAAATTAAAAGAAAACGGTCAATTTAGTGGCCGTCTTGAAACATTGCGTTGATTTCTGTACAAATTTGGATTTGCCTAGATTTGAAAATATTGAAAAGCGTAGTTGCATTGGTGAAATGGAAATAAAAATATTTAACTGGAATTCATAAATTTCCAGTAGAAAAACGATGATTTAGACGAGACTTGGTTCGTGACACTACAAAGAAAGGGTGGTAAAATTCTTCATCGAACTTCATTTTAAATGTATCTGCATGTAGAGGAAAAAGAATCTTCAATTTAAACTGGCTCGAAGCTCGAGGAAAGGTTGGGCGACAAACGCTTTGCCACTTTCAGCCAAAAACATTATAGACTGGTCATTAGACTACCATGACGGATGTTCCACCAGGCAGCGTAATACTTTATGATAATGGTATCACAGCAATTTAGCTAAAAAAGTGCCAACGCTCAGCAGCAAAAAAGATGTATTGCAAGAGTTCCTTTATTTTGACGATGCTTATACAACTGATTGGGAATTGTTTGTTGTGTGTGTTTGAAAGAGCTATAAGACGAGGAATCGGAGTATTCCGAAACAGACAATAAAAATATTATACGCCACGGCACTGACCGCGTTAGCGTATAAGGCGCAAACCAATAAATGTTTTAAGCACTGTGCATAATAATATTCTATTTACTTTAATCGCGTATTTTTTTAGTATATTTTTTAATATTACTGTTATTGTTACTCTATTGATATTGTTATTTTATCATTTCGATATATTTTTGTTAAAATAATAAAGTTACTAGCTTTTCCTTCTGGGGTGTATATATCCCAGAAGAAAAAACCGATAATTTTATTTGTCAAAAACTAAAAGCCTAGTATTGGCGCTAAGAAGTTACGTTACCAAATTTCCTTTACGAAAAAAAATCTTTTATTAGTTTTTCACTGTTTCTAAACAAAACTTTTTTTTTCATTTATATTTTAAATGTTTGTTTTCGGATTATTTTTTAAAATATCAGTATAGGGTACATATATATATATATATATATATATATATATATATATATATATATATATATATATATATATATATATATATATATATATATTCCTTGTAAGGAAGAGGATGTACCCTATACTGATATTTTAAAAAATAATCCGAAAACAAACATTTAAAATATAAATGAAAAAAAAAGTTTTGTTTAGTTTAGAAACAGTGAAAAACTAATAAAAGATTTTTTTTCGTAAAGGAAATTTGGTTAGTTATATATATATATATATATATATATATATATATATATATATATATATATATATATATATATATATATATATATATATATATATATATATATATATATATATATATATATATATATATATATATATATATATATATATATATATATATATATATATATATATATATATATATATATATATATCCGCCCCCTGAATTGTCGCGTTGTTAATTTCGCCCGATCGTAGTTGCGATGTCCCCGTTGGCTGCTGCGCATCGCTCTGCTGTTTGATTATCGTTCTCCACGTGTTGGATAAATGCAGAGCGTCGTCTCTCGTATTGAGGTGTCCGGACTTTTCTATTTCGATGGCCTCTCGTATAATCCTAGTCCTAAAATCAGGAATATTAGCTATTTGTTTGCAAGTGCCGAAATCAATTTTATGGCCTGTCTGATGTTGGTGCTGAAACAAAGCAGATGTTGTTTGTTTGTTTCTTATGGCTAAACGATGTTCCTCGAGCCTGGCTGAAATCCTTCTGTTGGTCTGTCCCACATACGTCAGGCTGCACGATCCGCATGCTACACTGTATACTCCTTGGTTTTCCAGAGTAATTTTTTGTTTTGGGTTTCTTAGTATTGCTCCGATGGTATGGTCAGGTTTGTATGCCGTTGATATGTCGTGTTTCCGTAATATTCGGCCGATTTTGTCAGTAACCCCCTTGATGTATGGCAGGACAGCGATCGATCTTCGTTGGGTCTCGTCCTGCACTCTCTGCTGCGGCTGTTGTTGTTTATTGATTGCCTTGTTGATGGTGCGCCTTTGGTATCCGTTTTGTTGAAGACAGGTACTAATTTTCTTCAGTTCTTTATCTCTGTTCCTCTCGTTTGTGAGCCTGAAGGACCGAGCAATTAATGTATTTGCCACTGCCTGTATCTGTGATGGGTGGTGATGAGATTTAGCGTTCAGATATCTATTAGTGTGTGTTGGTTTTCTATAGACAGTGTGTTCCAAGTGTCCATCTTCGGTCCTTGTGATGTGCACATCTAAAAAGGGCAGACTGTTATCCTCTTCAAGTTCTATTGTAAATTGAATCCTTGGGTGAATGGAATTCAGATGATCTAGGAATTTCAAAAGCTCCTCCTTGCCAAAAGGCCATACAACAAATACGTCATCAACGTATCTTGTCCATAGTTTTGGCTTCAGATTTGCCTTCTCTATTGCTTTCTTTTCGAAGTAAATCATGAAGAGGTTGGCAATCACAGGTGAGAGAGATGATCCCATTGCTGCTCCATCTATTTGTCGGTAAATTTTCCCGTTGTGCATAAAGTAAGCGTTTTTCAGGCAATGTCTTGACAGATCCATTATGTATGGCGGAAGATCTTCGTTTTCTTCTATAAGCAAGAGTGCCTCTTCTACTGGAATACTCGGGTAGAGGGATTTGACATCGAAACTTGCCATAATGTCGTCCTTGTCCATCCTGAGAGAACCTAAAATCTGAGTGAAATGTTCTGAGTTTTTAACATAGGAATCTGCCTTTTCCACTATAGGCTGAAGTGCACTGGCCAGATGTTTTTCCAGCTTGCATAATGGTGAGTTAAAGGCGCTTACGATTGGACGCAGGGGAACCCCGTCCTTATGGATCTTTGGGAGCCCGTAGAATTTTGGGCAACGACTCGATTTTTCCCTCGGAATAAGTTTCTTCTTTGTATCCTCGTTTATTGATGAATCGAGAATTTTGGACTTAGTTGTTTTCTCCAAATATGTCGTGGGATCTCTGGTGACTAGTTTGTATATTGGGTCGTTCAAAATATCCTCCAATTTTGCATTATAATCCGACGTATTCATGACGACAGTGGCATTTCCTTTGTCTGCTGGCATTATTAGAATGTTTTCGTTTTTGTTTAGATTCCTTAAGGCTTGCATTTCTTCTCTGCTTAAGTTTGGTTGCGGTGGTTTTGACTGTCTTAAGACTCTGGCGACATCTTGCCTAATTAACTCCGCATCTTGTTCGTCTATGGTGGAAAGACTTGCTTCGACGTTGGAAACGATCTCTTCGACGGGTACTCTTTTTGGAGCTATTGCGTAGTTAAATCCTTTATTCAGTACGCTGACTTCTGTATCGGAAAGATGGTATGCTGAAATATTATGAACTGTACTGCTTCGGTTTGTATTTGGCACTTGTCCTGATTTTTTGGAATTTGACTGAAGGATTTCTAATTTCTTCCACAGTTTTTTTGACGTGATGTCCTTGTCTTTCTCAGTGCGCCATGATGTTAATAATTCTATGCGGTCCCACAGCAACTGATGGATCTTGTTGCTCAGTTTCAGGTGGAGTCTGAAAAGTTGTAGCTCAGTCTCACTAATTTTACCGGGTCCGCCTGATCTGGTCTTGGAGTAGGGCCTTGCTAGCTTTGTCCAGGATAGCTTGTGTCTTTCTGGTGCGTGTGTGATAAGACAACCTTGTAAATGTTGGCAGCAAGTTCTGGTTGCGGCAGCTTTTAAGAAAATTCAAGTTGCACAGCGAAATAACCCTCCTTTGTCTTAGTTTTTCATAACACTTGGTGGCTGTAAAGGTCTCCTTCCCGTAAAGGTGTATGATATTCTCACGTATTGATTCACGGATGGAAAAATGTGATGACACTATATTCACATATATATATATATATATATATATATATATATATATATATATATATATATATATATATATATATATATATATATATATATATATATATATATATATATATATATATATATATATATATATATATATATATATATATATATATATATATATATATATATATATATATATATATATATATATATATATATATATATATATAATATAACAGAAGCGTTCAGTCGTTGCATATGAAATATAAGAGGGATTTAAAATCGCATTAATATACAATAAAATAAAAAAAGCTAATAAAATAAGTAAGTTGTTGCTTGTCCACGAAAATACAAACATTCTGTGTGATTCCAAACAACTTTTGTCTAACTTTGTTTGATATTGTTCTGAGATAAGGTGTCATTCCATAATAAACGGGGCACACAGTGCAGGTTTCTCATTTACTAAGAGGAAAAAATCCTTCATCAGTCCGGAACCTGATACAAAAAAGTTTTAAAAACCAAAACGTGTGAAAAAACTTATTTCGTAGACTAGGTCATGATCATCATTGCGATTTGAATCCTGCAGAAATGATATTCAGTGTTAATTGATATTAGAGAGCATGTGTTATTCATGAACTTGAAGTGAAAAATGATTATAAAAAAAATTGAGACAACGTAAAACCATTAACTATATCCTTGCATGATAGTGATAGCACAGATTTAAACTATTCTGACGATACGATTATTTAATAAATATTTATTATTTATATAATTACACTTATGTGTTTCAATTTCCTACTACCCTGGACCGGTTTGATTTATTGGCCCCACGCCTCCAAGCAGATTAAAACGTAAGTAACATTTTTACAATCATGACCATTTATTGTGTGTCGGACTATACTTTTGAAAACACTCCACATTATTTTGATTATCCGTTTCGAGTGTCTAGCTGTTTGTTTCTATTTCGAATTCATATGCGTCAAACTTACCTTCCCAAAGTCCAAAATAAAATTTGAACGGGTTTTTTTTTACTATAGTGTAATAAACCAACTGCAGAACTACTAATTGATAAGTAAGAATTCCTGCGGCTACAGTCAAAATAAACCAACCTACTTGACTTATAATTAGAGATACATCGTCCACGGTTAATATTTTACCTGAAATATAAATAAGAGGTAAGGAGGTAAGCAATGTCTTATCTAAACTTAAATATTAAAAAAATGTTATGGTATGGATTTTTTTTCATTACTCTGTGCAGTCCACCATTAACAAAGACAAGAAGAGACAGTCTCCGTTTTCCCCAGGGATGTTAAAATAGTAGTTTAATTTTTTTTGATATTATTAATTTTATTTTGCCTTAATTTTTTTCTTTGGTATAATATATTATTACAATTAAAAGAATAATGTATATTATTTACGTCTTCCGGTAAAAATACAGAATGTCCCCATAGTGCGGCGTCGTTGAGAGTAGTACAAAATTTGCGTAACCTAAAATTATTTTCGCGCATACGTAATGTCCCATAAATGAGTAAGACAGCAAGGTTGCTTTATATTTGGATTCTGCCTTTGGTTCTAAAGATATTTTGTACAACACGTATAGTGCTCTTTCACCTTAATATAATCGGGTAGCGCTATACACACTGTCCCCGATAAGCGGGAGAAATGAATAAATTTACAAACGGAATGTAAACTTTTCTTGGCTTTAATTAATGTTCGGTGGTTATGTGAGTGATAAAATTAAATAAAATAAAATAGTGGACAAATATTTCCTATGTTGACAAGGATTAAAAGAACGTACTATGATACCATAAAATTTTTCAGATTAATTAGGCAATTAAAATATCTTTTACCGGCAATAATACTAGTAATTCCAATAGGCGTCACCCACATAACTTTAGTTAATAAAGCAATTGATAATTCAAATATCACAGAGAATAATTCTACAAAGACTGTGGCTCTTTTCCCAAGACCACTGATATTTGAACCGATCATGAGGCAGAAAAATACGACGCCTAATGTGTTTGTCCCATATCTACAATATACAACAAAGTTTCAGTTCGCTTCAGTCATCACGTTATGAGGTTTTGAAAGTCATACGACTATTGACACCATACCCTTGTTTCGTAGTGTTGCTGTACTTGAGGCACAAAGATATAGGCACTTTTAAACATCTCTAAATATGGTTTATACTATCTTCGAAATAACAATAATAAAAATATAGTTAGCGCCTAAATTTTTAGTATCCTGAAGGTTTGTGGTTCAAACGCGGCAAAAACAGGCGTAAAATATTATTGCAATGTAACCAAATCTGTCAAATTAATTAATTTGTTCCTCGCGTTTCTACGTTCGACGTCGACAAGTATCAGATATTGTCAAAATTAAAAAGAAAATAATCAATCACAGGGGTTACATGGGATAAAACAAAAATGCAGCCAGTGCAATGCAAATGAGCAGACCAATTTTTATCAGATATAGTGCAGTCCTCTCATGCATTACAAAGTTTCATTGTCATGAAAAGTGGGTTATTTTACGGAATGGACAATTTATGACAAAAAATTATTAGCATAGGTTGGAATTTTGTGACTCGTATGTTTTATGCAGTTAAAAAGTTTCGCTTTTGCAATTTACATACTTCGCCAGAGGGTGATGGGAAAACATAATATACAATACTATACTTCATGAATGAGTATATACAAAATAAACGTAAAAGGTGTCTGGAAACCAATTTTCTTAATCTCCACATCACATAGCTAAAAAGTTTTCATAAAATATGACCTATTTTATTGGTTCAGGTTAGGTGACAATTAAAATAACCGCCTAGAAATTTAGTTACTCTACCCTGACCATATGAACTTACTAAGATTCGGTTTTACCTATTTAAGCAGGTCCAGTTCAAATTAAGTAAATATAATAAAAGGTTTCTTAAAGGACAAATTGCGCTTGTTAAAAAATATAAAGAAAATTAAAATACATAGAATCGAAATATCTAATAATATTAATAATATATTTAAATTCAAAAGAAAACTCATGAAATCCTTGATAACAAAAAACATTTGAAAAATATGCGGTCCTATAAAAGTTTTGCTTTTACTTTTCGCTTTATCTTCTATACAGGGTGTCGATATCTTATTCGCTATAGTGCAAAACGTAAATTACAATAATTTTGAAACAGGTACTGTTATTAAACTGAAAATTATCTCTTGTTTTATTTATAATTTTATTTACCTAAAAGTGCAATCTGTGTCGGCCATAGGCAACAAATTATTTTTGATTAGAAGAACAAAAAGACTTTTATCTTGACGAGACGAGGATTAATAACAATTATGTAGTACAAAAAATGTGACAAAACAAAAATACCACCCGTGCTCGCCAAGCTTTCATGTCAACAGGTGCTTTGAAGCAAAGGGAATAGACTAATCTATTATATTGGAATTATGTAATGTATGTATGTATATCTGCATGTATTTATGTATGTATGTATGTATGTATGTATGTATGTATGTATGGTATGTATGTATGTATGTATGTATTTATGTATGTATGTATGTATATCTTCTATATTTTTGATAATTATCAAACTTTCATTATTTATTGGTCGTTTGCTAACATTACTTATCATCATGTTTTACTTTTTAATTCGTAATTAATGTGGAAAACGCCAATTAGTTTGCTACAATGATCGTTACCTGTGAGTAAGAATGCGCGTCTGAATTGGATGAATTTCCACATTTCCTCCAGTTAAATTGACAGTAATTATTGTGGAATTAACGTATTCCGTGCGAACCTAAAATGGAAATAATAAATTGCAGCCATCATCGAAATTTTTTGTGAAAAATGAAGTTAAGGCTACATAATATTAGACATTATTGAAACATTATTAAAATTAAAATTAGCAAAGCAAACTGCAGAGGACTGACAGCCCTTGACATGTCATATATTCCAAAACATTTAAATTGTAGAATTATTTTTCGAAATATTTATATACAACTACATATTTTGAAAAAACTGAACACAAACACAAACACAAAAAAATAAAACGTTCAAAGTTACAAACGTCCGACTCATTATCAATTTTATAAAGAAATTACAGATCAGGAATACGCCATAAAATAAAGGCATACCCAAGTTTCAAACTTCAACATTTAACTATGAAAGACAACTGGTGGTCGTAACTGAAAGCACTACCTACTTCTAAAGTAAAACATCTCACAAACTTTAAACAATTAAGATTGATTAACCTCCTTCCTAATCTCTCTAAAGTCTTGGACAAAATAATGGACCGGTAAATAAGAGGATTTTTAACTAATTATGATATTTTACCTACAAAGCAATATGCTTTTAGAAGAAATTACAGTTGTTTGATAGCCATTACTGACGATCCACTGAAGGTATCGGATGAAAGTAAATTTAGTACCCAGACTTTACTGAATTTCAGCAAAGCATTCGATAGGGTCAGTCATAAATTGATTATTTCATTTTTACATTCGGTTTCGAAGATACGTATGCATGTATATAAATTATTTTTTATCCGATTGAAAAACAATGTGCATTCCGAACCATTCCCTGTTGAATTAGGTGTGTTGCAGCGTAGTATTTTAGACCGCTTGTTGTATATGATTTATACGGCCAAGTTTAAAATATTGTAATTATCGCCTTTATGTCGATTATATTCAAACTAAATATTTTATGAGCAGGATTTGGCGTAGTCTATGGTTAAAACTAACATAGATTTAAATTAATTTTACAAAACTGCATCCAATCATCTACTGCAAATGAATCCAACTAAATCGTCTGTGTTGGTTTTTGAAAGAGTACTAGTACTTCAGATTAATTTACAATGTATAAAATTAAGTTTGTCGACACAATCACATTTCTCCATACTTGGATGTTGATGGTTGGCTTAATATGTACAATGGTTTCAAGTTACGCTGTCCTAGATTCTATTTCTTCGGTTCAACAAAATCTCATAGATGGCAAGTTGTTTTGATATAAAATCGGTCAAAACTTTAAAAAATCGGTATAACTTTTTTAAATGATTTTCTTTAGTTAATATTACATTTAAATTGAAACTTGAACAGTGGATTTGCCTTCAGATGTCTGCATTTTGATTAGGCCCTGCTGTTATGACATGCAATTACTACCACCCGGTGTTCCATTGAAGAAAAAATGTAGAAAAATTTTGTCTACGACATGGTAACTTTACGATATTGTGAAATCCGCATTGCTCTGCCGTTGGTAAGAACGGCAAACCCTTGCATTTACAATCAAAATTGCACTGTGCTGTTTTTTTGTTAATTCTCGATTTCAACGCGATGAGGCATTTATTAGTAGGATCACCACTAAGAAAAACTTGCCTGTTGAAATGTGGCTTGTACTATATTGTCGGCGAAAATATTCCTAAAACAAACAATGTGTTCAACAAATTCCTACCTAACTATATAAGGAATGTTGGTTTTTCACCTTCCTAAATCTAGGAAACCATCCATAACAGATTGTTTGGTGTCGAAACTGGTTTGGTTGCTAGTAATTTCTGTACTGTACTTGACGCCTGGGCGAATAACTATGGCGAATAAGACCCCCAAAAGGGCACTGCAGGCCGAAAATAGGAAAAAGCATGCTGAAATTCAAAAATTAGGGGATTTTAAGCCTTTCTGGTTACCGACCTCATATCAGTTTTTGAGAGTTGAATATGAATATATAAATAGGCAGAGTGTTCTAAAGTTACTGTAAAATATTTAAATTGGAGATGCCACGGAAATTTTAGACTATCTGAAAAAATGAAATCAATAGTCTTAAGTATGTACGTATATCAAAATCTGGCCAAATTATAACAAAATATAATATACAGGGTTATTTACTCTATACGAACATCCTGTACAAAAAACCTTAAATTGTACGTATCATAAACGTTACTGAACATACACTAATTTTGATCGTAGAATCCCAAAACGCTATAATATAAATGGGAGTTAATTTTAGAAAATTCAACTTTCATTTTTGTAACACTTTTCGGACAGCCTGTATAGTGTGAAAATAATTGAAAATGAGGAATGAGTGAGTCAATTTTTTTTTCTCTTCTAGAAGAGTCAACATCCCCCTGAAGCTTTAAGGCGGAAAGCGAAATATAACACGGTTAATATAAACAAGGAGCTTCAGGAATCCTAAATCTTTTTGTAAACTCCTTATTTTGAATAAATAATGTCTTGGCGTATATTTCAAAAACGACCAACTTGACATTGAGAACTACTTTTGGATGGCTCTGACAATGTAAATATCTTGTGATTTTGAATACCATCGCAATTATAAAAAAAAGTTGTTGAAATTGTTGAAAAATATAATGTAAAAATAAATATAAAATATTAATATATCCAAGAGAGCTTGTAATTATTTTTACTAAATAAACTAATGCTGTGTTAATATACAAACATCCGCTAAAATATGGTATAACTTCATTTATAAAGTCGCTACGAGGTCTTGTTGGATTGGACTTGAAAGAGATTTTAGATTGCACTTTCTTTTTTTTATAATTCTGTCAAATTGAACAAATACAATTGCTTATTTTAAACATTTTCCAAAAATGACATAAATTGTTTTATTTGTTGAATTAGAATAATTTTTCAACGTCTGCTTTGTAAGATGATTACTGTAGCTGGACTGATCACGCATTAAATCAAATTGGTATTAAAGAATTCTTAAAATAGATAACTGCAATTATTAGAATTGTTAGAATTACAAAAAAGAACCGAAAAATTGTTTCAAGTCCAAGTATACTTTTTTTACTCTTTTACGTAAACATGAGACAGTAATCTATTTTTTCTATAATTCCAAATGTTATACTACTACTAGTTAGAGCAACACTAAATTCAAATTTTAATTATTATTATAGCAGTTTATTATTTAATATATTGTTAATAGTAATATAATGTAATTGTTGATTCTTAATATCTAAAATCAAATGAACAAAAATAAATTATTATTACTATTAATATTATTATTATATATTTAGGCGCTGTACGGTGTTACATTTTGACTAACTGGCCCGAGAGCGGCGCTTCGCTTTTTTAGAACGCGCCTTCTCGCGATTTCGAACGACTTTAGACGGGGCACCGACATACATAACTTTGGCTTCATTTAACCGATATCTCTTACAATTATTGAGGTTTCGATAGTGAACTTATGCCATTCTGTAACTTGTTGTCAATCTATGGATAACGTTGGGTTGCGTAGGTTTCATGCAAAACCATTATATACAATATTATATTAGTTATTAACACGAAGCATAATGATAACTCCTTGCTGAAATTACAGCAATCTTAATTCGTTAGCTTATCTACTGCAGGTAATTAAACTTTAAAATACCAATATCGGGTATACAGTGTGAAACACACTAACTATTATATAGTGAAACTGTAGAAGAGCGCATGAAATTTTTGTTGACGAAAAATGTGTTTCCTTTTTCAAAATATTAAATCAAAATATCTAAAAAATGTCGAGTACTATTGAACCCATATGAATGGGTTTGAAACACAGTTAATTTCATTCTAGCTTTTCGAAAAAGTTTTGAGAATTTCAGCATTGACAGAGTTCTTATTTGCGTTAAAGGTTTTAATTTGAACAATCAATTTTACAATGCATTTGGTTCAGAAGTCATAGTTTAAATTAATTTAATCAGATAAATAGTTTTTTTAACGATTTTCTACATCTACTTTGTAATTACTTTAACAAATTTTAAATTTCGATTTTTCTTACTTCTCTTTTATGTTATGCAATGTGTACATTCGATGTAAACTAATCAAAACTTACCATAGGCTATTTCGGAATAGTGTAGAGTAAGAAAATCGTATATTCTGCCCAGCTCCGCTCAATTTCGGTACCGGCCATAGGCGTAGGTTTTTAGCAGACCCAACAAAAGTGTAATTCGGAAAAGGTTCATTATAAAAAATAATACCCACCCTAATTGTAATAGAGCAGTAGGAACCGAAATATAGCTCTGAAGAGAGGCAAAACCCATAAATTGATTCAATGCCCGGTGGTACTACTTGCAATCGATAAAAAGAATGAATTTTACTATGACATATGAACAATGAAAGTATTCGTTGAGTCACTCTGTAGTACCTTTACATACCAAATGCGGTTTTATTACTCTACCCCTTTCTAAAATAGATTTTAATTGATTTTTTTGATGTTTAGATAATAACATGGTTCTTTTTAACGGAAAATGAAACTGGATTTCCTATTTTTGAGGAAAAATTATAAACATATTGTTAATTGTTTTATTTCAATATATATATTGTAGATTAATCACAAGTACATTAGTATAAGGCTAATGATTTAAACCTACTCACTTAATGTTTTCAATGCTATTCGTCCACGAACATTGAGTTTGGATGTTCCAGTTATTACGCTAGATATTATCAGAGGTAGGATTAGTAACTTTAATACTCGAAAAAATAGTTCGCCTGGATACGAAATCAGCAGTATCACTTCGTGCGATACCGCCAAGTAGCGAAGTGAAATTCCTGAAAAGAAGATTCAAAATAATGGTAATAACCAATAGCAAGTGAACACAGAAAAGTGCGGAATTTATATTTGAACACCAATTTTACTAACTTTTATCGTATTGAAATTCCACTCAGTTTGTGGGGAGCAATATTAATAAAAACGCATCGAAATTCTTCATTAAAATAATTGAGAGCAGTGACACACAACACACACATACTTGGGAAAAGTCATCTACACATCATTCACAAAAATTATAGACTGTTTCTCCTCTCTGAAAAATGTATGCGTATGGTTTTTGTTGTATTAATTAAATGAAAAATTTCGATGGATTCTTTTTTCTTATATTTATTATCTTTAGAACTTTCAATTATTCACAAGTTCAGTGCACATAGACTTTTACTACACTTCGCGTATAACATTGTAACTATGTATTTAAAAACCAAAAGGGTACCCAACAGGGAGAGGAGGTGGTCCAATTACAGGATAGTGGATATAATATTAGATTATCGGCAATACAAAAAGAGATATTTAGAAAGCTAATAGACAGTACTAAAAAAAAATGTACAGCATTTTGCATAGTTTTCCTTTAAACAGATAATTAGAAAAACAAATTTCTTATAAGCGGAGAGTTTGATCTGAATCTTTTTGTTGGCATTACATAAAAGTGACTCAGTAACATTGTTAACAATTTTATTAGGGAGAAATTACGCCCGAGCAATTTCTGGGTGTTTCAAGTGACCTCAATTTATTAAACTCTAGATTATTTTCATACGAATAGTCGAATAGAATAATAAGCTTTCTTTGGTCATTCGGTATCCGAATAAATATACAAGGTGTCCCGAAATTTTATTAATTTAAATGCATAGTTTTCGGGATACCGGGTGTGAAACTTCGGATGAGTTAACCTCAAATAAAACTTCCACATTCCAAGAAATCTGGATAGCGATTACTAAAGATATTAACAAAAAACTGATTAGAATTTGTTGAAAATTAGGGACATGCATTTTTCATGAATCACCTCTTAAATTATTCGAACATTATTACCGGACACCCTGTATATGGAGTGGAGTGGAGGTAAAGACGGTAAAGTTTTATGGACCTATCGAATTATTCTTTCAAAGTGAGATTTGTCGGTTGAAAACGAGATTTTAAAAATTCTCTTTTTTTTGTACCTGCTATCAAGGCCTATATGTATCTAGTAGCTACTTGCCTGTAACCTGAGGTTAGGTTAGTTTGGTTATTGTCATTAATTCATTTTCAATTTCAGCAAAAAGAAAATATAGGTTTGAATTCAGTTGGAGAAATTTTTGAAGAATAAGGCAGATTTTCTGAGAAACAAGTGAAAATTTTTGAATTAAGACACCAAAGCAAAATCCCAACATCAGATTTGAAGTTCTTTTCATTACTATTACTATTATTACAAATCAGAAAATATACCTAAAAACATAAACGAAAAATTGAAGCTAAGAGAAGCGTACAAAAAGTTTCAAATTCGTAATTGTTAAGTTAGAAAATCTAAAACTGCAGTTTTTATTATTATACTAAAACCCCTTTCTACATTAACCAAATTTCAGAAACAAGTTGAAATATTGAATGCGCCGTATCTCTGAAAGCAGTATGAGGTATATTGAGCTTAATCATAATATTTTGGTGGCATTATCCTGTATGTCTCGATTCACAATGTCCCTTACGAGAGACATGCCAAAAATTCTTGTTTTTCAGATATTCTTCTTCTTTCTCGAAAATGTCGACTTAAGAAAGAAATCGTGACATGTTTCTTAGAAATTCCAACTAATGTTAGAAATTCTGACTGGTTTTTCAAAAATATAAGTCAACCAATACGACTAAAGTAAAATTTTATGATCTGATAAAGTGGCACTAAGGCTTAAATATGCTAAAAATATTTAAAATGTTCCCCTGCAAATATTTAACTGATAATGCTGCTTAAAGAATTAGAGAAGGAAAAACAGTTTTGTTTTGTTATATGCAATTCATACTTACTTGGATATGAACTAATTAAATAATGCACTCTTCTCTATCCATTGATGTCTGTTGAAAAATTATAAAAAGTTACATTTTTCGAACAAATTGATTTTGTCATGGTTGGCCGGGACATTTCTTTAAGACTATTCAAATATCGCGTACAATTTATTTGCCATCGATCGATTAAAATTAATATTGTATTTTCTGAATAAATAACTTTCGTTAATGAAGTTGTTTTACTTATTTTCGATTTTATGAATATATCCTTAAAACACCATTGCAAAAAAGTAAAAAAATAAGTAAAGTCAACTTTCTGAGTAGATTCTGTTAAATTTTTGAGAACAGACTTCCTTTGCAATTTAACTACCGATCTTCTAAATTGCTTCGTATGTATGTATATAAATTCGTTGTCCGTGATGACAAAATCAATTTTTATTAAAGAACTATATAAATTCTGCCCTAACTCAGCACTTACTCATTTTCTTGAATATTTGAATCTCTGCTCGATGTTTATATTGTAGCGTTATTCACTACATCCGATATTTATAACATCAATAATTTAGCGCACTAAAATAAAATTGGAGGTTTCGACCGATTTATAAACTTACCTAAAATAATGCCCAAAACAACGCCGGCAACAATAAGAAACAATAAAAGGGTCAAAGATTTAGATCTCCTATTATTCGGGTCTTCGGACATTATGACTGCGGCAGGAAATTCCACAAAATATCTGAAACAACGTTGAATATGTTACGTATTAGTTAAACAAATTTTCGCTATCTCTGTTAGTGCCTGTAATTAAAAGTAATTATAACCTAACTACTGCAGACCTTAAAGAGAGCTTACGTTTCTATTTATGTTAGTCTAGCCGACGAGTCAAAAATAATATGCCACAACGGTGTGACTTTTTGTGCGGAGAGTCAGACAGAAGACGCGCAATCAGTAAATAGCAATTCAAATACTTTACGCGAAATGTCTCGACTGCAGATCATCTAGATGAGATTGATGGGCAGTAATAATAAAAATGAATACGCCATTTTGGTATAGGCATGAGTTATTTTGAGATATATTGTATAAAAGTAAATGGAACAAAATAAAAGAAAAATGAAGCAAGTAATAAAAATACTAACAACAACAAATTCATAAAAATTTCAATGAAATTTCAACCTGAGCATTATCTGTGGCCGGTTTATCTTAGAACGCAACCTTATCTCAGAAAATACAGAGTGATTTATTAATACGGGCTCCAACTAAGAAAAGACTTCATATTAACCTGGATCGAGATACACGGTGTGAAAGCTTTGGGTTCTATGTTTGAATTGAAATAAGCAATTGAGATTTGGTACAGCTAGTAAACTCAATTCTCCTACTACTATGCTGTTTTCAATTACAAAATTTATATGAAAAGTGTAATCCAATTAATTAATTAATTAATAATTAAACGTACCAAGTTTCAACAAAATATTTGAAAAACTGCGAGATTTATAAATAAAAATCTTATTGCGAAAATGAAAACAGAAGGCTTAATATTTTCATACAACGAATCCATCTTCAACGGGTTAACCAATTTTTCCGAGTCACCCAGTATATATATTATATATACAACAAACACTTGAAAGTTACACATGTCATTTTAAACCAAATCAAAAGTTTGGTATATCCCTCCTTCAGATCAGATATAATATTAAAGATTAAAAATTATATCGCAAACATAATAGAGACCGTATAAACAATTTGGATTTTCAAGAAATCTTAGTTAATTTTTCCAATGCATGCTGACGGAATGAAATTTCAAATTTAGCAACTAATCCGTCCCATTGTTTTCAAAAATACCAAAACTAAACCAAACCAAAAGTTATGAAAGTGCGTTTTCAATGTGTTAATAACTTTTTACTTTTTTGTCAAGCCGACTGTTCGTTTTTTAATAACAGAATTAAATTATCATGAATTTTCGAAACGAGTATATCGATTTTCAAAAACTACAGTGTGTCCCATGTTGCTTTTACACATGCTAATTTTACGGCCTCTATTCCTTATAAATAAAGCTAGCGTGTTCCGGGCTTCCTAACCCAAGACTAATTTTTTCTGAAATAAAAAGAGGCATAAACAGAAATATCGTAGCTATCTTTTATTTTTAGTTAAAACTAATTTGAAAAATAATGCATTTTAACCACCCTTTGTACTCGGTTGTGTGTGAACTTATCGAAAAAGTGAAAACTGGATAGTTTCGTACGTAAAATCCAGTGGCGTAGTCAGTTTTCTTCTGAAAGTTACATATTTTAAACACAACGCATATAACTCTAATTTTAGTTTCTTTTATGAGTACGCCATGGAAGAAAACTTCGATGGGCCACCCATTACCTATTTCTAGGACACCGCTGTGTTTCAGGGTTGCTTGCGGAGATAAACTTTCTTTAGAGTTACTTGGACTTTGCGTAGAATACAAATCCAAATTTAGAAACACATTAAGTTTTAAATAGAAAAACTTTGCAATTAAAAACTAGAAAAAATTACCTAAACTGAATTCTTTACGTAAATATTGTCAAAATATTGAGAAACTTGAAAAAGTTACTTACACTTTGTGTAGGATACGAACCCAAATTTGGAAAAACGTTACATTTTAAATAGAAAACTTAATGTAAATAACTCTGTAAAATTCTAGACATTAAAAACATATGGATCTAAATAAATCATTGATAAAAACCACTGTTTCACTCTTCCTTAAGGCGGGAGTTAAAAAACCCAAAAACAAAGTACAAAATTTGGCGCCAAATGGTCAAAAATTCTTGCCACTTAGCGCGAATTATTGTTATTAATTATATAATTATATACTTAAAAAAAAGGTACCTACTTACCTACTATAGTCGCATTTATCTGAAATCTAAATTCGAGAATTTTATTTTAATTTCCATCCCAAATAATTTTTATCGGTCTTTCTTTCATATCCAGCTGATGTCAGACTCGCGAGACTGCGCGACGGAGGAGCTTTAGCTATTGATTTATTTCTTCGAAATGAACGCCAAAATTTTGATTAACAGTACCGACCGTCGCAAATGCAGTCTCTTCGATTTCTGTCATAGATTTTAATAGGTTTTCATACCGACCAGTTCCAGTATGTCTAAATTACAATCAAATACTTCTTTGAATCGATTGCATTAAGAAATGTTATAGCCTAAATTCTTTTGCATAAATTACAACCATATTTGACTTGATAAATAATAACTTTGGTAAAAATTTTAAAAGTGCAACAGTTTTACTATTAATTTAATTAGTTTATTATTTTGTTATTAATTTGGGCTAGAAAAAAACATCAAGGGAGAAAATAAGAATTAAAATAAATGCTATATTTTTGCAAACTTGAAGGTATTTCAAAAACTATTGGATCTAGGTGTATTAACTTTTAATTAAACTTACCTTAATTTTGATCATACAAATAAAAAACGAAATAATATAAAAAATAATAATATCAGAAATACCCAATTGGAATATCCATGGGGAGAGTTTTATCTCTAAGTTACAGTACCCATACCTAGCTACCTATATACCTATATACCTACTTTTCAGCGAATGAGATAATTTTTATTAGATCTTGCAAACAAATTGACAAAATGAGAAAATATTACCCAAAAAATTTTGTTTTCGAAGAGATTTTCCTCTAATAAAATATATCTGTTAATTACTATTTACAATAAAGACCCATATAGCTATTAGGTAATGTTGTGACATCATTATGGTAAAAATTGATATATTGCAAACGGTATTGTTATTTTCGTAGAGAAGGGATTGACTTTGCGCAAATGCCTGTACATTTCATCCACCACTTTAAGGCATTTTCTTTCTAAACAGTAATTTCCACACACTTAACTCATTTTCCCAGAACATTTAACGAGACCTAGGCATAGTTTGAGAAAATCCTCCCATAAAAATGCTGCATCCAAACTGATTGACGATCTATCCACGGGCATGTTTGTTGTTGAATGCTGCCAGGTCATTGGCTAAAAACTAGATTTTAAATCTCGCTCATGCGCATGTTGAATGAACCTCCGCATTTTTTTTTCGTAGTGGAGCCATAAATTCCTGTACTATCGGTATAGACAGGGCCTCTATATCTCTAATAGCTATATATAAAAAACAATAGCTAATATTATTATAGGCTAATCATCACACATTACAGGTTTCCTAATATCTTGTCAATTTGACGAACTTCAAAATAATTGAAATCCATGTATCTAACTACTTCATTGTGTTTAGTTATTCTTCCTCCATCGCTTCTGTTAAACTTTTCCAACACACATCAATGAAAATTTTCCATAACATTCGTTTCTATTACATACACAATTTACATTTTAAACTAAAATAATTGGTTTGAATTGGTTATTTCTATTTTTATTTGCTAAAAAGAAAGAATAATAAATTACTCCAAATCAAGTAAAAATCCTAGAGTAAGGGAAGACTGAAAAAGAGCATAAGAAACTCTTTTCACGACGTGAGTGTGATTAGTCCCCAGCAGGCATTTCAAAAAACTTTTTTGTATGAAATTTAATAAAAACAAACACTTGCTTTAAGATTACCACACACATGTTTATTGCTTTGACAATTTTTTCGGTATACTGTATCTTCTTCAGAAAGAATCTCTAAACTAACTATCACAGGGTTGACTACAAACTATCCATACAGTATCTAGAATCTTTATTTAAGGGTTTAAGAGGGGAGAATAGAATTCAAGAATGAACTTTTGTGTTCTTGAATCCGTTTCTTCAAACTTCTGAATGTCCGACCTATGTATATTTTTGGACAAGATCCACATGTTAATTTGTATACTCCCGACTTACATAACTTATGTATTTTCGATTTATTATTTTTAATTACAGATCCTAATGTCCTATTACATTTAAAAGCAATATTCCGATTTAGCCTTCTAAGTTTTTTAGCTATTATTTCAATTGGTTGTCCAAAATAAGTTAATGTGTTAAAATTTTTGTTAGAGTATTGTTTAGGAAAGACTAGATTCATGGCCTTGATATATAGTTTCTTTTTTAATAGTGAGTCAATTAAGTTGGGCTCGTAACCGTTGTTCAATGCAATTTGTTTAATTATAGTTAATTCCTTGTCGTAATCTTCTTGATTGAGAAGGACCTGAAGTAATTTATGTAAATAGCTATTAAAAGGGGCAATTTTATTTTGGTATGGAAGTAAGTTAATTGAATTATTATTTTCTAATTCCATTATAAATTTTAAGGAGCTAGGTAAATAATTTGTATAATTCTGTTCCTACAAAAGAAGCGATAACATCATCCACGTATCTATACCAAAATAAAAACTGTTTGGCAAGAGGGTATTGATGTATAATGGATTGTAAATGGTCCATAAAAATTTCGACTAGCATAGGGCTTGGGGATTTCCCATAATTAGATCTTCTTTTGAACTAAATATTCTGTTATGGAATTCAAAGTAGTTTTGGTCTAGACATATTATAAGGGTGTCTTATATTTCTTGCTTTATGATAGGATTTATTTTATTGCGGGTTAACATTTCTTCTATTAGATCTATTGTCTCTATTGGTGGTATACTTGGAAACAAATTGTGGACATCAAATGAAATTAGTTTCGGCTTTTCTGGTAATTCTACGGATTTGATATTCTCTATTAATTGATAAGAATTTTTGATACTATACTTGGCCGAAAATCTACAGTGGTAATTAATTATGTTAATTAGTCTTTTAGATACTTTGTATGACGGTGCTGACATAAAGGATACTACTGGTCTTATTGGCATATCTTCTTTATGAAGTTTCACTAACGAATATAATTTTGGAACTGTTGGGTTCATATTGATTAGGTTAAATTTGTTAGAATCCATAAATAAGCTATTGTTCTTAATACAATCATTTATTTGTTTCTGATACAGATTTGTTGGGTCCGATGGGAGGATTTGGAACTTATTTGGCTCTAAAAATATTGTTGTTTTCTCTATATAATTATTCTTACACATAGCAATCACCGTATTGCCCTTATCTGCTCGAGTATAAACTAAATTATTTTTAGATGATTTGATTAGATGATTGATTTTAATTGAGGCAATTCTTGTTATTTCGGTGTTTGGAAAATTATTATGTTTAGTTTGTTATAGATTTTTAATCGTATTTGCAAAACAATGTTTCTGATAGTTAGGATTATCAATACTATCTAAAGCTAGTTCCATATCTACTCGTAGGTGTTCAAAATTCCTATTATTATTCTTGGTTTCTTTAATGGTATAGTTGAAACCTTTTTGCAATAGAGAAACCTCCTTTTTTGAGAAAATTATGTCAGTTAAATTCATAAATCTATCAAAGAAGGTATGGTCGGAATATGCTTTTTTACAAGAATTATTGTTAAGCTTAGAACTAGTTACAATTAGTCTATTCTAAATAGACGTCTTGCGACAATTCTTTTCACTTACTTCTTTGTTCTACATGATCTAGTTCGCAATGATATGGCGGTGTGACACAGGTTCACTACGTTTTTCTGCTGCTACGGCAGATAGTTCCTACTTTATCAATCATCATCAACCATAATCGATAATTTCGGGTTTTCTCCCAGAAGTTGGAGTTTCCTCCATGCGTGGTTAATGATATCACTGAACCAGTCGGAACATATTTTTTTCATTGTACATGATAACATTCAATGAATCACTCTGTAAAAATAGTATTAAACATTTGCTTATTGCCTGTAAGAAAATTTCAGCGATTTTAAGATCCTCATTAAAAGAGAATGATTTTTATCCTGCCGAGTTTGTTTATCCATTACAAATAATTTGGCTCAGTCAAAACAATCCAAAGCGTCATTTTGCTTTGTTCTGTTTTTGATGGTTTAAATATAGATGAAAGTCTGTCAGTGATCTTGATCGGTACCTATCGATTAGATGAAGTTTATTGTTCATTGTGCTCGTATTTTCATAATTCGATTCGGAATAATAAAAATCCATGGAAAATAACAGAGTTTTAGATCCAGACGTTTCTGTCGATTTTGAAGTGTTTGGGAAAGTGCAAGGTGAGATGGTAATTTATCAGGTATATGAACTTTTTGTCTTAAAATGACGCAAGTAATCGGCCCACAAACTGTGACAGCGAGTACTTTTTTAACGCCTTGTAAATTGAATTTTAGTTGTGGAGGTTATTATTTTATTTAATCTAAGATTTGTCAAGCATGTGTAGTATATTGGATCACACAAAAATTGTAAAAGTTATAGTCAGCACAGTCAGATAAGTAAAAGCAGCTTCAAAAGAAATTTAAAAAAGGGAAGTCTAAGGATAACAGCCCCTCCCATCCAAGTTTTTTGCGAAGAAGAAAATTGTTTGGATAAGAGATAAAAACGAACCAAATTTTGAAAAGATAGCTCCAAATATGCATTTTAGAGTATTAACTTTGATATGTCATAAAAAGAGCCCCAGTATTTTATTGTATTATATTTATCATATATGTTTAACGCATTGACGTTATTTTGAATGTATAAACATGAAATCATCACATTAAAAAGAAATAAAAATAAGGAATAAAAAACACAGAATTTAGTAAAATTGGGAGGAATTTAAAATTGAAATAAAGTGAAGCTAAAGTTGTTGTCAACAATAATAAGAATTATTTTTTTATCACCCTTTAAATCGAATTGTAGTTTTGTGCGGATGCTCATTGCTTGCGTCAAAATTTATTGTGGCTTTGAAACCTAAACTGAGAGACCCAATAAGCCAAAGCCAATATAGATTATAATTTTTTATGTTGACGTTAACTATAGCTATGAACCAATTCGAAAAAAGAAATGTTTGATATTTCTTTATTTCTTTATAAATATTCAACAATTTTTTGAAATTGACAGGAGCCTCTAACTATAATTGCTAATACAGGATACAAACTAATACAATTAAAATGGCATTACATTGTGTTTTGGTGGTGTGTTTATTTTCGCATGGACTTTAAAACTTACTATTCTAGATAATAAGATACATTCAAGCTTCTGGAATTAAAAAAAAACCAATACTTAACTGGTTCTAAAAAAGATTGGACGTGATTCTTTTAGGTTGTGCATTTACTAAATACTGCAAAGAAATGTGCGAAGGATTGGGAATATCAGGCTGGGTAAAAAACACCAAGAAAGGAACAATCGCCGGGAAACTGCAGGGCAAGAAATCAACGGTTGAAAATGTGTATGTTTTTCAGTGAACTAGTTGCGTGCACATTAATAAGAATTTCTATCATATTATCAAACAGCCCGTAGTTTTATTAATATGTTTACTATTCAAGTCGACATTGTTATTTATAGAATCGAAATTTCTAACTGTTGGGCAAATTTATGTACATAGTGTTATTAGGCACATGAAACAATCCAAGGAGAGTATTAACCATAATATTACAACTCGTACTATTACTTCTGAGATATGTGTTTAAAACTAAAAATAATTTTTATATGCAGAACGTTTATGAATGGATAATAAATAACTTTAATCATATTACATATAAAATTTGTTCCTTATAGAAAAATCGCCCAAATCGTTTTAATCTTTACATTGCGTAATTATTTTACTTGTATATTACTTCAAGAGTCGTGTTTTTACTTCAAATTAGCTTGATTTACTTGTATTATATTTTTAAATTACAACTATCAGCAAGCTAGCTAATAGCTTAGATAACTGTATAAGTTAATTGTTCTTGTTGCTGTTTATGTAAACTTCAATAAAGTTCAAAGTTCAATATAGCTACTACAAAGATAGAGGCCCTGCCTAATGCTGATAATACAATAACTGATTAAGCAAAAAATAGAGAAAGTCAATTCAACATGCGCATGTGCAAGATTTGAAATATCATTTTTAACCAATGACCTTGAGCCATTCAATAATCAACATAGCGGTTTTGTTAATAGATCGCCAATAAGTTTGGATGCGGCATTTTTACGGCAATATTTTCTCAAAATATCTCAATTTGACACAGTTAATTTTTTATAGTACTTACTAAAACTTTCTGCATCATATGCTTGTTTATCTGTTCTCAGATTGGATCTGACAAGAATGCAGCTTGCTTTAGGATGTCTTTGATCCCATCGAATCTCTAGGCAAAAAGTAATATCGTTTCGCTTCTTAGATATCTAGATTATTTTAAAAATTTTGAACCAAGTTAATCCGAGTTGTTGAAATCGCAAGATTTGTAGAAAACTGAAAAGTTAACAGTTTTTTCTAAGAAAATGTTTCAATATTTTGAAAAATAATTTAACTTTTTAATATTTTGTATAAAAAGTATTTTGAGAGGTAAAAATAAAGGTTTCAAAATTTTCGTAAATCTTTATGCATAAGCTGGCCCAGGATCAATATTTTCTCAGTAATAAAAATGTGTCCATATGATGAGGACCAGTAGTGATACTGCATAAAAAGATTTTATTTATTTTGTTTTAGGATATACTGGTTGTCAAATACTGGATCACCTGGAGCTAAGATTGAAAGATGCGACTTGGCCAACTGGCAAATGTTAGCCAAGCCCGATTACACAAACTTCAGCATTAGGTTTTGATGGGAACAAATATTGCCACGGCCACTGACGACAATTAATTAAATAAAAGTATTTTGTTGTCTACATATTATATTTTAAATGCATTTTTATAATTAAAATTTTCTTTTATTAATTGTTAAGGGGCTAAAAAATTGTGGTATGCAGTGACGTCACCTATCCTGCCTGAAACAACATTACTGTTATATAAAGCCGACAAGGGAAGTATAGGTAGCATATTACTGTCGCATTACAAATACAATCGACAATAAAATACTACACCTATGATATCCATACCAAGTTGGCATCTCCCTTAGTGCCTAACGGAGTTACATGCAATAAATATTTCATTACGTAATCTTAAGCTGCAAACCATGAACACTAAGGTTAGGGAAGTTGAACGAATATCTTCTTCGCTTTTAGCAGGGAAGTTTACTCTACACATTACCATAGTATATTAGGGTTAAAGTAATAAGCCCCACCCCACTAAATATAAATCAATTACTCACTCTCTCTCTCTCTCTCTCTCTTTGTATTTCTCTTTCTTCCGTTATTTTCTCTTTATCTATGGTTACTTGTCAAAAAGTACATAAACTTCATTTTGTGCAAAAGCATTTGGTGTACGTAGTGATTTAGAGGTTTGATATATTTGTTTACTAATGCTTAATTAGTTGGCTGACAAGTATACCACCATGGAAAATATTCCCAAGACTCATGAAGGTGTGTATACATGTGCCAAATATCAACAATATTTAGTGATTAACTGTCATCCATTGCTCTAGATATTGAGGCGCAGATTCGGGATATTCAGTCTAAGAAGAAGGAAATCCCAGCGGAAAAGAATGAAAAGGGGGTTGGTCTGGGCGAAAGTGGTTACTTTGATAGTGAAATCTATGATGGTAGTAACAAGAAATATGAGGGATATGTAACTTCAATTGCTGCTAATGATGAGCCTGATGAGGATGATGAAGATGAAGGATATTCTAATAAACGTACTGGACTCGGCGCGCCGGTTGCTCTTCTTAATGATATTGCTCAGGTAACATTTTTTATCTATCTGTGTATAAAAATATATAAATACAGTATGTGGAGTTATGTGTCCTAATCCAACCAGTGTAAATATTAGGTGTAATAGTGGATCATAATCTAAATTAAAAAACAAAATAAAGGTTTAAGGTAATAAACCACATAAAACATGGTAAGCTTTAGCAATTCTCAGATGAGCTAGATCTAGATTATTTTGTTTAGCTGACTGAAATTGAGTCTTCTGCATCTGTGGGAATTTGAGGAGTAAATTTTAGGATGGGAATTTAGTTACTTTGTACACTACAGCTAGGTGAAGTTCACATATAAAAAAAGGTGCAACACAACACTGACTTTTCAGATCAAATTGAAACCTTTTTAACCACATATTGGTTCAGTTATTAAATTTGTGTGTCTTTTCAGACCTGGGGCTCAAAAAGGTATACCTTACCAGAGAAGGTAATTTATGCAGGGTTTTTCAAACTCAATGTTCCAATTATATGAACAATGGAAAGCAATTAACAATGTTTTTTAAATATTTGTTACACCCTTTCCAGATCTACTGAACCAGATATCAAAAAATAATTAAATATCTTTTAGCCATTTTAGGTAAAAATGTTTGCATACATAAATTATATCATTTGGCAAAGTGCAAAAATACAAGTTATGCGTGAATGTTAAATGGACCACCATGAATTCTATTGTAGTAATGAAAGAACCCTCCTTATTTGAAGACCACAATAAAATTTGAGCCAAATTGGGACTATAATAGAGCTTAACAGATATTTCCATTGTAAATAAATTTTAGAGAAAATGACCATTATAATTAAGTGAATTTGCAACTGATAAACTCCGTTTTGTAAGTTTTTAATGATTCGTCATTCATTTTAGAGTGAAAAAGATTATGATCCATTTGCGGATAGAAGAAGAGCTACGATTATGGACCGAGAGGATGAATACCGTCAAAAAAGGATTCGGATGATAATTTCACCAGAACGGGTGGATCCTTTTGCCGACGGTAAGTAAATTGCTTCAATCTTTTCCCTTTTTATTGTTATTATTCACAACACTTGTAAAGAAAAGTATTTGCTTGTGAGTTATTGTTATTTTATTTATTTTATGGAATAAAGTCACGAATCACAAGCAGATAGTTTTAAATATTGGGGTATTTGAATGATTTGTGAATGGAATTATTGTATGGATGGAGAGGTTTGATATTAATTGAGAATATACAAAAACTAATGACTCATTTTGTTCTTAATGGACACCCAGATTTAGGTTGACAAGATAAAAGAAGTTTGTTAGTTCAAGGAACATCAGACAAACGTTAATCATATAGAAGTGGTAAAAAAATGCTTAATGGATAAAGTGTGAAAGACTGTGTGCATTGTATAGAAAATTATTAATTTACCCCAGCCTATTTCTAGGTACAATTTGACCGTCTGTTTTCGTGGAACATCCTGTTTTTGAATTGGATCCTTGCTTCACGTACGTATATAAATTTGGTCACCACATTCTCTTCTAGCAAATTAATTCAAATGGATTATATGGGAAGAAATATTCTGTAGGAACTAATGACATTTTTTCACTCATTTTAGAAAAATTTTTGGGAATGTGGTGCTTCAAATGAACGAATTATTCAGATGCATTGAACTGAAATGATTTTAAAATTTCCATGGCATTTGTCTATATGTAAAATTTAAAAGAATATTTTTTTCTCTAATAAAGAATTCACTTGCTTCTCTTGATAAAATATAGGCTCTAAATAACTGAAAAAATGTATAAAAATCATATATAATTAAAACTCTCGTTTTGTTTATATGAGTTCTAATTGCAATTAAACTTCAAATTATATTGAAAACGGTATTTTTAGTTCAATGTTTAAAAATATTCAGACTAACTGCCCTTCTGGCTATCTCTGATTCCATTCACGTGCTTCTTGTTACTAATATGGATGTTCCGCCTCTTGTGATTGCAGGTGGGAAAACACCTGAAGTAAATGCTAGGGGTTACACTCAGATTATGAAAGAAACCCTTTTGAAGGGAGAAGAAAATGAGGTATGTTTCATTCTTTTGTAATACAGGGTAAATATGCATTTTAACTTTTAACTGGTTGTTAAATTAGAGAAAACATTATGCAGTTTATATAAACTGTTTGACACTCAAAACTGATATACAAAAAATGTGGTCTGTGAATGCTCATTTTTTCCACCATCGTTGCATTTTTTTGCAGATTTCAACTAAGTTTTAAAACAATTTTTTTCTATTTGACCAACATCCCTAAAGTCTATTAAGCGTAAAAACTTATGGTTGTCTTTACCGGTTTTTCATATGTATGACAAGTTTAATTAATTAATTTGGCATGTTTGATATACAGTATAACCACTATAACAAAAAAATACATCAACAACTTTAAACATCCATAATTAAAAAATTAAAAATATCTTTGTATGTTCGTAACATCTCAGTCTCAGACCTGTGACCCACCAAAAACTTTTACCATATTTAATTCAATTTGAAGTTCTTGCAAGTGCATAATTTTCTTTGCTAAAGTTGCCAAAATAATCATTTCTTCATCATCAAAAAACTTTAAGGATATTGGAGTTAAGGTTGTTGGAATGTTAGTCTCAGGTTTTGCTTTTTTTTAGAACCAGGTTCTTTCTGTAAAGCCGTTTTACTCATTGAGTGCTGATCCTTGAGTTATATTAATGGTATTAAGTTTGAAGGGTGATACATAACACAAATTTGATGGTTATCATTTTCAAGATCTATAAAGTGGCCTGGGTGAAATTCTTCCGTAGCCATTTATAATGTCCAGGTATAAATGAAATCTAAAAAGCTCTTGTGGATCATTTTGAAGATGTATTTATCTGATTTTGCTTGAAAGAATTATACTCAACTGCCTTATGCCATATCTCCCTTTAAATGTTGACTGTTTGCCAAATTTTGCAGCTAAAAAAACTTGGCCTTCTCATTTATCTCAAATTGACGAGATAATGGTGAGAATGCGATTTTTCTATTGCTGAATATGCAGTTAAAGGATCTTCCTTTTGTTTTTACGTTGACTTAATCTAATAGTAATAATAAATGCCCTAACCATTAATAACAATGAAGTTACAAAATTATATTCCTAATTAAATTTGGCAGCAAAGGACTAGCAAAGGCATACATCTGGCACAGCCCAGAATTTAGCTTAAAATTAACAGACACATAGAAGCAGACAAAGCTTGGAGTGGAAGTGGGAGGGAATTAAGGAGACGGAAGTATCTAAGTAAAGTTTTAGTTACATAGAAACGAAAACGAAATCCTGCTAGCATGTATTTTGCTTACCCAAAAGGCAACTTGTTTTTTAGGGTGAATAGCGCTAGAGAAATGTCTATTAAGGAGATATATTGATTAATGATATTTACACTTTGGTAAGGTATGGTTTAAATAAAAGTACAGTTGAGTGTCATCGGAATAAAGATGATAATGACAAAACAAAATAATCACAAACAGAAGTGGACCTAAAATACCACCCTTGTTAACATCGAATTATTTAAAAAGGAAGGCAGGAAATTTGTTATTATCCTAGGCATTAAAAATGTCATTACTTCTGCAAGAGCGCTTTCACAACTATAACCAGATCTAAAACCATATTGTTTCGGGCGGAAAATACCATAAATATCTAGAACTGTTTTTATTTGCTTGTCCATTATTTTTTCTAGAATCTTAGGGAGTGTAGGTTCTTTTATTTTAGGCAGGGGTGTCTTACACTTTTTACTATGGTACAGGAAAATGATGTTATTGTACTGTACAATTGTGGGGCAACAAAGTGGCACTAAAGTGATATTAATGCTATCGGTTCCCATTCACTTAGTCTTAATAGTTTTAATTCTTGAATATATTTGAGGCGGTAGGTTTTCCTAATACTACATTTTGGTTCGACTTTTATAACTGATCCTAAACATTTCCGTAAAGTCACCAATTTAATTATTTCACGCTTTTGTTTCAAATTTAGCGTTGTACGAGGTGTGTTCACAAAGCAAGGTGTGACTTTGTAATTGGGAGGGCTACGTACATTCCATGTTCGATATTTTTTTGTTATTTTGGTACACATGTCTCTAACATATATTTACAGTTTCAGACAGTTCGCACGTTTACTTTTTTTTGGGAGACAGAAGCGTTAGACGTGTTTTGTGTGCTCGGTGATTTTGTGCTGTAAACAAAACGGAACAAAGAATTTGCGTAAAATTTTGTGAAAAAAATGGAATATAGTGCTGCTAAACACTTGAAATGTTGACAACGGTATATGGTGAATATCTACTTTGAGCGAAAAAAATGTTTAAAGTTGAACAAGCTGTTTCAAGATAGCCGAGGAAACGGCGATGACGACCCTTCGCTCTGAATGCCTCAGCACGACAAAAACTCAAGAAACCCATGAGGTTTGCAACGATTGAGCAGATACAGAAAAAATCGCAGGAAGAACTCACGGCTATAGCAAAAAGTGCTTACCAGAAGTGGTTTGAGGATTGGAAAAAACGTTGGCACAAGAGATAAAACTTAAAAATCACGTTACTTTTTGAACACGCCTCCTATGTTTTCTTGTTAACGGTAAACACCAACCACTGTATTTGACTCAAATGTAAATTATTGAAGATTATATAAAATTTGATTGCCAAAAACTCTCTGATAGGCTTATCAGAGTAAAAAAAATTAAACTTGAAAATTAGTATTAAGAGTACTGATGTGCGCATTTAAGTGTGTCCAGAAAATAGAGGTTTTTTTATTTTATTGGTTTATTTGGCCTTGCAACTCAGGCAACTTCCAGCATCCTCCAGGTTCGTTCACATATTCATACAGTGGAACAGCTTCTAAATATTCATAAAATGACGACCGATTCTTCTAACGGCTCCTGCAATTGTCTCATACGGGATATGCGATCCATCTGGTCTGGTTACCAGCGTGAATACAAGACATCCGGAAACCGTATTAATATATACATAATGGAATAACATATAACAAATCCGCTTAAGGTGAACACTATTTCTCAAATTTATAGGCGCTGCGCTTCTATCAGATAACAAATATACAAAACACTATTTTACATCAAACGACACTTATTTCAACCGATTTGTACATTTTATGGAACGGGGCAGGAGCAACGTCCGCCATGTGTAATGGTTCCCAAAATTCTCCATAATAGAGGTTGTACTGTATAGAGAACAAATAGCAATTGTAACTTTTTCCAGTCTGCAATGGCTATAAAAATTTTGGTAGTTCATCATTTGTCTCTGACCACTTCTAATCATCAGCATTTTTTATGTTCTACTGATGAAATGAAAAAAAAGTAAAAATTGCGTTATGTACTTGTTTTCACATAAATCGAGTTAATACCGATTTGGAGGTACTGGCTTTTAGTTAGATATAAAAATGTGTAATTAAAAAAAAATTAAACGACTTCGTCCCTCTTACCGTATCCGAGATTGCATATCTTGCATATACTACAGTTTCTATGCCGTTTTTAGTTAAGGAAGAAGATCTTGGATAAATCCAAGGACGGATCACTTAAACTTCAAAATGGAGATGCAAAGGCCACCCCGAAGAAGCGTGGCCGATGGGATCAAACAGTTGAAGAGTCCTTTGTGCCTGCAAAGAAAAAGACTCTGGCAGTGTCGACCAGCAGCACTGCTCCAACCCCAGTATGGGAGGGCGATGTATGAACCTTAATATTTTCAAATATTAAAAAGCAACTACAAAAACTTTTTTACAGAAAACTCCGGCCGACATTCGTTGGGACGAAACTCCCGGTCACAAAGGAAGTGAAACTCCCGGTGCTACACCCGGACAGTCCACTCGAATTTGGGATGCTACCCCGGGGGCTGCTACGCCTGGGCGTGAAACTCCCGCACATGATAAAATTTCATCTAGAAGAAATCGTTGGGACGAGACTCCGAAAACTGAGAGGGACACTCCTGGCCACTCGAGTGGATGGGCTGAAACACCTAGAACAGATCGCACCGGAGCTGATCTGATTCAAGAAACTCCTACACCAGGTATTTATTCGCTACATTTGTGTCCTGATTCAGGGTTCTGACTTCACAAAATAATAATAATAATACCCTTAAAAAATGCAAAATTGAACAACAAAATCCAAAGGTCGCTATCAAACCAATTATTATTCTATCTAATCGAAACTAGTTCATTTTGGTATAAATACTCATATATGTTCAGCATTTCACAATTTTTAGAAAGAGAGGTTATGTGTTAAGAAGTTACAATTTTTTTGATTTATTTTTTAGTTTAGGTTTTCAGTTTATATTTAGCAAGTTCTCGATATTTAGTTATTCTAAAATAAAGTGTCTTTTCCAACACTCATCTCTTTCTATTTTGAAATATTTGTTTATCTCCCTTATTTTTACAACAGCGTGCTAGGTTATCATAAAAGTAAATATTTTGGGACCCCTTCTTATTTTCCTTATGTTTAACATTGTCGAAGACGTTAAATAACATTCTTGTAGATTTTTTTTCTCAGAATGCAGTAGCGAAATATAAAATAGTATACCATTTTTCTAAGAAGCACGCAAATAAATGAACATTTTCCAAAATTAAATGCAGAGCCGAGAATTTACTATATCTTAAAAACTGGAAGGGCTATGAGATTGTTGACGTAATCTTTGGTTTTCCCTATAAAAATAATAAAATTATCTCTCGAATACTGTGTGCTTAAGCAATAAAAACACTAATGGTAAAATGGCCTTAATGCGTATGTGTATTGATATTTCACATGTTCACCCTGTATATTCTGGTATTGCTCGTCATTAAATTTTTACTTTATTTTGTCCATATATTTTTTAATATCTTATAAAACTTATCTGCGCACTCAATGCCACATAGTATCTCTTATCTCTCTTATTTATTGTTTCATTCCACAGAGAATAATAACGTTAGAAACCTCCTTATAATTTTCGGCTTTTAATAATATTATTACATACATCACTTATGTCGCTTATTGCTAAAATACTGGATATTATTAAAAAATGTTTTATACCAATTTTTCTAAAAACATCTGAAATTCCTTTCATGTCACCAAGAAATTATTTGTTAGAGAATGTTTTTTTTTTTAAGTTCAACTTTAAGGAACTTGTGTTTTGGTAACACATAGCACTACAATAATTTTTGTGTTTGATAAACTTATTAGGTTTTGCTTAAAATTTTCTAGTTGTATTTTGAGATTTAACCTTCTCCTTTTGATAATTATTTTAACAGGAGCATCCAAGCGCAGATCAAGGTGGGACGAAACTCCGTCTGCAGTGACTCCATCGCAAGCCACTATGACTCCCGGTGCGATGACACCTCAAACACCTCACGGAACCCCAGGACACTCGACGCCAATGTTGACTCCAGGAGGTTCTACGCCGGTCGGAACTAAAGCTATGGCCATGGCTACACCCACACCGGGTATGCAGCGACTTAAAATATCTAAATTGAAATGCAAAATTTGCTATCAAGGAATTGGATAGTTTCGGACTGGGTTTCTGAATAAGTTAAGTCTGCAGGATAATAAATAACAAAATAATAATTAAATAAAAACCTCTCTTGTTTTGGTTTTGTTTGGTTTTAATCAAGTACAGAGAAAGCGAAGATCTACTTCTTTAAGTTAGCCCACTTACTGCTTCGAGTTTGAATTCAATATTGGTCATCATAGATTGGGCGGAGCTAACTTAAAATCGTTTTCTTAAATGAACTAATGTACAACAGCGCAAGATAAAAATGTTAATGTCAATGTTAATTTATATGTACCAATTTAGCTTGCGATCTTTGTTAATTATTCAGAGTGCTTCATAAAGGATGGGCAATCTAAACTGGAGATACTAGACACCAAAATGTTATGATTGAGCTCAACACGTCTCATATAAATATTGCTGTTTTTTTTAGGCACAGGGTGTTCAAAGTTTAAATTTTTAGGTTATAATATTTTGCAAATATTGACCAAATTGTAGGCGAGCTGATAAATCTTGAGGCAATAACTGATGAACACAAATTAAAATTTCGTTTGTCTTCTTCATAAACGGTTAAAGTTTTTGGAGCACTGTTATTCCTTTTCTGGCGAAGTGATAGTGTTTCATCTAAACACTTGCAAGCAAGTTTACAAAGTGTAAGATTAAATTCTTTTCGATTTAGTGTAGTGTAGTACATTTCTCGGAACTCCGCAAGTCCATTAAAATTTGCATCTCACTACGAGAAAAATTATTATGTCCCGGCATTTTGTGATTATCAGCTAATATGTTTGCACAAGTAGTAACCAACTTAACCAACCAGTTAAGTTGGTTTACATGTTAATGACATGTAAACTTGAAAAATACTTAGAAGAAAATAGCAATATTGGAAATTCGAATATATTGAACATTTGATTTAAAAATTTTTTTACCAAAATTGTTATTTTTAAGTGTTTACAGGAGAACCTTATATTTTTGTAACTGAATCTTGCTTTAAAAATCTTCTTTCTATTTTGGATGAATGAATTGTTCTTTCACTTTTATGGTGCTTCTTCCTACGATATCAATTATACTATAAAAATTTCAAAAAGTTCAGAATAAAATGTAAACTTTGAACACCCTGGAACATTTGTATGAGGCATGTTGAGCTGAATGATAATATTTTGGTGTCGAGAATCTTCCTGTATAATTAACCAGGATCGCAAACAAATAGCAATAGCAATTTGTATTGTTTCATATAGGTGGTACATTTACAGTTTTTCTTTTTAAGATTTTGTTGTACATTGAATCATTTAAGAACACATTGATTACATGTGATTTCTTTTAGTGTCTTGAACAGGACAATGAAACTGCAGATGCGTTGATGTATAAGAAATTATTTTTCATAAATTCCTGAATATCGAAACACAGGCTCTTAAATTCTTACAAAATTTACTAATATGATTTATAAATTGGTAGGGCATTTAGCTTCAATGACTCCGGAACAGTTGCAAGCTTATAGATGGGAGCGTGAGATCGATGAAAGAAATCGGCCTTATTCAGACGAAGAACTGGACGCCATGTTCCCTCCCGGCTACAAGGTGTTACCCCCACCGGCTGGCTACATTCCCATAAGAACACCAGCTAGGAAACTGACAGCAACACCGACGCCTCTAGTTGGATCCACACCTGTAGGCTTCTTTATCCAAACAGAAGACAAGACCGCGAAGTTTCTGGATAACCAACCGAAAGGTCAAAACTTGCCCTTCATGAAGCCAGAGGACGCGCAGTATTTCGACAAGCTCCTGGTGGACGTGGATGAAGACGCCTTGAGCCCGGAGGAACAGAAAGAACGCAAAATTATGAAACTGCTTTTGAAAATCAAGAACGGAACCCCACCGATGCGTAAAGCCGCTTTGAGGCAAATCACCGACAAGGCGCGGGAATTCGGCGCCGGTCCACTCTTCAACCAGATCCTTCCTTTGCTTATGAGTCCAACCCTGGAAGATCAGGAGCGTCACTTGTTGGTTAAAGTGATCGATCGAATTCTGTACAAGCTAGACGACTTGGTGCGTCCTTACGTCCATAAGATCCTTGTCGTTATTGAACCGTTGCTCATCGACGAAGATTACTACGCCCGCGTGGAGGGTCGTGAGATCATTTCGAATTTGGCGAAGGCTGCCGGCTTGGCCACCATGATTTCCACCATGAGACCCGACATTGATAATATCGATGAATATGTGAGAAACACTACGGCTCGTGCTTTCGCAGTAGTAGCTTCCGCGTTGGGTAAGTTTACTAAGTACAAGGTCTTCCATTTTGGGTACTTTTGTATATAGGTATATCCGATATTTTTATATATTGATAGTAGTGATTTCCGCAACAATGGGTATAGGGTATAGTAGGGTATTTTTGAAAATTAGCTATTGAAAAGGTGAAACAATATTTATATAGAGTGGTATAGATTTTTTTTACCTTTCAACCAATTTTTTTTTTAATTTCAATTATAATGAAGATACTTTAACAGGGAATTCAGCAGATTAAAATAAGTAAACTTAATGTCCAAAAATTGCGAGAAAATCTTTTTTTTATCAAAAAAAAACTTTTCTAGCTTTCCCTTTCGAACTTAAAAACAAATTTATAGCAGAGATAAACTTGTTTTTGTTTACCCAGTGCCATTTTTTTGTTAATAAATTTAGATACCCTGATCAATTTTAAATGAAAACGGGTTTCCTCCGTTTTTTCGCTGAAATATACAGACTGGTTCGAATTATAATAAAGAAACTTTAACCGCGTATTCAGCAGATAAAAATAGGTAAAACGGTTCACATAAACTTGTCCAAAAACGCTTCGTTTTGGAGAAGTGTAGAAAAATTGATAAAAAAAATCTTTCCTATTTTGGAAAAAATCGTTTTTTCGTATTTAAAAGTAACTTGAAACCTAATATTTGCAATTTAAATTAAAATGATTCGCGCTAATTCAAATCGCTTTTCTTTGCACGATATTTCGAGAAATTATAATTAATTATAAATATTATACAATAATACCTACCAAAAAACGTTTTTTTTTAACCTGTATAGTTTTTTCTTGTATGATGGTAAGGCGAGCAGTTATAAAATAATTGCATCAAGGATTTGTACGTTCCTACGTGCTGTATAGATTTTCTGCATGTCGGTTCCCTTGGAATTGTGAGATTAAAAATCTGCACACTTTTCGTTTGACCAATCTACCAAATAAATCGTTAGCATAGACTCGCATCGCTGGGATGCAACCAGAAATATCATTTCGGTTTTGTGTTTTTTATAGCAAATAACTAGTAGTAAGGCGGCGGCATCTCTGTAGATAAAAATTTCTGGTAGACTTTCGTGATATATGAATGTTCCATTATTTGGATATTGGTGGAGAATATAAGATGTGTCATCCCATTATTGGAATGATATCATATGATTTAATTTAAAAAAATACAGCGATCAGCCAGGCCATAATGTTGTCTGTGGTGCTGGGTTGCCAAATCGAGCAACCCAGCATTTAATAAACTCAGATATTTTTAACATGGACATTGCTAATCTCATAAAATCAAACACTTAAAATAATTTGTTTCAGTATTAGTGTTAACAAGATTTCGGCACCACTAGTTTAATACGTCCAAATAGGAAAAAACCTTCTAACTTGCCATTCCCACATACTTAATTGTTTTCCCAGAACATTCAAACTTATTCATGATCTGTCAGCGGCCATGTTTGGTTGTCGAATGGTCACGACATTTTAAATCTTGCGCATATTGAATGGACCTTTTAAAAAAAATATCATGGTTGTATAGTTAACAAAATTTATTTGGTCATCCTTAGTTTAGTACATTACAAAAAAACTCATTTTTACCTTAACCATTGCTGTATCGAACCTTAGGTAGACCTTAGGGTTTTTCTAAATTTAATTGAATTGTTACTTCCATTTTTTAGAATTTATTTAATTATTAAACCAATTTAGCAAAAAAATAATTACTACTTTACTATCCTTGAGCATTTACAGTGATTTAATCCTGGACAAAATGGCAATTATTTGAAAAATGTTTTCCCTATTAAAAAAGTGTTTATTTTTATACTCGCCTTCAATAAACTCATATACCCTGTCGAACTGTAATCATAACGATTATCAATTTTGTTTTTTTTTTAATTATTCTTTCAACAACCTTTATAAATTTTCGGATATTTGAATATTTTCCTGGCATAATTTTTGCCTGGTAATATTAAATAATTTGTAAGATTTAGAGAGTTAAAATCGTGTGACAACGCCGGTCCGGTGGAGATTCGCTTTCCAAAAACCAAATAAAAAAAGTTTATATAAACGAAGTTCCGGAAATGTTTAGTTTCCAAGGTGTTAAATTTGTTAAAAAAAAATTGTTTTTCACGATTTTGTTGAAATTTGGCAACTGCATTAGTCCATTGCTATCCCAGTAGGTACCTTAATGAATATTATAGCCAAATAAATGTATGCCACTGACATTTTTTGTGCAATTTTTGTTATTTACTTTCAATAAGTCACTAAAAGTACAACTTCTTTGGTTTTTTGTTCTTTTCGTATCTTGCTTCGTTGTCAAGCAAAAAATAGAAATCATGAAAATTTACTAAACTTATATTTGTAAACATTTACTTTTCGAATTCTGCTCACAGAAAACTTAGTTAACAAGAAATAATGCTAGAGAAAATTGTGAAAATGGCCACATCAGTCTCATTGCAGATATTGGGTTGGTGACGTAAGAATTTTCACACATTTTTTTTTGTGTTCAAGTATAGTTTAAACTAAGCAATTATAAGAAAATGTAGCAATATTGGCAGATGCCTAAACACTTAAATGCTACGTTTCTCAGAGTGCTAGTACTACAGAACGGGTATATCAGAGCATGTGTCTTATTTTTAGGAATTCCGTCATTGCTTCCGTTTTTAAAAGCGGTTTGTCGTTCAAAAAAATCGTGGCAGGCTAGACACACTGGCATAAAAATCGTCCAACAAATTGCAATCCTAATGGGTTGTGCGATATTGCCCCATTTGAAGTCTCTGGTGGAGATTATCGAACATGGCTTGGTAGACGAACAACAGAAGGTAAGGACCATTACCGCCCTCGGTATCGCCGCTTTGGCGGAAGCTGCTACTCCATATGGTATCGAGAGTTTCGATTCGGTGCTGAAACCTTTATGGAAAGGTATGTTCCATCAGCAAATCTTTTCAACCTCAGAAACCTCGCTTATTTTAATATATTTTAGGTATAAGAACTCATCGCGGTAAAGGTTTGGCAGCCTTTTTAAAGGCTATTGGTTATTTGATTCCCCTTATGGATGCCGAATATGCCAATTATTACACAAGGGAAGTAATGTTGATTTTGATCAGAGAATTTCAATCTCCTGATGAGGAAATGAAGAAAATTGTGTTGAAGGTGGTGAAGCAGTGTTGTTCGACCGACGGTGTGGAGCCTCAGTATATTAAAGAGGAAATCCTTCCCCAATTCTTCAAGCATTTTTGGAATCATAGAATGGCGCTAGATAGACGTAACTATAGGTAAGCGCGATCTCATATTTTTTTTGTTACAATAGAGATGTCCACAAAAAAATCGTATTATAAAATTAAAATCAAAAATTGTTTTAAAAATAAAACATCGGTTCAAATTCGTTAAACACGCTCTCATTGGTAGATATTGATTATTATTTTTCTTCAATATTTGTATAATTCCGAACTTTAAAAAAAAGATATTTCATTGATTTACCTTGTATTTAACTTGTATTAAAATTTGAATAGACCGTATCTTTAAGGGTAATTCATTGGATGATTAAAGAATATGTAAGTCCGCAATCGCTTTATTTTTCTTATATATGGTACGCCACTGTTTGAAAAAGTTAAATTACATTTTTAAACTTGGAATTTTGGTTTGTCCGTCGAAGCGAAAAAATTAAAATGCACATAATGTAACTATTGTAACTTAATGTACTGTTGAATATAAAAACTTGAATTAAACAAGGTGAATATTGTTTCTACCCATTATGAGCCTTTACCAAACAATCAGCAAAGCATCTAAAGCAGTTTCAATTAAAATGAAAAAAAAAAAAGAAAGTTTTTTCGTTTCTATAATTATTTTTTGTTATATTTTTATTTCTTTTTATATTTTTAATTTAAATTATTTGCATTTGTAAAGCCACGAAGGCAAAGATTTCATTTATGAGTATCTAGTTGCAAAACATAGTCCCACTAGTTCACTGATTTCATTATTATACAAACTATATTTCCACACTCCACCATTCAAATCTAACATATTTTCTAATCTTTCTTATCCAGTGCATTAAAACTTTGATGTTTAAACACTTTCTATGCTCCCTACTGATTGCTGCTTTATTTCTGCTTTATTTATCAAGAATAAATAAATAATAATGTACTCAACTACATATCTGTAATCATCCCTAAAACTCAAACCAGCAAAAATTCAGATGACTCTCCTCTGAAGAACAAACATAACATAGGGCATAATATAGGGAAACAGTGCCAAAAAAGGCGACCCTGTGACACACAATCTGATAAACTCCTTAACTGAAAACCATTGCTCTTAAGCCTGGGAAATATTCTCAATATATCTATATTAATTTTAATCATACACCTGAAGTATTGAGTCTTGCGTTATCGGCAATGACAAAATTTCATGACAAATTAATTTCGTGGTCGCTATGGCTTACTAAACTGCTAAAATCTCGAATACTAATGGAACTTTCTATAAGTTTACTTTGAATTGCTTTATTTTCAGGCAATTAGTCGACACCACGGTCGAAATCGCAAACAAAGTAGGAGCATCCGAAATAATCAACAGAATCGTGGATGACTTAAAAGACGAAAACGAGCAGTATAGGAAAATGGTTATGGAAAGTATTGAAAAAATAATGGGCAATTTGGGCGCCGCCGACATCGACTCCCGACTTGAAGAACAACTGATCGACGGCATCCTGTACGCATTTCAAGAACAGACGACTGAGGACGTAGTGATGCTCAACGGTTTCGGTACCATCGTCAATCAGCTGGGCAAAAGGGTGAAGCCCTACCTGCCGCAGATTTGCGGTACTATTCTCTGGCGCTTGAACAATAAATCAGCAAAAGTGCGACAACAAGCCGCGGATTTAATATCGAGAATAGCTGTGGTCATGAAAACTTGCCAGGAAGAAAAGTTGATGGGTCACTTGGGTGTGGTATTGTACGAGTACTTGGGAGAGGAATATCCCGAGGTGCTGGGATCCATACTCGGCGCCCTTAAGGCGATCGTTAATGTCATTGGTAAGTAATTTCAAGAAACATAAATAGGGCAAGAAGAGTGACTTTTGGTTGGTGGTTTCTTGTCGTGGGGGCGCATAGTTATTAGGTAATAAAGTGATCACATTACTTAAAAATTGATACGCCCATGCCTTTATATTTCACCCACTAACCAGCACATTGCGTAATTTTCTTTCTAAAACACGATATCCACTTACCGTTTTTTTCCGGAAGGTTTAAAAATTTAAAAATTCCGCATCCAAATGTATTGACTACATGTCAGCGGCCATGTTGGTTATTGAATGCCCTTGGGCCTTATTCGTTTAAAGCCAGAATTTAAAACGAGAATTAAAATCTCGTGCATGCGCCTATTGAATGGATTTTCTAAAAATTGTTAAAAACAATTTTTTTTAGCTGATTTAAGCTTAAATTCGACAATGTTTACGTTATTAACTCATATCTCGTGTTCTAACCCATAGTATTACTTGTTATGACATCATATAATTTAGTCGTTATAAAAATTGCTGGTTGGTGTTCCTGAAAAATTGCTCCAAAAATTTCGTATAAAATCCTTGTTGTGCCACTGGATCGTTGGGCGGGATTAGAAAATGACAGCGATTGCGGTTGCTAAGTCGCGCAAACCTCCGTTTAATAAGCTCAAATATGAAAAACACTGTTTTAGCGAACTTATTGTTTTGTATACCACAAAGACTTCCCAATTATTTTTTAACACGAAAGTTACGTATCTTATAATTCATAGATGAAAAAAATACTGATTAAACGATCTTGACGAACACTAGCGTTGTGGAATTGACCGGTCAATTTTTGTTTGTGTCAATTGACTGAAATAATTTTAAAAATACAATGAAATTAATTTTTATTTATTTATATTATTATTAAATAATGATAGATAACACTTTACAATTGCAATATGTTATGTAAAACATTTTAATCGAATATGACTAGTTAATTAAGAAGTGGTCAATTGAACAGCCTCAACATTAACTAACACTAGAAACAATTCCAATTAATTGTTAGCGAAACCTCAAAAAAAATTGTTTTTTCTTTATTAGTGTTATTAACATTTGCCCGCCAATAGTTTATTACGTCCAAATATGATTAGGCGTTCTTCTTATTTAAACGTCTCTAGTTCGCTACAAGCTTAATCAATAAAAATTACAAAAGTAAGTGACTCATCACTGCAACTACATTTTCTTTCAGTACCGCTAAAGGTTCTTGCTTCTAACAAAATCACTAACTACTCGAGAGGTCGCCATTTCAAAAAAAGCTACATTAAAAAGTTCTATTCGGCAAGTTACAGTTTCAGAACATCTCCAGTTTAATGTTGGAGTACTTTGATTTTATTTACCATATCAGCTAGAAAAATCCAATAGATTATTAACCAAGGCACGTTCGTCCTGCTCAGCACAATACTATCAATAATTAAATCCCTAATGATTTTAAATCATCTGGAAAAGTACCCCGCACAAAATTAATAAAAATAGTGTCTCGAATGTGTTGTATCATCGTTAGTGGACATTGTTCATGACTTGGGTGTTTTATTAGATTCTAAATTATCTTCTGTCGATCACATACAAAAGATGGTGCCAGAAGCCATTACAATGTTGACGCATTAAAGATTTTATATTTTTTGAGTCTAGGCATTTGAGTCTAGCGGTGGGCAGCGGAGCGAGTGTTTAGTAAACGAGTGATTTAAAAAGTTTAACAAACGTGTGGCATAATATACTTTTTCTACGCCCGTTAGTTTTATTGGGTACATTTTTGCCAAACAGCACAAGACGAAAAAATTAGTTCACAGCAAAGATTCTGAGATTTTCTTAATAATTTCAAAATCAAAATTATTAAAGCAACATGAACAATGAAAATGTTTTTTACTTTAAAACCCTCAGAGATATAAAAATGTAAGAATAGTAAAATACAAAAATGCTGGTACATGCAGTAGTTTTCTTTGAAGATCATTAAGGTAACTACTACGTGTCATGCATATGCTACGCATAAAATATGCTCGAAGCTTAATAAAATAAAATAAAATATTTGTTCAAATCGCATTGACTTATTTTTAGTAATTAAGGGTTCCTGTTACCTTGTTTTTGGAGTATGAAATTTATGAGTGTTTCGAATCTATTAATTATCAATATCATTAAGAAAATTGTTTTCAAATTTCAACTGATCACTTTCTAATCCAAAAAATATCCGCCCTATATTGAATGTTTTTTATTAAAAATTTATTCAGTTAGCATCAAACTGACTTAAAACTTGTTGCATAACACACCATTAAAAGATCAATTCAATACTTACTGTAATTAACCACCTTGTACGTCCCTCCATATGATACATAACAACAGTGCCGTCCGGCACGTTTTTCTTAGTAAGAAAACGTGAGAGAGACGAGCGGAATTGGAGGGCGTGCCTGCCTTTTTTTGCCCTGTTTTGTTCGGTGGTAATTGGTAGTGCGAAAATTGTCAGCTGATCCGAACTTGTAACTTTCAGGTATGACTAAGATGACTCCTCCCATAAAAGACTTGCTGCCTCGCCTGACGCCGATTTTAAAGAACAGACACGAAAAGGTGCAAGAAAACTGCATCGATTTGGTCGGGCGTATCGCCGACAGGGGGCCTGAGTATGTATCCGCGAGAGAGTGGATGAGAATTTGCTTCGAGTTGTTGGAGCTGCTGAAGGCCCATAAAAAGGCGATCCGCAGAGCGACGGTGAACACGTTCGGTTATATAGCAAAGGCGATCGGCCCTCACGATGTACTGGCGACGCTGCTAAACAACTTAAAGGTGCAAGAACGTCAAAACCGAGTTTGCACCACTGTGGCTATCGCCATCGTCGCGGAAACTTGCTCGCCGTTTACCGTGTTGCCCGCGTTGATGAACGAATACAGAGTTCCAGAGTTAAACGTCCAAAATGGCGTGTTGAAATCATTGTCATTTTTGTTCGAGTACATTGGCGAAATGGGTAAGTTCTTTCTAGGCAATCAGAAAAAAAACACTTCTTAAATCACAAAAGGTACTTCTCTCCTCTTCCTCTGCCAGGTCAAAATTTTTGTGCATTTAGAATATGATCGGTGTGTCGGTCGGTAAATATTAAGGGCCTTTTGGTCGAATCGACATTAAATCCCATGTCGGAATTCTCCAATTCCTCTAGACATACTTTTTTTTTTTTGATGACGCTGTAAAAAATTTAATTTTCAAAATAGTTTAAGAGTTATTTCTTACTATGCGGTTCTCGTTTCAGGTAAGGATTATATATACGCGGTGGCTCCACTGCTGGAAGATGCTTTAATGGATCGAGACTTGGTGCACAGACAAACTGCTTGTGCGGCAATTAAGCATATGGCACTGGGGGTATATGGTTTCGGATGTGAAGATGCCCTCATTCATCTGTTAAACTACGTCTGGCCAAATATATTCGAAACATCGCCCCATCTGGTGCAAGCTTTTATGGACGCGATAGAAGGAATGAGAGTGGCTCTTGGCCCAATCAAGATTTTGCAATACACTCTTCAGGTAAGTGGCATAAATTATAATTTCAAAAGCTTATATTTAATTTTTTTTAAATGTAGGGTCTGTTCCATCCGGCGAGGAAAGTGCGGGACGTTTATTGGAAAATTTACAATTCTCTTTATATCGGCGGACAAGATTCTTTAGTGGCCGGTTACCCGAGAATCGCCAACGATCCTAAAAATCAGTATATTAGATATGAATTAGATTATATTTTGTAAGTGTAGATTTTGTATGATTTAAGACATTTGGTATAACTCTCTCATGTTGTAGTCACAAAATTCTATCGATTTATGCCAATTACAATTTGTATATACAATTAGATCAGTAGAGGTGTGCACAGTAGTAACGACAATTAAAATTTGATGGTGATTCTTTTTATTGATTTTGAATCGTCTTGGTGTTATATTTCATTTTCTTAAAACAAAAGTTGGTTTATGTTATATAACAAGAGCAAGCAACTCCACCAAGGATTGCCTAATTAGGTCATATCTTTTCCACGAGAATGCTTGGGCTTGTGGTATATTAGTATGTTGTCCTAGCTTATTTTCATGGATTCGTTTTCACCAAATATACATGTTAATGCTAAATTGATTTTATTTGAAATTATTCCCCTATTTTCAGATGCACTTTTAATTTTAAACATCAAATTTAAGAGTGTAAAATATTTTATATTACCAATGAACCTTCCTTCATGTTTTTATCTTTAATCTGCATGAAATGTAAAATTAATTTTCGTTTATATAAAAATACAATTTAGTAATCATCAATATTGCCTTGGAAAACAAAGCATTTATTATTTCTAAAAACATGAAATAATTTGCCTTTTTTTTTTCAATGAAAATTTGTCTCACTTTCAAGGTGAATACCACTTACAATTTTTAGAATACATACATATTTAGAAATACAATAACTAGGAAGACCAGTTTTAGATAGGAAGGTAGGGTACTCTTACAAGATTTAACATAATATAAGGACACAATTTTTCTATAACTAAGTATTAATGAAAACAGGCCTGCTTTTTTTGGTAATTAATTACATTCGTACTGAAGAAGTTTACCAATTTTTAAATCTTTAAGAAGTAATTTAATTTTGTCCAATTTACAACTAACATTTTATATTATAATATTATATAGTTTTTATACGAGTACATTTAAGATAATCTTTATGTGTTCCGACGTTTTTTATAATAGTTATCTGAAGATTTCAATTTTTCTTCTCTTTTACCCATTGGACTTCTGGATCTTTCCCTTTTGTATCTTTTGTCATCAGGCCGTCTATATCTATGCTCACTTTCTCTTGGTGTTCTTGATCTTTCATCACTAAGGGATCTCTTATTGTAATTTTTCCCATCACTGCTTTCATTAGGTGGTCTATATCCCCTCATACTGTCTTCGTTGCTCCTTTTTGGCTGATTGTGACTTTTCTTGTATCTATTTGACTTTTTGAAATCATTGTCACTATCATCACTGCTATCTTCTTCCTTCTTTTTATCTTTTTCCTTTTTGGCTTTGATCTCTTCCTTTTCAATTTTTTCAAGTTTCCTAAAACATAAATAATAATAGCTGAAGGTGGACAATATGTGAGATATAGATATTGGGAACAGATTGTACTGAAGTGTCATATTGTGTTGTGAGAGATTAGGTTCTTTATTTTGTGTGAGCCAGCATACACATTTATAAATGTTTTATTTTTCAGTTTTTCAAAACATTAAACCATTGATCAACAAGCTATCGTCCCAACTAACAGGCAAAGTTTAGTCAATAGCTCTATAACTCTAAATTAACCTGTACATCACACTTCTCTAAATTATTAACAGAAAAAGTTTATCATATGCATGAAATAAAGTACCTGAGTGAAGCAGCCTTCTATTCGACATGTTCAACCACTGAATTTCAATAAGGTTTTAGGTGAAACAACAATGCATATTTTGAATTTATAAAGAAAATCTGCATAATTAAAATTTAACAAAACTAATGATTAACAAGTTTTTTTTAATCAAAATTTAGGATGTGTCAACTACAAGTGCACTTGAAATACAAGCTTTTTGTATATAACTTTTTATATGTTGCTCACAATTTAACTCAGTATTCATGATTACACCTTCATTTTATGTTATAGCACAAAATAAGAAAAGTCCAAAAATAGAGCCGTGGGGAACTCATTCACACATGACATTCACTACTGCTTCTGTATAGGTATAGAATGTTTTTAATTATCACACTTACTTCAAAAGCGCCTTCTTCTGTTTCTTCGTTAAAGATTTTAGGAATACAGCTTCAGAATTTTCCTCTTCATTTTCACCAACTAATAAATGTTTGTTTGCTTCAACTGAATTGACATGTTTCTTCTTCAATGCTAACCCATCTTCAAGCATCTGTGCAACAAGTGATTTCTGATCCATAATAGTGTTGCTTTCAAGTGACCTTGCCGCACTCATTGATAGACTATACATTGGACACTCTTTGTCTGTGTTTATGTGACCCCATTTGTGACACTTAATGCACCTAACATTTCGGACTTGTATTCCAAAAGGTTGATCTCGAATTTCTTGATCTCCTTTGCAATAACTTTCTCTAGGGGCATTATATTTTCTTTGCCACTCAAATTTATATTCAGGCTCATCATCTTCTTTCTCTCTCTCTTTCCGGGCCCCGGGTGGTGGTTCATACATGAAGTTTACAGCCAACTTGTCTTTACTCTCTTTACTAAGCATTGCTTTGTTCTCGTGAAGATCTTGCTCCTTTTCATATTGCTGCCTCAGTTCTTCTTGTTTCTTTTTGTATGCTTCCGCTTTTTGTTCTGCCATCCATACCTAAAAAATATATTTAGCAATAAATAACTTCATTACAGCTAGGATTAAAAAAAAATATTTTACCCGTTTCAAATTATCTCTTGATGCGGGATGAAAGAACTTCTTGCACATGTAGTTATTAAATCCCTTGCCCATTTTGGATAAATTTATTTGTGCCTGGATAAAATACGTCAATAAGTACTACAGACTGAGAAAATCCGTAATGACAAATTTTACCTTTTATAGTTTAATGGATATAATTTACGTCATCGACCACAGATTATTTCTTCTTCTTTAAAATATAAATCGCAATTGACAAAATATTAGGGTGACACTCGCCCATTACCACAACTTGATTTTGCAAACAAATAAACTCTAGTTTCCACTTGACTTGGAACGATTCCAAAAAACGGTTACTCCTTGCCTCCGCCAGCCAGTTTCCAACCGGCGTGAATAACAATAACGGGGGAAACGTGCGACACAAATACACTCAAACAAGCACTAGGGTCACTACTAACTATTAAAACTTAATGCAGATCGACAAAAAACGTTTAGAAAAAATTGCAGAGGATTCTAAAGGGAACGGACTAGCTAAAACGTGCCATGTGCAATACTTCCCAAAGAATCACCACAGCGTACAGAAAAATAGTAATAGACCACAGAAAATACTGAGTAGTCTGCGCGTCGAATATTCTTCGTTTTTTCTTTCTACTACTTAATAATTGGAGTGAGTCGGCCTTTATCATCAAAATTAAAACGTCACGGGACTAACAACAGATATTAAAACAATAATTTATTAATCTTACGCTTACTTCAGTTTAAACTACGGGTATTAAAACTTTGAAACATGATTTAATTCCCTTCTTTGCAGTTCTAAAAATTACAAAATAAACAATAACACCTCGAGATTAGCGAAACCTAAAAAACCTTCTTAAAATCAAATGAAAAAGTTTGACGATATAAAACAATGATAATAAAATCAGATTCTTTGTTGCTGTACTGGTAAAAAAGATTTCAAAAGGTCTACTTTCAAGTTTCTTCATTTCCATTTAATTTTAGTCTCTTTCCAACTCTATTGCGCTTTTTGCAAAGTTTTAAACTTATCTTTTTTAATACCTTTGCAACGAAGAAGAATGGCCCAGTAACTAATGCCACTATTGGATTTTATTATCGTACCTAATAAAAAATACCTTGTATTTACTCCCGGATCTAATAAAATGAACCCCAAAATATTTAGCGCTGAATAAGATTCTCTGATGATTTTTCTGCATAACAGAAACGCCTCAAATATTAGTGGCCAAGTCTATAAGTTGTTGGACAAGAGGTTCCTTCAGTCTAAATAGCTCCTCTATGATTATTGCGATTTTTGGAAATATTAATTTAGTAGTAAATAAATTTGCAAGGTATAATTTTCTCGTTTTTCCAACAGAATAGGTATTTTCGTGGGGAGTCCCCTGTTTCCTAAATAAAAGAATCCTGGATTTCAACATTTTAGGGAGACACGCTCACTTTTGGCCATTTGCCCACATATTTCTATTCCGTAAAATTTAAAAATAGTGACCTAGGTAAAAGTTTATTATTACCTTATTATGCGATAGATATTTTCTTAAGAAAAATGCCTTAAAAGAGGAGCGGTACGGACTTTGCGTTCGTATTACAATCTCAACCTTTGAGGAAACCGAAAACGCATTGTGCATCAGCATCCAATTCGTGACTCGTTAAAAAACAAAACCCGAGATTACTCAATTTCCTTCACAATGAATCCGCGGCATAAAATTAACAAATAATAAAAACAAACTTCCAATCTCATTATTCCGTAATAAAAGGGCCCGAGTGGAAAATAATTTGGCTCGCGTCAGCTGCCTTACCACTTAGCACCCTCGTTGCCATTCCCCGTCGTTCCCCTGTAGGTGTTACCGGACACCCCCAATATAATGGACTGTTGTCTTATCACTCCTTATCACAATGGTTTGAATGGCACTTGACTACGTACCGATTGCTGCCCATTGTTGTGCTAAGAATATGAGCTGACATCGGCACTCTCGCGCTTATTTCCCGTTTTGACAATCAAAGCGAGGTCGAATATTCGATTTTCGGTCGTCTTCAAGCGGAGAATGTCGGTTTTGACTATAAAACCATTGTTTAAGTACAGTCTGTCCCATTTTTGATGGTTTTGCGGAGGATCTCCTAAACAGAAATATCATATCTCTGTTTTTTTTAGATATAGGGTAATTCGGAAACTGTCGCATTTTTAGGCACTCTTTGCTTATCGAAAATGTGAAAACTGGCATGGATAAAAGTTACAAATTTTGATATACAAACCAAAGTAGTATGTTTTTTTAATGGAACACCCTATACGTATTTTTATAATTTTATTAGGCTTATTATAAGCAGAAATTATGGAATGAAAAATAAACACAAATTATGAATGTAAAATATCAAAATTTATGCTTTGCCTACTATGATGTCAATTGTTAACTGAACAAAAACCAATCAAAGTGTGCTTTAATTTTGTAATAGAGAAAACTAGTGTTATAACTCCTGTTTCAAATTAAAATATGTGGCAATTAATTAAGAATTTCCAAGAAACGTAATGCTTCTCACCGGAACAGTAAAAATAAAAATAAAATTATTTATATCATAAGTTTTGACTTTAGGGCATAGGTGACAATTCGAAATATATTGATACAAAGAATATGCTGGAATTCTGTGATACCCCGTATGTTATATATTTGTGACACACAAAATAAAGAAGAAAAAAAAAACAAAAAATATATATTAATTTGTAGAGGATAAGAAATCAAAGTGGTGTATAATTTGGAAACTATTCGCTGTAGACATTTTCAGTTAAAAAATTGTATTACTAACGTAGCCAAAGAATGCGCAAAATGTTTTCAGACTTCCAAAATTACAGTGATTTTTCTAGGTGGGCTTCACAACGACTGAACGGATTTTTATAAATCTGATCTCTTGAGAAAAATAATTTATTGCTTCATTAATCCAAACTTATTTGTAATATTTCTAATTGCAGTGATACCGCTCGAGCGCGCTTTTTGGTATAATGGAAAATTGCAAAATTCTTCAAAAAATTAAATATATCAAAATATAGCGAACTAATACTTAAATAGAAAGAAAATTCACACCAATATATATTGTTTTTTTTTTCGAGATTTAATGAGAAAATTTCATAATTTTATTCATATTTCTCTTAAATACTTCCCAAATATAGGACATATTTTATATTATGAAGAACTGTAGAACGTCTATTTCTTGCAGCTAATAAAATGTAACAACATATATACCGGGTATATGCGGCTTTTGCGACACTTTGCTACTTTTTCGAGAAACAAAGATGCCGCAAACATATTTTTATGATACTTCTTATTTTTTAAATTCGGGATGTTTTTGGCAGCTTTGCATTTTGAGGATACTCCTTTTATCTTGGATATTTCAAAGTGGGTTTGTTGCCGTTTTTTTACGCTGAATTCTGTTGGATTTTTTTCTATCTTCAATTATATTCGAGAAATAAACCAAAGAAATTTTGTATTTGTCGCACTGTATATTTTTGGATACTATGATTGAGTTTGTCAAGAGGACCTGAAAAATATATAAAACGCTATTTTTTAATATTATGGCTAATATTTAAGTTTTGAAACAATATAAGGTTATCATAAAATCCTCTAAAAAAATAAATATTTTTAGACCTAAAATACAATAGTCTAGTCATTATTGATAAAAAATTAAAAAAAAAACAATGAACTTCAGTTTAATTATGCAAAAGAAAAATCTTAAATTAATGGCTTATGGAACTGGATCACAAGTGATGCTTTCGCCATTATGTCTTAAACATGTTGCACATATAGATTTTATAACTGGTCACGCTTGTCTAAAAGCTATTTCGGTGGCATTTCTCAAATATATCATTGCTTCGTACTGAACAGTATATATTTTACATTGTAATTATCCCCATTATAAGAAATCCAAAATCGATAAATCGGATGACCTAGGTGGCCATCTTATAGGTCCATTTGTTCCATTCCAGTGGCCAGGGAAAGTACTGTTATGATATGCATCTAAAACTTGCTCATTGTGACCGGGAGCTCCCTCTTGTTGCAAATATAAATTATTATGTCTACTGTTTTCAATAATTTCTAAATACTAATTTTGATGAAATTTATGTGGCTTGAATTCGTTTTTTTAAAGATGGTTTGAACGCGTAATTTAATAATTTTTTTTGATTGAAGCGAATAATTTTTGACTAGAAGAAAAGACAAACCTGTTAAAATATACTTCTCAAGCTTCATTTGCATTTTCGTTACACTGAATAAACATTCTGGCATGTCCCATTTTTCAAAGTTTTAAAATTTCATGTTGACTGCCATAGCTGATTTTGAACTTTTAATTTAAATTTTTAACGCAAATTAAAAACAACACAAATCGCAGAAACAGAAACTCAAGAATTTTTGAATATGACAAGACGATATAGCATCTACAGATATGGGACCTGGTTAATGCCTGTAATAGAAAAATTTATGAAGCAACCATAAAAATTTCTTTGAGGAGGTCCATTCAACATGTGCATGCGGAAGATTTAAAATCTCGTTTTTAAGCAAATATGGCTACATCTTGTTAAATGATATGGGAAAACAAAAAAAACAACAATAAAAATGGGCAAAGTGCAGGTTAGTGGGTGAAATCTGGGGGCATGAGTGGAAAATCATTACCTTTTCTACGAAAATATCAACACCACCTGCGGCGCATCCGTTTTTACCGTAGTAGGGCCGTCTAATAACTATATGGACAGGACTGTATTATTTTCTTTGTTTAAAATAACCTGCCCAGCGAAATAACAAAAAAGATTTTTTTGGCTTAATATTGAAAACAACCATAGTGTTTTATATATTTTTCAAATGTTTTTGACAAACTCAATCGTATTACACTAAAATATTACTCGAAAATAATTGAGGATAGAAAAAAGTTGAGTATGCCATTGAATTTTGGGTAAAAAACAACCGAGACGCAAGGGGTGTCCCAAAATGCAAAGCTTTCACAGACAGACTGTATCTCAAAAATCAAAAGGGTTATGGTAATTCTGGTTACGGCATCTCTTGTTTCTCGAAAAAGTACTATCGAAACAGTGAAGTAGTTACCTGAAAATTCCACAAAAATTGTTACCAAGTAACGAAAAGACCGGTATAATAAATTTGGAATTGGATTTTGTCCATTTGCAAAACATTTGGGGCAACCTTTCTTAGAAAATTTATTTATTTGATTCATTTATTTAAAAAGGCTTTAATTTCGATAACACCTTACACTTTTTATTCTGTTGAATATTTTTTTGTTTAGTTATCCAGTGGGCTCAAAGTATATTGTCTTGGCTTTTCAAGGTAATTATTGAAATAACTTGCCGACTGCGATAAAACACCTGACCAATCCTAAGAATACTGTATTGTGTATATCGAACCAAGTTTCATAGGTCTTTTATTTATTTATTTTTTAGACTTTATTTACTTCACAAAATAAACCGAAAATTTCAATGGACATAAATTTTCACAGGGAACTGTGCTTGATATCTGGTACTGCTTTCTATCAATGCAATGTTGTCATTAATTTCTATTAATTACTATGTCTCTTGCTGATCATAATGTTCTCCTAGTTCATGGAGATAGTTGACCTGAGGTAAGATCACTTGCGTAGGGCAGTTTGCTAATTATTGTGAATACTCATAATCATTACAAGGCCTTTTCTTTGATCAGAGCAAATAGATCAGAATTTGACTATGTAAAAATTGATGGGACTAAATGATATAGTCAAGGAAAGTTCTGCAATCAAGTAGGAAAATAAGAAAGTTGGTTTATATTTCTTATCAGATAAGGCAGATTATGTCTAACTCTATATGTGTTATGTGTTTTTCTAACTAACGGATCGTCCTGTGTAGTCTATATTTGTGATAGCAGAGACTTTGCTAATTGAAATCCCTTCTTAGGATCAATATTCATTTATGATAAGGCACCCGGTACCTTAAGAGGACGAGCCCCTTTTCTATCCCTCGACATGTAAATAGCTATTTTGCTTAATAAAAATTATCACCTGTCTTACACTGTCAATTTTTTTATGTTAGCCGCACATCCGAGCGTGAGTTAAGTAATAAGCAAATACCTCGGAAAGAACTTCCAGAAGAGTTTTATTCTACTTTCGGGGTGGCCTTGATTTGAACTAAACCGACGATGCGTGCACCTCCCGGGGATTCCTCGTCTTTCTGCATGCCGAACGACTATTCTTCTGCTGCTTAGGGCTGTTATTCTCCACGGGATTTCACGGGACCGCATCTAACACGAATAACAAACACCGCATTAAAGAATAAATCCTTGCGATAATTTATGCTCGATACGTTTTCTATAATTCGACGAGATTTCTTTTGTTAATGGTCTGCATTCGGCTTTTATTTAATCCCTCACAGCGATTGAAATGTTGAGTTCGCGGCCAAGATTTGTTCGTCGAAGTGGATAAATATCATAGAAAGCTGCTTTTCCTTAATTTCTTGATACCGCTGTGTACATAATATGCATATTCAGTAAACAGAAAATATACAGGATGGCCCACAAAGTAGTTGTCGAAACCAAGTTCCTTTTTTTAATAATTTACATAGAATATCCTTTACTTATCTCTTACTTTTTACGAACAAAAGAATTAAAAACAGAAATTTAATTTTTAATTTAAAAGTTCTTTGATTGTTGCTACAATTAATTTCTGTCAGTAAAGTGAATATGATAAATGAAACTCAGGAAATTTTAATTTTTATTGGATATCGAGATAAAAAAGAGGCTTTAAGAAGAAGTTTTGTAATTTATTTAACGCAACATACCCAGAATGAGCCAGTACAAGATTCACATTGAGTAAAATTGAGCAAAAATTTTTAGAAACAGGGCATCTAAAAGATCGTCTACTGCCAGGTCGTCCAAAACGATTAGAAATGTGCAACTTAAGTTGATGTTTTCATCTTCAGATACTATTTAGTGATGAAGCCACATTTTGTACACAAATTGCACCGAAAATAAACAAAATCCACAAAAAATAAATGTTTGGGCTGAAATATAAAAATATTGGATCTTATTTCTTTTTATATTATACATGTGCGAATAGTCAAATAGATCAAGATACAAGATCTCCAGATTATTCCATTTAATTTTTTCCTTTGAGGATATTAAAAATCAAGAGTGTATAAGGAAATACCACAAAATTTAGATAATTTAAAATTTTACCCACTTCTTTACGGATATTTTGCGTTAAACAAAACACAAACTTCTGTATATAAGCCAGGCTGCGACAGAATTACAACTGAAATGATTAAATACATGGGTGAAAGCGAAACACAATTATGTCCAAAGGAAAAAAGCAATTCATTGGGAAATGGGGTTAATATTGAGTATATTCAAAAAAGTAGACAACAATACGCTAAGGAACTTTCAGAAGTACAAAGCGGCTTCAGAAAAGGATGATGCAGTCAGGACCATCAAGGAAATTACTAGGCGCCTGACAGACAGAGAGACAACAAATTTTGGAAAAATATGAAAATGCCTAATTGAAAGAAAGGTCAACAATAAGTTAATTAAAGTAGCATAAACTTTGTATAAGAGAACAAGAACAAGGTTAGACAAGGCGGAAGGTTGAACTTTCGGTTATTCAACATAGGGATTAAGACCATTTTATGCGGGCTATAGAAATCTGGAACGTGTCATCCTTTCAGAATGCCTATTTGTAGACGACATAGCTCATATCGGGAACTGAAGCAGATTTGCAAAGTAAATTGAATATTTGGAATAACACACTAAAAAAAATGAAATGAAAATAAATACAGCTAAAACTAAGGTCATGGTAGTGACAGAAGAAAATAGAAACACGAACGAATAGAAATTGAACAGGTTAGTAGTTAATAAGAGAAAGGTAATCACGAAGCTGAACTCAATACAAGATTGGACAAATCTAATCAGGTTTACCACGCACTGAGTAAAGGACTAATCAACGACAAAGAAGTGTCACGAAATACAAAAGTAAAAGTCTACAAGGATGTGAACAGACCGATCCTGATATATGGATGTGAAACATGGGTATTGTCCGAAAGACAAGAGAGTAAAGTGAATGCCGCTGAAATTAAATACCTGAGGAGAGTCAAGGGAGTAACAAGAAAGGATAAAATTATAAATGACGATATTAGAGCCGAATTAAAGGTCAAGCGAGTAAAGGAGTACACAGAGCAGAGGCAGCTAGGATGGTGGGGACATTTGCAGAGATTGAACTCGACAGTGCCTATCCAAAAAATGTGGGAAAGTAGACCGACGGGACGTAGAAAGAGAGGAAAACCTAGAAAAATTTGGAACGAAACAATAGACAAGATTTTGATAAAAAAGGGAAAAATCTGTAATGGAGCAATGCAAATTGCACTGGATAAGAAGAGATGAAAGCAGTTGACAAATAGTTTTTTATGTAAAGACATTATTCATGACTCTACTCCTGTCTGTAAAATACCTAATTACGCACCGATCTAGCGTGCGAGAAGCGTCACTTTACCAGGTCAGTTTCGTTTCCCACAAATCCGAGCCACTTCAGACATTTCCGGGATTTTACCGCACGGGTTTGGGAGCAATCGAATGTTTTCGGAGATATTTCCCACGCTTTGAATTTTGACGTTTGTCAATTCTGACAGTCATGTCAGTGAATGTATTCGTGTTGTTTTGCGAAAATGTACCCAAAAACTAACGGTCGTAGCAAAAGTATAGTATGCAACACATTCGGTAAACTTTTTAACTCGCTCCGCTCGTGCCAAATAAACTCGTGAGTCAAATGCCATTTACGGCAATTGTTGCATAATATACTATATCCGCCCTTCTGTTTCTTCAAAGAGGAATAGAATGGTTTGACTGTGCCTGAGCCATGTGGTTATAAGATATTGTAAAAATGCGTAAGCAGGCAGCGGTTTACTAACGCTATTGGTTGAAAATTTTGTACAGCATATAAAAAATAACCAGTCCCTATATTTTGGAAACTACATCACCATTAATAGTAGTTGCAACAAGGTTTCATGAGTATACACAGCGTCCAATTTTGGGACTTTTGCGGGGTATCTCCGTTATTTTTATAGATAAAAAGTTGCGCCTTTTGTGACAGTTTGCTTTTTTTTCGAAGAACTAAACATACATTTTTGAAAATGTTGCGTTTTGGGACCCCCTAAGATCTCCGTTATGCTTATCTTACTTATACATATCGAACAGGGAAAATAACATTCCTATAGATTTTAGATATATTTTGGTTAAAAGTAGTGTAGAATTTTTTTCTTATATATTTGCTAGTTTTCAGTCATAAAGCAAACTTTTTTTAAATGGAACTCGAGTATATTAATAGACTATAAAATTTGTCTCTTTGTACCTTTTTAAAAACATATAATAGAACGTGCAAATAAATTACAAAAGCCACGAATAACAGTAATAAACAACTGCAAGTTGCCAATGTTTTTATATTTTTATGGAAAAACATTTTTTTTAAATGACGTTTGCCTCATGGTGATGCACAGCAGTGCTATTTGCAGTAAGTCGATACTAACTATTTATTGAAAAGACTTGTTTGACCAGCTGGGACATTTTTTGCAGTCACAATACAAAGAACCTGCTTACAGAAAATCAGCATTGATTGTTTAAAGGTTCACAATAGAAATCCTTGACGAAATTATTTCAGAACTGCTCGAAAACATTCTATTAGACCATTTCATTATACTGTTTACCTGCAAGGGTTAGCACTCAACATCAGAAGATCAAAGCTACATAAATGCCAACCTCACCTGCTCGAGTGGTGACTCCAGTCACCCGGTGCACCCTGCTGGAAAACGAACGTGGCTCTGGCGACCGAATATTGGCGGTATAACCATACGCACAAATATATAGTATTAAATCCCTGTATATAGCGGAGGAAGGCAACAGGAGACCACTTTCACTACTCATCCCAACAGAATCACATTTAACACATGAAATACTATGACGAATACATTTAACTCAAAATTGTTCGGAGGCATAAATGGTTGCCCAATCGGATCTCAGCAGGAAACTGCGTTAAATGAAGTCAGGAATGAAAAACTAAATTTGCGAAGCGAAATAAGGATTGGCACTTGGAATGTGTGTAGCTTGTATGAGGCTGGAAAACTAGCCAACCAGCTGCAGGAAATGAAGAGATTAAATGTGGACATTATGGGAGTCGCGGAGACATGGTGGCCTGGAATATGTTGCATTTCTGGGGTAGTCATGTACTACTCTAGGGATAAAAACAGAAACCTTAGAAAAGGAGTGGGAATATTTCTGACTGAAAAGCTGTCAGATCCGTAATAAATTTCCTTCCCCTATCTGAGAGGATCATATTACTGCAATTATACGCCAAACCAATAACATCAATATCATCCAGGTGTACGCGCCGACAACAGATTCGCCAGAAGATGAGATCGAGACGTTTTACGAGGAATTGAAACAAGTACTAAAACAACTTAAAAATCAGGACATGAACCTGATAACGGGTGATTTCAACTCTAAAATAGGAGAAGGAAGATTTAAGGGATTGGTGGGCCCTTATGGCCTTATGGCCTGTAAAGAAGAAAACATGAAAATAACAAACACACGGTTCAAGTTACCACCTAAACGCTTGTATACATGGAAAGCTCTAGGAGATCGCCCAGACAACATAGATTAAAATCATGACCATCAAAATCTCTATACTACAGCGTAATGTAGATTACGAAAAACTTAAAGATGAAGAAACAAAAAACAAAATTGCGAAAGATATTAATGAAAAAATAATGACGACTATGGATCCACAGATGATGAAGGAAGTTATGGATGATGTATGGGAAGGAATAGAAGATGCCCTGATCAATGCTGCAGAGGCACAATTGGGATATAAACAAAGACACAATTGGATGACAGCTGAAATACTGGCGCTGTTTGAACAACTCAGAAAGTACAAAAACCAAAGGAATGGAGACAACTATAAAAGAATGCAGAAAGTTGTTAGAACAAAGATAAGGATAGCTAAGAATGAGTAGCTGAAACGACAGTGTGAAGAACTAGAGCACTTACTGTAAACACACGATAGCTTTAATCTACATAGAAATATAAAAGAGACTGCTGGAATATATGGAATCGGGCAATTCTATGATGTAGAAAAGGACCAGGGACCAACAGCGTAAAATCATATGGGGAAACTACATTAGCAGCCCTTTTGCCGATGAAATGCCTACTATTGAATATGTGGACGACAAAAATCTCTCTGGACCTCCCATCACAAAAGAGGAAATTATAAGAGCAATCAACACATTGAAAAATAGGAAGGCGATTGATTGGACCAGACCGTATATCTGTTGAGTTGCTCAAGCTATTGGACGACAAAAGTATTACAGTATTAGAGTTCCTTGCTATATGGCTAACATGAAATTTTGTCCCTTTGCAAAAGAAGAACAATGCAATAAAATCTGAGGACCATAGACTAATCAGCCTCATAAGTCACACACTGAAGATACTTAAGATTATCCACAATAGAATATCAGTAAAGTGCGAAATGGATCCGATACACAATTCGGATTAAGCAAAGGTTGCGAAGTACGCTGGCAACATGGCACTCATCACGGGCGTGTCCGAACATCTACACGTCCCGGAAGGAAAAATCTCCACCACCTCTGCGACCATTTCGTGGAAGGGAGTGTGGTGTCGTGATTCCATATCAGCCTTAAAAGAACTAGGCCTTAGTTCGGGTCTGCTCTCAGGCGTGACTACTCGTGTCCTGCAGGGCAGCCATACGAACTGGACGAGGTTCAACCGCACGACGCTGGTTAGGGGGAGAAGGTAGCGCGGCGAAGGACTCCGGGAGACCCCGCTTCCTTCTTTCGGAACGGGTGCTGCGTCCCGACTGGTCGCCTGCGTAGAGATACGCAGCGCGGCTGGGAACACGCACAACTTTCCCGACCTCAGTCCGCCGCTATGCACCATGCTCAGGTGCTAGTCCAGAACTGCAACGATCAGAGAAAGGACATAATGCATAAGCGTTTGACAGAGTCCAACATCATAAACTCATCCAAATTTTAAATAGACTCGACATAGGCTAAAAAGACATCCGTTGCATTCAAAACTTATACTGCAATCAAAAGGGTGAAGTCAAAATTGGTAACGATTTCACGGACGCAAAACCAATCTGTAGAAGAGTCAGGCAAGGATGTGTTCTTTCCCCGCTTCTCTTCAATTCGTATTCTGAAAACATCTTTCAGGATGCCCTAGAAGAACGCAACATGGGCGTTAATGTGTGTGGGTTAACAATATACGTTACGCGGACGATTCAGTTCTAATTGCAGATAAAATGGAAGATTTGCAGAGTATGCTCAGGATTATCGGTGATTGCAGTAAGAACATGAGTCCTGATATGAACACCAAGAAAACTAAATTCATAATCGTAAACCAGAAGAATTTCAAAACGCAAGCCTAACATATGACAATCAATCAATAGAACGAGTAAATAAATTTAAATATTTAGGAACGTGGCTGCGTGAAAACTGGGAAGCCGTCACAGAAATCAGATGTAGAATTGAAAATCCCCGCAGTGCGTTCATGAAATTCAAAAAAGTGCTCATCTCGATCTCAGCTTTAAGGATTAGATTTATAAAATGCTACGTTACTGTATGGTATGAAGGGATGAAGCATTCGAGATGTGGATCTACAGACGTATATAAGATACCATGGACGGCAAGAAAAACAAACGATGAGATCTTGAGAATCATCATCATACAGACCGCGAATTGCTGAACACAATTAAACGCCGAAAAACAGCTTATATAGGCCACGTGATACGTTACGGAAGATACCAATTAGTACAGTTGTTGAAGGGAAGATTGAAGAAAAGAGAGGCATCGGCAGGAAGAGGCTGTCTTGGCTATGCAACATTAGACAGTGGACGGGACTGAGGACAATGGAAGAACTAATACATACAACAAGGAATAAAGAATAGTGGACAATTGTGATTGCGAACATCCATTAATGGATATGCATCAAGAGAAGAAGTCATAACTAGGTTCTCAAGGGCATTTCCAGAATTCTCCTCAAACATGGATAGGTCCGAACGGACCTGTTAGATGGCCTCTATGATATACTATATGACTACTATATGATATACTATATGACGGCATAGTAGAACTTCGAGAAGCAATTTTATTTAGCCTTTCGAAATCTGTTTTTTAAATGTAATTCAAAAAATTCCAAGGATGTGCGAGTTTCGCATTAGAGAAAATGATTGTCATTTTGAATATCATTTTATTTTTAGTAATGTTAGTTTTTGTTAGTTATATTGTTACTTTAAAGTCCAAAACTGTTTATAAAAGAACTATTTAGATATATAGATTTTTTTTGTTCTTACCCAATAGGCGAAGCATCCAATTATTCGTTTGTAATATGTTACGTCCAATTGCTTACAATTGTCTTTCATGGCCTACTATTACATTTACACATTTAATTATACGGTTTTTTTATGTACTCGACAAAAATATAGAAAAACGTAAGTCTGATTTATAACTCAAAAATAGTAAATATGTAACAAAAACTGTCTACGGAGAACGATATCTTACCTTTTTGATAAATTTAATGGTGGTTCTCAGAATGCAACATTTATTTAAAACTAAAGACTTCAGTTTTACGAACAAGTCGCGGTAAAAGTAAAAGTTGCCACTTTTGTGGTATATTGCTCAATTTATTGGGATTATCCAAACTAGCCACGAAAGTACTCATCTCATTCCTGATGGTTTTACGGCGTATTAATAAAGTTAGCCTGTTGCGACTTTCGTGACTCGAGGCTACTTTTTCATGAAACGAATTACGTACGAACAGAAATGTTATAGGTATTTTGGATTTTTAGACATAGGGTGATTTTCAAAATATGTTACTTTTAGACAACCTTTGTAGTTCGGTTGTGCATTATCTTATCGAGTTAGTTAGTTAGTCAGTTGTATTCTGAAACTCACAGATTTTGATATATAAATTAAACTAGTATATGACTAGAAGTATTTAGAATATAAATATATCTTTGAGTAATTTTAGTATTTTTATGAGCAGGCTTTGGAACAAAGGTGTCTGTTTTCCTAGTTCCTGTTTGTTGTATTTTCTAGTCAAAGTTTCGTGATTATTATTTTAAATTCTATGACAAATATGAGAAATTGGTTTATTTTGACAAATAACTTTGTAATAAATTATGTAAAAAATCATCATCATCAAAAAATTCTTAAAAAATAAAGAAAATTAAAGATTAAAGATATATGCTTTTCATTTGAAATAGCTCTCATGTGATTCTTTTTAAAAGCTTATAGGATGGCTATTAAAATTAAGACATACAGGATATTAATTAAATAAAACTTCAGTTTAGGTTGTACAGGGTGACCCAGGGTTAGAAATACAGTTTCCCAAAATTGTAATAAATTTTTTTTCCTAATTATTCATTAACTATTAGTTTTTCTGATTCTGATTAAACTTGACTTGCTAATTTGAGAGTAATGAAATACTTCTTTTAGCGCAATTAGATTAAAAGTTTTAATCTTAGTTGATATTTCTAAAAAAATATTTGTATTAGCATGGTGCACATTTCAATAACTATTAAAAAAATCTATCCACTCTTGACTCCTCTTGAATTATTAATTTTTTCTAATTACATTTAAAGCCTCTCATTATCGTAAATGAAAATGTCAAATTTTATCAATATCATAAAAAAAGTTTAGGAATATATAATAAAAAAATCGTTTTTTATAATTAAAACTTTCACAGATCATGTATCTCGAAAACAAATCAAGTTAGGACCTATTTATAAAAGCAAAAGCCTTATTTTTACCTGAAAAACGGACGTTTGACGGTCTAACCATAGGTCAGCCTGTGTTTAAAAAAATGTGAGCTTCAGAAGAAAATTGAACAAGTCATTGGATCCTACGTAAAAACCCCAGACCAGTTTTCACCTTATCAGTAAGTCCATACAAAAGCAGCCAAAAGTCGCAGTGGCTATTTTATTCTAGGGGAGGGACCGTTAACTGCGATGTGTTTGCATAATACACATCGGAAAGTCTGAATGCAACTTCCTGGAAACGAAAGACAGGGACGTAGAACAGAAAGAAATAGAAATAGAATATAATAGACTGACTGTTTTTGTTAGTTTTTAAGAGCCAAATGGTAAGTATAGAAAAGTCTATCAAGAAACGTTCTTTGCACATTGTTCTTCTACACATTATTCTAGCCAATATTCAAGATGACTTTGAATCTCTTTTGTATTCAAATGAGATTTAATTGTCCAAATAATCGTGACGACTATTTGATGATTTTTTTAACGGTTCTTGGACATTTTACTATCGTGTTCGGTAGAATTAAAATGCAGGGTGCGACAAAAAGGTAGGCAGGATTTCAAATAGTGGTTGTTCGGTTTGTAAAACCGGCGGTAAGAGTTTCCGTACAACAGTCTCCAATGCGTTCAGCTCGTAAGCATGCAGCTGCTTTGGGAATTCCCGATAGAAGTGTTCGAAGAATTTTACACAACTCACTCCAAAGGCATCCGTACAAAATGATGGTAGTGCAGGAATTAAGCGCAAGAGATTTTGAAACCCGTACACATTTATGCCGGGGTATTCTTCAAAACATTCCCAGAGGCGCTGTATAGCGATGAAGCTCACTTTCACCTCTCGGGGACCGTAAATAAGCAAAAATTCCGTTATTGGTCAGCAAATAGTCCACATTAACTTCATGACACACAGTCCAAAAGTCACGGTCTCGTGTGCAATCTCGGAGTTCGGCGTGTGGGGTCCTTACTTTTTCGAAAAAGATGGAATAACGGTAACAGTCAACGGAGATCGATATTTTGATATGCTTAACAATTTCCTGCGTCCAAAAGTGAACGAGTTGAACAACGATCAAAGAGAACATCTTTGGTTCCAGCAGGATGGTGCTACATCGCACACAACGCGTCGTTCACTAAATCTTCTTCAAGAAATGTTCCTAAACAAAGTGCTGTCTTTACGGGGTGATCTGGCCGCCACGTTCGCCTGATTTGTCGCCTTGCGACTTTTTTCTTTGGGGTTACCTGAAAACGAGAGTTTTCACACATCGTTCGCGGACTTTGGAAGAATTAAAAGGCAGCCATAAGACAAGAAATTGCCTCAATTCCCCAAGAAATGATCCATCGGGTTATGACGCGCTTCCGCGAGAACCTACAATGGCATAAAATGTACATTTCAAGAATAATTAAAAAAAAAGTTTGCTTTATGTAGTTTGGTTTTTATTAACAGCCCAAATAGTACCTATCATTTTGCCGCACCCTCGATTTTAACACATTTAAACACGAATAGCGTTTGAATGGACACAACTTCACTCGTATTTGAATAGACAGTGGTATTTCCAGGTCAGAAACTTCGTATTACGGTCCTGTGAACATGGATAAAGTAATTATCGCAATGGCTAGATTCAAAGTTCGACAGCTTTGCCGTTGCCACGGATAAACTCCGGTGTAAATCCGGCTTGTTTGCGCCGGCACCCGGAAACATCAAGGCTAAAGTCTCTGAAATAAAAGTTTTAAATTAAAACCTTTGTCCCTACTTTGTTCCTCATTATTTCTAAGTACCCGTTTGATGCCATTTCAGGCCTGCTAAACGACTATATCGACGTAATAAAGTTTTGTGCGGCGCTTTTCGAATAAAACTTTTCACTTTGCGACTTTCATTTTGTTTCCCGGAATTTTTCGGAGAAAAATATTTATAAGATGGCGCCTTTCATATTGTGTCGTATCGGGAGTTGTTCACAACCAATTACGTGGTATGTCTATGCTCGCTGGATATGAGAATTATGTTTTATTTGGTAGAATTAAATTGAATTGTAAGTTTATTGCGGGCGTTAACTAATTAAATTTTGATAAGTTATTGCCTGGTTAATTTTAAAGCAAAAAGTTCAACTAAAGGTCGTTCCGTTTTTGAAATACAGAGTGCAAAATTATTACTTTAATTTTTGTTCTTCCCATATATTGTCTAAAGTCTTTTTTTTTTTCGAAGGAACTTCCACTGGGCTACTGTAATACTATTCAGAAACATTCTGGATTCCTCCGGCGTCGGCTGTTGATGAATCGAATTTGGTGACTTTTCGCCAGTCATCCTGTTGGCTTCTTCAGGTCTTAACTCCATTCTACTTTGTATCGGCGTATATACGAGGTGTGTTCAAAAAGTAAGGTGACAATTGTAATTGGGCGGGCTACGCACACTCGATCTTAGATATATTTTTTTGTTATGTTGTCACACTTGTCCCTAACATCTGTTCACAGTTTCAACCAGATTGCACGTTTCCTCTTTTTTGTGAGACAGAAGCGTTAGACGTGTGCTCGATTTTCTGCTGTCAAAAAAAAATTAACAAAGAATCTGGTAAAAAAATGCAATACAGTGCTGCTAAAAATCTACTTTGCGCTACTTTATGTTGCTGTTTCAAGATCACCGCGAAGACGCCGTTGACGAACCTTGTTCTGGACGCTCCAGCACATCAACTAATTAAAGTATTAAAGAAGTGAAACAAATGGTCTAGAAGAATCGACGAATCACTATTACAGAAGTGGCTGAAGACGTCGGTATTTTTTGCATGACACGTGCTAATGGTCGGAAAATAATTCATGGGTTTTGCATCTGCTCACTCATCGTTGCTTGTGTCTAACCTTTTGGGCAAAAATAAAACCACAATCATGCCTCACCATGTTCACAGGACATGGTCCCCTGCGAATTTTTCCTGTTCCCAAAACTCAAAAAACCATCGCTGGAAAAACTCAAGGCTATACCAGAAAGGGTTTAGCAGAAGTGCTTCGAGGGTTAGAAAAAACGATGCCACAAAGGTGGGGGGTATTGCTCCAAAGGGCACAACATTAATTTTGATAAATAATTAAATACTTTTTCCTAAAACTTAAAAGTCACCTTACTTTTTGAACACACCTCGTAATATTTGAGGGAGATCGAGCTAATGCAGCATCAGCAGATTATATTGGTGAGACTCGCGGTTAGAATTGCTTAGTTGTTCAAAGATTTCTCGGTTTTTTATTTGGTAGAAGAATCGATTACATTCAACAATTTTAGTTTGGTCGAATAATATTTAATGTCCGGTTTCATGACTGTGTTCGGCAACTGCTAATGTGTTTATTTGTCGTAGTCTTAAGGCTCTTATATATTATTTTAGCCTAGTTGATATTTTTCTTCCTCTTTTTCTCATGTATTCTTTGCCTCATATGCATGTAGTGCTGTAAAGTCCTTGTGTCTCAAACGGATTTTTGTGTTGATCGATGATTTTTGAAGAAGTTGTAAATGTGGGTTCAACATTATATTTCTTAAAAAATTTTGAATGTGGTCAGTGTATTTTAAATGTTAATAATGACCACAGTGGAGAACGATTGATTGATTGATTACGGACTGATTTTCTTTGAGAAGTTGTGGTTCTAAAAATTATTAGAGAGAAGAGCCGATGTTAGGTGTTTTAAATCTGGGTTCAGTGATTACGATAGTTTCACGGCTCTGTAACAAGAAAGATAACAGATGGTTTTTGGACCGAATGGTGATGTGACAATACATTAATGCATCGGTCTGGGTGCTTAAGTTTTATGTGAATTGAATAACCCAATTTTAGATCTGGTTTTCTATTAACAACAATATATTAGAATGGGAGATTATTATTAGTTTTTTCTTTTAAGTATGTTAGAGTGTATAGCGTTTAAAAGGCCAAGAAAATCTTGCATTGATTTCTGACTACAAGGTCGAATAACAAAAGTATCATTAACCGTTTTCAAGGATTTGGTTTCAGATCGAATACGTGGAGAGCTTCCTCTAGTCATGATTGGTTCCTGGTACCTGTCCATAATTTCCAAGAAAAATATATCCAGGCAAGCATTTTTTAATATCAATTTTGATTCCAGATTTGGATCTAATGTAATGGTTTTTAATTATTCAGTGAAGTAAAACGAATCAAGAACTAGATTTTCCTTTTTACTCGTAAAGGATAATATAGAAGCTATGATACGGATCCAATGATTTGTGAATCTTAGGGAGTCCGTAGAAACCCGGAATTTTAGAGTCCCAGGGATGACAGATTTATTCACAGATTCTAGTAAAGAAGAAGCTCTAATAGCAGATTTAAGGTTGTGTTTATATATGACGTAGGACCTTTATTCAGTTGATGATAGGATCCGTGTTCATAACGACCGTGACATTTCTTTTATCCGCTTTTAAAATTACTGTGTCGCTATTAGATTTTAGAGGAGGTTTGGATTTTTGAAGGATTTTTGAAGTTTCAAAACAAATATCATTAGCACTTTACTTTATCCTAAGTAAAGTGCGGCATGTGAAAGGATTTTTTCTTTTGGGACAAAGCATGGGACAAAGGCGAACTTTGGAACTTTTTGCAATAACTGATTTTCAGTCTTACAAAGTTGGTGTGATAATAAATTTAGTGTTTGTTATTACAGAAGAGTTCAAAAATCTCTCAACAATTTCGATTCTTACAGACCTAGGAGAATCAAAATATAAAAATCAAGAAGGAAAACAAATGATCGAAAAAAGCCTAGCACCAACCATGAGATCCATCTTATAAGGCGTATCCTATAAGGAGTATGATATAGTATCTATAAAAAAGCTATTATTTAGACGTTAATAAAAGTTCTTCCAAATTTGTAACAGGGTTCAACATCAAGAATAAAAATTGGGAATAAATTATCTCGAAATTTTCCTGTAAACAATGGTTTGTGTCGAGGTTGTTGTGTGTCACCCACACAGCTTCAAATGTATGCAGCACAAGCTCAAAATCAATGCAAGTCGAGGGGTATGGGTATAGAATTGGATGAAACTTGCTTACATAAATTATATAATTTTCTGAAGATCAGATCAGCATCATCATCATTACCACTAAAGAAGATGATTTAGAATACAGAGCAGGCAAAGTGTTAAACAAAACCAATCAGTGGGGGTTGGAAATTAACATCCAGAAAACAAAATATCTTCCAATAGGAGCAGAACCATCCAACATCTATTGCAATATCTATGAGACGTTTATGAAAAGTTCTTTATTATATGGAGCAAAAACATGCAGAATTATAGAGAACAACGTGACAAATTTTGTGCGGACGAAGCCAACACTTTCTCTCCAGGCTTTACAATTTTTTTTTGGCTTTTTAGGGCCGTTCAGCTTCACATAAAAGACGTTATTGCAGCTGTAAGTCTCTATATCAATCAGTTTCGTCGCATCTAATGCCCGTAAATCCGACGTGAGTCGTCGAGCAATATAGCTTCGAGTGAAATAAGTAATATATTAGAACACCACGCACTGGCGGGAGTAAGAGAACGAGAAGAATACATTTACATCCCCACGAAAACCTGCCGGGGGGCAGCATTACGCTTAAAAATGAAACGTTCTCGCATCCGTATTTAATTTTGGTTTTATATGGGCTTACCCTATACGCCCAGGAAAACAACGACGTTAAATTTGCTTTCTTAATCATGTACTTAAAGTATATAAAACATTGCGAAAGCTAATTCGTAGGGGAAGTATTGGTATATCGCATATCGCTATTTGAAAATACAGAATGTTCCAAATAGCGCTCCGCTAATTCCTTGGATAAAAATAACGTTAGTTCGGTTAATAAATAAAAATAGGAGCCAATTATGTGATATTATGTTAGTTATAATACTAACATCAACGTTCTTATTATCAGCGACAGCTACGTTCCTACAGGAATATAATTAATACATATAAACCTTGGTTTATACTTATTCTTTCGCTGAAATCAGCTTAATCAAATAGTTCTGTTTGTAAAAAAAACAATAACAGAGTTCTTAAAAACAAGATTCGCTTTTTGAAAACTTTACCTGGCGCAGTCCGTAGGATTCGAAACTACGCTCCCAAAGAGAATCTGATTTAAAACTAAAAATGTAAACTTTGTTAACGCCACAGTTGATCGCTAACTATAATGACACTACAACACTTTTACAGAAAAATCAAGAACATATGACAATTTGTAATTTGTGATGGAAGACCCCTACGTTTGCGAAAATCAACAGAGCCCGCTAATTGATACCAATTGATAGTATCATCAAAAGCTGTTTTTATTGAAGAAGCCTGAGTAGCGATGTTCCATACAATCTTGGTATACGTACCCAGGATAATGAATTTTGAACTTTTTAAAAGAAACCCAATTCCTCGGAGTCGGGTCAATTGAACGTAAATGATTTGAGATTCTAAGAAAAATCGGAACAACTAATCTTTAAAAACATCCTTTCATCCCAGTACGGACAACTACGGAGAGGGGAATTATATCATAGAAGATGCTAATGACTGTACAGGAAATGTTAACATCAGCATTATTATTATCTGCGACGAGACGTTCCATTGAAATGGTATAAATAAATTTTTAACTGCTGTATTTCTTCTTACTATTAGGTTAATCAAAAGCTTGTAGTTCTGTTTGTAAAAGTGTTTTCAAAACCGAAAAACAAAAAATAGTTTTACATAAAATACTAATTTTGTTTTATAATGGGAAAATATAAAAATAATATGACTGAATTTGATTTACTTAAGTTGGCTTAGACTGTGGACTGCGATTTTCTCTGGTAAATTATTGATAGTTTTGGTTAGAAAATTAATTAATAAGTTGTTGGGATTCATTTAAACTTTGAATTCCATGGACAAGCAACTACTTTAAATTGTAAATATAATGCACTATATAAAAAACATTTTTTTAATTATCCGGGAAATTCTAGGCATAATCCATTTATAATCTCCTATAAATTTACTGACATTTTTTGAATTTTATGCGAATAGTGACGTTTTGCAGTTCTAAATATGTCCATTTCTCCGCTTGAAAGTCTAATCTGGTGGTAATTTTCTTATAGGGGGGAGTCTATAGTGATGACATCGAAATATGAGACAAACAAAACAATCGATCACTACAGAAACGTCACTATTTTGAGACCCTTCTACCATTGTTTACTGTAACTGTTACCAAAATTTAAAAATAGTAAAATATTTGCGGGCTTCAAATTTTTAATTTTTCTCTTTCTCTACGGTTTTTTTTTCTGTCTGGACATTTTTCAGCAAATAACAAGATGTTTTAATAAAAATGTGTTCTATTCTTAGAAACTGAATCAATTTAAATATTTTGTGTCAATAACTTAATTTTCGAGAATGATTTTTGAAGTTTCTAAAAAATCGTCAAATGACAGTAAAGTGCTCATTTTTTTTACAATGGAAAAAGCTGTTGATATAAAATTTCGAAATCTATAATGTTTTAAACTAGATTCTTATAACAAGTGACCCTTTTTTTTCAATGCTAAATGGAAGTAACTTATAAAAAAATGCTGTGCTTCCATGATGATTTACCGTTTTTTTATTTAAATATTTAATGTTACTTTCGATCACCTGGTATTTATTTATTTTTTTTAAAAGCACTCGATTTTTGTGGTAGAACTTAACTCCTCCAATCTACTACAACGCTCGCCATTAAACAAAGGAGCGGGACGACCGCGCAACGCATTTTCCTAGAAAATCAATTTGCGATTGATAAACTTGTTTGGTTACGAAATATAATTCGACCTACGTCAACGTTAGGTTAAACTGTCAAATACAGTGATTAAAAGAATATGGCCGTGATATATGCACTGAAAAGGTCTAATCTAGCGTGTGGATTAAGGGCGGGATTATTTTCAACCCTTGGTTTAATCTCGAGCTCACATCTGGTATACTTATTCTACATTTCAGGCGTGGTCTATTAATGCAGAAATACAATCGATGCCGGATTTATCTGAGGCGAACGCAGAGAAGGAAATAGAGGAATGAGTCGTATTTTGTAATATGTTTGTAAAAATCTGAGCCTGAAAAATATCAACTAAATAGACAGACATCAGATATTTTTTTCAAATTCACTGCAATTTTTTGGAACATATGTTTTCCCCCATCGATTTAAAATATTTTCAGTGTTGTCGCTTGTATCGAAAAGTAGCGACAACTTTGATTTTGTATATGGGACAACCCGTATCCAGGGTAACAGTATATTCAAAGTATAAAATAAAAAGATGCCAATTAGTTTTCTATATTAACATATATCGAAAAATGTCCCCTAACGGGATCCTAATAGGGATGGACCTGAAAATGGGCTGTTAATAGTATAGCGCTTCAGTGAATTAGGCATACTAAACCTAATTCCAAAATTAAAAATGTCAAATTTGCAGGATAAAGGGAAGAGAAACTGTAATAACTTGGTTGGTGATTTTAAGATTCTTCGTGCATATCAAAATATTAGAATAAGATGGAGATTATAAATTCAAAATAATAGAAATGTTTTTGACAATTTCAAGTAAATTAGTGATTTACAATTTTCAATGCGGAATTATGAATTCAATTTACTGGGTTTATATATTTTGTTTTTCATAAAATAGCCTGCTAGTGAGCCATCAAACGAAAATCAACAAATAGCAAATAACAAAACACAAAACCGGTAAAAAGAAATATCGCCAATAAGGGGTAAAGTGAGGTGTCGAACAACACTCAAAGAGAATATGATAATCACATTCATTAACGATGTTAATAAATTTATATAATGTACTGTATCTATCCATTTAGCCCAATTGCAGAAGGAAAAAGGTTGAAAGATAAATCATAACATATAAAGTACATTGTCAGTTCTAGCTCACGAATTAAATAAATCAAAATCTCAGAATCCACTTTTATACTTTTTGCTCCAGATACTCTGTTGGTAAGTATAATTTCTGTTTAATATTGTACTACTATTTTTTATTGTGTTTATTGAACTATATTATTTACTGTTTCTATTTATATACAATTACTATTATTATTATTATTATTATTATTATTATTATTACTATTATATTATTATTATTATTATTATTATTATTATTATTATTATTATTCTTCTTCTTCTTCTTCTTCTTCTTCTTCTTATTATTATTATTATTATTATTATTATTATTATTATTATTATTATTATTATTATTATTATTATTATTATTATTATACGATTACATCTCAGCTCTCACTGGTCTGTTTTCACCCGAGGCTTTGCTTCGGGCTGCGGACTCTCTGAACTGGCGAGAAAACAGTTCAATTCCTCCCACTTAATTCAGAAACTTACGAACAATGTGGCATGTCTATAGTATGACAGACTTCTGTCCGTATTCCACGATGTTCGGTGGAAGTCCGATGTCTTTTAAATTTTTGGAGACAATTTCCTCCGCCGAAATTACAAATGGGTAGATAAACACTTTATTGAGCTGCCAAATATTTTTCAGTTCCACCGCCAAATTTTCGTATTTTTGTATTTTTTCTGTTTCAGTTTTACTGATATTGTGGGAGAGTGAAACAGCGATATCAATTATGAGGGCATTTTTCTTTTCTTTGTCTATAAGAAGGATATCGGGTTTATTGTAGTCCACTGTTCTATCCGTTATAATAGGTCTATCCCAGTACAGTACAGCTCTGCCATGTTCGAGTAAAGCCAAGGGTTGGTATTTATAATACGGTTGGTATGTTTCTAGAAGGCCATACATTAAGGCTAGTTGGAAGTGGATAATTTTAGCAAGTTGGTTATGACGGTCGAAATATGCGCTCGCCGCGAGAACAGGGCACCCGGCAATAATATGTTCGATTGATTCTCCAACTGAGCCACATTTTCTGCAGTTGTCCTCGACGTTGAGGTTGAGACAGTGTTTTTCATAATTGCGAGTTCTCAATGACTCTGTCTTGAATAGCCATAATAAAGCCTTCAGTCTCGGGATATAGATGTCCAGCGTTCAACCAAGCCAGCGAGGCGGCCTTATCAATGTGATCTGCATCCAGACTTCTAGGGAATTTTCCATGTAGAGTTTGTTGTCTTCACAAAGTTTGGTTTTCCTGTCTCGTGTTCAGATCAAACGTGATTTCTCGGTGCTGCAAATTAAGTGGCGTGAACCCTTTGTCCTCCTCGGCGATCAAATGTATTAAGCGGTCCTGCGAGTCTAGAAGTTTGTTGTCTTAGGTTCATTTCTTGCGTTCGGCATAGACTATAGATGTTCACTAGACCTCTGCCTCCGCTTTTTCTGGGAAGATAAAGCCTTTTTACCGATTTGTGTGCAAGCAACGGAATTTTGTCATCAGACGGCGGGTTAGTCTGTCTATTGTTTTTTTTTAATGTTAAGTGATGTGAAATTGCAATGATAAAATTAGGAATTTGCTTATCCCCATACCACAAGATATCCTTATGGTAAAGAAACAAAGAAATCGGGCATCACCATGTAAGTAGATATTTACCAACTCTGATTATGCTTAGGTACTGTAAATATTACAGGTTATATTTTATACATATATTTCCGTACGACATAGTAACACAGAAATATGACGCAGCAGTAATATAATTTTTCAATGTTCTTATACACGCTGTCAGGAAATTTGAGGTCAATATTCGTATTCTACTTTCTAAAAAGAGTTTATATCAACTAGGGCCCACAACTTGCTCGTTTTCAAAATACGTCAGGGCCTAAACAACTTAAATAATATTTATTATAGCTACTAATAGATTTTTTACGTCCTATTGGGCTAAGGGCTGGACTGCACGGAGGTCAGTATAAGGCTTAATATTCACTTCATTTAAGTAATTATGAGACTCCTCTTGTAATCTGAAATACTTATTCATGTCACATTAAATTCTGAATTTCATTTAATAATTGAGATAAGCACATGAATGAAAAAGCAAAATGGTGAGAAAAGACGTTTGCGTTTCCAAATTCGAGAGGGTGATAAAATGTAAATTTACGTACACACCTCGAATCGTTTCTAAATTAGTATATAATAGAGAGAATAGAAAGTTTTTTGAATGAAAGTAATATCTGCATTATTACAGTTATTTAATTACAATAACAAAAAAATCTACTATATGCAATTCAACTTCAAGAACTATTGTGTTTGGAATCTAAAGAAACAATTTGTCAAAATTGATTAAAATTTGGGTCAGTTTGTTGTACAATCTGAAACGAATTTTAACCATATACGCATATTTTGTAAAACGTCATTCAAAAAAACTATAAAAAGCTAGATCCCAAATGAATTTAGTTTAATAAACGAACCGGCTACTTTTAATATAGCGATCAGATTTCTGCATTTCTGCCCTATTTACTACGTAATCCACGAGCAGATCCAGATAAAATCTATCAAGATGGCTGTCCGAAATAAGGTATTTCCCACGTGTGGGGTCCGACCAGGTACAAACAGCGCCTTTGGTAAATAAGGGATTACCAATTGTGCCTTTAAACGGCGTGTAATCGATATAGGGCTACCGGGTGTAGTACAAATCTTTATGTTGATGACAGCCAAAAATTGGTCCTTTATTTGCTTTGATGTTGACCACAATGTAGCGGAGAACATTTATAGAAATGTTATGAGCTTTGGAGCTTTTGTTGTCGAATCCTTTGCGATATGTATATTTATAAACACGGTCGTTCCGGAAACCAAGAAATCTTAGTTTCATTTCATGATTTACACGATTTTAAGGCAATATATCCCAACAACATTCTCAAAGCAGTCTGTTAAGATCGTCTATAAAAATAAAAATTAATCTCCATTTGGTTGCTAATTTCTAATTTCTAATTTTTTTCTTTTTCTCTTCTTCTATTTAAAAGTCAGGTTTAAAAACTAAAATAACAAATTATTGCTCTATGACTGTTTATTAAGGGCTTCACGATTTTTTTTAAATTAATTAAATTATTATTATTAATTAAAATTAATAAACAAACAGTACATTTTTGCTTTTCTGTGTCTATGCTATATTAAATTAGTGGTGGATAGAAGGTGATTCACGTAGATGGCCTATTAGGCATATGTCAAGAAGGACTTACGTTAATATTCTGAATTTTGGTATACATCAGCTTTAGTTCAACTTTCAAAAATATTTTCAAATATGCAGGATACGTCATGTAGTCGTGATTATTGTGTGTTATTTTAAATGGAACTTCATGGATGTAATTACATTTTTGAATTCTAATTACATGTTCTGCGCAACTTTTATTTAAAGTATTCCATATCTAAAATGAAATTTTTTTGAGATATTTCATTTTTTCTGTCGCAGTATAGTCGCACCCTGTAATTTTTATTTCAATAAATTCGATAATTCCTAGTAAAAAAGTGTAAGAAGTGTATCCTATATCAATTTTTAGCCATTTTTAGGATATAAAGATTTTGTCCGGAATATGCAGAGAATAATAATCGTTTTGATTAAATTTAGTATAGTTGCCTAGTATTTCTTAATAATTATTATAGAACATCATTAGAAAAAAATACATGCATATCAAAAATTAAACGCAATTTCCAAAAATGCAACAACATACGGGGTGTTCCATTTAAAATAAGAAAGCTGATATTGACAACAGCTACATGACACACTCTGTAGATTTAAAAATATTTTTAAAAGATGCACTAGTTACCCATATATACTCATACCAAAATTCAGAATTTTAAAATACTTCTTCTTGACATATGTCTAATAGACCCTCTATACGAATCACCCTGTCTAAAGCAATATTAGAAACTCTGCGTTACAGATTGAATGATATTTTATTGATTTATATTTCCAAAATTTGAAGAACATTTCCAAATGCTATACATGCCAGTCTGCATCTTCTGTTGATTTAGGTTTTTAAATATGTCTTCCATTTCCATATTGAAAAATTTAGGCGAAATTGCGGCTTCCTGCCTAACTCCTCTATTGACATTTGTTCTGTTCTTTCGTATATTTTAATGCATATGTGTGATATTAGCTTTGTTAACAGATCAGTGCTCTACAGTATCGAAAGCTTTCTCGAAGTCAACAAATGCTAAGAAAAGTGGTTTATGGCATTCGTTGACTTGTTCAATAAATTTTTTCAATGTTACTAAGTGAGCCTTTTTACTAAACCCTTTTCTGGTACCGGCCGGTTCTTTTAGATTGGTTTTTTGGATTGATTAGCCTATTTATTCATAAATTCTTTCCTGACAAACCATTTTAGAAGGAATATACAGGACATTTCAAAAATAAGATTTTCTACTGGAGCTCTAGGAAAACAACTTCTAATTTATTTATTTATTGACAGGCCCCTTTACACATTATTACAAGAGCGATAACAATTAGATGATATGATGAAACAATACAAAAGAGAGAAACAATAACATAGAAACTGAAATTTTTACAGAAATTTTTGGAGACAATTCCCTCCGCCGAAATTACAAATGGGTAGATAAACACTTTATTGGGCTGCCAATTATTTTTCAGTTCCACAGCCAAATGGCATTTTTCTTTCTTTGTCTATAAGGACGATATCGGGTTTATTGTAGTCCACTATTCTATGCGTTGTAATAGGCCGATCCCAGTACAGTACAGCTCTGCCATGTTCGAGTACTTCCGAGGGCTGGTATTTATAATTCGGTTGGTATGTTTCTAGAAGGCCATACATTAAGGCTAGTTGGAGGTGGATAATTTTAGCAAGTTGGTTATGACGGTCCTAATATGCTCTCTCCGCGAGAACAGGGCACCCGGCAATAATATGTTCGATGGATTCTCTAACTGAGCCACACTTTCTGCACTAAACGTTGAGTTTGAGACAGTGTTTTTCATAATTGCGGGTTCTCATGCCTTCAGTCCCGGGATGTAGATGTCCACTGTTCAGCCAAGCCAGCGAGGCGACCTTATCAATGTGATCTGCATCCAGACTTCTAGGGAATTTTCCATGTAGGGTTTATTGTCTCCACAAAGTTTGGTTTTCCTGTCTCGTGTTCAGATCAAACGTGATTTCTCGGTGCTGCAAATTAAGTGGCGTGGACCCTTTGTCCTCCTCGGCGATCAAATGTATTAAGCGGTCCTGTGATTCTAGAAGTCGTCTTATGTTAATTTCTTGCGTTCGGCATAGACTGTAGATGTCCAATAGACCTCTGCCTCCGCTTTTTCTGGGAACATAAAGCCTTTTTACCGATGAATTTGTTTGCAAGCATCGGATAAACAATAAACAATAAAATTAAATTTTAAGCACCCAGTCACTCCTATAATACTTGCGCACAAAACCAAGATCAAGTAAAAAAAAAGAAAAACAATCGAACAAAGATATTTTTAGGATTCCCGAGGGCTTACAACATAAAACAAAAAATAAAAAATTGTTTCAGCAAATAGGCATCTTTACATAAACTATTTAAAACTACTTAAACATCGATTCATTCATGTTTTAATTTATACTTTATGCTCCAACTACTCACGAACACATTTAGTGGCGTTTTAGGTCTGTTAGTTGTAAATTGTAGTAATTTCTAAATAAAGGTCCAAGCAGAATGTCTTCTGCTTTTGCGATGATTTTTTGTTACTTTATAATAATTTTGAAATTATTTTTTGTAACCTTTTATTTATTTGATGTAAATTAGTAAATAATCATATGTGTATTAAGTTATTATTTGTTTGCATAGTATTTTAAGAATTCCACTTGTCGTCACATCGCTGATGTGCAATTTATTCAAAAACCGTTTGTATATATACACAAATTTGAAATTATTTATTATAGACTATCAACGCCGTTAAATAAAACAAACAGTATATTTAAACAACCGGCACAGTCACGTGTAAAAATTTTTTCACATTTGTTTCAATTAAATTCGAATACATAATTAATAACAATAATCATCAAATGTTATTTTATCAAAAATCAACAAAGCAAACGTAATTACTGTATTCTGTTGACTAAATTTACGGGCAAATGGCTTACGGACTAACATTTATTTGAAACTGCTAATTAAAACATGTATTTATTATTCATTAGCGTTTAACGAAAATATCCGCATCGAAGATCTCGACTGCAATTTGCGTCGGGTAGCCATTTTTTTTTCGGCGACTTTTGCTTCAATTGCGTTTAAGAATGTCGTATTTTGATAATAATTATAGACATACCATCGAACAATTGTGTTTTAAGAATGTGTTCCATTTTGTCACAGTGGATTCGACCATGAAACAAACAGAAAAAAGTTTACTCCTTAAATATCTTAAAAGTCTCCATGCACCAAAGACTTTCAGTTCTACATGAGAGCTTTCCATTTCTGCGAATATCAATCAAAAAAAAAATTTTATATCCTGTTGTTTTCTAGTTTTCTAGTTATTTGTAGGCTGTTTCCTGGTGGTGAGATTTTCTCTATTATGATTGGTTTGTCACAATTGTGTTTGTTCAAGTCGTTTATATTAAATGAAAAGAGGAATTTTTATAATGAAAGATTACTACGATTAATGGGAAAATATCTTCCGGCTGACTTAGTAGTACTTGTGGATAATGCAACATCGTCAGAACGTGTAAAAAACATGCTAACTTCTGCTTCGATACAAATAGAAATTATCGGTTGGTAAATCACCAAAAATATTATATTTAAAGATAATTTGACAAATACATAATTCGAAAGACCATTATTTTTTGACATACGCAGCAAGAGATATTGCAGAAAAGCATAGTGTAACTGTTCGGATTTGTAGAAAGACACAACACTACATTCAAAGTGAAAAATCTCTGCTCTGCTTGATTACGATATGGAGCAAATGACACCAGAGACCTGACGAAAAGTAATTCAGCTTGTTATTAAAGAAGTGAATATATTATTACATTTGCTCATACATTTCATATACTATTATTTTAAAAATATATATTATAAAACGAATCGCCAATCCTCAAAGAGACCTAGTTTCACAAAACTGAAAACAACAATCAAACATCGAAGTCAATATGTTGTTAAAAGGACAAAATAATTTTCATGAATCGCACACAAAATGTAACGATACCGTTTGTTGTAATTAAGAAATTAAAAAAATCCTAACAAGGGAGATCTGGTAGACGTTATTTTATTAAAAAATTATGTCAAATTGAAAACGTCATTAACGCAGTCAAGGAAAGGACTCTTTTTGGCTTTGGTGATTTCTAATTTCAATAGATGATCAAGGAAAGCTGATCTAGAAAAATACTCTGTTGGAGTCTTAACTTTTATGATAAATTCATTCAATGCATTATTTGTTTTAAACGCTGTAGATAAGTTCCTACTCTTGAATAATTTCGGTCGGGGCACCTTACCGTTTCTCCATCTTGTATTAGTTAGCGGTTTTTTGAAAAGGCCAAATCTACTGAAAATGTGATAAAATTTTGATCCAACTCTCCCTATTCTCATAAATTTAACTTAAAGGCTTTTTAACATTTCCCTATAAAAGAATTCGCCAAGGATGGAAAAATGTGATGACAATATATTCTGAGATATCATCCGTTCGTTCGTTGAACTTCGACTCCAAAACACTTCGAACACTGTGAAGTTATTATCCGCGATGCGTGCGGTATTTATAACCTGCGCTGAAGGTGGTAAGGTTGCTGCTTCTGCGGGAGGGGAGACGGCTCCGCCCTCCGAATTGTCGTGATTATCGTTTTCCAGGTATTGGATAAATGCAGAGCGTCGCCTCTCGTATTTAGGTGTCCGGACTTTTCTATCTCAACAGCCTCTCGTATAATCCTGGTCCTAAAATCAAAATGTTATGGCCTCTCTGGTGTTGGTGCTGGAATAAAGCTGATGTTGTTTGCTTATTTCTTATGAGTAATCAATGTTCCTCGAGCATAGCTGAAATCCTTCTATTGATCTGTCCCACCTACGTCAAGCTGCATGATCCGCAAGCCACATTATACTTCTTGGTTTTCCAAAGGATTTTTTTGTTTTAGGTTTCTTATTATTGCTTCAATAGTATGATCAGGTTTGTATGCCGTAGATATCTCGTGTTTCTGTAATATCCGGCCGATTCTGTCAGTAACCCCCTTGATTTATCGAAGAACAGCGATCGATCTCCGTTGTTGTTGTTTGCTTATTGCCCTGCTTATGGTGCGCCTTTGGTATCCGTTTTTCCGAAGACAGGTACTAATTTTCTTTCGATTCGTCATTTCTGTTCTTCTCGTTTTTTAGCCTGCAGAAGCGAGCAATTAATATATTTGCCACTGCCTGTATCTGTGATGGGTGGTGGTGAAACTCAGCGTTCAGATATCAATCGGTGTGTGTTGGTTTTCTATAGACAGTGCGTTCCAAATGTCCATCTTTGGTTTTTCTGATGTGCGTATTTAGAAAGGACAGACTGTTATCCTCTTCAAGTTCTATTGTGAATTGAATCCTTGGATGAATAGAATTCAGATGGTATAGGAATTTCTAAAGCTCCTCCTTGCCAAAAGGCCATACAACAAATACGTCATCAACGTATCTTGTCCATAGTTTTGGCTTCAGATTTGCCCTCTCTATTGCTTGCTTTTCGAAGTAAATCATGAGAGAGATGATTCCATTGCTGCTCCATCTACTTGTCGATTTATTTTCCCGTTTTACATAGAATAAGCGTTTTTGAGGCAGTCTTGACAGATCCATTATATAAGGCGGAAGATCGTAGTTCTCTTCTATAAGCCGGAGTGTCTCCCCTACTGGAATGTTCGGGTATAGGGATTTAGCATCGAAGCTTGCCATAATGTCGTCCTCGTCCATCTTGAGAGAACTTAAATTCTGAGTAAAATGTTCTGAATTTTTTACATAGGATTCTGGGGATCTCTGGTTTAGATATTGGGTTTCGCAGGATTCCAGTCGGAGTTCAACAAGCGAACGGATAATATCCTCGAATATATATATATATATATATATATATATATATATATATATATATATATATATATATATATATATATATATATATATATATATATATATATATATATATATATATATATATATATATATATATATATATATATATATATATATATATATATATATATATATATATATATATATATATATATATATATATATATATATATATATATATATATATATACCTTTCAGTCAAAATCATTTTGATTGTAACCTTAATGGTTTTGAAAGAAGAAGTATTTTAATCCAGTTTGACTGTGGTTGAAAGACAAGTTCCTTTGAGCTGTTTCGACTTCCATTCGTCTCTTCAGTTGCGGACAAACCGCAAGAGAGTTGTTCATTTCCATGTATTTAGAAAGATCTTCTGAACTGGATGACGCTGCAAAGCGCATCTGACCCATTCGAGCAAGGGAAACATTCACTCAAGGTGACGTGGCAAGACGCACCAAATTCGAGTTGAACCCAATTCGCTCAGGGAAAAGTTCAGTTGTATCGAGCCTTTTGGCAAGAACTTCTGCAAATTGCAAACCATTCGCCTTTTGGTTTTCACCTTTTGGCAAGTTCGCAAGTGCAAATTCACACCCCAGCTCTACGGCTTCTTTGCCGTACTGATGAGATCAGTAAGATCGAAAGCTCGGGAAATCCCATCCTCCCACCTTTCAGTCAAAATCATTTTGATTGTAACCTTAATGGTTTTGAAAGAAGAAGTATTTTAACCCAGTTTGACTGTGGTTGAAAGACAAGTTCCTTTGAGCTGTTTCGACTTCCATTCGTCTCTTCAGTTGCGGACAAACCGCAAGAGAGTTGTTCATTTCCATGTATTTGGAAAGATCTTCTGAACTGGATGACGCTGCAAAGCGCATCTGACCCATTCGAGCAAGGGAAACATTCACTCAAGGTGACGTCGCAAGACGCACCAAATTCGAGTTGAACCCAAGGGAAACATTCACTCAAGGTGACGTCGTAAGACGCGCCAAATTCGAGTTGAACCCAATTCGCTCAGGGAAAAGTTCAGTTGTATCGAGCCTTTTGGCAAGAACTTCTGCAAATTGCAAACCATTCGCCTTTTGGTTTTCACCTTTTGGCAAGTTCGCAAGTACAAATTCACACCCCAGCTCTACGGCTTCTTTGCCGTACTGATCAGATCAGTAAGATCGAAAGCTCGGGAAATCCCATCCTCCCACCTTTCAGTCAAAATCATTTTAATTGTAACCTTAATGGTTTTGAAAGAAGAAGTATTTTAACCCAGTTTGACTGTGGTTGAAAGACAAGTTCCTTTGAGCTGTTTCGACTTCCATTCGTCTCTTCAGTTGCGGACAAACCGCAAGAGAGTGGTTCATTTCCATATATATATATATATATATATATATATATATATATATATATATATATATATATATATATATTACAGTGCAGTGTCGTGTTTAATAGCCTAGAGATTTTTATCTTTAGATCTGAGTTGAGAGCACAAGAATTGAGTCGAAAATTCTTATTCGACTTAGGTTAACTCACCGTATACCACTTTAGACACTTTGTGCACATTTTTTTCACCCACGTTACAATGTGCCCGCAAGCTTACGGCTTAGAATTTTAGACATATGCTGTTTTCGATTAAAAGGATTCCCCGGTCTTTGCGTTCCAAAAAAGAGCAAGGGATTAGGACTGGTAACCGAACCATGATTGATAAAGGATAAGGAAAAGGCTTACTTTCCCAATAAAAAAAAAGTGGAAAAATATGGTTTAAACATTACCTATCAAATGTTCAAAGTAAGCATCAGGGCTTGTCTGAAAAACTGCACAAAAATATCAAACTTGAATAATTAAACCAAAATTCAGAGATCCGTAAGAAAAATTTAAGTTAATATAGAAAAATATTGTATCTTACTGGAATTTCCTGATACTGCTTAATTGCCGTTGTTGCGTCTTGTATTTTTGTCCCTTAATAAATTCCCTAGTTAAGAAAAATTTCCGATTAATTCTTGTAATTTGAGTGTAAGTATTCGCATTCGATAGAGCCCTGGTTGGTAAGTTTAATGTCGACTTCTTTACATAAACGACAGCAAGACCTAGACGGATAAATGGTTTACATTACCTAAGGTCTAGCTGAAATTAATATTTGAAAATGTAATAAGGTAAAAATCCGCCCTTTTATATAGGCCGATTTTTTTTTTAATTTCTCATGGAAGGTGAACAATATTTGAAAAAATCCGGTTACTCATACAAAAAAAGTAGAAAATTCTTATATAACTTTCGATTATCTTAACAAGAGTTTAAAGTACCAAGTAGCAAAGAAATTATTTTCGGTTTCTTTCAAAAATTGAATTGAAGTGACTTTTACTTTTTATATATTTTATATTTTTATATTTTATATACTTTATTGTTTTATCAGTTTAACATCGTTTGTTCTATTTTAGATTGTTTAGATATGTATGTTAGAATATGCAGTGTTCTGATTTTTAACACTTCTACGTCTTTATTCATTCTGTATAAGATTCGTTTATTGGCTGTGTGAAATTTTAAATTTGCGATTGTTGTTGTGATTTTCGAATGCAATCACTTATTGCATCTAGGAGCCTACACATAAATCTAAGAAGAAGTAAAAAATATTGATATGATATTCATAGTACGAACCCTTATTTATAATAAAAGACCGCACCTTTAACATGTTTGAGATGAATTTCACAATATAACCCCAGTGACTCGAGCAATTGGAATCATGAGAGTTAATCAGGTTATTAACATTCGCGATATTTCTCAAAAAAGCGCTTGGTATGTTAGCATAAATGGGCATTTCAAAAATATGTGCCCCAGTTTCTCCTCCCCCTGTAAGTTAAAAATAGATATGTAAATCCTTTATCAGAAAATCTTAGATATATTTTAGTATTGGATAATCTCAGCTGGGAAATTATACGAGCTGTAGGTGGTGATCGATGACTTGGAAGTGGAAGTTGAATTTTTGAGACCTAACAACGAGGTCTTAGACAATTTTCTAGTATTGTACTCTGTACTGACGCTTCAAAATAAGTGTGGAGAACTTCAAAAAGGCTTAGCTCATTTTAATAATTTTGAATTCATTATCTCTCTTTTTGACTAATTAAACTTTCGAAGTATTGACGTATTGTCTCACATGTTGTTCGCTCACTCGTGTCGTTCGTCTTTCTTTACAGATGCGGCAAAACAGAACGGCATTATGTCCGATTCTCTTTTTGATCCGTCAAGTTTTTGGATTTTTTAAAAATTGTTTTGTTATGAGTGCGACATACAAAAAACTATATCATAATATTTATTTAACTGTAATATTTATTTAACAATCGTTAATATAACAAAATTTTGCTGCAAACTTGAAATTAATTTTTAAGTCCATGTATACCGTATGTCGCTGTCTTTACTGGGACACCCGGTACATTGAATTTTTAGTAGAGCAACCAACGTTCTCTTAGATATAGAGGTCGATTAAAAATTCTATTCAATTTCCTCCCTTAAACCCTATTATTTCAACTATACAAAGAATAGACTTGAGTGTATTTACCTTTACCGTGGAGCAAGACATTACGCCTCTGATTAATTGTGTTAAGTTTTACCAAACCGGAATGAAACGCAAATATTGACGGAATTACGGGCGAACGCGTAACCCAGAAAATAGAATAAGTAAATTTTCATGTTCGATTTGAACATGTACGTGGGTTGCTTAAAAAGTTCTGTTGGCAACATTTCAGCACTTGCCACAGATATGCAAATATAGGTATTTAGTCGAAGGAAGTGTGTTGCCTAAATAGGAATGGTTGCAATGGTAACCACGTAATGGTGTGTTATAATGTTACATATTTAGATAATTTTTTTTTAAGTTTTTAAGTAGTAACAAAAACCTAGGTAGGTATTTGTAATTTTATTACATTTTGATATAAGTACTGAAATAATTTCTGATAAGTAAAACTTTGAAGTTTTCTTTTTCTTTTTTTTTTAATCCGAATACACATGTTTCCATAAAGTATCTAAAGAAATATGAACTACCTACCTAATAATACTATTCATTCAAAATACGAAATAGCAAAACTTATTCACAGAACTAATAGGTACTAAAGATACTTATGATTATTAAATGGGAAATGAGGTCTTTCGAATTAGCCTCTAGCCGTAAGTATTTAACGAGTAAATGTAACGCGGTCGCATTAAAAAAGGAAATTTCTTACAAACCATATCGCTATTGATAACAAAAGAAATATCTGTTATTTGATTGCTAAATTTTATCGAAATAGTAACAAGATATGTTGTTAACTTATACTGAGTGTATAGTGTATTGTATCAATAAAAAAACATTGTTCGATATCCTGCATTGGTGACATTGTCTCGACCCGTCAAGATATTTGCACCACGTTAAACTGAAAACAATATTATCAGAGCAAATTAATTTATTATTACAATGCATGTATGAAGGCATGAACTATTTTCAAATAGCTGTTGCAAAATCTCGGATAAGCACAAAACGAAATTTTCGAAAAAGTGTATTAGTTATGCTGTAAAACTACTGTGTGCCAACGCTCAGCGGGAGATTCGCCATTCGACACTAAAAAAGTCCGTTGTTCGAAAGTCCAGTTGGTCATTTTCTTTATTTTATTTGCTGATAATTTTATGGAACTAAGTTTTTTTAATTTTTATTTATTATTGAAAATTGTATCTCGGCGGCTATGACGACTTTAAATTTACTTTTCTTCTTCATTCTGTAAAATACCTAATTATACACGGATCTAGCGTGCAACAAGTGCGGTAAACGGCATTTGACTCACGAGTTTATTTGACACGAGCGGAGTGCAGCGAAGTGGCTCGCATTCATGGGAAACGAAACTGACGTGGTAAAGTGACGCTTCCCGCACGCTGGATCGGTGGGTAATTAGATATTTTACAAACGGGAGTGGAAAAACGTCATTTTATCACCTGAGTTTAGTATTCAGCACGTTTGGTAGACTTTTAAAGTCACTCGTTTATTAAACACCTGCTCCGCTCGTGCTAAATAAACTCGTAACTTAAATGTCGTTTACGGCACTTGTTGAATAATCTACTATTATTTACTGGGTCTATTGGTAAATGGGAAAATAATACAGCGAACTTTTCTTTGATTGTCTAATGGCAAATACCATATTGAATGTAAGGAACTAAATTTTTTTTGGAATAACCCAGTTTTTTCAAATACGCATCAGTAGGAACAAACATATTTTGAAAATCCGTTAAAAAAGAGATTAGTAATAATACATTATGCAGAAAGTGTGGTAAACGGCAGTTAAGTCACGAGTTTATTTGGCACAAGCGGAGAGCAGCGGAGCGAGTGTTTAATAAACGAGCGACTTAGAAAAAATCCAAACGTGTTGCATATTCTCCTTTTTCTAAGACATTTTTGCAAAACAACACTAACAAATTCGCTGACACTACCGTCAGAACTGACTTAAATTGAAGTTGTAGTGATCGCAGAATTTTCTGTAAAAGGTGTCAGTGCAGAAATTTTACTGGATTTTGCCAGTACGGCCATATCAACATTTTAAGCAATAAAATACTTGCTACAAGTTAAAATGTACAAACTGTTCTAAAAAGTGTGTTTGTTTCCACTAGAGTCTTATTTGAAAAAAAAACGCTCTCTTTAAAAATGATTAGTTTATTACGCTAAATGCTATTTGCAATTAGACAAGAAAAAGTTTCAATTAGAATTTAAGCACTTCTGCGTTGGTATAACTAATCAAAATTAACCATATATAACTGATTCCCGTCTACATACAGGCGTTTTTTGTTATAATCATGTATTTGGTATTTTTGTGCTAAATGTAGAACTAACATGTACACTCTCAGGTATCGGAATATTGCAAAAATATAACAGAGCTAAAGGGGAGGGAACTAAAATTCTAGTTTATAATCAATTAACTATTTTTGCAAAATGGAAAAATATTTTTTCTTCTCCATTCTGTAAAATATAGTCTGTCTCAATCTTCATGTGTGTGTTTAACTATGTTAGCACCTATTATTATTGGGTAAAGCCATTAACAAAAAATTTATTCTTGAGTGACAAGGATAATTTACTTACTTTACTTTTCGAAAAAGTTATTTTAAGAGCATATAAAATGTAGCATCGAAATCATATGTTGCTTTATGCAAAAGAGGTTTTGAAAAATGTCTTTGAAACTTTTAATCAGTAGAGGACTTATTAAACGAGAGGCTATAAAAGAAATCTGTCTACTTACAAAAACGCCAATATCGTCGATAAGTGATATAATAAAAAGGAAAATATATTGACTTCATTAAAGCCAAGTTGTTCCTACCTTAGATAAACTGAAAAATAAGCTGGAAGCAGATGAAACTAGTAAAAATATAAGCCGTGCCATTTAAGTACCGCAAAATAGACAAAAGGCAAATTGGATTATGATGGAGATATGCCGAATTTTTTATAAATTAGTTTCGAAACAGTATTATTGTCATGGATAACTCAAGCTACCACAGCTGTCTGCTACGCAAAGCACCAGCCTCATTAAGTTGAAAAACTGAAATGCAGGAATATTTGTTAGAAACGACATAGCGCAACTTTTGGAAGTCCTAAATTCATATGCAATTAAAAAACAATATGTATGAAATAATAGGGCTGAATAGGCTAGTCATACTGTTTTACGTCTTCCTCCATATCAGTGCATGTTTAACCTCAGAGAGCATTTGTGTAAACAAGTAAAATCAAATGTATAAAAAATGTAATTAATGACATACCAACTGAGAGCTGGAAAAATTCAGTGCACATTATAAAAATTGAGGACTCTTACATTTCCATCCAAAACAACATAAATCCAATTATAATTAATCTCAATGACGACTCTCATAGTGAAACAGAATTAGATTTTGATACTGAAAAATGTAATTATGTATATATTTATTTAATGCGATTGTCTTTTTTTAGTGTGATTTAATAAGATTATACCCACCTAAATAAACAAAAAAATATATTACCAAAACCTTTGAGAGTCCGTCCCTAAGGTTCTGTCCTTTAATACCTGCCGGACGCAAGTTTTATTGTCGTCAGCAGGTTACTGCCATTATTGCAGGCAAAAGCAATCACGATGAAGATCAAGACAGACTATACCTAATTATGCAACGATCAAGTGTGAGGGAAGCGTCACTTTACCATGTTAGTTTCTTGTTCCATGGACCCGAGCCACTTCGGATATTTTCGGGATTTTACCGCATGGGTTTGAGAGGAATATTACCGCACGGCTTGAATTTTGCCGCTCATGTCAGTGAATGTATTCTTGTAGTTTTGCAAAAATGTACCCAAAAACTAACGGTTGTAGAAAAAGGAGAATATACAACAAGCTTGGTAAATTTTTTAAGTCACTCGTTTATTACGCACTCGCTCTGCTGCTCTCCGCTTGTGTCAAATACCACTACCACACTTTCTGCATAATGTACTATTACTGCACCGTTTTTTAACCGATTTTCAAACTAAAGTTCCCTGTATAATTTTTCCAGTTACCAATCGTAACAGTAAATAATAATATATTATTCAACAAGTGCTGTAAACGGCATTTGAGTTACGAGCGGAGCTAGTGTTTAATGAACGAGTGACTTAAAAGGTTTACCAAACGTGTTGTATACTAAATGTGGTAAAGTGGCGTTTCCATACGCTAGATCGGTTTTTTCAATAATAAATAAAAATTAAAAAACTTTATCTATAAAATTATCAGCAAATTAAATAATGTAAATACCATCTGGACTTTCGAACAACCGATTTCTTTTAATGGTGAATGGCGAATCTCCCATTGAGCGTTGGCACACAGTAGTTTTGCAGCATAACTGATACACTTTTTTCGAAAATTTCGTTCTGTATTTATCCGAGAATTTGTAACAGCTATTCGAAAAGAGTTCATACCTGCATTGTAATAAATTAATTTGATCTGTTAATATTGTTTTCATTTTAACGTGATGCAAATATCTTGACGGGCCGAGACAATGTCACCAATGCAGGACATCGAAGAATGTTTTTTATTGATACAATACACTATAGCATAGAAATGTAACTCAGTATACGTTAACAACATATCTTGCTAATATTTTAATAAAAATTAGCAATCAAATAACAGATAGTTCCTTTTTTATCAATAGCGATATATTTTGTAATAAATTTGCTTTTTTAATACAACCAAGTTCAAGGAATAAATGTTTACGGGCAATGTACGGGACGAGAGGCTAATTCGCCAGACCTCATTCCCCTCTAATGATCATAAGTATGTTTAATCTACCTATTAGTTCTGTGAATTAGTTTTGCTATTTCGTATAATTAGGTAGGTAGTTCATATCCCTTTAGTAATTTTACAGTAAAATGTGTATTCCGATAAAAGAAATGAAAAAAAAACTTCAAAGTTTCATTTACCAGAAATTATTACAGTATGTATATCAAAATATAATACCAGTAAAAATATTTACGTAGGTTTTTAATACTGCGTACAAATATAAAAAAAATATCTTATTATTATATTATCACATTAATATGAAATTAATGTAATACCTACAGATTTGGCAACAAGTGTCATATCGTAAAATGACTACTCATTACTGTTAGAAATTTTGAACTATTACAATCGATTATCTGGCAACAACGAGTATTAAAATTAAAATAATAATCATATAATTTGAAATGTTTAAATTCCGCTCCCAACGGTGTCGTTACCATATGGCAACGTCGGTACAATCTGGACGAATTTATATCTCGTATGTTTTGGGGAGTTTTTAACCTCGATTTCGTGAGTCTTACCCTATGTCTGCTTTTTATTCTTTTTGGTGAAAGAACTTTTTGAATGTGAAAATTTTGTCACCCGTTTATAAAACACTCCCTCCGCTCGTACCAAATAAACTCGTGACTCAAATGCCGTATATCACACTTGTTGCATAATATACTATTGTATTATTTCCGAAATTTTTTTAGGAAAAATCTTATACAAAGAGAAATTACACACGAATGAATTCCCGATGGACATCCGGTACGAAAATACGTTACAATAAATTGATGATTGAATCGATTGATTGATTAACTGAGATGGACAAAAGAGATGTTTTGAAGTTTTTGCTTGGGGTTTTGGAAAATAAAATGGTAAAGCAATAAGAAAAAAAGTGGATGGATTAATTCCTGTTACTACAAAAAAAAAACAAAACCAGCTATATGGAAATAATTTTTCGAATTTTATGAAGAAAAGAAATGTAAGATTACATCTAGTTTGTCATTGTGTCTTGTTATGTGAAATTCAATAGCCAAGCACGGGATGTAAAACGGCGACACTACAGTTTAGACCACAACAGGAATTTTACTGGAAGTATTGACTAATTTTACAAAATCAACTCAAACCTGATATAGAAATAGTCCTATTGGAAAATCACAGTATCTTCTTGGCTAAATAATCCGCATCTAAATTAGCAGAAGCTGCGGCAGTGTGCAATGGTGCACAGGAACAATATGTTATTTAAACTACGGGACACAGTAATTCCCAGTCTATCAAACCAAACCTTCAAATTGATGTTGAGATGTGATGATTCGGCGATAAACAAAATACCTCAATATTAAAATCAGTAACGCAGCACTGCCAACAAACAGCATTACAGCCAATTAATATTGTTTATTATAGCTGTATGGTTAATATAAATAATTATTGCAATAATGAAAATAAAATTTAAAGCAGGGTTTGTTGCTTGCGCATATTTTTATATTTTTACTTCTTTTGTTTTAGTAATTATAATTTTGCGTCACTTATTCTAGTATAGCTATCATGTCATGCGTTGCTCTGTCAATATTAAGAAGTACTGGCGTGAAATTTAAAGAGAAACCTGTAAGGGGCCTAATATACTACCCTAACCAACCCCTTGCGTGACTTCAACAAAAGGTATATCGACCCTCGTATAGTATCAATAATTAGTCTGCTTAAATCTAACCTAGATTTTCTAATTAGAAATCTCCGATGACATATGCGGTAATATGTACGCAGAGGTAACTTATTTCGAACATGTTGGGTCTCGATTGTTTACCGTATGTAAATCCATTAGCACATCGGACGTGACATTTGATCTGCACACATGTGCCTCGATAAAATATGAATTATGTAAATCAGGGAGTGTTCCATTTTACCTAAAGCAACTATCAGGTTTAAGAAATACCTTTCGTTCGAAAAAAATTAAACTAGAGCGTCGTTTGAAGCAGATTCGTTTTATAAATTCAGTTCAAACATTTCATTAATAGCAAGCAAAGAATCAGAGAATTTTGGTCTCACTTTGATTATTTTCAGAATCTCTCAAATGAAAGTAATGATTTCGCAACGCAGTGAAGTATTGGATGAAGTTTCGAAAAGCATGTTTGATTAGGGCCAGATAAGGCGGCAAAAGTTTTTTTCTACTCCCGTCTGTAAAATGCTTAATTGCACACCGATTTGGCGTGCGGGAAGCCTCGCTTTACCACGTCAGTTTCGTTACCCACGGATAAGAGCCACTTTGGACATTCGCATTCGGGATTTTACAGCACGGGTTTGGGAGCAATCGGATGTTTTCGGAGATATTTCCTACGCTTTGAATTTTGACGTTTCTCAATTCTGACGGTCATGTCAGTGTTGTTTTGCGAAAATGTAGTTTTTAACTCACTCGTTTATTAAAAACTCGCTCGCTCCGCTAGTGTTAAATAAACTCGTAAGAAAAATGCCGTTTGCTGTTATACTATAACAGCTATCTAGTGCGACTTTTCTCCGCTTAGTAAATGTTAGAAAAATATACGATTTTTAAGGCTTAGTAAGCTTTATTAGAAAGTTTATTAATATATTTTTAGTGCATTAAGAGAGCAATAATATTGATCGTATTCTAAGATATTAACAATATTACGATATTATAATAGTACGAAACTTATCGCCTTGTAGCTGTAGAAAAGAATAAATTTCTTTGTTTATGTCATAGACCTTTGTTTTTAACATAAAAATAATGAAATAGAATTCAATTAATGGCATATCACATATTACAATAAGTGGCAGTGACACTTTCAGACTCCTTGATTTTAAAAATAAGAATATGTTAAAATCCGAATCGAGAAAAGGCAAAGTTTTCGGTGTCATAGTCGGGAACCAACAGAGATAGAGGAAAACCTTTTGGATGACATCGCATTTGCTATTTAAAAAATTGAGAGTGATTTTACAGGGTGTCCCAAAAAACATACGCTGACGGCCGCTTGGAGATTCATCATCCAAAATCAGAAGACAAAAAATTCATGTTAACTTAGTTTGAAATTTGCAGTCGTCGCTTATATGTTTGTCCAGTTCAGTGTCCGTCCCTGGAGGCGAATAGTATTGTACAGTAATAATTTATATTTGTTATTTACTCTAAATCAGCCAATAAAAGCACAATTTCTTTGACTCCTAAGTTGTTTTCGTATCTTGCTGCCATGTTCGAGCAAAAAACGAAAATAATAAAAATCGAAAATACGTATTTTCATAAACATTACAAGCGATTTCTTTTTTAAATATTGAACACCTCGCAGCATTTTGCAAAATAATAAGCATTTTTCTTGGCCTACCATTTTTTTTCTGAATCTCCAGCCGGGAGTGGGCGGATGTATTTTGAAACACCCTGTCTATAATAAACTAGATCTTTTGCTCCCCATAAAAAAAATTGCATATGTGTTTTTATTTTTATGAGCGATATTTAAGGTTAAAAGGACCTACAGTTCATAGTTAATTTTTATTAATTCAAAATGGTATATTATGCAACACGTTTGATAAACCCCGCTTTAGTCACGAGTGTTTGAATAAGTTTATCAGCTGTACTCTACCTTCAAGTAAGCTTTGATTAGTTAGTTGCTGTTGTCTGAAAAATAATGGTATATCATATTAGTGTGGCAAATGGCATTTGAGTCAGGACTTTGTTTTGCACGAGCGGAGCGAGTGCTTAATAAACGAGTAATTAAAAAAGTTTACCATACGTGTTGCATACCATATTTTTTCTACGACCGTTAGTTTTTGGGTACATTTTTGCAAAACAACAGGAATACATTCACTGATATCACCGTCAGAATTGACAAACGACACATTTCAAGCCGTAAAGCTATTAAACCAAGGAAATGAATATAGCGCATTTAAATGAAACCCAAAGAATTGAATTTTAAGATCGCGCAGGTCGTCCAAAAACTAATCAGAACACAAGATTAAACAACATTTTATTAGAACTTGATGATGATCCTCATCGTGGCTCTTCTGATGTAACTTCAAATAATGATCTTAGCCAACGAACAGCTGTGCCTGTATTAAAAGAAGAAAAATATCATCTGTTCAAGATTACATTATGACATGAGCCAACCGCAAACTACAGATTTTTGGAACTATGATGAAGGTTGTCCAACTTAAATCCATTTTATCATCGTCAGATACTTTTAGTGATGATGCCACGTTGTGTTTAAATGGCAAGTAGACGAAATTAATGGCATTAGAGTACAAATAATGCCAACCGCAAACTGCAGTTTTTTGAAACTACGATGAAGGTTGTTCAATTTAAATCCATTTTCTCATCATCAGATACTTTTAGTGATGATGCCACGTTGTGTTTAAATGGTAATTAAACGAAATTAGAGTACATTAGAGTACAAATAATTCCCTATCATTAGATATGTACAATTGCTTCAAAATGCACTTTATTTCTACTCTCGAAGTTTCTTTCCAGTCCAGCGAGGCTGTTAAATTATAAAAAAAATAACAATGCCTAATCCACTTTGATGTTTGACGTATCAAAAAAAAGAACTCGGTTTACTTTAAGCAGTTCATCATATACGTCATATTAAAAACATACTTTTGTTTTGCGCGAAAATACTTTTAAAAAAATGAAAATTCGTATAACACCTAAACTTGATGGGTTCTAAAATTGCTTTGATATTTCGAAAAGAATGTCTTAAAAGTGGGGCGCGCTGTGACTCCGAACCAAGAGCAGCTGCCTATTTGGTCGCCGCTCTTTGGAGTGTTTACTAAGCAGTCCGGAGGCCATGCGACACGGATGATGGACTTCAAATTTAGAATCAAGTTGCCGTTAAATTTTTGCGGCTGTTGGCAGAGTAAACACGCATTAATTTTGTTACCTGATTTCTACGACTTTTGGGGTGTACCACGGGTATCGTAATGTAAAGAAAATTAGGAGCAAATGTGTACACAACCGCAGACGTTCAATTATTATATCCGTGCGCGCACCACCTACTCCTAAAATTACTTTTCGATCAGCTACAGTAGTAAATGATTGAGGATTGATTATGCAGAAAACTGATTGTTTTGTTGGAATGAATTATACTTTTGTCATACAATTTCAAAACTTACTATTTATTTATTTAATTGATAAACTTGATAAACCCACATTTCTCTTAAAAATCTGCTATCTGCCCTAGCTACCTTAATGGGGGTCCACTTGTTCGAAAGATTTCACTTTCTAATAAATCTTAGATTTTTTTGATACTGCTCTAATAATATATTTATCAGTACGATTGTTCAAATTGAATTAGAAATAACTGTTGAGTTGAGGGATATCTTGGCCATATATCCATCCCGGTCCCGGCATTAACTAACTTAAAAGCTGATGAGAACTCGTCTTTTCAAAACTCTTTTAACTTTGATTTATCATTCGTTCTTTAATATTGATTGAAGCTCGTTAGCTACCTTTGACGAGATCGTTAATGCTTGTAGATATTTTTATGAACAGCTGTATAACGTTTTATAAAATGCTTTTCCTCGTCATCCTGTAAAGCATAACAGTGAAAATAGAAATAATAATTAGCAACTGAACCATTATTAAAATATAGTGTAGCTTTCATTAAACAGTTCAAAACGCAATAGAGCTGAAAAGTGGACATTCAGAACTTATATAATAGTTTTATTAGTAAAAAGGAGGAAAACCTATCAAATTAGTGTAATAAATTTTGGTCACATGTAATTACAACAAAAACCTTTCCAAAATACTAGTGATATTCAACTTCCACCCATCATTTGTGCATTTAGTGAGTCTGGCATTCTGAAAATACATATAGCAACACGACCGAAATTTACCACTGACCCAGATGGTATCGCTGCTTTTTGTTGAAAGATTGCTATTTCTTTAACCATTATTATTATCTTATTTGTAAGATCCTAAAAAAATCCGTCTCTTTCTGGAAAAAGTCGAAAATCTGTTCAAGATCGCCTTATCGCTATTATTTGTAATTTCTGAATAAAATTTAAGATCCTTCTGGAACAAACTATATGCAAATATATAACGAACTAGAGAGTCATAACTCAACATATTGCTGAGGATATCGATAACAGACTTCAAACTGACATAACTTATACTGAGTTCACAAAAGCATCCGACAAACTTGACCACTTGCTGCTAAATAAATAGTGCGCTATTGAGGTCTCTTACTGAACTATACGATTCAATTGAACTCCGAATTCGATGTCTCAAAAATTAATATTTATTAAATGTTATACGTGTTTTGCCCATCATCAGTACTATAAAAGCATTTTTTTTTAAATAATTAAGCTCACAATTCAACATTTTATAAATTTTAGTTTTTAGTTGTTAGTTTAGTTTTATTGAATCCCTATAGTTTTGTGGAACCACTTCTTTCTGAGAATGGTCGATTTGTTTTAGGTCTCTTATTGTTCATTATGTTGAAGTCAATGATCCTAGAAGATTCTAACTTGGGATACCTGTTCTTTACTCTTTTTATTAACGGTCTAGTGGAAGTCATTAGTGTAAACATTTGATTATATGCTGACGATCTTAAGCTTATAATTTATCACAAAATACCGATGAAAGAATCCCCTAATAGACCTAAAGCTTTCACTGATCTTGGAGTGATATTTGAAAATTAACTTTTAACTGTCATTGATCAAACGGTGCATTCAGCTCACATGTTGAACGATTTTGTAGTTCGCTGTGCTCGGGAATTTAAAATGTCAGAACTTTGAGACATCATAGAGGGGTTGAATCTTATGAATACATTAGCACAAACAAAATTAATATATATATACATATATATATATATATATATATATATATATATATATATATATATATATATATATATATATATATATATATATATATATATATATATATATATATATATATATATATATATATATATATATATATATATATATATATATATATATATATATATATATATATATATATATATATATATATATTCTCACGTATTGATTCACGGATGGAAAAATGTGATGACACTATACTCCGGGATATCATCCGTTCGCTCGTTGAACTCCGACTGGAATCCTGCATCCGACTGGAATCCTGCAAATCCTGCATCCGACTGGAATCCTGCAGACGTTTCGCCAAAATCTCACTTGGCATCTTCAATGCTCGCGCTCCGAAAACACTTCGAACACTGGGATGCAGGATTTGCAGGATTCCAGTCGGATGCAGGATTCCAGTCGGAGTTCAACGAGCGAACGGATGATATCCCGGAGTATAGTGTCATCATATATATATATATATATATATATATATATATATATATATATATATATATATATATATATATATATATATATATATATATATATATATATATATATATATATATATATAACCAACAACAACATTATCTAATAAGTGTGGTGATCATCTTAAAACAGATAGAACGAGTGAGCACCATAACTTATCTCTGAACTCTGGTGAACGAACAATGGGATCATTCACAAGTAAGACGATCAGAATTGAAAGAGCCAGGACTACACTCAACAATATGAGACATCTGTTCAAAAGCCATCACATAATATTTCACTCCAATAAAAGACTCCTACGCTTTTACGTGTTCTCCGTTTTGTTTTACGGGATAGAAGCATGGACGCCTACTGAAGAGAAGCGAAGTAAACTTCGAGTTGTAGTTGTTTCATACAGACCACAGAACAAATATCAGAGTTCTGAGAAGAACAGACAAAGAAAAGGAAGGTGTTAAAGCTGGAAAGCTAGATACCTAATAAGAAACAGGTTTCATATACCACAATATATCTTGCAAAGTAAAGTACTAGGTGCTAGTAGAAGACGAATTTCATGGTTGAAAAATCTTAGAAGCTGGTTTCAATTATTACCAGGTGTAGTAAACAAAGTTAAAATAGCGCCTATAATAGCAAACATCCGAAACGGATAGGAACTATGAGAAGAAAATGGATTTATATTTTCTCTCATTTACGCAATTAATCTTGCTATAAGCTCCCTATTAATAAATAGTGGCCAAAAATTCCGAATAAAATCTGTCCTTAATACACGAAACATACACCAAAAACTAAAATAAAATTGTGGAGAATTGTACCACGACAGATTGGTTGAAGCTCAATTGAAAAACCTACCCCAGGTTATCTTTAAATGTAAACAAATCCCACTAATTACTGAAAGGTCGTAAAAATCGACTGTGTCCTTCACCCTTGTTATTGCAAGGGTGTAATATGGCAGCCAGTTGCCTAACGTTCGTTTTTCCCACACGTTTTAATCGTACAATCACTTAAATTAAACAACGCTGAGTACGGAACGCGAGTGTGCCACAATGTGGGGTCGATTAGACGCTATGCTTTAAAAAGAGATATATCAAAATGTCCAAGCTCTAAACTAATAATGGTATTTGTACTGTCCTAAATAATTTTTAATGTTTTAAATATTTATCGTTTTCTTATTTTTGTATGAAAATAAAATTGAATAAATTTTCCAAGAGAAACTGCTTTAAATTATTTTGGACTTCCTGAAAGGACTACCAGAGGGTCAATTGTTATCTTAATATCATAAGTATCATAATACTTAAACCAAAACTAACTATGTTAAAGCGAAGACAAATTGAAATTGTTTTTGTTTAACGCTTTTTGTTCTATCTCTATAAGGAAAGTAGTGGCGGCTTAAGAAAGTTTTGCAAATTGAATTGCAATTGCTTAATTTACGTTCAGGAGTTTTCAGACTAAAAAGATTTAAAATTAATTTTGTCATAGACTAATATTAACAATTTTAGGACTTTTTTTACGTCATTAGATAGTCAAATAAGGGTCCAATATATCAATATATTTATGCTAGCCTAAGATATGTTATCTGTTTTCAATTAATTAATAAAAAATTAATTAAGTGTTGCCAATTATTATCACTCATTTTTTTAAATTAAAAATTGGGTTTAGTTAAATAAATATTTCCGTCAATTATCTATTTCTTAAATGGTTTTATGATTTCAAGAACATGGGGGGTTATAAGTATAAGAACTTATAAGTTTCGTATTTTTAATTTTTTTTTGACAATTCTTACTGCTTAAAAAAATGAACCCGTTTTGTTGCGATCGCATTTATTTTTAACACGTTGATGTCATTTTCGGCATTATCCTCATAATGTACGTAAATAAATAGAATATTTTAAATGTTTTTTTAACTTGCCTTAATTACCAACTAATTGAAGAAAGAAAATGTCAAAGGGGGTATGTGCCATTTTTTGTATATTAACATTTTGGAAAGGAATATGCGACCATCGTAATATTTGAGTAACTTACGTTTGCCTTATTTTTACGAACACCAGTAATTATAATCATTGTTTTGAATTTAACCAGTTTATCTCGATTTTCTCAAAAATGTATTGTGCCCTTTAGCATTTCCACGGTTCAAATACCAAGATTGATGTGAAAACAAATTTTATTTTAAACAATTCAAATTCATCTAACATTCGAATTGTTCTATACTTTGATTACGGTGTTTATTGAATTAAAAATGTCTCATTTAAACGAAATAGACACATTTTATATATAGTTAATAAAATTAGCTAGTGTTAACACTTGATTAGTTTTCGCTAGTTAACTAAACCTAATTATTAACGAAAAAATAAGTGATAATAATAAATTAATTGAACACGGGGAAGGACATGAATGCAGGGCAATTTTGAGTAAAAAAAAGGTAGTGTGAAAAAATCAAAAGATAAATCACAACAATTTTAGTCATATCCTAAATAATTAATTAGCGTTTATTTTGTAAATTCTGGATAATCATACATTAATAACAACCGGAAAAGTGAAAATTTCTCCCGAAATTCTACTTTTTTAGAGTGTTAAGTTATTTTGATCATAGTTTAGGTTATTTTGATTACGTAATGATCTAAAAAAGTCAATCATTGCATTTATTCTTTTTCCTAAAAAATGGTGGCAAGAAAAACAATCGCAATAGCGCCACTCATAACACCATGGGTAGCTTCAGAAAAACCTTTTGTAACGACTCCAAGTTTATTAAAATACTCGTAGCTTTTTTGGAGATTTGGAAATTTATTTAAGAAAATGCTCGCACACTCACCATCACTTTCCTTGCAAAAATATATGAAATTTCATTATGCTTAGTTTTTATAGCAGTTTTTACAGTTTTAGTTTTTTAGTTTGTCTTTAAAATATTTGGTGTTGGTTATTTCAGATTTTTCTTGAAAACCTAATTATAATCCTTTTACTCTTGTGCTTTTGCGAGCCCTATCAACTAATTGTTCGGACGATGTACGAAATAATAAGAAAACATATTTATACTTATTTTAAATTGATTTTTTTGCTTTTTCGATCACGCACTAATTTTTCTACCAAAAAGTGCTATCGTAATGAATTATTTTTTTATTTCACATAAATACATAACAAAATATCAAAAACATACTGAATTTGTTGACAAGTAAATATTCGGACGCATTTAAATCTTTTACGTTAAATCGAACATTAATAACAAGTAACATCACCTTTCGCGCCAATAACAGCTTTTATGCGCTTTGGCATGGAACTACCAAAGTCTTGCAATATTCGGGGGTGAAAGTGTTCCAAATTTCGGTGATTTTTGCCTTTTATGCTGGAACTGTACGCCGAAGATTGTTACGCAAAGTCTTTTTCATCAGATGCCATAAAGTTTCAATAATATTCAAGTCGGCTACTTGATGGCCACGATAAAACTTTCATATTATGGTCACCAAACCACTTTTTTGTTGTTTTCGCAATATGGCAGGGCGCACCGTCTTGTTGAAATATAAAATTTTCATTTCCAAAAGTTCATTCTATTGATGGAATCAAACTTCTTGATAAAATTTGTTGGTATTTTTCTGCATTTACAGTACCATGAATGAACTCGTAGTTGCCAACCCCTTTACCACTCGTACACCCACATATCATAACACCCTGGGAAATTTTACCGTGAGCTTTAGACAATCTTTATGAAAGGCTTCTGATTTTGTACGAATCACCCTTTTTCGAAAATCGCCTACACACACATCAAATTTTGATTCGTCGCTGAAGATAACGTTACTCCACGTTTCTTTTGTCCAGGATATTTTAGATTATGCCCAATCCAAACGTTTTTTCTTCTGAATTGACGTTAATAATGCTTTTTCCTTTGCCTTTAACAAAAGTAGATCATAGAATATTAATAATTTTTATATTGAAACAGGAAAAATTGTAAACTTACCTTATAAAAACTCAAACTAGACTTATGCATCCATTGTCTACAACATTCCCTGGAGACATTTAAGTTTGCCTCGTGATTCCATTGCGCTTGAATTTGTCGTAAGACGCTTTGTCTGCTAGTTTTACAAATCTTGACCAGAATACGACCATCTCTTTCTTTTTGTTTGTTGCAACACCACGGGTCATTTTCTTATCAACTATTATACAAACTTGAAAGATACAATCCGAACTGACATCTCATTTATCTAAGCACACTAGCATTGATTTCTTGGTCAATAAACATTCGCGTGCGAATATTTATTTGTCAGCAAATTTGGTATGTTTCCGTTATTTTGCTATGTAATTCATGCGAAATAAAAAATAATTCATTACGATAGCACTTTCTGTGCTATCGTAATGTGCGTAAATTGATTATTCAATCGACAAAGCAAAAAAAATGAAATAGATATAAAAATGTCTTTTTTAACATTTTTTTACATCGTCCGAACATTTAGTTGTTAGGGCTCGTATAGTTTATTCCGTAAAATTTTAAAACACCTAATAAATATTCTACAGCAACTATGGAATGTCAAGTCAAGTACAAATAAACAAACAACACTAATAGTTAGTTTTCTAGTTACTTTTGGTTTTGTAGCAGATAAGATTAGGATTTTTTTTTTTTTTTGGTATTTTATAGAACTAAAAGTATTCCAAAATCGCTTTAAGTTTTATTGCAAATGTAAAACTGCTATAAGACGCCTAGTTAAGTTTTGAAAATCTTTTAAAGATGTTTAGCACGCCTTGAAAGCTTATATAAAACTATAAGTTTTTAAAAAGCGAAATACCTAAATAAAAGAGGAAGAACATCGTATTGTAAGCAATATTCCTAAAACTCAGTCATGTGGCTTCAAAAATATTCTATTAAGTAATTGTTCTTGATATCATTCAAAGGGCTTAAAATGAAGACACTTGAATTTTAGGAAACGTAAAATATGAAATTTTTAGAGTTTTGAAGTTATTATAATATTTATTAAGACATCATCATCTCAGCTTTAGATTCAAAGCAAAACAGAATGGGAACAACATGAAAGAAAATATATTGTAAACTAAAATTTGATCACCTTTTCCTTTATAAAATACCACATAGGTTCTCAGGTTTTATAAAACAGCTAAAAATGTTTGTCGGAAAATTTCATCTACAAAATTTTTATTGGTTGTTTTAGGAAAAAAAATCTAAAAATGTAACGATTTATTGCGATATTTTGCGCAAATCAAAATTTGCCCCGTCCGTTGCTCAGCCGTTAATATTTTAATTCGGAAATATGAAAATTTAAAATCTACCTAATGCTTGTATTTTTTATGGCACCGGTTGGCGACGCCGACGCCGCGTCGATTCCAAATGCAACATTTTTTTATTTTGCAACGTTACAATTCAGCAGAGTGGCCGGTTTAAAAAAAATCGTCATTGTTTCGAATAAAACAGCGTCCGGAAAGCGAAATATGAATTATGTTTGTATTACTTAGGTCGGTCAATTTAAAAATTCAATTTAATATTCGCTTATTTACGTTGCTTCACGTGGCAGCTGAACATTTTGTGTTTATTCTTTTAGCGGTTCCCAACCAAGTTCTGTTTGTTTAACATAATAACTTAGCGTATAATTGTAAACAATTACAGTTACAATTACGATTCGACGGACGCAACAATGTAGAACAATTTCGCGGTGAGTATACGGGGTGACCCGTCTCAATGCTCGAAACTAGCAAACTAAAACTGCTCGCTAGAAGTGCACGAACGTCACTTGATGTGTCTTACACGAAATAAAACCTTGCTTTTTGCTATTTTCAGTTTTTAGAAGCGCAATCAGCAATTCTTTTTTATCGTTTATTTCAATGTGAACTCCGGTTATAATGTATCCTCTAGGGACCAGAAAATGGCTACTTACTCTATAAGTGGAAGTACGCTATAAAAAAAAACAAAAAAAAATTATGTAGGTACGTACATATCATTTCATATAAAAATAGAAAACTAATAAACACTAATATAGGAACTAAAAAACGAAAGAAACAAAACTACCTAAACTAAACACTTATCTATCTATCTATATAAACTTTACAACATAAGGGGTGTTTTTTTTCGATGTATAGAACTTTAAGTTGCAATAAAACAACGACGGACTAATCGATTGACATGAATTTTATTTATCCGAAAGATAAACTTGTGGCATTACATTTTAAATATGATTTCTGGCATATGACCGCCACAGCTGGGGCGGATGTAGTCCAAGCTGGACGTCCAATTTGGACGTCCAATTTTCGATGACTTTTTCCAACATTTGTGGCCGTATATGTATTGGCAATAACACTTCGAATGTTGTCTTCCAAATGGTCAAGCGTGTGTGGCTTATCCGCATTCACCAATGACTTTACATAGCCCCACAGAAAGTAGTCTAGCGGTGTTAAATCACAAGATCTTGGAGGCCAATTCACAGGTCCAAAACGTGAAATTAGGCGGTCACTAAACGTGTCTTTCAATAAATCGATTGTGGCACAAGCTGTGTGACATGTTGCGCCGTCTTGTTGAAACCACATCTCCTGGACATCATGGTTATTCAATTCAGGAGTGAAAGAGTTAGTAATCATAGCTCTATACCGATCACCATTGACTGTAATGTTCTGGCCATCATCGTTTTTGAAGAAATACGGACCAATGATTCCACCAGCCCATAAAGCGCACCAAACAGTCAGTTTTTCTGGATGTAACGGTGTTTCGACATACACTTGAGGATTAGCTACGTTCCAAATGCGGCAGTTTTGTTTGTTGACGTAGCCATTCAACCAGAAGTGCGCTTTATCGCTAACAAAATTCGCTTATGAAAATCGAGAACAACGGCAATCCCGTTTTGGACCCATTCGACGAATCTACGCCTTACTTGATGATCGTTTGGCTTCAACCAAGATCCTTCCGCAAAATCTTCCATAAAGTGGATGGACACAGATCCAATTCCTGTGCTCGATGGCGGATGGACTCATTCGGGTATTCCTCAATGCTACGCTCTACAGCTTCTTCTGAACGCTGTACGCTTCTGTATCAATAAGAGTAAATGTGGTGCGAAAACGTTCGATGGTTAATCGAATTAACTGCTCTGATGGACAATTTTGTCGACAATAAAATGGACGTAGTGCGCGATACGTATTCCGCACAGAACAATTATTTTCGAAATAAAATTGTACTATTTGCAAGCGTTGTTCAGGCGTGAGTCTATTCATGATGAATTACTAAACCAAACTGAGAATAAATCACTTGACAGCTGTTAAATCGGTCGCCATCTTGAACAGTAATGCCAACTTAAAGTTCTATACATCGAAAAAAAAACACCCATTACAAGTAAATATATATATGTACTTCATTCTCTTTGAGTAAAAAAGTTCGTTGTTTTTATTTCTTTATTTTTTCATATTTCATATTCTAGATGTGCTTCTCAACCTTCCAGGACGCTTGCATAATATCAGTTACATTAGTGCATTAATACGTCGTTATTATTTTTCTACTTCACGAACCATTGAACCAAACGTAAGTCATTGTCTGAATCAAACTCATCTTCCGATTTTATCAGATCTGCATGTCGAAAGCAGAAGGCATTTTATTATCCCCTGATCCATTGGTTGAAAGCTATTTGGAAGCGAAAACTCTAATCTGATATTTGAAAGGATTAGATTTTTCGGATGAGCTGCAAAATTGTCAACCAGAAGCAATATTTTTCTAATCTGATGTTTTAGTTTTTCATCCTAATCCTTTAAATAATTATAAAAAAATGCTGAAGTCATCCAGGCTCTCTGGTTTGACTTATAAATGACAGGTACATTTGTCATATATTTTCATATTAACCAATAACAAGAAGTTTGCATTTTTCGCTTCCTGTCATATTTGCACAAACCCAAACGGTGTACCTCAACTCCGACTGCATCTCACCCAAACACTTTTCTCCCCTAAATTTAAGGGTACGATCTGTAATTTTGTGCAATACTGGGCCACTTATCCTCTAACCAGTTCAGCACAGCTTGTCTGTAAACATTTCCTCCTACGCCAGAAATTTTTCCGACGTTTATGTTGTGACGAGTTTAAAATGTTTGTACTTATTGCAATATTTTCGGATCTTCGAACTTGAAATCATCGGAAAAGAGCTTTATCTACATCTGAACGTACAGGATTTCAATTTTTTTTTAATTCTGTCCGATTCACAGTTACTTCCGCCTTACCGATGCCACTCTCAATACTTCTGCTACTACTTACTACTACTATGCTTTTACAATTAAAGACTTGCGCCGATAAATTAAAAACACTGTGTCGGTTAAAAATGGAACTTAATAGGGAGCATTTTCGTGGACTAACTCAACAACAATGCATCGATGAACTTAATTCGACTTTTTGGAGTTAAAGCACCATCTAGGACTACTGTTTATCGCTAATTTTCGGACTTCACTCATGGTCGTAGTTTTCTTAAGGATGAATTTCGTGCAGGTCGTCCAAAATCGGAGGTTGTCCAAGAAAACATTGATTGAAACTGATTTTGCAGGATCGTCATGTGACTTACCATGAGATTGAAGCATCTTTGGGTATTAGTGGGACCAGCATACATACAATTTTGCATGATATCGTGACAGGTGATAAATCATGGATCTATGGATCTGAACCCGAAAGTAAGCAGCAGTCAACTGTGTGGGTCTTTCAGAAATGGTAGCCTGTTTTTTCAGGAAAACTAGCCACGTTGCAACTGTTTTTTTGGTGAAAGGTAATACAGTGAATTTTGAATGGTACACAACCATTTGTTTGCCGAAAGTCTTGGAAAAAATTAGAAACACCAACCGAATCACTCTCCACGACGACAATGATACCTTTTTGAGCCTTAAAAACGTTAATTTCATGAACCATCCACTACACAGTCCTGATTTAGCACTTAATGACTTCTTTTTATTCCCATACATTAAAAATAAATTACGTGCAACGATTTTTTACAGCAAAAGAAGCGATTGATGCGTTTGTAAAGCATGTTTTGAAGGGGCCCGAATCGATGTGGGAAAAGTGCTTTGATGATTTATTGAGAAACAATAAAGTCATATTTGTTGGTAGCTTATAGTTTGTTATTACAAATTCCGAAATAGCCCTCGCACAAGCTTTAAGTTTGGGGCGTAAACTGAATAGAGCAATGGGCCCAGAAACAAACCCTGAGGCATCCCATGGATATTGAGTATTAAGTCAGTCACCTTTTCCGTGACAGCAAATGCTTTCTGTAAATTAACAAATAACTCTAAGACAATTTATTTTTGATCCACTAATATTCGGAAAAACGTACTGAAATTTATCAAAAGCAATATTATCTTTTAAAAATATAGTCGTTCGCCGTTTCAGTTTTGGCTTTTGAATTGGACGTGGTGTATTGTATAGACTGATTATAATTCTATATTAATAAAGCTTGTGTGTTGCGGCTTTCATAACCCAAGACAAACTGCTGTTTTGTGAAATAAAATGTGACACCAACAAAAATGGCACAGCTATCTTTAATTTTTAGATACACCCTGATTTTGTAAATGTTGCACTTTAGACAATGTAACTCGGTTATCGAAAAAGAGAAAACTTTTAATACATAGATTCTAGCAATGTATGATGCCTTTCAACATTTTCTTTTTTTATTTCCATAACTGTCGTTTACTGATAAAGCAGAGCTGTCACACTTTTTTTATATTTTTTTATGCTCATTACCTACCTGAATTATTGCCCAATTTATATAATTTTATGAACCCTAAATTTGTAATTTCTTAGCGGCATCTTCCGTTAGATTATTCCGCACCATTTAGGAACAGATTTTACTTAAAAAGAAACACATTTTGTAATAAAAAAAATTTATTTGCATATATACGTATACGTATTTGATAAATACATACAGGGACTGCTGATAAATAGTTTGTACAATAAAACGGAATCGGTTGGTACTAAAAAATTCCACCAAATATATTTACTTGACCCGCCAATGTCATAATCATTTTGACGTTTGGTGTGCAACTATGTTCTAAATATTATAGATCTATTTACAAATATTAATCAATACACATAATTTAATGAATGAGATTTTAATTTCCGAATAAATTGTTTTATTTGCTAAAATCAAAAATATCTTTTTAAAAAATTTATAATACAAATGTTATGCTGTATCGGTAACAAACAATTCTAAAAAAGACTTAATCATTCCTAATAAACAGATTATAATAGAAAAATTGTTTCGAGTTTTATTTTTTAAACGTTACCGACAATTTTTTTAGCAAATGTGAAGAAAATATAGTACATAATATACAATTATTTACAAAAACAATTGACTAGATATAACAACAACTTAGAAGATTAACGTCTAAATTCAGTGAAAAACGCTATGGGCGATTCGCGTTTAGGATTTTCCCGCATTTTTTGCCCCTCTACCTACAAGGCGTCCCATATGTATGGTTGCTGAACCAAGATAAAATATAGAACTTGTTTTCAGCTGGGTGGTATTTCGAAAAACATTACTTCATGTGATTAATCGGTTATGTGTTAAAAAAATCCATTTTACTAGGTGGTCTTAACAATTCGATGCGTATCAAAGTTGTGTTTTTAATAATAATAATAATAAAAAGAAATTTTCAACATATCAATTATTCTCTGCTTGTTGTATATAATAATATATACATACATTTTATCCATTATTTTTAGAAATAGCATAGCACTTCGCAACAAATGATATTCTCTATTTTAAATGTTAATATATAGTACTCACCAACAGTAAAATTAAAATTAATGAACGAAAACTTCCAAATCAGAAAATTTGAAATAATATACTGAGTAAATTTGAAATTTATTTCAATGTTTTTTCTTCTTCATGTTCTCTACTCTTTTCTACATTTTATTTTTATACAGTGTCACTATTATTGTCCGCGTCAAATGGAAATATTTTTATTAATAAGTTATGGCAAATTTGGCAAAATAATAAGTAGATCATTTTAAGCTCATTTTTGATTTAAAATTTTGAAACTATATTAACTTTGCCTCAACCTTGACGATTTTTATAGGTGCACTTGAAGATTTTCTTTGAAATCTAATTAGATTTATAATTATTTAAATAAAGTGTATCACAAAAAAGTTAAATCGGCACAACTTCAAAAAATGAAGTTTGTCCGGGTTGTATAAAACTGAAAAAGCAACAACTTTTGTCAATATAAGGTTACAAACTATCCCTCGAATCAAAATTTGTCCAAACTTAATAAAAAATGTTCCAGTATATACGTTTTTCTATCACTTATAAAATCACCGAGTAGGTAGGGTCAAACACGGGAAAGTTCCGTACATTTACGTTACATTTAAACATGCATTTGCAGTCACAGCGTTACAGGTAGTAAAATGTTTTTAAATTAATTTAACAATTTTGCTATTTTCGGTGTGTTTCGTCAAAATTGTTTCTATTTTTCATTTTCTCCATATACGAAAATGAATATTATGATAAATTATCTGCCGTACCACGATGTGAATTTAGTTCGCCTAAGCTACTTCCAAATCTGACGAGTCATCTTCGCTAAATTGATGTTGAGGTAGAATTCTATGCGTTTCGACGTTTGGTCTGGTAGAGTCTTCTTCTTGAATTTTGCGCAATCGTTCCTGTTCCTCTCGTTTTTGTTTTCGCCATTTGGCCCTTCTATTTTTAAACCAAACCTGTAACAATAAAAATTTCGTTTAAATGCCTGTGTGTTTAAATGAAATTGCATAATATAAAATTTATAATGCGTGCTTTTGTAAGATATCTTATTGCATAACACAAAATAAAATCCTTAAAACTCTATTTAAATAAATAATTACAGAATGCACACTGAAACGTTTTAAACGCAAATAAATCCGATTGAAATTATATTAAAATTTGAACAATCTAAACTTATCTTTAAAATAATACAGAACAAAATCAATGAAATACATTCACACAACTTAAGAAATCACGCTGACATGCAGTTACGGAATGCTAGAGTAAATAAAGAATTGCAAAATAAAATAAGTGCAGCATCAAATACATACAACCTACTTACTAACATTGTTGAAAATTTTTGTTAAAAAGTTAAAAAATATTTATACAACGAAATAATACATTTTATTAAGTGCTTGCAAAACTCGAACTTATTATACGAGAATGTTATTAGATAATTCAGTTAAAATGCTTTCAGTAACAATGCTTAATGCATTGTTTAGAAAGTTACCTTAATTCATGTCTAGATAACATAATAGTGTATTACAATATAATTATAATATGTATATGTAGTGTCTGACTGAATAAAGGATTATTTAAAAAAATTACAATGTTAACTCTAACTAAAGTAAATTCATTAACATTAATCATATTATATGTAAATTTATACCAATAAGTGTAACTTCTTTTAATCTTTCTTTAAAAATATTTTGTAAATAAAACTGATTTCAAGATGTAGAGATTTTTTTTAAATTTCCTTACAATAGAAAGACGAGTTTATTAGAATAATAATTATACATGCTTATAATCATAGAGATGGGCAGACAATTGAGATATTAATTATTCTAAGATTAAGTGAATATAAACTTATATAGAAGAAAGAAAAACATGAAAATAAATAAATTGCAATAAGTGTCATTATTTTTAAAAAATCGACTATTTGCAATACAACTAGAATTTTAAATTTTAGTTATCATGTTCAGCGTAGTCAGATGAACTATGTTCGTTGAAGGTCAGATACATAATAGGGACCATACACATTATTTTCGACCACGTTATCAGCTTCTCAAATTATTTGTTCTCTTTCACAAGTTCGAAGCACTTACTCTATCTTTCACAATCCATTGTCTTTATTCCCTCTTGATATGCCTTGTTACAAACTTTTTTATTTGCGCATATACCAACAGTGACGTGGCGACAGGCGAAATACTGGTTATCATTTCATACAAATTTACAATCTCTAGTATATCTTTTTGAAATTGCTTCTTATTTAAAGTAAGCTAGTGAACGATGTTTTTTTTGCTGCTGCCAGATAATTTATGTAGAACAAATGTCAAAAACTGTCACAATATAATAAAAAGTACGTTTTGCAATAGTATTCAGAAAAAATGATTACGTTAGCAATGACACCAAACGTATTCTTATATAGCATTTGCTGATGTCATCGTTATGACATATCATCAATTTTTTCTTGCTATATCATCGCACCAGGTTAAATATAAGAACCCGACTAACGGCAACAGAAAATCGGAGAAACTAATTTGCTAGTGATGGTTTCAACACTTTCTATTAGCTTCTGTACTGACCACCCACAGATACCGCCACACGCTTCTTTTTCAAATTGACGATTACAAATCCCATTGTGTAGGGTGGACTAAAACTTCCGCCATTTAATATTTAATTCCACGAGAAAGCCACCGCCTAAGTTAAAAGCGGCCGAGGCAATTGATGTAAAATTTAAGAGGTCCTAATCCACTTAAGGGCCTTTGAGGATTGGAGATGTTACATCCCAAAGTCTATAAAACTTTCTTCTGGTTTACCGCAAATCTTAAAAAGGGTTGGCATTGAAAAACTATGCTATTCTAAAAGTTAACTGGGACAAAGTGTGTGAGTATTTAAAATCTGGGAATAAAATTAATAGAGTTTCAAAAAAATGACGTTCAAAAGTGTGACTTGTTCGACTTTTTGTTTAATGCGTTATTTAGAATGGGATAGTTTATTAGTAATGCAGACATATCAGTCTTTTTACATGCCAGTCTTACAATAATAAGATTTATATAATATTTATAATATTATATAAGATAATTAGAATTTAATAAAATACTAAAGTACATATCATATATAGCACATTATATTTTGTCTGAAGCATTTAATGCAGCGGAACATATTAATTATTCTTCCATTGAAGATTACGTATTTTATCTGTTAGAGCAAATGAATTATTGCAATGAAGTTATTGAAATGATTATAAAAGTTATTCATAACCAGAATCTAGTTTCGCGAGCGAATTGAAAAAAGGCCTCATATTTTCTTCTCCGAGTCTCAAAATACTAGAACTATTTTTTTTACCAATTCTAATTTTTTATATTCAGCTATATAACTGAAAATTGTTATATACCGTATTTTTATAAGAAATAAGCGAAACATTGTTGTTTAACAGTGTTGCAAGTAAAATTAATTAATAATAATTAAAGACATTTGCAACTAATTAACAAAACAAAATTGAATATTTGAGTTTTCTCAAAATAAAGCCTATGACTATATTATTATTAATATAATGATTTGAGACTCAGGGGTAAGATGACGAAGCGACTAAGATGACTAACTTTCGTTATAAATTCTAAAATGTAATAATTCTTCATGAAACTTATACGGATATCTAGGAACAAGTTTCAGAACTAAATTTTATACTTGCCTTGGTGCTGCAGTCTGCAGATCGACAGTTATTTAACATTTGCCGTTTGAACAGCTCCGGTTATAATTTTTGTGCTCTTAAAAATAGTGTTTTATGGTATCACAACGTAAGTATCTGAATATTAATTAATCTGTATAGCGAAAACAAGGTTTAAGGCAAAATATTGTCTTGTTGTTTGCCAAAAATAATAGATTTTGAATTAGTTTTCGCCTTTTTAATTCTACGTGATAGTGGCGGGTAAGATGGCGACAACGTATTTTTGTAAACGAATTTTGTACAGTAATTGGTTCTGTGGCTGGGAGTGGCAGGATTAATATAGAGGCAGCCGTCAATGAGGTCTTAGAAGGCAAATCTGTCAACAGTGTAGCAGAACGGTTTTCAATTCCTGAAGCGATGTTAAGAAGATACGTCAATAAGAAAAGAAATGGACAAGATTTACCTATTCATGGTGGAAGATTCAGAGGCACCTTTTCGGAAGAACAATCTAGAGATCTTTATAATTACATAAAAATTGTAAATGAACGTGCCTTTGGACTTACATTTCTTCAACTGAGAGGAATAGCATATGAATATGCGGAAAGAAACGAAATTCCCCATCGTTTCATGACTGAAAAAGTTGAAATGTTGAAAGAAAAAGTGGAAAATGTAAACCGTCAAAAATTTACAATAAGTGATCAGTGCAACGAGAAAAAAAAGAGAGTTTCAGTGGAAGAAATAAAACTACTTCGAAGAGCTTTTAGAAACAAGACCATTACTAAAAAGAAAAAGATTACAGCAAGAATTATAACGTCTACGCCGGTAAAAAGACGAGCTTCAAGAAAAAGAAAATCTTGCCAAAAAAAAAGAATAAACGAGAAAAAGAAACAGAGAGCTGAAAAATCAAAGGAAACTTAACGAACAGAAAATTAAAACTCGGAAAAAACATGAAGAAAGAAAGAGTGAATGTGAAGTCATATTGTGTCAGGGATGTGAAGGGACGTACCAAGATCCACCAACGGAGGAGTGGATTCAATGCTCGTCCTGCCAGCTGTGGTGGCATAAGGCGTGCAATAATTTTGAAGAAATAAATTACTTGGTCTGTGACTTCTGTTAATTCGTCATCTTATCCTCATCCATTCGCCAACTTATCCGACATGTTGGGTAAGATGACGAATTTGCATTTTTTTTTGAAACTATACATTTTAAATATTTTGAGCTTGCTGGATGTAATGATACTGTTTATTTTTGATAAGGAAGTTCCTAAGATTTTGTTATGAGAAAGTTTTGTTAGAATTTATAATAAATAACTAATAATATATACGTTTTTTCTTAACCTCGTCATCTTACGCGGTTTTCCCCTATAGATATGTCTAAGTGCAAATCATGGGTGAATATCTATTGTTAATGAAAAAAAAGAAACAAAAATGAATTGCATATTCTCGAGATGTGCCTGTTATGAATTTGCGCCCTACCTAAACGTATAGTTATAGATAAAAATGAAGATTAATAACTACATACTTATTTTTAAATGCAGAAAATTTGACAAAAACATGGAAATGTAGAGAACGGAATATAATTATGGTTAGAGTTGCACGGTAACTAAAAGTAAAAATGGAACATACCAATCATAAAGGCACGGTTTTCAGCGGTAGACAGGTGGCCTAAAATTATTTAAATTGGAACCATATCTTTAATATTCATATATTAATATCTAATTGTACTTATTTCTACCAATTTCAATATATAGTTTTACAGTTATTTCGAGCTTTAGACGATGTAAAGGTATTCTTTCTTGGAGAAAAATTCAGTCAATACCTATATGTATTGAAATGTAAATTTGTTTCGTTTTGAATTATTGTCACTACTTATAAAGAATTGCTTTGAAGCATAAGCAAATTAGTTGTCAAGGTTTTTGTCAAGTTTAGTAGTAATAACTAAGATGTTTCGGCGCTAAATTTGTTTTTACTTTGATAAAATATATTTTTTACTCTGAACAACAGCATATTTTTAAATTAAGAATACTTAAGAATAATGATTGACCTTTCAGTACACCTTTTTGAGACGGAAACTTATAAACATACCGGGTGTCTCATAGAGGGTAACAAGGTACGATACGCCACCAGAAAAAAGAAGTTTCTAAGTAAATCGACGAAGAGAAAATGTTGAATATTATATTAGAGTTTCCAAAATAGTCAGTAGGGGGAGTAATGGATATGGATTTTTAAAACTTGGTTTGTACCAAAACTTCTAATATTAACTTCTAAGATTAACCATAGTTTTGGTTAGTTAGTAACAGATAAATTAAATCTTTGTTAATTAATTTATAACTTTTTATTTGATAGTCAACTAAAGATCCAACAACATAGTAAAAACGGCATATCAATATCTTTATCCTAACTTAAAATATGAATAAAATAACATTAAAAAAAAGTTGGATTTTGGAAACATTTGCACTTTGCGGGTTCTTTTTAATTAATTAATTAAACGTTAATTTATTATTTAGAATGCTAAATGATACTTAAAATCAAAATAAAATTTTATTCTTTAGCTATACAATACGCAATACCTTCGCAGGACACCTAATTACTCCGTAGCTGATATTCCTACGTTTCGACATTCTTACCCGGTTTCACATATTTAATGTTATCACTTTTTTCGCATTTAAGTAGTAAAATAATTCATTTCTAGTGATATAGGTTGCCATGAAATTAAGTTTTATGTTCATATGACCAGCTACTAAAGATAGGCCCTGCCTATGATGATAATAGGAATTTAAGTATGAAAAAAAAAATGACAAAAAAATGAATACCGCCTGCGAAGGCTCGATTTTTACCATAGTAGGGCCACTATATTATCTAATAGCAATATGGACCAAACACTATGGCCTCTTTCTTCTCGTTATTTGTTGTCTGTCGATCCCTCTTGATTGCTTTCTGTTTTAAAAAGTTTAAATTTGTTAAATGTCTACAAGAAATTGACGAGTTAGGAACTAAGAAAAATACAGGTTATTAACTCAATATTTCAAAAAAAATAGTTAGTCTTCAGCAATCAATTCGTCTTGGTTAGTTGACTAAACCTAATTTTAATGAAAAACTAAATGGTAATGACAAATCAAATGACAACGGCAAGGATATCAAAACCTAGTAATGTCAGCTGCTGCATAATAATTGTGTAAAACTAATAAAAATATATATCAAAATTTCATTTTGAATTTATTTATTTATTAAATATTATTTTCGATCCTAAATAATAAATTAGTGTTTAATCGAGTAAATACGTCATGAAATTCAACTATTTAAAAAAAATAGATCTTTTATTGTGATGCGGTTTTCACTAGGTTAGCGTCATATCGTTGTATTTATTGTTTTCCCATAAAACTATTGTTCTTTGCGATTATGTCACAAAACGCAACATGGTAGAGTCACACATAGTGTAATTGATAGCCTAGGAGAAGCTATTTTTTCCCCACCACTTTCTCTGCAGGGATCAATAAAACAGAATTAAATAAAAAAAGATTTAAAATTTTCTTGAAGATAGTACTCACTTTAATTATTGCAGCTTTTACTTGATGAAAATCCATTTGACACAATTAAATTAGAACAAAAAATGGTCAGATTTTCATAGTTATTTAATGATTTATGACAGGTGTTTCGGCAAGAGCCTGTCTTTGTCACATACAAAATATGTATCTATGTAGGGTTGTCAATTCAAATTTAATAACAGAGACGCATTTAAATCCAATTTGTCATTAAGTAATAGATTCTAATATATCATTCTGTTAATCTCCATAGCTTCAAACAAATTTAGTTTTTTGCTTTTTGGTTCATTATGTAAAATATCAAAATTATCGTCAAACTTGTGCATTTCTGAATTTAAATGAATAGAACAGTTGGTTATGTTGGTTAATGTGATTCTTAAATGTCCTACCTGTTTGTCCGATATAAATTTTCAGACATGATCTACATTTCAAATTGTAGACTCCTGAATTTTGAGTTTTTCGTGATTTCGGTTTACTGTGTTTTAAAAAATTTCCTATGGTGTTTTCAGTTTTAAAAGCAATCTTAAGACCAAATTTTTCTTGCTAGGTTCTCCTATATATTTTATTGTTTTATATTTATTTTTAATTATGTGAATTTTGGATTTCCAATTCATAAATACTGGCAAATCCAAAAAAAAAATAAGCCAATTTGCGTGTACGTGCTTGGGTGTATACAAGCCATCTTAAGACCAAATTTAGATAGATGTTTCGCAATTTTCTTGCTAGGTTCTCCTATATATTTTATTGTTTTATATTTATTTTTAATTATGTGAATTTTGGATTTCCAATTCATAAATACTGGCAAATCTAAAAAAAAATAAGCCAATTTGCGTGTACGTGCTTGGGTGTATACAAGCAATTTTAAGACCAAATTTAGATAGATGTTTTACAATTTTCTTGCTAGGTTCTCCTATATATTTTATTGTTTTATATTTATTTTTAATTAAGTGAATTTTGGATTTCCAATTCATAAATACTGGCAAATCTAAAAAAAAATAAGCCAATTTGCGTGTACGTGCTTGGGTGTATACAAGCAATCTTAAGACCAAATTTAGATAGATGTTTCGCAATTTTCTTGCTAGGTTCTCCTATATATTTTATTGTTTTATATTTATTTTTAATTATGTGAATTTTGGATTTCCAATTCATAAATACTGGCAAATCTAAAAAAAATAAGCCAATTTGCGTGTACGTGCTTGGGTGTATACAAGCAATTTTAAGACCAAATTTAGATAGATGTTTTACAATTTTCTTGCTAGGTTCTCCTATATATTTTATTGTTTTATATTTATTTTTAATTAAGTGAATTTTGGATTTCCAATTCATAAATACTGGCAAATCTAAAAAAAAATAAGCCAATTTGCGTGTACGTGCTTGGGTGTATACAAGCAATCTTAAGACCAAATTTAGATAGATGTTTCGCAATTTTCTTGCTAGGTTCTCCTATATATTTTATTGTTTTATATTTATTTTTAATTATGTGAATTTTGGATTTCCAATTCATAAATACTGGCAAATCTAAAAAAAAATAAGCCAATTTGCGTGTACGTGCTTGGGTGTATACAAGCCATCTTAAGACCAAATTTAGATAGATGTTTCGCAATTTTCTTGCTAGGTTCTCCTATATATTTTATTGTTTTATATTTATTTTTAATTATGTGAATTTTGGATTTCCAATTCATAAATACTGGCAAATCTAAAAAAAAATAAGCCAATTTGCGTGTACGTGCTTGGGTGTATACAAGCAATTTTAAGACCAAATTTAGATAGATGTTTTACAATTTTCTTGCTAGGTTCTCCTATATATTTTATTGTTTTATATTTATTTTTAATTATGTGAATTTTGGATTTCCAATTCATAAATACTGGCAAATCTAAAAAAAAATAAGCCAATTTGCGTGTACGTGCTTGGGTGTATACAAGCAATTTTAAGACCAAATTTAGATAGATGTTTTACAATTTTCTTGCTAGGTTCTCCTATATATTTTATTGTTTTATATTTATTTTTAATTAAGTGAATTTTGGATTTTCAATTCATAAATACTGGCAAATCTAAAAAAAAATAAGCCAATTTGCGTGTACGTGCTTGGGTGTATACAAGCAATCTTAAGACCAAATTTAGATAGATGTTTCGCAATTTTCTTGCTAGGTTCTCCTATATATTTTATTGTTTTATATTTATTTTTAATTATGTGAATTTTGGATTTCCAATTCATAAATACTGGCAAATCTAAAAAAAATAAGCCAATTTGCGTGTACGTGCTTGGGTGTATACAAGCAATTTTAAGACCAAATTTAGATAGATGTTTTACAATTTTCTTGCTAGGTTCTCCTATATATTTTATTGTTTTATATTTATTTTTAATTAAGTGAATTTTGGATTTCCAATTCATAAATACTGGCAAATCTAAAAAAAAATAAGCCAATTTGCGTGTACGTGCTTGGGTGTATACAAGCAATCTTAAGACCAAATTTAGATAGATGTTTCGCAATTTTCTTCCTAGGTTCTCCTATATATTTTATTGTTTAATATTTATTTTTAATTATGTGAATTTTGGATTTCCAATTCATAAATACTGGCAAATCTAAAAAAAAATAAGCCAATTTGCGTGTACGTGCTTGGGTGTATACAAGCAATCTTAAGACCAAATTTAGATAGATGTTTCGCAATTTTCTTCCTAGGTTCTCCTATATATTTTATTGTTTTATATTTATTTTTCATTTCCAATTCATAAATACTGGCAAATCTAAAAAAAAATAAGCCAATTTGCGTGTACGTGCTTGGGTGTATACAAGCAATTTTAATACCAAATTTAGATAGATGTTTTACAATTTTCTTGCTAGGTTCTCCTATATATTTTATTGTTTTATATTTATTTTTAATTATGTGAATTTTGGATTTCCAATTCATAAATACTGGCAAATCTAAAAAAAAAATAAGCCAATTTGCGTGTACGTGCTTGGGTGTATACAAGCAATTTTAAGACCAAATTTAGATAGATGTTTTACAATTTTCTTGCTAGGTTCTCCTATATATTTTATTGTTTTATATTTATTTTTAATTAAGTGAATTTTGGATTTCCAATTCATAAATACTGGCAAATCTAAAAAAAAATAAGCCAATTTGCGTGTACGTGCTTGGGTGTATACAAGCAATCTTAAGACCAAATTTAGATAGATGTTTCGCAATTTTCTTGCTAGGTTCTCCTATATATTTTATTGTTTTATATTTATTTTTAATTATGTGAATTTTGGATTTCCAATTCATAAATACTGCCAAATCTAAAAAAAAATAAGCCAATTTGCGTGTACGTGCTTGGGTGTATACAAGCAATCTTAAGACCAAATTTAGATAGATGTTTCGCAATTTTCTTCCTAGGTTCTCCTATATATTTTATTGTTTTATATTTATTTTTCATTTCCAATTCATAAATACTGGCAAATCTAAAAAAAAATAAGCCAATTTGCGTGTACGTGCTTGGGTGTATACAAGCAATTTTAAGACCAAATTTAGATAGATGTTTTACAATTTTCTTGCTAGGTTCTCCTATATATTTTATTGTTTTATATTTATTTTTAATTATGTGAATTTTGGATTTCCAATTCATAAATACTGGCAAATCTAAAAAAAAATAAGCCAATTTGCGTGTACGTGCTTGGGTGTATACAAGCAATTTTAAGACCAAATTTAGATAGATGTTTTACAATTTTCTTGCTAGGTTCTCCTATATATTTTATTGTTTTATATTTATTTTTAATTAAGTGAATTTTGGATTTCCAATTCATAAATACTGGCAAATCTAAAAAAAAATAAGCCAATTTGCGTGTACGTGCTTGGGTGTATACAAGCAATCTTAAGACCAAATTTAGATAGATGTTTCGCAATTTTCTTGCTAGGTTCTCCTATATATTTTATTGTTTTATATTTATTTTTAATTATGTGAATTTTGGATTTCCAATTCATAAATACTGGCAAATCAAAAAAAAAATAAGCCAATTTGCGTGTACGTGCTTGGGTGTATACAAGCAATCTTAAGACCAAATTTAGATAGATGTTTTACAATTTTCTTGCTAGGTTCTCCTATATATTTTATTGTTTTATATTTATTTTTAATTATGTGAATTTTGGATTTCCAATTCATAAATACTGGCAAATCTAAAAAAAAAATAAGCCAACTTGCGTGTACGTGCTTGGGTGTATACAAGCCATCTTAAGACCAAATTTAAATAGATGTTTCGCCATTTTCTTGCTAGGTTCTCCTATATATTTTATTGTTTTATATTTATTTTTAATTATGTGAATTTTGGATTTCCAATTCATAAATACTGGCAAATCTAAAAAAAAATAAGCCAATTTGCGTGTACGTGCTTGGGTGTATACAAGCCATCTTAAGACCAAATTTAAATAGATGTTTCGCCATTTTCTTCCTAGGTTCTCCTATATATTTTATTGTTTTATATTTATTTTTCATTTCCAATTCATAAATACTGGCAAATCTAAAAAAAAATAAGCCAATTTGCGTGTACGTGCTTGGGTGTATACAAGCAATCTTAAGACCAAATTTAGATAGATGTTTCGCAATTTTCTTCCTAGGTTCTCCTATATATTTTATTGTTTTATATTTATTTTTCATTTCCAATTCATAAATACTGGCAAATCTAAAAAAAAAATAAGCCAATTTGCGTGTACGTGCTTGGGTGTATACAAGCAATTTTAAGACCAAATTTAGATAGATGTTTTACAATTTTCTTCCTAGGTTCTCCTATATATTTTATTGTTTTATATTTATTTTTAATTATGTGAATTTTGGATTTCCAATTCATAAATACTGGCAAATCTAAAAAAAAATAAGCCAATTTGCGTGTACGTGCTTGGGTGTATACAAGCAATCTTAAGACCAAATTTAGATAGATGTTTCGCAATTTTCTTCCTAGGTTCTCCTATATATTTTATTGTTTTATATTTATTTTTCATTTCCAATTCATAAATACTGGCAAATCTAAAAAAAAATAAGCCAATTTGCGTGTACGTGCTTGGGTGTATACAAGCAATTTTAAGACCAAATTTAGATAGATGTTTTACAATTTTCTTGCTAGGTTCTCCTATATATTTTATTGTTTTATATTTATTTTTAATTATGTGAATTTTGGATTTCCAATTCATAAATACTGGCAAATCTAAAAAAAAATAAGCCAATTTGCGTGTACGTGCTTGGGTGTATACAAGCAATTTTAAGACCAAATTTAGATAGATGTTTTACAATTTTCTTGCTAGGTTCTCCTATATATTTTATTGTTTTATATTTATTTTTAATTAAGTGAATTTTGGATTTCCAATTCATAAATACTGGCAAATCTAAAAAAAAATAAGCCAATTTGCGTGTACGTGCTTGGGTGTATACAAGCAATCTTAAGACCAAATTTAGATAGATGTTTCGCAATTTTCTTGCTAGGTTCTCCTATATATTTTATTGTTTTATATTTATTTTTAATTATGTGAATTTTGGATTTCCAATTCATAAATACTGGCAAATCTAAAAAAAAATAAGCCAATTTGCGTGTACGTGCTTGGGTGTATACAAGCAATCTTAAGACCAAATTTAGATAGATGTTTCGCAATTTTCTTCCTAGGTTCTCCTATATATTTTATTGTTTTATATTTATTTTTCATTTCCAATTCATAAATACTGGCAAATCTAAAAAAAAATAAGCCAATTTGCGTGTACGTGCTTGGGTGTATACAAGCAATTTTAAGACCAAATTTAGATAGATGTTTTACAATTTTCTTGCTAGGTTCTCCTATATATTTTATTGTTTTATATTTATTTTTAATTATGTGAATTTTGGATTTCCAATTCATAAATACTGGCAAATCTAAAAAAAAATAAGCCAATTTGCGTGTACGTGCTTGGGTGTATACAAGCAATTTTAAGACCAAATTTAGATAGATGTTTTACAATTTTCTTGCTAGGTTCTCCTATATATTTTATTGTTTTATATTTATTTTTAATTAAGTGAATTTTGGATTTCCAATTCATAAATACTGGCAAATCTAAACAAAAATAAGCCAATTTGCGTGTACGTGCTTGGGTGTATACAAGCAATCTTAAGACCAAATTTAGATAGATGTTTCGCAATTTTCTTGCTAGGTTCTCCTATATATTTTATTGTTTTATATTTATTTTTAATTATGTGAATTTTGGATTTCCAATTCATAAATACTGGCAAATCAAAAAAAAAATAAGCCAATTTGCGTGTACGTGCTTGGGTGTATACAAGCAATCTTAAGACCAAATTTAGATAGATGTTTTACAATTTTCTTGCTAGGTTCTCCTATATATTTTATTGTTTTATATTTATTTTTAATTATGTGAATTTTGGATTTCCAATTCATAAATACTGGCAAATCTAAAAAAAAAATAAGCCAATTTGCGTGTACGTGCTTGGGTGTATACAAGCCATCTTAAGACCAAATTTAAATAGATGTTTCGCCATTTTCTTGCTAGGTTCTCCTATATATTTTATTGTTTTATATTTATTTTTAATTATGTGAATTTTGGATTTCCAATTCATAAATACTGGCAAATCTAAAAAAAAATAAGCCAATTTGCGTGTACGTGCTTGGGTGTATACAAGCCATCTTAAGACCAAATTTAAATAGATGTTTCGCCATTTTCTTCCTAGGTTCTCCTATATATTTTATTGTTTTATATTTATTTTTCATTTCCAATTCATAAATACTGGCAAATCTAAAAAAAAATAAGCCAATTTGCGTGTACGTGCTTGGGTGTATACAAGCAATCTTAAGACCAAATTTAGATAGATGTTTCGCAATTTTCTTCCTAGGTTCTCCTATATATTTTATTGTTTTATATTTATTTTTCATTTCCAATTCATAAATACTGGCAAATCTAAAAAAAAAATAAGCCAATTTGCGTGTACGTGCTTGGGTGTATACGTAGAACTTAGCCAAGCTCGCGACGTCAAAGTGTTCAATTGTCTTTCGAACGTTATATTATAAACGACTCCCGATTCGGTTCGCATTTTTAACCGCTTTTTTATTTAGGGAGCCGCCGCCGCCGCCGGGGGCGATCTACGGCGGCTGTCGGTCGCCCGCCGCCACAGAGTAATAATTAACCTTGCGTTGAATTTTTGATCCACTTGAAACAATGGATTGTTTTGAGACAAAACAAAATTAGCCGGGACCGATGTTGATACGCGGTAATAGAATAATCTGACTGTCGATGCTAAAACAGCAGACGGGGGCGGACGAGGGGTGGCGCTCGCGGGGGAGCGAAACAACGAATGGTAAAACTGGGCGCCGCCGCCGTCCGGCTTAATTGAATTATGGCGGCCGAAAGCATCCACTCTGTCAAAATATTAAATAATAAAACGTATTGTGGGCTTTGCTGGATTATTTTTCGTTAATCAAATATTGCGAGCGGACCATGGTTGAAAATTGATATTTGGTAACAGATTAATCTCGGCGGATGTTTTAATTTTTTACATTTTTGGCGTGGTAACAGGATGGGGTTTGTTAGGGCAACAAATGTGAAAGTAATTATTCTTATATCTTATTCATCTCCTTGATACGCGATTCGCCAATACGTCGGTACAGTGGGAAAATGATCTAATTTGTTGATAATTCTTAGATCATTATTGACAGTCGAAAATTTATAACAAAAAGCTAACTTGCGCGCTCGATAATTGATACAATGGTGCTATAGAAATAGATTGATATTAAATAAGTCCAAAACCGAAGGATAAACCGTACATCTAAGGGTATACACCGTAATTCCCCTTTAACGTACATATAATTTTTCGAAATTTCACAAAACTCCAATGAAATCCCACGTAATTCCACTGACATTCCACCAGACTTCCTTCAACTAACTAAAAACTAACCAAAACTTTACTATTCAGGATGTCTTATCAGCAAGCAAAGCACTCAAAAACAAGTGCCAGTCCCAGTGGCATACCACGTTTTATCGTGAGAGACTGTTCCCGCGCACTGTGTGCTCTTTTATGTCATGTTTTTAACCCGGTACTTGAAACGGGTGTTTATCCAGAACCTTGGAAAATTGCCAAAGTTTATCCTATTCTCAAAAAAGGTGATCCTTCCGCAAATATTGGAGATTATATTACATAAATTTATTTTTTGTCAAATTAAAAATAAATCATCTACGTAACAATATGGTTTTCATGCGAAAAGATCATCTATCACCAACTTATGTTCCCTGATTTCTTATGCCTGTGACTCTCTAAACAAGCAAGGTCAAGTGGATGTTGACTTCCACAAAGCATTTGACCAGATGGATCATCACTTACTGATTGAAAAAGCGTCTCAAAAATTTGAGTGTTGAGATCCTATTAGGTGAACCGCCGACAGTTCTTTGAGATTGAGAGGTTTAGATCAGTTCCTTTTGTTCCAACTTCTGGTGTGCCTCAAGGTTCTAACCTTGGACCACTTCTGTTCAATATATTTATAAACGATCTCATATCTTTGATCATCTGCGACAAGCTTTCCTATGTGGATGACCTAAAACTATATCACTGCATAAAACCGGCACGGACTGCATGACTCTCCAGGAGAACATCAATATTGTAAGTCAGTGGTGTACTAACAGCAGCAAGTGTAATTTGGATGGTACTATCCTGACTAGACTTGCCACTGTAAAGGATCTGGAGATTTTATTTGACCAGATATTCTCTTTTGTACCTGACATAACTAAAATGGTTTCAAGTGCAATGAAAACTTTATAATTGGTTGTGTCTAAGCTTGACTATGGCTCTGTGGTATGATCATCAATAACAACTGCCACGCTTAGTCCATTAGGAGTGTGAAATGTGTGAAATATCTAATGTTCAGGGAGGAAGGTTCCTATGAGAGGGGAGTTGATCATCATATTCTGCTGGGAAGGTTCGCTTTACTGCCTCTGAGCTTACGCAGAGACTTGCAATCTGTTTCATATCTCTACAAGTTAGTTAATTATGGAATCGATTGTCAGGTTCTTCTGGAACGAGTACGTTTTCAAGTGCCGCGGCTGGAAAGGAGACCGCAGTTATCCAGGTCCAATATCCATTTTCAAAACCCTACATACAATATGTGTGTTACCTTCAACAAACTATAATCGCATTGTGATCTATATTATGATGGTCTCCGGGCGATACTTGTGCAGCTTTGACTGGCGTCGGTGTATCCGTACTGATCCTTTTAGTTATAAGAGTAGTAGATTTAAGATTAGTTTTCACGTCCTCTGTGTATATATATTGTATGATTTATATTTAATATTTGATGTAATAAAGTCATGTTAGCTGTTGGAAATAAAGTGCTATTAACGGTCAAAGATCTTTTATTTAGATTCACGAATGTCAACGCTAATGTCAATGGGAATGTGTTCATTTCTAATCCATAGCCTTTTTTTGGTACAGATTGACTCGAGTTAAAAAATCACAATGCAAATGCACTATTTACAAATATTTGACGTTTCGCCAATAATCCTGTTGTCTTCTTCAGATCTTAACTGAAACTGACTCGCATTCTATTCTGTACCTGCTTATATATTGTTTGAGGGGACGAAATTGAAGGAGGGGCACGAACGTTGTGTCGGATGAGTGATATAATAAAACTTGAGTCGCAGTTAACAAACTTCGAAGTTACTGCAACAGATTTTTTTTTTAAGAGTCGATTGTTTGACAGTTGATAAATTAGATACTCATTTAATAAGAAAAGAATCTGAGAATAGAAAATATCCACTGCATAATCTAATAATAATAATCTATAATTTTGTTTTCCGTTCTGTTCTCCGAATAAATACTTGTGTTGATATGATGAATTTCATTACTTTGTCTTGTTAGTTTCATTAAAATATGGAGATGAAATATCCCTCTGATCCTCCATTCTTAATGATTTTATCAGTGAAGGGGACTATTACGCCACAACCGCAATTGTTATAATTTCTGACTATTACATTATGTGATAATTGCAATATTTTAATTTTAATTTTTCAAAAATCGTTATACACATTTTAACCGCCACTGCTTGAAAATAATTAATAAGGCTGTTTCTTGTAATAATATTTTGCTTATTATTATAGCTTGCTCATCTACCAGATCTCTATATTGCTTATCTCAATCAAATGATTTAGCAATTCAATACCATTGATCTTTTGATTTGGAGGTTGATCCTAATTATGCTCTTTAGCCCTAGTAACTATATATAAATTTCGACTTGTTTGCCTTAAGTTGCTAACTATTTATTTTATGATACTTATGAAATTTAATGTTGTTCCTATGGAAAATACATGTGTATACCATGACGTCACAAGTGTATCTAATATGCGGTATAGTGAGATTTCTAACAAGCTAAGCTACCCATAAGCCATTATCCTCGACACATTACATATTCACTGCGCATCTCGAATATAATTTATACAATAAAAATAGCTTGCGGGCGTTATTAACTGCTTAAAAGCTAAAACTCTTCTCTAAATACCGGTGGCGAAAACATGAACAAATAATAGTGTTAATGCAAGCCTCTTGAGCGACTCGAAGTCAATACGAAAGGTGCTGACACATGGTATTGCCACCCAAGAGAGGTCTATTGGAGCTCCACAACAGCGTAACCGTTTAAACAATTTCTAGCAAAGCGTAAATATCTTTTAGGAAATCTAATCGTTAGCGGTGGACAAATATAGAGGAGCATTGTAAATAAAAATTTCGATAATATCGGTAGTCTGTTTGTTTTGTCTGTTGGGTACTCGAACTCTCGAAAAACATTGTTTAGGGTACGGCGTTCGACCCAAACTTAATTAAGTATGTCGTAACAGTAGAAATAATTAAGCGACGCTATTGTAAACATTAAACAATTGTGATCGGGCATGTACGGGAATCCCAATACGTGATCACACCTTAATTCTTTAATATTCGCAAATGATTGTGAGAAAAATATCTAAATGGAAATAGTATATAATGCAACAACGTGTTGCATACTATATTTTTTAAACGACTGTTAGTGTTTGAGTACATTTTCGCCAAACAACACGAATACATTCACTGACATGGTCGTCAGAATTGACAAACGTCAAATTCAAGGCGTAGGAAATAAATCCGAAATCATCTGATTGCTCCCAAACTCGTGCGGAAAAATCCCGGAAATATCCGAAGTGGCTCGGATCCGTGGGAAATAAAACTGACGTGGTAAAGTGGCGCTTTCCGCACGTTAGATCGGTAGGTCATTAGGTGTTTTACAGACTGGAGTAGAAAAAAAAAGAAAATCACTAGTCACAGTAGAGAAGAGTGTTAGTCTATAACTCTAATAGTATATTATGCAACAAGTGTGGTAAACGGCATTTGACTCATGAGTTTATTTGACACGAGCGGAGCGAGGTTTTAATAAACGAGTGAGTTAAAAAGTTTACCAAACGTGTTGCATACTATACTTTTTCTACGACCGTTAGTTATTGGGCACATTTTCGCAAAACAACACGAATACATTCACTGACATGATCGTCAGAATTGACAAACGTCAAAATTCAAAACATGGGAAATATCTCCGAAAACATCCGATTGCTCACAAATCCGTGCGGTAAAATCCCGGAAATATCCGAAGTGACTCGGAATCATGGGAAACGAAACTGAAGTGGTAAAGTGACGCTTCCCGCACGCTAGATCGATAGGTAATTAGGTATTTTACAGACGGGAGTAGAAAAAGCATATTATAGGTCCAAAAGAGGTACTAGTTTTTTATATAAAGATACGATATATTAATATATAATTATATAAAGATACGATAAAAGATACATGCTCTAAAAGGAATGCACCTAAAATGTTTTTTTAATTAATTTTCCCAAACAAGTGAAGAGAAATTTTTAAAATTTCAATGTTTTAGTAATTTTGGCATGCTGAATCTAATACAAGAATAATAAATGTCAAGGTCAAGATGTAACTTTTTTGTAGGTTATAAAATTCGGAAAGTTGTTTTCTCTTGCGAGAAAAAGGTGCACGTGATTGATATGGTGCCGTTGTACGGGAGTATGAAAGACGGTTTCCACAAAGACGACAACCACATCGCAGAGTATTTTCTAAGATACATAGAAATCTAGATCTACATCGTTTAGTTAATCTCAGAGGCCAGGAAGGTCTATGCGAAATTATGATTATGAGGGATCGCTAGAAGCAGAGACGAACCGGAAGACATATGGAAGGATATCAAGAAAAACGTCCAAAACGCTGGTCAAACGATTCAGTGAGAGCGAATTAGGGTCAGGCCCTAGATAACAAATGAGATCTTAGAAATAATGGAAGAAAGAAGACATGCTAAAATTAAACAGCAAACTGACTGAAAGATACACTGAACTGAATCGGAAAGTAAAGGAAAAATCTAACGAAGTTCGAGAACAGTGGGTGACTGAGAAATGTGAGGAGGTTGGGAGACTACATAAACTATGTTCAATTTCCATAGGGAAGTAAAACATGTTATTGACTTACTCAGAAGAGCACCAATTCTATCTTTTTCGAAACTATTTAAGGACCAACAAAATTTATCAGCAGAGCTAAGTGGTGTTAAAATTCTAGAGAGTGAAATACAACAAGCCATTAATATACTCGATATTAAGTACCTAAGATTTAACAGAATATATGAATCGGGTAAAATACTATCGGACTGGTTAAAGTCTAGCTTTATTCCTCTCCCTAAAAAAAGTACCCCTAGAAACTGTGGAGAGTACAGATTTATAAGCCTTATGAGCGATGGTCTCCGAGTTATTCACAGTTGAATATATGCCAAATGTGAAACAATGAATGGAGAAACCCAGTTCGGTTTTATATGTTTTATAGATTATCAGAAGGCTTTTGATAATATTAAGGTACGATCATTCATATTTAGGCAACACTTGTCACTCCACATGTCCCCTAGCTAGAAAAAGCTAGATTTTAAAGTGTGAAACAGCTTTTAGCAATTTTTTATTCTGGCATTAAGTTCTATCACATCGGGGTTTTTGTTGAGATTTATGAAGACTTGTATTAAATTGCATTGTAACCTTGCATTTAATAAGAGTTTCCACATTACAATCTGAAATATTTTTGAAATGCCACTGTATTTGTTTATTATCATATGAGATTTCTAACCTCAAAACATAAACAAAATTAGTCATGGAGCAATATACGACTGAACAACGTGTAAAAATTGTGCAAGCCTATTATGAAAATGGTGGATCAGGAAAAAATGCATTTCGGGCTCTGTGTGAATTTTTCGGCACGCAAAATCGACCTTCTGAGAGGACAATTTGGAATGTGGTTCGAAAAAGTCCCTCAACGTGCTCCTGCAGGTCGGTCAGATCAAAATATTGCCCTTGTTCGCGAAAGTGTTCGTCATCGATCGCAGCAAGTGGGCCTTACGTATTCAACCACACAGCGAATTTTAACAAAAGACTTGCATCTACATCCATATAAAGTCCAAATAACTCAGGAGTTGAAACCTCGAGATCATCAACAGCGCCGCGTGTTTGCAGAATGGATACGAGAACAAGGGGTTCATTTTTCAACGAAAATCATCTTTAGTGATGAGGCACATTTTCACGTTGGTGGCTTTGTAAACAAACACAATGCTCGTATTTGGAGATTAGAAAATCCAAGAGAAATTGTTCAAAAAGCAATGCATTTTGGTGCTTTTTTTTGGCCCTTTTTTTTCGAGGATAATGCGGAGAACGCTTTTATGGATAATGGTGTTCGCTATCGAAACATGATATCTGATTTTTTCTGGGAGCAGTTGGAAGGTATGGGCATTGAAGATTTATGGATCCAACAGGATGGAGCCACTTGTCACACATCCAGAGAAACGATGCAATTGCTGCGGGGCAAGTTTCCTGGTCGGATTATCTCACGTAACGGCCATATCAATGGACCGCCGCGATCATGTGATCTTACTCCCCTAGATTTTTTTTTGGGGGTATCTAAAAAGTAGAGTGTATAGAAATCAACCAAACACTATTCCAGACCTGAAACAGGAGATTAGACGTGAAATAGCCGGCACAGAACCTGAATTGTGTCAAAAAGTGATAGGAAATTTCAATAAACGAATTACGTCATGCCACATGCGTCGCGGGGGTCATCTTTCATACCTAATTGTAATACACTAATGTTTGTACATTTTTATATTTCTTCCGAGTTTTTTTTATTATTTTAATGTGGAAACCCTTATTGAATCACCTTTTATTATTTGAAAATGCTCGTTTAAAATCTTTATCTTTTAGACATTTTGCTATTTAAGTGTTGCAGTTACTTTCATGTCTTCTTTGATTTATTGGTACTTCTGAACCGTTTCTAGGTAGTGTTTAAGAACTCTCAACGGAGCAACTGCGTTGTTCCGTTGATGTGCTGTGTTGAATCATTTTATTCTAAACAATAAAAACTTCAACAGTTTTTAATGAAGAAAAAAATCATTCTTGAGACGCTTCACCATTTCTTCTTGGTCACCCGGCGTCCTGCGGTTTTGTGATTTTTGATGGTATATAATATTTGGAATATGATTCCTTGTGTAAAATACCTAATTATACACCGATCCAACGTGCGGAAAGTGTAATTTTACCACGTGAGTTTCGTTTCTGCACGAGTTTACCGCACGGCTTGAACTTTCACGTTTGTCAATTCTGACGATCATGTCAGTGTATCTATTCGTGTTGTTTTGCAATAATGTACCCAAGAACTGACGGTTGTAGAAAAAGTATAGCATACAACACGTTTGGTAAACCTTTTAAGTCACCCGTTTATTAAACACTCGCTCCACTCGTGCCAAATAAACCCATGACTCAAATGCCGTTTACCACACTTGTTGCATAATATACTATTACATTATAATCTCGAGTTTCGGTAAACAAAGTTATGGTTTTATAAATAAACGGTTGTTGATAGATAGAAGAACTCCCCGTGGCCCTATATGAGTTTAGAGAAGATTTTTTGGTTTAGATACGATAGTTAAATTGAACGGTATTCCTTTGGGCATATCAATTATATTATTAGTCATTGCATTAGCCAAAATCTTCCGTCTTTTATTTTATTATCTTACATGTATGAAAATCTCCATCTACTGGGTTATCGCGCAAAAAAAAGTACCCGTTCGCTTGGCGAAATACAAAAATCATCGGGCCAAAACGATTTTTACGCATCCCCAATCGTCATAATACGCGCGCGCCATTGTGATATTAAGCGAGAGCGTGCCGCGCGCGTATATGGAAACAGGCCACCCCCACATATATTCGGCTTTTGACGTTCATTGAAACAGGCAGCGCGATATTGTGTATCTGCGTACATAATTCCGGAAGAACGGAGTATTGTCGCATGTTTGTAACGAGAAATGGGTAAATTGGAATTAATTCCGCGCCGGCGACCGGCAAATCGCGCCTCGCAGCTTCACATCAAAGACAAAAGTAGACAACGAGGCTTATTATTGTACAGTATAAAAGTGACTTAGAACCGTGGCCTTTGACGGCCAAATAGGCGAGTTAATTGGTATTATTCGCGATAAAGCGAAAAGCCGGCAAAATAACGAGCGTCGTCGTATTATTTTCAAAGGGTTCTCGCCTTTCGAGTCGTTTGAATTTCGCCAGAATAAAAAATTATTAACAAATTAACAACGAAAGTGACATCGGGTAAAGGTCAATAAGCAAATATTTGGGGACTTTTAAATCGCGATACATATATCGCATCACTTATAATTTGCTAATTGCTGTATTTTTTATGTAATAATTTATGTGTTGTGGAGGCAGTTTGGAAGGTAATAAGCAAAAAAAATAAATAAAACACAGATACCAGATCGAAGCAAAACTTCAATTCTTCAAAAATACAATTAAAATAAAAAGCAGGTTTTGAAGTTGATTCTAAATTGTCTTCTGTATTGTTGTTGATTGAAGGGCTTCTTGCTGGTAAAAAAGAGATTCGTTCTCATTTGTAGAAAGCATCTTAATAAATGTCAGTGTCTTCTGTTCGCAAGGAAACAGGGTTATACAGATATGAACTTAATAATTATCAGCCTAAAAAAGTTAACCAAATAAAAGACTTGGGGATTGTTCTAGATTCTAAATTAAACTTTGAGACTTATATCGAAACTACCTGGGAATCATTTAAAGAACTACCAAAGAGTTCATGGATGTTAGTAATAATTGTGTATAATAGCACTATAGAAATGTTCTAGAAAACTCATACACAACTTGGAACCCTATTTATAGTAAATATATCATCAGAATAGAAATCATACAAAAAAACCTTTCAGCAACTTAACTTCAGATACAACTCTTATAATAAGATGTGCTCGGACTTTGAGTTTTTCAAAACGGTATAGGTACAGATATATTTAAAGCTTTAATTTATTTAAAACAACGATATATAAGCTTCTTTAGCTTGCAGTTATAATTTATTTAAATCTAAACCTTTTTCCAATGGCTTATGAAATATAAATAAATAAATAAAATAATAATACCATTTAGACCTATTGTTTCTTGCGTTCAATCTCCTTTTTTTAACTTATCTAAATACCTATCCAGTTGTCTCTCCAAAATAGTTGGAAAGAATAAATACTTTATTAAAGAATCTTTTGCTTTGAATCAATTTATAGAAAATATAGAAATGCCGTTATATAATAATATTAAAAATGTAGAAATATAACTACAACTTCAACCAACAAAATGGGTAGAATTGAAAAATCGCATTTCTCTTTTATTAAAGGATTTTATAGAAGAAGTTGACAATAACAACGAAATTTTAATTTCATCAACTTGTGATGGAACATTTAGAAGAAAATGTTTTACAAAATTTAACTTTTAATATATTTTTTTTTCTCAGGTTAGAGAAAGGATACAAACTTGAGGTTTTCACTTGTTGCTTAATTTTGCTGTGTCTATGGAGCATTTCAAAAATATATGTATTCTAAAACTTAGAGAAAAGTGATAAAAGGTTATCGCCAAGCGCCATGTAGCTCGCTCTGTAAAAAACCCACGAACCGCAGCTGACAAGGAAAACCACTTTTAAATTATATGGAGTTGAAAAAATTCCGATAACATATCAATAATTGGCTTATTAGCAGTTTTCAAACCAAGTCAAATCCATTTGCTCGTAATAGTATGGGTTCTTCCCCATTATTGTATGCAAAAATAATTTCTGCTAATGACATTCGTTCATAAGAAAAAAATAAACGCCAAATTTTAGAACTAAATCAACTGGAAAACAATCTTAACAACATATACAACAGTTTATATGTTTTTTATTTTAAATAACTCAACATAATATAACAACAACCACGAGAGTGCTGTCCATTCTTTCATATTATGGCACTTTAACCTGTCACTGATATACTGTAACTACTTCAATTTGCGAATTTACTTAATTGAGATCTGTTGTCAAGCTGATCATCTCAGATAGTGTTTACACTGATTAAAGCTACCCCGAACGAGATTTACCATTAGATCATTGTTACCCATTTGCTTTGATGTTGGCGCTTCGGTTATATAATCGTCTACAAAATGTTACATTAATCTGCCTTTGATATTTACAGTTTATTTAAGGTAATCGCACTTGCTGGTAGTTTCAATTTTTATATATACCAGGTCGTTACCAGCCGACATTTCAATTTTAAATGAAACTTATTTTTTTCAAAAATCTTGAATAATTTTGTTTTGTAATAAAATTATTTATAAAATTCTTAATGAATTTTGCGAACATCCACTAATTTAATATTAAAACCCATAACTCCTTTCTTTTGAAAAAAGTTATCTGTTTAATGACTTACAATATTTTTTAAAATATGCTAAAATAAATTTGCTAGTGAAATTAAGGTTTGAGTGTATGGATTTTAGGTAATTTAGCTAGGACTGAAGACCTTATGGCTAGATAAAAAAAAGATCAACATATCTTTTTCACACTTTCGAATTTAGATGGCCAGTTTTGGTTAGTTTCTCAAAATGTTCCATAAAAATAGACGGGATGATAGGAGACAGTTAAATATTTCTTCATAAATTTGTGCGTTGCATGTGAAGCATTTTACTGATAGAAGAAGAAGATAAGAAGTTCTGTAGGTAGGCTTTCGATGGTTTTGAAATGTATCGATTTCAAATCAAAACATTTTGGAAGCCTTGATCTTAGCGACTTCTATGGAGTGGGACTTTTTCACTTAAAAATAAGCCACTGAAAGTGAGAAAAGACATGTAGATGACCCCCCCCCCCCCTGGGGGGAAGGAATACCAATTGCATTAATGATGTGGAAAAAACAAAAATAAAAGTAAAATATTGGCACCCTCGAAAACACACGTTGATAGTGACATTTTACCTTAAAAATGCTTAAGAAATCACCATGTGAAATGGTGGACACTTATTAAATAACATAATATATACCGGGTGTCTCAGTAAGGGCGATGAAAAAGGTAGGGGTAAGTCCTGGAAATTTGAATAAAACAAGCATATTTATGAAGACAAAATGCTGGAAATTATTTTGGAGTTTCTGAAATGACCACCAGGAGGTGTATCTAAAAAATTTTGTTATTAATGTCGTTAACTTCAAAATGGCTGAATGCATTAAAGTAAAGTTAGAGAAATTGAAAAATGTTTTTCTTGCTATGAATGACACGCTTGTGATTCATTATTTTGCCACCAGGTGGCGTTTCCTGACATTCTGAAAAAAGAGTAAATGGAACGCTATGGCTTTTTTCACATCAGTACGTCATATAAGGGCCCAACAACCGCATCTCAAGACTTTATTCTAACTTAAAATACGAATAAAAGAACTTAACACCAAAAAAAAAATTTGGTTTTGGCGAGAAGGGTAGAAGAGAATACTTTTCTTTAGTTTTAGGTTCTTTTATTCATATCTTAGAATAAAGATTAATAATTTAAGATGTTGGGCCAGTATGTCACTATCTAATGACTATAAAAAATGTTTAGCATTATGAACCACCCGATAAGTATAATATTAATTATTAATTCCATTATTTCGCTTGAAAGCAAATGAATAGTGCAGAAGCTGTTTAAATTTCGACCCCGCAGCACCGTCGCGCCGGGGTTATAGACCGCGGGGAGATACGTGATACCCTACAAGCAAATCGTTTTATTTACATAAGATTGGAGGGTCAGGGGAAGCTAATAAAATCTTGGGCACCCCATTATCGCGGCTTTGTGCGCCGGAAGCCCTATCGCGTCGGCAAGCAGGCAAATTAGGATATCGAATAAGTAAACAGCTATTTTTCTTTTAATATCAAAATCGATCCGCGAATCCGTATTTTATCCCGTTCGAATTTAAATGCATTAGATCGAAGAAATCCAGATATAAAGTGGGAATCCTTTGAGGGTGAGTGTTTGGCATTCGCCATTGTGGAGCGGGCGGAATTTCGTTTTGGCTACTTGGTTATGTGCAGTCGTGGACAAAGTCGCAGGCAAATTAGGATATCGCATAAGGAAACGGATATTTTTCGTTGTGTATCGAAATAACCTCCGAATTCGGATTTCCGAATTTCAAAATCTAGAAAACACAAAATCTGAAAAAGTCACGGAATTTATATTGAGCTGGAACAATCTAAATTATCAAAAAGTTGTGTTAGTATTGTGGAGGGTATTTTCTACTCTGATCCCTGTAACATTAATAATCGGTTCAAGCAGGGTGACTTCCTTTCACGTCAACTGTTTAACATAGCATTAGAATACAGCATTACGAATTCTAAGACTGAGCTATATTCCATAATGAAGGACCCAAACTACTTCTGGCGTTCATAGACTATTTCTAAGACTCTCTTCTAAAGTAACGAAAAATTAGCAAAAAAAAAATCCTCAAAAATAAATGAAGACAAGTCCAAAAATATAGGTATCTCAATATGAATGACCGCAATAATAGTCTTTATTGAGATATTTTAAATTATTGCACAAGGTTTAGACAAAATTACTTAATACAAACTAATATAATTACACAACTCAAACATTAACCGAATATTACAATAATAATGAAACAGCAAGCTATAACAATAACCTGTCTTAAAATGAATTATTGGTAAAACACTAATTTGGTTAGGACGGAGACTTTTGTTATTCCAATAAATGGACCTTATTTTTTTCCTAAATACTGGAACTGAGCTGGATTCAAAATATTTATTATAATTATTATAAAGTTTAATGACACTATAGCTAAAGCAGCGTTCAAATTTGTAAGAATTCTGCTGGACCATATGTGTGAATTTCATACCGAAACACTAGACAATCTTTCAGGTACGTTACTAAAGAATATAACATTCCCAAACTATAAACGAATCGAACACTACTGTTGTGGATTTTTTGTAATCTGAATTTATCAGCAACGGTTAAGAATGGATAATATTATGGAAGACAGTATATAACTTTAGAGTGAGTTTTTTTCGTACTTTAAAATTCAATATAGGTTTATTTGCATATACCCTTTTGAAGGGTATACATATCTATTTACATAAATTATAAAAGTCGCCACTATGTCTCAATCGATCATCCATTATTACTCCTAAGTTTTTTGCTTCATTTGTAAATTTAAGATTTTCATTTTCCAATTGTATTTTAATATGATCACGGAAAAAAATATAGCTTCCATTGGGAAGCATCATTTGTGTTTTTTTTTAGAATTTAGCTTAAGATTGTTTTTTTTACTATACTGAGAAAGACTTAAGATCCAAACTAAGATTAGCTTCGACCCTATCATACTTAACTGAGTTAAATTCGTGTAACAGCTTTGAATGAATTTAAAAAAATTTGACATATCAAATGTGTACGAGAGATACAACAGAGGTCCAAAAATTGAACCCAGTGGCACTGCCGAGTTGCGTTACCCAAATCTGGTATACTCATATTAGTTCTAACGATTTGCTGCCTATTATTTAATTATGACTGGAAAAAAGATACAGTTCAATCCGTGAAACCAAAGTGTTTTAGTTTAGGGCACAATAACCCATGATCCAAGCAATCGAATGCCTTTGAAAAGTCAAGTGAGACAGTATCGTTGAAACATCTTTATCTAAATTTCTGAGATAGCATAGCACAAAACTTGTCTACAAATGATTGCAACTTCGAGTGGATACAACAATTCAAATGCACAAGTACTAAGGAAAACAAAGATTTCACAGAAAAACTAAACTAAATGTATATAGAGTAATCATAAAACCCATAGTAATATATGGCTGCGAGACATGAACACTAACTTTTGTAGAACGTAGGAGAATGACCAAAGATATCTATAAGGAAAATGCTGAAGAAACTGTTCCGCCCAACCAGCAAAGAAGTAACAGCACAATACAAGTTAAAACTAACCAGGTACTGAGGAACGTGAGACAACAGAATGACAAAGCTAGCATGGGGGCTGCGCCACAAGGAAAATGTCCTAAGTCGAAAGATAACATTGGAAAAAACCTAAGAGCCATGAACATTCAAGATGGTCTGGAAAAGGCCGCTATGACGTTCAGAAATTTTTAAGATGAAGACAGGCGAGATAGAGACTGATGGAAGTATAGAGCCAAGAAAAAGTCTTTTAAAACAAGTTAAAAATATTTTTAGATATACAGTTATTTTATATATTTCCAAATTAATACTTAGTCCAGGGTGTCTGTTATACGTGTTCGAATTGATTAATTTAACTGAGAAAAATTAATTAATTATTTATTTAAAATACATGATTACGTGATTTAATTTGTGGATATAAACGGATTTATAAATTAGCAAGCAATTTTTATCACAAATGCTGTTCTATATGCCCACCTATACGCACGAATTCTTCTTTAAAATGATGCACTAACCCTTTCTAACATATGAATAGTAATTATTTGGAATACCAGTGCCAATTACCTATCTTCTTTTGTTATAGGAGCCAGTCGATATGGATTTTTGTCTTTACATGTCCCAATAAGAAAAATCTCCATCAAGTTAATAGCTCGTATTTTCGTGAACATTCCAAGTAACACATTTAGGTCCTCCTGCATAAACTGTAGATACATTAAGGTTTCCTTAAAAAAAAATCGGCCCAATGACATTACACCTGGCACAAATATTAAGTGACCCGTCCCCGCTGGTGGAGCGTTTACCCTGTAAAAAAAAGGATTGCTAGTGTCAATAATGAAAGTTGTGTTTATTTATACAACTATTGTTGCGGAAAATCGCTTTCTCCGAAAAAAAACGCTAAAATAGAAAAACCAGGCTTGCTCATCATGATTTGCGTCCATTGACAAAGCAGCAAACAAAAGCTTTAATGTATTGGGAATTATTTAACAAGTTGCCTAATACTTTTTGTGGATTTTCAGCTACACTTAGAGGTACCGTCGTTTGTAATCGGTTTGATAAGTACGTTTAGGTTTTTGATAGATCACATTTCCTGATCTTTCAATCTTTGAAACACTCTTGGTTGAAGTTAGCGTCTTTGAGGATAGCGCTGGGCAAATCTTCTGGAAACTAAACGAGTATTCGTTTTTCCAATGCCTAAAGCGTACCCCAGCTCGACGAGTTCCTTGCGATAAAAATTCATTTTAACCAATAATAAATGATTGATAACTGATAAAATGTAAATAATAAAAAAAGTAAACACAGTAATCACTTTATGTCTATTAACCTACCTAACAATAACTGTCACTGATAAAAGTCAGGGGAAATTATTTATTTTTCAAAATAATCTTGATTCAAACATTTCTGGCTGATAAAGTGTGATATCCCAAAAAGTAAAGCAACAACAATTTTTCAACTCACCTTGCAGAACTAACTGAATGTCGTTTTTTATTTTTTCCCGGCATTCAAATGTATAAAGGTTGCTTTATTTTGTATTTTTCATCTTGCTCGCCTCTCCCGTCTTTAATAAATCTAGAATTTTTAAATTTAATTTAAAAATAAAGACGAATCAAGTGTGCGAAAGCTGTAGTTAACTGATATTAAGTTCCCGGAATATTGATATTTTAAACTAATTAAAATCGTATTATTGGCAATCTAAAGTTTCCGCGCGTAACAGGGCAAAGTTTTCGATTTTGCATTATTAAAATTTTACTTAACGACTATTCGCCCCGAGCTCGTTAATTGGCCGTAATTAACGACGTAATAAAATATCTTAAAGAAAATCAGCCGGAGCAGAAAGCTGCAGAACGTTCGGAAAATAAGTTTTCCGGCCAGGAAAATCTTAATTTGTAATTAACTAAGCATTTCGAAAATAACAAAGTGTAAGCGAGAAAATTAATGAAGCAAAAAGTGACAGCGGCGCCAAAGGAATCGGAACATGCAAATCGCGAAATGGCTGATATTCTTTCTCCCTCCCGATCGGCAGAACAAGAGCTAATTTAATACAACGAGAACACGGAAGACTTACAGCTTTCGGAGAAATTACAGTATTTGATTTTATGGCATCTTATGTTGCTGTCGAAATCGAAATTAGTTTCTTTTGACCGTTTTTGTCGGTGCCACTCAACGTCGTTTTATTTTTTAATCCCGACGTGTAAAAAGAAAAATTAAATCAAAAACATGAAAATGACATGACGAAGTTATTAATTTTCTAATAATTTTCTTCCTACAAATTGAAATAATTGAAATTTCTAATACTCAATTTTTTTACATTGATACCCAATAATAACAAAAGAAAATCTGATTGCAGAAATCTCTTAACACGGCAAAAAAAAATTAATGGTCACGGACTTAGTGATTTTATCATTATTAGAGATGCGTAATAAATATTGGAACTATGATGATTGTCAAGGGTCCCGAGAGTGACAGGTAACCGGACAGCTAGCTTTATTTCTATTGTATTTCTAAATTTGTTGGTGAGAAACGGCAAAGTAAAACTGCTCGTTCTAAAAATGAGAAAATTATTGTTCTCAATGTTTTCAAAGCTCTTGGGTCACCACCACTCTCCCAACATTCGTAGTTGCTAAAATAGTTGAAATGTGTTCGAATATGACTGAAGTTGGACAATCACGTACGCGGAGTTATCAGGCCACCAAAAAGATTTAGTGGAAGAAAAGAAACCGTAATAAATGAGGATGAAAAGACTGCCATCAGAAGAATAATACCTATACTCGTTTTACTTAAAATAAAAAATAACTACGTTGGAAAAAATAATGTCTGGGTCGGGTAAGAAAAAATTTTGGAAAACTTTGAAGGAAATGAATTCTTTAATAGAAAAAGAATAGAAATACTAACATGCTGGAAAACACTGTAGAGCACTTTATTGCTATGAAGTCCAGCGACTATAGTTCTCCCAACATGATGACTCCAATTTAAAAATGAAGTTGTTTAAATAGTCGATTTTTTTAAATAATTACATTATTACAATTTATGTAATTTAATGTTATACTTACTTCTCTATAAGTTTTTGATGATTTTGGAATAAATGCTATCTCAATTATCTATCTGTCTCTATAATTACGATCATCTATAATAGCATATCATAGTTGTTATTATAATAAATTGCATCTAGAAAGCAGCTAGTACATCATTTTCATTCACCAAACTATATATTGTATGTAAATTACTGGGATCCGAATTTCATAAAAATTTTACTGAATTTTACGATATAAGCTTTAAGTTGTCTACCCTATATAATAACCCCTTTCATTGCAAATCTTTATTTTATTACTTTTTCGGATTATGAAACGAAATATAAGTGAAATTTGTTATTAGAATATTATTATTATCGTTGTTTAGGCTTTCTATGTTTATTTTTTCTATTTATTAGTTTGGTTTGAGTTTTCATTTCAAAATTATCTTTAAGTGACTCATGATTTGATTTTTATTAAGCTTTTAACCTAGCTAATACATCTTCCAGTAATTGTAATAATTAAAAAAAAAAGTAAATAATTAACTAGGTTTTTATTGTTTTTTTTTCAATGTTACATCATTGTGTTCATATCTAGTTTTGTCTATAAGTGTGTTATCTTGTCTTTTTATTAGCAGGAGAAAGTATAGCTAAGGTAAGGAAAAAAGTTTAATATTACTATGTTTAATATTTGTTTTTTTTATTTTATTCTTGACATTATTTTTTTAACCATAATGTAATTATAATTTGACGCAATAATTTATATTATTATTGCTATATTTTTTTCCAAAAACGAGTTAAAATTATTACACACTCTCTATTGTTGGAACATTATTTATTTTATGTTAATTAATAGTATATTATGCAAGAAGCCGAGCGAGGATTTAAGAAACGAGAGCCTTAAAAAGTTTAGCAAATATGTTGCATACTATAATATATAACACTACATTTTTTCAAAATAACACGAATACATTCACTGACATGAGCTTCAGAATTGATAAACATCAAAATTGAAGCAGTGCGGTAAATTCTCGGAAAACATCCGATTGCTCCCAAACTCGTGCGGTAATGTCCGAAGGGGCTCGGATCCGTGGGCGAGATGATAGGAAATTGTCGGGAATTCAAATTGCCGAAAATCCCGAATGGCGTTCGGGTCCGGCTGTGGGGGGAGTGCTTTGTAACAGCGGACCCGCCAACACCTGAGATGTGACGTACAGAGAAAATTATACGTGATCTAGCGACATAAAGTTTAGGTTAGTTTAAATGATGTTATTACTTTTTTATTATTACTTTTTTAAACAGAAATTCAGTCAACTGTAGGTAGTAAAGTCATAGGATAGGTAGGTTTAATGTAGTACAGGAACAGAATATTTTATAGTAGCTCACATAAAAGGCATTTTGCATATTTAGTGTAAAAACGTCGTATTTTATGACATTATTCAACCCTGTATAGGATTGTAAGTAAGTTTTTGATTCCAGATGGAAAAAAGTAAAAAATACTTTAGTAAAGTGCTTGTTTAAAAGATGAAGTTGTCGAAGATGTCATTCATAAAATTTGGATAAATTTAATTTCATAGACGTCAAATTTTAGCTTAGCCGGTGGCTGTAAGAACTAGGGGGCGATAATGACGATAAAATATAATATTCTGTTGAATGCGGGTTGCAGTACCCTTCGATAAAATTAATCTATATTTTTTTGTAAACAATAATCGATCGTATGCATAGGAATTCATATGTCCTGTGCGAATGTAGCACCCGACGTACGTCCTGTATCTTTAAAACAAGCAACCTTTTGGTAATTCATATTCGGATTATACCTATCTAGTATCGACTGTCAAATTACAAAGGCTTAGTATTTCGATATAAAATTCATGTCATTCAAACGAAATAGTTATTTTTCCTGTTCCATTTGACATTCGACCGTCTGCTACATCCAGATCCCTCCCGAAACGAGACTCACCGAAAATTTTCTAAACATTTAAACATTCGACAATTTGTGGTGTTCCCCGTGGGACAAGACACTCAAGTAGTTAAATGAATGACGCTTTCCGAATGCTAAATCGGTGTATAATTAGATATTTTACAGAAGGGAGTAGAAAAAATTATTAAATACATTGCGATGTCGTGCATCTGTGTTCTAAGCAACAAGAATATTGCTCTCTTGGGTTACGCTTTACAAAGATTTCCATGTATATTTGATGTATATTGATAGATAATGTATATTTGATAAATAACCATGATTTTTTATGCATAAAATATTCCTTAAAATTGATCTTTCTACGACTTTCAGATGATTTACCTACATTTTTTCAGTCATACCTGCCCTGCATGTTCCAATAGCTTGATAGGGTGTCACATCTAGCTTCGTCTGAAGAGCCAACTCTGACAATATGGCCATATAGCACTTTTAGCTATTTTTGCTTTGTTTGGGGTTCTATTTATACGGCGAAAATCTTTTTGATTGTGAATTCGAGAGAGAGAGAAGATTTTGCCAAATCTAGTTAATATTTGTTTATTTTACTCCTAATTAGGACTTAAATATATTGTCATGCCACCCAACATACATTTTGTTTTTTAAATGCCCTCACAAAAAGTAACTGCAATAGTAGGATCTGAGCTGTTGGTTGGCTATAATGTTGTGCTGTCAAGCCCATTAATGTTGGGTATGTAGTGATGCATTGACGCTGAATTTTAAAAAACTTATGCAAATGGATAGCATGGATAGGAAAATTTAAAATGTAATGTTAATCTATTTGGCTAAACAAGATTTGAGAAAAGAGAGAGAAAGTTATAAATTTAATTTTAAAACGCACTGCATAGTCTTTCCCTCCAAAGTTTTGTTTCTTTGAAATGTACTATAAATGTACTTGAACGGTCCTATTTTCATTTTTATAATTTTTTATATACAATGACAATATTTTCAGTTTTTCGGCATGTGAAAACATTATTCTTTTATTGAATAATAATAGCATTCGAGATATGGCACCACTGTCATAATAATAGCATTCGACATATGGCACCACTGTCATAATTAAACAAAAGAAGTGGCGTTAGGGTGACGCCATGATGATTCATGACCAACTAAGTGACGATTTTATTTTAGGCGAGTTCTTCGTCCTATTAGAGGCAGAGATGTGAATTTAATAATTATTTCCAGCATTTTCTTTTAATTTGTGATTTTAGAGAAACAACCACCTACCTCGCTAATTTTCCCACCTTGTACATGTTTTAGGCAATCTGCAAAATGCCTGATGAGTTATTCAATCTGACAATTAAAGGTGTGTATTTTCCATATTGACCAGACAGTGTCAGCAGTGCCTAATTTTGTGGAAGTTTATGGTACGGTGTGTAAGCAAGAAATATTTCTGGAGAAGATAAATAAATAAATATAACAAAGTGTTTCTACCATTTGACGAAAAACAAAACATCACTAATTAATATTCTGAGAGTGCACACTATCAACTCAACTTAACAAGAGAATAACAGAAACTAACCAAATACTTGCTTATTTCTACACAAAAATATTTGGTCAGTTGTTGTTGAGTTGAGTGAAGATACAACTTGGTAACAATAGATTCTTTTGAAACATTTAGCGCTTTCTCAAATACTACCGATTAAAAAAGCGGCATGTACAATTATTTCTATGTATTGTATTTATTTATTTGTATTTGTTTAAAAATTGGTTTATATTGTTTTTTATTTTTAACATAAACACCTTTAATATGTAATTCCTAATTTTTATTCTGCTAAAATAAATTTCTGCCCTTTTTCCGAGTATCATACCGGGACGCTTTTGCTACACTATTTTCAGTGTTGGTGGTGTTAGTACTACCTGCACTCTATAAAAAAAATATGTTTGTAATGAAATCAATACCAGACAATGAAAGTGTCTTAAGTATTCGTTGGGACGCTCTGTAGCCCTTTGCATACCTAATGAGCTTTTATTACCACACACCTTTCTGAAACAGACTTTAATAAGCGTCCGTTAAAAACTTTTCTTGAGCAAACGGGCGAGCGACGCAAAATATTTTATCCCTTTTTCCTGCTTGACACGAATACAAATAAACGCACCGGTTACATTTCCAGGGATAATATTTAAATTTGAGAAAATGGCATTGCCGGGGAGGATCGTATCCGGGCGTCCCCGCAAAATAAATACAGGCAAAGCAGTTTAGTTAGTTTAGCAAATGGGGCGAGTGTTTTGACAAGAGAGTCTTCCATACCGTTAGACGGATATCAGGGCTCGATTACGACGATAAAATTATAAAATAACCATCTCTAGACGGAAATCGAATAACAAATCGAGAGAAAATTTTGATTTCGTTTGTTATCCTTTCCTTTCGACGAATATTTCCCGGACTGGATACCTTAGCCGCTATTTTTCTCATAGAATATCACCCTTATACATATTTATCGATCGAATTGAAAATACGTATAGAACAACAGTCGCAGAGGGATAGCTCGTTTACATTCACAGTCTTACAATATAATAAATAGCATTTTATGTCCACCAATCACCACCAATAAAGGAAATACAAGAATTGGTTTGAAAAATTTGAACTAAAAATATACACTATGTGGCCCCAAAGTCCTCACCATATGGAAACATTTTTTATTAATAAGTTTTAGCAAATTTTGATATAGGGGTAGTTTGGCATCAAAAATAATAAATAAATCATTTTAAAATTTCAAACATTTCCCTGTCAAAATTGACATATTTTTATAAAAAACATTTAGTTTATTTTTAATTATTGGTGCAGCATACCTTAAAGCAATAGGAATCAAACTACTTAGATGGAAGGGTTTTCTTATCGTAAATATTTAGTTCATTTCATTACGATGCAAAGAAGTAACTGATTCAAAAAAGGAATTAACCTCTTTGAATTGAAATAACATCGACTAAACTTTATTGGGTTTCAATGTGTTAAATAAAAATTAACTTTGACGATTTCTATAGGTGAATTTGAAGATTTGCTTTGAAATCAATTATTTATTACCACATATATTTAAAGGAAAACACAGTATTCAGTCTATAGCCTGATTCCTATTTATTTTAATTAGGACGTACCAAAAAATAGTTAGGTAAAAAAAGTTCTTTTTCTACTAAAAGTTTTCGATATTTTAGAAATAACCTAATTTTTTAGTATTTTTTATAAATGTATTTTTTTCTTATTTTGGTTAGCGACACTGTATATAGAAATATAATACGCACATAATACTTGTACCTATCAAATAAGGGCAATATTCAGTTTTCAATACTTGAAAAAGGATATTTAAAAATAAGAAAGGAATAAAAAAGCAATAAAGCAACGATGTGTTAGTTATATGCGTAATAAATAGAAGAACAAAAGTTACGTCATTATCGCACATTTTTTCTGAAAATATATGAATTCCATTTCCAAAGTTCTTAAAAACATGGCATAAATAATGTATATTAGATCTTGTTAGAATGTCACTGTCCTACGGTCCTCCAAACAAACTAAGCAAAACAAACCAAATCCTTCCTAGAGACAATTTTGCGGAGACAGTAACGTCATCATCCGAGTTGATCAAAATAACAAAGGGAGCATTTAAATATGTTGGAGCTCAGTGCATAGTGACTATTATGTTATAGTACGACGAACTATTGCTTCGAAAATCTTTTTGCTGCACTAGCATCAAATTTAGTAAAACCATAATGCAGATTTACGATGTTTGGCTTTAGAACTGATTCGTGTTAAAAGAAACAACCTTTGGAATGCCAAAGGTGGAACTAACACAGCGGCAAACCGGAGTGTTAAAGATTAAACTTACTTGCAATATGAAATCTGCATTCTACCCGCAGCAAGAGATTTAAACCGTCTTCAACTAGAAACTAGAGTGTAAAAGGAAATAATTGTTACATGTAAACTAACATAGGTTAAAACTTCAAATGTTAAATGTTCGGAGGAAATTTATTTAATTTTAATTATAGTAAGTTAGAGGTGGTTTGAGCTGTTGTTTGGGGTCAAAAATACACCTGAAAGAAGAACTACAGAGTTAATCACTAATAACGAGAGTGTGACGTGGTGCTAGAGATCGGCGAGAGTAGAAACTTTAATCGAGACCAGTAGTGTCTCATTGGAAAGCTGTACTTAATAAATACCTGAAACAACAACTAGACGATGCTAGAGTTTTGCCTGCAGTAAAGCCATGGTTTCGAGTGTAACAGCCTTGTTAAAAATTACCGAAGAACATGTTTTTGCTGCTGCAGAACGACGGGAGTTAACTACCTTGGTTCTCTTGGAGTATAGCAAAGCCTTGGACATAACTCGATCACTGTCTGTTAAGTGCTCTTTTCCGTTATCTATTTATCTATTAAACGGAGAGTCAGCAGACAGTTTACTTGAATGGTCGCACATCTCCTCCGAAACCTATATCTTGCGTCGTGTTCCCCAGGGTTCTACTCTCGGACCTATACTTTTAACCCCATATACATTTCCACTAATACTACACTTGCATCTATGCTTTGCTCACTTATATGCTAACACTCAGCTATATATCTGCTTTAAACCCGAAAATATTGCAGATGTCAATAATAAGATTAATTCTAATTTAAGAACTGTGTCTAATATCTTGCGTTGCCGTTGCTTGGACCTAAATCCAGCGAAATCGCAGGTACTCTTTGGAAAAAGGCAATCTAGAAATTTATAATCCAAACATGTTAAGGTTTATCTTAACAACGCTTTACTGGACCTCACTGAATGTCAGCAATTGTATTCGCAAAGGCAAGCAAAGTATGATAGTGGAGTGGCGTAAAAAGTATTGATCATCATATCATATCATCACAAGTATTGATAGGAAATGTCCAGAATATCTCTATAAGAATATCAAATTCCGTTACGATCCTTATAAGTTTTACATTCGTCATAAATTCAGACTCACCACATCTAAACATATTTCTGGTTACTTGCAACATTGGTTTTCATTTGTTATAACTAAATCATGTAACAAAGTCCCACCTAATACTAGACAAATAACTGGTGACAGTTTTAAGAAATTTATTGGACCAAGCAGTCAACATATTCAATGACCTTATGCCCGCTCTGCCGTCCTGTTTGTTATTTGGGCCTTTCCAGCTCTTTCTTTTTCCGTGCTTCTGTTTAACCATTGGTTAATTAAATAAAACAGTAATTAAGATTGAACGGTTACTGGAGTGGCAGTTTTTTTAGAGACAACCTTTAGGTTAATCTTCGCTGTCTGTAATTTCTTGCAATAAAGCATTTTATTATTATTATTATTACTGTTATTATTATTACTATTATTGCTATTATCATTGTTACTATTATTATTATTATTATTATTATTATGGTGAAATAGTCATGTGAGACAATAAAAAAGCTTAAACAATCTAATCTAATTTGTTCATTCAGACAGAATATTAAGGGGATATTGAGTGCTTCATTAGTTTCAAGGATTTTGAGTAAATTCAATTTTACCCATGGAGTATCTCTATGAACAGAAGTTAAGATTCATTTTTTCTGAACTCTTTGTTATTGTGTATAAATTTTTCTAAAAATAAAAAAAATGACAGCAAAAAAGAATGACTTGTAACTTTTTTGAACAACTGAATTTTTTATTGAAACTATAATGGAAGTTTCCAACCAATTGTTATTAATAATTTTTGTTGTTTTAACTAATCCGAAATTGCCACTAAGTTAAAACTACATTTACTTTTTTTTTAATTTTATCCGTTATATCAAAAGATATGTAGTTATAAATGATTTTTGGAATTTTATTGTTTTGGTGTGCGGATAGTATAATAGTATAACGGTGTAACTACTGCATAACATAAAGAAAGTGTTGATAGGGTGCTTTCTACCAAGAATTTATTAATATTCATTTTAATAGGAAAAGTAGTTAACAAAATACTCATCGTTTCATTAAAAAATGGGCTCAAAAGGGTGTAATTAGATAAAATTTCAGATAGTGCTGAATATATGATGTTATTTTTTCCATTTTAAACTAACATTTCTGGAATTCAAATAATTCTAAAAGTAAATTCTCTGCACTTAACTTAAATGGAGTAGTAGAAATTTAAGACAAATATCGGTCATCCACATCGAAAATGTTTCATGATTGATAATCCTTCAATTTTTATTTGTTGCTCTGGACCCTCTCGAGAACACCGGCTAGCACTTACCTCTACTCTCTCCTCTTTGAGATCTACTTTGAGTGCCAGTTGCTCCCTGAGCACAACATCCGGATAGTGGGTTTGTTCAAAGGTCGCTTCTAATTGTTCGAGCTGTTCTTCGCTAAATATTGTTCGATGACGACGTTTTCGCTTGGGAGGTTGATGATGGTGCGTACCGGCAGAGGCCAAAGAAGCAGCTTGAGATGCAGCCGCAAGGGCATGGACGTAACCAGGATAAAGCCCAGGATAAGCCATCGCTGAAAAGAAAACCGGTACGTGAAGCGTAAATTGAATTGTTACGAAATAGAAAATGTCACGAAAAAAGATAAGCGATTTTCTCCACAAGAGAAAGGAAGGGAAACATTTATCTTGGGGAACTTGTAAGCCAAACGTTTTATATTGATACATTTTTTCTCATTTAGCTACATTTACATTGAAAACTTCTGTAATGCAGGTATACACCAGTGAAAATTATCTTTTCCTTGCAACCAAAAGTTATTCAATTATGTGCGCCATAATAAAATCGCCATTAATATGAATTGGGTGTACAACAAACGATTTTTGTATAACTTCTCTCTTGTCTTTCTTGTCTTTCTTCTCTAGAAACCCGAAATCAATTTAAAAAGTTTTATAGAAGATATTATAGGATATTCAACATTTTAGTTATGATTTTTCTACTAAATACTCTAAAATACCCAATTATGCATTGATTAAGCGTGCCAAAAGTGTTACTTTAAAATGTCAACTTCGTTAACCACTATGGCGAACCACATCGGTACACGGATTTGCTCTCCAAAAGATAAGTTTGGATTTATAGAAATTACTAAGAGTCGGACCTGTGCACTGTTGTGCCTTGGTTATGGAAGATGCTTCGCTTTCCCTCAAATGTGATCCGCTACATTACACCGTTTCCATACTTTTTGTACTCCCTGTACCCATATTATTTGTATCAACCCAGTTTAATTAAAATATTATTATATTTAACACAATTTACCGGATTTATTTACTCTATATTAAAGCTTATGGATATAAAACAGGCAGAGCGACGCAAATAATTTAAAGGGAGCGAGGACTTGTTTCAGTTAAAATCGATGGGAATAACCCTCCAGTAAAATATGAAATAATAATATTATGCTTTTTGGCTTCAAGAGCCGTCTGCGGGATATAGGGTGGTGAGAGGGAGGAAAATCCGTTACCCCGGTTGCTTTTTTGCATGCATGACCAAACTAAACTTACGGAAAAGTAAGTTAAAAACTGCGGGATTTTTAAAGTAAGGCGATTTTAATCTTCCGGGAATTTTCTTTAAAAGCTTATTTTATGGTCTTTTGTCGACGGGAAACTTTTCTTTCTGACGTGGACGTCGAGATTTACTTTGAGTAAAAGACTTGAACCCAACTTGATGCTCGAAGGGGGTGCATACAAGAAAAAAGTACTCTATCGATATTCTGGAATTTTTAAAAATTATAGAACTTTCGTTCTGTAAAGCTCAGCCAACCGGAACATACTCGGAAAGTAATAAATTAAGCACTTAGAAAATTACAGTGTGAGCCAATTTTGTTGGTATTCGATGATTTCTAGCATAAAAATGTGTTCAGACGTTCCGGTTATGATTTTCGCCAAAAAATCAAATGTGGAAACCTCATCTTAATAGTGGACTACACGGAGACGCTCAAAAGTCCCTGTAATAGTTTTATTTCTAAAAATTTCGAATTCGATGATATCGCCAGTTAGAGTGAAGGTTTCACATTGCAATTAGATATAAATTAATAAAAAACTAGATATAATTTGATATTTTTCTTATAGAATATATCATTTTGAATGTCTTATTGCTAATATTCCTTGAAAAATTAATTGTAATTCAGGTTTAAAAAAATTGCCATAGAGTGTGTCCGGAAATTAGTGGGCTAAACTATAACAACCGTCCAAAACAAACTCTAGTTTTCTAACACCCTCTAATGGAACCACCACACTAAAGGATGTTTTTTATTAATATTTCCGAAACAGATAGAGAGAAACTTTTGTCTTTTTTTTTGTTATACTGAATCTGATTCTAAAACTATAAATGTCAAGTTTTGGTTAGGTGGGTAAATTTTGAGGAGTACAGGTGACAAAAACTGTAATTACTTGTTTAGGAGCTGACTTTTGTACTTTTTTCTTATAAAATCGGGCAAGTTGTGTTCTGTTACGAGAAAGAGCCTTTGATTGGCTTGACCATAAACTTATGTGGGCCAAATTGAGTTACTACGACTTCGATGATGTTTCGACGCGATTTTTTGAAAACTACTTAGCTAACAGATATTAGAGAGTTACCTATGACAATGTAAGTTCTGAGTTTCTGTCTGTTTCATCAGGTGTACCGCAAGGTTCTGTACTAGGGCCATTATCATTCATAATTTATATTTCTGATATTTATACATTCATCGAATATTTGAATTTGTATTCATTTGCTGATGACACTCAGCTATTTTAGTCCTTCTATCCTAAATTATTTGATATTGCTTCAATTTATATAAATTTGGATTTGTACAACTTATTTCTATATTCTTCTAGGCATAATCTTCAACTTAACGCTATAAAATGCAGTATAATGTTCTTTTCTCCTAAACCTAACATTGAACAAGTATCCCAAATGTTTGAAAATTGTGAATTGTAATAAACACCTTGGTGTTATATTTGATTGTAACTTAAATTCACGGAATATGTATCTTTGTTGGTAGAAAAGTCTGACTTGGTTTAGCACCATTTAGACAGGCATAGAATTGTACTTGAATGTACTGTAATGTGCGTAATAAACTATGGTTTAGTCCTCTATTACCCATGTCTTGATAGTATTAATTAATACAGATTGCAAAAAATTCAAATCAGCTGTTGCAGATTTATTTTCGGCTTGCGTAAATTTGATAGGATTCCCCACAAAATCCAGCAACTTACCTGGATAAAAATTGACAGTACTTTCAAGTACTTTTTGGTGTCTATGTCTATTATTAGAACATCCAACCCGTCCCTACTTACGAGCTAAATTAGAGTTTCGTAATGTTTAGTCAGTGGCCTTAAGGCATCCTAAACGCTCGTTTATCTTTGCTCCGCAGATCATTTTCTTATAACGCTGTGGTAATTTTTAATAGTATACCCCATTCAATTAAATTATTTAAAAAATATTTCATGTTGAAACTGCTAACTTCTCAAATAATTTTATTTTCTCTGTTATTCTTTTTATTTTTACTTTTAATAACTTTCTATTGTTCCATATTACTATTACATTTATCCATTATTCTATATTTAATTTACCAATGTAATTATAACTTCTTATTTAGTTTTCAATTTAAACATTTAAGAGGTTAAATGCAGTAGCTTTTGATAGACTTTGCTTCTTCTCTACTGTATATTTGCATATAACAATATACAACAATAAAGGCAATTTATTATTATTGTTATTATTATTATATATTGCGGACTGTTTTAGAGGAAAATGAATTTCAAAAGTACTCTGTACAGCATATTCATTTTATTTAATTATCCAAATATTGGTTGGAAGAACCAACTTTCAACGTAGGTTTTCTATCAATATTTGGTCAGGTATCATAGGTAATACGTTAATAGATCCCTTTTTACCATTGCCATTTAGTATATTTACTAGTCGCTAACCATTAAGTGCTTATCCGGTTTCTTTCGGACATATTTATTAGGACGAAAGGTCGTATTTATTGTTAATAACTATGAAAATCCATTATCCAAAGCATTCATAAAATGATGTATTTCTAACACAGATTTTTTTATGATTTTGGGTCAAACAATCACATGCGCGTGGAAATGTCACACCTTTCAGTTTATGCTGTGCGATATTTAAGTGTAGCTTAACTATAAAAACAGAACTAGAGAAGAGCTCGACAAGCCTTTATATTAACTAATATAACAGGCAGACATAATATTTTATTTACTTCATTTTTTTATGTTTTTTTAACAATTTGCTGATATAATGATGGATTTAATTTGCAACTTCAGCATTAAATAAGTTTCATACTTATTTATAATTCATTAATGATTAATTTTTATTTAACTTTAAGAATTTATGTTTCCTTTAATTTTTTTATAGTTTATAGTTTAAAATTGCGCGCTAAATGGCAACGAAATTTCTACGGGCGACTTTTTACGCGTTCCCCTTTTTTTGTTTGCCGATAACTTATTTTTCGGGTCGATCGGCAGTCGGTAAAAACCACGCTGTTGGAAAGGTAGTTTTCGCTGTGCTCGTTTCGCTTTAGCTTCATACCATCATACCAAGGGGTACCCCGAAGACGAACCCAGAATACAAGGCAGTTCCGTGGCACCGAGGTGAGTCGCTACAGTTATTTCGTTGCCCCGCTCAGCTTACATAGTTTTCATTTCAAAATTATAATACAGTCCACTTAACCAAGCATTTTGTTAAATAATGCCATTTAGTCATCGAAAGGCTGTCATATACCCCAATTTTAAAAAAATGAATCGATCTGGAAGTAAATTTGTGATAAAGAATAAAAAAGTAGATTTTTAGATTCATATCATAAGTAGGTTTTGACATTGTAGAATGAGAACCGACAATTTTTTTTTGACATAATGACGATATATTCTTTGGGACTTTATTTAAATGTCATTACATTTCGCAAAACGCATAATGTGTTTGTGCGGCACCAAGAAGCTTTTGTTACAAAACTGAGAGCTTTTGAACTCATATAATATTTACCAGTATTTTATTTACTGGTAACGATATGGCAAAGTCAATCAAATGCTGGTGTCTGTTCAAAGACAAAAAAATTTGAAAAACCGAATTTTACACACAATATGGTTTTAAATTTTCTTACGGAATATCAATCGAGATTAAATTATTGAATGTGAAAAATATTCAAGAGTTTCAGATAATTTCCGGGATTATTTTAACAACGTGTGGTATTATAAGTGGAAATAGAAAGAAAAAGAAAAGAAAAATATCTTTCGAATGAACTTAAATTTAAAAAATGACGTCGCAACATTATAAAAGAGTAAAATTCAAGAGAGCTAACAATTGGCCTGATCGTCACTGAAATCCTTCATCCTCTGATTAGACTCCGCTATTTCGATAACAACTCTTTGGTGTGGCTCATTGCCTCTTTGATGTGACTGTTTCCTCCTCTTCTCGACAGAATTTGTCCTGTTGCTTTTCTTTTGTAGTGTAGCAGGTCTGCTGTAAATTTGGCAGATGGATTTCTGAGAAATTCTGTTCTGACCTGTCTCTTCATCATCTCCGGGATTCCTTTTCTCTCCATTTTCTGAAGGCTTATATTGGCGGCATGCAACGAAAGGATATGCGCCTTAACGAGGCTTGGCGGGCTATTACGTCGGAGCTTTCGTTTTTGCTTGGTGGCATCCGTGCTCTGGCACAACGACATCGTCGCTTAATTCTAACATGCTATCTCGCCTAATGCTTTATGAAATTTTAAAACTAACTTGGATGTTTTTTTGCTCTATTGCATAGCTTTTATTGCTGCTTGACTGTAATTGATTGATTACGAATCTTTTTCGTCTTTATTTCTAGTTCTAGTGCAGTAATCCGTGATCGGAATACTGTTGCTAGGTTGCCCATTCAAATAGAAATTTTTATTTTAGTCCTGGATTATAAAAGGGCAATAAAACATATCGCATATAACAGTAATCAATTGAATATTTTTTATATTCTAATAATGTAAGAATTGTTCATTCATTCACAAGCAAAATTACTTTTTGAGTTATAGAAGGTAATACAAAATTTTCTAATTGCGTTTAAGAAGTCACACATTATTATCAATATATTTTGGCATTTCACTATAAAAATATTTTAATACATTTGATTTCATTATTAGAATTATAGAAATCAAAAATTATGATGCGATTTAATTGGCAATTTGCTCATGACTACGAGACTAAGCTTTGCTAGTATAACGGCTCTAGTAGATAAGTTCGTAGGTTTCACTAAATGATGGCCGTTTTATTACTTGATACTTGGTCTCAGATATTGGAATTGGCGTGTTATATGAAAGTTTGAAATTAATTAAATTGAGAATCCTAAATTCACCCCCAAACTTTTTTCCAATCTTCTGATCACCCTACTAAAACTTAAGATTTATTACGTCGATGTTTTCAATTCCTTGCAGTTCTTGTATACACATAGCTGTCATGAATTGATTTATTTTTTGACCACCACTATCTTACTGGGTAATCTTACAATTACGTCGCTTTCGTGATCACATGAAGCAATCATCTTCTGTAGTCATAACCTTACGCACTGTAAAATAATACGTGCTGAAGGTCAAAATTGGCACAAACCAATTTCCCATTGAACTCGGCAACCTTGCGTCTGAAATTACTTTTTTCCGTTCTAGCTAAGTCTTAAGCGTTAAAACTTTCAAAATTTCTCTTTTCAACAATGTAAGGATTATGATAAAACCTTCAAAAACGACACTAGTCCTTTCTGGGATGATGAAATACAAAGTTATACTTTTTGTTCAAAATATTTCTATAAATAACTTTACAAACCTTTCTTTCACCAACCGCCCCGCACTGCTTGCAACTTAATGAATTCATAATCGTAATTTTTGGTGACGAACAAAGATACTGGAGTTTACTTCTAGATCTACAATCAACAGAGGAAAAGATTTCTATGGATCTTATGACATTTTCATTGAAATCTAGACCTGCAGTAGTCATATTTTCTACGATATGTTTTTTCAAAGATATAACAATGACTCCTTTCTTCAAGAAAAAAATATTTACAATCATCGTTTTACAAACTTTTAACTTATGGCCGTTTATGGGCAAAAAAAAATGTCACTAAAGCAAAGTTTATTGAAGCAAAGTTTTAGAGATGTTTATTTTTGTAACATCTAATGAATATAACATAGGCGCGTCAAATTGACTAATTATTGTTGGAGTTATCTAAAAAAGTGTAATTTATTGGATTATCCAGTAGTAGTATTGAGGTAGCGCTATGTTTATCAAATTGATATTTTTGTACACATACACATGCATTGTAATTAATGCTAGTAAAATATTTGAGGACTTTCCTTGAAGCCCTTTTGTCAAAGCAATCGTATACTTGACGTATTTCTCTATATGTTTAAAGCTCACTTCACACCAGAAGAATCATTCGTCTATTCTAATATCAAGCGTTCCGATCTCCCAAACACCTTGACACAATCTTATCGATTGTAAACCACTTAATAATGGTAAATCTGTCGCGAACAACGAAAAGAAAAAAGCAAATACCTGCATAGGATTTTAACAACGCACCGGAGAATTTTGCTCGGCGGCAAGACGACATAAGTAGGAAATCAATAAATGCTGTGCAGAAGAAATCCGGTAAGAATATGGAGATTGGTCGGTTAATGTATACGTCTCTGATCAAGTGTAAATTTACGCCGGCTTAATCTGGGGAACGCAGGTGGTCCCTATAGCCTTTGACGATTTTTATTTTTTTTTGAAAAATTTTACGTTTAAGTAGGATCCGCACTTATTATTCTAAATTATTAAATGTGCAATATTGGCTTATTAAGTAGAACATAATGACATGTCTGGGGCATTTGTGAGTTGTAAACTTAAATTCGATACAAGTTCTGCAAAATAAAATATTAAACATTTTATTCAATTATTAACATGGAGGACCCATACTATAAACTGACTTTTAAATAAAACTCAAACAAATGTAAAAATAACCACTGCAGAACTATACATTCGCAAAACACCAGGACACCAAATTATATACATCATAATATCATAAATATAAATAAAATAAAAGTAACAAGTTACTTTGGAAAAATCGTCACTGGGCGGGGTAAGTTTGTAGCGTGTAAAGCGAAGTAGCTTTGTATTTCAAAAAAATGCCGCCCGCGGTTTCTTATCATAGAGGGATGCATTGTTTTTCTATCGTTCTCCTGCGGACCACTATGAAACTTTCGCAAAATCCATGTAATTTTATTGTGCATACACTCTGTGTAAAGCGCCTTCCACGAATCGCCGAATTTCAAAGTGAAGACAAACTTTAATAATATAAAAAATTGTAGGAGTAATAGCAATTTCCAATTAAATTTTTCCAAGTATCTCGCGCACGCTGTATAATAGACGAAACCTGAAATTCAAACCTGATACACTTAACGATACTGTGTAAACTAAATTATCTTATGTTTCATAGTTTTCCAGTTACGGCTAATAATTTACGCAAAAAAACGGCAATTTTGAGAATCTTTTTGTTTTTTTAATCATTACCGACACACCCTGTATATAATCTAAAAAATGCCCAAAATAAAAGTTATAGCCCTGGATTTCCTACGGTTCCCGGTATTTGATTTTTTTCAAGAGGATAAATATTTTTCGAAAAAACACTTGTTTTCTGAAACCATGCAGTACAGTAAATGACTTCTTCGTGGCTAGTGCGAGAAATGGTGATTCTCATTTGAATCTTTTCAAATATCTCAAGCATCGTGTGTGACGAAAACCGTAAATGCAGAAATTGTAGCTCTTCATGAGACCTATCACACTGTTTGAACCGATATTTTTTACGAATTTTGATTGACGAATTGACGATTAATAATTTACTCCCGAAAAGAACAATTTTCAAGATATTTTAGATTTGTATATATATATATATATATATATATATATATATATATATATATATATATATATATATATATATATATATATATATATATATATATATATATATATATATATATATATATATATATATTCTCACGTATTGATTCACGGATGGAAAAATGTGATGACACTATATTCCGGGATGTCATCCGTTCGCTCGTTGAACTCCGACTGGAATCCTGCAAATCCTGCATCCGACTGGAATCCTGCAGACATTTCGCCAAAATCTCACTTGGCATCTTCAATGCTCGCGCTCCGAAAACACTTCGAACACTTCGAACACACTTCGAACAGTGTTCGAAGTGTTTTCGGAGCGCGAGCATTGAAGATGCCAAGTGAGATTTTGGCGAAACGTCTGCAGGATTCCAGTCGGATATATATATATATATATATATATATATATATATATATATATATATATATATATATATATATATATATATATATATATATATATATATATATATATATATATATATATATATATATATATATATATATATATATATATATATATATATATATATATATATATATATATATATATATATATATATATATATATATATATATATATATATATATATATATATATATATATATTCATATTTGTTGTATATATTTGTTAAATATAGAAATTTATAAAAAATCATTTAATATTTTTGAACCGTTTTTTTTAATAGAACAATTCGTATATGAATTCAAAATTGTATTTATTTTTCCTTATGTCAAGTAAATGTATGTTTCTATATTTATAAAAATAGCCTTTTTGATTTTTGAGATACGGGATGTTTATGGAAGCTTTGCATTTGGGGGCACCGCTCGAATCTCGGTTATTCTAAAGTTTATTAGAAAAGTAAAAAGCGGGTTTGTTGCCGTTTTTACGTGGCATACTCTGGATTCCTTCTATCTTCAATTATTTTCGAGAAATATATCAAATTTCTCTTATTTAAATGGGCAATCCTGTATATTTGTCAATAGTACGATTGAGTTTGTCAAGATTATCCCAAAAATATATAAAACTCTATAGTTGATTTTAATATTACACCTAATATTGAAGTTTTGAAAAAAAAAATCGTTTTGGCTGTGACAGGTTATGCAAAAACCTCTATTAAATTTAAAAGTGAATAATTTTGGTAATTTCTATTTCACCTAAAAGAAAGACACATTTTCAGACCGATAACATATTAAAACTGGTCATTAATAATTTGAAAAATTTAAAGCATAATTAACTTTGTTTTAATTATGGAACTGCAGCTCAAGTATTGCTCAATGACCGTGCTTGTAGTTCTCTAACGGCAATTTTAGTTGCATTTTTCAACTCTATCGTTGTTTGGTACTGGATATGTTATAGGTTCATTTGTTCCCATTCAGTGGCCTGGAAAAATAGTGTTACGATGTCCATTTAGAATTGGCGCATTATGTGAGCTAGCGCCGTCTTGTTACAAATATAAATTATTACGAAACGCCAAGGGCACATCGGGGATGATGTTTTCAATCATTTCTAAATATTTATTTACAGCAAAAATATTATGTTGTAAATGTTGTAAATATTCGGCGGGGTTTACAAAAGGGTGCATATTGCATTAAATTGGCTTTGCAAAAGCAATAATGCAACCCTGCTAAAAATAGACTTCTAAAGCTTCAGCCGCATTTTCATTACACCGAATATAAAAAATTTAACTTAAAGTTGTCAAATTTAATGTTGGTTTGGCTGGTTTTTGACTTTTTATATAAAATTTTTAACACCATTTGATATTCTTAATATTGTGCCCTTTTTATGACGAAGTAAATGGAAAAGAATGACGCTTTAACGACAGCGTAATTGAAACATACTTACAGCGGCGCCTTTAAAAGTATATTTGTTTAGCTTAACGCATCAGTATCTGCTCATACGCCGTAGTGTTCGCAGTATTATAATATTGGTGATAACACGGAACATTCACATCATAATAGCAGTTCTCCAGAATAACTACACTTGGATAGTCTTTTTTAAATTATTGTGGGAGAGAAGAATAAGTAAGTGAAGCGGTACCTCCCCAAAAAAATTCAGGTAGCTCAGTAATCTTCTCTTTAATACAGCAAAAGTGTAATTGGAAGAATGTCTCCTTCTTTTTATTTAACAAAAGAAATATTCACCTTAGATAAGGCCAGGATCACTAAAAAATATCGACATTTCCTAGGAAAAGCACAACGATAAAACACTTTTATTGGAAACCACCAAAATTGTTTGCTGGAGACGAAAATACTTGGAAAATATAAAGCAAAGTACCAAAGCGAGAAGAAAATCTGTCCTTTTCCTAATATAAAAGTTTCTTCCGGCGGATTCGGTAGTGGTTATAGATAACGCAAGCTATCATTTAGGATGCATAAATTGGATAAAATAAAAAAAAACTATCGGCTGGTTGCCTGCGAAAAATATTGAATTTGCAGGTAAATGGATAGAGCTCGAACTATTATATATGCCGTGGAAGATACAGCAGAAATACATAATTAAAGACCTTGAGCTACAGTTTGACCGAGTCATTGAGGAAGTGACACCAGAGAAGTGGCGAAAAGCATGTCATTAAAGAAGAGAATAAAATGTAAACTCTTGACTACTTGCTCATACGAACCATTAATAAGTTATTATAACGTCAAGAGGAGATGACAGTTCCAGAAAAGACGAAGAGTATTAAAATTTTTTATATTTTAATTTTCTTCCTAAAATATTTTTTATGTAATGTATAAGATAAAAAATAAAGGTACCTGATAGTACGTCCTATGCCTCACATTTAATCTTAATAACATTTTGATTCACTGTAACTTTTTGTTAAGACATCAAGAAAAAAATATAGTTAGTAACCCAGTTTTCTTCGAAGTTAAATATAAAACAGAACATTATAAATTTTCCGACAGATAAGTCTATATTACAGTTTTTTAAAACAAACATAAATTTTCCGACACATAAGGCTATATTACATTAATATAATATCTTATTCCGAATACAAGGATATAACAGGTTTTATATTTTTGTCCAGTCCAAATTTTATATAAGATTGCAATTGACAATTACAAACAGCTTTGACATAACGTCGATGGGTCAAGTATTGTTGAGTTATTTATTATTAGTATTAAATATACTTGAATAATTCCACCAACTTTGTTTTTCAATATGTTAAACATAAATATATCTTTAATTGTCAGTTACGGCACTCTTCGAGATTTATACAAAAATTAAAAGTCAAATCAAAATATGGTTGCAAGATTTTATGTTAAAAAATACATCAATTTACCCAAACCCGGGTAGTACACTCAGAAAAAAAAACTTTATAAAATTAAAAAAACAAACGCTAACGATTTGATCAGGATTAAATAAGACTTTGCTTCATTTGTGCTTTTTAATAAGTCAATAAGCAGCTATATGATTGTGTAATGTCTTCTTATTAAAACTAAAGTAGTGTCTGCATTTGGATTGAAAAGCAAACCATTCAAATGATTATTAACAGATAATAAAATAAGCATCACAAAATATTATTTTAAATGTTTAAAATAACTATTTAAAAAAGTCATATATTTAAAACAAAGGGGCCATTATAAATTGTAAGGAAAGTTCTTTTTTTCTTATAAAATATATTTTTATTGGAATAAAATTTGCCCCGACTTTGAATTAATAATATCAGTCTTACTTAAAATCAAAGGAACAGATTTTTTTCTATCCTATCTAATTAGCTTTACTTTGGTTTTGTTTGGAATGTTTAGGTGTGATCTTTCACCCCTTCTTGGTTGCACTATTTTCTAATGCTTAATTTTATACAGACAGTATATGATATATATACTGCATTGCTTTTTTGCTTATCACCAACAATTTAAAAAATTAACTACTCTAAAACCAACAAGAAAATGGTTTCAAAAACTTGGAGACACTGAAAATGCAAACGGCGGTCACTACCTAACAACACAAGTGAACTACAGAGGAGCACGCAGATGCTAATGGCAGTTTTATCCCTTTGTTCTATTGGCTGGTAAAAGTCACATCATAGAAGATCCTCTTTTCCTTTTAAAATGTTAAAGAACTCTTTTAGAAGTAAATATAAACGTTCAAGTTTGATTAAAGTACTCAACTTATTATTAGAAGAGAACGGAAAAACGTCCTTTTGTAATGAGCAATTAATAATTTGTTTTGAACATAATTCTTGACTCAAACTAATAATTTCCTATAGATCAACTAATTTATGTATTCTTATCTTAAACCAAGATTAATGAATTCTGAATGAATCCTTATCAGAACAATCCACGGCAAGGATTTGGTAGATTCTGGTTAAGATGGTTTTCATTAGGTCAGAGGCATGGTGCCTCGATTTAATAGCGTTTTACTTCAGAACAAGTCCGTTATGCAGTGATACCTAGGTTTAAATATGGCAAGTGTGCTTTGCCGGGCTACTTTAGGCAAAGTTCGAAATTATTCGATATATCGTAGTTTTATTCGATATTTCGTAGGAAGGAACCATTAATCTGAAGCCGGAAAAATCCGATCTTGACACGGACAATTAAAAACCATAGTGAAACTATACACAAAAATTATCCACTATTTCCTCTAAAAAAAACTTCAGGATCTAAAAAATTGTACTTCATTGCCAATACTAGTGGTACCGACAATGAAGAAGACTCCAATGAGCGAAGAAAATTTCTGTAACTATATCAAACAAGTTGCCTACGAGGGAATCATGGTTCAAGCAGAGAAGACGAAGCAGCTACCACTTAAAAGTTTTCGAAAATTCAGGTAGGAAACTACCAGTTTCAAGTTTAGACAGGGGCAATGGAGATGCCTGTAATTCCAAATGTTTTTATAAGATCGGCACTAAACATGGTGAAATCAGGATGCCACACAAGGAACCAGATCCAAAGCGCGAAATTAGTGAAAAGCAAAGGCTTCAAAGATGTAACTGTACCAAAAAATATACCATTAATGTTTTTAAATGTAAAGAATCAAAATTGTTATGCAATGCCTTGGTATGTTTTTTAATAGTGAAAGATTACTAATTTTATTTGTTTTTCTTCAAATTTTATTATTTTTAAAAGTATCAAAGTAAACAAAAAACAAAATATAGAGTTAGCAGCCAATTATTTTTCTCAATGTCATGCAAAATGAAACACTAACAATTTTCTTAGATCCCAGCCTGTTTTATAGGTATTCATTAGAACGCGTCATTCTAATTACAATTATATGACACATTTTATATTTTATTCCATCTTTTTTAGTAACGCAACGATTTTTTTTGGTACAGGAAGTTACAGTTGTATAATTTTTGGTATTTAATAATATGTCCTATTTGTCTTTTAAAAGATGATTGTTACTATCACTGCCGAAGGAATTTAGTGCATCTAGTTTTTTATGTGCCCCTAAAAGAAGAAATCCATGAATATAAAGTTTGGGCTGTTGGCTGCTACAAGGGTAAAAATTGATACGCCTCAGATGGCTATGATATATTCGCAGAAATATAAATGATCTTCCACACATGACAGGCATTTTGCGTCATTAATTCCTTTTTGTCTGAAGGATCTGGACAAATTTGGAGCAAATATTACAGTAAAAATGGCGCATCCAAACTTTTACGATCTGTTTGTGAACTTCTCAATTTTTTTTTCATAAATTCACAAGTTTCCGTATTAACACAATTCTGTTGCCGGCCCTCTTTATCTCTAGATGATATTTAGGAGCAGATCTTCTATATATCGTGCGATATTGCGATCTAAGAGATGCAAAAAATGATCTACATTTAATTTTTGGTATCCGTAGTGGGCCTAAAATATGCGTGTCTAAAAACTATTGAAAAATTCCAAAAAAAAACTGCATCTTCCTTTGCCATTGTTCTTCACTAAACTTATAGCTTTTACGAAATTGCAGTATAAGCATATGTTTTCAAAACTGAGTGGATTGAACTGCAGGAAATGCTTGTCTAATGATAGGCTGTGGTACAATGGCACCAGTTTCGTTAAATTTCTTTGCAAGTCTTTAAAATTTGTGTTTGGAAGAAACTCGTTGCTCTGGATAAAGTCCAATTTACTGGCAACACGACCCGTAGCAACCTTGTTATTATTCCGACTGTATACTTAAAACATATCATCTATTCCACGCAAGCAAGTCACAGCATTCTACGAAATTAAATGAAAATTTTTGCTAATATCTCGAAACAAGTTGAATAAAATATTTAAATATTAAATAGGCTAGGACCTCCTAAAATCGCTAACGTTGGCTAGTTTAGTACGAAATATCGAATAATTTCGGACTTTGCCAAAGTAAAAAGTTTTCAAGTATTCAATGTTGCCGCTTCTATATAAACAGGCAATATCATGCTTAGTCCAAATATCACCCCGTATATATTATTTCATTTTTAAATTATATGCAAGAAATAAAGTAGATTTTGTTTAGGTTATTGAAACAAAAAACCAACCCAATAATTTTGTTCGAGTTTTCCAATACCTTACGCCTTTGAAATAAAAATTAATTTTCATGGTTCTTATGTAATATCAACATTGAACACCGTAATTTCGTAGAAAGTTTCACACACAGCATTTAGCTTCTTTCCATTTATTTCGGCCTTTTTCGAAAATTAATAATCAATTAATTAAAAAAGATGATTCCTTCTTGTCAAGCACCAAAGCCCAATTTTTTTAAGGTCATACTTTATTAGATTTTATAAAATTATTGTAATCAAAGCGGATGGCCAAAAAAGGGCGAATAGTTCGAAATGACGGTGTTCAATGTGAAAATCATGAAAATTAATTTTTATTTTAAATATGATAGAGGTAGGTTTAAGAAAACTTGAAAAAAACTGGGTTAGTTTCCTAAAATTCGAAAATTAAATAATATACAGGCCGTAGTAAATAAAAAAACCCAACGTATTCATGTATATTTCATGCCAATGAATGCCTGAACCCTTCCACTAATCATCTGGAAAGTAGGTTTAATTAAAGCAAGAAACTATTAAGATATCTTTAAGGATGAACATTTCTTAAAAATCTAGACAATTTTTTACTTCGATAACCGTAACACAGAGGTAATAGAAACCTAAAAAAAAATACTTTTGTGTCGGGAATATACACGGAAATCCAATTAAACTAAGCGAGAAGAGGAAGAAAGAAGAAAACCGTTTCGATATTTGGAGTTAAGGTACGTTCCAAGTGTCATTTCCAGTTCAACCACAAGTTGCTGTCAATCTGCTTATTTGAAGCGGAACCAATGGTATATATTATTACATTTTGAGATTCTGTGTTAAATTTTAAACATGAAAGAAAAATTGTGTTTTCAGCTTAACTAGCTTTGAAAATGCATATTTTTATGGTTTTTAAAAATTTGATCTCATATTCGGCAAAATGTTAAGAGAGACACTTAAGTTTACGTTTTTGTTATTTTTGTTGTCTACATTCATACAGAGTGTCCAGAATTAGGCACATTTGTATAGATGCGGTAACACTACAAATCGAATTTTCCTTTTTATCAGTGGACTTACCGAGAAACTCGGCGGACGTGGTCCCGAAGCTGTTGCCGGCGGCAGCGATGTGACCGAAAGGGAAGCTACCCGGTTGACCTTGAAATACGGGCGGTCTTTGGGGCGGCGAGTTCGCCCTAGGCTTCGCCAGTATGCTGTCTATCGTGAACAAAGAACTGCCGCCGCTCGGGTTCGACGATGTCGTCGCCGTGCAACTTTTCCGGTAGACCGGCTTGAAGCCGTCGTTCAAAAACATGAAATGGGGTGGCAAAACGGCGGCGGGCGCCGACGTTTCGACCATCCTGAAATCCTCCTCCGCGTAATCTTCCGCGCCGCTGGATTCGCACCAGTCCAAATCACCACCGTCGCGTTTTATGTTAGCCAGCGTAAAAAACTGTGTTCACCGCAATATCACAACGATCGAACGGACTAAGAAAGATTAAAGTTGTGAACCATTCGATCGCAGCGGATCCGCGATAAAAGACGTGAAGAGTTTGCGACGCGCCGCCCATCCGGCTCTCCTATTGGCCGATCTATGCCAATAGGGTAGAGCCGATTTCGTCCCTTCTAGGGGCGAGATGTAATACGCGAAGGGTGCCCCCGACGACATAGAGCTGTCACAGTTAAAACTTGATAACGTAAAAGGTATATCTGTTAAACGATTTGTCCCTTTCGCCGACGTATGTATGCGTCCGGGCGTGCTATAGTAATCGGCTAGTTATTTAAATTAGGGGCATTATGCTTTTTAGATGGCACGTCGCGTATTAAAAGATGTGTATTATTCGGAAATCTTTTTATGCGGAGGGGACAATGAAAAATTATATGTAATGGCCGCTGATGTGTGCGTGCGTATCGGGATTATCGTCCAAGGATAATCTTTTAACGTATTTCGGTGATAATACCCTGTACCTACTCGCTGGCATACGTGTAGGGTAAAAGAAAAAGAATCGGACCATATATTAAAATGCTCAACTCAAAATTTAATGTTTACAATCTATCTCTCTAAATTCGAAAAATATTGTTTTTTCTACTCCTGTCTGTTATAGTATATTATGCAACAAGTGCGGTAAACGGCATTTGATTCACGAGTTTATTTGACACGAGCGGAGCGAGTGTGTAATAAACGAGTGACTTAAAAAGTTTTTCTACTCCCGTCTGTAAAATACCTAATTACACACCGATCTACCAGGTCAGTTTCGTTTCCCACGGGTCCGAGAGACTTCGTACATTTCCGGAATTTTAACGCAAGGGTTTGGTAGTAATCGGATGTTTTCGGAGATATTTCCCGCACTTTGAATTTTGACGTTTGTCAATTTTGACGATTATGATCAAAACTAACGGTCGTAGAAAAATTATAGTATGCAACACGTTCTGTAAACTTTTTAAGTCACTCGTTTATTAAACACTCACTCAACACTCAAATGTCGTTTACCGCACTTGTTGCATAATATACTATTACTACACACATCCTTAGTCTATTACATTTTACAATTATAACAATATAAGTACATTAGATTCTCTATGAATTGTATCAGGCAGATATGCCTAAATTACTAGGTATGGTAAAGTGTAAGTTTTAGAGTTTTTTTAAAGTTAGTATCTTATTCTTTCGATAAAACTGTCATTGTCTGGTTTAATGTGATTAGAATTAACAATCGAAATATTATACCGGCTGTCCGACGGAAATAGGAAAACAGAAAGTTCCGGATATTAAAAAATATGTATTCCAAGAGAAAATGGTGGAAATTATTTTGCTAGTTACTAAAATACCCACCAGGGGGTTAATTGTTATCTTGAATTTTAAAACTCGATTTTCTGCTTAATGCAATTTGCACTATATCTACAAGGAAAGTGGTGGGGGTGTTGTAACATTTTCTTAAATAAATATTGATCCAAAGAAGCTATCATACTTCCTAAGCATGACGCTTACCTTCCCATCAGGTGACGTTTTCTGGCATCATTTGTCTACGTCATTTTATAGTCCTAACATAGGCCTAAAAACCCAGTGAAAATTGGTTCTGAATATCTTTATACTAACCTTAAAAAGATTAAAAAAACGTAATGCTACAAATGTTGGAATTGGGAAAATTTTCTATTTAGCTGGTTGTTATTAATGCCTAAGTATTTTGTTATAAAAATTTTGTTTTTGTCTTTTACTTTTTTACGATACCTTTGGTTCGTATAAAGTTAACCATAGTATGTGATATTCGCTTTGATAGCTTGTTCGTTCGTTGTTCTAATTTTTTAATTAATAATTCGGTTTAGTCAACTAACCAAAACCAATAGGTTGTTGAAGACTAAATAATTTTATTTATTTCGTTCATCAAAATTAATTTATTAAAATAAGTAAAAGGAGGTACGGTAGTAGGGAAACGGAAGGTCCCAGTAATTTGAAAACAAATTTATTCCAAAAGAGAGTGGTGGGAATTATTTTCTCGTTTTTAAAATAGCCACTAGGGGGTAATTGTTATCTTGAATTTTAAAACTCGCTTTTTGGGTTGATGCTTAATAAAGTGAGCGGGGTGTTGGTACATTTTATTAAATGAATATCCATATCTCCAAAGGGCTTAACGCATTTTAATAAACTATTGTCGTTGCTTACCTTGCCACCAGGTAACGTTTTCTGACATCATCTTTTTTTACGTCATTCCAATACGGGCCTAACAACCCAGCGAAAACCGGATCTCAACTTCTTTATTCTCACCTAAAAAAGAGTAAAAGAACGTAATGTAGTGCGTAAAGTGTGCGAAGGTGTAGTTATTTTATTATAAAAATTTTGTATTTATATTTAACTTTTTTTACAGAACCTTAATTACAGAACCTTAATTTATTTGTATCACTAGTTTTTTCGTTAACAATTAGAAATGAATTATTTTTGTTAAAACAGCCTCCTAAATCGTTGCCCTTATTGGGACTGAGGTATGTGATTAATACAAATGCTGCAACTTAGTAACCAAAAGGATTTGTTTATTTGTGTCTCATAGTTTTCGATTCAGAGACTGTAATTGACATTTACTCCCAGCTCTTGTACCCCTAAGAGTATAAAACATATATTCAATCAAGACCCACCGATAAAAAGATGTGTATTGTTTTTAGTTCTTTTTATGCATGCTGGAGACAATAAAATATTACATAGTGGCTGCTGATAGTGCGTGCATATCGGAATTATCGTTCAAGGATTATCTTTTAACGTATTTCGATGCTAATACCCAGGAAAACTTAAAATTCTCAATAAACTCAGAAAAATAGTGGAAGTTAATTTAAGCGAACATTTTACCCAGCAAAATATCATCGAAATTGCTAACGTATAATGATTATTGGTAATTTTAAGTAAAAAAAAAATAGTAATTGCAACTAAAAAATATTATTTTGCCACATAGATTAAAAGAATATCTCCACCTAAAGTAAGACAATTCCGGCATATGTTTCAGTCTGTTCAAATTAATATATTCATAAAAGTCTACCCAATCATTGGTTTAAATATACTAATAGGATGTAGGCCCTGATTCTTAGCATTCAAGATATATCTAGTCTATCTGCAGGTAATCATTATCTTGGTAAAAGTGTCGTAATCTTTCCTCAAAATGAGTATAATCTCTTGAAATATATTGTATAATATTTTTTTAATATTTAAATAGTTAAAAAGCATTACTCCTGGTTTATTTGTTTGTTATTTTTAGTATAAAGTTAATCTTGTATTTGGAATAATACAGCTAATATTTTGTATTACACTTTTAATTTTCGATCTTGAATAGTGCTTTTACATTTGATTTTAAGACCTAAAATATGGTAGGTACGATATAGTTAGTAGTAAAGAATAATCTTTTCGCCTCTAGGCAATCTTTGATCTCGTTCTTTTAAAAAATGGAATATCCTATAACGAAAATTTAGAACAAAAGTAATCTAATAAGTTAATAAAATAAAACAAAACAGAAATATGATCAGAAACTAACCAAAAATAAAAAAAACCTTTTTTGATCGAAGATTAGGTATTATATTATTGTTACCAGCTGCTTGCGTTTTTATTTTTCTCCTTTGAAATTGGAAATATAGTTTTTTTTTTTAAGAGGAAATTGACAAATTGGAAATTTTTCTTCCCTGAACCAAATTAGAAACAAAAAGCCTAACCCAACGATACTGTGCCAATTAAGCGTTGAAATAAAATTTAGGAGTAATATTTGAGGATGACTTGCGTTTTAAATGTCATTTAGAGCATAGAGCATGAGAGCATAGTTAGCGTTAAAATAAGGAAGAAACTGTGCAAAAGTCTCGTCTTGACATTCATTAACTATTGCTATATTGATTACTTTCCGAACCTTGATAAACTCACAGTAAGTAGGATTCAAAAATTCATGTTGTAGATTTATTTACGGCCTCCGTAAATATTACAGAGTATCAGCGAGAATATTTGAAATATTAAAAAAAAAAAAATTGCTCATTTTTGTAGACCAGTTAATATCTACGAATACATCTAGGTATTTAGGTGAAAAACTTACTTTTAGGTATAGCAAGTTTAAAAAAAATTAAAAGTTGTCTCTTCCTCATTATCCTTCGACTATATTTAGGAGTTCATCTATAAGTTAGTTACTATTTACAATAATATGAATAACGATCTGAAAAAAACTCTCTGTTGACAGTTTTCCGGGAAAAACTAAAGCCGATTCGCTCTCCTCTGAAATTTAAATGGCGTTTTGGACTTTGCTTTTGTTTGTGTTGTATGTGGTAAAAATATTTGTATATTACATGTTTTATTTGTAAAATTTAGTGTTTATTATTATTCTCTAAATACCTCACAGGTTAGTTACTGATTAGATTTCGCCTGTAAACTTTGCTTAATAAAGTCATGTTATTATTGTTATCATTATTAATTCTGCGTTAGGATGAACCACAAATTGCTCTCGTTATATGCGCAATAATTGCCATCAACCGTTAATACACTTGAAGGCATATTGTTAACTTTTTTTTACCCTGCATCATATTTTATTGCCATCCATTTTAAATTGTCAATTTTCGTGTCTATTGATTTAAGAGACGAAAAAGACGTCGTAAAAAACTGAAACTGAAGTCCGGCTCATTCGACACAAAAAAAAATCAGATTGCTCGGGAGAAGAAAGATGTCGCTTATGACATCTTTTGCGTTTCAAGCGTCGATATGAGTATCATCTGCTTAATCTCCCACCAAGTTTATTCTGGGCGGAGTTGAATCCGAAATATGTACTATTGGCCGAGGCGGGGTATCCTCATTTCCCTTACTAATCGTTTAATCCTGCGTGCTCGCCGGCTGGTTGCTTTTCCAAAGGATCCGCGCGTCGACTCTCTTTAAGATAGCTAAATGTGATTTTAGTGTTTTCAGGCTAGTGCAATCTCGAGAACGTTTTCTGTTCTGATGCGAAATATACGGTGTCCTAAAATTAACGCCGGATTTGAATTTGCCGTCATGATGATAAAATTCTTGAGAATTCTGAAGGAAGCAAATTTAAAGGAATTCCATAAATTTCCATACAATAAAAAATGTCTAGACACATTGATTGAGTATCCCCCAGCAATGCATAGCAACCACGTAAAGTAATCTAAGAAACAATAAAAACAGACAGACCTACACTAAAGATCGGCCTTACCTATTAGTCAAAGTTCGTAGAGATCAAAACAAGCCGACAAGTCGATCTTTAAATGCATGAATTTAGGTCCATTAAAGCAAACTAAAAACGATAAAACGCGACCTACTGCTCCTGAAGTGCTTAACTGGGTATTTTAGAGTAGTGATCTTATTGTTTCGATAGATTTTAGCCTCATTTGCCGAATGTATTCGTGCAAAAATATTACCAAAAAAAAAATGGTCGTATAGTAAATTATAGTATGCAAAACGTTGATATAATAATAATATAATTTTATATTTTATAAGTGAAAAAAGAAGCACAAAACTGATGACTCAAAAATGATTATATTGTTGCTGCAACTAATTAAGTATAGTTTTATTAAGTAACCAACCAACCAAACACCCAACTAAAAGCAAATGCATCGATAATAAAACGATATACCTAGTGTTTTTTATATACTTTTTTAGGTCAACTTATAAAAACGCTACATTTTAAACGAATATGGTTTTAGTTTTTGTATAGCTCCACATTATGTTAAAGTAATTTATTTTTCCTTATTAATATAATGTAAAATGCAATTGATTTAAATACCTAAACTTGAACCTAAGACCGAGAATTCCAAGGAATTGTGAACACTTCTGAAGAATTCCAAAGAGTTTCAAGAAATTTCGATTAATTGAAAGTATAAAAGAAATTACGGTGTACCGTGCATTCAATTTATCTTGATAACATTTTAATTGGCTGTAACTTTTTTGTTTTTAGAGATATCAAGGTAAACAAAAAAACGGAATGTAGGATTAGGATTTTCCAAGTGACGTATAAAACAAAACACTACAAATTTTCCGACAGATAAGCCTACATTATATATTTTTAAATAAAACACCCTGTATATTATTTATATGTTTAATAGAATATCTTATTCTGATTACAACGGTTTACCACACTTAATATTTTAATTCACTTGTTTTTGGCAAAAAAGTTTGATATTTTAACGAGTGTCGACTGACTGCAACAACAGTAATTATCTACAAGTTAAAATAGAACAAAAATACTAAAAATAATAAGACACACTAAAGTAAAAAGTTCTGTAACTGTTCTAAATATGTGACTACCATTTTCCTGATCACATTTTCCGGATTGTCTCTTAAAGAAAAAATCCATTAAAGTTAAGTCCGTGCTGTTGGCCGGCCAATCCATAGTTCCGCCAATCCCTATCCAATTCCTGGGATATTCCATAAGAAAATTTTTTACTTGCCCAACATTGTGAGGAGGAGCACCGTCTTGCTGCCATATAATCAGCGTTAATATATTTAGTGGTAAATCTTCTATATGTTGTTCTATTTGGTACTCTAAGAGTTGCAAATAATGATCTCCAGTTAAATTTTGATCTATAAATTTTGGACCCAAAATATGCCCATATATGACACCATATATTGATTGGTACCCCTGGGTTTTTATTTCGTGTATTTGTCTAGGATTTTTTTAATTACCAATATCGAGTATTTTGTCTATTACAACCCTTTATTTTAGTGAAAGAACTTTCATCAGTCCATAAAATGTTTTTCAAAAAAATATTCTCATTATGTCTATTTAAACAATCCATTGTTTTACACTTAGTTTTAGAGTTTTACGAAATTTAAATGCATTTTATTTATATTCTTTTAAAACTGGGTGGATTGATATAGTAATAGAAGAAATTGGATGTGCTTCATAGAATCCAAATGTGTTTGCCTTATTTTCATAATTTAAAACATTACGATCCCGGCATACTTTTTTAGCATTTAATACGTTGCCGTCTTTTGCAAATTTCTTTGCCAGCCTGGGAAATATCTGTTTTTAAGGAGCTCGGCGCTCTGAATAAAGTCTAATATACTGACGACTAGCTGCGGTTGCATTTTATTATTCAGAAAGTATACTTGAAGCATATCACTTCTTTCACGGATGCTAAATTCGCGAAAAACCACTTTAACCATAATGACTTGAAGAATAATCCAGCCATCAACGTTGTTTCCTAATATGTCAAACATAATAATATATTATGCAACAAGTGCGGTAAACGGCATTTGACTCACGAGTTTATTTTACACGAGCGGAGCGATTGTTTAATAAACGAGTGAGTTACAAAGTTTACCGAACGTGTTGCATACTATACTTTTTCTACGACCGTTAGTTTTTGGGTACACTTTCGCAAAACATGAATACATTCACTGACATTACTGTTAGAATTGACAAACGTCAAAATTCAAAGCGTGGGAAATATCTCCGAAAACATTCGATGCTCCCAAACCCGTGCGGTAAAATCCCGGAAATGTCCGAAGTGGCTCGGATTCGTGGGAAACGAAACTGACGTGGTAAAGCGACGCTTCCCACACGCTAGATCGGTGCGTAATTAGGTATTTTACAGACGAGAGTAGAAAAACATATTTTTATTTGTCAGAGCACTCTTTGAAATTATATAAAAAATTCCTATTTTTGCCGATTTGTCAAAAACCAGTCAACTAAAATATAAAGTGTGTTACATCATTGTAATCGGAATAAAATATTCTATTAACCACATATATAATATACAGGGTGTTTCATTTTAAAAAAATAAGATGTAGGCTTATATGACAGAAAATTGATAGTGTTTTGTTTTATACGTCACTTAGAAAAAAACTTGCCTACTAACCCTACATTTTGTTTCTTTGTTTACCTTGATAACTCTAAAAACAAAAATGTTACAACCAATTAAAATGTTATCAAGATAAATTAAAAGCACGGTATACTCTTAGCTCTGTGATGTACCACATACTCTTCGCAAGATATGGTCTAAATAGTGTTTTAAGATTGTCAAGCGTATGTGAAAAGATTAATTGAAAAATTTAGGGATATTGGATCAGTTGGAAATGTTAAACACACCGGTAGTCCAAAAAACCGTTAATCGAAGCAGTGCGATGTGAGTTATGGTGAAAGCCCAGACCCATCAATCCGGCGTAATACACAAGAATCACAAAATTAAAGAAGTACTCACTCAGCGCGTAGTCACAAAAGCACTGTGCCTCCATACTTACAAAATTCAATACACAACGCAAATGAAGATTAAAAACTGAATTGATTATTGAACATGAACAAGCGATGAGGCATATTTCCACCTCGATGAATCGACAAAATTGGTGTGTTTGGGAAAAATCATCAAAAATTTCGACAAAAGAGTGCTTATGTGCCAGCAAAGTAGTGGAGGCCATCAGATACTTTATGATTCAATGAAAACATAACAATCCAAAGACTAAAAACTGTTTTCTAGTTAATTCCAACCTTGCCTTAATTTCTGGATACGGGTTAAACAAAGGGGGCTTTTCCATAGGAACGGTTGAATGAAATGTTTAGTTTTTGGTGTTTTAGTGTTACAAGTATGGTTACATAGATATCGAAAAGTACTTTTTCTGTATTTGTTTAACACGTTTACCTTTTTAAGTGGATTAGAATGTTTAAAGATCTGTAGGAGATAATGTTGTAAAATTTTGGATGTCGTCATCGGCATAGGAACTATTTTTAAGTTAAAAACTAATTTCTGAAAAAAAATGTTGATAATTAAATATTGCGTCAATACAAATAAATAAGTTACTAATTAAAAAAATTAACAAACAATAGAAACACAAATAATACATCACATGGCAACTTTGATAAGCATAAAAATTAACTAAGGTTCCATTTTAAGTAATACTATTCGAGTTTTTTGTCAAATCAACCAAACCAATCTATTTAAAAAATTTTCACATGAAGCTAATAAACCCTTATACCCTCGGATATACCTGACCAAATTTAGTTACGGTAGCCTCTTTTGTTAAGATGAACTTAAGTTAGCTTACTCCTATCTATATTATAAATCGATGAGCAAGAATCAGGATAACAAAGTGTTTAAGTAGGAAAATGTTGACATACAGTGAAGTCCGCTTATAAAGTACTCTCTAGGGACCAGAAAATGAGTACCCTATAAGCGGAAGTACGCTATAAAAGACACAAAAAAAATTATGTAGATACGTACATATTTTAACTAACCAAAACTAATAAACACTGATATAGGTACTAAAAAAGGAAAGAAACTAATCTACCTAAACTAAAAACTTATCTATCTATATAAACTTTGCAACATACAAGTAAGACACATATGTACTTTATTCGTTTTGAGTAAAAAAAATTCGTTATTTTTGTTTGTTTATTTATTCTTAATACAAATTTCATATTCTCGGTGTGCTTCTCAACCTTCCAGGACGCTTGCATAATATCATCAGTTACATTATCACTGGATTGTAAAGAAGCGCTTCAGAATAACTTGGTACTTCATCCTGTTGAACATCATCGTCGCTTTCGTTACCAGAGCTGGGAGGATCATTTGGCTGTAAAACTTCAATAATAATATCATTATCCGTTAATAACTCCGTTGCTATTAAATTACCAGCAAGAGTTGGGAAGCTATCCAGCTCAGGAAGTTACAAAACTAACCAATTACTTAGGGCAAACCTCGCAGTCATCGTAGTCATTAATTTTGTACATCTCGGACCATTGAACCAGAGGTTATTGTTATTATATACCTACGTGTTGATCATAAATAAAACTATAACAAAGAGCTGATCAAACTTTGAGAATTAATTTATGCGCTTTAATTTTTAGGAAACACGGAAAACGCTTTTCGATAATTTCAATTTCTAAAATAGAGTTGCAACCATTATTTATAAACTGGAAGTTTTTTTGTCAAGCAAATTATATTGGGTCGATTCACTGAGCTGCGACTTATAACATTTCTCCACCATCTCTTTTGGTAGGTGTCCATTTGAGAGTTACTCTGGAGAGGTACTCTCGACATCTAATCTCAGATACTCATGCATTTGAGAGTATTTTTTCGAATTTTAACTCTCAGATAATCCACAGCGAGTGTGCGTTGCGAATTCGTTAGAGAAAATTTGTGCCACATCTTATTTAAAAGGCAGGAAAAACACAAAGTGAAAAGAAAATGTTTGATCAAACCTACGATTCGTCGTAGATTACAGTTAGGTGGATGCTCTACACTCACAAGGGAGCTGCAGATCGAAGATGAGTAGGAGTTTCGCAATTTCGTTCGTACGAATGCAGTACAGCTTCAGTATATAATAGATCTAGTTGGAATATAGATTTAAAAAAAAATAAAATGCGAGAACCTTTTCCTATCTACGAACGTGTAATGGTAACATTACGATTTACGAAAATAACAGGTACCGTATCAGAATATAATTTAAAATAAATTACTATATTTTACAAGCCACTCTTATAGCACTCTACCTGTTCATATTATAGGCAGAATAGTAAAAGAAATGAGCTCTGCAACTTACAGAGTTTAAAGGATTTTTACATGAAGGTAAGTGGACAAAAGTATTCGCAAACCAATCGCCGTCGAACATGAGAGGTTCGTGAATATTGTTTTGGCAATTTGTGTACTTCAGAATTATTTCTTAGCAGATAATAAATCAAAAGCGAATTATATGCATCAAGGATTAGTTGATTTGGAACAGGAAGAACTCACAAACTCGTGCCGGGAAGTTGGAGGGATAAAACAAACCCAACTAATGCATTCTTGCCATTACAAAAAGGCACGCGACAAAATTATACCATTTCCCAAAAACAAGTTAGAGATGAATTTAAAGAATATTTTATGACTCAGCAGATTTGCAATCCATTCCTAAGTTATAGTTACAAAATGATATAATGTTGATTATTAATAATAACAAAACATTGAAAATTGTCGTTTAGGACCTTAAAACGTACATCCTAATAATAAATAGTTCTTTTTAATTTCATTTAAAATAAATAGACGCTTACAAAACTGATAAAAATTTCCCCTTTATTTTAAACTTTTTTGACCCAGCCGGTGTGTTAATCGTACGTATTTACACTGGTATATAAATAGGAATACTAAAAACACAACACAACTGATTCTGTTTGAGAACACGATGACATTGACATTAACGATTGAGATTGATTTGCTGTGAAAACCGGTAACAAGAAACGAAGCGCTGAAAAATAAGGGCAGTTGCTCGTATAACATTTCGTCGGTGCCTTTTATGCTTTTTCCTACAAGATTGCGGAAAGTAGTCACTTAAATGCATGCCGAAAGTTGTAAAGTTGTACTTTTCCGCACTAGTACAACACTCCGTTTATGAACTTACCTGATTTCTCAAATTGTGCAACTTTCTTTGCACCTGCTCAGAATTACAATGGAATTTAGCTGCAAAATTTTGTAATATACTCTGTTTTTTTACGATAATCAACACAATATGGTATTCTCCTCATAAATACTAATTAATTTGATTATATCTGCTTTGGACCATTCTTTCTTCCCTGCCATTTCAGCTGCGAGCACTTTCACAATATGAATTTAGTTCGAATTCGAGAGTTTTCAGTCCTGTCCGATAGAAGCTATCAAAACTGTATCAACTTGTGAGAACTACTCTCGAAAACGACTCACGAGAGTTTTTCTCTCAAATGGAGAGGCAGCTTTACACTGGAACTTTAAAATGCTAATAAAATTTTAAAATTTTAATTTGCGCCATCTAGCGCATATCTCCAAATCGAAATTGAAGTTCCAGTGCTCTTTTATTTCAACTTAAGTTTAGGCTAGTCGTCAATAGAAGCCACGAGCATTTGTAAATGTTTAAATAAGTCGCCTACCATTTTCATAAACTAACAGGAGACGCCAGAAACTAAATAAATTGACACAAGGAAGAAAATGTAATATTCCTATAGAACTCTCAGTTTTGGGCACTTGATCGTTATCCTCTTCCCAATTAAAAGTAAAGATTTTTGCCTTTTTATCTATGCTCTTGGGGTATGTTTTCGTTAGCACCTTACTAAAACGCGATAAAATTTTATTCTTTCCTAAATTTGTTTAATAATAAAAGAAAGAGGGAAGAAAAAGGCCACAGAAAACAAGAAATAAAACAACTCCCTCCTAGTGTTTTCATAAAAGGCCAAAATTGGAATTAAGTGACTACACAAAATGGGTGAATATGAAGCACTGAGTATAGAGTCCTTTAAATTTATTTGTAGAACATGCTTAATATATAGGGATATTTTCTGTATAAACGAAATAAAGTGGGAAGATATCACGTTAAAGGAAATATTACAAAATTTGATTGCAATAAGGGTAATAATCAGTACGTGATTTTTGATTGTGTTGATATATTTTTTTTTAGTTTGAAGATGAAGATCAAATGCCAAGTAATATGTGCAAACCTTGCATCAAAACAGTATTTAGCATGTACGGGTTCTTCATTAAGTGTAAGAATAGTGAACGGGTGCTTAGACAAATTTTACATAAACAAATTAATGAAACTGATTTTACCAAAGAGGAACAGAATAAAATTGTGCAAGATAATGGTGATGAAACTGAGGCAAATTATAGTAGTTTAAATAAAGAAAATAATGATACAGACTATGATCCAGATGATCCAGATGAACTTGTAAGTGGTGATAGTTCTGAAATTGAAGACGTTCCTGAGGAAGAAGCAAAAAACAATAAACTCATTAATACTATCCAAACAATAAAAAAAGAAATTAAACAAATAAAGGTTAAAAATAAAGATCGTTTAAGAAAGATGCAGAAAGCACAGATGGTGTCACCCCATGAACTACCTAGACCAAAAAGACCCTATGTGAAAACTAAAGGACCACCATTTATTTGCATCACCTGTCAATCATCATTTTCTAATTATGATGATCTCAGGGCCCATAAAATTGAAACAAAGCATAGAAAGGCATTGAAGTTTGTTTGTCCTTATTGTCAAAGAAAACATGATGCTTATTCTAAATATTTAGAGCATGTGCGAACTCATACTGGTGAAAAGCCTAATATATGTCCAACATGTGGAAAAGGCTTTAACTTTAAAACTGATTTAAGAAGGCATATGGTGTTACATTCTGAAACTAAACCTTATAACTGCAGGTTTTGCAATAAAGGTAAGACTGGGCCAGAAACTATTTTTTTTTTTAATTATTATAAAATCATTCAGAATGAGAAAATGAATTGTTATGTGCTGATATCTGATAAAACAACCAAACAATTGGAGTAAGAATATTTATATGAATATATTTTTGTAGGAAATTGAAGCCTCTATAAAAAAAAATGCTTTGATTCTGATTGAAAATTTTCATCAGGCAAGCCCTCTTCAAGAAATCAAGTCTTATAAGGATAATAAGTTTCTTTGATATAACTTTTCTATTTTGCAATTTTGTAACAAACAAAAATCTCAATGAACAAAAAACAATATTTAAAGGGAATTTAATGCCCTACAAAATAGGTCCGTTAATACTTTTTTACTAAGAATTATTTTTCAGAATTAAACTTGAAACAAAACTGAAATCCTTGTTTTTTCTCTTTTGTCTTTCACTTAATTTTATCCACTCATCGGATCAAATTCATGAAAATTGTTATATCATCAATACATTCACAAAAAATAATTTTAAAAATACTATTAAATTTACTATTAAATTTATTATTAAATTTATTATTAAATTTACTATTGGCAATTATTTATTTACAATATTTTACGTTAGTATAAGATATTTGTTAATATAGATGAATTCTGATCTCTTTATAATTTTCCTTCGTTGCCCTTTTATTTGTTTGTCTTTTCTTAAACATATTAGGCGCTATCAGGACTGAAAACACTATATCCTTTGCTAGTGCTCTAACCGCAACATCTATGGCAAATGCAAATTTTTTCTATCAATTACAGTTTGAGGTTTTCGCGAATCCCTATCCCCATCAGTCCCACCCTAGTTATTTTACATTTATTATTGTTCTAAAAATGGAAGGGGCAAGGGTGGAAAGTCCAAAATCAAAAAGGTTTAAAGCTTGATTTCGTGGAAACGACTTGTTCCTCTGTTAATCAATAAGAGCTTTTTATGCATAATTTCCTACAAAAATATATTCAGATATTTTTTTTTCCTTAATCGTTTTGCTATTTTGTCTCAATAATTAGATCAGACTTCTTCCCTTTAATACTAAGGGCTGAAACTTAGACTATATTTGCTTTTTGTCATTCTTAGGTGAATTAAAAATTTAGTATATAAGTTAACTTATTCTCCATTATACATTTGATTAGTTGGCAAAAAAAAAGAATTTGCACAATTTAGATTTTGTCTCTGTAACTAATTAGACTTTTTAACCCACCCTTTTACCATTTCCAAGAACACCATTCCTTAACCCTTCTCTTATATTATTTGATTTATAAGTCTTACATTATTTATTAGTTATTATGTCTTTATTATCTTTTGATATCATATTTAGTAAAATTAAAATATAAGAGGAAAATAGTGAAAATAGACTTGAAACTTACTAAACTTATTTTGATATGTAGGATTCACCAGGAAACAGTATTTAACAGATCATGAACGGAAGCATACAGGAGAAAAGTTAATATGCTTGTTCTGTGGTAAAGGTTTTCATTCCTATTCTACATTGTCTTACCATGAAAAGACTCATCGTGGGCCTCCCGGTTGTATTAGAGACCCCATGTCCAAAGATAAGTACTACCAGTGTCATTTATGTGATAAAGTTTTATTAACTGAGCAGACGTTAAAATCTCACATCTTACTCCATGGACCGAAAAATTTTAGTTGTGAGAAATGTGGCAAAACTTACATTAGCAAGAACAGGTTGCAGGATCATATAAGATTTGCACACCAAGGTTTGTTTATTAATACGGATTATTAGTCTGAAAGTTTTATGCTGCAATGAATGCTTGGGTTTATAAAATCTGAATGTTTAAAATATTTGCTTAATAACTGAAACTATTAAAAAGAATTTTGATGAAATAATTGAAATTAAAATTAAATAATTAAGTGTAAAAAACAATCTTGGCAATTGTGTAAGTCAGTGTGAGTGGCAGATTTAAACTCTACAATTGAACCAATTCTTGAAATTTGTAGAAGCAAAATTTCCATGTTCATTATGTGACAAGGTCTATAAACAGAAAGGTGGACTGGATATCCATATGAAATCGCACTATGGACAAAATATATATCCATGTGAAGTGTGTAACAAACAATTTGCTTGTAAGGGATCACTATATCAGCACCGTAGAGTCCACACAGGTAAGCAATTTGACAATCTTTCAATTTTGTGTTAAAGCCCATGTGATTATGCTTCTCTTCTAAGATCTTGCGTTTCTCAATTATGCAGTAAGTTGACTCAAATAGTCTGACAAAGAGATTAACAAAAAAACAACTGTGAATTGCTTTTTCATTCACAAAATTTTTGGGTGAAAGGTTCCCTTCTTTTTTTTGTTTTGAATTGTGATTGTAATTTTTAATTAGCTCTGTAAGTGAGCAAAACATTTAAAAAATTCAGAAATTTTCCAGAGTCTTACTTTTAATTATACTTCTAACTATATATGTAGAGACTGTATCATTTTTAAGTGTTTTTGTTTAGATTTTTTTGAGGTGGGATTTAATGAGATGAAATCCATTTTTTAGTTGAAATGTGGTTTCGTATATGTGTTTCTTGATAGGAAATTAAAATTCTTAATATATTTTGTTAAAAAATATGGCCTTTCCTCATCGAATTTTCCCTTAATGATGTAGTCATAACGGTTAAGGATTATTAGATTTGGTGGAATAGTTTTTCACAAATACGTACTTGTTATTTTTTAGGCGATACAAGATACCAGTGTAAAGAATGTTTTCATATATGTATTAACAAAAGGCACTTGGAAAATCACTTGCGCACTCACACAGGAGAGAAACCCTTTGCGTGCGTCTTTTGTGGTAAATTGTTTGCTCAAAAAGCGAACATGGCAGCCCACACCAAGATCCACACTGGTGAGAAGAAGCATTTATGTAAAATATGCGGCAAAGGATTTTACGATGGGCGAAGTTTGAGGAAACACGTCGCTGTACATGAGAAAGTTGATAGTGTATCATAAATTATCTATAGTTTCGTCTAAAGTAAGAGTATTTAAAACTAAATTATTTGTTTGTGTACAAAGGGTGTAATTAAAATATTTTTTTTTATTGACGTTTGTTTTTTTTTGTTTAGTGATCTAAGTTTTAAGTACTTGAGTCAAAAAATACATAAATGATTATGTAATAAAGTAGAATCGAATGCTGTGTTCAGCTTGGGATTAATATCCACTAATGAAAATAAATCGCAAACTATCTGGGACGTTAAATTATAGTATATATATTTTAGAAAAAATTGCTCTTGCTATCCACCTGTCAAACCTGTCTGGGTGTCGTGAATTTTTGGATCAAGTTTATAGTTACGGAAGAAACAAGGTCTGATGGAAAGCATTTCGTCACTACCTCAGAACTGCCAACCAAAAAAATAAATTAACTGAAAATATTTTACTTTACTTCTTCTTAGAAGGTTACTCGAATAAGGTTATGGTCTCGTAATATATTGTTGACACAAAATGTAAGATTTCTTTTTCTTTTATTTGACCCCCGAGTTTATATTATTAGTTATTACAGTAACTAGTAATCTTTTGAGGAAAATGTAAACACCGCCGCACGCCCTAATTACCCTGCATTTGCCATAAAAACCACGCAAATGTTATAATAACATGGTACAACTTTAAAAAAAAATCAGAAAAATCTTTTACAGCTTCTTAATAAATCTGAATAAAATCTTTCAAAGAAACTTCCACAGGTCATTGTATACTATTTACAAATCTTCTGGATTCCTCCAGCGTCGGTTGTTGTTGAGCTTAACTGAAACTGCCACCAGCTCTACTCTAATTGTTTTTATACTTTAAGGGGGGCATGAACATTGTCTCGGATGACTGACTCCCATATTGGTGAAAGGAGAACACATGAGTCGGGGTTAAGATTGCTTGTTTGTTTGGAGATTGGTAGAAGAATTTGAGTTCGTAGTTGGTTTAGTCTAGTTTGTCCAATCTCATGATTGTGTCCGGCAACTGCTAACACTAACACATTGTTATTGTACTCCCTTTTTTGGTGTATCCACCCTGCATTTCTTGTGCAATTTTTAGAATCTTTTTAAAAAAACTAAATTCATTTTTTGCAGGTGGGTACGCCAAGTATCCACCATACCCGATGTTTGTCAAGTTTTATTTTTTTTGAATGAATTTTTTTGTAGTTTTTGTCGTTGTTACTTTCCTTGACATTTTGACCGACACCGTGCTTCGAAACAAGAACAAAATATCGAATTTAAATTTTAAAGAATTAATTGTAACTTTGTGTTTGAAAGGACAGTACCATAATGTGTTGTATACAATAGATAGACGTTTAAAATGCATTTTTTGACGTCATTTGAATCGATTAGCATTAACAACTCCAAACGAACGTATTTATTCATATTCTAAAACAAAACCGAGCTGAAGTCTATAGCAAATTTATAATATTTTTAATTAAATGTGATTGCATTTAAGATGTGATTTCTATATGTTAGTAACAAATATCTCAAAACTGATAAGAATAGATAAGAGTCACAAGTGATTTAAAAAGTTTACCAAACGTGTTGCGTACTATATTTTTTCTACGACGACGAGAAACTCGCTTTCCACAGGCTAGATCGGTGTATAATAGGTATTTTACAGAAGGGAGTAAAGAATAGTATATTATGCAACAAGTGCCGTAAACGGCATGTGACTCACGAGTTTATTTGACACGAGCGGAGCGCAGCGGAGCGAGTTTTTAATAAACGAGTTATTTTAAAATTTTACCGAATGTGTTGCATACTATACGACCGTTAGTTTTTGGGTATATTTTCGTAAAAAAACACCACAAATACATTCACTGACATAACCGTCAGAATTGACAAACGTCAAAATTCAAAGCGTGTGAATATCTCCGAAAACATCGGATCGTTCTCAAATCCGTGCGATAAAATCCCGGAAACGTCCGAAAAGGAGTAGAAAAATGATTTTTTCTACTCCCGTCTGTAAAATACCAAATTACACACCGATCTAGCGCGCGGGAAGCGCCACTTTACCATGTCAGTTTCTTTTCCCACGAATCTGAGCCACTTCGTACATTTCCGGGATTTTACCGCACGGATTTGGGAGCAATCGGATGTTTTCGGAGATATTTCCCACGCTTTGAATTTTGACGTTTGTCAATTCTGACGGTTATGTCAGTGAATGTATTTCTTGTTGTTTTACGAAAATGTAGACGGTCGTAGAAAAAGTAGAGTATGCAACACGTTCGGTAAACTTTTTAACTCACTCGTTTATTAAACACTCGCTTCGCTCGTTTCAAATAAACTCGTGAGTCAAATGCCGTTTATCGCACTTGTTGCATAATATACTATTTCAGAATCTTCAATCTGGTACAAATTAAAACTTCAATTATTCCAAGCTACATTACTGCATATAAATTATAAGTAGCTACGGTTTTCATTTATATTTTGACACCCACATGCACAGTGTGATGGGATGTATGATGATGTATATGTTGGATACATATATACAAAATCATACAACTTGGTATAAAAAGTTATTGCCTATCCCCATTAATAAATTGTGCATGTGGGTGTGAAAATATAAATACTGAAAATCCTGTAGTTTCCTACTTTAATGTATTTTTTCTACTCCTGTCTGTAAAATACCTAATTACTCACGGATCTAGCGTGCGGGAAGCGGTAAGATCCCGGAAATGTACGAAGTGGCTCAGATTCGTGGGAAAGGAAACTGACATGGTAAAGTGACGCTTCCCGCGCGCTAGATCGGTGGGTAATTAGGTATTTTACACAAATGATTTTTTCTACTCCTTTTCGGACATTTCCGGGATTTTATCGCACGGATTTGGGAACGATCCATTGTTTTCGGAGATATTTCAAACGCTTTGAATTTTGACGTTTGTCAATTCTGACGGTTATGTCAGTGAATGTATTTGTGGTGTTTTTTTACAAAAATGTACCCAAAAACTAACGGTCGTAGGAAAAGTATAGTATGCAACACGTTCGGTAAAATTTTAAAATAACTCGTTTATTAAAAACTCGCTCCGCTGCGCTCCGCTCGTGTCAAATAAACTCGTGGGTCACATGCCGTTTACCGCACTTGTTGCATAATATACTATTCTTTACTCTAGCGTGCGGGAAGCGGTTTTTACATCACAGGTTTGGGAGCAATCGGATGTTTTCGGATATATTTTCCACGCTTTGAATTTTGACGTTTGTCAACTCTGACGGTCATGAGAGTGAATGTATTAGTGTTCTTTTGCGAAAATGTATCAAAAAAATGTCGTAGAAAAAGTATAGTATGCAACACATTCGGTGAGCTTCTTAACTCACTCGTTTATTAAAAACTCGCTCCGCTGCGCTCCTCTTGTACCAAATAAACTCGTGACTCAAATGTAGTTTACCGCACTTGTTGCATAATATGTATAATATACCAACTTTACTTTTTTAAATGGAACATAAATTTGTAATTCCCATTTTTACACGAATTTTGCCTCGGATAATATTGTCGACCAGATTGCCGATTTCTTTTTCTGTGATTAAGTGTCAAAGATCTCACTGATAATTTATTTAAACAGGAAGATGTAAAATTGGACTAATAACCGCAATCTTAGGTTTGCACATGCAGCCCTCAATAACGACTAAATTTAGGAAGATATCAAACTATATTAAAAACATATTTTATTTTTCAGTCAAAATAACCCAGAGACACTGAAAGACAAGATCTTCAAAGACAGACGATGATAAATCATTATTTTTCTTTAAAAAATTGTCCGTGGTTATTTGTAAACAGATTGGGACAAAAAATGTTTTCATTTTCTACACTTCAATCGAAAAAACAACTGTTTAAATTTGAATATTAACCAGCGAATAACGCACAACTACAAATTTTTCCGAATTATTAGCACTTTTTGGGCCCATTCTGCTTCGTCATTCATATTTTGCCGTCATTAATAAACGTTATCGTCATAAAAGAAAATGGTATCAACGAACAACACTTTTTGAAGGTTTGTGCCCGCATAAAATTCACATTTATAGTTGTCCAATATTTTGTTTATCTGACGATAATGACCTCTTTGTATTCCGATCGTTCTCCTTTCTGCTAATATATCTGCGAACTGGCATTGAGTTTTATTAATCTTTGTTAAATACCGAGGCGGATTCTCTAATCCGATATAAGACGTATATAGAAATCAGCACAGGTGGTCTTGAAATTCCGCCGCAAATATAAATAGTCGATAAAAATTTAAACAAACGGAATGTAAATAAAAGGCGTTATTCCAAATCGATTTTTGGTTGTAGACGCGAGGAATTGATTATGTAGTGGGAAAATCCCGAATGTTGAACCAGTACGGAATTTGTTTTGTTTTGCTGGGTTGATTACCCAAGAAAATTAGAAATAAATAACGCGAAATTCTACCCTACCATTCCATTTGTGGAATCGATGAAAACTAGGTCAGAAAAACTCTCCACCCCTCTGTTTATTTATTATCCAGTTCCTGCCTACTACACTTCAGTTGATTATTTTTTATTTCAATGGTAAGTGGGAATTCCCAGTGAAGGGTCCGATAGATTATTTCATTTTTTATTGCAAGTGTCACATTTTTTAGTTTTATCACAATTTTAGAAAATTTTAAAGTAAGAAAATGGGAAATTCCGCCCAGTTTCGCAAAATTTCGATACAGGCCATAGGCGTAGGTAATTTTATAAAATAAAATTATGTGATGCATCCCTGCATAATCGTACCTGTTACATTACCGCTCAGCATTCCTTCATGACTCAGTAAAAAAAAATGTCATATCTAAGAATCGTGATTAGATCTGCTCTTATATTGCGATCCTCCTGTGTTTTCAGTTTTAGGGCTTTTAGGCGGTTCTCAGAATATAATTACTAAACACCGTACTGCGCATTTGCATGGTTTATTCTGCAATCCACATCTGTTGTAAGCTTTAGAGCTTTTATGCGATTCTCCTTAGTCATATCACGTTACTCTAAAGCTAGCTCTACAAGCTTTCTTTGTACCCTCTCCAGAAGTTCAACATCCGTTATATTAGCATTTTCCTTATTTCAATTATGGTCTAACATAGAACTCGTACCAGACTATAGAGACTTATACTAGACTAGTTTTAAGCATATCCTTCGAATGGACAGTTACTGTAGCCTCCAAGCTAACCGAACATACAAAAATCACGAATAGTACAATCTCATTTAAACACTAATGTAAAAATGTAGGTCTTATTATTGATGGCATTTTCAATTTTAAAATGATTATACTCGCACCGTCATTCCTTATTTCAAAAAATCTTGAAAGAATGTAAGGGCCCATTATTCCTTGTGCACATTATGCATGTCGAAATCTGATTCTCTGAATTATAATATGTATTATCGACTGCGTACATCTTGTTAAAATTCTCTCTAATAAAAAAATAAAGAATACCTGCTTTCTTAATGTTTTAATTAATTAATTAATTAAACCGCTTTTAAAATAGCATATATGTTATTATTAGTTTTAGTTTCTTTTATTGAACAATATGAAAAAATATTACCATTACCGTATGATGAGTCAAATATTTTTAACGCTAATCCGGTGAAGATTTGATAGAAAGCAGTATAATTAGGAATACTCAATTTGGTTTCTGGAATGGTTTCGGAACAGGTTAGGCACTGTTTAGTATGCAAATACCAATACAAAACCATCGGGATGTACAACCATGACAATTACATACGTGCCTTCGACAGAGTCAGATATGACAAAACGTTAAAGGCCCAAAGGCTGATGATATTAGATAATAGCAAACCAATACTCACAACAGGAAGCAAATATATGTTTAAAAGATCAACTATCAGAGTAAGCGAGGAGTTAGGACAGGGCGGTATCTGATCTTCTTTATTATTTAATCTATAAACATAACATATTTGTAACTAAGCATTGGAATATGTAAACGATGTTATAGTTAGTGTTGGGACCAGTCAATTGACCACTTCTTAATTGACTAATCAAAATATGTTTTAAAAAACATCGTGCAATTGTAGAGTGTTATTTATCATTATTTTTTATAATATGTATCATATGTATCATATCTACAAATAAACGGTGGCAAAAATTTTCATAGAACTGCATTTGAAATGTGCTTGCATCTGAAGCATTTTGAAGTTCCTCGATGCTTATCTTCCAGTCCAGCATTGTTCTTATCTGCGATGTTCTTTTTCTTTCTTCAAAAACCACTAGATGGCTTGTGGTCAATCGGTTCTCCCCATAAGAACGCCCGCAAGTCTTCTTCTTTGGCAGGTCCTCGGCTGCCTGGCCAGTGGGCATTTCCAGGTCCCTAGAGAAATGGGGTTGGTTTGTTGCAAATTGATGCTTTTGTCTATTCCGCATGTTACTCTTTCTATATCGTTTGAGTCTTTTTGCGAAGGCAGTTAGCTTTTGATTTAGGTGGTCGAGCATTTCTATAATTGTGGGGTTTTCTTCCGATTTATACAGGACTATTGTTTTGGCTGCCGCTTCGTTGACTCTCTTGCTGGCACTCTCCCTATGGGATTGAGTTAAGAAACCTATTTCTCTTCTGAGATTGTTGAGTTTTATCTGCATCCTTTTTTCCCATGGTTGTTCAGGCATCTTTCTGCCACTTCCTTTTTGTGCGCTGTCGTTTATATGCTGCCCAGTCAGGGTGAGCATAGCGACCGCCCCAGTATATACGACGCTGTGCAGCTCCCTGACATTGGTGTTGCTTGCTAGTCTAGACGCTATAACCTTATTCACATCCCAGATGATTTTTATGGTGTCTGGTTTAAAAATTAACTTTTTTAATTGTGGTTTCGCAAGTGGGTTGAGTCCGTCAAGTTTGAGGTAGTTTGTCGCAAATTCTTCCTAAGCCTCTTTAGGTTGCTGCTCGTCTATCACATCGGGCTCTACACCTAGGTCTTCTTGCCCGGCTTATTATTATTATTATTATTATTATTTAAATTTGTTATTTGTTATTATTACTGTATATTATGTTTATTATTATTATTATTTCTATTATTATTACTATTATTATTATTTTGCAGTCTTTTATCTTGGCAAAACAGTGAGATTATTCTTAAACCGGTTGTCTCGCCTTATTGTCTTTTTCTCTCCTCTTTCTTCTTCTGACTCATTGTGGTTTTAATCATATCGTGTATTGTTTGCCACTGCTCCCCATTTTCTAACATTTTGAGAACTAAATTTCGAGGATCCAGTATGCAACCTAGTTTATGGTAAGTGTTGTTTCGTACTACGCCCCATCTCGCACATTTAAAGATTGTATGCTCTACATCGTCTAGTTCATTGCAATATATATAGGTGGTGATGTGATGGCTTGTGTTAGATAATAGTCAGTGCCGAAAAGCACAATTTACCCAGTCTTCTATGTTGTTTATAAGTCTTTTAGTCCATTGAACTTTTGTATAATTATTTTCCCATCTATGTTTCCAGGTTTGTATGTTTCTTGTTTTTGCAGTCATCTTTGAATGCTTTAGGTTGTGATCACCCTGTTCGTATACGTATCGCTCTCCTGAGTAAGAAGGTCAATGGGTATAGCCCCCGTTATAACTTGTAAAGCGGCGATCCAGACGGTTCTATATGCCGATGCCACTCTGATTAGCATTTTTCGCTGGACCCTAGAGATCATATCCTTATATACAGGATAATATACATAATATACAGGATAATACTCTCTACCACTCTGCATAACACCATTTTCTTGCCGCTACTTGTTAGCCTTGCCACCCGATCTTCAGCCTTATCCCTCGTGTTTTCAATATGTCTTTTAAAACCGTTCATCCAAAGTGATACTAGATATTTTACGTTTTTGATTGGTTGTATTTCCACCGCACCCAGATTGATTCGTATGTGGCCTCTCTTTCTTTTACCTTTTAGGATGAGCATTTCTGTTTTTTGCGGGGCCAGCTGTAGCTTATGCGATTTCATCCACACCATGATTTGTCTCATGCATTCATTTATATTTCTTGATAATACGTGCTCGTTCAGCTGTCACCATTAGCGCCAAATCGTCAGCAAAACCAATCGATATGGCGTCATCTATAAGGTTCGTTCTAAGTACTCCATTGTGGGCTATGTTGCAGAGTGTTGGTCCTAGAACTGAGCCCTGTGGAACCCCTGCACTTATATTGATGTTTTCACCTTTTACTATTTGGACCTTACGATTTTCCAGGTAACGAGATCAAATTAATCAGGTACTGGGAGATGCGTCTATTCTTCAGTTCTCGTATATGGTTTGTTGAATTAAATGCATTTTTAACTTCCAGCGCTACAAGCACACCCCACGGTTTTGTGCATTCTCTCGCTATTTTTATTACCGTGTCTAATGCTTGGATTGTTGATTTTTTTTTACGGAAACCAAATTGATTTGCATGAAGACCCATATTGCTTTCGATCTCTTCCCCAAGCCTTGTCTTTATGACTGCTTCAAATAGCTTACTGATAGTACTCAGCATGCACAAAGGTCTGAATGCTGATAAGCTTTCATGGGATTTATTCAGTATAAAAACTATTTTTGCGAGTTTCCACTATTCGGGAAAGATTTGATCTTTTAACAGCTTGTTCAGGACCTTTAGCATATGTGTTGGTACAGCTGTTACCGTCTCCTTAATTGCTTCAGGCAGAATACCATCTAATCCTAGAGCTCTGCCATTTTTCATGCTCTGCGCAGCCTCGTGTAGTTCTTCTAGGGTCAAAGGCTTCACCCCACTCACTGCTGGTGTTTTGACCCACATGTCGCATCCGCGCGGGAACAGTTCCTCAACTAGTGCTTTTTTCTTCGTTAAGTCTAGCTCGTATGGAGTGGAAGTTTTCTAGCTTCTAGTTACAGTTTTGTACCCATTTCCCCATACGTCGTTTTCCAGGCAGCAACCTAAAGAGGCTTAGGAATAATTTGCGGCAAACTACCTCAAACTTGACGGACTCAACCCACTTGCGAAACCACAATTAAAAAAGTTAATTTTTAAACCAGACACCATAAAAATCATCTGGGATGTGAATAAGGTTATAGCGTCTAGACTAACAAGCAACACTAATATCAGGGAGCTGCACAGCCTCGTATATACTGGGGCGGTCGCTGAGCTCACCCTGACTGGACGGCATATAAACGACAGCGCACAAAAAGGAAGTGGCAGAAAGATGCCTGAACAACCATGGGAAAAAAGGATGCAGATAAAACTCAACAATCTCAGAAGAGAAATAGGTTTCTTAACTCAATCCCATAGGGAGAGTGCCAGCAAGAGAGTCAACGAAGCGGCAGCCATAACAATAGTCCTGTATAAATCTGAAGAAAACCCCACAATTATAGAAGTGCTCGACCACCTAAATCAAAAGCTAACTGCCTTCGCAAAAAGACTCAAACGATATAGAAAGAGTAACATGCGGAATAGACAAAAGCATCAATTTGCAACAAACCGAGCCCATTTCTCTAGGGACCTGGAAATGCCCACTGGACAGGCAGCCGAGGACTTGCCAAAGAAGAAGACTTGCGGGCGTTCTTATGGGGAGAACCGATTGACCACAAGTCATCTAAGTGGTTTTTGAAGAAAGAAAAAGAACATCGCAGATAAGAACAATGCTAGACTGGAAGATAAGCATCGAGGAACTTCAAAATGCTTCAGATGCAAGCACATTTCAAATGCAGTTCGATGAAAATTTTTGCCACCTTTTATTTGTAGATATGATACATATGATACATGTTATAAAAAATAATGATAAATAACACTCCACAATTGCACGATGTTTTTTAAAAGATATTTTGATCAGTCAATTAAGAAGTGGTCAATTGACTGGTCCCAACACTAACTATAACATCGTTGACATCTTCTAATGCTTAGTTACAAATATGTTATGTATATAGATTAAATAATAATGAAGATCAGATACCGCCCTGTCCTAACTCCTCGCTTACTCTGATAGTTGATCTTCTAAACATATATTTGCTTCCTGTTGCGAGTATTGGTTTGCTATTATCTAATATCATCAGCCTCTGGGCCTTTAACGTTTTGCCATATCTGACTCTGTCGAAGGCACGTATGTAATTGTCATGGTTGTACATCCTGATGGTTTTGTATTGGTATTTGCATACTAAACAGCGCCTAACCTGTTCCGAAACCATTTCCGAAACCAAATTGAGTATTCCTAATTTTGCAGCTTTCTATCAAATCTTCACCGGATTAGCGTTAAAAACATTTGACTCATCATACGGTAATGGTAATATTTTTTCATATTGTCCAATAAAAGTAACTAAAACTAATAATAACATACATGCTATTTTAAAAGCCGGTTTAATTAATTAATTAATTAAAACATTAAGAAAGCAGGTATTCTTTATTTTTTTATTAGAGAGAATTTTAACAAGATGTACGCAGTCGATAATACATATTATAATTCAGAGAATCAGATTTCGACATGCATAATGTGCAGAAGGAATAATGGACCCTTACATTCTTTCAAGATTTTTTGAAATAAGGAATGACGATGCAAGTATAATCATTTTAAAATTGAAAATGCCATCAATAACAAGACCTACATTTTTACATTAGTGTTTAAATGAGATTGTACTATTCGTGATTTTTGTATGTTCGGTTAGCCTGGAGGCTGCAGTAACTGTCCATTCGAAGGATATGCTTAAAACTAATCTAGTATAAGACTCTATAGTCTGGTACAAGTTCTATATTTGACCATAATTGAAATAAGGAAAATGCCATTCTAATATAATGGATGTCGAACTTCTGGAGAGGGTACAAAGAAAGCTTGTAGAGCTAGCTTTGGAGTTACGTGATATGACTTAGGAGAATCGCATAAAAGCCCTAAAGCTTACAACAGATGTGGATTGCAGAATAAACCATGCAAATGCGCAGTACGCTGTTTAGTAATTATATTCTGAGAACCGCCTAAAAGCCCTAAAACTGAAAACACAGGAGGATCGCAATATAAGAGCAGATCTAATCACGATTCTTAGATATGACATTTTTCTTTACTGAGTCATGAAGGAATGCTGAGCGGTAATGTAACAGGTACGATGATGCAGGGATGCATCACATAATTTTATTTTATAAAATTACCTACGCCTATGGCCTGTATCGAAATTTTGCGAAACTGGACGGAATTTCCCATTTTCTCAATTTAAAATTTTCGAAAATTGTGATAAAACTAAAAAATGTGACACTTGATGAAATGAAATAATCTATCGAACCCTTCACTGGGAATTCCCACTTACCATTGAAATAAAAAATAATCAACTGAAGTGTGGTAGATAGGAACTGTATATATATATACGTATACAACAAGCGAACGGATGATATCCCGGAATATATCTGTGAATCAATACGTGAACATATATATATATATATATATATATATATATATATATATATATATATATATATATATATATATATATATATATATATATTTTTTATTGGATGATTCTTAGGGTTTGGTCCACAGTGAACAAAACTCACAAATAATTTTAAAACACTGTAATTGTCATTGACGTTTCGACCGGCAACCCAGGTCTTTCTCAAAAACTGCAAAACAAAGGACAAAAAAAGCGTCTAACACAGAATATCTTAAACAGTCGACATATACGAATTTAAAAATTACAAATATTACAAAAACAAATGACATATATTAGTCATACTCACAAATTTATTATTTTTTTTTTAAATGTCTATTATTAGCGCTGTTTGTGAAAAAGTACCACAACATACATCATTGCCAAAAACAATAACGTTCTTGTTTCGGCGTACGAATCACAAATAGAAGTGGAAAATAAACATTCATTGTATCTGATGTCTTTTTTTTTCCCTCTTAGTTTTTATTTATTTATTTTTTTAGAGTGTACGTTTGTGTTAAGTTTAAGATCTACTGATACGCAGTGAAGCATCTGAGCATTAAAATGGTCTACTTTAACAATTCGAAATAGATTTCACTCAGGTGTTTTATGTCGGTTTTCGCGTTTATGGCGTTTTTATTCCTTTGAATATGTATCATCTCAATTATTTCCCTTTTTTGTCTGTTTGGTTCGGTAGCGAGTATTTTTGTGTCATCGAAGTTAATGGTATGTGTTTTCTCCGTTATATAGCTGCTGATGGCTGTTTTGTTTTTTTTGTGATACTTATGACCATTGATGCGGTTCTTCAACAGTTGGCTAGTCTGTCCAATGTACACTTGGTCACAGTCGTTGCATGGTATTTGATATACAATGTGACTTTTTTTATCTTTGGGTATTGGTGTTTTTAGTTTACTGAAATTCCTATTTAACAAATTTTGACCCTTGTGGCAGATTGTTACAGAGCTTCCCTTAAACACATTCGAGATTTTTTCCGACAAATTTGGTATGTATGGCAACGAACAATATTCTCGTTTTGATGGTTGTGTGTTTTCCTTAACAGAAATCTTGTTGTAGAATTTATATCCTTCTTTTAAAAATAGAGTTAATTAAGGCACTTGGGTAATTGTTTAGTTTTAGTGTGTACTTAGCCTTATATAAAGCTTCTTTTCTGTACTCTGGATCAGATAGATTTATAGCTCTTTCAGCCAACCCGATAATAACAGTCTTTTTTTGTGATATTGGGTGTTGGGAGTGAAAATTAAGGTATGGTCCAGACCATGTATCTTTTGTGTACCACATCGTTCTGATTTTGTTTTCCTTGCGTATTAGCGTCATGTCTAAGAAGTTAATTTTGTCATCTTTTTCATATTCTATGGTAAATTTTATCTTTGTATGATATGAGTTAAAACTATTCAGAATGAGGTCGCCCTTTCCTTTAGGTATTGCTAGAAAACAGTCGTCGACATATCGATAGAAACAGGGTAATTTAATAGTCATTTTGTCAATAACTGTTTTTTCTAGGTCTTCGAGAACAAGTTGCGCAATTACACTCGAAATAGAAGCACCCATGGCACAACCGTCAATCTGCTTGTAATATTTATTATTATATATGAAATAGGTCGAATTTAGAGTTAATTTTATGGCTTCCACGAACTCCTCTAGTGGAATGTCTGTGTGAAGTTTGATCATGTCCCATTTTTTATTTATTATGTCTATAGCTAAATCGATAGGAATGTTTGTGTAGAGGGACACTACATCTAGAGATGCTAAAATGTGGTCATGCGGTAGAATGATTCTGCTAATTTTTTCTTTAAACTGCCACGAATCTTTAATATAGTATTCATTATCATTCACTATGTTTTTTAAGATGTTTTTTAAGAATTTTGATAATTTTTCGAAAGGGGACTGAGTGCAAGAGACAATAGGTCTTAAGGGGATATTTTGTTTATGCAGTTTTGGTAAGCCGTAGATCCTTGGGGCGATAGCATTATTAATTTTTAAGTGTTTTGCAGTTTGCGGCGAGATTAGGAGAGCTTTTTCCCATCGATTTATTATATCGTTGTTATTTTTTTGAAATATGTTTGTGGGATCGTTTTTTAATTCGCTATATGTGGCCCTATCTGATAGAAGTTCATTTATTTTATTGTCATAGTCGGTAGTGTACATTAGAAAATGTTGGGTTTCTTTAACTTTTTTAACTAACATATTTTGGGTTTGGTTAGCAGTCCAGTTTTGCTTATTTTTGTAGTTTCTAATAATATTACAGCATTTTGATCTATAGTCATTCCGTGCGTCGGTTGAACAGTTTCTAAGAGCTGACTCAATACTGCTGATGATGTTAGGAATGGGTATCTCTTTTGGTTGGCTGATAGGTACGGCAAAATCTGGACCAAGACTAAAGATCTCAAGCACGTTACGCGGAATATAAATATTAGTTAAATTTTCTACCCAGTTCTTATTTTGTACTATGGTATCCATATTATTTTGATACTGTTTTAGAGATTGAATTTTTTTACAATTATTTTGCTTAATTTTATTAAAACCATCTTCAGTTTTGCGAAACACTATTTTTAAAAAATCATTCAAATATATTTGAGGTATTCTGCCAACTAAGTGGTTGTAAACAATGTTTTTTTCCCTTTCCAAAAATCTCAGAGCACTCGCTGTATCAGTGATCAATAATTTGAGGGTACTACTTACAAACTTGTTCATAACTTTGTCTTTAAAAGTACGCAGGTTATTCGCGCAAACAAATTTTACATGCTTTAGGTTATTAGAAACTACAAAAATAAGCAAAACTGGACTGCTAACCAAACCCAAAATATGTTAGTTAAAAAAGTTAAAGAAACCCAACATTTTCTAAAACAAAACCCTAACATTATAACGTTAAAACCTGATAAGACTAACAAAACAGTCATAATGTACACTACCGACTATGACAATAAAATAAATGAACTTCTATCAGATAGGGCCACATATAGCGAATTAAAAAACGATCCCACAAACATATTTCATAAAAATAACAATAAATCGATGGGAAAAAGCTCTCCTAATCTCGCCGCAAACTGCAAAACACTTAAAAATTAATAATGCTATCGCCCCAAGGATCTACGGCTTACCAAAACTGCATAAACAAAATATCCCGTTAAGACCTATTGTCTCTTGCACTCAGTCCCCTTTCTAAAAATTATCAAAATTCTTAAAAAACATCTTAAAAAACATAGTGAATGATAATGAATACTATATTAAAGATTCGTGGCAGTTTAAAGAAAAAATTAGCAGAATCATTCTACCGCATGACCACATTTTAGCATCTCTAGATGTAGTGTCCCTCTACACAAACATTCCTATCGTTTTAGCTATAGACATAATAAATAAAAAATGGGACATGATCAAACTTCACACAGACATTCCACTAGAGGAGTTCGTGGAAGCCATAAAATTAACTCTAAATTCGACCTATTTCATATATAATAATAAATATTACAAGCAGATTGACGGTTGTGCCATGGGTGCTTCTATTTCGAGTGTAATTGCGCAACTTGTTCTCGAAGACCTAGAAAAAACAGTTATTGACAAAATGACTATTAAATTACCCTGTTTCTATCGATATGTCGACGACTGTTTTCTAGCAATACCTAAAGGAAAGGGCGACCTCATTCTGAATAGTTTTAACTCATATCACACAAAGATAAAATTTACCATAGAATATGAAAAAGATGACAAAATTAACTTCTTAGACATGACGCTAATACGCAAGGAAAACAAAATCAGAACGATGTGGTACACAAAAGATACATGGTCTGGACGATACCTTAATTTTCACTCCCAACACCCAATATCACAAAAAAAGACTGTTATTATCGGGTTGGCTGACAGAGCTATAAATCTATCTGATCCAGAGTACAGAAAAGAAGCTTTATATAAGGCTAAGTACACACTAAAACTAAACAATTACCCAAGTGCCTTAATTAACTCTATTTTTAAAAGAAGGATACATAAATTCTACAACAAGATTTCTGTTAAGGAAAACACACAACCATCAAAACGAGAATATTGTTCGTTGCCATACATACCAAATTTGTCGGAAAAAATCTCGAATGTGTTTAAGGGAAGCTCTGTAACAATCTGCCACAAGGGTCAAAATTTGTTAAATAGGAATTTCAGTAAACTAAAAACACCAATACCCAAAGATAAAAAAAGTCACATTGTATATCAAATACCATGCAACGACTGTGACCAAGTGTACATTGGACAGACTAGCCAACTGTTGAAGAACCGCATCAATGGTCATAAGTACGACAAAAAAAACAAAACAGCCATCAGCAGCTATATAACGGAGAAAACACATACCATTAACTTCGATGACACAAAAATACTCGCTACCGAACCAAACAGACAAAAAAGGGAAATAATTGAGATGATACATATTCAAAGGAATAAAAACGCCATAAACGCGAAAACCGACATAAAACACCTGAGTGAAATCTATTTCGAATTGTTAAAGTAGACCATTTTAATGCTCAGATGCTTCACTGCGTATCAGTAGATCTTAAACTTAACACAAACGTACACTCTAAAAAAATAAATAAATAAAAACTAAGAGGGAAAAAAAAAAGACATCAGATACAATGAATGTTTATTTTCCACTTCTATTTGTGATTCGTACGCCGAAACAAGAACGTTATTGTTTTTGGCAATGATGTATGTTGTGGTACTTTTTCACAAACAGCGCTAATAATAGACATTTAAAAAAATAATAATAAATTTGTGAGTATGACTAATATATGTCATTTGTTTTTGTAATATTTGTAATTTTTAAATTCGTATATGTCTACTGTTTAAGATATTCTGTGTTAGACGCTTTTTTTGTCCTTTGTTTTGCAGTTTTTGAGAAAGGCCTGGGTTGCCGGTCGAAACGTCAATGACAATTACAGTGTTTTAAAATTATTTGTGAGTTTTGTTCACTGTGGACCAAACCCTAAGAATCATCCAATAAAAAATATACAAGGGTCCAAGAAAAGCATATTTTTCAACTCTATATATATATATATATATATATATATATATATATATATATATATATATATATATATATATATATATATATATATATATATATATATATATATATATTCTCACGTATTGATTCACGGATGGAAAAATGTGATGACACTATACTCCGGGATATCATCCGTTCGCTCGTTGAACCCCGACTGGAATCCTGCATCCGACTGGAATCCTGCAAATCCTGCATCCGATTGGAATCCTGCAGACGTTTCGCCAAAATCTCACTTGGCATCTTCAATGCTCGCGAAAACACTTCGAACACTGGTGTAATTATTTAAGTATCTTCATGCTGACTAAGGAACTCAATACCTCTGCTTTGCTGCTGATCGTTGGTACTTTTTTAGCTAAAATGCTTTAATTATTATTATTATCTTAACTCTTAACAACGATCCGGCGACGAACACGGACTAGCACAAAAAAACCTTCTTTTTCTATGGACGGATGGTCGGTGTGGTGGGTGCATGGGCAGCCCCCCCCCCCTTGGGGCCAGTCAACCAACGACTGTACAGCGTCTGCGGTGGCGTACCAAGACCGAGGCGCAGGAAGCAGCCACTGAACATCCATCTTCTTAGACACGTGCGAAAGCTAACTTCTTCGGAAAAAGAGAAAAAGCGACAGGAGAGCAAGTGCAAGTAGATTGGATACCGAAAAGGAGAAACAAGGAAAGAAGGAAGTGTCATTGGTACACGAAGTAGATGGCCCAGAAAATTGCAGATCATCGGGGATCCATTTGCAAGGAGAAGCTCACTCACCAGAAGCCCTATATTTAATAAAAAAGAAATTGTTGCCATGGTCCAGTCAAATGAAGTATTTAAACAGAATACCAAAAGGAAATGGGAAGATACTCCCACTTCAAAACTGAGTATGCTAAACAATAGAGATGAACTTGTAGAAAAAAAAGACCTTATGAAGTTCTTGCTCAGAATTAAAAGAACTTATCAAATGTAACCCCTACACTAAGACAGAAATAAAAAACACTATTAAGGATGTCCATTTTCATGCGCAAAAGATTATAATGAAATATAACGAGAAAGAAGAGTATCTCAGAGAGTCACTGGATGAAACAAACACACAAAATAAAACGGTAGATGCTGGCGTACAAGTACATTTTAAACCTGAAATGGCGACCAAAGGAGTACAAGTAAGTGTAGGCAATCACCACAGAGAAACAGATCAAATAATAACAACCCTAGGAAATTTGAAGATCTTTCAGGACTATTGAATCAAAACTGGCCAGAAGAAGTGTAATAAGAGCACAACTGTAGAAACAGGAAACAGAAAAGACGTGAAAAAGGACTCGCAAAAGTAATAATAAAAAATGTGGCAAATATTACAAAAGCCACCACAAGTCGTGCGATCGATGTGGAAGGACGTAGGTACGTCTATATTCTTCAATACCATATTCAAAATGTAGGGGTAAATGACACGAAGGAGTCCTATAAACTAGCGGAAGATTCTAAGAAGCTAGTGTACGAACAGACCAGAGGGAGTTGATTAGAGCCGCTGCAGAAAAATTCTAGAGTACCTATTTCACAGCGGTGATATAAGAGTAAAATGCTTTGTACCGGGAAAGGCAAATGAAGAAAAGAAAAGCCGACAGACATGGAAGAAGAAACTAGGAAACGAAACTGTAACCGTAAAGGCAGCTGGCAATTCATATGCTGACTTACTGAAAAACAACAAGTGGACATTAACAGAATAGGGGTAAAAATTAAAACCATCAGGAAAAATGATGCTATAATCTTTTCTGTTGAGGGTGGAAACGACATGGCAAGTAACATAAAAAAAAGAGCTTCAAGAAAAAATACACGACTGCGAGGTCACAACGAGGAAAAACACTATAACGCTCTATATCAGAGGTATAGATATTGCAATATCTCAATCTGAATTCATAGATGCACTAAAAATGAGTACAAACTTAGATGAAAGTAAAATTATAATTAAATCAATGAGACCGGACAAGTACGACCAATTCACTGCAACAGTAGAAATCCCGAGCATTCCAGTAGAAGAGGCACTCTTGCTTATAGAAGAAAACGAAGATCTTCCGCCGTACATAATGGATCTGTCAAGACATTGCCTGAAAACGCTTACTTTATGTACAACGGGAAAATTTATATATATATATATATATATATATATATATATATATATATATATATATATATATATATATATATATATATATATATATATATATATATATATATATAAATAAAATATAAAATAAAAGTGATAAAAATAGAAACGAATAACCAAAGCACGAACGATATTTATGAAAACAAAGGAAACTTTGTGAACACTTGACTTGAACAGCGAACTGAGAATCAGAATTCTAAAATGTCATGTTTTTCACTTAAGCTTCACTTAAGAGGACTTCTATCCTTAGCGGGGTGGATTGAGTAACGAATGAATAAGTACTTCGACTACTCAATAAATCATCAGGCATGTATAATTATATATATATATATATATATATATATATATATATATATATATATATATATATATATATATATATATATATATATATAAATTTTCCCGTTGTACATAAAGTAAGCGTTTTCAGGCAATGTCTTGACAGATCCATTATGTACGGCGGAAGATCTTCGTTTTCTTCTATAAGCAAGAGTGCCTCTTCTACTGGAATGCTCGGGATTTCTACTGTTGCAGTGAATTGGTCGTACTTGTCCGGTCTCATTGATTTAATTATAATTTTACTTTCATCTAAGTTTGTACTCATTTTTAGTGCATCTATGAATTCAGATTGAGATATTGCAATATCTATACCTCTGATATAGAGCGTTATAGTGTTTTTCCTCGTTGTGACCTCGCAGTCGTGTATTTTTTCTTGAAGCTCTTTTTTTATGTTACTTGCCATGTCGTTTCCACCCTCAACAGAAAAGATTATAGCATCATTTTTCCTGATGGTTTTAATTTTTACCCCTATTCTGTTAATGTCCACTTGTTGTTTTTCAGTAAGTCAGCATATGAATTGCCAGCTGCCTTTACGGTTACAGTTTCGTTTCCTAGTTTCTTCTTCCATGTCTGTCGGCTTTTCTTTTCTTCATTTGCCTTTCCCGGTACAAAGCATTTTACTCTTATATCACCGCTGTGAAATAGGTACTCTAGAATTTTTCTGCAGCGGCTCTAATCAACTCCCTCCGGGAGTGATATTTTACTTCTGGTCTGTTCGTACACTAGCTTCTTAGAATCTTCCGCTAGTTTATAGGACTCCTTCGTGTCATTTACCCCTACATTTTGAATATGGTATTGAAGAATATAGACGTACCTACGTCCTTCCACATCGATCGCACGACTTGTGGTGGCTTTTGTAATATTTGCCACATTTTTTATTATTACTTTTGCGAGTCCTTTTTCACGTCTTTTCTGTTTCCTGTTTCTACAGTTGTGCTCTTATTACACTTCTTCTGGCCAGTTTTGATTCAATAGTCCTGAAAGATCTTCAAATTTCCTAGGGTTGTTATTATTTGATCTGTTTCTCTGTGGTGATTGCCTACACTTACTTGTACTCCTTTGGTCGCCATTTCAGGTTTAAAATGTACTTGTACGCCAGCATCTACCGTTTTATTTTGTGTGTTTGTTTCATCCAGTGACTCTCTGAGATACTCTTCTTTCTCGTTATATTTCATTATAATCTTTTGCGCATGAAAATGGACATCCTTAATAGTGTTTTTTATTTCTGTCTTAGTGTAGGGGTTACATTTGATAAGTTCTTTTAATTCTGAGCAAGAACTTCATAAGGTCTTTTTTTTTCTACAAGTTCATCTCTATTGTTTAGCATACTCAGTTTTGAAGTGGGAGTATCTTCCCATTTCCTTTTGGTATTCTGTTTAAATACTTCATTTGACTGGACCATGGCAACAATTTCTTTTTTATTAAATATAGGGCTTCTGGTGAGTGAGCTTCTCCTTGCAAATGGATCCCCGATGATCTGCAATTTTCTGGGCCATCTACTTCGTGTACCAATGACACTTCCTTCTTTCCTTGTTTCTCCTTTTCGGTATCCAATCTACTTGCACTTGCTCTCCTGTCGCTTTTTCTCTTTTTCCGAAGAAGTTAGCTTTCGCACCTGTCTAAGAAGATGGATGTTCAGTGGCTGCTTCCTGCGCCTCGGTCTTGGTACGCCACCGCAGACGCTGTACAGTCGTTGGTTGACTGGCCCCAAGGGGGGGGGGGGGGGGCTGCCCGTGCACCCACCACACCGACCATCCGTCCATAGAAAAAGAAGGTTTTTTTGTGCTAGTCCGTGTTCGTCGCCGGATCGTTGTTAAGAGTTAAGATAATAATAATAATTAAAGCATTTTAGCTAAAAAAGTACCAACGATCAGCAGCAAAGCAGAGGTATTGAGTTCCTTAGTCAGCATGAAGATACTTAAATAATTACTAGTTGAAGTTTTAAGAATCAAATAGTATGATAAAACATATTTCATAGAAACTTGCACAGGCTACTGTACTGCTTTTTACAAAAATTCTGGATTCCTCCTGCGTCGGTTTTTGCTGAGTCGAACTTGCTAATGTTGCTAACGAACTTGCTACAGACCCCTTAGATTGCCACCTTATTACTGCGATTTGTAAAAGCTTTATTTAATATGTATTTATTAATTATATAATTACAATTTTAAATACGCAATACAGCGGAATGTATTAATATATTTTGAGTTTCAATTTCCTTGCCTTCCTTCCTGGTTCAGTTTGATTTGCTGGCCCAAAAATGCCTACGAATAGATAAAATCATTAATACGTTAATTATTACAGTCATGACTCTAAATATATACTGATAAATAGGCAAATTGTAAACAACATCCGTTACGCAGACGATATCTTTATTCCTGCAAACTCGGAAGGACAACTACACTCTGTAATGAATAGGATGACCTACCTACTACTGCCGCACTGGACGTATGCAAGACCAGAGATAATTTTAGGAAAAAAAGCGGTATTATTTAGGATAGAGGAATTTATGAGAACGGTACTCCTCGAACTTGTTGACATGCCTGGGAAGCGTCATCATTGAAAAATGGAATAAAAGTGATAAAAATAGAAACGAATAACCAAAGCACGAACGATATTTATGAAAACAAAGGAAACTTTGTGAACACTTGACTTGAACAGCGAACTGAGAATCAGAATTCTAAAATGTCATGTTTTTCACTTAAGCTTCACTTAAGAGGACTTCTATCCTTAGCGGGGTGGATTGAGTAACGAATGAATAAGTACTTCGACTACTCAATAAATCATCAGGCATGTATAATTATATATATATATATATATATATATATATATATATATATATATATATATATATATATATATATATATATATATATATATATATATATATATATATATATATATATATATATATATATATATATATATAATGTATATAATACTTGATCATTATTATCGCCGAATTCAAATATTTCAAAATATACCATACCGTTCCATATACATTGAGAGAAAGTGCAGCTTCACCACGCCTTAGTAGTTAATATAAAATTCAGTTAGCCTTCGGAAATTTATTTTTTTTTACCAAATAACATTGGCAAAAATGTGTTTGGGCAAAATAACACGGAAAATTTTCTAGGCCAACCTACGCACCACGAAACCGAGTCTCGCACTGCACTTTTTCCATCGAGGTTGAAATAACTGCCTCATCAAACTTGTTTATTATTTCGTATGTGACGCAAATCGGAAGAAAAAATAATTAGTTCCATTCTGCTTGATCGCCTATTAATTGAATGGGCAACGGAAAGTTTTTGTTGTAATTTTAGCTGAATATTCATCTCGTTTAATATTATTCTGGTATTTTAAGTCGTAATGCGTTCCCGCACAGCACAAACACGCACAATTTTTTTGACCTATTAGTTTGTTGGTTCCACTTCCGGCTTAACTGCTGAAAATCTAACTTAAATCGTTAAAATAAAAAACAGAAATCGCAAATCCTGTTAAGATATTCTAACTTAAAATTCTCGTCAAACTGATGTATGATACTTCAATAATTCCTTCTAAGATGGCAATTATTTTTCTAATCCTTAATTGGCCATGGCCGCTATAGAAATCACTCCGCTATCAGGTTGCATCCATATTTTTTTTGCTATCATTAAACACATGTTGAAGAGTCAACCTCCAAATGTTTGATATTTATAATCAATTTTTAACAAAACTAACTTTCTAAAGAACTACAGTTTTAATTGTTTTAACCTTTCACTTCAAACTGGCTATTTTAACAATTCTGGAGGGAAAGTTTTCTGAAAACTATATTTAAAGCAGGCTAAAATTCTGAAGTATATGATGGGGGTTTAATGTGTAACTATTTGACACCCCCCCCATCGGATCTATGTTATTCGACCGAAAGTTTGAGTTCAGCCCTAGTAAATCTACGGAGTTAAATATTTTAACTCGCATACACTGATTTAGCATTAATTTCAAGTTTCTAAGTTCCAGGGGTGATATTTTCGTTCACTCTTGTGTCTTTAGGGATAACAATCTTCAATGTTTTATCAACTGATTTTTTCTGCTGTCTGATATCTCAAAATGAATTGCAAAAACTACATTATGATGCTAATCATCTTCTTGACTGATATAATATAAATTTCATGGATGTTAATTCATCTGAATAAAAAGTCATTAGCTTTTCTCGTTCTAGAGCTCCTATTAAATTTTGTTACAAAATTAGCCAACTCTTCCTTAACCAAGTTTTCCTTTATCTTCTCATCTCGTTGGATGCAAGTCTCCATTTGTCAGATCACTTAAATATTGTTGCTAAAAAAATGCCAGATGCTTTGCGTACATATAAGGGGCCCTAGTACGCTCCTATCTGGAGTACGTCTCTTACGTGTGATTTCCCTTTTATGGTGGACTTTGGGTTTTTCTTCAACAGGTTGAACACAAGTTTTTGAAACTAATGTAAATTGAACATGCTTATTGGCTAGGTTAAATATGGTTCCCATTAGAATGCGCCATAAGATATCTTAGAACCTTCTATAATACTACTATACTTCATAAACTTCACATTGCATTTCATGTTTCACCTAGGACTACTAGGGCAACTGGCAGTTTTCACCTGCCAATCCATTTAACTAACTACTAAAACTTTTATTTCCAAATCAACTAATGATCACTGCCAAATGAATCTTTTTGCTCCCTTTAGGATCCTCCTGCGTCAGGTTCTTCATAATTTCAATTGGATTGGAATTTAGTTAACGTTTCCAGTGATTATTTTTTTCGTTTGTTTTAGTCATCTAGTTATTGAGTATTTCTATTAGTTTTAGACTTAATATTGGATCTAAAGTTTATTGTGGTTTTTTATTTTATTAGTGTTATTCCTGATCTACTTTGGTAATTGTAATTAGTAAATAAATTTGTGTCCCCTTGCGTATCCTCTCAACTTTAATTTAATTTATGTTTTCGCTTTATTGGTTACATTACAGTAAAGTATAGGTCTCCTTATATTGTTATTGGACTTTCCTTTATTGTAGTATTAGGTAAGAAATCTGATGTTTTAGCTAACGACTTGATCAGTCCATTATTAACTGAAGAATGATGAAGCCATGCAGTCATGTAAAGAGATGCTTAAAAAAACAATAAGAAACAAAACAGGAATATTTAAGGGATGAACGAAGTGAGACTAAAAACGACCAATACCACAAACATGTTTAAAGAGAAACTCGAGATTAAAATGAAGGAACAAAAGGAAGAATACTTCAAAATGAAATGTCGACATCAAAATTGAGCCGAACCGGACGGGATTCCTTATTTATTTACTCTACACTTTTCTGGAATAGTTTATAGCATTTTTATAATGGAAAAACGTTTATTTGTTAATATTACGAAATATTCAACTTGTTGAACCTTACCAAAAGTCACTCACTCACAAAATAGGTTGTTTAGGTTTGAAAAATAAAAGAAGAATTTTAGAGGGCTTTTCGTTTATTTATTTTTAAGGAGTCGACACTGACCACTGAAGTAGATCGCCTTCTCTAAGAATATCAGCCCCGTACATATCACAAAGGAGAAATTAAGAGATATATTTACGCTATACCTATCTTCTATTTTTAACGAACAAAAGAATAAAAAACAGTGTACTAGTATCAGTAAAGTTCTTAAATCGCCCCAATCTCATTTATGTCAATAAATTTTAAAATTTTAATTTTTATTGGATATGGAGACGAAACGAGAACTCAATTTTTTTTAAAGGGCCATTACAAAATCCACAGTGAGTGACATTGAGGGCAAATTTATAGAAACGGGGCATGTTATTTTATTAGGTGTTCAAAATACCCACAGTCAACTTCGTGACAATGTGCTAATCACTTTAAAACCCTTTACAAAACATTATTCCGGATATTTTCATTAATTTGCCTCATTTCATATCTAATTCTAAATTTTAAATCATCCAAGTTACTTCTCTGTTCGTTTTAAACTTAAATTAGTGTTTTTTATTCTTGTTCTTATAAAAAATATGACATTAGTTAGAAACTTGGGACCAACATTTACTTTTTGACCAATCCTGTATATTTTCTGTTTACTGCAAAAAATGCACATGAAAAACGTATTATATTGTTTGTCCACTAACTAACCAATGTTATGTGTACAAAACAATGTAGTATTTGAAAAGTACAAGTGACTCTAAAAAATACTTGTGTTTAAGTTTAAAAAGGCCGCTTGGTACAATGTTAAAAGATAATTTGGCAAAAAATCAAAAAAGGAAATCATGAATAATCGTGATTTTTTTTATTTCTCTAATTTTCTCCACATCCTTTAACTGTGAGTCATCAAACCATTCCATTATTACGAATTTCAGTTTTGCTTCTAAAAAATGCTATGGGAAAGAATTTTATTTCCAAACCGCACAATTTGAAATCAAAAAACCATGCGGTCCTTACTTACAAAGTGACTCGGGAACCTAGACGGTTATTGTCTAGATTCATCATTAATCTATCTAGTTTTATTAATCAAATATCAATCACTTACGCCCAGAACGAAAGGAAGTGAAAAATAGTATATTTTAAAAAATTTTTAATTTAATTAATTTAAATTTTTAAAAACCTTATTTTTTTCTTATTGCTTCAACTTATTTATACTAATTTCCATGAAGCTCAAATACAATCTACTCAAAATATCGCGGGCTCCTCTTTTAAACACTACCCCTATTTATAGCTCAATTTTGATAATTCTTTTTTGTTGGATATATTTTTTTAAAATTGAAAATGACAACAGATTCGTATTCAGGACTACCTAAAAGTAACTGACCAATAACCAAAGTGTTTAATGTATATTGATATAAAAAAATAAAAACAATTGTTTTTGTGTAAATTTAAAACCCTGCAAACAAATCCTAATTATACAAAATTATGTATAAAAATTATACATAATTATACAAACTAACAAAAATATTTATATTTATAACATTTATTTTTTACTATCATCCTAAAACTACAGCGTTAATAATCTATAGTATTCGAAAGGCATAATGTATGTATTAACCAATAAAAATAATAAATAGGCAACATAAAGTTTGAAAGCCTTTTTGAAAGATCTAGCCAAGAAAAAAAAATCAAAAACAAACTGCAAACAAAAATTTTACAAAGATGTACGTCCTACAACGCAATACAAAAGAAAATATTATCCTTTTGAGCAAAAGAAATAGTAAGCAAAAATATTCATGCAGACTTTACTCATTATGACTACAAATATGATAGAATAGAATTTTTAGACATCTATGATTGATCTCTAGAAGGTAACACTTGTGATTTATGTAAAAAGTTAAGTTATACCCTGAAGTTAAGGAAAACTAATGAAACAGCTTCAAAAACACATGGAGAAAAGACATAATTTCGAGCGGAACGAACTGTCAATGTTATTTACCAGATTTGTTGTCAATTTGCAAAATTTTGCAATGTTAGCTATGAATATTTTTCGTCTAAATCTAGTTGGACATTGGTTTTCAAGAACGAAAAAATTTTTTTATTCTTTAACGAATCAAAAATCAACGAGACTGTCATGAGGTGATAATTACAGACCGAGTAAACTGAAAAACGTAATAGTTTATCATTAATTATTTTCATTTAGATGACCTAATTATTTTCAATTTAACTTGGCTGCAGCAGTTACGAGAAGCTATTGATTTGGTTAAATTGTTCAGTGAGGGAAGATGTTGGAGGACGTGTTTAATGTTAAGAAATGTCTAATTGAAGTTTAATAACAAAATCCCACTGTTTTGCGATTTTTGCTCATTTAGTAAAGCTAATAAATTTTAACTTTAGCAAAATATCATTGGTGGCTAAAATTCACCGAAAATATGCGACCGCCCCTAACCCATGGTCAAACTTCGACATGATATCTTCGTAGAAATGGGCATCATCTTCCGCGCATGCCTCTACATTTCACCCACTAATCTGCACTTTTTCTTTCTAAACCCGGATATCCACACAATTAACGCCTTTTTGCTTAAAGCTTTAATGGAATCTGCACAGATTTTGAGAAAATACTGCTTGAAATATGCCGCATCCAAACATATTGACGATGGTACTTTATTTGGTTTGAAAATTGTTTGAGATATACAGGGAAGATTTTCTTCTAATTTTGCAATTCTTATTGCAATGATTGGAAATTTGGTGCATCTATTACGCTTTAAAAACTCAGGACTATTAAACATTTTGTACTTTTACCATATAAGTGAAGAAAGTGAAGCATTTCCTGAGGAAAAGCGCAAACGTTTAATCGGGTACAATATTTAAACTGCTTCACAATTACAATCACAAATATATGCATATAGCACCTACGTCTTAAAACACATATTGGTGAGTAAAGAAAAGTATTTTTTAATTTTGAAAAAAAAAATGTTCTTCAAATCTTGATACTGAAGTTTGAAAGGTCTTACTATACAGTCGGTTATGTAGGCAATATAGTTTTTAAGATACATAGTACTCAATTTTTATTGCCATTTTCGATTTTTTCTAAGTAAAGTTTAAAGTAATATTAATATTGGAAACTAAATTGGCATGAATTAATCTAATTTAACTTAACAGTTGGCAATAATTCAAATTGGTTTGTATAAACTAAATTGTATTTTGTAGATCAGGCATCTGTGGTTATTATCTCTCCTTTAAGATTAACAGTAATCAACTAACGATTATGCATTTCGTTTGAGGCATAAGAAGGGCTTAATGACATTGACAGAAACTCTTCAGCAGGTACTGGGAAAATTACAGAGGTATTAAACATTAAATTTATAACTGTACGGCAAATTTTAAGAGATCAGCAGCTTTACGCCTACCATCCCCTACCATATTCCACGCTCACTCGCCTAGGGATTTGCTTCTAAAGACAGCATTCTGCTCCTGGTTTACGAAATAAAATTATAGCAAGTTCTCACCTTTTTTCTTTGGGTTCAAGTTTGTTTGTTTCGAAATTCAATAATTAGTTTTAATAATAATCACGTATTGGCTGAAGTTAATGCACACGTTCTCTTAGAAAACCATTTCCAAGGACAGTTTTCTGTCAATATTCGATTTCTGGACCTCGATTTTCAGGGGCAGTTTAGGAATGGCAAGAATTCATATGTGGTACATGCACGATAGTGCGCTACCGTAATTTAATCGACTCGTGAGATAGGGAGGAGCCTAGATTTCCAGAATCACTGCTGTATCAAACTCCTGTTCAGATTGTAGAGGACCTAAGAAAGTTCAGTCATGCGCAATAACAAATTCTTGACATTTTTAAAAGGGTTCGTCAGTCAATGATGATACGAATTGATGAAAAATTAAATAAGTAAATTAGAATAAGTTTTCAACAACTGACATTGTAAAGAAGATGTAGTGGTACTGGTTATGAATTAACTAATAAATAATAATAATAATAATAATAATAATATCTTTTTTATTTTAGTGGCCGTCCGGGGCTTCTGCGCCGCACTGGTGATTTATTTCTGGCAATTTTTAATCTTCTATCTTCTATATTCCATTCTACTTGTATAGTTGCTAGATTAATTTTTTCTATTTAGCACCCATTCATTAATTTAAACATTTCTGTTGATTTCACTATTCGTTTAATTTTCGTTGTCTCCTGTCTCGTTTTAACAGTATATGTGATGAAAAGGCTTATTGTTGCGGTGTATATTAGTGTGGCGCCACACTGTATCATTCAGGCATCCTGCTATCCTTATTGCTTGTTTGCTTACCTATGTCTCCACATCACAATAACTTTTCTTACCGTCAATCTCGACTTTGCATATTAATGGAATTTTTGAAGTAGTCCTGCATTTGTTTAGCTTTAAGAAGGTAAGAAAATATCTGTAGTGGCACTAGTGATCAATTAAACGAAATTGGTAACAAAAGATTCTTAAAATAAATAATGATCCTTCTTAAAACAATAACTATAAAAAAAATCGATAATTTAAAATCCAAATAGTTCACAAATATAGCTTAATAACAAATACAGTACGTACAAAAAAGTTATGACGTTTCAAAAGTGTAAAGAGTCATGTAGGTTGCACCATCTACTAACATCCCAATACTAAAATCAAATTCAAATTTTTCATGTCAAAAGGCCGCCATCCAAATATCAGCATTCCTTCAAATCTTATTTAGAAGAAACAAAAACCAAAATAAAACTTTTGCAAACTATGGACTTGGGACCAACATCTATGTGAACTTTTTACGTTAAGATTCACCAAAGATCCATTCCTTAAAGTTATCCTACGTACTTAATTAGCACCCTGTATAGTAGACCTACGCGACAGTGAGTGGATTAGATCACAAACCTAGGTGAACTATATATTGGTATATTTGAAATTGACATTTTGCGAAATATAATGCTGGCTTCTTTAGCAGGATTCGGGCAACTCTCTGTGGAAATGTGATTGACTATCGATAGGGCAACGGTGATGTCGAACCGTGTTCTAGAGAAACGGTTCAGTCCATTCAGTTCGCTCGTCAAATAATTTTTCTTCCCCTGTATATGCATTATTTTTCGATTCTGAAAGCTTTAATTTAATTTGCTTATTTTAACTTGGCCTTTGCGATTCCTGAAACTTTTAAAAATCCAGACAACCAAACCGCCGCCAATAAAACGAACACGAATAAGAAGAACTGAAATATGAAAAAATAATTAAAAAATTGAAATGACGCGTTTCCGCAGACTTGCGTATGTAATTAAATTGAGAATAAAATTTGGAATTTAAAGCAAATAAACTAATTTAGGAAATTAATTTCGGCTAAAGTCTAAAATATTTCACAGGAAAATAAATGACGTATTTTCGCAATAGTTTTTGTGTTTGTAGGTTTGTTTAGAGAAGTGATTGGAATTTTGAACTATGAATTATGGAAAGGCTGAATTTTCCTCTTTTTATAGTCACTAGTGAAACCTAGGGTAGAGTTCTTGTCTGTTCTTATCTTTACTCATGGCATATCGAACTCGTTGGATCATATCTTCTCGAGTAGCAGAGCAAGTCTCAAGGTAAATACAAATACGCAAGGGATTATTAATGAGAATGTTTAGCTAATCAATACCAGACAGCCGTCACTAACGATCACGATTATATTACTTGGGAGTAAGACGGAATCAGTTGTACTTCGCATTTATTAATTTAACTAGTACTCCCATACACAGAGATGGATTCATAATAGATCAGGGTATTCAGTAATGATTTGAGAATATTTAAGTAGGTGAATCTACATGAAAAAAATTATGATAATTTGTTAAGTAAACTGTTAAAAAAGTATATAATACCCCAAGAAATATAATCTGCCAAGAGTTAATATACAAATAAACCATATTTGGTTGATTTCAATTTTTCAAAGAAACTTCCACATACTTTCTATAAAATTTCTGGAGTCCTCCTGCGTCGATTTTTGTTGAGTCGAACTAGCTAACGTTTCGCCAAGCATCCTGCTGGCTTCTTCAGAGTTTTCCTGAAACTCACTCGTATTTGCTTTTTTATTTATATTGATTTGGGGGGGTAGAGCTAAATGAGGGACCGTCTCGGTTAAGATTCTTAGGTTGTTAAGAATATCTAAGATTGGGAAGTTGTTATTAGTTTCTATTTCAATGGTAACACGTATATTGTAGTGCATAGAGTTTAAATGACCATGACGCCAAATAACAAAAGTATCATCTACGTAGCGTTTCCATAATTTTGATTTTAGATGTTTAGATTTTAGGTGTCGAGAGTTTTCTTCTCAAAGGCATTCATAAATATATTCGCAATGACTGGTGATAAAACATGATTCATAACAAAGCTTTAAATCTCCGTTTATCTTCTACCCAAAATCACATTAACATATTTGAAAAACTAACTTCAACACTAGGGAAACCATCAAACTCTTCTCAACTACCAAACACTGTGATAAATATATCATCGCACCAACTTTCGGAAACGGAAAAATCAGTTCTTTCAAAAGGTTCCAACTTTGTCTTTGCCCACGTATTATCTCAAAAGAGGAAATTATTTTAAATGTCCAGTCTATCCTAAATAAACTACCATCTCAAACAGCTAATGAAATTCGATTTGAAACGGCAAAAATCCTTGAAAATCAAAGCCCCTCAATCTAATATTGCAAAGCCTGAACGCATTGCCCTAAAATCTCTAAAATCTAATCCTGATAACGTAATCCTAAAAATCCTAAAGGAAATGCTACGGTAGTCATGAAGGCAATTGAATATCAGGAAAATATTTAAGATTCACAGACGGATCATATCGTCAACTTAAAAAAGATACTACGTCATCTATGGAACGTAACCTTAAATCTATCATTAAGGCTTCTTCTCTATCAGAATCCGGGAAAAAATCTGTCACCCCTCACGACTCTAAAATTCCTCGTGTCTACGGACTCCCAAAGATTCACAAACCAGGATTACCCCTTGGACCTATTGTCAACACCATTGGTTCTCCAACATATTCTCTAGCAAAATATCTAGCTTCCTTATTAAAACCCTTTACAGAGAAAACTGACAGTTTCGTACTTAATGGCTTTCAGTTCATTGAACAAATAAAAAGCATTACATTAGATACACAAGATATTCTGATTGGTTTCGACGTAGAATCCCTCTCTTTACTAAAGTTCCAATTCCTGAAATTCTCACCATCATTTCACACATATTAAAATGCGAGAATCTGGAACCAAACCTTCTCACCTTAATTGAAAAATGCTTGTCTGGAACATATTTTTCTTATAACGGTCAAATTTTTGAACATACGTCGGGAAGAGTTATGATTTCTCCACTATCACCAATAATCGCAAATATATTTATAGAAGACTTTGAGAAGAAAGCTCTCTACCCCAACATACATTTTACCATTAAAATGGAAACTAATAACAACCTCCCATTCTTTGATATTCTTATCAATAGAAAATCAGACCTAACATTTGGTCAATGTGTTTACAGAAAACCTACGCATTGTCACATCACCATCCGGCCCAAAAATCATCGGTTATCAACTCTCTTCTTTACAGAGCCGTAAAACCATCTCAGCCGGATTCATTGAACCCAGAATGAAAACACCTTACCTCTGCTCTTCTCTCTAATAATTTCTACATTAAAGATTATAAGCGCTCCATCAAAAAATTCACTTCACCACAACCTTCCAATAGCAATGAAGCCGAAAACAATCCCACACTTGCCACTGTTGTTCTTCCTTATATTAAAAACATCACTGACCACATATGAAAAGTTCTAAAGAAATATAACGTCAAAACCAGATTTACCACTTGTCCAAAAATCTCTCAACAATAACGAAATGGGACTTTCGTTATTGGCCCTGTTTACAAGTAATTGTAGGTCTTCCAGCGGTTGAGTCATGATTGCTTTATCGTCTGCGAAGCGTATATTATTAGCTATCTCACCTCCTATCTTAACACCTTCTTCTTTTTCCGAAGGGACCCGATGAAATATTATCTGTGAGTTCAGGCGAAAGTACGCACCCCTGAGTAACACCTCGCTGGATAGGCACTCCTTTTGTTTCTATTTCGTTTATTTTCACAGTTGCTGTTTGGTTTCAGTATATCTTTTTGATGAGCTTTATGTCATTGTCATCAAGTTGGATGTTCTTCAGTTCATTTATGAGTTTCGTATGCTGTACTCTATGAAATGATTTTTATAAACAGTTTTATTGTATTCGCGACTTCTCTGGGGGAGTCTGTCATTGCGAATAAGGCTTCTCTATTTTGGATTATTTTCAGTAGGACTTTTAAGGGGTGGCACAAAAGAATTATGAGTCTGTAGTCGTTTCCTGATTTTGGAGTATGTTGGTAAATGCGATTATATTTTCATCATTCAGTGATTTTAGAAATTCAAGTTGTATCTCATCTTGACATGGAGTTTTTTTGTTTTTACAATTTTTTAGGTCGTGTTTGATTAGTATCTCTAAGACTAGACGTTATTCGTCTCCGTTTGTTCTGTCTGTACTATTGATTCTATTCTTGGTAATAATTTTTTATATCATTCTCTTCCAAAAGTAGTGTTCTGATTATCTCTCGTTCCACAGGGTATTTTTTCTTGTTGTTACCAGTTATTTCTTTTATTTTCCTGTGGAAACTGAAAGTATCATGATTCTTCTATAATTCTTCCATCTCTGTGCTTTGTTTTTTCATCCAAGACCTCTTTAGCCTTTTTTAATTTCGCGTTTAATTATTATTTTTAATTAGTTTTCCTTTTCCTATTATTGCATTAAAGTCGCCCATAATTATGGTTATTTCATGTTTCTTTGAATTTCGTGTCAAATGGTTCAAGTCTGAATAAAATTTTTCTATAAGTTCCTCACTGCTTTCGCATGTGCGTATCTGCACAAAATTTATATTAATCGGGTTTTCCTTTAGTTGTAACATCATCATGCCTTCATTATAAGGAATAACTTTTATAACTTTCACATCTTTGCGTATAATTATTCCTACGCCATTGCTATGTTGTCCATCTTCTCTACCTGAATAATACAAAACTTCGTCATCCTGGCTACAGGTGCACGAACCAGGCCAGCGGACCTTCGCCAATCCTAAGATCCAATTTGCATTTCTTTGCATTTCTGGTGTTATTGTTGTTAATTATGTGACCTACCTGTTCCTTAGTGTTTAAAATTCGGCAGTTCCTTGGTTGGTCACCAAAAAGAAGTACAGGAATAAATGAGGATAAAAAGACTGCCATCGAAGAATAATACACTCGTTTTACTTTAAAAAAGAAATACCTACCTTGGACAAAATAATGTCTGAAATGAAAAAGGATCACTTTATTCTACTCATTGCTAAGAAATTGAAAGAAATAATTTATTAAGGCAAAACAGAAAATCACTTTTAATAGACAATATTTAAGAGCAGTGAGACAGTTTCAAAGGGGAAGCGGAAATATGTGTTATCTGGATATTTGGTAAAATATCATCCAGATAACAGATATTTTACCAAATATCATCCAGATAACACATATATGTACATATGTTGGAAAAACAGGAAGGATGGTCCAGTGGAATAAAAGTACTCTGAAAACTAATAAAAGCAAATCCTAAATCCTATTCTTTCTGGCTGTAGAAACTCCGAAAAATGGCCTACACGAAATATGATGAATAAAATTTATAAATTAAGCCAAAAAATATTATTTATTAAAATTTATCTATTTTCAAATTTATATTACTTTTTTTTTTTTAGTTTAGGCTCTATAAGATTAGTCCTGCGTAAAGTGTCGCGTGCCAAGTCGAGAGTTTCCGGTATTTTAGTCACGGGTTTGACACGATCTGATGTTTTCGGTACATTTAAAATATTGATAGTATTTTCAAGTGTGAATTGTTTTGTCCTGTTTTGCAAAAATGTAATCAAATACTAATAAAACATGACCAGTGTGCAATATCTTTATAAACGGCACTTTAGTCACGAAATTGTTTATGCACTATCACAGCATCTGAACTTGTTGCAAAATATATTGATTGATTGATTATTGTATTATGTATTCTTTTTAGTTATCAATATCTAAAAGTGTTAAAATAATTGACAATAATTTTAAAATAATCTATTATTAATTTTTTATTCTACTAGAACAGCGACGCCAGCTTCCATACTATTATATTTTATGGCAGCTTTAAAATGCCGTCCATAGAAGAAACAAAATATAATCAGAGTTTTAGAACCATTACAAATAATTGAAACTTACAACTCATACACCAATAATTCGAGAACTATGAAAGACATTAGGTTACATACTTCCAAAAATCCATAATTATGCAGAGTTAAAAATAGGTCACATCGACTTATCACTTTTTTTTTGGAATTAAAGCAGATTAAGTTCCTTATAACCCAGCATCTCAAAACATTGTAAAAATTACAAGCTGGGCAATATCGAATCAGTAATCCTGTCCAATACCCATACCCATGCTTCATATTTTTGTTGTTGTTTTACTATTTCTAATTAAAATTAGTTACCCAGATTCAGCAAATAACAATTGCATTTAAAAATGTCTCTGATTTTTGAGGAAAAAATACTGTTTGAACAATAAATCGTCATTTTTTTCGCTACATAGTATATTCTGCAACAAGTGTGGTCAACGGCATTTGAGGCACGAATTTATTTGGCACGAGCGGAGCGCAGCAGAGCGAGTATTTAATTAACGAGTAACTTAAAAAGTTTACCATACCTGTTGCATACCATATTTTTTCTACGGCCATTAGTTTTTGGGTATATTTTTCCCAAACAATACGAATACATTCACTGACATGACCGTCAGAATTGACAAATGTCAAAATTCAAGCTGTGCGGTAAAATCTCCGATTGCTCCCAAACCCGTGCGGTTATATCCAGGAAATGTGCGAAGGGTCTCGGATCCGTGGGACAAGAAATTCACGTGGTAAAGTGACGCACGCTAGATCGTTGTCTAATTTGGTATTTTACAAAAGGGAGTAGAAGAAACAGTTTGCGATTTTAGATACACTTTATAATATATTATGGCAAAATTAAATTTGAATGTTATCTATACTCTCACGGAGGTACCCATAAAAGCTTTCTTTCAAATTTTAACCGACATGATCTCAGAAATTAGACATTGAAACCTAATTTAAATTGGACCTTTTTTTAAATAACTAGTACTATGATATACTAAAGTTTAAGTAAATGACCCCCTTTTAACTTAACCGATATGGAAATTTTACCCGTAAATATTCGAATCCCTCACGTTGTCACCCGTGCGCATTAACTCAAAGCAAACAAACTTAAAATTCGAAAAAATAATCGATACGTTGTTATTAATAATAATTTGCAAACATTAGCGGTGACTATCCGAAAAATAATAATGAAAAATGAAAAACATATTTGAAGTCCGACCTTGAGCGGCACTTACGCGTCGCGTCTTTACGAATTTGACAGGTGGGGATGACTTATAAAAGTATATGGTAACTTTATCAATGCAAAGCTCTGCCAGATGCGTATCGCCTCGTAAAGGATTAGTCGACGCTTTTCATCGTAATCGCCGTCACTGGTCGTTCGCGTGCCGGATTTGGCTTTCGTTTGATCGGACGTAAACCCGCTTTTGGATACTTGCATAACGAGTGATTTCTGTTTCTGTGATATTTATTAGATTATATTAGGTAAGTGCTAAATTTACCTTGCAATATTTTCGTTCTTTTTTTCGAACATTTTATTATATTATTAAGAATTCATTTTGTTTTTTGATTTTGATTTTATAAATCTAGCAGTAATTCAGTTCAGTGCTATTCGACGCTGTCCCATACGGAGTCTAATGGCTAAAATAAAAAAAAACAGAAAAAAAAACAATAACAAAAGGTTTCCAAAAACTTTAATGCTGGGAAATGCTCGGGGAAGAACTATTATGGCAACTTTTTAAAATGATTTTCATACTGTGCTGGTTGTCCTGAAAGTGGAATTAGCTCACCTTTAAGGTTTTTAAAATAATTTGAGTTTTCCCAAAGTGTAATCCAATTATAATTTCTAAAATGCATAAGAAGCATTTCAATTATGTCATTATTGAAATTTATCTTTTATACAGTGTAGACAAAACTTTATTTCAATCCAATAACGACTTCAACTGACTATAACTTGATTAATTGAGATGGGACATCAATAGAGTTCATTTTATGGAAATACATAAAAGCAATTATTTACAACATGCTTCCAACCACATGCTGTCCAGATTTAGAAATATAAACCGGACGCTGGAGGTACTTAAATGTGCAAAATTTGAGGACCGAATTTGCCAATTTTGCCAGAGTTCAATACTAACAAAAATTAACCCCCTCCCCTATTATTTATGTCGGAAATCAATGGAGCGTATGCTACAAAGTTATTTTAATCATCATTTTAGTTAAAATTTATATTTTTTTTTACGGAGTAAAGGTCAAGTTGAAAGAAATGTCATAATTTCTGCTGATTTTACCGCTTTCTTTTTTGCATCAAGGCGCCTAAATTCGCACAAGTAAAAGAAGAATGTTAAGTGTATACCCAACAAAATGATTCAAGCTGCAAGAGTGAGGTACTTGATTTACAACTGAACCACTTAGAAGCAGATTCAAGGATGTTTCCGCACACATTTAATGCGGTAAAAATTCAACCTGCCCACGTTATTATTCTTTATTTATCCTTGTAAAGGTCTTTGGTTTGTTTATGTATGTATGTTGTTTGCCTATGTTTGCTGCATCTGAAATTTTTCCTCTAACAGCCCTTACTTTAGCAAATTTTGATCTGAATAATGAGCAAATAAGCCAGTTAGAAGTAGTCTGTATAATATTTTTTCAACTTTTTTTTGCATTTATTAAGGGCTACAGTACAATAAAAATTTCCAACGATTACAGTTTGTATGGCTTTGAAAAGTTAATTTGCGTCCAAATGATTTACCGGAGTCTTTAATTAAATCAGGTAAACGTTGTTCAACTTGTCGAACAATGTTTTGTAACTTTAAAAAATCAGAAATATTTGGTATTTTATTGTCTAAATGCGCTAATAATTATTGGCTGAATAAAAAAGAGTAATTATTTATCTTGCATGTGTTCATTACTGCTCTAATTCAGTGTTTTCGTTCATATATTTTATTTTTTATTAATAATAAATGTTTTAAGTAATATTTTATAAATGTTATTTTTATAAAAAGAGATAAATTTCAACTAAAATAAACAGAATATACAGTAAAACCAGACCAAATTGACTACCACAATAAATTATCTGTCTGCAACTAGATGCAATGAAACGTTTATTTAGATAAGACCGAAAGGCATAAATTCACCAAAATCTAAAACTAACCAAAATCGTTCGAGAAGTAATTAAAAAGTACATTACCTGGTAAGTTAAAAATATGACGTTTCATTTATATAAATCAAGTCATAGTCATTTACAGTTGTTTTTTTTTTGTAATTGAGATATAAAATATCAGCTATGGTTACACTTTACTACAGATTTTGCTTCTCCTTCTTCCAGTGCTGATCTGGTCCGGATGTTGGCAATTATTCTGGCAATAATAATTTTATTCGTCCAAGTTCTAAGGTACTTTAACCAAGACACTTTTCTTCTGCCAGGTGCTGGTTTTCCTGTAATATTTCTTGCAGTAATGTATATCTTTTCTCGTGTCGCATTATGTAACCTAGCCATTCGAGCTTCCTTATTTTTATTCTGTTTATTATTTCCTTCTCTTTTTTGCATTCCACGAAGCATGCATAACCTCTTCAAAAGTTTCTCAGTATCCTGCTGTAGAGTTCCATCTCGAACGCGTTTAATCTTTTGGTGGTTGCTTCTGTCAAAATACAAGATTGCATACCATAAAGTAGAACAGAAAGGACGTAGCCGCGAATTAAGCTTCTTTTTGTATGTATACGGCATTCCTGTGAGTGATTCCAATGATTATTAACTTGTGTGAACAGGTAAATATACTTATTAACTTTTTCCATACTTCGTTGACCAAATATGAGATGGCTATCTAGTGCTTGCTAATCACCATTTATTTACTTTTTAGTCTAAATTTCAGCCACATTCGATAGGTTACCATGCTCATAAGCTGCAGCAGTTGTTAGAAATTTCCAAAAAAATTGATGATGACGCCCTATTCTTATAATAAGTGCATTAGAAAAACTGGAAAAAAATACACATGAAACAAAGAAAGAAAACAGAAATATCTTGACTGCAAATTCTGTAGATGCAATATTTGCAAAGTTGTTAGGTAATTACAGTGCTTATTAAAGTCACTTGCAAATTCAGGAAAATTCAACATTTATTACTTACTATCTTCATATCATTGCTTTTCTTCTTCAGCTAAACAATGTAAGTACTTGTAGTTGTTATTTGTTTTTGACATTAAGCCTGTGTTTAGTATAGGTCACTTTTGAGAATTTAGTACATTTCTTTATTTTTGTTACTGTAAGGTATTTTAAGAAGAAAGTGTTCAATTAAAATATTTATATACTCTTTCGAAAAAGTATTCCATTGCAGATTTGCATCGAAAAGACATACCCAATTTTTATGTTTCAAGAAAGTATGCTCGGTTTTTGTCACTAAAGAATCTTTTATATACACAATATGACCCAGGAACTCATAAACTTGAAAATGCTAAGTGGTTATGGACCACAAAGCTTCATGTAGAGTGTTCTCTATCACAAAATTATTCAGAATTATTATAATCTGGTACTTTGTGTTCAAACCTTTAAAAACAAATGCAGGTGCCTATTGATCTTCTTCCAATTTGTTTACTAATCCATTTTGCAAAAAGTGTCACACATTATACTTATTGTATATTGGTATATAATTTAATACCAAATCAGTCATAAAACGCTAATTTTTGATGTATATACTGCCCATAAAGTCTTCCGTAAATTTCTTATCATAAAAAATTTCGCATAAATGCATATTTATTACATACACAATATTAGATATGTTTTATGGAATACAAATAGTGTGAGAAACACTGTACTAAGCTGTTGTTTTGGTTAGTTTCGCTATAGCCGCTAACTTCTTTCGGAGAACCATTAACTCAACTTTGGTTAATTGATTCAATAGAAAAAATGATAATGAGATTGCAAACTTTGCAGTATCATTATATCAAACTTTTTAATTTGAATACTACTACTTAACAACGCAAAAGGTTTTTTTCGAATCCAAGAATTTTACGTCATATCAATTAAATAGGTATTAAAAAATACCAACGCCGAGCCACACAGACTCTACTAGGTCATCTACTGGTCGTCATTATTTCGTGTGAATACAGATTTCCTGTTCCGACAGCTTTTTCGGGTCCTCCTTCTGCGTGCACCATCCACAGCATCAAGGTCTTGAAATAATTGGAATTATAAAAAACTGCTTTCTCAATTATATGCTTCATTAAATGTTGTGGCGCCATTTTCGCATTATCGGTACTCTGATTAAGGTTTTAAAGCAAAATAGGAGAGAAAGAACAATTCATTTTCTAAATTTTAATACCCAGTAGCAAATAATTGCAGTACGTTTCTAGAAGTTGAAAATTTAATTTAAATATGCTAGTCTGTTTTTTTGATTTTTCGATTAGATATGCATCGTTTTATTGCAAACGCTTTATTCTAGTGAAGAAGAATCGAGAGAAAAGTAATTTCTTGTAATACATTATAATACATTTATAATTATTTTCTACCGATTCACAATTAATTACTATGAAACATGCATATAATTTACATTCATATAGTATATCTCAACCCTGAAGTAAAAATAAAAAATAGAAAAAATTAAAAAAATGAGTGCAGATAAGAAAATAATAAAAGGGAATAATCACAACAACCCACGCATATTTACGATAACTTTTTACATTTTTAGACTATTTGGGTGGGAAATGAAAAAAGGGAGTGTAACCAAAACCAAAAATCTATTTTTCATTTTAGTTATATTTTCTTGACTAGTTTTGACTATTTTCCTTGTATTTAGTTGAACGATTAATACATTTATTTGATGATAAATTTACGTAGCAAAAAATAACACGTTCATAATAACCAAGCTCTGAAAAACAAATCGCCCATTTGCGCGTTATTATAAACCAAATTGACCGTTAATAAAAATTATAGTTATAATATTAATATTCCCAGAATACGTAATTCAGGTTTAATTAGTTCAAACGTCAAAAATTTTCCGGCAAATATAATATGCGTGTTTTACCCGGTTGCGACCAGAATGGCAATTAAACTTACGATTTATTACAAAATTTCGGTTAATTATACGTTTTAATGCAATTCCTTTGCCATCGACGCAATTAATTTTTCCACTTTTCTTTGTCAACAAGTTTTATAGTTTTGGTTAGTTATGACTTTTTTATCCGATTTTCATAATTATTTTACCAATTAGAAAATCCATTTATTTTAATTGTGTTTTGCTATTTTAGTAACGAATTTTGTTAGATTTGGGTATTATCATAACTTTAATACACCCTGTGCGAAAACTGAAGGGGATAATTTAGTTTAAAAACTGTTTGTTGTAATATTTTATGTATTTCAAATCACTTGTTTTTCGGAATAAATTCAATTGAATTTAATTTATTTAAAACAACTTTAATTAAAACATAAAATTACCCAACAATAATATCGTGCAATATGGACTACAGATATATTGCACAAAATAATTTTTTGTGCAATATGCAATATCAATATATTGCACAAAATTATTTTTCGTTTTAAATATTACAGCATTTAAGGATTATTAACTAAAAGAGGAATGAGTTTTAAAGAATATGTAACAAGAATAGGCAGAGACTATATCGAACGTTAGACAATTTGTACTAAGCACAGAACCAAGTTATTTAATTACATATTAGCCACTTGAGTTTATTTGTTATTTTATAAATCGTTTATTGTTCAATTCAAATGGCAATACTGTCACTATCAAACACTTTACCTGTTAACATAGACATGCATATTCCAAAATACAGTAAAATTATAAGCATATGATTAAAAAATTTGCATCTCATACAAGGACTGAGATAATGGTATGATTGAAAAAACATAATTTGAAATATAATACAATAGAAGATTACAGCAAACAAGTTACACAAATTATCCCCCTTCTTTTTTCCTCGGGGTGTTTTTAATTACCCTGTATGACACTGCCCAGAACGAAGAAAACTAGTTACTAAAATAACCGGTTCAAAATAAATAAATAAATTAATAATAATAATAATAATAAAACTTTTAAAAAATTTTAGAGAGCCTTTATTTTTGCTGATCACTATATTACATTGTTTCATATATATGGAGCGGTCAGCAATGAATGCGCCAAAAATAATGGTATTTCCTATCTCGAAAAACCCCCGAATCTACCATGCATCGCATTAATGATACGACATTTTGCTATATTTGACTCACTCATTATTTTCACAAGTTTAATCTAAAAGTTTTTTGGAATATTAAATTGGAAACTTTATTGATTTGATCCGCAATAATTACTCCGTATTTATTTGTTATTGGACCATGCATTAAAGATGACGCAATTAGACCCAAGAGAAAGTTTCGATACTCCTTTAGATGGTTTGAAATTTACGTTACGTTTAAGGTAATTTTGAAAAGTTTTGCCCCAATCGCAGTTCCATTAATGCCTAATATTGCCTAAATCATTAATATTACATTTTACTCGAGCATTGCGTTTAGAGCCAGACGCTTTGTCCGACTATATTATGTAAATAAGTAATCAACTCCAGACAAATTCCATTTTATTAATAAGTATAATTACGGAACGTTTAGGAAAATTAGACTGCAAGTGCTAAATGCCAAATCAAATCATTAGGACGATACAGGACGTATGATACAAATTTAGAGTATGTAGTGGACTTTGAAATAACATAATTAATTACTTAAAACGAACGTTTTAATTAATTAAAACAAATAAACAATTTTGAAATATTAAACATTCAAATGTATGTATGTATTTTCAAAACCCATTTAACCTTAGCAATATCAAAGAATCAAAAAAAAGTAAACGTGCTAAGGTGAATATAAAATTTTTGAGTTTATATATAATAATATTAATTAATTAATATTGACAGTGCATATAAAATAACGGTATAATCTTCTGCATATTTAGATTTTTTCTGTTTAAATGATTTTGTCATATCTGGTAAAGTAAAATAACTCGTTTAAAATAAATCTACAACTATCTAAACAGTATATTCTCATTAATTTTAGTTACCCTATGTTCTCAACTTTCAAATTTCAATTTGTTAAAAAAATTGCGGGCAAGTGATATTTTTTAACAACAAAATTTTACTATATATTAAAGTATATAAGTTAATTTTTGAAATTTTTATTATTATTTATTTGCAATAATATTTATAGTATCGCCGATTTAAAAAATTGTCCGCGGACTAGTGAACTTTCTACGCGGATATGAATGTTGATATCTTTTCGTTTAATTATTTTGTCACAGACACAAGTATATTGGTCCTATTTTTATTTGAATTAGTTTTTTGGGAACCAATCTGCGACTACTGATACTGTAAAGAATTTCCTAGCCTCCCTCTCACTACCTTATGTTTAAAACAGGTTACCAGTAGCATCTTGAATATGGCATTCTTAGAATCAATTAATTTATTTGGTTAACGATAATGACACCAAAATAGCATAATTACATATGAATTAATAAGTAATAAGTAAGATGTCGAGGTAGGTGGACTTTGGACAAAGTCACTGTTTCTTTAGAAGTCGGAGTGTTGTTAAATGAAAATTTTCAACATTTAATTGCTTCATTTTGCCTTTATTGACTGAAAAAGAGTTCACTGTATTCAAGTGTTTCATTTTTGAATGCTTTATCAATGCTGTAATTCCTACAGTAAGCAGATCCAAACGAATAAACATTGTACGTTGTTGCACACATTGCACGTTTTCTTATAATGGTTATGATTTATAGTGCTACTGATACTGTATTTTATAAATAGGAAACCTGAGGGTCTTCGTATTTATTATTATTTTTGGAAATATCCTCTTTTTGAAAAAATATATAGAGATGCGATTTTCGTTGTTTTTTTTTGTTTGTTAAGTTGTGAGACAGCTCTCCTTAGTGACTACTCTATGATGTATGATGTGGTGTACCAGGATTCATTAAACGTTTAAATAAAAACAGATGTATCGTTCCCCACCTCTTTATTTTAGCAGATAGGGCAAAATGGCCCAAACAAGAGAAAAATCCAAAATTGGTTAAAGACTGTAATGACATATTTAAAATCTTTTATCTAGGCAAAATTCTTTTTTTTATTCGCGCTTGCTGTTGCGTCCTTTCGCAAAAGGGGCATGCGAAATAAAATATTCGTACGTATAGTAGTCTCTGGAACACCCAGTATACTATTACAATTTCACTTGATACCATATATACTATATAAGTCATATTGAAATTTTGATTTTTTTTTTGCACGTAAAAAAAACAATTTAAGGAAATACGCATTTCATTTCGTCCTGGTTTTGAAGGGGACTTATTGTTGTTTTATCTTATTTCAATGTACGTCGACTAAAATCTTCTAAATGTTTGTCTTATAATCTTTTGACACTCCGTATTGTCGTACTATGTAAAACTGCACAAGGCTGCACTACACAGCAATTTCATTAATGTTGTATTATCATATATAGGATTTCTAATTACTTACGGGGCTCTAAATTTTTTGAAACTTTGAAAAAATCACCTTCCAAAATTTGGTTAAAAAAATGAAATTGGTTTTGTTTATTACTATCTAATCTATGTTTTCAATTTATCTCGGTAGAATAATAATTGATGGCTATAATATAAAAATATTAAGTTTATTAGAATCAGTTCGCCTGAGGGAATTTTGTAAATTTTATTCATATTGTATAGGGTATTAGTAGCAGTCTTTTTAATAGATTTACTTTCATATATATACTGGCTAAAATATTGTTCGGTTATTTGAAATTATACATAAAAAAATCACGTGCACAAAACTGCGTATATTAACGCAGACAAAGTATTTCAGTGGCAATTATTATATCATTCTATCATTCCGATCTGTTATTAAATGCTAAAGAACTTACAATTAGAATATACAAAAAGTGTATTCAGAGAAATTGTAACCACATAGTATTTAGCAGGAATTTAAGCTTGTTAAAGAATGTATACTTTAATTGTTGCAACTATACGAGTTTCTGTATTCAACTAATTCTTGTGTTTTATTTTGTAATTAGAAAAAAAAATTAGCTACTAATACTACTAATATGAAGGGAAACGATATAGCCTAAAGGCGGCTAAAACATACGTAACATTTGGATATCCTAATCGACTGGAAATTGTTAATTAACACTATAGTTTGTGGAAAAAAACAAAATTTCTTTTGAATTTTACTATTAATTTTGTTCCGTGAAGAATGTGTTTCCCAAAAATGCGTACCGAAACCGTTAACAGCGGAGTTGTAAAATTCCTTGTGGACAGGTTTTTGAATCATCTAATAATGATTAAGAATAACTCGATAATTTTTGACCGAACAACAAAATTCCGCTACATATATGTCACATGACAGCTATTCACGTTCATTCTAATTGAAATAGTTTAAAGAAACCATCGATCCCATCCCAAATTTTGCAAAACATGTAAGCGATGTTAACATAAATGTGTAGTCCTGCTTGGCTCACACTCCTTAGTTATCCTGTACTAATTCCTGTGCTATAGGTTTATTGTGCTAGAGCCTTCCCATTTACCCTTCTTCACATCTTTCCAAAAACGATAAATCTAAAGTATTATTTTTCTTTCTTCACTTTTTGTTAAAAAGTGAATTACAATTATTAAGAACGTGTTGTGTTTTTTTGCTGTATTGTTTATAGTGGACGTTAATTTGTATTGAATAAATAAATAGGCATAGATTTAGGAAGAATTAACCTGCGCAAAAAAAGATTGAACCCATATAAACTTACCAATAGACAATAATCTAAAACTATTAGAAAATTTCCACAGAGTTTCTACATACTATATACTGGAAGTACATGTGAAGATAAAAAATAAAGATAGCTTCATTTCCATAAGACTTGATTTACAGTATAATATGACTGTAAAAATATAAAATTATCTTAATATAATTAATTAATTAATAATAATAAATAATAAGGTTAGATAAATAACAAATAACGAATACGTATTGAAAGGCATCACAAGAAAGAAAATCCTTAATATTGTAATAGGCGAGACGCAGCAATTTGACTAGTTATCTCCTTCAGTTCGATAGGCCATTTATTATAAATTTTTACAGTCAAAACAAAGGGACAATTTACTGTAAGAGACAGTCAATGTGTAGGTATTTTTATGTTACGATTCGGTCTTAAACAGTACTGAATATCTGAGTTTCTTGAGAGCAAATAAAGATTAGAGTTACTTTTTATTTACGTGGCACAATTTAGTATGTACATAGTAGGAAGTGTCAATAAAGAGTGTTGTGGAAATAGGTCCCGACATGAAAAATTCCAGGGCTTAAACAGTATAGTCCGTAAAAAGCATCTTCCGTATGACAAAGCAGTAAACAGAAAGTTGAAGGAATCATATAGCTTCAACAAGCGAAATGGCCGATCGAAAGTAAGGTGGGATTTTTACTAATATATTTTCTCAAAATATGGCTAGACGTCGTTAAGTATTCTGAGAAAACGAGTTATATTTTACAAAGAAAATGGCGCAAAATGCAGAATAGTGGGTACAATGTAGAAGCCTGCGCCCTTGGTTACGAAAATATTAATGCCGCCTAGGGCGCAACAATTTTTATGTGATCTAATAGCTACATGGAAGGGACAAACTAAAAAACTGCATCCAAATTATAAATTAAAGTTTAACAATTTTATATACATTCAATCACTAATGCAACAACTGTCGAACCAGGTGTGTACGAATAATTATGAATATTATGCTATAGGTCAAAATTACTTCTAATATCATCATCAATTGGAACAAAGATTGTTTTTGCGCAATTCATACAAGCAACCCAAATTTTCGTAATTCTGTAAAAAATATAAAAGAGTACATAATATTACATTAGACGACAAGTTTTATAAATGACACTTTAGTGACGAGTTTCTTTAGTTACAAGTGAAGTAAAGCGACAGTTAAAATGTATGAGAGTCTAAAGAAGTTTATTGAACTGTTGTATATTATACATTTTCTACCACCATTAGTTTGTGGGTACATTTTTGCAACAAGAATATAAGAAAACATCCAATCGCTCATAACCCGTGACTACTAAAGTATTGAAAACACTCCAAATAGCCCACGACGGTGTTTAAAGAATGAATTAATTATTTTAGAGTAGGGAGTAGAAAAATATATTAGACGTTTTGATAAGAAGTAAAAAATGTAATTGCATTAAGTTTTTAAATAAATTCCGATCATTTCACAGAAGTAATCCCAAAATCAGCGACTTTATGGGTGAGGAGGGACAAACTATTTTTTATTATTATGTAAATTTAAGTTAAATGTTGTTAAATTTGGTTAAACTGGTTTTGTTTACTACTATCAAAAAAAATATTTCTTATTTATCTCGATAGAATAATATATAATGGTTTATACTATAAATAAAACGTACGTCTATAGACACTAGAAAATCTTCCGATGACCATAACGAGTCACACGTTGTTACCATTAAAATGAACAATTAATTAATTAATTCAATAAGAGATGATTCCATCATTTTGCTATATTTTGTTTTTATTGTAAATTTCATGGCGCACTAGATAAAATTGAAATAGCTCATAACTATTTTAATTATACTTAAAAAAAATCATAATAACTTTTATATTGAAAACCGAAATACCAAGACATGCTTAAAAGCTGGAACGATAAAATTCAATTTTGATCATGCAAAATTCTAAATTAAGATTGTCATATCCCTCGGAGTTATCTTGAAGAATGTTATTATTCAATTACTGTTTTGAAATTTTTGTTATATATACTTTAATATACTTTTAATATGTTACTAAAATGGTAACTTTTATGGCTTTCAAGTTGTTTCCGTATCTTGCGTCGGTTCCGAGTGAAAAAATTAAAAACATTGAAAAAAACGATTTTTTATGAACATTATTTTTTTTATCCCTTGAACCACCATAAATAAACTTAGTTTTGGTTAGTTAAATTAACATTAATGAAAACCATCAGTTTAACTGCAGACTTGTAGCGTATGACGTAAGGATTTTCGCATTCTGTTACACAAGCCATTTTTTTATTGGTTAACGCTTAACTACTTTTATATGAACTTTTTTTATGAGGCTTAATGCATGTTTTTCTAAACACCTTGTATACGGGCTATCTCAGGTTTTAATTGAGAAACTTTTGTAAGATATTTTAGGCCCAAAAATGGTGAAGAAATGTCCAATTACCTGAATGCTTCCTAACGAACCTACATTTCGTAATAATTTTGCATTTTTTTAGTTTTTTTTGAAATATAATGTTCAATTTCGTCGAGAAGCAATAATTTTTTCGTGTTTCATGTTAATCAGACCAACAAGTGTCTATAATTTAAGTAAATTTAAAAAGGAAGGAAGTTCAAAATCGTTTTACACGTTATGACGTGCTGAATGTCCAGCAAAGCACCGTCTCCAGAAATATAAAGCGGTAGAGAGAAACAGAAGAGTACACTAGAAGAGAAAGACAAGCGAAGATCTTGCAAGCTGAATTTTGGAAACTGTAAGATATCTTCTCTGCGAACACAATATCCATCCTATGGTACCCGCGTTACGTTACGATTTCCCAAGGACCATATAAATTGAGGCTTTGAATAATAATCAGATGTCCTTTTTACAGATGCCTATGTATAACTACTAGGAGAATATCACTACCGGTGCAATTTTATTCAGAAGGAGAGTTTCGGTGGAGGCTCGCTTGAGGAGGCATATCTTATAACGGAAGCACACAATTGGTGGCTGTAAACGAGAGCAGGTTATTCGCGAATAGGTAAATAAGGGCCTTATGTAAAGAACAATTCTATGAACGATAACGGGGGGCCTCGCGCAGCTAAAATAGTTTCCGAATTCCTGCAGGAAGTTAATATTACTACCAACCGGAGAGAAGAATCCGATTGAGCATGTCTGGGAATATATGGAAAGACTTCAAAATATGCTTTTTCGACTATGGAAAGAAATGCACATTCACGGACTTTTTGAGGGACTCTCGAAGCGTATAAATGTTTATGGAGGAAATAAACGATATTAAAAGTTTACTTTCGCTTAATTTGAATGGTTTTGTTTTTGTTTTGTTTCTTTTTTGCTTTTTTGTTTGAATCTGGTAAGTGCTTTACTTTTTGGCGTAACTTGTTATTTATTATATTTTAAACCGTGCCTAAAATCATAAATTATTCCAAAAGAAATACAGCTACGCAAAAACAAAAATTTTTGAGTTACAAATTCAATTTATTCAGTAATTATATTTATTATTTTAAAGACATTTGGCGATAAATTGGAAATATATATATATATATATATATATATATATATATATATATATATATATATATATATATATATATATATATATATATATATATATATATATATATATATATATATATACCATTTAATTTCGACTTTAAACCTGTAGGAATAGTTAATAGTTTTTTCATTATTTTTCGGAGTAATAATACCCGCGACGCTAATTGAAGAATAGAATGTAAATATTATTTTTATATTAATTGTCTTATCGGCTATCGGTAAATTGCCGGCACATAAAAATATTTCAAGAAGTAAACATAAGCTGCTTATTTAATCAAAGAACATGTGCGGACACAACAAAAATGTTAAACATTGCTTCAAGTTCTCAGCCGTCAATGTTGCGAGACCTTGACTTTGGAGTGTCGCAAAAATTCTTTTAACTAATTACTCATATTAATTCTTGTCTTTTATTTACATAACATGAGACTGTTGCGTTTGGACATCGTCAAGAAGACACAAAACTACAAGCGTGACCTTCACGTAACTAAAACACGCCAAATTATATCACAACAAGCGCGATAAAACGTTGCACTGGGCGCATGCCTTTTTAATGTTAATGTTGGAGAAGTGTGTCAACGCAATCTCGCCAAGAATCGTAGCTACATATCTCGTGGCCGGTCTAATGCAATGTTTAGATATTCACTTTCAAATATGCACTTGGTATTTCGACTCATTTCCAGTTTACAGGCGCGATGTTCTTTTTCAAATTTTTGCTATTACGAAAGCAGCGAACAACACGCACTTTTGTTTTTTCCATCTCGGATCGATATTCTGAATTTTTCAGGAATAGAAATGTTGTGGGTAAAAGCCAATAGCGCGCGCTTTTACGTAAAAAAAATACTTTATAATAATTATTTTAAATCAATTTCATGGGCCGCACAGTCCGTTGATTTTTAAAAAGCAGAAAAATAGTGAAATTTCCCATTTTCCCGGAAATCCAAAAATTTCAAAATATGCAGGCTTTTACATTTATTAATGTATCTTGCGAATAGATCAACCTTAAATGTTGCACCCCGACGCAACATCTTGTCTCATTTAAAATTTACTTAAGAAATGAAGTAGACTTTTTAAAGTTTTATGCAAGAAATATTTTCTATATATACTGGGTGTCCCATTAAGGGCGACGAACAAAAAAAAACAATCAATTTCAACGCTTGATTAACAGCAACAATTTTTCTTAACTCAAAATTCCCAAATTAAAACATTTCAAGAAGGTAAATTAAGCTTGATTTGAAATTTAACTAATACCGTTTCGCCCACACAGTAAAAAACATCATTCCCGTTGTCACCGAGTCATGAATTTTTCACGGCGGAATGATACTTCAAATCCATAATCAGGAATAGAGAATTTGCATGATTTATATGCAAATTATTTTTGGTGAAAAGGCAGGTTTTTAATTTTAACTTCAAGGAGAATGATATGAGAAAGTTTAGGCAATTCTGCCGATTAATGTAGCTTGGTGACCGATCAATAATTTTTTTTTAAATCAAGGCTCACCGGGCAACCTAATTTTCAACCGAATTGGAATCCGATTATTTAAAAGACATTTGCAACGCAACTGTTATATGTAGTTAAGAAAAAAATAAAACTTTTTTAAAAATATACAGGCTGTTGCAATAAACATGCGCCTACGCTCGACTAGAGATTTGTTATTCATTTCTTTATTTTTTCATTTATTTTATATATTTATTTATCTACACAAGTTCTGACTTCGCAACGGAACTATTATAGCAGGGCCTGTAAAGGCAACGTGGTACAACATTAGAGCAACGGAACCTCCTAGAAATTTGAAAAAAAAAATCAATAAATGGGCCCAGAGATAATGCTAGAAATTGTTTCTAAAATGGCCACCAGGGAGCGTAATTGATATCTTGAATTTTAAACCTCCTTTTCCTACAAACATTTCTAATAATAACCATAGTCAACTTGCGTACTATTTTAAAGCTGAGACAAATGTGTAATGCTGTTTGGTCCACCTCTGAAAGGCAAAAATTTCTTAACAGCTTAACGCTTTGGACAGGATTATGATTGCTTACATTGCCACCAGGTGGCAATGTAAGCATAATAATGTAATAATAATAATAATGTAATGTAAGCATAATAATTTTCTGAAAAAAAAAATAAATGCAACGATTTGAGTTTTTTATATTATTAGATAGTCGAATAAGGACTCCACAACTCAGTAAAAACTGTACATTCATTTATTTACCCTAAGCTAAAATACAGGTTGTTAATATTAAATTATATCAAATCTGCCAAAAAAAATATGTTTATTTATGTTTATGATTTTGCTCTACAATACCTTCGATAGGCACATTTTACGTTTTGACATGCTGTTTTCAAATATTTGGAAATGTCGCTTATTTTTCCGTAAAAAAATACATTTAATCATTAACTTGGTGTGGAAAATAGTGAAAATCATTTAAAAGATTAAGAAAACATCTTCTTTGATAAAAATAATTCATTTAATACTAGCACTATTGCAATGAAAATAATTTTTGAGGCTTGCAAGGTTTCTTGATTGCCTACAATTCAGTTGAATATTAGGTTGTCGCTGATTTAAAAAAAAATGTATTGATCGGTCAGCCAGCTATATAAATCAGCGGCGAATTGCCTAAGTTTTCTCATATTGAATTTAAAATTAACAACCCGCCATTTCACGAAAATTATTTTGAATATAAATTATGTATATTCTCTATCCGTTATTATGGATTTAAAGTATCATTCCGAGCTATTTGAAAAATTGATAACATAAATTGTTAAGTCTGGTTTATAAATTTTTCACGAGGGCAATTCCAAAATGAAAAGTATGTGTATGCTAATTATCAATTTGACAATAGTAACTACGTAAAAATGTCTTCTAATTGTTTGTTAATGGTACCTAATTTACATGTAAACACAAAATAATTCTTTTTATTTTCTTGTTTTGCAGTTTATTTTGACTGGCCCTGATTGAACTTGATAGACTAAGGTATTATTATTATATTATGTTTGAGTATTTTACAACTTAATTTTGTTTGGTCATAAAGTGGTGACGTTGATTTTACTTTCAGAAAAATGAAAAACGCGTTTTCAGTTCGTTTTCTTTCTTTATTTTGAACTGAATTTAGGCAATACTTTTTTTTTGGGAAAAATAACAAGTTTTATTCATCCTTAAAGTTAAAAGTTTGATGTTTTTAAAGAAAAACGTAAAATAGATCTTAAAGGATCCTATTGCAATAAATTTCCAAATTCTTTCATTTTTTGGGAAGGATGGAAGCAAAAATTAACAAACAAAACAATACAAATCTCTGGTAATGAATCTTTGAATGCAAACCAAACTCAGTTGCCGGAGATTGCTTTTTGTATTTCTTTAATCATACTTACGGACGTCATTATGTAGTCTAGTAATAAATCAGTATTGAACTGTAAAACGTAGTGGTTTAAACCATTAACCGTAGTATTGTACGTATAATGATTGTCCACGAGGGTTCCAAAAGTGGTAGATGGATAGGTAGTTGGGCTCTACCTGTGAATTCCAAGTATAGTTACGTTTCGGTGGACCAAGTTCTTTCGTGAAACGAATTCTCATTACAAAAAAAAATTGGGCAAACATTGACGACTGGAATAAAAGCAGCGTCAGGAAAAGACAAAAGATTAATAATTAATAATGGTTTCAGTGTTCTTTTTGAAGACTACTTCTAGTCATTACTAGAGACTAGATCCTAATATGCCAGCTACCACTGAAGAAAATCCTTTCTTTTTGGACAAACAAGACATTATTCCTAGGGTGACCTATTCCTAGGTCAGGGTTATGATGAATCCATACTTCTGCCTTAGGCGGTGGTTTGACAGGGCGCCTGTTCGTGAGTGTTTATTTCGTATACACTGTATGACCCAGCTTTTACCTCGCTTCCTCACTATTACGTCCAAAAACACCAGTTGGCCATTCTCTCGTTCTCCAAATCACTAAAGTGTGAGCATCATCATGGTCTTTGAGGTCTCTGCTGCATAAGTTGGTGTATGTACGTTTTTATAAATCTTTGCTTGCTCCGTATACATTTTTTTAGGTATCCAGCCAGCAAATTCAGAAATATTTGTGGAAAAAGAAGCTATTAGAGACTGTAAATTTGAATAAACCTTTTTGTGTATAATTTGTTGTCGACGAATGCCTTTTATAACATAATATTTACTTACGTAGTTCGCCAACCGCCATATTACTGCTAAATGAACTTCAAGTAAAAGCTGCAAGGTACAACACCACTTTTGAAATACGGAATGTTGAAACCCTCTTGCAAGAGGATATAGACTCCAACGGCTGTAGTTCAATTGACTACTAGGAACATGATGCATAAAATTCAATATTTTTTAACATTTTTTACAATTTATCCATTTTCATATTATTCTTACTTCTATATAGGTTTTTATTTAATTCAGTTCATGTGTAATTATTATCACATTTTTCATTTTAATAAACTACATGTAGTTGTGTGATCGGCACATTAGTTTTATTTCATTTTCTTACAAACTCATTTTTCATTTTTGAGACCTACGCGCTATCTATATCTATATACTATCATTGCAATTTATCCCACTTTCACGATATAACCTGTTAAGTTGTCTACCCTGTCATTGCAAATTTCTATTTTATAACTCTCTCACATAGCATAGGGCATAGCATAGCGTTAGTAAGTCTCCAAAAATGTTGGGGGGAATTATCCACTTTCGCAGAAAATCTATTTCATTCGATTATAAAAAGTTGTTAGCGAAGATAATCATGCCCTGATGCTAACATTTTGCCCAAACATTTCGTAATTTTTTCGGCTTACGTTTACAACGATTATTGATTTTATGGTAATGTGTTTTATTGTGTTACGTACGCGGGCTTATTTTCGTCTCCATGGCGTATTATAATTACGATTATTGAATATTTTAAAATGATAATTGGGCACCGCTATGACGTTGAAAAAAAATTAATGACCTTTTTTGTTAATCTAACAATCATCGGCAAATTAATATTGATCGAATTCTGTGCGCCTTGTTTTGTTGTTTACGTCTTCTTGAATAGTACAAAGTTGGAGTCGTAATAGGAATACCCGCAACTCACTCAGTTATTTGAGTTCTAAACCGAAATTTATAGAATTAACATGACCTGCAACTTAGTGATGGAACCAAATTCACGAACTAGTTATCATATTCATATAAGTCGGCGCAAAAGTGTGAAAAAATACTAAATCTCCCTTATTTGTTACTATTTTGAAAAAACATTTTTCATTTTTCATTAATATTGAACATTTTTTAATTTTTTAACTCAATTATATAGGGTGTATCATAAGAAAGCGTAACAATACAATTATACCTATCTATTCAAGTTTTCCAGTAATATTCGTTTTGATAAGTCCATATAGCTATTAGCTAGTAGTCCCTACTACGGTGAAAATTGAAACATTCAAAAATAATATCTTTGTTATTGGTTATTGCTTTAAAGCGAAATTTTAAATCTCACGCATGAGCATGTTGAATGGACCTTTTACATTTACATTTCGAAGTGATTAATTGTAAACTATGAAAAATTGTAAATTTGATTAGTTCTTTTTTTTACCAAAAATCAGTCCTTAAATCGTTAATTACTAAATTAAGAAAAGAGACAATTTGAAATGGCAAACAAACACGGAATACATTTAGTATTTTGTGTTTTGGCATTAATTAATTACTTAATCAGATCTGGAAGAAAGTTTAACATGTTACAGCGGTCTTAGGAAATGAACGTAGAAATTGATTGAATCTAATTGAAATACAGGGTGCGCGCAACCCTGTAAGCGCAGTCTCTCTGTTCTATTCTTTTGTTTCATTGGTTATGTTCTTTTTATCACCACTGCTACTGCTTATCTATTTTTTTGTCCATTTCATTATGTAAATAGCAGTAGTAAATTTTGGGCTCACTCGGTGATCCGCCAAGTCATATTGTTTAATGAATATTTAAAATATCATTAGATGTGTTTTGTTTACATTTAAAATTAGATTCATCACCATAATTTCCCTATTAGAAAAGGTTGTTTTTAATATTAGGACTGACGTCTCAGTATTTTCGTGACTTATGAGAATATGCAATTGTGCATCATGTGAACTACGTCAATGGCTGGCAAATGCCACACTAACTTATTAAGGCATTCCGAGCTGACCTTAACGTAATTTATGCAATTAATTTACGACGATGCTTTAAGAAATTTTCCACTTAACCTAAAACAACATTTTATATTGGATTTCTTTGTCGTACGGATCTGTGCTCAATAGTCTCGCGAGATTTTCATTTTCAATGCGGACGCCAATTGTTGCGGTAGGTCATCATGTTTTATACATTCAGCGATAATATTTTTGTTTTTAAGTTCAAAAAATCATTTTGTTCTACGATTGCTTATCACGGACGGCTCTGAACTTGGAAAAGTTAGAGAATTTAGAGGTCGATCTGGAAAAATCAGGAAGCGGCCATCAATTACCCAAAATAATTTTCAGAACCACAAGCCTTTTTCCAAGGAAAAACTAGTCTACTAGAGTCAAGATCCAGGGAAAGGACTTCTGCCGATTTCTAAACTGACGACTCTTTTGTCTTTTGTCAATTTGCCGAATATGTTTAATATGAACGCTGTTTTGTAGCTTAATCCAATCAGAGAGCATTTTTCAATTGCCTAGATTCAAGCTTTAAAGTTAAAAATAAATATTATATCGGTCCTACATCAATTTGTTGCTGGGAGACCTGCAACCATAAATGTAATAACATTTAACAAAACAAAAGGAAACGTGTCAGTGTCCAAACTTATGGCAAAAAAACAATATTATGAAATATAATATAAAAGAAATGTATATGCTATACCGATTCCCACATCACCGTTCTACATTATCCCTTCAATTTTTCTTTTTTACAAGGTCAACCATAAACAAACTTATGATTGTTGTTAAGAGCAAATCGTTCATCTACATACACTTGGTTAATCATATTACAATTACTTATTAATAAAAGAATTTAAAAAGAATTTAAAAAATGTATTATAGTACCGTAAAAAGTGCTTTTGCCAAAAAATTAAAAAACAAAAAAATATTTTTTTGTTATAAGCATACCACAGCTACGATATGATATAATAATTTAGTATTATCAGTAAATTTTTGGTGCTGCAGTTCAACTTTTGCCATAACAAGCATTGCATTTAAAAAATTGAAACAATTTTAATTATCCTTTCATGACTTAACTTCCATTGACTTTAGGTGGACGGTCAGTTTCATTAATGGTGGAAATACGACGACTTGATGTAAATCGATACATTTTATAAAAAGAATTAACAAAATGATGACCTCATTTTGCCTGACCCCTTACAAAAACCAAATAAGTAAATGAAGTATTAAAATTGTGGCCTTGTTCTAATACGTTTTTACATACATGAAGATTTCGGCAGATTTTATAACGTCATAATCAGTGTAAACAATACAGAAACAACGTATAAATTATGAACAACTTTTACACTAAAACCATAAATTTACATACATAATAATGTCATTAAATCAACTCATATTTTATATGCAAAGGTAATATCACCAGCCACCACGTCGAATTTGATTCTAAACACCTTTTTATAATAATATTTTAAAGAAGTTTTAAGTTTCTTGTACTTTCTACTTAGTATAATAGCACATTTTCATATTTGGTGACCATCCCGTATTTTATATCTTTGCAAGATTTTCACAAAGGGTATAGAATTATATCAGTGAATGTTTACTAAATTTAAAGTAGAAAGGAAATTAAAAAAAAGGAATTAGACTGATGAAAGTCGAATTAAAACATAGTTAATTTTATTTTAACACCAAATTGACTACGCCAAAACTTCTTGCTTCTCATGCTTCTGGGATCGCAGAGACACAATAAACCACTGGGTTAGTAGCAGCCTAATGAAACAGTTTGTAGAGGTGATCGATAAATTTAGAGCATGCTTTGCATACTAAATAGAAGCAGAAATGTATGATGGATCTCTTAGGTGTGGAGCATAACCATGCTAGTTAGGAACGAGGCACAAAAATTTCGTGCAGGACCGTTACAGCTGGACTTTAAGAAGAAGTGTCTCAAAATTAATACAACACTGTCACAGAAAAGGAGCTATCGAAGTTTTCATTGACCAGATTTATTGACGGGTTCTATACATGCATGTTATTAAAAATTAAACAATATTTTTACGTTTGAGCTAATAATAGACAAAAAGTAATGGACAATATTCGATTTGGGGACACAAAGTTTGTATAAAATCTACTTTAAATACAAACGCGATGTCTGGTTTATTGTTATTTATGCTTCTAAGAAGAATATTTATCATGCTGACTACTACAGAGAGTAGTGATGTTCGAATGGAACTTGATATCAAGTTCTTAATATAAAAAAAATACCGATTCATCGGTTCCGGTCGCAGTGAACCCAAGAAGGTGAACTTCCTTGCCAAGGTTCTGCGGGTTCAAGTTGACCTTTTAAAGAGCGCGAGACCAATTCGTTTCCCGCTCGTAATTTAACTACCAAAACCGTGTAATTAATAATTCCAGGTGCATTAGTTTTCGTTGAATCGGTTGAAATAATCATGTTTTGCTAGAAAATGTAATGGTCATATTATTCTGGGACGTATTTATTTTCTTATTGGAACATTAATTGTCGCTATCAGTTATATGTCATAATTAAATACTACATAATGTCTTAGTAAAACATTATATTTTTTAAAAAGTTAACTATACTGTGAATTACAAGTTGTAGACAGGGAAAATTATATCCAAAGTCAAACCAATTCCCGTCTCACTATTTGGATTGCCTTTTGGATCTTATTCAGCTAATTTTTGAAATAAATGACACTCTATTAGAGCAGTTTTTTGTTTTCTGCCATTAAAATCCGACGTTTGATTTTTTCCTACTCTGATATACTTTTTTGTATATATATTTTTAGAAAAATCAATGCCATTTTTATATCAAGTAATGCTCTAGTATTTACTAAGTTTACTTTCATTACAAGAAATAAGGATGCTTACAAAAATCACAAAATTAAATAAATGAGTCACGCCATAAGAAAGAAGAAAAAGATGTAACAGTTAAAAAATTGTATTAGTTAATCTGTTCTGGAAAATTATACAAGATATATGTGATGGGTTAGATGTCGAAAAACAACTTTGAAGTCCCACATTCTTTCAATATCATAGACTATTGTTTAACTTTATTTTTTCACTTGAAAACAGCAGTGAACAACTGCAAATTTCTTATCAGTTAAAACTTTCCCTTAAAAGAAGTGATCACAGTGAAATATTCGGGAATTATCTTGGACTTAGAGAATAAAGTTTAATACAAAAGTTTTATTTGCTCTAACGGCAATAACTTTAGATTTCCATTTATGTTCATTTCTTAATTCATCAAGCACAGCTAACTTACCTATTTAAATTATGGCGTAGTTTTTAAGATATATGGGTTTATCTGGTCAAAACCCCTAAATTATCCGATTGAGTACTAATTCTCACTTGTAAAGCACTAATTCACACACAAAATTTACCATTTTTGATCGCACGTCTACAGGGTAGCATTACGAAATCAACCTTGCAACATTGTAAACGGCAAAAAGTCGATTTTTTTTATTAAAACATATAATTACTACGTGTTCAGGACAATAACAATTGCTATCATTTTATGCATTTATATTGAGCAGTTTAAGACTTTTTATTTTTTACAGGCTTTTTATGTGAAATTATTGTCACTTTTAATATTTGTTTAAAAAATAACTTTTTTATTTATAAATAACACATATTTTGTTGAAGCTTAATATCTGTAATTGTCGAGTTGGGTTACACTTTTCGTGTAGACAATAAATAATCGTTTAGCTAATAAAAATGACACATTAGCAGAAAATAGGGGTGTAGCCTATTACACACCCGATTTTTTTCGCTATATACCTATGATCTTGAGACATTAAATTAGCACAATTTTTTTCTGTAAGTATTTAAAAAAAAAGTTTTTTTTCTCATTTTTACTCGTTTTTAACACTTAATTTAATAATTAATTTTTATACTTAAGATTTCTTGCTGTTGATAATTAAAATAAAAAAATTGTTATTTACTAATTGTAATTTTTTAACATTTAAAAGAGGACTTTAAGAGAGACAAAAATATTCAAAGCACCACACAACTTTCCGAAATTAAATGTTGCTAAATGCAAAGTCCTGTCCTTTTTATCGAAATAATATACTATACTATACACTGAAAGGTGTAGCCTTGCAGAGGCGTGATACATTCAGGGATCTGGGTGTTGGATTTGATACAACTTTACTTTTATTGAGCACATATTAAGAATAACTTCAAGCGCATTCAAATTAGTGGTAAACTGAATATTCATTTATAATATGGTCGCCTATTTACGAAAATCTTACTTCTAGTTTGGAGGATGTGCAGCTTAAATGCTTAAAATATTTTCAGTTAAGTTAAGATATGTTCCTCCAAGCGGATTTGATCAACTTTTGTTACTCCAACTATTTGACAAGGTTAGACGGATTATATTCTACGCTATAATTCGCGCAGTGCTAACCTTTTTTTAAATTTTAGGGGTAGAGCCCATACGATGGTCAGACGACCAATTAACCCTTGTGTCTAAACTATAACCATATTGCTGACTTGTGTGACATTATCACAGTAATGATTGTTATTTTTGTTCGTGAACAACGCATTCGGTACGTTCAAAAGAAACGTATGAAAATTTAGGACTTCCTTTGAAGAAAATACACTAACAATAACATTAGTGGATGCTTTGTGGTGACCTTAAAGTGCTGTGCATGCTCCTAGGACAAAAGGGCGGTTATAAAAAATTTCCATACTATATTTGTGAGTAGAATAGTCTGGCAAGAGATAGACTTTGGTCTCATATGGACCTCTGGAACAAGCCTTACACCTGGTAGTTTAGTATGATGTGTTAAAAGTTAGTTTAGTTGACCCCAAAAAACATTGTTTCAAATATTTGTGCAGGAAATTTTACAGCCATATCTGATGCCAAAATAAAAAAAAGGTATTTTTGTTGGACCGCAGATGTAAACATTATGCAAAGACAAGGATTTTGAAGACACAATAACCAATGCCGAGAAAAGAAGTAATTAATGAGTTTCTTGGGAACTCTAAGGACGAAAACTACGAAAGTGTTATTCAAAATATGTTACAACACTTTCATCGTCTAAGTTGTAATATGGGTTTGAAAGTGCATTTCCTGTTTTCATACTTTTATTTTCCTGAAAGTCTTGGAACAGTTAGCGAAGAACACAGGACATTAAGGAAAGGGAACCGTGATACCGACAGATGGAGCATAATGATGATGGCGGACTGCTGCTGGATGTTAAAACGGGATATGCCCTTAAAAACACACAGCCGAATGTCTGGACAACGCACCTTTCTGGCAAAAAGACGAATATTTGACTCGAAAAAGTCTGAGTAAAGTTTTTTTTTCACTATTTTTAACTAAAATTCACTTTTTTACTGAATATAAAAATAAACTATTTTAGTAGTATCAGAATACTATCGTTTTTTTTCCTTACGTGATACAAATAAATGCTTAGAATTTTTGAAATCAGCCTACCAAAATTATATAAAATCAGTTTTCAACACAAAAACATCTGTCAAAAAGTTTAATTTTGTAGACCTGTGATATCATTAACGGGTTGACTCACCTTTTCGATTCACCCTGCATATTTGTTTGATTTAATTGTGCTATACAATTATTTAGTAATAGTTTATGTACATTTATGTCTGCTTGCCTTTTAAACTTATCTTGTTTTAATGGCGTATTAAGAACTATTCTTTTCTTGAACAATAAAGTGTACGTCATTATGTGAAGAGATGAAATATATAGTTCTTTTACCACCGACCTAGGCCTACTGTTTATTACACCAAAACTGGTACTACAATTACCCTATGAAATATCCACTGAAAACAGTCTCGCAGGGTCGAAGCTCTTACCTCCGTAATATATACGAATATATTGCAGTTTAGACTAAACTCTTAAGAACGATACGTATCACCTGATGTGAGAATACCCAGCAGCATCAATGCTTAATCAAATTTAAAACGGTCCATTGACGTTTCAGATAAAAATCTGAAGTGTCTATAAACATTCGTTACGGTCCATCTCATGCAAGACCTAGTTAATGCGGAATAAACATTTGTTGGGACGGATTTTACCACGGTCCTGCGAAGGTTTGCGGTTAACATACTGCTAAATACTTAAAATCTCAAAGCAATAAATGCACTATATTTTTGGTCGTATTATAACTGATAAATTTTTCCGCGTTCGGGTATCGAGATCCAGTGTCAGAGAGAGGGAGAGTTACTCGCCTATGAAACCGCTAATCTCGTTCGCGACGCCCGAGAATAATAATTATAACAACAATTAAACGCTCGTATCGATTCTTGCGGAATAACGATACCTTATTTTCCCATAGCCGCCGCGTGTTGTCACATTTTATCACGATCCGTAATCATAATAGCTAGAAAAAAAGAAGGTGATACATTTAAATTACGTACCGCCTTTAAAAAAACCTTGATCTTTTTTAAATAAACTTATTGTGCGAAAACGGAACGTGCGGATGGCGTGTGACGAAACTGATAAATAAAAAACTTGGAAAATGGCGCAACGCAGCCGCGCCGACATTCAAATTTCGGTAACACAACAATTAAATCAATTTAATTTTATATTAGCAATAGGTAAGAAAATAAAAGTTGCCTGTTGGCAAATCGCTTTACAAAATGTGTTTAGTAAGAAGTAATCAAATTAATGCTTAGCATGAATTTTCACTAACATTTTTACGGGCCGCGCTGCAACGTCCAATGCGTTTCACGAAGACGGTCCGTCTGCTTTTCGTTCGCGTAGAATTCCGCCTACTTTTCGCGTTTGATTTTATAAAATTTTGTTTCGTCTCGTGGCGTATGTATGTACTGCGCGGTAGTGAAGTTCGAAGTTAAGTGCCTTAAACGGAAAAGACGAAAGCACCCCAGGTAAACGTGGAATTAATGGTGAAATAATGAAATCAAAGAAAATTATAACGGATCTTCGCAAAAACACTGATTACTAGTGAATCTCATTCAAAATTTTTCGTTCTTTGTGTTTGAAATGATTATTAAGTTTCTAATATATACCAATTGAAATAGTATATCCCCCTGTTCTTGCCAGAACCAAATGGTTTTGCTTGGAGCAGACCAAATAGAGCAACATGAATTAGAAACAATAAGAATAATTACAAATTTAGATTGGGGGAAGGAAAAAAAAATTCTGACAAAAAATAACGCTAAGGGCAAATAATAAAGCCGACTAATACGCGAAGAGAAATCTCAGTGAAATATAAATGTTCCTACTAAAATTTTGAAAGCCTCGTAAATTAATATTAAGTAATTCAATACTACTGTTTACACTATTATTGTGTAATTTCATGCAACGTCTAAGGGGAGAGTTAGAAACATAATCAATCATTTTTAAAAGCCGGGCCACTGAGAGCAGGTCTGGAATATAGTTCACATAAAACTCAGAATCGATTAAGTTAGTTACCTTCTTAAATAAAAACACTGCCTTCTGAACTTCAGTGGTTGTAAGCGATGATAATGTAAATCCTTATTGTAAGAGTGAAGGTGTATTATTGAATTTTATTTTTTAAATCTCGATATTATTAATGCAAGCGAAAATAGATTAATTGCAGTTCTTATGTTGCTCGTATACACAAAGGTTTTTGATACTTTAAATCCTCGGTTTCTAATCAGGGTATAGATATGCTTTCCAATTATCTTAAAAAATGAATGCAAGATGTAAATTATAAACATCCTCCTCTTCTTTCCATTAACCTTTCCAAAGAATGTGGTCACACCATTCATATAGACTCATATTTGTTGGAGTGTTTCTCCAGTTGCCAACAGACCCCTACGATGTGTCCATTTGTATCTCTCTTGGTTGCTGCTTTGATCTCCTTGTTTAGTTGTTTAATTTTGTCCTGGTTCTCTTTCTTTGACGATACCTTTAATTGTCTCTGTTGGTCAGCGAACTGCAGGGTGTGATCACTAATCCAGTGTTCTTTCTTAATTTGGGATTTTTCTTTTGACTATTTCACCACGGCTTTATTTATACATTCTTTAGTACTCTACCAAGCCTTCTCTCTGGACTCTTTCATGTCGGGAGCCGTCTGGGGTGATGCTGCCACAGGGTGTTTGCAATTGTAAGGTTATTTCTAACAGCAAAGTCTCTCCCCTCTTTTTATAAACGTGAAACTTCTCAGTTTTGGAATTTGAAAATGGGAGTCCCACAAGATTCTGTATACCTAAAGTATTTTTTATTTATACCTTAAATTTTCTTACTCCTGGCACATTTTTGTCATAGCCTCTATAATTGTTGCATAATTGTAAACGCAAACAAAAAACGTAAATTTCTGACTCTGTCTCCTGTCGGAATTAGTCACAAAACTAAAGAAACTCCTTGGCGATGTAGGCAATATTTTATTTATATATATCATTATTTTAAAATAAGTTTTACAACTGATGTCCACAATCTTAATATTAGACACAAGTATACACTTATGGCCCCCAAGCATTCATCCAAATTTTACGAGCGTTCACTTCGATTTGCAGTAGCAAATTCCATTCATAGACCATACCCCATTCCTAAGCTGATCCTTATAGATAATAAAAAGACATTTTTTTAACACATTACTATAACATAAATGACTATCCTACTCTGTAATATATTCTAAATCGTAAATCATAATTTTTCTAATATTAGTAAAAAGTGAAATTAGTAAATTATGTTCGCATACTATTAATACATAACCAATATTTATTTGTTCGTTCCCATTGCCAATCAACGTGCCTTTATAGGAGATGTTTATTTTATATAAATATGTAAATTTCACATAATTAATTGTTATTCTCCTTTATAAAAAATATAATTTTCGTTAGTCTTGATTAGTTTGGTTAGTTGTTGTTAATTTTAATGTCTAGTTTATAAATCAACTCCTGGTATCATTTATCAACATTTAAGTAGAGTCGAGTCCAGAGCTTAGTACTCAGGAAATATGTTTTTAAGACCGCAAATTTACTATGTCTAAAGGCAAATTAATGACAGAAGAAATCTTCAGGTCATCAGAGTACCATGGGTTGTTTATACCAGAGGCACAAGATTAATTAAAGTAGACTCACCCTTGTAGACGCTATGTCAGTTGCTGTCAATATAAAAAATAAAGAATGAACTTACGCTTCAATGGAAATTTACTTTACTCTACTCAAAACGGTTTAAAAATTTATGTTTCTAAGTCCGCAGTTATGTTTTTTTGGATTCAACAAAGACTGTTCAAGCGAAAAATCAAGTTAGGGCAATAATTTCGATATTAGAGTAAAAATATTTTTTGTATATCTTTAAAAAGACAATTAAGTGAGTCTTTCAGTGTCTGACACTGTAATTGTACAGGCGTTGTATATGGTCCTTCTCTTGACCTTTATTCTAAGAAAAGATTGTAAATAATTAAAAATTCGCGTATTTTTGTTAGTCTCATTTCATTTGGTTACTGCTGGGTTAATCATCTTTATCTATCATACACTTTATATCATGCACTATTACACTTTTAGAGGTGTAATAGTTAGAATGTATGTATATTTTGTATTTTGTTGCTAATAATTCTTATAAATTTTGGTACTTTATTCAATTTATATATATTTTTAAATGCTGTTTTGTAATTTAGGAGTTTAAATAAAGACGATTTTATTATTATTTATTTAAATACAACAACAACAACGGAACTTTCACGACATATTTCATATATTATATCTAACACCTTATTTGTAAAAAATATTATCGCAGCACTTTAAGAAAGTGTGACCTTGTATAAGATTGGGCATTTAAAAAAATTGTAGAATTCGAAATGTTAGCATTTTATTATTTTTCCATTGTAAAAATGCTAAACGGATGTGACGGCGAAACATGAGAGAAGAGAACAATCTAGCACTACAGAAAAAGCACCTACTATCTACTGTTGTTTTGAGTTTATATTTAGTTTTTATAAATTTGTATTTTATTAACACGAAAGTTTTTTCAATTTGTTTAATTTGGTGGGTAGCGAATATGTTACATATAAAGCTTCACAATTTTTCATAGAGTCTAAACATATATACATACATAAAACATCTGTCTGGTTCGAGTACATGTGGTAATATTTCAACATCCCAAATACTTGTATTGCCCGCTGCAGTGACAATACAAATTGTATATATTATTTGATAATAACTTTTTTCACTAAACTGGCGAAAATTTTGTTGTATTAATTTTTCTTTAAGAACTTAAATTCTTTTTGGAAAGTAGGGCAACAGGAAATTTACGCTTTATTCTGCCTAGGTAGATATTCGACATGCAGAACATAAATTTAAAGGAAACACGCAATTATAGGAAATGAACCAGCATGAAATTCTTATTTCTTCGTGATCTCAAAATTAATGTGCGATTTAAGTAAAAGTTGACTAGAAATACACATTTGCAACAATGATTTACCAGACGCCCGTAGTTACGATGACAATGATTATTATTGATGAAAATGAATGTCAATAAAATAAAAGAAAATGTAATATATTGGGAGACGAATGAATTAAATTATTAAATTATACCTATTCTGAGTACTGACTAAAAGTCGTTAATGAAATTAAAAAATTAAAAAAAAAATAGTGCCAAGTCTCCTGTTAATTAAATTTTGACGGCAACAAGTATTTTCTACGTTTCCAATCTGCAACGTGTAGAATAGTAGTTTCCATTCATTTTAAGGCAGTTTAATTAATTAGCCATCTCCTGGTACTGCTGGTCTCATAAAAAAATTATATGTCTAACTAACCAAAACTTCCTTATGTCTTAAAGTTTAAGTCTCTTTAAGTTTTGAGCAGTTTATTATAGGCCACCATGTGGTTGTTATGCAAACTTATTAATTTTCATATTTCTAATACTGTCACTATGAAATAAAAAATTGTCAGCGTTGTCACAAATACGCCAGAAAATAAAAGGAAGCCTAAAATGGCTCCACATATGAGCAAAGAGTTAAAAGCAAGAATTTTTAAGTAAAAGATGGTTGATTTTTATTTGTAGTAGCTCAACATTTGAATGTAAGCAGAACAACCGTTTTTTCCATTAATAGAAGGTGTAGACAACAAGAAACCTTTAAAAGGAATCGGGTATCTGGAAGACAAGCAGTTAGTTCAGCGCTCCTTCGAGGATATCCCTTTCCAAAGCGGGAAAAACTAGAATTCTTTCTGAATTTCCAGACAGTAAAATCACACTTTGTCGAAGAGTTAAGGCATCTCAAATATTGGACCATATTTCCCAACAAGACAACTGCACACTGCAAACATCGTTACACAATGAGTCTAAATTGCCAACATTGAAACCTTTCCATAGCCAAATAACAGTCCTGACATCAATCCAATTGAAAATATATTGAGGAAAATGGTGAAACGGCTGTTTCGAAGAAATTTTATGTCTCAAACCAGCGAGGAGCTATGGCAAGGAGTTCAGTATGGGAACAATTTTTGTTTGATGAAAACTTTATAAGTACTTTCATAACCATGAGCCGAAGACTTCAAGCTTTGATTGACGCGAATTGAGAATGCACGAAATATTCAATTCCTTCCAAGTTTTTCTGTTTATCATAAAATAACCTACATCAAAATTCATCAAAAATTATGTGCGTGCTGTAATTTGATTAGTGAGTTTTGGACCACGCTGTATAAGGGTGAAGTAAACCGTAATTAAAATAAATAGGCTCAGTTTAGAGAAACCTCGAGCTGACACTATGTTGTAGGGATTAAAGAACTTGTGAGGGATAAATACAGTTATAAAATAATTATTAGTTTAACGACATGTGTTATAACATCGTTTGCACCCATGAAAAGCGTTTGCAAGAAATTCGCAATAGTAGAAATGGTCAAACAGGTACTATCGTAAGTATCCAGCGTGACCTCCATCAACATTTAAATGATTTTGCAAGCAACATTTTAACCATCTGTATGAAGTAGATTCGCACCACCTGGCCGTTTAAGCAATTCACGGAACAAATTTATTTATTTATAAAATTTTAATTGAAATTGATACAGTTTTGTTTTTTTCAAAATTCGTGTTTCTATTTTTGTTTGAAGTATAATAGAATGACCAATGAGCCTATTGTTGTCAAGACACAGGGTGTTTGCGGAAATCGACCCAACCTTTAACCAGATTTTCTGATATACTTATGGACCTAACCTACGGGTCGAAATTTGTATTTAAAAAACAATCCAAAAAAAAAAATGATCAAACGTAGTACCTTTCTGAAAATTTGGCCGAAGGGTCGGGGCGATCTATCCGTCTAACATATATTTCTAGCGGACTTCGAGAAACTAATTATTTTGCCTATTTTTTTATTTCTTTTGTTGATAACAAAACAGTAGTTAATATTCTATTTATTCGTAAGGGCACACTCTTCCAGGTTTTTCTATTTGTGTCTGAAAGAGCAAATAAATAAAATTACATTTGGCCCGTTCTTCGGAACACGTTATTATTATTATTATTATTATTATTATTATTATTATTATTATTATTATTATTATTATTTGTTATGCATTTGCAACAAAGGGCGATCTTGTGTAATCTAACATTTAATAAAATACTACAAATGTCCTTTTGTAATTTAGGACCGGCATACCCAGTATCATTTTATATTTGTGGTTTCTGATGGGGCACTAGCGTTAAACATAGTTGATAAACTTTCCGGTTTTTCTATGTGATGATGAGGGGTAAAATAAATTTCTTCTCTATATTGTGGGGTTTTTAATGAAAGACTTTCTTGCGATAAAAATCTCTATAATGCAAGTGCACGGCTATTGAGAAAAATAGGTTTACCATTTTCCCGAAAGGGTAAAGTAAAGAGAGCGCTCGTTCACACAAACACAAATTAACCAAAACATTTCTTTTTTTCCTGCACACAATTGCTTACGCAGGCGTGGTGGACTGTTAACCCTCTATAGGATAGTAATTTCACTGTATATATGTATATATCTGAAACGAAAATAATACAAAATGGATACGCTAATCGACTAGTAGGGTAATAAAGTAAATAACACCAAAATAAAAAAGTTTCTAATTGAAATTCAAAAAAAAAAGAAAAAACCAAACAATATAAGGACCAAAAAATTTCCAAGAAAAATTAGAATGTAACTTTTATTGGAAAAACATTTGCTTGAGTAAAAATAGTTCTACAGACTGCAGCGAAAGAAGGATTTTTTTATATAAATGATATATTTTCTGATTCAATTAATTTTTTTAGTGTGCATTAAATCTCCCCAACTCCGCAGTCCATGTGTGGATAAATACATAACAAATTTCATTGATTGTTGCTAAAGATCAGCTATTTTCATAATCAATAGAAAATTTCAATTGGGAAAACCACAATTCATTGTTTAACAATCTTTGCGTTATTAGTATTTTAATGACTTTATATAAAATATTTTAAAAATTTTATGTAACCAAATATTTCACCGGTAATTTAATTATACCAAAAACTCATTGCGGTTTTCAAAAGAATTTGGAGACATCTGTTGCCCTTATGGATGAGACTGACGACATTTTTTGTGCTTTTGATAAGATTTCTATTCTTATTCTATTATTATTCATTTGATGCGGTAAATAATTCACTCCTAGTAAAAAAAAAAATAAAGTAAAATGTTATAGCTCTGATAATCCTTCTTATAAGTTGCTATTTAGACGCCAGGTTTCAGTCTATACAGTGTAATAATAATTTATCTGAAGTAGATATTAGATCTGAAATTGCACAAGGTTTCATTTTTTTTTATACTTTTTTATACTTCGGATATTCTTAAGTCACTGCGATACTGTAAAATCAAGGCAGTCGCTGATGAAACTCAAGTTTATTTTTCTTTTGATAAGGAAGATTTCTTAAAGACTATTAAATTTATTAATGAGTACTTACAAATCCTAAGTAATTATTCTAAAAAACACTACTTGAAACTTAATCCTGAGAAAACCCATTTTATAATTTTTGGGAGCAAGAATAAAGTGGATTTTCTGATGAGACAAAAAACTTGGGAAAAGTAATCAATAATAATCAAGGATTTATACATGACTTAAGAAAGTGTGCTGGTGTATTTCATCTATACACTGACTTGCAATGGCATAGCATAAATTTTAGACGTGTATAACATTCTTTTTAATATAAAATTATTAAAAAGGAAATACTCCGCCGATTCACTCGGAGAAAGATTGGTTTTTCGTCATAATGTCCAAATGAGGCATAGAAATAAATTGTGTAGGCCCCTGTTAGTGCTCTACACTCAGAAGGGAGTGTAGAGCAGAGTCAGTCTAAGCAGCTCCCGGGTCCGAGGGAGGGCGGGCCTTTCCATTATAAGCCTCGCCTGTACCTTTGTATTGCATATATTATATTGTTTAATTTCAGGAAACAGAAATATCTACCCACAAGCAATTTTTTGAATATTTCGATTTGGTTAATGGTTATTTGATACACAAATCGCTTACTTTTGTATGATTTAAAAAAAAAAACAACATTTATTATTGTTATTTCATATATATAATACCTGAACATATTTGATTAACCTTGAAATCCGGCGGTGTTGCCAATATCCTGAGGCGGGACATACCGCTGGATGTAAGGAGGTAACTTCTACCTACATATATCAAGTTTGTATATATGTATAAAACAGGTCCACCTTCTTGTGGAAAGTTCATGTATAAATGTGTTGTATAAATCAAGATGTATATAGTCATTTCTGCCTCTTAAAAAATTTTTGTAGGACAGTAGAACGCACCTTAGTTAACTCAAACACGATAAAATACAGGCAAAACGCTTTCGCCGGTGTGTATAAGCCCTTAATGCATATAGAGGAATATTACGAAAGTTTTTGCTTGTCCACTACATTTCAAACACTCTGTTATAATATAATATTTTAAAAGTACAAATAAATCCAAAGAAATTTTGTTTTTAAGTTTTTTTTTATACTTTTATCAGATTCTGAGAAAAGGCATCATCTCATAATAAATGAACCAGCCAACACATAACAATGCTACAAAATATAATTGAACTTTACAAATGAACCATTTCCGGCCAAAATTATTTTGGTGCCTAACAAATAGTCGAATTTTTACTATTAAACTAACTGAATAATAATAATTCATTTGTCTTGCTTTACTTAACAAACGAAAACACTTAGTAAATATTATATTATTATGAAAAAATATATTTTGGTGTCCAACATTTGTCGATTTTTTATAATACAAAAAAGTTTATCGCACAATATATAGAAATTCACACCAGAGTATTTCCAAAAGCAAACTTTATTATTCATTAGTATCAGTAAAAAAAATGCTTTATCAACATTGTATTATGAGAACGTTATACTTGTGCCACCTGGTGAAAATTGTTCCTTTACCAAAATTTCGGTCATGCTATAACTACATTAAAAATTTTAACACCAATTTTACATATATTTTTGTTTTTTAAAAATTCGTCTTCTCTTTCTCTTAATCTAAAAAGGCGTCTAGGATAGCTAGGGGATTCCGTTTGTTAGGCGCAGTTTTTAATAATTTTTGGATGACACCCAAATTTTATTATTTAACAGCATTTCATCTTGAAATTTTTATATTTTATAAAAAATAGATGCGAATGCCAATGTACCTAATTCGTAGCTGTAAATTCGTGGCTAGCTTCAAAAATTATTGTCTTGTACTTTAGAAAATTTTTGCGTATATTCCGTAGCTCGCGCGTGTAATCTAAACTATAATCATGGAGATTACAATCTATTAGTATAATAAACGGTATGGATGGAAAAACATCTTCGGTGAATCACAAATTTTCCGCATTGTCCGCGTTCCAGCCGGCAGTCGTAAATTAAAGCAGTTAATTTGTTTTTGGCGGGAAAGGTTGCATCTAATAGCTAACTTGCATTTGTAAATCGTGATTTATATTCCAGAGGGAGCTTAGCCTTGTATAACGTAAGCATCGTTGAATTTTTCTCCTGAGAGTTGTTTTCATTAGGCTACAAATCATTTTGCTCCAATGAGGATTTTATTTGTGGTAACTGTAGGTGCGTTGCGGTCATCATAAAATGTTACACATTATTGTTCTATTTTATTTTGCAAATTTACAGGTCTATTGGAATTAAGGATTTAGTAGTTGTTTTCGATTTCTTTTTATCTTCATAGTTGTTTAATTGTAAGCGAAATGATTAGAGTGCATGAAATATATGTATTTATATCAACACTCATTCGTTAGAATACCAAAATTTAGTAATATGATTTCATTTTGAAACTGAATTGAACGCTGGTTCTTTTTGGTGGTTCGTAATTGTTGCGCCAGAATGCAATCCTAGATTAAACTGGTGAAAATAATGGTATTGAGCCAAATATGTCTAATAAATAAAATAAAATGAATAATTAAAATAAAAAATAGAGGAGTTTCTTTTAAATGATCTTTAAAATTTCAAATGATTGTAGCTCAGTTACAATAGCGTTCCTGGTATTTATTCATTTGACATTTTAAATTTGAAATCACCCTGGGGACACCCTGTATAGCGATAAAACACTGATGCGAGATAATTGCATGATAATATTTCATTCCAAATCAAACTTGTGACTCAAAAAGGGTTCATTAAGAATGGATTACAAATCAGCACATCCACTTCAAGTGGTTAATATGCCCAGGTCTAATAAATATGCAAATAATGAAAATATGTATTAGTAAAATATCGCGTATTGAAAAACGGGGTTGCTCATTGTTTCACACCGTAATGCTCAAATCATGTTTTGAATAAAAGTTATTTATTATTTATTATTATTGTTACCCAAGAATCGCTCAAAAAACTGTTACTGTAATATATTAATGATTTTACAAAAGTAGTCAGGATTTCGTAAAACTGGACATCTCTACGTACCTTAATACAGAGTGGCACAATAAAATGCCAATCCTTATGAATGTGATCCCTTGGATGATTTTAAGGGAAACATGTTATATCAATGTAGGTCCACAATGGCTGTGTTTTTCATACACTCTGCTTTAGATATTTCACAATGAGTAAAAGATATTTTGAATTAATGTTTTTATAAAAAAAAGGTAGGTAATTTTTTTTAAAAAAATAAATTACATTTTTAAAATCGCGATTTATTTACTAAATTACTATGAACGATATAAAATCAAACTTGAAAACACCAAACAGAAATACTTGTATATAAAAATACATTTCATTGTACACGATTGTGAAAAAATTTAAGAAGGTATAATGGTAAGTGAAAAAAAACTAAATCAACTAAAAAGGACTCTCTAGTAAGTTAGGAAAAAGGTGATAAGATTTTTTTTTGGTAGATATAAATTAATATTCAAAATTAACGTTCCACTATAATTTTTTATAATTAGTTTTTTCTTTAGCGTTAGTATAATTAAAGATAATTAACCAATATTGCACCAGAAAACATTTAAGTTCGAAGAATTAAAAAAAAATTGGCGTACAAATATTTAAAAATTACAGAAATCTACTTAATTTTACAAATCAGGAGAAAAAAAACACTTTACATTCGCTCGCACTCTTGCATGCTAGTTCTAATTAAGTCAAGTACATGACGCCGAACTTAGCTTTTTAGAACACCCCAAATTCCAATAAATCCGCATTTAGGTCTGGACTGCGTGGTGGTCCCTAAACGATCTCGATGTTGATTTCATTTTAGCAGTCCAGGTCTTTGATATAAATGGTGCAAACGTATTACGTCTGTAAACAGAACTCTTTTCCAATCATGCACAATCTAGTGTGTATGATCTCTAGATAACCTTAATCTGCGTGATTTGTGATCTGAAGTAAATAGGGGTGCAGTAGCACTCCTTCTGCTAGGCAACTATTACTAGTTATTCTTTTAAACGCCTCCTGACGATCGAGGCATAAATCCTAATATTTGTAGCAGTTTCGAGTTGATTACTTAGCTCTCTACAAGTATATTTTCCATTTCGTGATACCTTGCAGCACTTTTTCTACCCGACCACTTTTTGTACGATGTTCCGATTTCCCTAATTCCTCTAACCATTGAACAATGACACCTAGTAGTATAACCCCATAAAAAAGAACCACCAATCAAACAGCAGTAATTTCAAATAATGCACTTATCAAACTGCAAAAATATACGTAAACGGTATACTTAACCTAATTAACATAATTAAATGACCTAAAGTTATAAAAACAGTACAAAACTAACAAAAATAACTACTTGATATACGCCCACGAAGATTTCTAACAGTAATTGGTAATATTTAGATGATAACTTTTTAAATAATAACATATAACTCAGAAAAAGTAAAAGTTAAAAATTAATATTTCTTGACCAAGCAGATTGGTTCTAAAAAAGCGTATTGGATCTTAGTTTTTGATTTCAACTGATACTCCTACTTACACAATGTAATTATTTTGTTTTGTTTCAGGTTATAAAATGGCTCAAGTATTCCATTTCGTTTACGAAGGGTATAAAGACTTAATGGACAATAAAAGTGGTAAGTTTCTGTGTTTTTTTCCAAGAATGATATTTGAATGTTTATATTAAAACCTTTTTCATAAATTAATTCAAAAACGTCTCTCACTTTTGACCGAGCTTAATTAAACTCTAAAAATAGTGCGAAGTTGCGAACGAGCGTCTGCGAAAGTCTGCGTGTGCGTTATTTTTCGCCTTTGACATCACAAACATTTCCATTATGACAACTTGGTTTGTTAGCGAAAAACGTGTAAAAGCAAAATTTTAGTGGAAAACAAGCTGTTGTTTTTTTGATCAATTTATTTTCATTGTGGCAATATTTTTCATTTTTTATTGACGTTTTTTTTAGAAAAAAATGAAAATTTTATTTGACTCGAATATTATTAATTTTAAACAAAAAATATCGCATCGATTAGTCTTCAATTTTTTCTATCAATAAGTCTCATAGAACATATTCAATTCAGTTTTTATGCAGTTTAAAAATGCAATTCAAAGCAATCAAATAAATTTGCAAAGTCATATCATTATTTCGGAAAGATGGGGGAGTCATGTAAAATTCTTGGTGATATTGTGGGTGAATCACTAGGTTAAACTTTCGGCTTGTTTTTGCCATTTGTTTTTGCAAATAAATTGCCTTGCTATGGAAATACGGTCAATTCTTTATTTTAAAATTAGAATTAGAGTCACAGATACTGCATCAAGTAATAACTTACAAAGAGTATGATGAATACTAGAAGTGTGCAAAAAGGAATTTTAAAGTTTGAAAAAAAAGATTTTCTTTGAAATTTATAACAGGTTAGCGTTTAGTGTAACTGTTTGAAAGGTACTACAAATGTAATGAATTTATTCATTTGCACTCATTAAACTAGAAAACTCTTTTTTGTTTACATTTTTTTAATGCTTTTGCCTAAAAGCTTCATTATTAAAACGATCATATTTCCATAGTAACTCCGCGTATCAAAAAAAAACTGCCAATCTTTTCTAAATTCTTCATGAAAAATGAAAAATGTTGGCTGCGTTGTGAGTCTTTGCTATCTACAAATCGATCAGCGTCAAAGAAGTTGTTATCTACCGATCAGTTTATTTTGCTTGTCTTTGTAACTGATTTAAAACTTCTCAATTGGCAATAAAGTAAAATATTATTAAAAAAAAATAATTTGCCATACATTTGTAAATAGCTAGGCATTTAAAAACTGTTATGATGAAATCGCATTTGAATAAACCTTTGAAGGAATTGCGGCAATCATAAATTAAGCTACGTAACCATCTCATATTTAAAAACTGGGCAACAACACAATATAGCAAATAAATCTTAATCAAAATTGCTTAATATTATTGGAAATGTCAGCATAGCCATCGATCCTTGCGGTTTTACCTACTATTTTTCATTCGGTATAATGATATTGGACAATTATATTTTAATTTTGTGCGTTTAGCACCTTCAATAGTTTGTGTTATTGCCAAATTACCCAGGAGCTTTTAATAGCTTCGTGAGTGGACAATTGCTTAATTTATGGCTGAACGCAGCATTATAAATATTATGAATACCCAAATTCTCTGAGTGCGTTTCTTTTTTGCGAAACAAATTGTCTTTAATTTTTCTTTGATCTTCTAAAGAGATGTGCTGGGACAAAAAGTAATGTGGAATTTGTAGAATACTGGAGGTTTTAAATTTTTAATTTAATTTTTTTAAAATTTGGATCTGAACAAGTTATCCCTCCCTCTCCAGACATGTTTCTTCCCCTCTTTACCAAAACTATTTCCGTTCACTCTAACGAATAGGAATACCAGAAATGCGACTTAAACGACCATAGACTTTTTTCAACACCAAAAAATGCATTACTGTTATACAAAACCTTCCTGCTGATCTCTGTACATAGTTTATGCCATTCGTTTTTGTTTCTTTGTTGATTAAGTTGAGACTGATTAGTGTGAATGTTTACATAATCTTCTTATGTGAATTGTTATGTAATTTTCTGGTCACCGTTTGAGTTCGGCTGTACTGTTCATCAAATAAATAAATGAAAGTAATTGATCACTTTATATGATCAATCAAAAAAATTTAATTAAATTCTTTATACCCATTTTAACTCCAATTTTTCTTTTAATCTTGTTTTGAAACATATCTACAGGCGATTGATTATATGCATACGAATTGGGCAAAATTTTACAAAAACGCACATTTTATTGGCAGATATTTACATATTTATTCATTTCACGTTGACGTAGCTTCGACTCATTTGAAGACTGTAATTTGTAAGTTTATATTGTGTAATGTAGAAGTAGTACGTAATAGTAGAAGATTTTCCGGCTTATTTTTTGGGTACAGAATGATTCGTGAAAGACTTTCTGCCATGAATTGTTAGTTTCTGCTTTAGATGTCTCCAAAAATTCAAATCTAGCAACGTTTTTTTACATAAATATTTAATATAATATAATATCATATACAGAGTAGGCTATAATATGCTAATGACGATTTGCCACTGCTTATAGTAGGAATTGATTTGCGCTGTTAAACTTCTAAACTCGGGTAAAACGGGGTACTCCTAAACATCATATCAAATTTGACACATTTCATGAATAACATTTCACATTCGCGTGTGTCCTAAAATATTTGGTCGGCCTCCTAAACTCTCTTTGCCAATTTGAATGAAACTAGACATAATTTTTAGAGTTAAGGCTGATCACATATTAATAGAAGTTGTTTATAAAATTCGTTAGTATGTTTTTTGATAAATTCATTTCTTAATTATTATTACTGGATATTTTTTCAAAACATCCATACAATAGTGGCATAACAAGTTTTGGCCTTGAAAATACTGTGTAATAATAAACTAGCCTTTTATTTTCTTTGCATATACATATTCATATTTTCCAAACTTCAAAAATCAGGTTTCGTAATTACGACAAAAATAGTTACGTAGGAAGACATTTTTTTCTAAAATTTCCCGATGATGAATTTTCCGTAGCAAATCCTAGGAAATACTATTCGTAGACCAAATGGTAAACATCAAAAATGATATTTCAAGATATCACGTTGTACATTGCAAAACATTAAGGAACTCTAATTAATCATTAGAAATCAATTGCGACACTTCAATTAAAATTAAATTAACTTTACCTCAAGAGGGAAAATATTTGCTTTATACGGTTGCTTTTAATTTGTAGTTACTGTGGTGGTGATTATGGTAAAAATTTATTTTAAAATAAATTACTTACGAATGTATAATTTGGTTTCAGATCAGCGAGTAAAAGATTGGTTTCTGATGAGCTCACCGTTTCCCACACTGTTCATGTGCCTGACCTACGTTTATATAGTCAAAGTATTGGGTCCCAAGCTCATGGAAAATCGGAAGCCAATGGAGTTGAAGAACGTCTTGATTGCATACAACTTAGTACAAGTAATATTCAGCGTATGGTTATTCTATGAGGTAAGTTTGCCTTAAATTACAACTTTATTAACAAAAAGTATTTCATTTCAGTTCGTCCGCATTTATTTAACTAATATACACATGGCACATAATAATGTTTCCATATTTGCAGGCGTCTGTCGCTGGATGGCTTAACCACTATAGCTACAAATGCCAGCCAGTGGACTATTCTACCTCACCTCTGGCAATGAGGGTGAGTACTTAAATACCATTTATAAAGTTGATGGATTAAACATAATTTGTAGTCGTAGAAAAATTACAACACTTTTAAAACATTGAACATTTAAACAATCGTGTGGCACGAGAATTTTTCAGAACTTGATACACTTTACTGTCTTTAGTTTTTTCGTACCTACGTATATTTTGTGACATATTTGATAATTTTAGATTGAAACTCTGTGTCTCGAAAAGTAGACTTATATAAATGAAATTCAAAGTCTTCTTCCACTAATATAATTTAAACTCCACCAGCAAAAGTATTCTTTATCGAGATTTTTGGCGTCATATCACCGCCTCCCCAGCGGCCAAACATTTTCCTATGCGTAATGTTTTCCTTTCTGTAGGAATTAATAATTGCAGCATAAATTCTTTTATTTAGATAACAATTTCCTACTTTGCGTCCCAAGCTTCATTGTCTCTGTCCCTAGGTTCTGAACTAGCAATAAAACAAGTTTAGTATAACTTATTTGAATAATTCCGAAGGATTCATAAAAGGTTTGCAGAAGTTGTTGTTTCTCAGTCATAACACTTCTACCAATTCGCTGCTATCACTATTATGCATTTATATCTATCCATCTATATATTTGCACTCTTTTTGGTTCTATCTGAACTGCTTTACTTGGATGTCAGTACATTCAGGCAAATCCAGTGATTTGCCTGACTAGTTTACCGCTATTTGCTGGGTTCTGCAGGTTCAAAATTAGACAGTAGGATTGTAGATAACATTGTTATGTATCCATCAATCATTGTTTTCAGTTTCAGTGATTACTACTAAAATATTCCTATTTGCCGTCCTTATCTGAGTACTTAAATGTGTCCAGTTTGTATAATGTAAACTTCTTCATACTGCAGAAAACTATTTTCTTCTGCAATAAATTTTGACTTTACACCAACCATTACCTTAGTCTGAATTATTTCTCGAAGTATTTGCACAACCGCTGCACCATAATCTACGACGGGATGTTTATCAACAGAACACAGCCGCAAATTGAGAACAGTACTGACGTCACAAGCGTTTCCGATTCTCATTTTTAATTTGCAATTATTTTGGTTCATAATTATTTTAAATTAATTTCATGATCTCCAGTCTTGATAGAAACGTTTATTGATTTTTATAAAATCTGAGACATATTGAAACCTGCGTTTATGTTAGTGCCGATTACATTTATATTAATCAGTATTTTGGGAATGGAATTTCTCACTTATTTAAGGGGCGATAAAATGTATAAAGTTCACGATACTTTCTTAAAATAATAAAAAAAATCTCTTTCTAGATGGCACGAGGATGTTGGTGGTACTACTTTTCCAAGTTTACCGAATTTCTCGACACGGTAAGTTGACAATAAACTAAGTAGAATCGTAAATTTTTAAAAGATCGCGGAAAAATAAAAAAAAGTTAGGTCAACAGGACAAAATTAACCCTGTTACAAGGGTCGATTGGCAACAAATTATACTATTTTAAATAAATCTACTTCAATTTCACACCTCTGGCCTTTTTTTTTGTAGGATTGTTCTTATTTCCTTTTCTTGATTGCACAATTATAAGGTTTGGGAAACATTTAACTAATAATACAAATTCCTAACTGCTCTGTGCCAAATAAACGACGTAAACGAAACTGCCAAATAGCACATCGATTAATTAGTTACAGGATGACCAATTTTCACAGGAATTCATGGAGATAGAGGACGCATGGTGCAACTTTTTGTGTAGCCAAAGATGCCTCAAAAAATTGTCATAACCGCTTTAATTCTGAACTAGAGGATAATATTAAAAATATTGCATTTGCAATTTATCAAATGGCTGAAAACTAATCTTAGCAGGGCTTTTTACTCATCAATGTTTGGTTTTTTAAACGAAATTTGTCAAAAATATATTGTCTGTTGTAATAAATAATCACAAAAAACCACAATTTTGAAACTTCGCGTTCAAAATAGGTTCCAATATATTTTGATTATTATAAAACATATTTTATTTATTAAACACTGCGCCATTTAATCATTTGGTTAATTACCAATAATACCAAATTGGTATTGAGTATTGATTTATCATTGAATTATCCTGTATATTATTGTATGATGCAAGGTTTGATAAATAATCTGAGATCGGGTAGAAGAATCTTCTTGGATATTCAGATAAAAAATAAACAATTATATTAAACTATGCTAAAAAGCCAACTAAATATTTACAAAGTCTACAATTCAATACTTTGATTACCTAATATAAACCAACACATTCAATAATAATATATATTTTTAAAGATTTAATTTTCCGACGAAATAACAAATATACCAATGTCACAACAATGTGTTATTAAGCGCTTTGGACTTTTGTCGGTGCTTATTAAGACAAACCTATACTGCAACCTATTTTTGAGAAGTTTATAAAAAGGCAAATTAATTTCTTTTCCCATTTAAAAAACACCAAACGTCAGTGAATATTCCAAAATGAATAAAATTTAGAAAAAAAACTTCATTGGATTATACGTCCAAAGGTCTGTTATGATTAGCTTGCGCCTATTTAATAAGCTTTCAGTCAACTGATTCGCAAAGTGCTAGAAAATGCAATGGCGTAAAATTCCGTAATAAGAAAATACTCCTAGCCATTTTAATGCTGGAAAGTTATCGATCTTATAAATACAATATTTAATAAGGCCACGGCTTTTTATTTTTCGGATAAAAAGTATCAAATAACGTTTTTAAGAAAATAATTATACCGTATATTAATTTTAGATTTATATGAACGTCAAAAAATACATCTCACCTGCGTAAATCAATATGAAACAGAATGAAAATATTCGATACGGGTTTCAAAACATCTAGTTACAGTTTAACTTTAACGATCCGTACAGAACTTTCACTGTGAGAAAAACAAGTGTTATAAATAGATATCTATACAAAAAATCTCAAATAATTGCCAGCTTACGATTTATTATCCTTGTTAGTGTTGAGTTTATTATTGATTTAAAAAAGCAACTATATATTTACAAAAAACGAAAAAGATTCAAAGCACAATCCCACTCTTTATTCTGAGTTAAGTTTGACTTTATAATGAAAATCAATTTAAAGAAAAAGATAAATAAGAAAATTAAACGAGAAAAATGCGCCATATATGAATAATATTCCAACACCACTGTGTTAATAAAAATATCAAGCTCAAGTGGCCACTGAATGTCGCGACTTAAATCATTTGGATTCGCCTACTTTGTTTCCCAAAACCTGAGCGACTTATTTTCTTTAACCAGATACAAAAATGTAGACTACGTCGACTACAATTACGCTATAGAAATAGAAACCATCTGTCTGGAATAAAAACTTGATAATAATATAAAAATAAGATAGAATATAAGAAAAAATGCTTATCAACTAACCTAACCTAACAACGTACAGTTCATATATATTCATTTATTTTTCCCATCCTTATCTTTTTCTTTTTGTCCACACAAACTTGCAGTAAAGCAAGCTCTATGTACAGATCATCTTTTACATGAACGTCTCTCACTACCGTTTTGTGCACTTTTTTTAGTGCTCACTTTTAATGTAGTTATACTTAAATGATTTATTATTATTAAAACTTATTTCGTAGTTTATTAAATTTTATGTCATATTCTTCAACCTTCAACCAATTATATTTTCTACTTTGGGCAGTGGTAAAATGTTATATGTTTCGTTATTGCTAAATTTCATATATTTGCGCTGCAAATTTCTGTAGTGTTAATTTAAGCTCCCAAGTGTGTTATTTTCTTGTAGTTTATTTAAATGTATTTTACATACAGCACCCTATGCTATTATGTCCTACCTAGCACAGCTATAACAAATACCATCACTGTTACAAGATTAGTGCTTGAGACAATTTTGCAAAAGCTTGCAAGTACGTTATATTTTTACTTTTTTGCTGTATTAATTATATTTAGTTACACATTCTCAATCAATGATGGAATACCATTAGAATAATTACAAAAGGTGAAGCATACGGTTTTGTCAATAGTTAGTGAAAGTACATTTGCGTCTAAAACTCCTTTATTTTTTCTATAACAATTGTGGTTTATTTTGCAAACTATTCCAAGATTTGTCGAGAAATATTACTATACTTTTAATTTCGTTAGCAATTGTTTTTTGCTTTTTATATAGCTCTATAACAAGTTTAGAGAAATAACCGTTTCAACTTTAGAATGCATTAATTCTTCGAAAACCTTAGCCAAGTTAGCGAGCAGTAATATCGGCCTCTAATTGCCTGGATTAACTTTATCTCGTGCTTTAAAAATAGGTACTGCTCCTACAAACTTAAGAGCACTTTAGAAAAGCTTACTAAAAGATATTTTAGAACTCTCAAAAACTCAATGTGTTCACTCAGTTTTTCATTAGTTACACCATGCATTCCATCAATGTCCTTATTTTTTATTTCAAGTATGCGTATTCATCAACGTTAGTCGGTTCCAAAAACATGCTATGCTTTGGAAGTGTGCAGTAATGGAAAGTTTTTTCTATTCGGTTTTTTCCGCCAACTACTTCCTTAATCCAAAAATAATGATTCGCATAATTGGGCGCGTAATTTTGACCTACAATAAATTCACCATTTTGTGCATCTTTTATTTTACCTATTTTATAAGTTTTGCTCGTGCTTTTTTTGAAAAATTTATTATCCACAAATTCCCATATAGTTTTTTGAATGTTTTTACATTTTTATAATATTTCTTATTCATAATTTTCTTTGCTCCAATTTACGTGAAGCTAAATTAACTAAATTATTTTTTTTATAATATTGTTTGTCTTTTTTAGCTTTAACTTCCTTTTTTTTTGCAGTTTTTGTTTTTTATTGATTAGTAGTACAATATCATCGAAAGATTCTTTGGCTTTAATTTATTACTTTTGTAGATGGATCTACTAATTTCTTAATTTTATAATACTATCAAGTTAGTCGCTCCGTTTATCACCTGTAAAATAAATTTCAGTCCAGTTCACTAGAAAACTTAGGTATAATAGTTACTTGCAGTTTATTTTTTCCTTTTTTAATATTTTTTAAAACATGACTGGTTTAAGTTCAATTTTATCAGTAGTGATTAGAGATTGGATAATTTAAAACATTATCTTTGTCATTTTATGTTATCTTTAAATCTTTAAAGTCTTCTTTTTTTGTAACCATGGCTGCTTCAGATAGCACATATTTTTGCTTTATTATTCGTAAGGTTTAAAGTATAGTAAGAATGCTTCAAATCTATCAGAAGTGGGACTGATCCCGCGCTTGGATTAAACTCGACCCATTAATGTTTAATTTTTTTTTAAATGACGGAAGATAATGGTTACATTAACAAACGCTCATTGGGAGCAACTTATCATTAAGCATTGCGTTGCCGAAATGTAAGAATGAATTCTACCGCAATAATCCCGAGTAATAAGCCAAACAAAAAACAGTTAATGAGCGAGGTAAAAAATTGCAGGCAATTTAAAATTTTCCAAATAACAATTCAACTTGCTACACGGGGTTATTGGTGCGTGCGGTCGTGGACATTCTTTAGGTCTTGAGAAAGGTGTAGTTTTAGTCAGTGAACACCGCGCAAAATCGATGAGTAGGTACAGGGTGGTTCCTTTAACTACTGAGCGATGATAAAAGTTTCAAACAAATGGAAATACGAAAGTTTCTCTGTAGTTTCTCAAGTTATTGTATTACAGAGCGTTTAGTTCTTCACGGCCCAATACCAACTTTCTTATGGTAAATTCTTGCGTTTTGGTTAATCGGTTAGTCGGTTGGGTAGTAGCGTCGCAGTGTTGCCGCTTATATTGAACAGTAGCGCGAACTTTGAATTTTTAAATAATTCGTCCTGTACCTTGTACAAAATTGCCCTGTAAAGTTTTCGAAATGTTGAAAAAATTGACCTTTTAACACAAATTTCGTACATATAGTTTTTAACTGTATTCAAAATTCCATTCTTCTCAATATGCAAATATACGGCGCTAATTAGAATTTTAAATTAATTGCTTAATATCTCGAGTGTAGGTAGACCTATGATGTTCCATTGTTGCCTTTTACTTCATCATATGAATGGCAACATTGCTGTGTTGCATCTGTCAATATCGCTGCAAATTCCTATAGCCTGTTTTCCCAAAACACCCAACATTCCTTCGAAGTTTAGACACCCTATTTAATAACCAAGACGTTTAGACGTTTCGCGTTCAAAGGCGTTTAATTACAAAAACTGCCATAACGATGTCCTTTTGACTAATTTTAATATATGCCTAGGATTGTGAAATTAACAGGTCAAATTATTTTTGGGTCAATTGACCCGTCAATTAATCGAAATAATTTTAAAATTATAACTGACAACTAAATGGAGTCGATATTTTTATTGGGAAGTATGGTATTCGGGTATAACTTGAAGAGGGTTATAGGTAAAGTAGACATCGCCGACGCATAATAATTTACTATAAAAAAAATATTATTACGAAATAATGATAGATAACGCCCTACAATTGCGAGATGTTATTTAAAACATTTTGACAGCCCCAACACTATATATGGCAAAAAAATATTGCGTGCAATTTTAATTTAATTTTAATAATAATGGCATAATAAAAACTTTAAGCTTAAACTTTTATACAACTTTTTTAAGGTAGATCAAAAAAGTTGCTTGTAGCAATTATAAATAAAGCTAAATTTATGCTATGAAACCTATATTTCTAATCTTAAAAATACAAACAATGATTTCAGAAGTCCAAAATGACACTATAAATATGCTTCAGATGAGCGTTAACTAATCTAGTTTTTCATATCATGTCCACTCCAGTTTTGGTTAGTTCAGTCCTACACATGTCTTACAATCGGTACATATTTTTTTGATATAATATTAAATTCTTGGAACAGGCCATAAAACGTACACATGAGTTCGTCGAAACAATTTTATTACCTAAAGTCATATTATTTACATAAAATAAATGAGTACTTAATGGTTTGGACTAATAAGTAGATTCAATAAATAGTAATATTCATAACCAATTGAATAAAATGTCTAACTTATACAGGATATCTCATTACTGTGGGATTCTTTTTCAACTCTATAACTTTTTTATTAGTATACGTTATATAGGTCTCTCACGGATGATGAAACATTAGCTGGGAAACAGTGCAATTTGCTGAAAATTTGATTTTTATCTCGCAGTATTGCTGCTGGTATGGAAAACTTGTGTATTGTTCCATTTTTGGCTGAAACAAATCCAAATTTATATTTTTATTGCTGGGTTATTGTAATATTTAGAATGATGAAATTTCGGCTGCAATTTGCTTGTATCCTAAGTAATAGTTCTCTACAGACAAATAACTTTGCAATTAGCAGAGTGTTTACAAAATTATTATTTTGCTGTCTTACGCAAAAGTGGAAAAATCTTGTATTTTCAAATTTGATTTAATAATTAAATGAACTTGCAATTCATAATATCATGTTCCCATACCTAAATCATAAAGCTTTCGAAATGCAAAGACCTTTCTTTCAAAATCCAATTATTTTGCATATCTAAATGAGGTAGTCCTAGTTCGGTTTATTTATAAAAAATTGGCAATGGTCATCAGAAGTTTAAGATATTATAAAAATGGAATCCTGAAGATTTTTTAATCAACAGACCTTTATATACAGTGTGGTCAGATTAAAATACAAAGATGAAAAAATTTTAACTAAGAAAAGAGAAATTTAATTTTTCAAAGTAACTTCCACAGGCTACTGTAATACTTTTTAAAAAACTTCTGGATTCCTCCTGTGTCGGTTTTTGCTGGTCAAGAAACCCTAGTAGATTTTCTTAGACATTTAAACTCGATACACCCTAACATACGTTTTACTATTGAGTTGGAAGCTAATAATAACCTGCTATTCTTAGATATTCTTATCAATAGAAAATCAGAGCTATCATTGGGTCATTGTGTTTACAGAAAACCTACGCACACAGACCGATACCTTAATGCATGGTCACATCATCATCCGGCCCGAAAATCATCGGTTATCAACTCTCTTGTTTACAGAGCCGTAAAACTATCTTAGCCCGAGTCACTAAAAACAGAATTAAAATAACTTGCCCCTGCTCTTCTCTCTAATAATTTCCACATTAAAGATATTAAGCGTTCCATCAAAAAATACACTTCACCACAACCTTCCAGTAGCAATGAGGCCGAAAGCAATCCTACACTTGTCACTGTGGTCCTTTCTTACATTTAAAACATCACTGACCACATATCATCTGTCTTTCACCAATTTGGGAGACGTTGTTTATACCCCCCATTAGCGCCCCCCTCACACAATATATATGTAGGCACAGAGTAAAATACGAGCCAGTTTCAGTCAAGCTCTGAAGAAGCCGTGATTGGTGAAACGTCAGCAATTTCGACTCAACAAAAACCGACGCAGGAGGATCTTTTGTAAAAAGTAAAAGAGAAATTTATTTGAATAATCATCCATGTCAATTCTTTCTTCTTTACTTTTTGAATCCCATTATTATAATATAAATAGCACAGTATTTAATAATAAACGGGGTATTCATTTGCAAAATGATGTGCAGGGTCATCGACGAAGTTATTATTCTACAGAAAACTAGTACTTAAACTACTGACAAATTGAGCAACAGAGAAACTTATGTAGACTGTATAGAAATAAAGTATTTGAGAAGTTCTCATCTTTGAATGTTTCTTGGATGGTGGCCAGTCGCTATTTTATGTGCCATATTATTATGAATAAAATTAAAAATATTCCATATTTAATGTGGTTTTTCTCTGAATTTCCAGTTCTTCTTTGTTCTCCGAAAGAAGTTCGACCACGTGACGACTTTGCACGTGATCCATCACGGCATCATGCCCATGTCCGTTTGGTTTGGGGTCAAATTTACGCCGGGCGGCCATTCTACCTTTTTTGGATTCCTCAACACCTTCGTTCACATTATCATGTATTCGTATTACCTAGTCGCTGCGTTGGGCCCCCAGTACCAGAAATACCTATGGTGGAAAAAGTACCTCACCGCCATCCAAATGGTAAGGAAGATCAGATACTATAATTGTAATCAAATACCCCGTAGTAATGTAAATATCTGCGGAAATTATTCCTATTATTATTGTTTCAGATCCAGTTTGTGCTAGTTATGTTGCACGCGTTCCAGCTCCTGTTCATTGAATGTGACTATCCGAGGGCTTTCGTTTGGTGGATCGGAATGCACGCGGTGATGTTCTATTTCCTCTTCTCCAATTTCTACAAAGAGACGTACGTTAAGAAGGGAAAGAAGGAAAAAGTCGAAGTAAGTTTTGGTATCATATACAAGGTGTTTCAAACTCATGCGTCAACGCTTGACTGGAATCGTAATCCACAACAAAGGGAAACAAATCATATAATTGTAGGTCCGGAAGTGGTTACTTTCTAAGATACGAGTGTTTAATATTGGTAGTCTACATGCCGGCAATGGGGCTCATGGTGGTAATTTCCATTATTCATGTTTTAAAACTGGGTTAATTAAAGATAAAACCTACATAACTATACCGAAAAAAAAAAAAATTAACGATATTTGTCGTGTGGCGCTATTGATTATGAATATAATTTTTGTTAAACATTTGTTATTAATGTTTGATATTTTTCTTTGGCTGCTCGAAAGTATACAAATTATTAATTATTAATTATTAATATTAATAAAATTGTATGGGTAACTTTTAAATCATTAATCTGTAAATGTAAATGAAATAGATATATCATAATAAGCTAACCAAATATTATGACTAGTACTTCTTGTCCACTGTTATTCGTTTTCGAGAAAACAATTGAATATCTGAAATCGGAATTTTCTCAATTGGTTAAATTGAGTTAAAATCTATCGAAATAATTCGAGATTGAAGAGAACTGTTTGCATTTTTTAATCTTAGCTTATTATTAATTATTAAAGTGCATAAAAAAAACACTTTAATACGTTTATTACTTTATAGTGATATTTATAATTGTGTCACATTTAAAATGCACAACTACTACAACTATAACTTCTGTATAACTTGTTTATTTGTAATGTTTGAAATAAATAGGCTAAAAAGGAAATATTAAAATCAAATAATTTATCTTTCCTTAAATATTTTAGAGTCCACCTCTGATAGTCTAATTTTGGTAGCTTCAGGACATTGTACATCAAAACATACAACTTTTCTACTATTCAATTAATGATTTAAAAATTGCCAAAAGTTCATATTAACTTGGATCTGAAAGTTTTCAAATGTTCGATGGTGTTCGATATTTAAAAAGCATCGGCTTGATACAATTTGTTAAATTATTTAAAAATTGACAGATAACTTAATTTTAAAAAATTAATACTAAAGAAAATGATGAAAATGATCATCAATACCTTCATTGTACGACTTACGTTCATATGAATTTATTTTCTCTTTTTGAACTAGGAATCTCCAACTGAGCGTAGGTTGGTATTTTTGAAACGCCTTGAATACCCAAATACTCAGATATAAAATATACGGATTTTCCAAAAATAATTTGCAAAATTATTCCTCTAACAACTGTAAACCCCTAACTTTCTAAACTCTATTCAATATAGAAAAAATTTTGCATTTTTAGGGGACTCAGAACGGCAAATCAAACGGCTCGGCCCCGAAACTACCCATCGGCGTATGTTTTACCACGCAAACCGCCCTCTACGATCACCCGGATTCGAAAGTAACCAACGGATACTCCAAAGCGAACGGGAAGGAAAACGGATTCTCAGCCACAAACGGAGAAATGAAAATAAGGAGAAGAGCGTCGATAGAGAACGAACGATAGTGAAATGAGATTGGATCGATTTGAGTGCCAGAGAGACGTTTTAACGTGACATTTTTATCAAATTTTTAGTAATCGCATCACAAAGTGTATATATGTGTGTTCCGTGCAAACCTTCGCAGTGTTAACGCGTCACTTTTAATGGCCGATGAGCGCGGAATAATCAACGAGAATCAGCAACGATTGGGCTGTGATATTCGTCATCTTAATTGTCGCGTATACTCGATAAGTGACCATCAGGCACGACTTTCTACGTTTGTGCAATGAGGCGACTGCGCAATATTTGTTTCGATCATGTTGGTGAACTTGAACCATCTTCATTTACAGCGGCGTTTGACGGAAACGTTTATATTTATACAGGGTGCCCCTTTGTGGTGTATTCTGTCACAGGGTGGTAAAGTTTTCAAGCAAGAATCTTGTTTCATATTATCCAAAAAGCGATTCTAAATGTCCTTATGTAATTGAACGAAATCCTAAAAAACAAAAGGTGAGTTAGCATTGCAATGAATAAATTACACCTCTAAGTCAAATAATAACGTGTTTCCGACGTATTTCCAAAATCTTGTTAGAGTTTTGAGCACCTTCTATTAATTAAATCATCTTTCAATAATAAAAAAATAAAATAAAAAAAACAATACCTGATTAAATAACAATTGTCAGCCTAGCCATTTTTGACAAATAGCGGTTATTAATTCACTTGACATTTTTAAGGTTCCAAAATATAAGGCCATCAAAAATAGGTGGTTTTCATTTTAAAATATTAATAACGCTGCTATTTTTGCTTCTGGATTTTTGCTGAATGTGAAGAAAACTACTTAATTAAGTTAAAATAAAGCAAAAAAGTAATAAGCAAAATTAAAAAAAAACATTGTTTCGAAAATTTACGGCATTTATAAATTTTGAATTTATACTCTTTGAAATAGATTTTAAGCTTTTTTTATTTTAACGTTTATATGTTTAAAATTAGTTTTTAAATTTGGAAAAACATTTAGAATTCCTTGAAATTTGATTTAATTTTGGTTAGTTACATAGCTAGTGTACCATTTTTGGATGGTAATTTGGCCATCGTGCCATCTAATTAGATCTGTAACTTTAAAAATTATGTGTTACAGAATGTAGCACTTTTATATTTATTTTAATCGAGAACGAAGTGACTTTTACCTGAAAAATCAACGGCGCACAAATGCGAAATAATTCGCGAACAGGCGTCAATGTTGGACATAAAAACGGTGTTATGGAACGATCTTTTAATGCACAAATTAGGTAATATAACAAAAATAGATTTGTTCCTGGAAACTTTTGATTTTTTTTCTTAATATTGGCAATATTGACAGACCCCTTAAAGAACACCCTGTAGAAGGTATGTTCTTATATTCGATTGAAATTGGAATATATTTTTATTTTATTGGAATGTATTTATATTTTTACGTATTTGAAATCCCAGCTTGCAACCAGAAAAAGTCTTTGTTTAGGTCGGAGCGCTTCGAGATGTCAGGAAAAGACATAAAAATTTGATAATGTAACTCCGAAGGAAAGACACAAGAGATTCAGAAAAAATCTTTACTACACTACACTATTTCATTTATTTGTGTTAAATTTTCGCTAGCAACAAGTTTCTATGCTTGCGTTGATAATCGCAAGCACGAAACTGTTACGAACACCCATTCGCCGAGTTATAGAAAGACAGGTAAATAAACAAGGAGCGAAAACCTGACGTTTTTAAAAGAATGATCCCTATGACAATGAGGGTGACAATGGTTCATAAACCCCTTATCGGTAGGCTCTGTGATCCCTGGACTGTAGTTCAACGAGTGAGTTTTAGCTATTTTCAGTTATTTTTACGAATTGTTCTAAGTTAAAACTTACTATTACGGATCTAAAATTTAGAGAACTAAATAATTCAAAAGAAAACCATGGCATTTTTTTTTAACTTACGTGAAATCAGTCATCAACCATGGTGATCCCTCAGAATATATCAATTCAAAATATTCATAATATGCCTAACTCGTTTATGTGTTTACTTCGATTTCAGTCTCCACAATTTTGTTAGTTTTCGTGAATATTGCTTAATAAGTGTTTTACTGACGACAACAGGATATTTAGTGTGCAATGGGTTATTCCATTTATGGGAAAAATCTGAAGCTCTAACTTTTGAACAATTGAAAATAAACAGATAAACAGGTAAAAATTACATAATTTAGTAAAAGCTTATATAATCCAACTAGCATTATGGTAGTAATGAGAATTTACTAGCGATGACGTCACGCAGTAACCCCTAACGCCAAAACAAGAAATAAAATGACAATGAAGAAAACTTTTTATTTCGTTAGTTGCTGGAGGTTATTGACGTTACTTTCTGGAACCATGACCGCCGAAGCTCTCCCACAAAAATAATAAAGGAAGGGCCCTAGATTTCAAAATTTCGGTAGGTGTCGCTACTTTTTTTAACAGACGATGGTTCACTTTTAATTGAAGAGGAATTGTTAGTGCTCGCTTAAAAGATATAAATTCAAGACAATCAAATTTTAGTTGATTTAGTAGACGCGTCGTTTACTATTCTTTTTACAATCTTATGCCACATATCAAATCATTAATAATCGAACAAATATTGCCAGCATAACCGTAGAAAATGATCAGTCGAGCATTTTGCGCAGCAAAGAGTAAATTAGAATTTTTTAAATAAATTATACATTTCAAGCAACTGCTTGTAACGTTTTCATATATTCTTTAAATTCCTATAACATTTCAAACATCGGTTTTTCTTGGATTTTTTAATGATATATGATGTGGGTAACTATTGTAGTTATAAGACTAGAATTAGAACTTGAACTTTTGATATTTTTGTAATCTGGTGTATAATATTTATTTTGTGCAATAAACTGATTACGGCGTTCATGTTTGTTGATTATGCGGTGTATGAAGCCATTAGATTAGATATTTCTTCAGTGCGGAGCAAAATGACGTCACGCAGTCACCCCTAACGCCAAAACAAGAAATAAAATGACAATGAAGAAAACTTTTTTTTTACTGTTAATAACAAAATAAATATTTGATTATATTTGGTTAGCTAGTAAGAATAATTATGTTGTTACCGAGGTTTTACTTGCAATTCTAGGTTAACTAAATAATAAACAAATAGAAAAATTCTTCCACTCATGCATCGCCAGACTGTTGGGTGATGTGTGGATCAAAATCTTTTTAAAACATATTTTTACTTTATTTGCCCCAGAACCGAACGATAGAAAAATAACGCCCCTTGATCCAGTCCTTTTTTTCAATTTTTTCCATCTTTCTCCTGCTTTCTTTGAAGGTTAACATAAATATGACATATCTAATAAAATATTTCTTCCCTCGGCATAAAAAGAGGTTGCTCATTTCAAAATGGTGCTTTAAATTCCATCCCCTCTATGCAAAAATGTTCATAATGATATGTTATATTTACAATTTTTTAACATTCTTTGTCAATTTAACCTGAACTAGATACTTAAGTATTATATTATTATTATTATTATAGTATAATATTATTCACGATAATCACGACAGTATTATTATTAATTGTTTATTTGTTTCATGAATTTCAAAATTTTATGCAATAATTTGTATGGGTTTTAACACCCAAACATAGCCTTATGGCTAGTGTTTACGTTATTAATAAACATGTCTTCTTCAAAAAAGTTTTCATCTCATCAAGTCCAAAACGAATATTTTTGAAAGAAATTTTTTTGTCTAACAATCTTCTGATTCTTATTTCGTTAGTTGCTGGAGGTTATTGACGTTACTTTCTGGAACCATGACCACCGAAGCACTCCCACAAAAATATTAAAGGAAGGGCCCTAGATTTCAAAATTTCGGTAGGTGTCGCTACTTTTTTTAACAGATGGTGGTTCACTTTTAATTGAAGAGGAATTGTTAGTGCTCACTTAAAAGACATAAATTCAAGACAATCAAATTTTAGGTGATTTAGTAGACGCGTCGTTTACTATTCTTTTTACAATCTTGTGCCACATATCAAATCATTAATAATCGAACAAATATTGCCAGCATAACCGTAGAAAATGATCAGTCGAGCATTTTGCGCAGCAAAGAGTAAATTAGAATTTTGTAAATAAATTATACATTTCAAGCAATTGCTTGTAACGTTTTCATATATTCTTTAAATTCCTATAACATTTCAAACATCGGTTTTTCTTGGATTTTTTTATGATATATAATGTGGGTAACTATTGTAGTAGAATTAGAACTTGAACTTTTGATATTTTTGTAATCTGGTGTATAATATTTATTTTGTGCAATAAACTGATTACGGCGTTCATGTTTGTTGATTATGCGGTATATGAAGCCATTAGATTAGACTTCATATTTCTTCAGTGCGGAACAAAATGAAATGCTGCAGGTGAACAAAACCATATAATACTGGTGCAAATCCAAAAACATTTGAAAAATTTTTGCTAAATCGCCACGCTTCAGGAATGTATCTCACATGATAGCCCCTATCCCCTTTGATTGTGAATCTATTTAAATGGGTGTATTAGACTGTGCCAAATTATTCGAATTTTTTTTTTCTCGGTCCCATATAAAAATTTCGTTGATAATCATGAAAAAACATTTTTTTGCTTATTTTTTGTTTATTATTAATCAACCAAAATAAATGAAAAATAATCCTGGATATGGTTTTGTAGAGAATTAAATTCTCTACAACAATTATCTCTGATCGAGTCCAAAAGAACACCGTTTCGTCTACAGCTAATCAAATTTCAATTTTCTTTAAGATTTCTGTTTCATTTTTTTATGAACACTTACAAAAAAGTTTTTTAAAGCAAAAAACTGACTCATATAATTTTTTTTTATTATATTTAGGATCTAAATAATTAGTTTTCATGCATTATTTTTAGAATTATAGATTTTTTTTAAATTCCTAATTTTTTGACATTAAACATCATTTTTTATGTAAAACTTACTAAAATCAATGTTCATGGTATAAGTTCTACAATTCCATGAAGGTATGAATAATCATTGGTATTGTGGTGGTGCCAGTGGTAGAAAAAATTTATTTAAATTTTATACTTGTTTTCGAGAGTTACGTCTTTAAAAAAACATTGATGTTACTCAACTTATAAAGGAAAGTGATATGATCATCACATTAATTATTTTAAAATTAATTATAAGGAAAATAAAGTTATGCGCACAAATTTTGTTTACTATAGTTACAATATTTTGCAACTTGTAACAAAAGCTGTCTTTGTTCTTCATTATAAGTGAGACTATCATTAAACTTAACAAACCATGCTACAGCTCTTTCGGCTATGTCATTTACAACCTTAATTGATCGAACAATTTCTAAAGAAGCCTGATAATTGTCACCAAATTCCCATAGATCAGGTAAATCAAGATAACTTGTAGACAAACCGAATTTCTCAAATAAAATCATCGACTTCTTAGTAACAAAATCACTTATATCTTTCGCCCTGAATGTGGCTAAATCTTCTTGCTTTAAACAGAGCTTTCTAGTATTTTCTAGTATTTTCCGTCGTGCTGTCTTGATTTTTTATTGCTTGAAACATTTTTATCTTAATGGCTGATGGGATTCTTTCATCGAAAAATGATAATGCCACAAGATCTTCGGATAAATACTAGAGATGACGAAGAAATTTTGTTGATGCAGCATTTGAAAATTTTACGTCTACGTGTTTAAAATCTATCAAACTATTCAAAAACAAAAAATCCTGATACGGAGCGTAGACACTGATTGGTGCATTATACTTTTAACTTTTAATGTAAACATCATAAAAACTATAAAAATACAAAGTTGTGATAGTTTTGGAATTTCAACTTTGGCAAGTTTAAATTGACTTTGAAAACAATACATTTTTAAGCTAATAAAATTGATTAACAGAAAACTATAGATGAATTAGTTTTTTTAATTCAATTATTTTTTGGAGTTAAATGAATTTTATCTTCTAACATGCGATACGATCATCAATTAAAGCACGAAAACTATTTATTTAGATCCTAAATATAATAAAAAAACGTTTTTTCCTTAAAAAACTTTCTAGTAAGTGTTAATAAAAAAATGAAAACAAAAGCCTTGAAGAAGATTGAACTTTGATTAGCTGCAGACGAAATGGTGTTGATCTTTTGGATTCGACCAGAGAAAATTCTTATAGAGAATTTAATTCTCTACAAAACCACATCCAGGGTTATTTTTCATTTAATGTGTTTGATTAGTTATAAACAAAAAATTAGCAAAAAAAAATTCGAATAGTTTGGCACAGTCTAGGGTGTATATTCTATTTTAAACAAATTACCTGCAATTGGAATGGATAATGATACGGGTTTTTTATTTAAAACAATCTACTATTATACATATGTCCCGTTTGGGTTCTTTAATGACATCACCCTAACTACATAAAATGACAAATTAAGTATTATCTTTATAATAAAAACGTCATGTTTTGTGTAAATTACATTATAAAATGACTAACATGTCCAACCGCTTGAAATAACTATAGAATACCTCACAGAAAGTCACCGCTATTTGTTATGCGGAATTCGTATCTAAAATAAAATAACTCAGAAGCTACAAACTATATAATTTTTTTAATTTTTCATTTGGGGTAAACATCTGGTTCCTTATTTAAAATTATACATAAAATATATGTAGAATTTCCCCAGGAATTAAAACATTCAATGATGTACAAGATGTTCTATTAAAAATAAGAAACTGATATTTACGAAACACCCTGTATAAAAATAAAAAATAAAAAAATCTAGATGACACTATGCAACTTTTCTATTAAATCTTTTTTTCTCTCGTTCGTAGTTTCTGAGTTAAGGTAGTAAGAAGATTTTGCATGTCCTGTACAATTAATTTCAACGATTTGAGACTTTATTCGTACGTCACGTATTTACTAAAGTTTACGGATTTAAATTAAAAAACAAATTTCAGCGATTTTTTAAATACGTATTTCCATCAGATTATTTTTCAAAAATTCGATATTTTTCTAAGTATTAACAATGTAATGTAATATGAGTCCCTTTGTTTAAAATAAACATGACACGACGTTCGTATGAAGTGTTTTTCTTAAACTAAGCTCAAAAATGACCCCCCTTCAGTAATGGCACACCATAAGAGATATCCTTTATACAACAGTAAATTAGAACTATTACACATTTAGGTGAATGCGCTAGTTTTTATTATTTATAATAAATATATCCAACGAAACAAGAATTGAATTGCATATTCTGTTTTTTCCTGTTTTAACTTTAGTAAGGATTTGTTTTTTAAAATCATTTACAACAAAATACAAAAAAACATGGTTTTTAAGATGCCCAAAGAAAACAAATGCAGGGCCAAATAAAAAGAAATCTGACGATGGTCACGTTGTAATGTTTAGAATATAATAAATCTGAATCTATATTGGCATCTGGTTATTCTTTACAGCATACTTTCGCAAATAAACGGTTTGGAATGATTGAATGGAATAAAATTGGATTTGCCTGTCCATTGCGTAACGAAGAGCTTGGCAATAAACATGCTGTAAGTGTGCAATATAATGAAACGCAAACGTTTAAACAAATCAAGTTTTAAAAGATTACCAACGATACCAAACACACTATTCTAAAATTGGGACGCAATAATCCTCGGCTCACGTACTCACGAGGTTTGCGTTGTGGAAGAACACAAAGACTTACGAATAATCTTTGCCGAAGATTGACGCATCAGAGCTATTTCTGATGCTATACAAGACTTATATTCGACATAAGCTACAATATTCTCATGGCATCTGCAGTGCATACTCCCCACTCCCCAAGCCCACTAAACGACCTCCTTCATGGAAACACTTGCCATACGAAACTGGGCTTGAAAAACTAAACTTGACCACCCTGTACCAAAAGCGAGTACGTGAAGATTTAATATAGGCATACAAAACTATTACTGGCCATTACAATTGCATTCCTGACATATTCCAATTTTGATTAGTTTTGATTAGTGTACAAACAGTTCTAATTCCACACCAAAAAGCTTTCTAAAGATTAATGTGCTAAACTACTAAGAAGAAAAGTTTTCTCCCATAGAGTGCTCATAATTGGAATCGTCTTATTGAGCAAACTCTAACACCCTCCACTAACTCTAAACTCTACTTGATCATTTGCTGCCAAGTAGTTTTGAATTTGTATTATTTCATTCTAGAGACCCATGTAGTTTAAGAAGACAATCTTTGAATGATTGCTCACAAAGTTCTGACATTTTATCTTTATAGTAGTTGACGCATTAGTCTTTAATAGGAATGGAACCCACCCGTTTTCTGACCCGCCAAGTAAAATTGTTACTATTGTGTCTTTAATAGACCGAGCTGTTGTCCTACATCTCTCCATGAAGTTCACAAGTACTTGCCTTTGTATTGAATTTGTATTATTTGATCCTGAAAACTTGTGTAGTTTACGGGAAAAGACAATCTTTGAATGATTGCTAAATAAGTTCTGCCATATTATCTTTATGGTAGATTACGCTTTAGTTTTTGATTCGTCCCTTTGTCTCTTTGGTAGATCAAGCTGTTGTTCTGCATCTTGCCATGAAGTTCACAAGTACTGGCCTTTGTATTGAATGTGTATTATTTGATCCTGGAATCTCATGTAGTTTAAGAAGACAATCTTTGAATGATTGCTCAGAAAGTTCTGCCATCTTATCTTTATGGTAGATTGCGTATTACTTTTTGATAGGAATGGAACCCAACTGTTTTTTCACCTGCCATGTAAAATTGTTACTCTTGTCCATTTAATAGGCCGAGCCGTCGTTCTACATTTTGCAATAGAGTTCACAAGTATTTGCCTTTTGTCTGTTTTATGATATTTGATGCCCATTGTGGGCAAAAATTTCCAAATGCTAGTAATTCCACCAATTATTGGGGTCGCATCATCGAGAAAGCTTTCTTTCAAACTTCGTAGTATAGCACTTGCTCTTTGGGCAGGTGGTAACTTCTCCGACTGACCAAACCGTTGTTGCCTTCGTCAAAATATTTTCTGGAACCCAAATGATTACGCTCTCTTCATATTTTAATGAGATTTGACAACAGAAGTCGAGAATATCTTGGCCAAATTCATTTGCACTATCAGTTAAGTTAAGTTTTCTATTAAATAGAGAATTATAAACATACCTATACTGTCATTCCATAGACAACATAAAGATTTTTAAAAAATAGAATATTGACAAAACAACAACACACTAATACCGTTCAATTTTCTTGAAAAAATTTTAAAAAATAAAATACTGATTTTAGCCCGACAGTGAGTAACTTCCCTTTTTAGTGCGCTATAGCGGTAAACAGTAAAGTTATTTATACAATTTTGAACAAAACACCAGGCAAGAGAAAAGAAATGTACTTAGATCTAAAAATCTAAGTTTGCATTGTGTTAATAATCCACGGTACTGATTATATCAACTTTCGAAAAGTTCGCAGGTACTTAAAATATGTGAATTTATTACATCGGATTTTTTTTGCTGGGCTTATATCACATATAAAAATAAATTGTTTAATCTCTCTTGTTTGCAGAGCCCTGCACGTTATTCAATATAATCTCCAAGGTTTCATTGTTGGACCAGTTTAAATAATGAAAATATTTTTAAAATTCTCATAAGGAGAGTTGAACCTTTTTTAAAAATACCTGCATCGGCAACGCCTTATATGTTTTCTGATTAATTGGAAACCACGACGAGTTTTATAATTGTAGCAGTAAAACTCAATTTCCTTAGGTAAATATTCACTTTACCTCCTAGGTACAGGGTGACACATCGATAAAGTCCCACAAGACATTACAGGCTGTGAAAGACTCTTTCCATCCTAAAAGATTCGAGTAATTCTTCCTCTTCTTTTGGCAATCATATTGGCTATTGTGAGTTTGTTAACAGCATCTTTGAATAATGCTGCGCTTGATTTTTGAAACCATTCCCATAAGTTCCGGATATTCGTCTGCGTCCAGGCCCTCTCCTGCGCTCTCTATTTTTCGTTCTATAATTAATGTCTCGTTAAATCTGCAAAATATTCCAGCTTTCTGGTTTTTGATTTAATTAATTCGGGTAACCTTTCATCGTTGCTATCAGTTTTGCGAAATTATTACTGAACGGACAATTACTAATGGCAACTTCCTATTTAATGTGTGCTTTTCGGAAAGACCATAATTATTAATAAATTAAATAAAATTTTTAAAATAGTTTGAGACCTTGACTTGTGGGTTCTAAGAAGACCGTAAAAAATATAAAAATTTTCTAATCACACGTATATTCAGACTAATTTGGAAACGGCAAGCAACCTTAAGTTAAACTCTGTTAATATACAGAGTAATTTACAACATTTTGCAATACACTCAAATTTCTGATGTTGCTATTTTCTCTAAGTAGGCTTGTGTTAGCATTTGTCAAATTTAAATGTATTTTGCTTAGTTTGTGTATGTGTGTGTTACTTAGTACCAGTGCAAACGTCTTAGCTTGTAACAAATATCTACTACAGATTGGTCCCGCCTAAATGCTAATAATACAGGAACTTATGAAGCCACCATAAAAAAGATTTGAGAAGGTCCATTTAACATACGCATGCGCGAGATCTAATATATCGTTATTAAAGAATATTTTTGCTGCATTCAGCAACCACCATGGCTGCTGGCAGGTCGTCAATAAATCTGGGTGCATGCAGGAGCACGAATCTTTGCTGTAATAGGGCCGCTATATTATCTAATAAATATTAGTCTATTATTGTTGCATGATATGATTTGTGATTTGAGTGGAACTGTAATGGAATTTTAAATTTATTAGAAACCTTTACAAGCGTTTAGATGAAACATCACAATTTTGGCGGAAAAGAAATAATGGTGGTCCAAAAACTGCGTCGGAGAAGAATTCATTATTCGGAAAAATTGATTAATCGTCGGTTAAGTACAGCGACTGGGGAAAATCCCGGTTTAGTAGTTATTGATTCAAGTTCTCCTAAAATTTGCTCAATTTTTAGAAAATCTCCAAGTCAAAATTCCAAATTTCCTTAAAAAAATTTCTTTTGGTGTAGAATAAATTCTGATTTTTTCTAATGATCCAATCTAACTAAGACTACTTAAGCAGCAACATTTAAAGAGAAAATATGTGGTTTATATATGATCGGTCGACTATATTTTTCGTTGCCAATGCGCCAATATTTATATGAACAGCTTCCTTGTTCTTTGGTCGTGAAAGTGTATTTGTTCGACCACCAAGGAGTCGAGACTTAAACCGTCTGGACTTCTCAACTTGGAAGTTAATTCTTCATTATAAGAGTAAATTTAAAATGTATAATGAATTGGTGTAAAATATATTGATGAAGAGGGTGGACAATTCGAACATTTGATTTGAACTTTTTATTATTGCCATTTTATTGCACCCCGTAACTTTTCTGTATTTAAGATTTAGAAAAAATATATTAATTTTTTAAATGCAAATAAATCAAAAATCGTTAGAGTTAGACGGCCTAAACAAATGCACCTTTTCTATGAAAAATGTAACAGTCTTCGAGATTTTCATCATGTTCCAACCATAGCCCGACAGCGTCCAAATCTGTTTCCAAATCGAAGTCACGTCGAAAACCCTAAAACTGAAATGAATGACGTATGTTGAATTTAATCATAATATTTTGATGTCTAGTATCTCCAGTTTAGAGATTTTCCATTGTTTATAAATGCATTTATGTATACCTATGCTTTTCTTACTACTGCCTGAACCTGCTCTACATATTTTTGTCTAAACAATTGGACCGGTAAGTTGAAGATAGGTGGCCAATCAAAAAAAGCACCCGCCCCTGTCTCAAAAAGTAAAGACTTGGGGTAAAAAAAATATGACTAAAGCGGACAAAAGTAACAGTTTCAGTTTTCAGAATAACCGCATGGGGGGAAAATCGCATTTTGGAATTTTAAATTGTTTTTAGACGGCCAACGCTGCCATGAGCAGATTTAGTTATCTAGAGGGAATTTTTGTGACATCACTATAAATAAACTTTATTTTCTCAACAAAAAAAATGCAACGATATCTATTCCAACCAAAGTGAGCCAAATAAGAGCCTAATATGCTAGTGAAAGGAGCATTTAAATATCGCTTTCCTTGCAGTAAAAGAAATTATATTATATACATACATATATTTTCGTTGACCGTGGAATGATTTTTCACGCATGACCTCATAACCTGCACCTTTTCTTTGTAAGCAGCGAAATCTACACACTTAACTCTTTTTTACCGGAATATTTAATGCCTTGTCCAAACTTATTGAGCATCGGTCAGCGGCCTTGTTGTTTGTTCAATGTCGTAAGGTAATTGCTTAAGAACGAAATTTGAAAGATCGCTCATCGGCATGTTGAATGGAGCTTCTCAAATAAAAGCTTCGCCTCATCAAAATATTTTCAGCCTAATGCGCGAAATTGGGTTTCGGGCCCTAGTTGTATAAAGAACTATTTCATTATTGCTTCATAAGTTTCTGTATTATCAGGATAGACAGGGTCTCCATATCTTTAGTCGCTCTGTGGTGCAAATACTTCAAAATTTTTAGAATCCAAGGGTGCTTGGAAAAACAAAATAACAAAAATGATTATGGTGGCGTTCAAATGTCAACCATATTGAGATTACAGCTTTTTATAGTGCATTTGTGGAGGTGTTTCATATATTTGGCGTTTATTTTGAAAAGATTAAAACTGTTTCTGTTAGAATCTATACGATGTTAGAACCAATGCGTGCTTCTTGGGTTTCCTCCAACAACTGTCAATTTAGCACAACACAGTTATTATACACTATGGACTAAGAGTTTGTAGACTGTGGCATAATATCAGGAGTACAAATCTATATACAATTTAAATTGAAATTCAGTACAGCAAAATCGGGTTATTTAAGTTTTATCCAAACGTCCTATATATGCACTATTTTTTTTAAAGATCTTGCTCGTATTCCTACCATTAGTATTTCTAAAATATTGCTTTGTAATTTACATATAGAAAATTATGTTGACGTTTTAATAGTAAATTTGTATATATTTTGTTAAAAGAATGAAATATTCCCAAAGACGGCGGTGTTATTATTTTTTATTTCTGTTACTGATATGTGGTGTGCGGCCATACAAGTAATTTGAATCAATCTGCTCAGGCCATCAATAACGGTTCTTTTCGACGACTCCAATTTACTAATATTTATTTTTGAAAATGTTCGGACACTCTCCGCCATTTCCCTTAATCCCAACTTTAAAACAGCGTTCGTTAATTTTAGTTAAAATAAAATTTTAAAAATATTTCCCAGCATTTCCTCTTGGTCGCTTTAGTCTTAAGTTTCTGCACCACAAGTCTTTGTTATTGTATAATTATTTAAAGAACTCAACTACAGAATTACACGGCTTTCCTAGCAGAGATTTTTTTTAATAGTTATTTTCAATTCAAAAAGCTAAGAAAAGTTTAATACATCTTTATTTTATTTCAGTTATGAAATCCTTGAAGTTGCACATTAAATTATAATCATTTCTACTGGAATCAAGCTTTTGATATGTAGCAGAGCATTCGTTGCCATTTCAAATTGGGAACGCTGTATATGGTAACCTATATGACACTTAAACGCTACATAATAGACCCAGTGTCTACCAGATACTATACTATTTGTGTATTTGTGGGGCACCTTTTTAGTCAAGGATATATAAGTTGCACTAATTTACGCTAATAACAGCTTGTCAGAAAAACATGTCGATCGAATGGAACCAAAATAAAGATCAATTAACTCCGTATATTACCTACGTAAATTATTCTATTATATTGTATCCGGACATTTTTAACACAAAAAATCCATCGCCATACGTCAAATCGGTCGTTTCGTTTAAATGAAAATATAATATTTGAACAGATTTATTTTGAGACGCTGCAAAAATGACAATTGTTAAAAAAATGAATATATATATATATATATATATATATATATATATATATATATATATATATATATATATATATATATGATGACAACACTTCGAACACTCGGAGCGCGAGCATTGAAGATGCCAAGTGAGATTTTGGCGAAACGTCTGCAGGATTCCAGTCGGATGCAAGATTTGCAGGATTCCAGTCGGATGCAGGATTCCAGTCGGAGTTCAACGAGCGAACGGATGATATCCCGGAATATAGTGTCATCACATTTTTCCATCCGTGAATCAATACGTGAGAATATATATATATATATATATATATATATATATATATATATATATATATATATATATATATATATATATATATATATATATATATATATATATATATATATATATATATATATATATATATATATATATATGATGACACTATATTCCGGGATATCATCCGTTCGCTCGTTGAACTCCGACTGGAATCCTGCATCCGACTGGAATCCTGCAAATCTTGCATCCGACTGGAATCCTGCAGACGTTTCGCCAAAATCTCACTTGGCATCTTCAATGCTCGCGCTCCGAAAACACTTCGAACACTCGGAGCGCGAGCATTGAAGATGCCAAGTGAGATTTTGGCGAAACGTCTGCAGGATTCCAGTCGGATGCAAGATTTGCAGGATTCCAGTCGGATGCAGGATTCCAGTCGGAGTTCAACGAGCGAACGGATGATATCCCGGAATATAGTGTCATCACATTTTTCCATCCGTGAATCAATACGTGAGAATATATATATATACATATATATATATATATATATATATATATATATATATATATATATATATATATATATATATATATATATATATATATATATATATATATATATATATATATATATATATATATATATATATATATATATATATATATATATATATATATATATATATATATATCCCGGAATACAGTTTTGAATGAAAATTTAGTTAATTCAAAAATGACAATTGTTAAAAAAATGTTAAATTTTTTGCTATTCATTGCCAATGCAAAATTTTGCTATTTTAAACAGTTTCAGAATTTAGGAGTTTTTGGGTTGTCTTTTACGGGGCCGTAACTTGTGAAGACGCTATTTGCTAAACAAACACCGTCTATATTTCTTACGATTTATATTAATGTCGATAACTTTGTGGTTGTATTTCCTGGTCTTGTTTGTGTCTCTTTCTGTCTTTAGGATTTGCAAATTATACTTAACATTATTATCCACTTATAGTAGCAGGCTTTATTTTCCTGATTTTGATTTCCTGATGAGAAAAAGAAACATAACTGTTAAATTAATAGCCACAATTTTTTCCTACGAAGTTACAGAAGAAAATCGTAAGGAGATACATAGCCATTTTCCGGGCCCTATGTATCAGCACTAATATATTGTGCATCTAATAATGTTTAGAGTTCCCCTACGTAAATTAATTGTTTTCATCATCATTTTCGTTTTAAAATATTAAGATATCAGAATTAAAATCAATACAAATTCTAAAAAAAATCAATATTTCAGTTTACTGACAGATGCCATTTTGCAAGTGTAAAAATAGTTTTTTATATTTTATTTCTCTTGATATCATTTTAAAAAAATTCATGGACCTTTTTCTTGGGGATTTGCATTTTAAAATTGCAAACAAACAGTTGAATAGTTGATGCGATAAATAAATCCTGTAAGAATTGATAATAAAAAATATTAGAAATTTGGGGTCGAACTGTAGTCGAAAAAGTTGTTCCTTTTCGAATTTTCTCCAAGTCTGCTGATTAAAAAAATAGAGTTTTCCAACATATTTCTTTTCTAATTTCTAATTTCTAATTCAAAGATATAGGAATCAAGTTACTCAGAAATTTATCTTAAACACTTGATTTCAAAGAAAATCTTCAAATCAAGTTTAGTTTACTTTATTAAATAATTATTAATTTTTATTATTATATCTTTTACCTCGCGTTACTACTTCAAAGAATTCTTCTAGAAACAAATTTGGGATTAGGAATGCTAGGAATATATTTAAAAATAATTATAAAATAGTATATTTAGCGTCGATATGGTTACTTCTATTGGAATATGCCCCAGTTATCTAAAAATAAAATTTCAATTAACTGCGTTATTTTTAATGTTGTATATAAGATAGAGAGGATTATTTTTATTCATACAGCGTTAACGAACCTTTTTCTAAGCAAATCGTTTTCAAAACTGACACCATAACTCGTTTCTATTTAGGTTCCACTTACTGGAAAGAGAGCAGAAACTATAAATTTTTAAATTTTAATCTCAAGAAAAAAAACTTAAACGCAAGAGTGGTATTTTATGCAAAAAGTTTCATAAACAGATAAAATATTTATTTAGAGTCTCTCCATAGCTTATTCTAGATTTGTCTCTCTGATTAGATTCCATATCTTTGATGGTTACTTCTTAAGGCTGGTTGTCTCTGATTTGGTTACGCCCAACAGAGGAAAACTCTAAATAGGTCTTTAGCTTACCTTCTTGGCATAATTTACCTATAGTGTTTTCTTCCTTTCCTATTTGCTTTAAATGCCTATTAAGCCGGCAGTTAGTTATGAAATACTTCTTTTCCTGTCTTTGTCCTAACACGTCTTTGCATGTTTCATTGATCATTTGGAATGAGATTTTCATCTCCTGATACCACGCTTGGTACTCATGACAGCGTCACATTATTTGAGCTTGCTATCTCGTTTAATCTTTATGTCTTTTGCACAATGTTCCAATGCGGTAATTTCTGCTTGGAACTCTTGCCCATTGAAATTGAAATTTTCATTTTGGTCCTAGGTTCATGTATTTCAGCTCCTACTCCTTCTTGAATAGTATATGAACCGAATCAGATGATTATCTCGTAGTAACAGACATCCATATTCAATTCAAAGAAAGGGGAAAAGAAACTTAAAGGGGAACAATCCAGGTAAAACATAAACGGACTATATGACGATATTATCAGGAAGTTATATCAGACTGAAGTTCTATACACGCACATAAAATCAATAAATTCAGCAGCACATGAAGCTTTTGGAAAGACCAATAAATGCTTCCAAAAATAACAATGTTACCTGGACAAGAATGCTGGAGCAGCAGAGAAATAAAAAACAACAAGCATATGGACGATGGATAAACAACAAAGATGAACAGGATAAAATATAAAGAGCTACAAATCCAGTTTAAAATAATAACTAGAGAAACAAACAAAAACTAAGGCAAGTTGGCATATAAAAGGCACGAGATGCTCAGAAGCTTAGATAGTAATTAAATTCCCGAGAACAGCAAACTTCTTCTTCTTGTATCAGCTTCTCCTTTGGAGGTTGCTGATCATCATGGCTTCCTTGGCATTTGATAATGCTGATCTAACTAACTAACGAACTAACTAAGAGATTCTTCGGCGCACAACACTTCGTCTACCTACAATTTTGCCCTTCATAATGAGTTTCAGCAGCTCATATCTTGAACCGCGTGATATTATGTCCCAGGAACTCGAGTTTGCGTTTTTTAATGGTAAAGAGTATTTCGAGTTCTTTGCCCATTCTTCCTAAGACTTCCTCGTTTGTAGTTCTACTCTTCCACGAAACTCTCACCATACCTCTATAAGTTCACATTTCAAAAGCTTCCAACCTCCTTCCAAGTCATAAAGCAACACGGGAAATACATAGCATTGGACTATTTTTGTTCTTACTGTTAGTGATAGGTCCGGAGCCGTCAAGAGTTTTTCATTTTTATGAAGACTTTTCTTGCCTGTTCAATGCGTGCCAGGATTTCCTGTTTATGTTGAACGTCTTCATTAATTATGGTCCCAAGGTATTTTCAGTGTCTTACTTGTTCAATTGTTTTCCCGTCTACGATGAGCTGACCTGTTGCTTGCGTCCTTTTTGTTATCACCATCATTCTAGTCTTGTTGATGTTCATGTTGAGACCATAATTTTTGCTAGATTTCACTACTTTGTTTAATAGTCTCTGTAAATTCCGCACACAGAACAGTGTCGTCAGCGTACCTAATATTATTAAGGATTTTCCAATTTATTACTATCCCAGCTGACCCTAGTGGCTTGACTCCAATACAGTTTTGATATAATCTGCATGTCGTGATAGTCAATGTTCAGTGTTTGTAGAATTTCCATTAGTTTTTCTTGCCTGGCATTATCAAATCGACAAAGGACACATAGAGATCCTGATTGACGTCTAGGCATCTCATTGCCCTTTGCGGAATCCAAATTGCATGTCAGAGGTTTCAGTTTCGCATATGTATTCTGGCGCGCAAGATTCTTAGGAGTATTTTCAGAACATGGCTCATTAGATTAATGAGTCGGTGGTCATCACATTTAGATGGTTGAGATTTTTTTGGGATTGGGGCAAAACTAGACAGAAGCCAATCATGGAAACAGCAAACACCACAAACAAAATTAACATTCAGTCAGTTCAGATGAATGAATAGAAACAACACTGTGCTAAGGAACTTAGGGAGGCTAGAGAAAAATACTTAATTAAATCACCATACCAAGTACATGGACCGCCCATGGATATTAACTAATCCACAATAAATAAAGCCCTATGCAGTAAAATCCCTGAAAAACTACCTGCAGAACTTCTTAAAAATGATATTATGGAACTAACCACACGCCTTAAAGAATTATTCATCCGATATATAAACCGGGAAACAATACGAAGTAACTACAGGTGCATATATGTCAGAGGTACCACGAGCCGCCTGGATGGAAAAATAATAAGAAATATAATAGAGGAGAAAAATGGCCCTCTATAAATTAAACAGCAGGTGGGATTTGGAACTAGTTGATCGTGTACTAACCAATAGTACAGCTCAATAAAATGGAACCGGTGATAGATTTACTACTAGTGGTTTTAACAAAGGCTTGCGATACTGTACCAAAAAATACGCTCTATTCCCACAAAAATCTCGCATGAGATATCCAGTAACTATAAAAACAGACATCATCAAGAGTCGGATAGCTACGAAGATACAAAAGGCTTGAGAGAGGGATGTTGCCTTTCGACCAAACTTTCTAAAATATACTTCAACGCGATGCTGAAGCATTGAAGAAGATCATACGGTGGAACGAAGATACAACTCTATACCTTTCATTTGGCAGATGAGCAGGTGGTAATAGTGCAAGATAAAGAAGATCTGGAATTCATGACTCGAAGACTGTTCAACCACTAGGAAGAGTGGAGCTTATCAGTAAATAAAACAAAAACTCAATATCTTCAAGTTGATGGAGAAAAGACGATGCTCTTGAATTTATACCAACCTAGGGATAAAAATCAATAAAAATATACGAACAGAAAACTAAATCGATCGAATCGTAGAGGGAAAACAAGTTATTGTCTGGAATTCCATGATCTGGTACAAACCCATATTTCGCGAACGGAAACGCCTTCTATACAACCCTGTTTTCTTAAATTTAACGTTACATGGGTTTGAAACATGGCAGATTAATTAATCCCTGGAACGTAGACTGTTAGCACTAGAAATGGATTGACCACTGGAGGCAAGTTGGCAAGTCAAGACTCGAACGAGTGAAAAACGAACACATTAGAGGAATAATGTAAATACAAAAAACAATAATAGAGGAAATGCGGGAATGACAACTAAAGGTAGATTCGGCTTGTTCACTCCATGTATCCCCAGTCACTCCGTATACACTCTACTCGTTCGGGTACTGCTTTTTGACGTACATAGAGTGACTCCGTTTGCGTTCACTTATACGGAGTGTTGTGAAAGGAGTTCACTGCTTAATGAAGGATTTTAAGAGCAAATCTCCCTAAAAAAGTTGAATTTGCCCGTTTGTTTTATGATGCTAATTTGTTGTTGTTATGGTAACAACATAACATACCAACCAAATATTCGAATTAATTACTAATAAAAATGGATGTCAAAAAACTAGTTCTGTTCGGGAAGTATAAAAACAATAACAATGACGGATTGCCAAACAAATAATGAAGTGAATACCAGCGGGAAGGAAGAACAGGGGTAAACCAAAACAAACGTGGATTAGAGGAAAGAAAAAGCAATGTCTGAACGTAATCTAGAACCATGGGAAGACCGGGCATGAAAACTTGGAATCGGAAGGCGTAGAATGAAATAAAGACCTGATACATGATATGATACAATTTTCAAAATAAAAATTGAAAAAAAAAACAAAAAAGTCCCATCCTGTTCGAAATATGTCCTAAATCCAAGCATGCAGAAAATATAGGATGCGTCATGGACTTCATACTGTCGAAAAATTGCGCTTTTAATGATCTTTTTAGGGACTATAAAACACTTTCTTGGGGTAGTTATTGAACTATGTTTACAGTAATTGATCTATAAAGATCTATAAAACTCAGTAAATTTAAAAATATTCAATTACTCTAATAAAAAAGAACCCAATTTTGACAATATTATGGTTCTTAGGGATTAAGTAACGATTTAGTGGTAAATCTGAGAGAAGGCATCTAACCCCGGCCTTTTTTTTTTTGTAAAAGAGAAATATTTTGAGTGAGAAAAATGTACCTAAAGCATTAGCAAATATGTAGAGTTTAACAAAAACAAGTCGCGTACAGTAGACACAGGAAGTCTAGACCAATATTTGGGTGCGTTTTCACACTTAAATACAATTTGCGAAATTGACTAGTGCACGACAATTTGCACACGTAAAATTGAATTCAACCAGTCAATCTAAATTACGCCAATTTGTCTACCATTACGGTTCAGATTACTATGTATGTGACGATTGTATGAACAATGCTCAACGAAGCATTAGAACTAGCTCGTTGAACTGAGGTTCGTATTATTTGATGAAAATCCATATAACAAGTTCAATTAAAACAAACGTTGTTCAGATTTTCACAAATTATTTGTTGCAGCTGTTATGGCAAACAACGTGCCTTTATCAAATATCAAATCCTATTTATTAATAATTATTCTACAAATATCCTCAAATCCTCCAATCCCCAAATGTAAATGCCGAACATTTAGTAAAAAATTTTATAGATAAATTTAAAATAAAATACTAACATTTTAACAAACAGTGGCTATTCAAGAAAAGTTTTGCAACCAACAGAACTATATATACGCACCAAGGTAAAAAATTCTGGAGAGTAAGGAAAGAATCTTATGCGAATCAAATGTGTTATTTATCTGGGATTTAGCTTTATAGTGCGTTCTGAGCAGCTACATATTGGCAAATAGATTTAATAGATTTAATTAAATATGTTCTTATTCTTTCCCCAGGAACGCTTAGTTTGAGGCGTGACAAATTGTTTCTCTCTTTTAGAGCCAATTTTTGGGTATTAGTATAATAAAATTAGGTCTTAAATTATACTGCTGGTTATCTAAATTTCTTTTTACAGGTATCTACGTTAATACGTGCATAAACAAAGTAAATTTTTGCTTTTCAGGTCCACCATCTGCAAAATTTGATTCTCACAACTATACAAATCCTTTCTGCACAATTTTGAAATTAGTCAAAATGGGAATTTAAAAGTCCATAATTTAAATGCATAGTCGAAATTTATCAAAACAGCAAGTTTTTAGCCTTCACAACCCCTATTCTAAAATATAAATATATATTAAATAAAAATAAAATTCTTCCAATTTTTTTCGAAAGCCATTAAGTGATATACATGACAAGTACACATTCTTAGTGAGAAAAACTACATCTCTAAAGTTCATACTACACTTATACAAAGTCGAGGAAAAAAGAAAGAAGAAAAAAAGATCTTTTTCATCTATTAATTAACTTGATTATACCAATTGTGACTTTTTTTCAAATTTCAAGTGACGCTTGGCAAATGCGGAGATAATGGCTAGGTTGCATTAAAACACGTTGATTTTTTTGTGTTACATCCCACAAACACCTGCTTAATAAAAATCGTTGTTATTTTCTCAAAAAGCCTCGTATCTAAAAAGTTACTTATTCTCGGAACTGTCGAACATGGCAACAAATTTTGAACAAAACATCGAACGCACGTTATTTTACGTCACGTTAAGGTAAAAAGTGCACAAACCATTTAATACGTAGGTACATTAATTAAGAAGATTGAAACGTACCAATGTCTTAATTCCATTAGGTATAATTACAGTACATACAAGCAGCAACGTGCAATAATATTTTTTTTAACTGCGCACCTAAAGTTCGTCATTAATTTAAGTCCGATAAAAGTTCAATCATATGTAATCTTTCCTTTCGGTGCAATTTTTTTCTGCTTCCAAAATGTAACGAACCCACTGTATGTACAGGGTACTTTGGCGAGGTATCCCCGTTATTTTTATAGATATAGATAGAAAGTTGCGTTTTTGGAGCCGGTGAAACTAAAGATGACGTCAATAACAAAATCATAGCCCTTTTAGTTTTGAAGATATAGATATAAATTGAAAGAAAATGTTGCAGGCACTCTTTGTATCTCAACTATCAGATCGAAAATGTGAAAACTCTATCTATAACTTTATAGCTAGTATATAGTATACGAGGCCAGGTTAAAAAATTATCGAACCCTCCTTTTTTTTTAAATTGAACAACCTGTATTTTTATAGACTATAATTTTTTCTTTACCTTTCCAAAAATATATACTAGCATGGACTTTTTCTTAGAAGTAAGGAAATAAATGACAATTTACCAAAATAAAAGCTTACTTTAATAGAACGCCATGACCAATAATATTAAACAATTGAAAGTTAGATATTGCTACCAAAGAACTAGATACCTTCTAAAGTTTTATAATAACAGTACGTTTACAACAACAGTTTTGTAGTGTAAAGTAGCAATATAACAAAACACAAAAAAGCTACATTATCAAAAAAAGAAAGAACAAATTTTTAAAGGTAATGCTCGAATTGACGACCATTTTCTTTATTATGAAATTGGTACATTCTCATAATGCTTTGAATAGCGTTAAAAAGAATAATTGGTGACCAAATGATCCCTGCTTAACTAAATTTGCTTTTAAACGAGCAAAAATCTCAAAAAACGGTTGCCTCCGCCCTTTGTTTCTAATAAACAAAAACAAAAAATTTTCATTACTTTGTAAGTTTGTATAAACCATACCATATTTTTCATAATTTTAATCAATAAAAGAAATTACTCATCAATTTCTTTTATAATTAAAATCAAAAACGAGAATATCAAAAGAACTCAAAATAAATTGCTTTAATTTAATGAAAAATCGCTGAGAAAATTTGACATTTGTTTGTGTTTGTTGTCAAAAACAATAGCTATAGCCCACCATTAAATTATTATTAAATTAAATCATGCAAATTTGGTCTCGTTTAAAGAAGACAAAACAAACCCTGCTTATTCAGAAAAAACATACCTTGTGACAAACTGGTTTTTACTGCTCTAGCTTGTGGGCGGAAATTCATACATTTATAGTATGTTTAGCGCTTCTCCGAAATTTCAAACCTTAATTTAAACCGAAACAGAAAGTAAATCAAATTTGCAAGTGAAACCTTCAAACCGCATGTGGCTAATTCTACTTTTTAATATAGACATAATTTCAGATTATTTTTAAAGTTTTATAAAACATCTATAAACCTGGGTTGTAAAGACAATACAAACCGCCATATTATAAACCTATTTCTGAAGTACAGTAGAGCAAGCGAATATTTTTGCTTGTAACGAAAGTTAGCCTGTGTGCGTACACAAACTTTATCAAGTGTGTAAATTAACGTAAAAAAATTCCTTTATACAGTAAAAGCAGTAAAATATACGTGAATAATATGGTAGCCTACTTTGTATTGTCGCATCTTGAATCACGATTCAAAGTTCAAAACTCTATTGAGTCTGAATCCATTACGTCGTAAAGAGCTTTTAAAAACCTCTGTCCCCGTAATGGGCTGCCAACTGTTAGCTGGTAACTTCATATCGGTAACCATTTGTGCAGTGACTTGTCATTTAATTGAAAGCGAGATTAAAAGTGTTTGTTGTTGCTGTGGTACCATTAATGTAAATGCAAAAGTTTAATGTTTTTTTTTATATATACATTAAAACTATCTATTTTTTCTCTTGTCTTTCATATCTTTGTAATTGTCAAATTTTCCAATGTTTATGACCTTTCATTCATCAATGTTAGAAATATACTATAGCAAATCAACAAACAGGGTAGCTCAAATTAGGGCGCATTAATGAGCGTGATAATATTCCATAAACATGGCGGAAAGAGCTGAATTTTCCAGTTTTTGATTTAATTTTATTTTAACAGGATTAAAAAAAATCTAAAAATATATACAGTACTTAACATAACTGTATCTACATATATAATACTTTTCACTAAACTTCTTATGATCTTATAATAATCGCCATGTTGTTCTTTTATTATTCTAACATATACAGGGCATTCCGTTTAAAACAAATAGGGAGAATTAGATTATAATATATTAAAACTACCAACATATTATTTTTTTAATTTGCTCAATGTGCCTTTGCTTTGCCTTAACCTGTATAATAACTTCCAGTTCCGGTTAATGATCAAGCACTTGGAAATATTGAACCTTAATGGAGCTTGAATATAAAACAAATTAAGTACAGATGGCCAAAAAAAAAGATGAAATTTTGACTTATTGTAAAAAAAAACCGCATGCTATTGTAAATTTGTATGTATATTTTTTTTGTATTAAATAAGCATCAACTTAAATTTTCGTCAATTTTATATACCTGTCTCTTCTTACAGTGCCTATACATTGCCTATGCTTTCCGGATGTTTATAATCATTCTGGCTATAACAACTTTGTCGGTAACACGTCTTACGGTAATCTGTATCTTTTTTTATTCCGCGTTATTTGACTTAGGTATTCGAACTTCCTTATTTTCATTGTATTAATTATTTCCCTTTTTTTTATTGGATTCTACTAAGCACTTCTTCATATGTCACGTGGACTACCAAAGAGAAACCTGCGGCAGAGCAATTTGCAGTTACTTCTGTCAAAGTCCCAGGTTCCATACCATAAAGTTGAACAGAAGACATATAGCAGCGAAGAAAAATTATTTTTGCATGGACGGCACAATACGCCATCCAGTTTCCTTGAGCATTAACTTGTGGCCCAGATAAGTAAAATAACTAACTTCTTCTATGCGTCGTTGAAGCTGGCCATCTGGTATGGGCAAATCACCATACATTTAGTTTTATTTATTTCAGTTTAAATTAGCCATATTCGATGCTGACTTCAGTTATCCAGTTCGTAAATAACTCTAGTTCTTCCAAATCTGCTGGTAATAATAATGGTAACATCAGTGTACTTAATATTATTCTTAAGTATTCCTGCATTTTGATTTTCAAGTGCCTTCATAAATAAATATGCATAGCATATATTGAGCAACATAGGTGATTGTATGCATCCCAGTTTAACTCCACTCGTTATTGTTACTTTTTCGGATCTATTTCCATCGAAGTTTAGATATGCTGTTTGTCCCCAATATAATATTTGTGAAATTCTTTCTAAATATCTATGCTCTAATGCCAACTCAGATATGATCTTTATTAGTTTATGACGTTGAACCCTATCAAACGCCTTAAAATAATCGACAAAACATCTTTGGATCATGACTTGAATACTGAATAGGGCCTGGGCCTCTCTAATTGCCATGGAGTCCTGAAATCCAAACTGTGCTTCCGTTATGTATGTTATGAATGATCTTACTGAATAATTTTATTAAATGGCTCATCCTATATTCGCCGCATTTGTGGTTGGAAAGTTGCGCCTTTTCGTCTTTCGTTTGCCTAATTGCTAGTCGAACTTCGTCCACGGTAATCGCTCTGATTCATTGGCAGTTCAAGGAGGACTTGGTCTTGCATAGCGAAACAGTTCTTCTATAAAATTTCTCCACACATGTGCGATCTCTGCTTTAACTACTTCGATGTTACCCTGATTATGTAATACTACCGTATTTGTTGTTTTCTGTCTATAAATTGCAACAGATTCTTTTACTTTTTTGTCAACATTGAAACAACAACAACATTGAAACTGTCTGAAATTGTTCTATTTCTGTACAGTACTCTTCTATTTTTTTGCCTACTTCTTTAATTTTCTTCTGTATTTCTCTGTGGACTTTAACATAGTTAAATAGAGGTGATGACTGATTACCGCTGAACATATATATGATTTGCCAAGCGCAGCTTCTGGCCTAAAGGAGAGTTTAGGACACTCACACAGAAAGTGTTCTACTGTCTCGTCTTCCTATTCACACACCCTGCAGAGGGGGATCCAACTCAATCTAAATTGCTGTTTGTTGGGTCAGCAATGACCGAGTACCCGTGGCCATGTGTAGCTTTTTCCCTGGACATAGTCAGGTATTGTTTGGCTGCTGTGTTTGTTTGGTTTAGATAGCTTACTCGCACCCTAGCTCGCTAACACTTCTCTTTTTCATCCCATTGTTTAAGAAATTGTTTCAGGCAGTTTTCAGTTATCAGCTCGTTAATGACTGACGTCGCCAGAAGGTTTCAGTGATATAAAGTTTAGTCCGGCAGCTCTCCTGGTCAGGGAGCCAGAGGCATGATATTCTCTGGAACGTATTTATTTACGTAACAATGAGGGCACGGTGACATTCTAGTGCCAATTCTGAGGTAAAACTTGCTCTATGGTGTACCAAAACTGCTTTTCTGCTATCTATTGATGCAAAAATTTTAACCAGTAACTTTGCGCCTGGTGATTTCATGTGCGGCTACAGTAATAGCAGCGAATTCCGTCTGCACTACACTGCCACCATTATATTAAGTTTGAACCACCGGAGTGGACATTAATTCCGCCTGCATGGTTAATCTGCATATTCGTCATGGTGTTTGTTGTGTAGGAATCCGATGGAATCCGTCATCTCTCCCAATAGTGGGAAGGCATTCTCTGTACTGAATATAACACAACCGTCGCGAAAATGCACCATTGTCATTAAAACCACTTCTTTAATGTATATATCACATTACATGCATTGCACTACCTCCAGAGCTATGCTTAGTGTGATTTTTATAGTTGAGCATGCCATCCTTTGGATCTGCTCTAAATGACGGCTCGCAGTTTCCTGTTGCGCCTTTTGTCCTGTTGCGTCCTGTCTTTATCTGTAATGACTTCTTTTTTTTTTTGTTATTTCTTTCTCTATATTTTGTGATACCTGTAATGTAGTAATGTTATACGTTGCACTCAATTATTAATGCTCAAATTTATTCAATTTTCGTTACGCCATGCTACAATTGCCATCCTGTGTAGCCTCTTTGAACAATTTCCGATTTTGGTTAATCATCAAGCATTTACAAATATTCAAGCTCCTTTCATATAAAAAATACAACTGCTTCCAAAAAAGAGAGAAAATTTTAACCGAATTGGATTTTCTTAAATTTCCAGTAAGGAAGAAATTTTCATTTTATGTTTATGCTGTTATAATCACAATAAAAAGTTGTTTGCATTGGGCGCGTAAAATTCAGTACGTTGTACAAACCGCAATTACAAATTTGTAAATCGATTGGCCAACGATAGGTAAAATTTACGATTTAATTAGTATTGGTTAACTTCCGACACTAATTAAATTTTAATGTAAAAATAAACCCTAGCCAACTGTAAAAATCCTATATGTAGTAATCCCGAAAATTTTATCAAGTTCCTCAAAACCGCACCGAAATGAGCGTAATTTCCACAACGCAGGGAGCCGGAGCGACATTTCACGGATCACCTATTAACCCGCGGAATTTTTAGTCCGTATTCCTGAACAATTTTCCCCGTTTTCATGTTCCTACTCCTTTCGTTTGTCGGCGTTTTGGCGGTGGCAGGCATGAGACGAAACTTCGTCGGATCGTCGGATATTCTCGGCTCTTTCCGACGAAAAATAAAATAACTGTTTCCCATCGGAGTCAGGCAGACGTGAATCCGATAGCGGCTTTGGGAAGCGGCATAAAATAGGCGATGTGCGGTTGAACGAGCGTTAGTTTCGAATGTTTGTATTTCAGTCATCGTACGTAACTGTGACCCAGACACGCCTCTATTAATTAAGTCGGAAAAATTAACAATGTGTTCATTTCAGTGATAATAACGTTCGGATCGATATTTTAGGGCGAGAACTTTATTTTAATGTTACCGGTAAAAATACTTTATTACGTGAACTAATTTGGATTGTTTGTGTTAGTCGACCCACCTGTGATATCAATCGTTTTCGGCGAGAGTTTAAATTTTGGTTATTTTAATACCTTCAATAAAGGTAAGTTCGTTGCATTTAGGGTAATTTAGACGACTTTTGTAATAAACAAGTACTTACCTATAAACTACCTAATATTTTTTCTTAATTTTTAATAGGCACTATACATTAAATGTACTATTAAAGTTAACCTTCATATCAATTCGGCATTTTGTCATATAATAGTTTATGTACGATTTGAAAATGGGGAATAAGAAAGGATAGAACTGTGCCCTATCGATTTTTTACCCATCTGCAACACTTCTTACTAAATCGAACACAGTTAAATCGGACGAACAGTTACGATTAATTATTTTTTACCGTACCCACGTAATGAGCGACATAACCTCAATTGTGACCATCCCTATTGATTCATTACGAAATTTTTTCGGTGTCGAGACTTGACGCTTGCCTTTCGGTAAAATAAACAGTATAATAGGTATTAATTAGGCCTAATGCGGTTTAATATTTGCACCTTATCTGATAGTAGATTGTATTATTATTATTTACCTTGATATTATACAATATTGATGTAAAAGTTTGTATGTAAAGAAGTATGCACTTCTATGTACCCATGAATTTTAGTAATAATTTGGTAATAATAAATGATTTTCGATGCATTTTCTTTTTAAAATAAGTTCTGCATCCCATTTCAAAGTGAAAAAAACTGTGACCCAAAAAAACTAACCAAATATAAATGACGATTAAAAGTCCGTTTGTATTTGGAGAATTCCTGGCAGCTGTTATTACAATATTCAATATTATAAAGGCCAATAAACGTTGCCATAAACTTAGGTTATAATGTAGGTACTATAAAATAACGACCGTGAAATTATAGTAATTGTACCTTACATAGTTATATAAAAAAAGATGATGAAAATGAAGTACTATTTCGTTTAATTTTAAGCAACGCAAGCACAAGTAAACTTTGTCCCATTTTAACGATCTAGGGTTTTTTTTAATTAAAATACATTAAGAGACGCCACTAATATACGTGTGTATAAATGTTTGAATGCTTTTTCGTGATAAGGGATTTGTGGTTGGAAATAGAAAAACTTTTTATAATTTGTATTCCATACTATTCGGTTGTGATTCTACGGTGGAAATATGCCCAGTCTTTCTGATAATACGAATCTCATACCAAATTCTTCTGGATTATTATTATATTATCATGTTAGCTTGTTCAGAGCTTAACTGAAATTGTTTTGATTGGTTGGTCGTGTTGGTCACTTAAGCTCTGAACAAGCTAACATGAGAATTGGCGAAACGTCAGCAAGTCCGACCCAACAACAACCGGCGCTGGAGGAATCCAGAAGATTTGTAAATAGTATTGGAGTAGCCTGTGGTAGTTCCTTTAAAAAAATAATTAATTAACAATATTAATCTGAATGAAAATAATTTGTTGTAAAATGACCGAATCCCTTTTTAAAAATATTATAGTTAGGCGAGTAATTAGGTGAACGGTGCCATAATTTTCAGAAAGATATATGCTCATGTTATTAAAAAGTTGCCATATTTTTTTTCCATCACTCTACAGTCAAGTTGTAATTATGCTTACAATAATAATACCAGGTGTGTTAAATTTATTAATAAATCCCACTTAATCTCAAATTAGTATTATTGATCTTTTGAGTGAAACAACAATTAGAATTGGATTCAATGCATTTGAACTGGGACTGAACTGGTTCTGTATTTAATCGAGATAAATAACCCCTTGACATTATCAATTTGAAATATACCAAGAAATATATTAGTAATTTTTTTAAGTGCTTGTTTCAAGTATCAATAAATCTGTATTGTTTTTCAATTTTCTTGAGTAAGTCCTATTTTCGAGGTGAATAGCTACATCATTTTATGAAGTACCAAATTGAATTATTTGTCAGTAAATATAGGTACTTGTATACTTAATAGATCATTTAATATATGAACGGAGCACACTGCGGACTGGATTTCGCATATGCATGACAAAAATACTTTTGCAACAAAATGCTGATACAAAATGCAAATTTTCATTTGCATTATGGTTGAGCGCCACAAAAAAAAATATTTTACATCTGTTATGCAGCGAAAATTAAAAATAACTCCCACAAAATGTAATTGTGGAACCTTACATAAAATACAGTATCAATTTTAAATTTTGTGTTATTAATAATAATTATAAACATTAAGTATCATTAAATCAAATCATCATCAAATAAATATGTAAAGTCTATATATAATTGATATACTTAACTTAAATTGTTAAATTTTATGGCAAAATGAGCAAATAGAATAACTTCATAAAATTTATTTAGGCATTTTCAAAAATGGATTTAAATTCGTAGCCCAAATTTTCACAATTTTTTATTTTATTTCCTATAACTAGAATAGTTTTGTACATCATTAAAATGTATATTACTAAATAGAAAAAATTACGATACACAGTTTAGAACTTTCTAACATTTACGCTTACAATTAAAACGCAAATAATTAATAATCCTTATATGGGCGATACAAGAGTTGTTTTCATCCCTATTAAAAAGAATATTTGCTAAAAGGCCAAAAATTATTGTCGCTCTGTCACAAACTGCTATATCATTCGCCTACTAGATGTTTGGAATTCTAGCAATATAAAATTGCATTTTTATGCAATTATTTTGTGAATAATTTATTATTTATAATTAATTCGACCACATTCGGGTGGGTGCAGCTGCTAGAATCTTTCACTTGCGTTGGCGCTACAGTGCAGTGTTCATTTAAAATTAAAATGTTCAAATAAATGTCTTGTTTTTAAATCAATATTTACCATTCTCACACACGGTTTAAAGACGTATAGAAAAAAATTCGCGTGGAAAGAAGTGGCTTCTTGTCGGAGCCAATCTCCACCAAGTTTATGATCGTTTTTAGATATTTAACAAATTAATTGTTAAGAAAACCACTTTGTGATTAAATAACCGTTTAAACTTTAATTAAGGGATACGAAAATGCTTAAATTAGAAAAAAATGGCACTTCCGAAGATACGCCAAAAAAAAACAAAATTTACTGACTTCATTTTAATTTTTTTTAGTGATATAAAGAGACATAAAGAGACTTTTTATGTGTTTTTTTAGACTATTCACCCATTCACGGATCGAAAGTCATTCCGCGAAATTTACCGTTGGTTTGTTGAGTTCGGAATTCACTTGGCATTTTTAAGGTTATGATATAAGCAGTAACGTGAGATAAGTGGATTTCGTTTGAACAAAAATTCGCTGTTTTTTTTTATGATTGACTTTAAATGTAGTTGTTTTTGATCGACCTACATTAATAATTATCGAAATTTCTAACTAAATATGTTAAGCATGGTCTTTTCTATGAAGAAAATTGCGTAGTTGAAGTCGAATAGAAAAAAATTAAGAAAAAATAATTTTAAAAATATCATTTTTATACATATTAATTTAATACTGATACTTGCCACACCGCCTCCACATCTTTGTGCCAGTTTAAAGAAAGTTTGAAATGGTCGTTGTTATATCGTACTCTCTACACGATTAAAGATTTTTAGGGCTTTTTTGGCCTTAAGCTCAGTCTGTTTTAGTATTTATCATATATCTAATTGTATTGTTATGTTTTGTATACGTATGTGTTTGTGTGTGGGCCAATTCTTTTTTTTTAATTGTCAAAATATAATAAATGGCAATATATAAATATTAAATAACTATTTTTAAGTTATTTCTAGATTGCGTGTAAGGCTCATTTGGTGGCACCATAACCAGTTAAACAAACTTTATTGTCTTTAATGTCTTGAACTTGCACTTATAAAAAAAACAACGTAAGTAGAGTTGTAAAGATATATAATTCAATATTTCTAAATGTGAAAAAAGAAGTGACATCCAGAATGTTGAAAAAATAATTTAAAAAATGTTTATACCTAATTTACTTATTAGTTTATCTATTGATTAATTAATTAATTTAACATTGATACTCTGCTACTTTTTAAAAGATTGTACAGTTTTAGTTCGTAGTTCATGTTTATAGTCTTATAAAACAACGGTATACTGAATGAACGTAACTATTTCGGAAATTAAATTAAGATTAAATTAAAAAAGAAAGTTCAAAATTAGCGTGTCTGAGTCTTGGTACAATAGTAGAATATCTATTTGACCTAGACACGCCCACGTGTGAAGCCTAAAATTAATCCATTTATAAAATTATCATTTTCATTTCAATTTCGTCGTAATTATAATCAAAAAAGCCCATCATTGTGAAATCTGCGAAACGTATGAAATCTCCTGGTTGCGTGAAATTTGGCGTACCACTTTTTGGCTAATGATGTGCTTCACGCGCAACTCTTTTCGATTCTGTGTAAATTTATACCATCCACCATTAATCACGCGCCATTATCCTTTAAACTTTGTTATAACCATCACCGGCGTATTTGGTCGGTTTTTCGCGTATTTTCTCGAAAACAACATTCCCGGACGGGCGAGCGTTATTTAATCGACGCTATGGAATTGTTTGTCTAAAAAGAAAGTCGATCTCGGAATCGCCCAAGTTATTCAACTAATTATTCCGCGTGACATAACGCCGCGGAACGATCTCGGCTTCGCGTACACCGACGGCTTTTGGTTCTTCCACGACCAGTCAAAGATTTGCTGCCGGCAGGTGTTGGTGTGTGGTGTGCGTCATGGATTTCTTAAATTTAACCAAGAGCCGCGACTCTCCGACTTCGTATGTCGCATGTGAGTTGATTTTTATACGTCGAGGAGATGAAACGTCTACAAAACGTAATGTTATATCTTGTTTTTATCTTTAATGAAATTTTTGTTGAGTAAATAGATGGAAAAATCATCAAATATTAACTTTCCATTATTTACGAGCTTGAAAACAGTCCTGATTGGAAAATAAAATGAAAATTATAAAAATACATTAACGGACCGGATTTTTGAAGATGCCGATCCATGTGGGATGGATAATTGGACTCTTCGAAATCTCATCATCAATTACATCAAAGCACATAGGTGTTCGGGTGGTTCTTTTATTATGAGCTGACCCTTATCTCACAACGTGTTAAAAAAAACAAAATCTTAGAGGCGAAAGTGTTGCTGGTTTAAATATATCTAACGCTTTCTCCGACAATAGACTTTGTTACAAATTTGGAGGTGATTTTCTTGATTGAAACAATTAAAAATTTAATAGAAAAAGCGTTAAAAATCGTTAATTGCAATTTCCATTTCACTGTACAGTGAACTCCGGTTTTAAAGTACCCTCTAGGGACCAAAAAGTTACTACTCTATAAAAAAACAAAAAAAATATGTAGGTACATATATAAAAATAGAAAACTAATAAACACTAATATAGGTACTAAAAAACGACAGATACTAAACTACATAAACTAAGAACTTATCTATCTATATAAATTTTACAACATACAAGTGAAAATACATACCTTTTTTTTTGTTTATTTTTTCTCAATACAAATTTTATATTATCGATGTGCTTCTCAACCTTCCAGAACGCTTGCATAACATCATCAGTTACATTATCAGTAGATTGTAAAAAATTTGTAACAATTTTAGCGGCACAAAGCGCTTCAGAATAACTTGTGGATCTTTTGGCTTTGTAAAACTTCAGTAATAATATCATTATCCGTTAATAACTCCGTTGTTATTAAATTATCATCAAGAGTTGGGAAGATGCATTTCAATGAATTTCAATCAAACGATTCAAAAAATATTTGCGATAAAATGTCTTAAGGCATTTTCTTATGCCCTGATCCATTGGTTGGACGACTGAGGTGCTATTTGGATGCAAAAACTCTAATTTGATATTTGAAAGGATTAGATTTTTTGGACGAACTGCACAATTGTCAACAAGAAGCAATCCGCTCGTTGGTTTGACTTATAAATGACAGGTAGACTTTTCACATTTTTCATGCATCTCGGTCGTTTATATTTACCAATAACAAGAAGTTTGCATTTTTCGCTTCCTGTAATATTTGCACTAATTCAAACGGTGTACCTCCACTTCGACTGCTTCCCACCCAAACTCCTCTAAATTTAAAGGTACGACCTGGAATCATCTTGTAAAATAGCCCAGTCTCGTCACCATTTAAAATATCCTCAAAGCCGTAATTTTGTGCAATACTGGGCCACTTATCCTCTAACCAGTTCAGCACGCACGTTTCAGAGAAAACGTCGCAAATGATTACTGAAAAATCCTCGATTTTTTCGGGGAACCACCGCTCGATAATCCGGTTTTAGTGTAAACTCGCTACACACACAACAATAGTGAAAATATTGTACTTTATAACCGTAGTAGAAGTTATATATGGTACTTAATATCCGATGAAAAATCAAAAGTATTTTAGCCGGACATGATATTGCCTTTTTGAATACGTTGTAGATTTCCAAATATTAAAAATAAAGTTATTCCATAATTTTGGCTCGCTGTGAGTTTGGAAACTTCAAACGTTTTTCCATTTTCAACTTATTTTTTTATGTTTTATAACGTTTATTGTTATCATGTCTATACAACGTTTTTTCAAAAACTAAATAATGGAAAAATATAATCAGTAAATAAAATAAGTTATAAGTATAGTTTGTTATTGTTATTTAAGTTTACCAATTCATTAAAATCATTAATTACGTTGTTCATAAATTAAATTCTAGTTAATTGATTAAATCATTACGTATTTTGGTTTTTTGTTATTCCTGCAAAAACGGACATGGAATAAAAACATAGCCTTTCTATTTAAAATAAGAAAGTTTGATGGTTTAGGGAAAAATCCATAAATGTGGCAACGTCGCCTATTTCACCTTTGATTGCAGTCTAATTAAAAACCCTGGATAGTAAATTTCATAACTTTAACCTTTGACTTTCATTTACACTGGAAAAATGTGTTATTGTAATTTTTTCAAATTCCACAACTTTTCCAAATTTGCAATCTTACACAAGATTTTTTCATTTAAATCTTTAATATTATTTTTTGATCACCACGTAATTTTAAAAATATTAACACAGACCACTATAAGTATAAGTTTTAAATATTTTCAATATTTTATAAAATTTGTTTCTTTCGGTAACAGCTTCCCGAAATCTAGTTGATATGTTTATTGGGCTTCCTCGGATTGCTAAGTATCATATTCAGATATTCCTTAAAGACGGTTATATGTAAATTGGACATCATAAACGCATAATAATTTATTGTAAAAAAGTACATAATATTGTTAAATAGTGGTTGATAACACTTTGCAATTGTTATTTAAACCATTTTGATCAAATTTGATTAGTCAATTAAGAAGTGGTCAATTGACATGTCATTTAAGAAGTGGTCAATTGACCACGGTCAATTAATCTGTGCTAACACTAATACTACGTTACAAATCCAAAATATATTTATTTCTTTTGTTTTAAAAACCTCCGTTCTTAAACCTCAAAAAAAAACAAAATGTAGATCCAGAGTTTAGTTAAGTGCATTAAACATTAAAGATTCAAAACTTTTGATTTGCAAAAATTTTACAAGACATCAAAGTTCATCAGAATGGAATTTTTCAAGTTACAATCACTAAATGCAAGATAGACTGTGTGTCGTCTCGTTTACAGGTTTACATTTATTTTTTTATTTAGATTTCGCATATGGAGGCTGGAAGTTTTGGGTAATTCACTGATTTAAATAAAACAAGTTCAAAGCACATTTTTAAATGCTCAAAATAATAATACAACATCCACTTACATTGAAATGGTCCTTACAAAAGACATTTTTCGCCAGGCTTTGAACATCAAATTGTAAGCATCTTCTTCGAATCTCCTCGGGAAAACACGCAAATGTTTTTGTTGTCGTATTTGTGTTCGCGAATTTTTAATTATATGCAAAGTATGTAACAAAAATATTCATGTGACGATTGTTTGTTTCATTTTTATATACAGAAATAATATGTTTTCGAATTACTACCATGAGCTGGTGTTTTTGCTACCGGTTTGAGCACGATTGCATATATTCGTGCTGTTGTTCAAAAATATGTTCAAAAACTAATAGTTGCGTAAAAAGTTACTTCTTCAGTTTCAGTTTGTTGAAACTTGTTGCACAGTATACTATTAGAATATTCCACCTGAAAACATTTCTTATGGGCTGTCTTCTTGCATTTATGGGTGCTACGAAGTAATAAGGAAATACAGTGTGCCATGTATAAACATTTGCTTTTTTTATTATGGATAATTTTAGGGTCCCAAACGTGGACACGATCAACATATGGAGCTACGACAAGTATTAGTATCAGCTATGTTCTGCTTTCTTGATTACACCAAAGCATTTGATACAGTACAATGGGGACAACTATGCAGCATCCTGAGTCAGATGGGAGTCTAGAAACATCTTATATAATTTATCATAAAAGCAGTGTACGACAAGAACACAGCGCACATACGGAGATTAGGGGAACTCTCAACAGGTTTCAGGGTCCGAAAAGGCGTCAAACAAGGGAGCGTTATCTCCCCAATTTTCTTTTATATATAGGAAGAATAGATTATTAGAAAGGCTCTGGAAAATTGTGAGGGCGGATCCGCTATTGGAGGAAAAATGGCACGATAGTTCTGGCACAAAACGAACAAGAAATGGTTGAACTCATTCAGCCTGTGGAAACTGCTAGTCTGCTATCAAGCGTACGACTGAGCTGTTTGTTGATTGTGGACACTTCTTAACCTATGCCATAATCTTGAACGTTGCATGCTATAGGAAAACAGAGGCGTGTGAAATGATATGGTATTGGAGGATGTTGAGGATCCGTCAGGTGGTCCACAGGACAGATATTTCCGTACATACTCACAACAATCCAACTAAGCTTACTGAAATATTTCGGTCACTTAATTCGAAAGGACGGCATGGGGAAAGTTGATGGCATGGCATGGCCCCCGCCAGATTTATAGATCAAATCAAGGACCTCACAAATATGTCAGTAGCAGGAATCATGAAAACCGTAGAGTATAGAGAAGCGTGAAGAAGACTTGTACCATGAATAAGTCACGACGCTACGAATTTAGCAACGACTGCAGACAGAAAGAGACCGCAGAAGAAAAATTTTTTATAATAAAATATTTATTATCATAGTAATAGCGACACACTAAAAAGAAATAATGTGATTTTTAAAATTATGTGTAATTAAAATGGTATTTGTAGTTAATACCTGCTAAAGTTCGACTTTTTTCTACGCGCTTTGCGCCAATTTTGTTAATGGTCGATTGGAAGGTTAATGTTTTAGGTGCATTAATATACTCGTAATTTCCAAGGAAAAAAATTAATACATAGCTATTTTGCTGTTTTTTTTTGGGCTGTTCCTAGTATATAGCCGGCCTTGATCCACCATTAAAATGTATTTAATCGATTTTAGCATTCAGTAAGTATAATGTTACAACTCGGGTTACATGTACGTATAAACATCATTTAAAGTACTAGTATTTTACCAGCATTTGTATCCATTATCATTTATCCATATATTGTGCGGCCTAGTTCTCTTTACAGTCTGTGATTTTTGACGTTTTGATTTATGCAGAAAACCAATTCTTCACAAAGTGGTTTTTATTCGAATATGTTTGTTTATATTTGCTGCAAGGAACCATAGCATACAAAATTTCCGTCTTTCTAATTTTTCCATTTTTGAAGCAAATGAATTGTGTTAATTCTAAAGAAAGCTAGCAGGACATCCGTGCCGTTCTCTTTCTCCTTTATATAAATGATAGAAAGGGGCGTTCTCGTGTTTCTTTATTTGCCGATATAATTTTTATTGCAATTTATCTATATCATTTGACGATTGAACTATATTTTAAATATATAAAAATTGCTCATAGAAATTCATATACTTAGACACTCCAAATATTTAATTTTTTAAGTGTTATTTAAAAACTTTTTCCTACTGCAATTTTTTAATAATGCCAACAGTTCCTAAATTAAAAAATAACATGTAAAGCAAGGCACAAGACATAAAAAATATTAAATAAAAAGATCTACGTATAGTTAAATTAAACAAATTTGACACATTTTTAGAGACAATGCAAACCACAAACGATGCCTTTGAAAGTTCTTTGCAGATCAACAATACATATTACAAAGCATAAATACACAAAACAAGAAGTTTGTTTAAATACTTGTTATTCAAATACTTCACAGAATTGCGGTATTTTTGCATTAGTCCTTGTAATAGCGGTATATAAGAAAAGCTTTTCGCTTTCAATTTTTCTCACAAAAAAAGCAAGACGTACGTCAAATAGCGTTTAAAACTCCCTCTACAAAAAAGAAACATTTTATTAATGTTTAATAAAATTTTAGCAAGGCATTTTGTTGATTTATAATGAGTTACATTTTTTATGTACTCATATAATATTATTCGGTAGAAAAGACCGGAGATGTCCAGCACTAGCAAAATTATGTGAGCCCTTCATGTTACTATGTAAACAATGCAATGCAATAGAAACAGCAATTGATTATATAGAAATAATTGGAAATGTTTACTTGTTAGTCTTCATCCACCGTGAATGAATCATCAGTCTATATATTCTTATGCGACGGTGGACCCACAGCCAGCGTTAAACGCTGGAATCGTTTTGAAAACGTCATGATCTATCCGCTCACCGTACGGTTTAAGAAAATCAAAATACCCATCGTATTCAAAAAGGAATTTGTTTCTACTTGAAGTCGTTAAATGATATCTTAGTCTTTCGTCAATCTCCGGACTACTTAAAGTTATGTCAAATTGTGTCGTCGCTGGTTGTTCCCATTTTTTTAGAATGTCAGGGTCATAATTTTCACTACGATATCACTTTGCGTCACGCTATACGTTTGTTTACGTTTGCAAAATGTAACCATATTTGTTTTATTTCAGACATGCATAAACGAATAATAAGCTATTAGCGAAACAAATGAAATTATCAACAAGCTTATTAATAAAAGATGATCATCATCTCATATTTAAGATCTTCCTCATAAATTTGTTAATTAGTTGTTTTCCTAAATTGATCTATGGTTATAAATTTAAAAACGCTATAATTCCTATTAATCATTTTTTTATGCTTTATGCTGCTTCACGGCCTTGTCTAGCATCCTTCAGTGTTTCTCATGTCAAGTTGTAAATTAATAAAAGCTCATTAGGTCTGCAAAGAGACTACAGAGTGACCCAACGATTGCTTAAGCCATTTTCATTGTTTGAACGTTGAATACAAAGCATTTTCGTCTACCATGCAAAAATTTTTTTACCACCAATATTTTTTCTTCAACATCTTAAATATTCATTAACCTTCATGAAAATTGTTGAATTTTTTTTACATTTTGTAGCTTATAACACACGATGGTTTGTCAAAAGCTAGTGGATTGGAATGTGAAATTTATTTGTTTGTACGTTAAATCGTTTTGATTTAGAAACGTTCAAATTGTTTCAAATAGACCAAAACATCACTTTTCGTGTGTCAATGTCTCAAAAACGATTGAAAATAGAGTCATATATATCAGTATAAACAAAACTTGTTAAAAACATTCCGGAGATTCCAAAAATGTCATATGTATACAGGGTGTTTGAAGTTAAAATTTATCAAATATTTGAAAAACCAAACTCTATTTAGTCTTTATATACATAAATACACACTAAAGTCAATTAATGTGCAAGTGAAAAAACAGTTGAAAAAGACTCTTAAAGTTATGCTGAATAAGTATTTTGAAAGAATGTGTTGAGCTGTAATTATTCTAAAGCGTGAGACAAAACAAGATTACTTTGCGCGCTACGCAGTGTACAGAGTCGCTTCGCGGCTTCTTGTCTTAGGGGGACACATTGGTTTTTTTTTGTGGATGCACCCTGTATATATTGACTTTCATGTCTCGCCGAACTTCAAAGTTACGGAAAACTTTGGTAAATATTAACATTTTTACGAATAATAGCGATTTTCAATGATATTTTTTTAAATATATCGTGCACTCTGTATGATAGACAAAACCTGAAACTCTCTCTCGTCACAAATAACAACCCTATTTAAACCAAATTATCCCATGTTTTATAGTTTTTCATTTACGGCTAATAATTTACCCACAAAAACGGCAATTTTCAGGGACTTTTTGGTTTTTTGCTAATAACCGACACACTCTGTACATAATTGAAAAAATTTCGGAAATAGAGGTTATAACCGTGGATCTCGCACGTTTCCTGCTCCAAGAATTTTCCCAATTGAGAAAATGGTTTTCGAGAAAATATATTTTTTCTGAAACAGTACATACACCGTAATAGAAAATCGCGTTTAGCAAGTGATTTGCATATGGATTTTTTTCAAATATCTCGAGCAGCGTGTGTGATAGACGAAAGCCGTAAATACAGAAAGTGATGCTCTTCATGCGGCCTATCACACTGTTTGAGCCGATTAGCCATATTTTTTTATGAATTTTGATTGAAGTTTAATGATATACTCCCGAAAAGAACAATTTTTAAGATACTTTAGATTTTTGTCCATAACTAAAACATGCATATAATCGAAAACCCGATAGTTATAGCACCAGATGTCCTGCGTCTCACGGTTCCAAAATTTTGCGATCGGGAAAATGGTTATGGAGGAAAACATATTTTTCCGGAAGCCAAAATAACCAAAAAAAAAATTTCAAAAATGTTTAAAAAATACTTGGTGAAATTTCAAATGTGGACACGGACTTTGACATCTCTGCTAAATTTGAAGTTGATATCCGCAAATTTAGGACACTTAAAACACAATGCTTATGCAAAAGATTTAGAAAGTGACATCTGAATCATAGCCTTTCAGTTATAGCCAATTTTCAATAATAGGGGGAGCCATTTTTCAGTTTTTTTGAATTAAAGGCGCACCTTGTACATTTTTGACAAATTGTCAAGAATAAAAGTTTGGAGCCGAATCTTCTGTGTCTTTTTGTTCAAGATTTTTTTCGGTTCTGTGAACGGTTTTTGGAAAATGATCTTTTTCGTGACCATTGCACCCGCGATTTTTATTTTTATTTTAAATACTTCCCGACCGCCCAGCGCTCCCATTTTCAATAGATTCACGGGGCAAAACTGCACTTCTCGTGTTCATAGCAAAAGTAGGTAAATCTCAGTTTCGTAGTCCAAACGGTTACAAAGTTATTGCGGAAAAACCAAAAGACGAGAACGGAGAACGTCCAGACAAAAATTTTTTTTTCGAAGGTCCCCTAGGACCTACCGTCACCGAGATATAAGATTTTTATATGAGCGTAGATACTTTCGAAAAATTCGATTTCATCGATTTTCGCTAGTAACAATGGATTTTTTCTTAATCACAGTCTCCGAACTTATGTCAGAACTGACGTTTGCTTTTTGTATTGCCGTATATAAAATAACTGGCCATGTAAAAGTTCCTTCTTTTTTGGTTTTTTTCTTTTGGTGGTTAACCAGTCGATAATTTCTTGTTTTCTCCAAAATGAAGTTGGAGTCTTCTTTAGGCACCGTGAATAAGAGCTTGTCTTTCCCTAACTAGTATTCAATATGTAGGAGGATATTTTATTATTTCACAAATATAGTACTCTCCGCTCTAAAACAACAGAATTTATTTAATCGTGGTAATATCCTAAATGGCACAACTCAATATTTTACAAATCCTTTTAAAAATCCTTCTTCGCTTCCAGTGTAGACGATTACTACTCTTCCTTTTTCTTGGAAGCACCTTAAATACCAGTTAATAGGATATTTTTGTCTTGTCCCATTTTTATTAATGTATAAACCGCAATTCACGTTTCATCAAGTAACTAAATTTCTTCCTTTTTTTTGTGGTCTTAAGTATTCTTGGCGGTTATGCTTTTTCCCAGTGAAAATGCCTATTTTTTAAAGTGGGCAATACATTTTTTTGGAGTTATAGAGATCGAACAAAATTAAAACAACTTTTCGACAATTTGGGTACAGTAAAATAAAACTCTATGATAGTAAAGCAATGATTTTTTTTATTATTATTTTTCAAAGAAAAATAAAATTAATTAAAGTACTTCTTTTTATGATCGCTTCAAAGGTGCGGCAATATGCAGTTAATATTTGGAACAACATCCTGCGTTTACAATAACAGCTTCGCAACATCTAAGCATCGTAATTGTAAATTGGCAGTGGTTTCTTCACTAGCGGAGGTATAAACGTTTTTAATTTGTTCGAAGAATTCGGCCTGTTTTTAAATTTTTTTCTTAGAATTTCTTTCTGCATAATCTATCAAAATATTATCAATGAGATTTAAGCCTGGTGATACCTCAAGAACCACTGCTTGAGTGTTTCGGGTCGTCATTGCTGAAAAGTGAACCCGAGAGGCATTTCTTACTAGGCGTAAAGTAGCATGACCTCTTCATAAATGTACCCAACCCCCTCAATCTGATGGATTGGCCCAACTCCAAACAACTCCATACCATAATATTATCTCCTTCATGCTTAACCGTTTGACAAACGTATTTAGGATTGAACCTTCTACGATCTGGAGGATGTATCCATATTGCATCATCACTTCTAGATATACCAAACTTTGATTAGTCAGACCAACACATATGGATTTCTTCTGCGTTAGGTTTTCTCTCTGTCTTGCTGACCTTTCGCTAAACATGCTGGTGGATTCCTCAAACTCAAGAAGCCAGCAGCATGTTTAGCGAAACGTCCCGACTTCGCCTTTTTAGGCTTACATTTTGCAATTCTTGTGACTTACGAGTAGTTATCATGAATTTAGTCTTCTTGGTGTTCATGTTAAGGCCCATGTCCTAACTATTCGATAATCCTGAGCATACTTGGCAAATCTTTTTTTTTATCTGCAATTAGAACTATATCGTCCGCTTTAGCTATATTGTTGACCCACACCATTTAATTTAATGCCCATGTTCCTTTCTTGTAGGACTTCCTAAAAGACGTTTTCGGAATACAAATTGAAGAGAAGTGCCGTTGCCTGGCCCCTCTACGGATTGGTTTTGCTGCTGTAAATTTACGATTTGGATGAGCTTATGATGTTGGACTCTCTCGAACCCTTTTTCGTAATCGATGAAGCACAGGATTATGTCTCTGATCGTTGCAGTTCTGGATTAGTACTTGAGCCTAACGTCCTGCCCTTTCGCACTGTTGTTCAGTGCGTCACTCATGGCAAGGGGATAAAATCTGATGTTGGCAGGAAACTTGCCTGTATTATAGATTATTTTCTCGTTGAATAGCTCGAGTAACTCGATAAATATACTGTCTGGTTAAATCGCCTTCCTATATTTTTGAAATTATTTACCTAAAGATAAAAGATTGCCATTGCTAAATGAAAAATTTATAATGCTTTAATTTCGTCCGATAATGTCAACGGAATACTGTCATCCTAACCAAGCTACGCCACAATCTGTTTTAGGATGGCCATTACACTTTCGTCTTTTTCCTGGTTTGCCGTTGGGTGGTTTCTTGGGAAGTTCCACTTGACGTGCTGTGCTGTCCTTTCCTAATGCAATAATTTGGATTTTCCCAATTTTTCGCTCACTGAAATTGAACGGAACTTATTAGAATTTCTCATTTTATTACTCTACTTTTCTAAAATAGCTTAAAATTGTCGTTTTAAGTTAGTGTATCAAACTGACATTTAGATTTTTTCTCGCTCGTCTTACGTAAACTTCCCTCTTTGTAATTGGGTACAATAAAGTCCTTATTAATATTATTTCATTATTATATCGATCCCGATATCTAATAAGCAAATTATAGATGCTTGTAGATGAAGTTATGGCATGGCAAACCGAAGCAGGTTAATAAATAAAGAGGAGAAAGTGGTCGATTTATGTTAAACAAAGTCGCATTTTAAAAAAATTCATTCGTCGTTGTTGGGCAACGTGCAATTTCGCTTACCGGTCCCGGCAAGTAAACTTTGCGAATTAATTGCGTTTTTTTTTGTTTAACTGCGAGCCGGTCCTTTTCACGTCCCGCATCTGATTTTTGGATCGGTAAAAATTACATACGTGACTTGCTAAAATTCCGCGAGTCATCTTTCGGCGGTATCCGCTTTTTTCTTTGCATGAAATTAATGTTGAAATTTTGGATTCCAGACCGACCGCTTGGCCGCGAAAAGATATTACAAATTTGCGCAAAAATTTACAGTAGGTCGTTAAGATTTTTATTCAATAAACTTGTTGCATCTGCATGTCGCTTTTGGTGCTTAATTTAAAATCTTTTGAAAATCGATAAAATTCTTATTGGTTTCGGGTTTGTCCGGAAAAAACCGAAAATCAGCAATTTGTTTTGGTTTTTTTGCTGCCTTTAAGTTTTTTTTAACAAATGACACTTTATCATTACAACTTTTGTTTCCCTTTGGCATTATTAACTTTTAAGTATAACGTTTTAGTTTTGTGTACCCATCAGCTTAACTCATCGACATTCTGAAAACATATATGTATCACATATGAATGAATTACTAAATATAGAAACAAGGTGGCCCTGAAACACAAGCATCATTACGTCAAACCGCCGTCTTGACGTATTTGTTAAATATTAGAGTTTTCATTACATTTTTCTTGGGTAACCAATTATTACAATAGCAAATAATGGCGTTTTTAAAGTGAATGTAAAAATATGTTTTCTTACTGCAAATCAAGAGTGGAGAAGTAGAGGACACACTTATTGAATTAATATTGAAAAAATAAAATTTCTTTGATTTCATAATGTAAAAAAACAATTGTATAATGCTAGAACTGCGTAGTAAAACATACTACCTTATAATGAAAACAACTGAAAGAAGATACTTTTTTTGTATCACCCTGTTTAAGTTTCAGGGTTATCTGAGAATCTTCCAAAATAAGCGAGCATCAAATGAAGCTTGGGCTTAAGCTTAAGCTATTCCTTTTAATCATTGGACTCAAACTAAACTAAATTTTGCAATAGTCTTTCTCTTGCTTATTTATATAAATTGAAATATGGGATCTTGTTTGTGATGATAGAAAATGGCGGTAGATATTGACGTGTATGACGTAGAAAATAGCTATTACCATTCCTCTCTCTCGAAATAAAATTTGCCTCACAAAATCGATATTTGCTGCAATAGCGATCCCATTCCGATTAAAATCTAGAGTTCACTGGTCTTAGTACCAGTATATTTTGAATGACGCACCGCTGTTTAGGGTGCGTTTAGAATTTTGTTGTAGATTGTATATCTGTTACGGCTTGAATTCAATTTGGATACAAGGTCGTTGACGGGTAATTAATTGATATCGGATTGTACTTAAATCGAAAAGCAAGATGTTCTTTAAATGGATTGAATTTTTATATTTTTGGATTAGTTTTTTGTTCGTTAGCTTTAACAGGTTATTTCTTGCAGATCCCACGATGGCGCATTTAGTAACCAGTGTGATAGACAAGTACCACGATATTTTGGATAATCAAAGTGGTGAGTAGAAGTGGATTTGTTTTAAATTAGTTATCACCAAGTACTATAAAATAGTACTCGGCGCCCCTTTTTCGATATGTCCGATTGGGAAACTATTGTTTTGATATTTGAAAAAAAAAATTAAACGCTTTTTCATTGCAACTTTTTATTATTTTTTCTACTCCTTAATGTAAAATACCATTTTGGGCATATTTTTAAGCCTTAAAACGTCAGCTTCGTTAAACACCCATTTCGATCGTTTCCGGTTCTTTAGTCAGGGGTCGAGAGCGATGTTTTCGATAGATTTAATATTTTGACATTTGCCAATTCGAATGGTCACGTCAGACGTCATTGAATGCTGTTTTACAAATTCGTACTCCAAAATTAAAGGTCGTAAAAAAGTATAGTATGCAACACGTTTACTAAACTCTTGGTTAAAATGTAATTTTTAAAACTCGCCGACTAATATACTATATGTACTCTAACATCGTTATAATGAAATTATTGTTTAGATGTCTTAAACATAATATTTTTTTACATAATCCTTTATTCAGGCAGACACTACATGTACATTTACAATTATATTGTAATACACTATTAGACTCTCTAGACAAGAATTAAGGTATGGTCTGTTCATAGATATAAGAAAGTGACCAATGGCTTTTGAACGGATTATCCAAGGGTGGTCATGAACAAGATTATTATTATTAAATAATATTTAATAATCAATTAATAATAATAATTATTATTATTATTATCATTATTTGATTAATTATTAATTACCTTATCAAATAATAATAATCTTGTTGCATTGTATGTTAATGACAACCCTTGGATAATCCGTTCAAAAGCAATTGGTCGCTTTCGTATGTCTATGAACAAACCGTCACTTTCTAAACAATGCATTAAGCATTGATCCCGAAAGCATTTTAACTGAATTATCTAATAATAATCTAATATAATAGGTTCGAGTCTTGCAAGAAGGTAATTAAATGTATTATTTTATTGCATAAATATAAATTTAAAATTACGCCATTCTTAAAGGCTCAAGTATTCTACAAAAACTAAGTTTCTCATAAGAACATATCGAAAAAGGGACACCCTGTACATCGATGACGTAATGATAATTCAAGTCCTCGATATAAATGGAGCGTCAATCGTTTTTAGTTGCTTGGAGTTTGACAAATAATGGTAGCCAATGTTTAAAATTGAGTTATCAAAAAATCAATTCAGAAGCTCAAGACTGTTACTACTTCAAAAATCGCCAGTGTAAAACCAGCTTTAGTACTTGTAATCCTGTTACGTTATAATAACACTTTCTTCGGCGACGTATTTGCGGAACGGGTTGTGCAACAACGTATTAAAACAAAATTAATTATTGTTGCAAAAAAGCGTATGAATTGCATCCTATTAATTCGATCCGTATACCATAATTGAACTGTATAATGTGTAAGTGATATTTACGCATTCCGTACTACTTTTATTGTACAGCAATTTTTATTCCTCTTAGTTAACGATTTTTTTTTTCCTAAAATTCTGAACTCGCTTACTTTTCTTATTGCGCTTCATGATAAGTGACAACCCAGGTACGAACGAAATTAAAATAGTAACATAGAAACCCAACGGGTGGGTCCTGGCGGCGAGCGGGGCGACACGGTTAGACTCATCTAAAATATTTAAAGAATGCACAACACAGTGCTTGAAACAAATAAATCACCTAATCACTCAATTGATTATTAAATGTAATTCAACGATCAACTACAAACAACTCGCCGGGTAGCGTTCAGAAAAATACCATAGCTCCACAATATTACGAATTATAACTTTTCGCGAGTCAAAAATAAATATTTCATAACATAAAAAACGAAATATTCGAAAATATCGACCTCCTAAAGTTAAGGGCGCCGACATACAAGATATCCATAATTCAAGATTTGAGATGTGAAACTTACTTACTCTATCTGCCGTTGCATCCATAGTTAGAGCGCTTTATCTATGCGAGATGTAACTCGTTGTTTGTTCCTTTCTTCTTTCTTCTACTTCTTATGAGGATGACTCTCATTCTTCACGGCTTTCCCTTCATGATTTATTAGGTTTGCTGCTAACTAAAAAAACCTTATACTAGTCTTTCTTCGTGAATTCGGTGGACAAACAATTTCACTAAGTCCATAATTTTATTCACGAAATAGAACTTGTTCAAATTTCGGTCAAGCTTTTGCTTTAAGTCAGTAATACCAACTGTTAAAATAAATCAAAATCACAATCAAAATATTCATATTATAAACCAAACTCGTGTATTAGATGTAGTTGTAAATTACTTGTGGAAATTCGTCCTTAAAAGTGTCATATATTAACTCTACAGACTTTGGGGCAGAATAACGAAATAATAGAGTATTAGATAAGTAAAGATTGAGGCTATACATAACCTCACACCTTCGAACGAACGTCGAACCTTCGCCCGCTCCGCGGGACCCCCAGTGCTTGTAGGGGGTGCTTCATATGGGGCCCCGTGCTTGTAGGGGACTATCCGCATCCAAGCACTGGCGAATCCCTCGTACCCCCGCCGAGTGCTTAAATGTTGGACGGTTGTAAGGTTTGAGGTTATGTATCGCCACAACTCTATTTAGTAACCTATTAATAGAAGACTCAAATAATCGGAAGCTGAACATTAGGCTTCAAATAAATTTCACCTGTAGCCAGGTGATTTTAAGAGTTAGCACTGAACTTATCGCATCTCGAAAATTTGTGTTCATTTTCTCTGTCCCTTCTTTCTCATGACTCGTTATTTTATTAAAACTTCCTCTTGGCATCTTCAAAAACCTGTTTAACTGCTCAGATAAGCGGCAATGAATGATACTTAAAAACAGGGACAACATTTTTTTATATAATTTTTGTGTAACACAACAGAATACAGGCACCAAACAAACTAGAAGTCTAAGAAAATGTGACGCGTTTAAAATTATATTTAAAAAATCGGTCATAGCGTTATAGCTAACAAATTTTGATTGATTTTGATAGGGGTTTGTCTACAGTCTCACTAATTCTAGATTCGTCTTCATCTGAGACGAAATAAAATAATGTAATTTTGGTTAACGTTTTTGCTGTATATTAGTTTAATTTAACCATCTCTTATTTCTGAACTAGATAGAGCAGAGCTCCCAACAGAGATATAAAGACTTTTCAATTTTCGGCCCTTTTGAAAATTGCCCACAACTTTTTTATTTATGGAAGTTTTGAATTCGGATAAAAACATTATTAGAGCATTTTTTAAGGCCATTGGAGTGGTGTACTCAGATTTTTTCTATAGTTCTTTCTTTTCACATAAATGAATACAAGCTCCTGGCAATCATAGTTGGCTATGGCCTTGTCGAGCCTTTTTATGAGTTTTTATTATTTTTTGCATATTTATTATTTACTGTTTTATTTTATATTTCATTATATTATATTATTTTACTATGCACTTTAGTCGAAAATCCCGGGAAGAAAAATTGTAACATAAGCACGCCTTTTTTTTAGTTTTCACTGACAAATTAGAAATCTTCCTGTGTAAATAGCTGCAAAATATTCGAAATATTCACACTCTCTGACTCCCCGTATATGTGTTTACGCTCCTATAATGCGAAGCCATTAAAGAGAATCGCGAGAATAGCAATGTCCGTTATAACCGCCAATGACCTTAGAATAAATGGGGCATTAATTCATTTCGATAAGGTTCCGAGAAACAGTATCTTGTCTAGCAGTCTGTGTTCAAAAATGGGAGGTTTTGATGTTTTCCTTTGTTTTTTAAAAAATGGAAATTTTACCCTGTGCGGTTATTGCCCGGTATAAAATTTATAATACAGGATATTTTATATGGTAGCTTTCCATATTTCAGTTTTTTAAGACGCCTCAAATCGTCCCTAAATTAAAGTCACACTAATTTGCGTATAATTGAAAGACGAATTTGACGAATGAATGATGCGGCGTTACGACAGGTAATTTATTTAAGTTTATTTTATTATTAAAGAGGTGAGTAAATAAATAAAAACTTGTAAAATTACAACTCCGATTCCTATGTTGTTCTTTATTGGGTTAATTCATATTGTTTTTGTTATTTTCCTTGGAATCTGCATTCTGTTCATTTATGAATTGCTATTACTGTTATTGTAACTACTTGCAATTCTTGTTTTTTCCTTTCCTTTAGGTGCGTACTTATATAAAATTGAAATAATTAGCAAGTACTTTTTTCATTTCTTTTGTATAATTAATTTTCACAGCAGCATTGAGATATTTTTCATATTAATTGATATTCCGTCATTTAAATCGTAAATCCATAAGAAACACCTATAATTTATAAAATATTCTGTCAAAATAATTATTAATTTTAACACAATATTTTCTTAGGTGTCCTATTGTTATTAGTAAGTATTGCCAAATTGAATTTGATTGATGGATTTTTAATTATTTACTGTTTACAATATAACTTAAATTGTAAACTTCGTTTTCTTCATTCTTTTATTTCAATCTCATGTGGCGCACTTACTCCGTTTTCCCCAATCGCAGTGGATTATTCCCTTTTCCAAAAGTTCCTCATTTTAAAAGTGGGACTTAATTCACAATAATGTAGCCGAAGACAAGATACGGAAGATTTTATATTATTGAACGTTAGTAATAGTTTTACGACTTTTGGCTGCTCCTGCAGCGACATTTGCTTAGAACTAACATACTAGCGTAAATAGGTGCAGTTCAAAGGCGAAACAGACTATTCTGGGTTGAGAGAGAACACCAACCCTTAATAGAAACAGAAACCTCCTAGCGTGGGAAGGAGCGGAGACAAAATAATACAACTTTATTGTAAACACATTACAAGAATATATGAAGTTATTCTTCATCGATGAACCTACAATTGCCCTATATTAAGTATTTGATATAATACCAGGAAATTAGTCAGTAATAGTTAATATTTAAGCCCATACAAGATACAAACCAAAAACAAAGCAACCTGAAACGCAAAGGAATATCAAAGAAGAGAAAAAAAGAGAATAAATAAAATAAACCCATGCGACACATGTACCTAAAAAAATAACAAAAGAAAAAGGCATGCTGCTGGTACTATAACGATCCCATTAAGAGTGATCATTTATGAGACGATATAATGTGTTTACGCCACAAGACTAAATTATGAGCATCATATCTAAATTTAATTTTTTCAAATTAATATTCAACGTATTCTTTATGATTATTTTATTTATTGATATGATAATATTACCTTTTCTTCGGTTGAACAACGCATTTACCTTCATTTTAGCAAAAAACCCCCGGTAATACAGTCTGGTACGTACCTCTAATCAAATATACACTACAATTATCTATAAGCTGAATACGTGTTGCATCACAGAAGGCAAGGACCGACACAGTGTCACAAAAATTAAACTTCGTTAAAACTAATCACATAATATCTTTGGCTGAAAATAAGTTTAAGATCCGAAAGCCTTAAATCAACATCACGTAACAGTTCCACATTCATAGAAACGTTCAACGTTCTTAAAAACTTCGTTATTGAAATTACTGCGTAAAAGGTTCTGGCATAGATCCCTTCTTTGGGAACGCTCAAACAATAGTACGTGTCCTTTTTTTTTATTAATTGCCACATAGTGGTTTTCGGAATCCAGAATAAAGCGATCCAAATTACTATATAACAGGTTGTTGAATATCATTAGCGTATAAATGGAGAGACCTTAGATGGGAGGTATAATGTCAACAGCAATATTCCAAGGAAGTAGCCTCGAGGAATACCATTTTGCAACACTTTTAGCTTTCGACTGCAAATTTTTAAGTATCATAAATTGCATTCTGTACTTGGGAAAGTTTTCTATAAGCTTGCATACATAATATATAGCTTGTGACTTAATCTGTCAAAATCTAGAAGAATCAGAGCTCTCAGGTCACCTTGGATCCTTACAGAAGACAGACCGCATGGATATTCGTCAATTAGCAAGGAATTCAAAGTTTATATATATATATATATATATATATATATATATATATATATATATATATATATATATATATATATATATATATATATATATATATATACATTTGATAGCATGAACTACGAAGAGATACGCGACCAATGAACAGACACGCAACCTGGAAATCCTCTTAGCGATTGACACCGAACTTGCAGCTTCAAATGCGAATGAGCAGAGCACTTACTGCGTACCAGGCGGTGGGTAAAATCAGGTACTCAAAACTGGGGGGCCGAAATTCTCAGGTTTGACGACCCAAATAAGGTACGTTCTCACAGAATAATGGACGTTTTACGAGGCTGAGTATGTTGGGGGACTGAATACTTGGGAGTGTGCCGCAATAAATCATCAGGTCGCAGCGGATGGTGGGAATGCGGGTCGCACACTAAATCCTATATCCTAATCTTGCACTTAATAGAACTACCTAATTAACGAAAAAAATTACGGTGGTCGGGAATTTGCAATACTCCAATGAGTTACTTCTACATGGCTTTTTCGACCAGTCAACCGAGCTCTATTGAAGTAAAATATACATTTTTTCGCTAACAAAATTGCTGACTCCACTCCTTAACCACTCTTCTTTGGAAAACCTCATTTTTCCTCCTCGATAGCTATGAAAAATGGCTTAACAATATCTCATATGCAGATAACGAAGGAATTGACGAGAAGCTGTCAGTGTAAAGACGATATTGAAGTCAACGAAAGCGACGATAACTGATGCTGTTGTTATATTTGTCAAATATTTTCGCGTTGAGATATACTAATGCAAGCGTCAGCCGTCAGTGTCTATCCTTGACATCTATCTCTCTTATTATCTCGGTGAGCCTTGAGTTAATTGAACGAGTTTCTCACTCGTGACACTGAGTACGAACTGTTTTAATTTTATTTTAATAATTCGCCTTTATTAAACCAAAACATGTGCGCTGTTTCAAAGAAAAAATTGTTGCCTCCTAGAACTTTTTCTTCAATTCACGTAATTCTTTATAATAAATAGACGACATAGTTTCATGACTGCGCATTTTTATATAAAATTAAAATATCATCAGGTTGTGGGTTTCACGATGATTGTAAAGCAACGAGAAACTGAAGAAAATTAAGAAATGCGAATAAGTGAGTGAGTGCAACGTACATAGTTTAGTAAAATTTAAATAAAAATAATATAAAAGTATAAAATAATTTTAACACCTCAAACAGAAAAAGAAATAATCGTAGATATGACTATCTAAATTCTGCCAAAGCAAAGCATCTTTCAATATAGGTGCAGCGGTGAATATTTTTTCTTTATCCCTGGAAGGGAGATACTTCTATATACTATAGACACTATACATTAAAGTGCATTTGACTGCTTCAAAGTTATCATTTGCACAAGACGGAATATTACAATAATGATATTTGAAGGTTGATATCGAAGTTAGTAATTTTTTCTTTCTCTTTTTCCTTTTTCTGTATGTTTCTTTCTTTGAACGTTGTATTAAAGGACGGCTTAGTTCGTTAGCGCCTCTTTTTTCCTCTGGAAATATGTATATCGTTCTATACGTTGGCAAAGTTTTGTTGTGTGACGTTCATATTATCATTATTATTATTTCAAGTATTCAATTCTATATATTCACGACACTAATGGGCTCTGTAGCAAGAATTGACCCAATTAATAATAATAATAATAATAAAACATTTTAATATCAAATGAATATTTACATAAATATCTAAGGAATACATTTAAACGAATAATGAGGCCAAAAACATTTTACAACCACAAATCAGCCATAGGTAACACTTCCGGATTAAAAATGAAGAATTTTAACGCGAGAATGTAAACCTCCAACGTATTCACTAGTAAAAATGGATAATAATAAGCAAAATTAGCATAAGATAGTAAAATTATTTGAAGCAGCCAAAACTGCAAAACAGGCAAAACAAACAGTCCAGCATACTTCGCCGACAGAAATAATGGGTGTTTTTTTTCGATGTATAGAACTTTAAGTTGGCATTACTGTTCAAGATGGCGACCGATTTATTTGGTTTGACAATTCATCATGAGTAGACTCACGCCTGAACAACGCTTGCAAATAGTGCAATTTTATTTCGAAAATAATGGTTCTGTGCGGAATACGTATCGCGCACTACGTCCATTTTAGCGTCGACAAAATCGTCCATCAGAGCAATTAATTCGATTAACCATGGAACGTTTTCGCACCACGTTTACTCTTATTGATAACTCGCATCCCCAGAGACGCCGTACGGTGCGTACAGAAGAAGTAGTAGCTGTACGCTGTAGAGCTTAGCATTGAGGAAGACCCGAATGAGTCCATCCGCCATCAAGCACAGGGATTGGATCTGTGTCCTTCCACTTTATGGAAGATTTTGCGGAAGGATCTTGGTTTACGTGCTTACAAAATCCAACTCGTGCATGAATTGAAGCCAAACGATCATCAAGTAAGGCGTAGATGCGTCGAATGGCCCAAAACGAGATTGCCGTTGTTCCCGATTTTCATAAGCGAATTTCGTTTAGCGATAAAGTGCACTTCTGGTTGAATGGCTACATCAACAAACAAAATTGCCGCATTTGGAGCGAAGCTAATCCTCAAGTGTATGTCGAAACATCTTTACATCCAAAAAAACTGACTACTTGGTGCGGTTTATGGGCTGGTGGAATCATTGGTCCGTACTTCAAAAACGATGATGGCCAGAACGTTACAGTGAATGGTGATCGGTATAGAGCTATGATTACTAACTCTTTCGTTCTTGAATTGAATAACCATGATGTCCAGGAGATGTGGTTTCAAAAAGACGTGTCACACAGCTCGTGCCACAATCGATTTATTGAAAGACATGTTTGGTGACCGCCTAATTTCACGTTTTGGACCTGTGAATTGGCCTCCAAGATCTTGTGATTTAACTACTAGACTACTTTCTGTGGGGCTATGTAAAGTCATTGGTCTATGCGGATAAGCCCCAAACGCTTGACCATTTGAAATACAACATTCGCCGTGTTATTGCCGATATACGGCCACAAATGTTGGAAAAAGTCATCGAAAATTTTACGTCCAGATTGGACTACATCCGCGCCAGCCGTGGCGGTCATATGCCAGAAATCATATTTAAAATGTAATGCCACAAGATTATCTTTCGGATAAATAAAATTCATGTCAATCGAATAATCCATCGTTGTTTTATTGCAACTTAAAGTTCTATACATAAAAAAAACACCCCTTAGTACGAAAAGCTCACAGATATTAAATTGAGGTGGATCATTGCATCACTGTGAAGAAACTTACTATGTACACAAAATATGCTTGTTTGATTTTTTAATATAAACATTGTTGTCTCCATTAAGAACAGCGAACCTATTTTCAAGTGAAGAGAAAAAAAAAACAGGCAGTAAGTACATATTAAGAGCTGAACGTGCATTTGGTGAGATACACAGTGAAAGATGGTTGATCTCGTTCTTTTACAGAGACAAAAGTCGTCATATGTAGAAAATTATGAAAGTTTAACACATAATGTTTTAACATTTCAACTTGCTTTGTTTCCGAACTCGCCGTATTACACTGACCAACGCCATATACTCTTTACGAATTTTAATAACCAAGGCTGTGGAAAATTTTCCAAAGTCGCAAATTTATGAACTACTTCACGTCGAAGGATATTATATGTATAATGTAAATTTATTGCTTGTGTTTATGTAAATTGTATGAGATGATGGTGTTGCATTCGAAATATTTTTGCTGAACAATTGGCATGAATAATTTTGTTGCGTTCTAATAATCATTTTGTAGAAGCAGTTTTAAGTTAAGTATGCACTTCTTAATATTCTTAAAATTAAAACTACTGTTAAATTAGGGAAGTATTAGTTTATTTTTGCCGAGTAAGATGATGAAAAGAAGATTATTTTGCGTACTCAGCAGCTTATGGAGTTATTCACATATTTAATACCAAGTTAGAAAAACTTTTTTCAAAATAACAAATCAAAATATTTTATAAGCACTTCTGCAAATTATTTATTGAACATTATTATCAATCTTATGTTAATGATTTTCCATAAATAGTGAAAAATTAGATGTTTAGTAAAGATAAGATATCGTATCGAATAAAACAGTCGACTTTTCGTACAAATTTTTACAAAATATTCGAAGTGTAAAATAAATAGTTGCCAGACAACCTTAGTTTTTCGCTTTTCAAAATTAAGATTCGAATCACTCTTTGGGTCTCGCCCAGAGATCTGTCATTGGTGGTAAGTCAGTCAAGGCTGCCTACTACTATATTTACATGATTATTTAGGCACATTAAAATCCGTAAAGACAAAACTTTACAACGTATATGGGAGGGATGTTAATTCAAAAAGTGGCGTCGCTTCAAACAGCTCGTCTTTTTTAGATTTAATTTAATTTAAGTAACTAACAAAAAAAAGAATTTACAAATTCTTTTTTTTTCTATACTCCCCATCAACTCGTTTATCATAATAAAAATAATAAAATGTAATAACGTATCCTTCAATTTAAATTATACCCAGTTTTGCCAAGCAATATATATTAATAAAATAATTATAACTAAATCATGTGGGCAAGGGTTTGAATACTTGTAATAAGGAAATCATTTTATATACGGCTGTGCTTAGACTTTTTTTTGCTTTTAGGGATATAAGAGTTCAGTTTAAATTTATTTTTAAGACTTTCTAAAGTATGAAATGAGCCTTTTTGGTAAACTATGTACAAAAAATGTCAAAAGATAAGTCCTTCTTCTCTTCAATTAACTGTCGAGTAGGTATTGGGATATAGAATATACGAAAGGAAGTCTATCGCAAGACATTTTTGTGATACGGTTTTGATCCTTACCCAAAAAAATCAAATTTTTTCTTTATACACACATTTTTTACTATTTCCTAAATGTTGTTTTGTCGTATTTGTTATTTAGCGTCACTACTAAATCTAATTTGTCTAAAGATCATGTCGATTCGTTGAAAATGCTCTTGTTACATATTTAAGAAAGCCGACGCAATAAGTAGAAACAAGTGTTTCTGTTTAGCAACTTTTAGTTTATATATTGACGGCAAACATTTAAATTTTAAATTTAACATTAACATTTCCAAATCTATAATTCAAAGGAAAATGGAACACAATTATCAAGAAATTTTTTTTAGGCAAATTGTAATTTATGTTATTCTAAAGATGATCCATCTAGTTTTATACGATTAGAATATGTTAAGCAAAATATACCGATGGTAAAATTTGCAAATTGTGTAGCAAAAAAATGAAACTTTTAATAAACTAATACAAAACAGCGGAACGTGACACATTAATCTCTGCATATGGACAGGCGAATATTTTAAAGGCGAGTCGGTAATTAAAAATTCGTTGTTCTCATTCCCTACAGACATGTTAATTTTCATTCAGTAAATCATACTTGCGCGTAAACCATTCGGCGTTATTTGTAACCTTAATTATAAAGTAAAATTTTTCAATTAATTGAGATTTGTTCAAGGCCTCCCGCTAGAAATATGTGTGAGTGCTTTCTTTGCACGCCCATGAACTTGTCGGTTTATAATTATTCCATCTTGCCTTCTGTTTTGAATTTTTGTCGATTATTTCTTCAGTTCCGTAGCGTTTTGAACTTTGAAAATTGCGATAAATTTATTTTTTATTATCTGGGTTTCTTTTGCTATTGTATTATACAGGGTAGCCCACCATGGGGATATAATAATTTATCGAATCTGGGCAATCGACGTAAAAAGCAAGGAATATTGCCATTGTTAAAAACATATTCCACCGCAAAGGCTAAATTTGCTGCTAAAAAAAGTCTTATTTTCGATAAACACCCAAATTATCAGGAAGGGAAATTTCAAATGTAGAAAAGCAGATATATAATATTGATCCAACGATTATGGAACAACAGAATATTGGAATTGAACATACTTTTAAATTGACGATACAGGTGTTAAAATGTTTTGTGTAATTAGTAAGTCATCAATGAAGGATGTACTGTGCAAACTGTTAATATCGTAATTTACTTCTAGAGCCTACTTTATAGGTATCCAGGAGCTAGGACAAAATTATTGTTACATAAATTTCTCTAGTAAGATAGTTTTATTATCATTTTATATTTATATTTGTTAATTGTTTTAGGTTGTTTTTTTCATTGTTCTAGCTAATTTTTACTTTCAATTACTAAAGCAATATATCTTCTGTAATCCTTACACTTACAAAAAGGGAACGTCTTTGTTGGATATAATAAAATGAAAATAAAAAGTGAATAACATATTTCGTAAAACACCATGTACAAGCATAAAATGAAACAAAATGGCATTATTCCACTCATTTATTTATTTTCTTAGCAAACAAATTATTTTTGTTTTAAAAATTAATTTAAATTTTAAAGGTACCGCGTAAGTCGGCCAAAAAAACCTATGAGTGACGTACATAAAATCAATATTAGCTCTAAAGGTACCCTAACGCCTCCAGCTCCCTCAATGGAAATTTTTAAGTGGCCCTATACTTATCGTGTGACAAAATATTCTACCCAATTAATTTAAAATGTTAAAGACTAAAAATGCTTTCAAGAAGGAGGTGTACAAATCTTTGTTATCAAAACAATAATTCTCTTATTTAAGCGGTTGGTATACAACCTAATATGTAAATCTGTCCATAGGATGATATCTCTTGTATCAAAAATGGTTGATTTACTTTTTTTTTGACATATTTTGTAAATGCTTTAAAATGCATATTTAAGATTGATATGATATGTTTAATTCATTTTAGATTTAGTGTAAAAACAGTCAGCATTCCTGGAATGCTGAACTGAAATACGCTTGCATGTCTAAATATCTTATAAAATGTTTTTTTTTTTTACTTAATTCAATAAAGGCCTTTATATTTTTTTTGAGTGAACTGGAGGTGAAATGCTTTACGGACGCCCTGCTTGGCAAACGTAGGGGAGTGTGCAATTCAGGTTTGCCAGCTAAAACACCACCAATCTACAGCATCGGCTGCTCGAGCCCTTAGCTGTCAATCTCACGTATGTCCGTCGTCTAATCAGAGCATTTTCTGTATATTGGTTTGTTTAATCTGTTCCTTTTTCAAGTTGTCTTCAAAAATCGTTTTTATTTTATACTGTTGTCTTTGTAAACTATATATTGGGCACTCAGTGATTATATACACATATCACACTGAGGAGGAGGTTCACTGTTAAGGAGTTGTTTGTGGGTAATGGTTGTGTGGCCAATAGATACTCTAAAAGTTCTCACTGCATCAAGTCTGGGTAGATCTGTCTGCTCAATCTCTGTCGTTATTTCTGGTATTGTTTTTCGAAGCAATGTGTTACATTCAATCCAGATGCTTTGCCAGTGCTGACGAATTTTTTCGTTAACCAATTGTCTGAATTGATTTCTTCTTGGTAACAAGTTGTTTGTAGTTGTCACCTCACCAATATCGTCAATCAGTTGTCTTGGTAGGTTCAATTTTTTTAAATATTCACTATATCTCACTGCTAAAGGATGTGTAATACTTCTTTGACTGGAGTAGGCATCGGAGAAATTTTTTGTTCGGATTTTTTGGATATACTTTTACATTCGTTATATATGTTGGCGTTGTTATTTTAATTCGTAATTTAGAGGCATCAATCCAGATCCACTGTAGAGACTCTGGACTGGTGTTGTTGGAAAAGCGCCTGGGCAATATCCAATTCCCAAATTTTGAATACGATCTAGTAGATAATAAGCTTTTCCTCGCAGATGAATAAACGATACAGCCATTGAGAGAATAATGGCTTTGTAGATTTGAAGTAAACTTTTCGGATCAGCTCCCCATTTTGTGTGTGATAAAAGTTTCAGGATATTTAGTGATTGTTTACGCTCTGCGGTGAGTTTCTAATCTGTTTGCTTTCAAAAACAAGTCCTAAAAATTTTATTGTATCTCCACACTCGATGTTATTTTCTTCTGAGTATTGGATCATAATGAAGTTTTCGACAAAAGTGGACACACCTTACCCATGCAGCAGAGGTAATGCCGGAAGTATCCATGTCCGGAGAGGAACTGAGTGAGGTAAAAATTCACCTCACCCCCGTCCCTCTCCTTCCACCGTCGCACGTCTCTGATTAGTCTCCTCGTCCAAGTGGAGTCCGTGCCGTTAGTCCATCGAGTCTGCCAGTCGTCCATCGTCACGTTGCGTGTTTCTTTGGACGCCCTTGCCCTGCCCAGTTCCATACTACGCTCGTAGACACTCTTTCGCTCAAGAGCTAAGAGGTCTATGGGAATCACACCGGCGATACCTAACACCGCCGATTCGGGGACTGTTCGGTACGCGCACGCGATACGAAGAGCCCCCCGTCTTTGCACCGACAGCATGGCCTGTCGGTATTTCTTTACTTCCATCGCGCCTCCCCATATCTCGGCTCCGTACAGGAGAATCGAGTGGGTTACTGTTATCAGTAGTTGTCGCGTCTTCTGTTTTGGTCCTCTCGTGTTTGCCATAAGGCGACTGAGTGCTGCAGTTTTTGAAGCTGCCTTGTCTACGGCGCGCCTGATGTGCAACCAGAACGTCAGCCTCGTATCGAGCTAGACACCGAGATACCTGACCTCGCCTCTGGTCACCATCTGGGTCCCGCCTACTGTCATTTGCACATTCGTGTCAATATGCTTTCGTGTCAGGTACGTCAGTTCGGTCTTCTGTATGGCTAGGTCTGGCCCTCGTCCCCGTAACCAGTCTGTGTCCTAGAGCTCGATTCAGCCGGAGCTGCGCCCAACGACCGTCCCGTGCAACTATCACGATGACGACATCGTCCGCGTATGCTACTAGATGCACTCCCGGTGCATCGTGCCTTCTTCCATTCTTTGCTAAACAGGCCCACCCGCAGGCATGTATTGTACAGGGTGAGAAGCCACTCTGGGCGTTCTCTGGCTACTACGCGCAGCACTTCTGCTGGGATGCGATCAGGGCCACAGGCCTTTTTTGCCGCTAGACGAGAAACCGCCTCGCCGAGTTCCACTCCTGTGAACTCTGGCCCCGCTTCGTCTTCGTCATCGTCTTCCGGCCACTCCTCTTCAGGGTGTGTCGGGAACAGTCCGTCAACAATTCTGTCCATGGTCTGTTCGTCTTTGACAACAGGTGGCTCGTTCATACCCAGTTTCTGAGTTACAATCTTATAACCCAGTCCCCAGGGGTCCCGGTCCACCTGGTCGATCACGTCTGTCCAGCATGCGTCCTGGCTTCTGTTGATTTCCCGTCTCAGTCTTTTGCGCATTTGTTTGTATTCGTCGGAAGGCCCCACGCCTTCCGACCTGCGCTGGGCGCGTTGTGCCCTTCGTCTGAGTCGGTGACATTCGCTTCGTAGGCGAGCAATTTCGTCTGTCCACCAGTATTTGGGTCCTTTGTCCCGTGGCGTCTGCTTCGTTGGCATGGAAGTGTCGCAGAGCCTTCTCAAGAGACCCGTCATTGCTTCAACCAACTGCTCCGTATCCCTCCTCCCCGCGATGACCCCGGAAAGACCTGTGGCTGGATCAGGCTCGTTTCTTATATGTCTCAACAGTTTGTCGTGGTCTAGTTTCCGGACATTCCATCCTATTGGTCTAATTTGGGTCCGTCCCTGTGACCGTAGCGTCGTCCCGATGGTAAAGACGATATACTGGTGGTCGCTGGCCGTGTAGGTCTCGCTCACCCGCCATCGCTCCACTATCGGGACCAGTCTCGCCGATGCGAATGTCACGTCTGAGATGGATTCTCCGAAGCCGGTCTCCTGTAGGTCGTCACGTGTCCTTCGTTCATTACAGCTAGATCTAGCCTCGCAGCCATTTCCAGCAGTAGCCGTCCGCGTTTGTTCGTCGTGGTGATTCCCCACTCGATAGCCCTGCAATTAAAGGCTCCAGCGATGATTAGCTCACCGGTGAGTCCCTCTATCGCGTCCTCAAGAGCGCCCACTTTGTACTCGAATTCCGCGGCGGTGCAATTCGGGGTACGATACACACTGACGTATGTAACATTGACTACTATGGCCCACACGTAATCTAAACCCTTCTTTTTTTTCTGAATGCCTACGTTCCGCCGAATCCACAGCGCCGCGGAGCCGGAGTCACTGTAGACCCATGTCGATGTGTCTTTTCGTCTGTACGGTTCACTCAGTATGAGTATGTCAGCGTTCTGTTCTGTTGCAATCTGAGGCAGCAGCTGATCAGCCAAACCACTGCCATTCAGATTGCCCTGTAGTACAGTCGTCATCTTGTCTTCGTTCTCTTTGCCTCCGTCAAAGCCGCTGAAAATACGGAGCACCGGGCAGTGCCCGGCACGTGGCCAACATCCTTCACGCCTTTTTCGACGCAAAGGAAGCAGGGCCCCGATACCGAGCATGCCCTAGCTGCATGCTCCGGCTGTCCACACTTCCAGCAGCTCTTCTGTCGGTTGGGTCCAGTGCAGTCCTTCCGCAGGTGGCCATAGCCGAGACACTTGAACCATGACCCGCGGTCTAATTCGGCAGTTTATCAGTCCGATCCGTATCCGTCCTTTTTCCAGTAGTTTTGTCGCGTCTGTACTGGTCACTTGGCAGATTGCCATCCTCTGCATTCAGGTATTGGGCCCAAAAACAGAGATTTGGCGATCTCCTGTCTTGCTAAGTTCTTTGTCAAGAGCGTCGGTCACGTCTTTCTTCTCTGTGAGACAGTCCAGATCCAAAATGTCTAACGTCACTTTGGGTGTCAGGTCCTTCAGCGTTCCCCGAGAGCCCAGGGCTTCCAGCACTCTTTTGCTGAAGTCCGTTACTGTACTGTCCTGTCCAGTCGGCCTCGTTCGTATTAGTACTGATCCGTCCTTTGTTTTTGCAATGGTTCTCAGCTCGAGGTCAGTGCAGTCCATTCCTCAGTCTTATTGTGTCCGCGTATGACTTCCCCTCGTTCGGTTTGATCAGAACCGTACCTCCCCTACAGTCAAGTGTTATTATTATTATTATTACTATTATTATTATTATTATTTATTATTGTTTATTATTATTATTATTATTATTATTATTATTATTATTATTATTATTATTCCGGGAACGTAATGACTGCACCTCGTAGACAAGCATTTAGGCGCGTCGGTATTTTCGTTAAAACGAAATCGAAACAGGTGCCGCGGCAAATCGAACGGAATTTGTTTGACCGAGTCAGCATCCGACTCGGTTTCGGTCTTCCGCGTTTTTAATTTTTGGAATATACACAGCAGGAACAACAAGCACGAAATTTTCTTCTGCATTTTTTTTTCCTGTAGGTCGGCCGTCGCGCCGCACCGGTCGCGGTAACTTTCATTTTTCACGCAAACGTGCGTCGAAGAATTTTTGTTACGTAATGACGTCGCGTTCCGGTCCTCTCTCGCCGCCATCGAACTTTCTGCGCGTTATTATTGTTGCGATAGGTTAGTGCGACGGTTTTCCGCATCACAAGTTCGCACCCTACCTCATTATAACTTATTTGCTTGGTGACTATGACAGGATACATTATTCATCGCAATCTATTTAAACTTCTCCGGTCCGACTTGGGCATAAGCCTCCATCACAATATTTTTCCTACTCCCTACTCGAAAATACTCAATTATGCATAGATCGAGCGTGCGCCAAGTGTCACTTTAAGACGTCGGTCCGTATCCATTACTTTAGTAACGGCTTTTGGAAGAGATCTGATGTTTTCGGTTGACGTTAAACGCTAGTTCATTCAAAACTAATGTCGCCCGTTCATTAAACACTTGCACGGCCGTGACTAAAGAACTCGTGGCTAAAGTGTCTTTACCAAATTTGTTGCCTAATAAACTGTTTGGTCGATTTTTTTCCAATACGTCTAGCAGTAAAAAAGTTTGCCAAAAATTTTTGAAAATTATACGCCATTGATCTTCTAAACATTAAAATAATTCTCGAAATTCCTATTCCCTTTCAAAAATGAAACCGTTTTCGTATATGACGTGGTGGCTAAAATCTGTTACGATGTTTTGAAAGTAAAATTTGTTTTTAGCTATACCCATTTCGACAATTAAAATTTACCAAATTAGCGAAACAAACATCCAGATGTTGAAACAGAAATTAAGTGTACCGAAAACATCTGATAGGGTTGACAGCTTTCTTCAGATGAAATAATGCCAAAAATATAGTACATCTCAATAAGATGGTTAGAAATAAATATTATTAAATGAATTTATGTATCCATATTTTAATTTTTTTTTGTATATATTTTTCGGCCTTTGCCTTACAAAATGACGTTTTTTCTGCACAACTTTATGTGTCTTTCATCTTGTCATGTTCATTATTGAAAAACTTTTCTTCGACTGCTGTGTTGACTGTTGTTCACCGTTTGTGGAAAAATTGCACCAAAAGGGCAGTAATTAACTCAAACCCTTATCTTTTTGAAAGTGTTGTTTCTAAACCTGCAATTAGTCATGATATAATAACCAAATATTTGGTCGTTTCTCTCTCCGAGACCCAGTCACCTTTAATGAGAATCGAATGCACTCAAGGAAATCCTCATGTGTCCACTAGGCACCGCGCTAGGGAACTCTAACAGTCTTCGGTGCTAAGAAGAAAAAGCGCAAAAATGTATTTCAGAGCAGGAATTGATCCAAATATAAGACGGGGAAGAAATGTTTGAATTGATTTTTCCAAATGGATAATGCTTGTTAATTTTTTTTTTAATGACAAGGAATAAATTTTGAAATGTTTATATTAAGAAATCATATCTTGAAATGTCCGAATATATTCCCGGCGAAAAATGTTTGATTTTGCATGCAAAAAAAAAACATATTGCCAGATCTACTTGGAAGTCACAACAGCTTTGAAATTTTATTTTAAAAATGTTTTTTAAATTGTCGACAAAGTTTTTGATATTTTCAGAAGATATCCGGATCTAGTGCAATGCGAAAATCTTATATAGGGTATTGGATATTCTGAAACAACTATTGCGTTCCCATGGAAAAAGTTATACACGAATATGGCAAGTATACATAATTAACGCCCTTTAATATGTTTCAAATTGAATTTCTATCCAAATGAAAGTGGCTTACATAGAAATGTTAAAAAATGAAAGTACGCTAATTTGAGCTTAAACTTGAAAAATGATTAAAATTCAAAAGAGCAAAGGGCTTTTTTCTACACAAGTGAGGAAAAGTAATATGTTTTTAGACCTTTCTTTCAAGTTTTTGAACGTTATTATTTTATTGTTTAGTACAATTCAAAATGAGAAAAGGACATTCTTTGCCCACTTGTACCAAAATTGTTTATTAATGAACGGTTTGTTTGAATAATCCTTTAGATCTATTTCCTGAGACGGGATAAAGTGTTCAGGCTAAAAACAACCACACAACCATTAGTCAGCATGCGGAAAATGATTTAAATAAAAATAAATTGTTTTATCTCTCGGAATTTATTACGCTTGACTCAAGATTCATTATCGCTTCTAATTTTTCTCATACGCTACACATATATTTTCAGTGACGTCGCTATCACCATGATGCGGTTTGTTTTATTCTGGGAAAAGAGATTACTTTTGCAAATTTGTAGATATACTAAATAATTTCTTCTGTCAAAATATCGGCTGAAAAATTCAGGGAGATGGAATTTTGTTAACGTTGAAAATATGACGGTGTATCTTTTTCTTTTTGCTTTTCTCGTCGTTGTAATTGCCGACACCCGTCGAAGATTAGACTTTATTTGTTACTAACCAAAACTATATCTCTTCCTTGCCAATTATAAAGTTCAAGCCTTTAAATAATCTATCCAGAGAGCCTGCTTACTTCCTTGTGTAGAATTTGGACATTTTCTTCTTTAGTACAATGGAACGTTTGAAATAAACATCATGTGAAGCGAAGAACCCCGAAGCTGTTGGAAAATAGCATTAAATGAATGAACATGCCGATCGATCTTCCCATTGGCAGTAAAGGCAAATATTAAACGAAGAAGTTACAGTTTCATGTTGAACTTTCGATAACAAGAAGTCGGGTCCATTCGACAGGCTTGGAGGCTTTGAAGTGTGTACAACCACAGCGTTTGTTTTATCAGTCTACATGTATTTGCCATTGCCTCTAAACTAGTTTAATCCTTTTGAATAATAAGTTCTTATTTGGTTTGATTTAAATTTGAAATTGAATTTGTGCTAATAGACTATGAATACAATTTACAATAAAGAATTGATCCAATTTTTGAAAGTCATTATTTTAGCAAAGCTATAGTTTGGGATAAATTTCCCTGGAGCTCTTGCCTCTTTTTGCATTTTTAAGTTTTTCTGTCTAATTTTTATAAGGGTCCATAGCGGCCGCCAGTATCAGTTGGCCACCTGTCAGAAGAAATTCTATGCTTACTATGCTTACGAATATAGATATTTTCAGTAATGTATGTTTTCTTCAGATCCGAAAGTCTCAGAAGGTATCAGAATATAGATATTTTCAGTAATGTATGTTTTCTTCAGATCCGAAAGTCTCAGAAATTTTGTCTTAAACTTGTTAGAGCCAAGTCGAATGAATGAATCCCTTGATAGTGACAGCATCATGCTATAGTCAGAGCAGTCACGCAAAATTGAAGTTGATGCCTTCCTCCCTAAAGTAAAAACATAAATGTCACAAGGAACATCCCAGCCTCTTGGCAATAACTAACAAGACCGGTTATTTGTTGAAACATTGGGACAAAAATATTATCGTTTGCTATACTTCATGCAGTCAAACCGATAAAACATTTTAAATATAGCTAAGGACATTTATTTATCAACTTGATTTTTATAAGTGTATTTGAAGATTTTTTATTTGAAGAATTGAAAATAAAAGCTACAAGCCTACTGTAAAACATTTATCTCAGAGACAAATAAATGCGCATTCATACGCTTAGGTTTAAACTTGTAAAATATACATAATAAAAAAAACAGATGAAGATGGTCTGAGGTAAATTTCTAAAATCTATGCTCAAGAAACTCCTGTGGGTTCTATATCTAAAAAAAAATTCTTACTTTGTTAAACATTTTTAGGCTTCCTGCCCGTTTGCTTACTTTTTCAACTTATTGCAAAATTTGATATAAGAATGGGTGGGGCTGTTTTCTGTAGCTGTTATCTACAGTGTGTCCCACTTAAGAACTGTACATTCTTGTGAAATTTTTGTTTATCTATCGATTTTTTTTTGTTGGATAGATCTCTGAAAGATGCACTAAAACCTTGTTTAGCTTATTGCTTCAACTTAAAGTCATGGCCAACTGGGACTATTTAACAAAAGAGAGAGAAGAGAGAAGTACTATTAGGGATTTTTGAAAAATTATTCGGCGACGAATTCTTATTCAGGAGTACTTAGAATCCAACCATACGAATTTCTATAATGTTTGAAATATCGTTTAGGCCCAACTTCAGGCGTTGTAAAATCTTTGATTACGGTTTGATTTTGATAACTTTTTTTTTGTTGGATGGATCTCTCAAAAACGCACTGAAACATTGTTTCTTTTTATATCAACCTAGAGTCATAGCCAACTGGGACTAATTTTTGATATCATCGAATTCTTATTCGGGACTACATAAACCTAACTTTACTAATTTTCATGAAGTTCGCTAAAGCATTACTCCTGTAGAATGTTTGTTTATAGCTCGATTTTGATTTTTTTTCTTGCTAGATAGATATTACCAAAGAGAAATAAAACGGGTTCTTCATACAGCATTTTTTTCAAATGAAAATGAAAACAAATTCGTACTCAGGACTACCTAAAAGTAACGAGATCAATTTTTTAAAATTAAATTAAAATAATGATAAAAAAGACTTTTTAAGCGATATTTATTTTTCAGTGCCATCCTAAAACAAGAGCATTAATAAGTGTTAGTATTCGAAAAGTATAATGTAAACAAAATTAAAATATAAATTAGTGAGTGAATTTGACCGTCGAATATAAGCATTTATTAAATTATAATTAATATGCCCATTGTCAGTATTTATACCATCAATCGATCACATTCAGTTGAGCTCTAGATCAAATAGTTTTGTATTTAAAAAAAAATTAATTGTTATTGTTAATATATTAATTAATTAATTAATATTGAAATCTTTCTTAAATACTCATCAGCATATTCGGTAATCTCCTACAATATCATATGTTGGGGAAGAGTAGTAGACTCGGACCGAACTTAAGGATTTTAACTCTGACAGGTATTTATTTACTTAAATATTAATTTATATACATAAAAGTAAAGAAAATTTTCAAACAAGATCTGACACTACATTCTACCGACAAGCAAGAAACAAAATTCACCTTCTCATTTGGAGCAAACGTACGAGATGCTTTCTGCTGAAATCAGAGACCCAAACCGAAATAAACTTTAAAAAGGATTTATAATCTTTACTGATGACAAGTTTTTGTAACCTATCTGAATACGAAAATCATATTATGAACAATAGATAAAAATTATAAAAGTTTGTACTCTGTGGTACACCGTGGCTCTTTTTTTGTTTTCAGTAGCATGGAAAGGCACTATGTTTATATTTGTTTGTTTTATGTAATATTTTTGTGTGTATAATTTTTTAAAATATTTAGGCTCATTGCCATTTACTCTGACAAAGCTATCCTTTGGAAAATTGGCATTAGTAAATAAATATGTACTCTACAACTTTTTATTTTCCGTCTGTTGTTGTTTTACTGGGTGTTACAATATCTATTTCTAGTTTATTATTTTATAGGCAGATTAATGTCAATTGTTTGTCAAATCAGATTATTAATTAATGTACTAATATTTTTGCATTGCCCAAATTGTCCCTGGTGTATATGATTTATAGTATCCGACTTTGCCAGTCTTCGAAATGTAAAAACATTTAGTTGTATATCTCAGAATGTAGACCGAATTTGTGGGGCAAGTGCACTAGAACGCGTTGCGTCGTTATTTCCTTCGCGTTTTGTAAATAATAAACAGCGCATTTCCAAATATCATTGTTCGCTTATTGACAAAATATTCCGATGAAAATTCAACAGGATTCGGTTGCGTCAAACGACGGAGCCGGTAATTTTCCTTGCGAAGTGAAAAAACGATCATTAACGGGCTCATTAATAATTGATATGTTTCCATGTTTTGCTGAAAAAAAATCGAAGACATTTTTGTAGATCCCGATGCTAATTTATTAAAACGTTTTATGACGCAGATCGGTCGATTTGAAACGTTAAAATTTCCTAATGATATTCGGTCGAAAAATAATAACAGGAAATCGATATGTTTTCAACGCCAGCGAAAATTGACATTGTAAAAAACGACAGTGACTTTTATTTGGCATATCCTGCGTTAGTTTTGTGATTATCGCAATAAATATCGGGTGCACTAGACGAAATCGGATCCTCTAGATCTAGACTTTTTTTCTCATAGATCACTTTCAAAATTGACCTTGGTCCGGTGGTCCCCTCCAACGTGGACCACCATCCATTCTCCCCCCGGGGTCCACCTGGACCACTTTTTGAACCATTCTAGTAAACCATGCTCGCCCAAAGCAATCGACAGTCTGTCAGGGCCCTCATACAAAAACTGAAGGTTAAGAGGAAAGAGTGAACTTCTAAAACATTATGTGTCAAATAGAATTAATTTGTCGATGGAGTGTCAAGTAATGAAAATACTATTAAATATGGAGTGCCGCAAACAAAATAATTACAATTTCAACTTAAATTACATCCTCTAAATTTCTCTGATGACTGAAATTTTTAAATAAAGTTGTATTGTAAATAATAGTTCTTTCTTTAAATAGTTTTAAAATTATTATATACAGTTTTAAATAATATTAAGGAACAAAGAATGGGTAATGGGTATATTTTTTAATAACAAAATTGCCGACATACTATTTTTGAAATTGGATTAAACACGAGTTTTATCTTAAGTAAAACTATACCTGGTGGTTCATTAAAAAAAAAGAAATGAAGTTGTTTTTTTTTCATATTTGCGGGGCCCATATGTTATTGTCGGTACTTTCAGAAGATGATATAGAGAAAAAGCTGTTTAACTTTATACAAAAAGTTTTTGCCTATCCTTTTATTGACCTCTGTAGGTAAGTGTCAAAATGAAACCGAATGAAATGAAAATCCGGTACGTGCATTTTACTGTCGGCCCATGATATTCACATTGGATTTTGGTGTTTCATTGAAGATCCTATATATTAGGTTGGTCTATTCAATCGCAAATCAAATGTACCCAACGCATTATAGGGTTGCTCTGTACGTGTTAGTATGTCGTATATAATATTTTTTTGTATCTAATTACTCACTGTCATAGCACATGTACACCACACACAGGAATTATGTACCTGAAATGCAAACTCACTATATACAGTGATCTTAGTTTTCTTAGTGGCATTGGTCTCTTAGTCTAAACATGGCACTAAATATGGGTGATATTTTTGTACTTAGATGGTCTATATGCTCCGTCCAGCCAAGACTGTGATTTATGATTAATCCTAGGTATTTCACTTTATTTCGATAACTTTATTATTTAAAACAATGTTAAATTCAAAAACCAACACTACGATCACCATTTCTGCAGCTAACAATATTAACAACAATCATGGAAAGATGTAAAAAAATTGGTAACATACTAACAAAGTTAATACGTCATTTTCCATTTTTATGACCTCAACATTTATGTAAGATTTTTTGATAAATTCTTTACTGAGAAAAAGTTCAGTTTTAAAAATTCGGAGAATTTTTTTTGTCACATTTACGTCACTTATCCTTTTTTTAGTACATCTAAAATTTTAAAAAAAGACGAATATTTTAATAAACTATTTTTCTTGAAATTATGTTTAACACTCGATGGTACACATTATAGAAATCTTGGAAGTTGTTCCAAAGTTAACATGATAAGTTTAGTTGATTTTATTGTAATATAATTAACAAATATAATGGTTAATTGCTTTATTTATTTATTTATAAACAATGTAACAACCATATAATGCGGACCTTAATGTTGACATTATATATGTGTTGTAAATGTATTCAGATGCTTATTAGTGTTATTATTATAAAAGAAAATTGCAAGTGTGCATTTTTTAAATTGATGAGATCAATAACTTGAACGTTAATTTCTGTTACGGTCAGCTAGCATCGATAAATTTGTTTTGTTGTTTGTTAATTTAAAATGCGGCGTCAGTCTGTTTAAATCCATCCCAATTTAAGAACAAACACGAATGTCAATTTGGAATGAATATTGATCTGACAGGAGTACCTTGTGTCGTCAAATAAATATTCGGCAATATTAATTAGTTTTCAAATTTCACATAGTACATAGACTTATTTCCACTTTTTAAGAGTTATTAGCACAAGTAATCTAAGACTGATTGGTTCATGTAATTAATTTAAAGGTCTATCAGAAATTGAACTCTTTTATACCTGATGCGCATTATTACTAGTTTGAAAACAACTATATTTTTTCAAAATATCGCATACATGATAGATAAAAACCGTATTTAAGCAAATTGTGGGTTTTAACCCAAAGTTCTCCACTACTCGAAAAAATGCAAAAAAAAATAAGTCATAAAAAAATGCAAAAAAAAATAAGTCATAGCTTCAGATCTCGCGCGTTTCGTCGATAACGAATTTTTGGATTTAGATAAATAGTTTTGAAGAAAATAATTTTATTATTATGAGAACATTTTCAAAACAAAGGTTTTGGGCGTATCGAGGGATCCATGTTAAAAAAACCGTCAGTGGAATCATAGCGTTAGAATTTTCATTAAAAAAGGAGTCCAATTTTCGAATAACCCGCGCAGAATAAATAGTTGCGACCCCGAATTTCTCGCGTCTTCTCGTCCAATAATTTTTTTAGATCGCTCAAACGGTTTTTCAGAAATATTTTATCTAGTTAACCCCTCATTAAAAGGGGTTGGTGTATTTTATTTACAAAATGTGCCCTAAATTTTGAAAATGTGAAGCGGAAACTTGATGGACTCAAGTCGGATTGGGTTAATATTTCATTTTTAGAATATTAAAGCGGTTTTAGTTATTAGGGGAAAATGCAGAGGAGGGAGTGTACAAGGTACTCCTTTAATTACTTATAATAACCAGAATTACTCGCCAATCTGCACCTCGATCCATGCAGGGGAGGACGGCAAACAGAGAGGAAAGACCAGTATCAAGGTATAAAATTTTTATACGATTTTGGGAAAGTAACGAACCAATGATATATGGGAATAATTGTTCTTCTTCTTGTTACTCATATTTAAGATCTCGTGATCTGTTAGTTTTGTAGGTTGCTCTGTATCAGTTCCTGATGGGGGGACTGCCAGCTGTCCTTTCAATTCTTAGGTGTTCTTCCGGGTGTTCTGTTCCCTATTGGTTTCCCTTCAAGTCTTCTCACGTGAGCGTACCAATATATTTCTACTCTATCTTACGATGTCTTGCACCCCACATTGTTTTGTTGGTTTTGTCATGACTGGTTTCTCAGGTCCTTCACTTAAATTGTGAGACTTGCTCGATGATTTTGTCTTGAACTAACAGCTTACATCTTACGGGCTCTCTAGCAAATGCCATGCTTTTCGTTTTTTCTATAGATATGGTCATGTTCATCGCTTGGCTGACCAGATAGAATTTGTGTAGTTGTCTCTGTAGATCGTCCTCCGTTTCCGCGAAAATAACTGCATTATATCGGTGTAGCATACCATGCTGATTTTTTTTTATTCTGTCCCATTCGGTATCCCATATTTAATGATGATACTTCCTCTATAATTCTGTCTATTTAGAGATCGAACAGAATTGGGCTAAGGCTGTCACCTTGTCTGATGCCTCATGTTCATATTGAGACTGCGAACTGCTCTTACGATGGTATTTGGTGTTTCTTTCGCTATCGACCGTATCAAATACCTTGATCAAATCGATGAAACAGACAGATTGGTGTATTAAATTCGATTGATTATTCTTTTCTGTTTCGTCTGAAGCTTTGTTGTTCTTCCCTGTTATTCGTGTAAGTCTTTCCTTCAAAATGCTAGTAAAGAGTGTCTTGCGTTTATTTAACAGCGTTATGGCCCTGTAGTTGTTGAATATACGGATAGTTTTGTGCCATTCCGTAGGTATTTCCGATGTTTCTAAAATTTTGTTGTAGAGCATTTTTAGATGTTTTCCTAGCTCAGCTCCGCCTTATTTTTTTCGTTTATTATGTTTTTCATTGTTTTAATTTTTGCCATTACCTCTTCTTCGTTCAGTGATATTTGTGGCTTGTGGCTTTTTCGGTGTTATAAAGTTCCCTGAAGAATTTTTTCCATACATACATCTTTGGTGACTCCTTTTGTTTTGCACAAACTCAGTTGATGGAATAATTGTTCAGTTAGTTTATTTCAACCTTAAACTGAAAGGCGCGAAGTTGCATTTTTTTTAAATAGTCCAGCCGAAATCACGGGAAAGAAAACCAACGGATTCGTGTGCAAGTTCAAGCATTTTGAAACGGAATCGTTTGCATTGCAACGTTATGCGCGTTATAGTTTGCGTCAAATACTTTTTATAATGTTCTATTTCGAGAGGAAGAAAATAGTAAATTTGTAACTTATAAATAAACCTCGATATTGCGGTTGGGCGCCTTTAAACGCGCGCACTGAGTGTGCGCATTTAAAGGCGACCGTCGAACTGCGAAGACGGGTACTGGTTACTGTTATTTCCTAGTTCCGCACGCATACCAACACGTACCGTTTTACTTTGCTACACCTGCTCGCGTATAGTGCTAAACGAAAAAGAAAGAAAATTTTATCATTTACGGCGTCGCCTAATATATAAGGCTTACATACTAATTTTTTTTTTAGAATACCATGACCTTCTCGGGTGGTATTTGAATCGAATAAGCGTTTTCACATTAATCGACCTAAAAAGACCGTCTACGTTACATATTCGTGCTTTTACATTTGAAAATAAAATAAAAAATGCCGATTTTCATTTGTTTTTTAATGAATGAAGAAATTAATAGTTTTCTATCATTGGCCTGCCACGATCTAACCCATAATATAGTGGGCCTATTACGGTAAAAATTGAAGGACCGCAAGCGGCATTGATATTTTCGCCTCTATGCGTCTATATTTCACCCGCTAACTTGCACTTTGCGCCATTTCGTTTGTAAACAGCAATATCCACACACTTGACCCTTTTTGCTTAAATATTTAAATACTGCCGCAAAAATGCCGCATCTAAACTTATTGACGATCTATCAGCGGTCATGTTGGTTGTTGATTAAAAACGATATTTTAAAACTCGCGCATGGACCTTCTCTAAATAATTTTTT